>NW_026991713.1:37640000-38890000 GCF_029215605.1 Mirounga angustirostris
GTTTGTATTCCAGACCTCCCCTAACACTGTCGGTGGAGGAGAGGGATGCCTCATTACTCCCAGGTACAGGTGTTAGTCCCAGTTCCCATAATGGCCTCCTTGGACACTGGCGGGTGTGAGGGGTATCTCATCACTGCCGGATTAGGGTGAAAGTTCAGGATCCCACTAGGCTTCCATGACACTATCCTGGCTGAGAGGAGGCACCTTTTTACTGTTTTCCCACGTGGTCTCCACTGACGCTGCCAGATGGAAGAGCCTCCTTACCTCTCTACCTTAGGCAGAATGAAAGGTCTGACTCACAATATAACCTTCTCTGACACCACCAGGGGAGGTGGCAATGTTTGCATTGCCACCTTAGAGCCTGGCTAGAGTACAAGTCTAGACTCTGCACCAGGTTTTCATGGGTGAGGATGGGATTGGGGTCATAGTTTTTTCTATAGCATTTGGCTGGGTTAGAATTTTAAGGGTACCCTTTAGGACAGGCAGAAAGGAAATTCAAATAAAGGGCAGGGCCCGCAAGCAGTGTTAAACAAGAACTGTTGCAGGAGATAACAAATTGGCATGGCTCCAGAGGAGGTAAGAGTTAATGAATATACCACTATAAATTGGCTAGACTTAAAGATTGGTTTACTGTGGCTGACTGGGCCAAGTGACCTGCAAGGAGCTTCCCAGCTCAAAGATTTGATTATTCTACCATGACAGATTCTTATTTCATTTTAAACCAAATCATTTCAGTAAAGGTCAATTGAATGCCTTCTATGTGCTATCTCTTCACTGCCCCTTCTAAATTCATGAGCAGGTTTTAAATGGGTTATCTCCCCAGATTATTAAAATAACTAATGCCCACTGAGAAAATATACTTTGGGGTATTTTACTTTTTATATATGTAAATATTTTGCTCCTATGTTTAAGATTGCATTATGAGCCTTCCCCAAGGGCCGGGAAAATTAACACACACACACACACACATTTAATGATGGCATAATATTCTATTCAATGGCTAGTCAATAATAATGTTAACCCTGTGTTGTTGCAAATTGCCTTTCGTAATACTGCCATTATTTTAAATGATCTTGGAATGGTGTTTCTTATAGAGAAATACTGGTTACATCGTTTTTTATTACATTTGCAGGCAAGTATTCCTACAATCAAACACATACAACAAGTAATTAAATTCCTTCTGGAAATATTGAATCAATTTATATTACAATCAGCAATACCTGAAATCCCATTTTATCACACTCCTCCAAATACAGATTATTCTCAATCTTCTTCAGTTTGAGAAGTGAAAAATGGTTTTAATTTTGGTTTGACTACTGGTATTAAGAACAATGTCTTATCAAGTTTTAAAAGTTCCTTATACTGAACAATGAATTTACGTCTGACATGGTTACAAATTATTTTCTCAATTTATTCATGAATTTCAATTCATGGTGTTTCCTGACATAAAAATATTTGAAATTTGTATGTAGCCAAATAAACTCATCATTTTCCTTTGCAATTTCTTCCCCTAAGAAATTCATAATACTCTCTTCTGGTTTCATTTTTTATACTGATCCCTGACATATGCCAATAATATATTCATGTATGTATAAAATCTGTATGTAATATATATGATATAGTATATTTACACATATGTATTATATGCTATCTCTGTGTGTATATATATGTATGTATATATGTATAGGTATACATATACATATGCCTAAGTACTTATATTTATATTTATATAATGATGTGGTGGTACAATTATATTTGTTTATTTATCCATAGTCAATTTTACAAGCATCAGGGTTTTTTGTACAATTTCTGTACAAGCATAAATTTGTGACTAATGCTTACTATACTCATTCTTTCATGATGCTCCAATCTTCCCATATGTATTATGCATATATATCAGAGTCTTTGCCAGGGCTATGTAGTTTCTAGATACAACTACTTGAATGTTTTGTCAGTAGAGTCTTGTGAAGAGTTTTCTCTTTAAATTCAGTCAGCTTTTAGTTGTTAAAGAAAGAAAGGAAAAAACTTCATATTCTTTATTCTACCACATCTCAACCCTGAATTTCTTCTGCAGAAAATTGAAAGAAATCTGAATGTACCCCACAGCTCACTTGAATAACAGAAAAAAATACAAAACTGAAAATAAATTGATAGCAATAATGGAACCACTAGAAATGGTGCTACCACCAGATCAGAGCAGGGGCAAAATTTGGACTACATGAAGCAAACAGAAGTAGAATGACTGTTAAATCCAAAAGTCATGAAAAACATGGTAGATCCAAGTGTACTGATACAGAAAGATTTCCATGACATCTTATGTGCTGTCAAGTTAAAATAAAAGAAAGAAAGAAAACAATGTGTAGAAAAAATTATACAACCATACCATAGAATATATTTATGGGGCAACTATAAACCCCAAGCAGGGAATAAAGAATCTCCCTAAAGGCTCTCAATACAAGTCTGAAATAACACCACAATCAGAGGAAGATAGGAGTAAAAAATGGGCCATAGGTGTTTGGATGGATAATCAAGACATAAGCCATAGACACATATTCCCCCACCTACACACACATTACACGAACTCTCACCAGCCCAGTCTAACTTTCTGAAATAGGGAGAGTTTATGTATGGATGATCCTCTAGAATATTTAAGACCTGTAGAACAGAGACAGGATTCTGTATGACTTCCAGGAGGCCTAGAAACCCTACATGCCATTGCCACCTGGAAATCCCCTTTGCTCTCAATCACAGGACGAAGGACTCTAGTAACCAAAATATGCATTCACTGACACATGAGCAAAGATCCTTACCTGGATTCTGAGATGTACTCCAATCAGCTGCCTGAACCTGGACACGCAGATGAGCGTATGTGTGTGTATGTAGCTGTTCATGTATGTGTGTATGAATATATATATATATTGCCCAAAGAGAGGACAATACAAAGCTGAGAAGTGGGTAAGGCATATTTTCAACATAAATAACAAGGGGAAAGACATATTTTTAACTTCAACAATATATAAAATGTACCTAAAAATCAATATGAAAAAAATTAAAAATCCAAAAGTTAAAGAACCTCAGCACACTATCCATTGAGGGGAAAAAATTGATAACGGCCAATAAGCAAAAAATTATGAGACAATCAGGAAAATGAACATTAAAACAATAATGAAATGTTATTTTCCCCCCATTGGATTGATATAAAGATATAATACACAGTACTTATAATTTATTCAAAGCAAGATGCTGGTATGTTTATCTCTGTGCTGTATAAAAGCACAAGGAGTCTAGAACAATATACAAGTAAATATTAATAGCGGTAAAGTTGGGCAAAAGAAAAATTGATGGCACAGTATGAAAAGGGATAGTCTAGGGGCGCCTGGGTGGCTCAGTTGGTTGAGCGACTGCCTTCGGCTCAGGTCATGATCCTGGAGTCCCGGGATCGAGTCCCGCATCGGGCTCCCTGCTCGGCGGGGGGTCTGCCTCTCCCTCTGACTCTCCCCCTCTCATGCTCTCTCTCTATCACTATCTCTCAATAAATAAATAAAAATCTTAAAAAAAAAAAAGAAAAGGGATAGTCTATATTTTTCTGTAATAAATACTTCTGTGTAATTTGATTTTTACTAACATGTATTTATGAATTAAATGGATGATTTAAATATATTTAAGTAAAAATATAAATTTTAACAGAAGACTGCTTGGCTCTTCGTTTGACTGAATTATCAACTCCATATCATTATAATTACCATTGATGAAAAAATTTAATTAAATAAAAGCATCTCTTTTCAATTTTCTTCTGGTAAAAAGGAGTATTTCTTATACTTACGACAACAGCTAAACTCAGTTTTAAGAAACTGAAACTTGGATCATCAAACTTTTGCCTCTTCTTTTTCTTTATTTTTCTCACCAGAATCAACCTCAAGCAGTTAATATAGTAATACTAATAATGGCTACATAGAACTTTCAAATCACATGGAGATCTATCATAAATCTGTGTTCATCAGTCCTGCTTGCTGTCCACTATGTTTTTGGTTGCCCTCATTCCAGGCACTTGTAAAACTGCACTTGAATTGAGGCATGGTCATGAAGCTTGCCGTGGCCCATGAACATGGCTACAGAAGTAATGCAAGAAGTCCTCAAGATCCAGCGTGTTTTCCACACTTCCTTCTCTCTGCCACAAGGACCAATGACATTCCAAATGGTGACTGCCCTGTCAGCCTGTATTTTTGAATGAGTACAGCTGACATGAAGCAAATCTCCTGGGTAACCAAAGACAAATTTATATGAATGAGAGACACCTGGGCTATTTTAAACTAGAGGTATTTGAAGGTCATTTATTCCTGCAGCACAACCTAGTCTATCCTGACTGACAGATAGAAAAGTTCTCAAACCCATCAATTTTAGCAAATTCAAACAAACTTTAAAATATTTTAAAATATTTCATATTTCACAATTTGAGAGGCAGACAGATACTTTCCAGGGCAAAACAAATAAACAAACAAACAAACCAAAAACAGGGTAATGTCAGCTGCCTTAATTATGTAGTCAGTATAATAATGTTAGATGTCCCTAAAAAGAAGTCAAGATGCACCATCATTAGTGTCTGAGCTCACAGAGGTGGAACTGAGAGTCTTCAGAAGGAACTCCATTAAGACAAAAGCTCTTGGCAGGGGTGCCTGGGTGGCTCAGTCAGTTAGGCGTCTACCTTTGGCTCATCAGGTCATGATCCTAGGGTCCTGGGATTGAGCTCCTCGTTGGGGCCCCTGTTCAGTGGGGAGTGTGCTTCTCCCTCTCCCTCTGTGTGCACTTTCTCTCTCGAGTAAATAAATAAAATCTTTACAAGAAAAAAAGAAGAAAGCTCTTGAAATTCTTCCCAAACTTCATTGTGCATGATTTTCTATTTTCCCTTTCCTTTTTCTCATTAACCCCTGCTAGTTTACATCTAGCATAAAACCTTGGACTCAGCTCTTCAGAGGGAATCTTGTTTGAATTTGACTTCACTTCTTCCCCTTAGCCTATGCTGAATCCTGTCTTCCTAATATTTGACTTTAGCCCACCCTGTATTTCACGTTGACCTTGTTCATCAAACAAGTTAAATTGGAGTGTGTACTTGGCCCACACACTGAGCTGAGTGGATGAATGTAGGTAGATATCTGAAGGATTTTTAAGAGGTTGGGAGCCTGACAAGTTCCATAGTCTTGATCTCTAGGTACCAGAAGAAACTAGTGCCAGATTTTCACATGATTCTTCTATTCCCATCAATTCTCATGATTACCAAACTTCTCTTTGTTGAGAGCTAAAATTTTGTTATTTAGGCATGTATTTGTTAAACCACTTTTAAACATTATAAAAAGGAAATAAAACTCTGACACTAAAAAGAAAAAGAAAAAGAAAAAAAACTTCTTTCAGAGGGGGAAAATGATAGCAATTACTCTGTGAATTTGATTAACCGGGTACAGAAAGTGGAATTGGTAAAGTTTAAAATGTTCCTTTCAATTCGACCACTCCCTCCTATTTCAAGAATAAAACTTACTGTATTTTCAAAAGTGTGACCTATGAAATTCTTTCACAAACTGCCATATTTCAATCTGTAGGAAATAACTGTTGAAAGCTACCCCTGGCACAACCATATTTGTGTTGTTTTTTTTTTAAGATTTTATTTATTTATTTGAGAGACAGACAGAGAAAGAGACAGAGAGAGCACAAGCAGGGCAGAGAGAGAGGGAGAAGCAGACTTTCGGCTAAGCAGAGAGCCTGACATGGTGTTCAATCCCAGGACCCAGGGATCATGAGTTGAGCCGAAGGCAGATGCTTAACCAACTGAGCCACCCAGGCGCCCTAGCACAACCATATTTAGTAGTCACAGTGCTGCATCCCTCTCTGTAGTCCCAGCTTTTGATTTCCATACTGGACATACATTCACCATTAATTAACTGGAAAGTCCAACTTACAATTTACCTTCTGATAGGAGCTCCCTTCCTTGGATCATACTACAATTTCCTTCCTTGATGACCACCTATTTGGGTCTTTATTTTGGCACAATTTCAAAAAAAAAGTTCAAGCTCTTTTTTAGAAGTTAAATAAACCCAAGGATAACATACTGAAAACAATTCAAAGATGATGGATATATTTGGCTATCTACATACTAAAACACTAAATCTATACTAAAATAGTGAGGAATGTATAACCATGATAAGGAATAATTCATTATTTTTTTTAAGATTTTATTTATTCATTTGAGACACAGAGTTAGCATGAGCAGGGGGAGAGGCAGAGGCAGAGGGAGAGGAAGAAGCAGACTCCCCGCTGAGCCAGGAGCCCGATGTGGGGCTCGATCCCAGGACCCTGGGATCACGACCTGAGCCGAAGGCAGACGCTTAACCATCTGAGCCACCCAGGCGCCCCGGAATAATTCATTATTTTATAAGCAGACTTTGGCAGATTACAACCCCCAATGTTAGCTATCAATAATGATCTTCTCTTCAGAAGTTTTTTCATCCAACAAATTTAACAATAATTTGTCGTTGGCTAGACCTGAGACTGTAAAGAAAAGGGGAAAAAATATAATCGGGACCATGTCCACCATTCTAAAAGCCAGAATGATTTACATAACTGTAATAGGAAGCAAAATGTGGCAAATTTCCTGGCAGAGGTAGAAACTGAGTATGGTGAAAGTACAGTAAAAAAGAGATTAATTCCAACTAGAAGAATGTGGTTAGGCACTGGTGGATGTTGAAATGAATGTAGTATAGTTGTTTCAAGGGTCTGAACTCTGAGGTCAAAAAAACCAGAGTTCAAATACCAGGCATGTCAGGTACTAGATGTGGGACTGCAGGCAAATTAACATGCTAAGGTCTTTCTTCCTCCATCTATAAAACTGGGAAAACAAAACAAAAAACAACAGAGCACTTACGTTGTGCCAAGACAACGCTAAGAACAGTTAACACAAATTCATTCAATTCTCATAATGACTCTGTGTATACACCAATATCATCCTCCTCTTATAGATGAGGAAACAGAGGCACAGAGAAGTTAAGTGGCCTAACCAAGGTCCACACTGGTGGAATGCATGTCAAACAGTCAGGCTCCACGTCACAACCACTTATACTGTGTTGGTGTACTCTATATCCTCCATAACCACAATTTTATACACATTTCATTGACTCCTTTCAATAACCCTATCAGGCAATTACTATTATTATACACATTTACAAATGGGGGGGGAACTGGCTTAGATAAGTTATGAAAGCACAGTGTTGTGGCAATGGGTATAAGGGGCTAAAGTAGGACACAAGGGGAGGGTGACTGTTGCAAGATTTCTTGTAATAATAGTGTTGCAGTGATAGAAATGGAAGGCAGGGAGGGGTGTGAGAAATACGGAAGATTGAAGAAAGAGATTTTTAGAGAAAAAGAGGAGGAGAATGAAAAGAATGCATATTAAAGAAAACAGGGCTCAAGAGGAATCTGCAAACCATAATCACAAGCCAAATCTGGCCCACAATCTGTTTGTGTACATAAAGTTTTACTGAAACACAGCCACGCTCAATTGTTTATACACTCTCTGTGGCTACTTTTGCTTGATAACAGCAGAACTGAGTGTTTGCAATGGAACCTAACTGGCCCACAAAGCCAAAAAATATTTACTTTTTGGCCTCTTAAAGAAAAACTTTGCCAATCCTGTCTCTAGAGAAGCCTTGTACAATAGAAATTTCTGTGATGATGGAAAGTTTCTGTCTTTTCAGAATACCATAGCCACAGGTAGCTGGCTAAATTTTAATTTTAATTAATTAAAAATAAATATAATTTAAAATTTTGTTCTCCAATCATACTAGCCACCTTTCGAGTGCCCAATAGCCACATGTGGCTAATGTCACTGCACAACTAAATTTTAAACGTTACTTAATTTTAATTAAGCTCAAATATAAATAGCCACATGTGGCTACAAACTACTGTATTGAACAATGCCGTTGTAGGGAATTTCGAGGAGACAGAAGTAGTCCCCAGCATCAAATACTGAAGAGAGATCAAATGAGGTAAGGACTCCAGGTCAATCCATTGAAAAGGAACACATAGGTATTGGTGTTCTTTGGGAGAGCAATTCGGATACAGTGATGCGCACTGAGGCCACTGTAGTGGATGCAAGTGTCCTAAAGGAGAGGAGAACCTGGAGTATAGACAACATGGCTGAGAAGTGAGGATATAAAGACAAGGGGGATGCTCTGGCTTCTCTTTAGCTTGTACAAACTTTTCAACTGGCTTTTATTAAACAGGTGAAAAGTGAAGGTAGCTGAGGGAGGAGGCACTGAAAATTGACAGAAATATTATTTTTCAATGGCAATGGCAGTGAGATAGATACAAAAATTAGGCAAAATTCAGGTTCTGTTTTAGAAGTGCAAGTGCATTAAAGCTGCTGAAATAGGAGATGTTGGCGGGGGGAGCATACCATGAGCCAAGACAAGGAAGACCAATGCAAGCCTTATCTTAAAAGCCTGGAATGCCTTGTTAAGGAAGTGCAGGCAAATTAAAAGGTCTAGAGCTGGAGAACACTCTGCTTAGAAATGGATTTCAGGTCAGACTTGAGAGGCAAACAAGGAAATGGAATCAGTTAGGATCTCTTAACTAGCCAAGAGGAGCAAATAAGTAATGAAAACATGGGGGAAGAGGACCTATTATAGAACCAAATCAAAAAGGAACTAGAAGTAGGAGGAAGGACGGTATCAGAGAAACCTGAGGGTTTTTTTGTTTTGTTTTGTTTTCATCTCTGGATGTCAAGTTTATATTGTCTTTAAGGGAGATCTGGAATAAGAAGAAAAAGGAACAGTTTTGAGGTAGGAAAAGGAACTAATATTTTGTTAATCGCCCATATGCCAGGTTTGCGTCTGGTAATTTATATATATCAAATCATTTAATCCACACACTATCCCTTGAGGAGGACACTGTTATTCTCATGTTACAGATGAGAAATGAGCCTCAGAGAGGTCAAGTAACTCCCCAGAATTACAAAACTAACATGCGGCAGACTGCAACCCAGTGCTTTCTGACGCCAAGGCAAATGGGATGAATTTCCCATTTTACATGTCTGTGTGCTTATTTGAGTAATTCTTGTACCTGCACTAGAAGCTGTTTCCTGTGGGCAGAGACCATGTGTTAGCTCATTAATGGCACACAGCAAATCCTCAATAATTATTTTTAAATAAATGCCTGCGAGTGTGAATGAATGTGAACCCAAGCAGTACTCTTCTGTCACATTAACACAAATAAGAAAGAGTCTCATGAGGTAAACGCTCAGTAAAAAACAGTGACTAGCTCAAAAGACTACTATTGTACACAGAGAAGGCTTTAAGCATTTCTAAGAGGGCATGATATTGCTTTATTCACACGGGGACATCTCACCTAAATTACAGATACTTGGCCTTGAGCAGTATCAACTGACTGTTCCAGGAAACCCTCCAAATTGGGTAATTGCTTACTTGGGGCAGCATAATAACCTTATGTTAATTTTTTTTTTTTTTAAGATTTTATTTATTTATTTGAGAGAGAGAGAATGAGAGAGAGCGAGTACATGAGAGGGGGGAGGGTCAGAGGGAGAAGCAGACTCCCTGCCGAGCAGGGAGCCCGATGCGGGACTCGATCCAGGGACTCCAGGATCATGACCTGAGCCGAAGGCAGTCGCTTAAGCAACTGAGCCACCCAGGCGCCCAACCTTATGTTAATTTAACCACTAGGGATATTGTTTCTGTAAAAGTATTTGGAAAGCACATCTCTCTATAGGACAATTATTTTAACAGAGAAACCTAAGACAAAGAGCGAGACATCCCTTAGCCCTACCGATCCTTTATAGGTGAGTACCTACACACAGAACCTGGCCCCACCCCCCCAGCCCTCGTCACAGCTTGTCCCAGCTCAACATGAAAGGACAGCCCAGGCATCTGCACCTCTGCCAGATCACCTCAGATTCAAATGGAATGAACTGCCAATGGTGAGAAATGCAGCCAACAGGATAAAGAATAGAAAGAAAGACTCTCAAGAAATCAACACCTGTTATCTGAACTATATCCACTGCCAATGAAGAGAAAAGGCATGAATGAATGATCTTAAAGATCCATGGGTTGTGAGTCATGCCTGACAGTTAAATTCAAAGCTAAAAGTGAAGACACCATTTTATCCTGTTGGTTTTATTTTTATTCTAGAAGAAATTCAGGGGAAAAAAAGAGTTTAAGCAAACAGAAATAATATCATAATACTTTAATATAAAATATTTTTATATTTATATTAAAATATTTTATATTTTAATACAAAAAACAAGATAAAATTATAATTAATTAATAGTAAAGGGCAAATGTTAAAGATCCAATCAAAACATGTTTAAATTTCAAAGCATGAATTCATTAAGATTGAAATATAATCATAAATAAATATAAATTTAAAAGTACATTTTAAAGGAAAGGAAACTTCCTCAGTCAGCCCTTTTCAAGAGAGCATTTTCAATCAAACAACTCAGAAATAAGTCATCATAAGCTCGTAAGGAACCAAACTCCAAACCAGAGCAGGTTCCTAGGAAACCAGACCTACAGACCAGGGCCCACAAGGTCTCCAAGCAGGTAACCCTGAAACCTCAAAATTATCCAGAGAACCAAGAAGGGACAGAAGAGGAGGCGCCACACTCCAATTCCAAGCATTATTTGTCGGAGGGAAGAGAAGACACCTCTCAGCATTTAATCCTGATAACAATGATGAAGTGATGAAGAAAAAATTAAAGAAAGAGGAGAGGGAGAAAGAAGAGAAAGCAGCCCCAGAACTGTGCAGAGAAGGAAGTCAACTTGTTAACATGGTGTTACTTTACTCTGGTTAAAGACAAATGTGAAGAGAGGGAAGAAATAGGTAAGGATTGAAAGTAATGTGCTTAAAACCTGAGGACTTTAAGGCTTTTTCCTATTTTCATATTACATCGTCATCTTAGCTATCCATTTCTTTCTCTTTAAGGCTATAACTCACACAGAATGACACACCACAATGTCCTGATGAAACTCTCCTCTACAGCTGAGGCTCCCAGAAGGCAGACACCACATTCATTAACTCATTCCACACAACACTTAGCTCATGTCCACAGAGAGATGTCTAATACAAGCTCTTATTAAAGAGGAGGAATACAATCAGTCATTTTAGAATGTCTGAGAAGAACTTTTTGTTCCCATTGAACCATATAAATTATTCTGAGATTGTTTCTACAAAGACTGTAATTGGGAGAGAGACAAAGGGGGCATCAATTTTGTTTTACTGCTTAAAAAAATAAAAGATATGAAGCAAATGTGACACAATATTAAAATTTTACAAAGCCCGGTGTTCAATGTCCAATAAATTTTTATCTTTATTTATTCTCTAAATATTTCATAAGGAAGAAAGTTGTGAGACTTTATGCACAATATTAATCTTTTTGGAGAAAAAAATTGACAATATACATCAGAAAGTGTATAATTTCTCTTTGATCTAGAAATCTAAGAATTCTTCAGCAGGAAGAAAGTTAAGAAAGAAAGAAGCAGATAGAGGCAGAAAGAGACATTTTTGGAATGCTGTGTCCAGAGGTGTAAGTATATCTGCCTGTTTACAATAGCAAATAAAGAGAAACCACCTAAATATCCACATGAAAGATTGTGAAATAAAAATTTTTACATTCACCTGATATGTTAAAACATTCTGCAAACATTAAAAATCATGGAATAGAAGAATAGAGGACTGGAAAAATCACACCTTATTACAAGTGGAAAAATGAGCTATCGATAATATGGGTAGTAAAATAATTCCATTTTTCAGCAAGAACAATAATAGAGACCTAGAGAATCAAACAGTCTGACAGACATATAGATTTTTTTAAAAGGCAAAATACATACACAAAAAATATGAGTGTTCCAAAACTGGCATATCTGAATAAGGTTTATAGTCTATAAACCTTATAGACTTATAGTCTATAAACCTTATAAACGTACTGTTCCGACGTCAATTTTGGTTTTGATAATGTCCTATTTGTGTAAGATGTTACCACTGGGGAAAGCTGAAGGATAGGTACAAACAACCTCTTTGTACTATTTTTGTAACTTCTTGTGAGTCTATAATTATTACAAAATTAAATTATTACAAAATTACAAAAAGAAACAAAACCTTACAGACACAACCATGCTGTAGACATAGCTACAAAGATAAATCTAATTTGACTAACTAGATACCATTGAGCATAACTTAAAAGTTTTATTATGCCTTTTTTCCCTAACCTTATCCTCTAAATAATCTTAAAACAGTATCACAAACTCTGTGTTTTATCCTTGCTGATCCCTCAAAATCTACATACATATTACATTCATAGATAAAACATTTTCCGTTAACACTTCCATAATTTGAAACTTGAATACAGTGCAGTCTACTCAATTTTCTAAGAGTTCATTATCTAGCACCTGCTAAGCTCACTATTTCCTTTATTCTCTTTGTTGTTACTTGTCTTTTCCTCACTTTCCTTGTGTTAGCACCTCTAGCAGAAAATGAGAGGCTGTACAAATAGATAAAATTAAAACTGGTTGATTCTTTTATCTATGAAAGGACTCATTAATTAGAAAGTGGCTACTGTTGATCAAAATGTGAGGCTGTATCCTCTAGTTATTCACACCTCAACAATCAAAGGCAATTCAGAGTAGAGCTGACTAAAATAAAACAAATTTTAATACCCATATTTTCAGAAAATTATTGCTAGATAGTCCCCATCACTTGCAATTACTCTTTTTAAACAGGAAAATGAAAGCGATCTCAAGCAAAAACAATTTTTCCTTGGATGTATGAAGTTGGTCTTCAAGGTGACACCCTATCTGGAATCTCATTCAGCACGTGGAATAGTTCCTGGCTTAGAAGGCATTCGATAAACGTTCATGGAATGAACGAGAGAAAGAAGGAAAGGATGAAGGAACAAATGAGTTAATGAATGAATAAGTTCTGAGCCCAAAAAACTCCACCTTTATAAATATAACAGGCCAACAAACATAGATGTGTGTATATAAATGTATATATGCACCAGGCTTGTTTTTTAAATCTGTTAACACTGGTATTATGATAATAAGATGGGATTAACTGCAGAGGAATTAGGATACAGTGAGAAGCTGATATACTCTAAAGTCTAACAGATCTGGTTTTTCATCCCAGATCTGCCACCTGCATGCCAGGTAAACATGAGCAAGTTACTTCATCTTCCCTAAATTCTTCTTTAAGAATGTATGTGTTTGATAAGTTAAAAAACCTATGGTTAGGAGTACTGTTATTATTACTATAATAATATATTTGCATTCTGTAACATTTTAACACACACGTACACATACACACGTGTGCATACGCAGTCATACAAATTCACACAGAGAGTGAATCATCTTCCAGGATTTAAGGGATTTTGATTAAGAGCATTATTATTTCTATCAGATATAGACTTTGAAATAATTAGATATTTAATAAGAAAATCTTCCTAATTAGGGGTAATTTTTACCAATTATAAATTTAAAAATTAATTCTTTTATAACTTAATTAAACCTAGATACGAGAAAATTTTATCAAATTAGATCTACCAAGCCTGTAATTACAAATCACATTTCAAACAGCTCCTGAAATATTCAGGTGAAATAATGAAATGTTGAGTAAACAGTAGATCTTGAGCAATCAGGAACCAGCATTTTAAAACAATAATAAAATCAATGTCATATTTTCTAAAATTCAAGCTCTTACCAGAATATGATCAGCTTTTACTTCAAATAATAATATTAAGATTAGTATCATTATGGCAATATCATAAATGTGTCCTAGAAAAATAATATTTTTGTATCATCTCATTGCTATCACTTTTTAATTTTTTATTCTTTTTTAATTGAGGCATTGACATATAACATTATATAGGTTTCAGGCATACAGTATAATGATTTGACATTTGTATACATTGCAAAATAATTACCACAGTAACTCTAGTTATCATCCATCACCACACAGAGTTACAATTTTTTTTTCTTCTTGTGATGAGGACTTTTAAGGTTTACTCTTAGCAATTTCCAAATATGCAATACAGTATTAGTAAGTATAGTCACCATGCTGTACATTATATCCCCATGACATTTATTTTATAACCAGAAGTTTGTACCTTTTGACCTCCTTCACCCATTTCACCCAAACCCTTACAATCCCCACTCTGGCAACCACCAGTCTGTTCTCTCTATCTATGAACTTGGGTTTTTGTTTTGTTTTGTTCATTTTGTTTTTTTTTAGATTCCACATATAAGTGAGATCATTCAGTATTCATCTTTTATCACTTTTAACCAATGATTTTCATTTGATCACTAAAATTTGGTTTATTGGTTAACTTATTGACTACAAAATGACTAATAAATGACAATCTGGTAACATGATATTGGTCTAACTCTTAAATCTGAAATTCTTAGAATCTGATACGTGCCAGAGAGACAACTTTTTCAGTCCATACTCACATGGGGACTTGGTCTGTACCACGTAAGTAAAGTATTTACCTCCTTGTAGCATGTGTGTCTTTCGCTTAATGACTGAAAACCCATGCTGCCGTTAAAATAGTCTCTACTACAACTTAAAGATAAATGAATTAAGGGGAAGCAAAGGGAGCCAACTGCCTCATCAGGAAACTTAGACCCAAACAGAATGCAAACTGGTGCAGCCACTGTGGAAAACAGTACAAAGGTTCCTCAGAAAGTTAAAAATAGAACTACCCTATGACCCAGCAACTGCAGTATTAGGTATTTACCCAAATGATACAAAAATACTAATTCAAAGGGATATATGCACCCCAAAGTTGACAGCAGCATTATCAGTAATAGCCAAATTATGGCAAGAGCCCAAATGTCCATCAACTGATAAATGAATAATGTGGTATATATATATATATGGTCACACAGTGAATCAGTACACACATACACACACACACACACAGTGGAATATTACTCAGCCATAAAAAGAATGAAATCTTGCCAATTGCAATGACGTGGATAGAACTAGAGTATTATGCTAAGTGACATAAGTCAATCAGAGAAAGGACAGATACCATATGATTTCACTCCTATGTGTCATTTAAGAAACAAAACAAATGGGGCGCCTGGGTACAGTCGTTAAGCGTCTGCCTTCGGCTCAGGTTATGATCTCAGGGTCCTGGGATCGAGCCCTGCATTGGGCTCCCTGCTCAGCAGGGAGGCTGCTTCTCCCTCTCTCACTCCCCCCTGCTTGTGTTCCCTCTCTAGCTATGTCTCTGTGTCAGATAAATAAATAAAATCTTTAAAAAAAAGAAAAGGAAAAGAAACAAAACAAATGAACATGGAGAGGTGAAGAGAGGCAAACCAAGAAACAGACTCTTAACTATGGAGAACTGAGGGTTACTGGAGGGGAGATGGGTGGGGGAATAGGTGATAGGTATTAAGGAGTGCACTTGTTGCAATGAGCACTGGGTGCTGTATGTAAGTGATGAATCACTAAATTGTACACCTGAAACTAATACTACACTGTATGTTAACTAACTGGAATTCAAATTAAAAATTTGCAGGAAAAAAAATTCAAACCCTTTGATGCCTTTATAGAAAGAAGATTCATGAGTTATTTAGCGTTCTGGTAGGAGGGGTAATTCAGGTATATCTACCTACAATTTATACAGGAACCCAGATAGAAGGTAGATTAAAAAGATAAATCTAGGGGCGTCTGGGTGGCTCAGTTGGTTAAGCGACTGCCTTCGGCTCGGGTCATGATCCTGGAGTCCCGGGATCGAGTCCCACATCGGGCTCCCTGCTCGGCGGGGAGCCTGCGTCTCCCTCTGACCCTCCCCCCTCTCATGTGCTCTCTGGCTCTCTCATTCTCTCTGTCTCAAATAAATAAATAAAATCTTAAAAAAAAAAAAAGATAAATCTATACATGTGGTGAAGTTTCAAAATCAGTGCAGTTGATATACACAAGGTTATGTGCATTCCATTGGGGATATAAAGGTGGCTGAGACCCGATCCCTGCCCTTCCATGACTTAGTCATGATTTGTTAAATTATTGGTAGAAGTGTTAGTGGAGTGTGAGCTTATCTAGTAGATGTATAGTGGATGGAGATGAGCATTGAGCATTCTTTGCCAAACTACCTTAAAGGGAAATAAGATTTGAGATGATGTGCTTTTTAGGAAAAAAAAAAAAAAATTAGTAAAGAACATGTGTAAAAGTGGAATCTAGGAAACCAGTGAAGATTTACAATTCCTCTAAAATCAGAGAGCAGAAGATACACAGAAACACAGATGACAAACGAGGGAAGGGGAAGCTACACCTCAGATTAAAACTTTTTAGAATTCTAACATAGTTCTCACTCTTTTCCATCTTCTAGGTCCTGACATCTCAATAGCCACATGATCACCAGACAGAAGTTGAGGAGTGTAGTTAAACAACTCATTACAGAAATTGTGCTAGACAGTGTGACCCAACTTGGTTGAATAATTAAGTCCACCACTACACGACAAGTCACTTACATCACTCTGTCCTTTCATTTACACAGCTATAAAAGTGCATTGTAACTATACCTATTTCACAAGGTGTTGGCAGGATTTGAAGAATATATATATACTTTTAGCATGGGGCCTGAGCTAGAATAAGTGTTCAGTAATTAGTTACCTGCCTCTGTATTGCCATAGTTGTTACTATTATTATTATCATTACTGAGAAATAATCCATCAGCATGAAAGAAAGGAATAGCTCTGGTATGAGCTAGAGAATAACCACATGTGCGTTCCCTATTAGAGACTCTACGAATATCCCAAGTCTTATTGTGGCACACCCCCTAAAACACTCAAAGGAAGCATTTAACATTCTTAGATCATTTGTTCCCCAATGTTTGGCAACATCTATGGAATAATACAAGTAAGTGAGAGAGCCCGCAACTCATTGTCCTTGTGCTGAATTTCAAAAAATATGGTATATATTATTGATCAATTATATGTCAATATATATATAAGAGAGCTGTATACAATAGGATTCCTGAGAAACACATCTCTGCACTTAATGTGAGCCATTTATCAAGGTTTGTCCACCAGGCCCTAGGGTCAAGAGGAAAAGCAATGGAAGAAAAACAGGAAAGAATACTGCATATGACTGTGTAAATCAGTAATAAACGCAGTAAATAAAATCAACAAGTTCCATAATTATACACATATAAGAAGTCCAGTATTTTCTTTTATTGAGAGGTTGGAGGAAAGGAAAATTTTCAAATATTCATACTTACATGAATTAATTAGGCTATTTATCACAATGTTCTAGTAAAAGTAATATTAAAGCATATTGCAAGCAATGAATAATGTGGTCATTATAGATTTTCCTTAAGCCAAAAAACCAACAGAACATTTTTTAGAGAGAAGAGTAATACCGTTTTCTAGTGTCCAGGAAACATTTTCAAAGTAGGTAAAAATTAATATAAAGCCTCCCTCTCCCCAACTTTGGGACCGTTGTACACACTTTAAATATTTACATATAAAACAGAGTTCATTTTTTTCAAAAAGTATCAATCTACTACTCCATATATAATATGGATATTTTCCAAATGTTTCTAAGAATTAAATCCAGGTGTTTTAAATTACTTTTAGTGGTTTCAGTGGAGAAGAAATATGAAAAGGAAGAAAAGCTAAAATTAACTGAGACTCTTAGTATAGAAACACTATAATGTAGTTTTTATTTATTTATGTATTTATTAGAGAGAAAGCGCACGTGCGGGGGGAAGGAGGGTACGAGGGGCAGAGGGAGAGGGAGAGAGAGAATCTTAAGCAGGCTCCATGCCCAGCGCAGAGCCTGATGTGCGGCTTGATCTCAGGACCCTGAGATCATGACCTGTGCTGAAATCAAGAGTCTGGCGTTTAACTGACTGAGCCACCCCGGTGCCCCCCGTAATATAGTATTTAGATGGAGTATAGAAGCTAATTTCAGACTGCCTGGGTTCAAAAATCCTAGATCTGCTACTTACTAGTTTTATAAGTTTAGGCAAGTTTCTTAAACTGTCCATATCTCCATTTCCACACCCATTTAATCAGAATAAAAATTGACCCTATCTCACAGGGTAGTTATAAATATTAAATAAATTATAGCACTCAGTATTGTACCTGGCTCATAGCATGGACACAAAAAAGCCTCGCTGTTTTTACTATATGCTGGACACCATGTATACCAGCACACAATTCATTCCAACAATCCTATAAAGTTGTTATTATTGCCCTCTCAATCAGTAAGGATAGGCTGGATTATACTACAGTAACAATCGCAAACTCTGTGACTTGCAAAAATAAATGTTTATATCTTACTCATGCAACTTCACTGTGGGTTCAGGTGGACTCCCCAGATCTGTTATCAATGCGTTTCTATTGCATTGACAGATGCAGAGGACTTCTATTCCACGTGTGCCTCATGAGGGCCGCAGCAGACCAGAGGATTAGGATGGAAGCTCTTGCAAATAAAGGCTTCACCCTGAAGCGACACACCCTCCTCCTCTCACTGCATTAGCCAAAGCTAGCCACATTCCTCTGCGTATATGGGGACATCGGATCCTTTTGTGTGCCTGACATAGAGGAGAACAGATACTGCTGAACAATAATACCCATCGCAGACCAATTTTATAAATTCCGCCATTTTACAATTATTTGGGGGAAAGCACTGTTCAAAGAGTGGAGCCAGAATTTTAACCTAGGAATCAATTTGTTTTCTCCATTAATAATGATCCTCGACTTTCTATTCTACCCACCAAAATGAGATATCTAACAAACTCCCCTTGGTAACTGGCAAACTTCATCGGGCTTTGATTAAGGAGGGGCGTTGGGAGGAAGGCAAAGTCAGGGCATTTGTGGTTTAGAAAAGCACTTAACTCTCAATGAGAATCAATAAAACTCTATGAAAATAAGAACTGTGGAGAGAAAGAAAGATTAGTATAAAAGTACACTTTTCTAAGCTCCAATGCTTTTGCTTAGTTATTTAGCAGTCAATAACACTGATCCTATGTCCCTTTGAGTACTATCTATCTTACTAATTTTTTTTCCAACATCTATATTGGTCATGTCTACCGTAGATACTGAGCATTCGTTCTTTTTTTTAATCTTCCCAAAGTTATTTTACTTAACTGATACATCCACTTAGGAGAGATGTCCTGAAAGATTATACTTGGGAAATGTTTTTATTCTAGTATCAAAACCTAAGGAGAAGGTATTCTTATTGTCTAAAGTTAGCTCTTAACTCCAAGACCTACAGAATTTAATTGCTTTTCTCCTACTTAGAAACATTTATATTTTAAATCCGTAAAATTCACTATTAACCTAAAAGTCATAAATTAAATTCTACCCCTAACTTACAATTTGAAAGTTTTTATTTATTTATTTATTTTAGCTATTCTAGGACTTTCAACTGGACTACTTCAAACTCAAAATCCTTTTTTAAAAAAGATTTTATTTATTTATTTGACAGAGAGAGAGTGAGCAAGAGAGAGAGAGCATGGGTGGGGTTGGGGGGAGGTGCAGAAGGAAAAGCAGAAGTAGGCTCCCCCCTTGGCAGGGATCCGGGGACTTCAGGATCATGACCTGAGCCCAAGGCAGACACTTAAACGACTGAGCCACCCAGGCGTCCCGAAACTCACAATTCTTGAACTTCGACTTTCCTAGATATCATAAGAATAGTACTCCTCCTTTCTATGCACTGTCCTTTACCACATTTGGCCATAATTCCAGCAAAAGCAAATATAATTAATCTCTTTTATAGTAAGTTCTCTATCTCCATGGTTTAGATAAAGGATTTTAGTTCCACATTCAGATGTGCTTCTAAAATTGTAATTTAAAGAAGTTATTAGATTCATATATTGTCACAAAGATTCATCAGCCTCCTACATATTTCTCTTGCAAATGTCACACCACCATGGAAAGCAAGGAGTTGCTGCTTGCTGCTCATGAAAGTAGAATTCTTTAAAAAAAAAAAAAAAAAAAGGCAGTAGCAGCAGAAGCAGTAACTTCAAACACTGGATTTTTTTTTTCTCACTTTAATAGTATATGGCACGAACAAAGGAAAAGTAAGCCACTTTCCAGGAGGTGCTAAGAGTTTGGATTTTCCCATGCACCTGGTAGTTGATCCGGTCACAGCTGATTGAATTTCCATTGTTCATTGATTGCGCCATTTGTCAGGCAATCCATCCTTGCTTACGTAATTGCAGCATTCCTGTAGTTCACTCTGTTCTGTCCTGGAGGTTCAGCAGCATGACGGACTGAGAAAATTAGATATGGCATAGCATCAAGCTGCTGACCTTCAGAATATAAAATAAGGCCCATCTTTTAAAATTGGTCTTTCTCCATGAGGTTATTCTGCGGGACTGTATTTCTAACAGGCCATTTTTCATGCTGACCATGTACCTTCTTAAAATATTTTCTGTATTTACAGAAAAATGATAATTTAAATTTATATATGCCTGTACTGTGCAGAATATTATGAATAAATTCATTTCATTTAGAGTTTGTCAAAAGGGGGCAAATTTTTCATCTTTAGGTAAACGTCTACCTTCAAACCAGAATTAAATATCATTTTAATAAAATCTGATAAATATGAAGGAAAATTCACAGAATCTTAATAAGTTAAAAAAAAAAAAAGACTAAATTTCCCAAATAGTTTAATGTGGCTGACCAATGGATTGCCAAAATACCAAAATTCAATAGGGAAATTAAATTACTTTCCGGTTGCATAAAATCCACATTATATTTTCCTTATTTGTTTTCCTTGGAAACAAAGTCAAACTCACAGAAAAGTTGCAAATAAATAACTTTTTCCCCCCTCTGAGCCACTTATTTACAAATGCCGAATAACCTGAGAATAATTTAGTAAATCAACAATTAATTATTTCATCCCTTTTCAACTCGCAATCAAATGTGTAACTAGCAATCAAATGTGTAACTATCTAGAGAAATAGAATTGCTACAGTATATAACAAGAACACACAGATTGGCTGAGTAGCTCTTTATTTCATTGTTTAGACTTTTCCATGGAGTTTCTTCCAGGAACTTCTAGTATCTAAACAAAAAAAGATAAGAAACCACACAAAGTTCAACTTGCAAAAACAGGGAGACCTGCTGATGAGGAACAGGTTTCAAAATAAGCAAAATTCCGGAAATTTAAATCGTGCCGGCCGGCTGCACGAGCCACACTGTCTTTGGGGTGATCCGTGGTGGACGTTTTGAGGGCATCTGACCCGCAGCCTGAGCTCCCTGGACCACCTCCTGTGGAAGCCTGAGCTGGCTGTGTAGCTTTCTCCCTTTGTCTCATACCCATGTCCACCAACGAGAATGCTAATTCACCAGCTGCTCGCCTTAACAGATTCAAGAACAAGGGGAAAGACAGTACAGAAATGAGGCGGCGCCGAATAGAAGTTAATGTGGAGCTGAGGAAAGCTAAGGATGACCAGATGCTGAAAAGGAGAAATGTAAGCTCATTTCCTGATGATGTTAACCTCTCCCCTACAGGAAAACCGCAACAACCAGGGCACTGTAAGTTGGTCTGTTGATGACTTTGTCAAAGACATAAATAGCAACAATTTGGAAAGCCAGCTCCAGGCTACTCAAGCTGCTAGGAAACTGCTTTCTAGGGAAAAACAGCCCCCCATCGACAACATAATCCGGGCTGGTTTGATTCCAAAATTTGTGTCCTTCTTGGGCAGAACTGATTATAGTCCCATTCAGTTTGAATCTGCTTGGGCTCTCACTAACATTGCTTCTGGGACATCAGAACAGACCAAGGCTGTGGTAGATGGAGGTGCTATCCCAGCATTCATTTCTCTGTTGGCATCTTCCCATGCCCACATCAGTGAACAAGCTGTATGGGCTCTAGGAAACACTGCAGGTGATGATGGTTCAGTTTTTCGAGACTTGGTTATCAAGTATGGTGCAGTTGACCCACTATTGGCTCTCCTTGCAGTTCCTGATATGTCATCTTTAGCATGTGGTTACTTACGTAACCTTACTTGGACACTTTCAAACCTTTGTCGCAACAAGAATCCTGCACCCCCATTAGATGCTGTTGAGCAGATTCTTCCTACCTTAGTCCGTCTCTTGCATCACGATGATCCAGAAGTATTGGCAGATACCTGCTGGGCCATTTCCTACCTTACTGATGGTCCAAATGAACGGATTGAAATGGATGTGAAAACAGGAGTTGTGCCCCAGCTTGTGAAGCTTCTAGGAGCTACTGAATTGCCCATTGTGACTCCTGCGCTAAGAGCCATAGGAAATATTGTCACTGGGACAGATGAACAGACTCAGGTTGTAATAGATGCAGGAGCACTTGCTGTTTTTCCCAGCCTCCTAATGAACCCCAAAACTAATATTCAGAAGGAAGCTACGTGGACAATGTCAAACATCACAGCTGGTCGCCAGGACCAGATACAGCAAGTTGTGAATCAGTCCTATTCCTCATTGGTGCTCTGTCTAAGGCAGACTTTAAGACACAAAAGGAAGCTGTCTGGACTGTGACCAACTATACAAGTGGTGGGACAGTTGAACAGATTGTATACCTCGTTCATTGTGGCATAATAGAACCATTGATGAACCTCTTACCTACAAAAGATACCAAAATTATTCTGGTTATTCTGGATACCATTTCAAACATCTTTCAGGCTGCTGAGAAACTAGGTGAAACTGAGAAACTTAGTATAATGATTGAAGAATGTGGAGGTTTGGACAAAATCGAAGCTCTACAAAACCATGAAAATGAGTCTGTGTACAAAGCTACATTAAACTTGATTGAGAAATATTTCTCTGTAGAGGAAGAGGAAGATCAGAATGTTGTGCCAGAAACTACCTCTGAAGGCTATACATTCCAAGTTCAGGATGGTACTCCCGGGACCTTTACCTTTTAGGTTGTACAGCTGAGGCAGAAAGTTGTTTGTTGTGTACTCTGTTTGGTAGAAGTCTGTCTTACTGTTTCTCTACTAAGAACTATTTTTAAATGTGTTTTGTTATTGTAGCACTTTTTACAACAAAACTCTACTTGACCAGTTCCAAACTATACAACCTGAATGAAGCTCCTCCTCTCAGTGGGTTTCTTATTTCTATGTGGAATCTCCTCTCTTGCAGTGTCCTGTAAATAAAGATTAAATTCCACTCTTTTCTTTAAAAAAAAAAAAAATCAAAATTCCCTTCATTCCTATGTCACAGATTTCTTCACTTCTGCCTTTAACCACTAAAAGGGGAGGAAGGAAAAGTAAAGAGAGGAAGGAAAGTATTTCATAGCTCAGGTGCATGTACATACTGTCATTACGTCTCCCCTTCCTGTCTCTAAGCCCTCCATGGAATGTTTACCTACCATCAGCTCACTCCTTAATGGCTGCTTTGGCCGTGGCCTCCGTCTCTCCACTGACATCACATTATGAAAAGTCACTGAGGATTTCTGAATCAAAACTGCTCTTTCAATCCCCCAGAGCCTTAAAACATCTCCAGAGCCTTTGACCTCTACTGACGTTCCTACTTTTATCTCTTCCCTTCTTCATACTCCATGACACTGAAATATCCTGCTCTTCCTTCTCCTACTTCTTTAAGCTAGTCTATCCACTCTTACATGGTATTTTTTTTCCTACTTGTCTTCAAAGTTTAGTTCTTAGTATGG
The DNA here is from genome assembly GCF_029215605.1 of Mirounga angustirostris. NCBI lineage: Eukaryota > Metazoa > Chordata > Mammalia > Carnivora > Phocidae > Mirounga > Mirounga angustirostris. The sequence continues at coordinate 37,663,662 of NW_026991713.1, forward strand.
TGCTCTTCCTCTCTCTCTCCCTCCACCCCCCCATCCCCATTCAACATTCACCAGGCTTTAACTCTACATCTTTTCAACTTAGAGTCAAGTCTATACTTGTACATCAAGCCCCTTCCAGGTTTCAGCCCCATTAAGTTTCATTTCACAATCAATTCCTCAACTTGGATATCTGACTCACTTTCCTGCAGTTGCCATAACTCCCTTCCTTCCCTGAACCCCACTTCCAGGCAGTCACGATGTCTCATTTAGCTTGGGATAGCAGCTACTCAGTTCCAGCCAAGTGTTGCCCATAGCTGCTGGATATTCCGCTTTTTTGTCAAAAGAAGACCAAAAATTGAATTGATAGTGGAAATGTAGATTTCAGGTGAAATCTTCCAATGTTTAAATACTGAGAACTACTTAAAAAAAACTCAGCATCTGGTTCAAACAAAACCTACCTACAGGCTTAGAGTCAGATTGTGACTTGTAGCCTAAGAAGTGAAGGCAAATCCTTTTGCTTTCTATTCCAAGATTTCTGAAACCAGTCTGAAACTACCTTCTGAATTTGAGTCATAGTGTCACACCCCACTTTTCTTGTCTAATCTCTACTCATTGGGATCTCAGTATAAACATCACTTCCTCAAGACTCCTTCCATGATCCTTCTAGAGAAGACTATGTTACATCCACCACTAACCATTGTATTTCATAGTATCTAATGCAATTCTAAATAAATAGCTTTGTGATAATTTTTTTAATGTATGTCTCCCTTGCTGCTATGTGGTAAGCTCCTTCACTATCTCTTCCATCATTTTCTCTGTAGTATCCACACAGTAAGTGAATGATTGATGTCTTTAACTCTTATAGACCATTTGAAGACTTAGAGGAATTAAATAACCTTTATGTCATAGCTAGTAAGGAACTGAGATCTTGCATGTTGAAAAACCTACACACTTTCCATTATAGAAATGTTAACCAAGGTGGCGCCTGGGTGGCTCAGTCGTTAAGCGTCTGCCTTCAGCTCAGGTCATGATCCCAGGGTCCTGGGATTGAGCCCCGCATCGGGCTCCCTGCTCCGCAGGAGGCCTGCTTCTCCCTCTGCTGCTCCCCTTGCTTGTGTTCCCTCTCTCTCTGTCAAATAAATAAATAAAATCTTAAAAAAAAAAAAAAAGAAATGTTAACCAAGCTGAAATCATTTTCTAATAATCCGCATTTAGTTGGAGTCTTTCCTTTTCAGCTTACGGTCGCTGTTGATATATATGAAATTCTAAATCAAATAATATATAAGAGTCTTATTATGAAATGTTGTTTAAATAAAAATAAGCAAAAAATGGTTTGCATTGCTTCCACAGAAAGGAACAAACCGATGACCTAGACAGAAGAGTAAACCACAATGAGTAATGCAAAAGTGGACTGCCTAATCTTTACTTCAGAGGGTGGCAGCTGAATTTCAGTTTCAGGCTAGGCAGCAGGATGTCTAATTCATGAGGAAAAAATAACCCAACCATCCATTTTGTTGTTCCAGGATTAGAGAAATTACTCGGAATTCTAACTGCTTCACCCTTGACTGCAGTTTTCCACTGAGGTCTCTAAAATAGAGACTTTAGTACCCCAAAAGCCAGGTGTCAACAATGTGAATTAACCACCAAACTGTGAGAAAAGGTGGATCTTCACAACTTCCTAGAGCACCTACATGTAATTGGGATTTATTTTTCAAAGCTCTCAGAGATTACAGTACCAGAAATGTATTTTACAGGGCTATTCACTTCAGTGGAAAATCCCTTCAGTTTATCACCCTTAAAGATTTCTATTCCATGTTCATACTCCTGTATCTGTAAGCTACTCTTGGATAGTTAGTTTATGCCACTGTGAAAGCTCATATGCATTAATATTTATGTGTTGGAACTTTTGATAGGCCTACAGATGCTGAGGGGAGTTTCCTTTCATGAAGACAGACAAGATTATAATGAAGATGGAGAAGTCAAAGGGCACCAGAGATCTTGACTCCATGTAAGTCAGCTCCATCTAGGAGAAGAAAGCTACAGCAACCCCTCCTCAGTTTACTTAAAGATTTGGATGCCCACATCTCCATTAGCCAGATCCCAGCTACACAGAAAATAAGCAAGTCTCTTCCACATCAAATTTTGCTCATATCCCCTTACTACCTCCCAAAGACATATAGAAGCAAAAATCATCACATCTATGTATTCTGTTACTTTACTAGTATTTTTTAAACTCGTATGTCAGCTCTGCCCTAGATCCTAGGGATATAAAGACAAAACAAGAGAAAGACATTCATCCTGCCCTTGAATTTAGCTTCATAAAAAATTGTTAATCCATGAGGAGTATCTTCAAATATGTGTCTAACACAGTAATGGAGTCTATTTGAAATTGAAAATGCTTATTGATGAAGTTTAAGGTTAGATATATGGTCTCCTACCTCTAGTTCCCTGTCCAACTCTGCTCTGCCAACCAAATGCTTAGTAAGATCAAATCACACTGCTGAAATAAATACAGACTCAAAGACTTATCTTTATTCACCTTGATCTTTTGGGCTGCTATAAAACAGGTATGGCCATGTGATTCCAAGAGTACAAAGATGAAGACTTCAGATATAGTAGTATCAAATGTCAGTGATTTAAAATGTATTGAATTTTCCAAAATACAAAGACCCTTTGGCAAAAATTTCATTAAAAACATTTAATGCACACAATTTTAGAAAATTTAGGCAAACAATTAGAGATTAAGAAGAAAAAACAAGTTAGAAAGAAAATCTCCAGGTCAAGAACGCATGGGTGGCTCAGACGGTTAAGCGGCTGCCTTCGGCTGAAGTCATGATCTCAGGGTCCTGGGATCCAGTCCTGCATGAGCTCCCTGCTCATCAGGGGAGTCTGCTTCTCCCTCTCCCTCTGCTCTTCCCCACCTCTTGTGCTGTCTCTCTCTCTCTCAAAGAAATGAATAAAATCTTAAAAAAAAAAAAAAAATCTCCAGGTCTAAAATACCTATTTGATGGACCTTTGACTTCCACATTCTCTGCACTCACTTGGGCCCCTGCCAACCCCAACCAACCCTCTAGAAACCTGTGCTTTCCCTTCCATTGTCACTGCCACTGCCTTATATCTGGCCCTCGTTGTTTTTTTCTTAGAATATCCCCATGACTTTTTTTTTTTTTCATGACTTCTTAATTAACTTCTCTGCACATGGTTTTAAGGAGGGGGTCACATAAATCACTTTCAATACCATACTTTATGACAGATATGTAGACACAGAACTTTGAGAACACACTCTTAGGAAAGACCATAATCTTTGTTCTGATCTAAGAAACACAAGGAGGGTTTCCTGTTCCTGACATAACTGTGGTGTAAGAGTGGAAAGACAGCTAGCTACTCTTCCTCCAACATTTATAAAGTCTATTTCATCCAAGACATGGTCTTAATTCTTTACCCATTTAATCCTCATACTATTTCCACATTTATATATGAGAACACTGAAGCAGAGAGATTAAGTAACTCGGCTGTGAACACACAGCCAGTACCTGGAAGACCCAGAACTCAAACTCAGTATTCTGGCTCCACAGACCATGCTCTTAGTCATCATGACTCATTGGCATATGTGTGTGTGTGTGTGTGCGCTTATATGTCTATGTGTACTGTGTATGTCTACATATATATACTATATATACACACATATAAATATATATGTATATATATAGACTTAGACATATAAATACACATAGTGCTTGGATCACTGTCAGGCATATCAAAGAGGGTTAGTCAAACTCTACTGAAAAAATTAAACCAGAAGAGAAAAGGTGCTCAGATTCTAAAGGGAAAACTATGTAAACTGTTCCAAACAACGAAGAGAGGGCATGACAACAATACGGAACAGGCTCTGGTTGGCTTGCCTTTCTCCACTTCAACAAGGAGACATTTATCAAATGCAAACCTGACTGTGTCATTGCCCCGTTTCAATGCTGGGAATTTGGAAACTTGGGGAACCTCACTGCGGTGTTGCTCAGACTTTTACAGGAAACATCTCTCCCTAATGGCTGGCAGATGAGAGCAACCACATTCTTACTAGGCACCTAGCTGAATGGGCAGCCACAACTGAGTTTTCACAGACCGTGCGCCTCACCCTTACTATTCTGACAAGTCTGGCATTTATTCTACAATGTATCTGTTTTGTTGTAATGTAAAAATAGTGTTTATAGCTACTTAAAATTGCAACTCTAGACAAAAAAAAATGTACTCCTACCATGATTTCTAGCAGCACCTGGCCTATATGTGCATAATTTTGGAGTACCTCATATTGTACCTTCATACAGACAACAGGGCTATGGATCTAATCCAAGCTGGTTCACCAGCCCCTTCTCTCACCTCTCCAGCCAACACAATTATTTGCAACCATAGTAACAGTCAAATTTCAGCCTGTTTTCCAATCCCTGGTCTTTAATAATTAGATCCTTGTCCATCTTGCGGAAGATAATACCCATCCTCCCCAACCCTACTTAGGTGTGATTTTACTGAAGTCTTTCCTCAATTCTCTTCCTCCCCGCAGTGTGTGGATACTTGGTAATACTTCCCTAGTTTATCACACTGTTTGCATTTGCTTCCGTGGCTGTCTCCCATACTAGACAGTGCTGTCCCTGGAGACAGACCCCTGCTTTAGTCTGTGTAACATCCCCAGTGCCAAGTACAGCTCTGCCATTCTGGTAAATCTCTGGGCCATTGGAAACTGGCCTCATAATGAGTAACCCAATCCCTCAAGAGAAGGCAGGAGAGTTGACCATAAAATTTAAATTAAACACAAATCGAAAGATCTGAGCACATCTCCAGTCTTGAGTTTCTTTCCTAATATAATGCCAGGTTCCCCATGAAAGGGCCGTTGAGCGCGGTCGCCCAAAAGTCGTGAGAGATCTGGCTTGGCGAAGGAGTCACTCACCAACTCGTGGAAGGCGGGTATCTGTTCTCCAGCGTTTTGGTCCAGGGCTTGTACCAGCTGATCTGCTCGGCCGCTTTGCCCCAGAACCGCTCGGGGTCGGCCACCGAGGCCGCGAAGTGGGTCTTGTACTCGCCGCCCCCACCTGCCGACGACAGCGCTCGGCAGCCCCGGCTCCCGAGAGCGCCCCGCGGGCCGGGGGCCACGTACGCCCTGCGGGCCGGGCCGGCTCCCCGGGCTGGAGAGGACCCGGGCAGGGACCCCCCGAGTCCCCCGGCGCCGGTGACTTTGCGACACTGCAGCCAGGACGGCTTCATCGCCGCCAGCCGGGCCCCCCTCCCCCTCGCAGGCTGTGCCGCCCGAGGTCCCAGAGTGCACTCCTCAGCGACAGCCGGGGCTCTCCCGACTTCCAGAAGGCGGCGGGCAGGGGGCGGGAGGCGGAGGCAGCTCCCGAGGGGAGCCCGGGGCCTTGGAGTTTGGAAGGCACACTAGGGCTGCCGGGAAAAGCCGACCTGGAGCGGCGGGGGGAGCCACAGGCTGGAGTGGGGGCGGGGGGGGCGGGGCAGGGGCCGGGGCCACAGCGGGAGAAATCCAGCCCCTGCGTGCGTCCCCAGCCGCGCGGCTCCCCCACGAAAAGCCCCCTGTTGCTGCAGAACGTCCTCCCTTCCCCGACACGCCAGGGGCCCTCGGGGGAGGCCGACGCACCCATCTCGCTCTCAACAGACAAGTTTTCAAACAAACAGGTTGTGCGCAGCTTCCGTGGCTCCATCTGTGCACAGCCAGCTGGTGGAGGCGCATCGCCTCTGGCCTGCGGCGGAAACCAAAACCCCTGGGCTCTGCGGCAAGGCCCCTGCAGTGTTCGTTTCCTTAGTTTGTTATTTTTAACTCAGCTCAGTCCCTGGTTATTAAAAACACCAGCGGCTCCAGGGCAAGGGCTGCTCCAGGATTTCATGACAGCTGAGAGGGTAGGAGGAGTGGAGGAAGGTTGCGCAAAATTGGGGAGTAGTGATTGACCGGCTCCTGGGGAAGACAGACCCGCGGGGTTGAGGATCCACCAGCTGCTCGGACTCCCCCCCACAGATCTAGAGGTGGAAAGCAGAACGGACTTGTTGCATTTCTTCCCCTCCAATTTGCCTCTTTGGAGTTTCTGGGGCCCTTTCCTTGATGGGGGGGGGGGGGGTTAGCCAAAAAGAGGAGCTAAGTAAAGATAAAGTGAATCAAACAAAAGAGGAAGAGGAAGCTGGGGAAAATTAAAAGACAAAGGCAGTATAAATTACTATCTGGGTTTAACATTCTAAAAGCTCCTTCACTGTTTTTTACACCCAAGTGAAATTCAGATGCAATCCTGTTTGCCTTAGCATTTGCGGTTTTAAATGTAAAGATGTGTATTCCCAAAACTGAGGTGAGAAATAGTGGAATGCCCCTGACCCGAGGAAGGATTGTAAACTTGAGAAGCTGTAAAATCAGATTACTTTGCAGGAAAAGAATAATGTGGAGATAAAGGTTAAAAAAAAAAAAAAGAAAAGAAATATAATGCAAAACAAAGAAAATTTAAATAACCACTTCGACTATTCCCTTTCAACTGAGAAACAAGGCACTAGACTTTTTCCTGACACCGGCAGCCTACTTTATTCCTTCCAACGGCTTCAGATCAAAGGATTTCCAGTAGCCAGAGACATTCACTACCTCTGGAACTCAGAGATAAAGCCATTTAACCTCCTAGCCCCCTGCTTTCCTCTGTCCAGTTGCTTAATGTTGCTTCCTGGTATTTAAGATCACTAGACTCCAAATTATCCCCTATTGTATTATAATGATGTTCACGTCAGTCATTTGTTTAACAAATATGTGAGTACCTACACTGCAAGTGAGATGTGGTTTGTTGGGGGATATTTGAAGGAGGGAAGCAGACAGTTTATTGGCACCTACTCTGTGTCTTTGTGGTGCTACCCTTTCAAATATGTTAGTTCCTGTGATTTTCAAAGAAGTACAAAGAAGTGGGAACTATAATCCCCATGTTTACAAATGGAGCTTAGAGATGGGTTAACTTGCTTGAGGTCACACAGCTACCAAGCAGAACAGGATTCAGACCTTGTTGATCCTCAGAGCTCAGCAGCCCCTATACCTTTAAATACCTGTGTGCCAGAGATACTGATCGCCGTGCTTCAAGGTAGAGCGCTCACTCAGGGTCAGTTCACTCCGCTCCCGTCCCTTACCCCAGCGTACTCTACGAATAGTACCATTTTCTCTGTGTGCCATGACTTGAATAAGGTAGGGAATCTGACTCTGAAATCCATGGTTTTTGCACCAAGCTGATCATCCTCCTATTTAGAGAGAGACAGAGAGAGTAAGAAACAAGGAAGGAAAGAAGGGAGGAAGGGAGGAAGGAAGGAAGATTGATTTTGGACTCCCAGTAAAATATGACTAATTGAATTCCCGCATCCATTCCTAGAAGCCTGCTGAAAGAGAATCAAAGAGTGACAGTGATGATGGTGGCAAAAAGCCACAAGGACAGAGAGAATAGGCGAAAAGAAACCAAAAGAGAGAATGGAAAGAAGATGGATTCATTGTTATATGACTTACAGGGTCACTTTAGGGTGGGGATGGTCCTGAATTTAACTGCTTTTGGTCGAGTAAAGGGATTTCCTCTTCAGAAACCTGGAATGTGTCAGGATTTTGAGGTCCTGGTTTCCTCTGAAGGTTCAGAATGAAGGTCAAGGGCTTCAAAACACACACATTAATTAAAAGATTGTGTGAGACAAAGTTAGATCCCTGAATTGCTGGGTGAAACCATTTTCTCGGGACTTGGCAGTACACTGTCTTATTTTAAGTAATTGTACAAAATAGATCGTTAATGTTAAGTTCCAAATCAGATGTGAGTGAAGGCACAGTCCAGCAAAGGCAAGAAATAGAGTGGACAAGTAGAACAAGGGTGACCAATGAGGCTAGAAATTTTTCTTGGGAGCTCAGTACAGAAGTGCAAAATAATGTCAAATGCAGGCCAGAGCCTGAGGGTGCACCATCGGCCTTTAAATTAAGACACTCAAAGCCACTGAGTCTCAGTTTGAATACTAGTACTGCCACTTATTAGGTAGAAATTTGGAAAATTTATTAACTCGCCTACACTGTAATATCAGTAATCTGTATTCTGAGGCTCATGATTCTTACCTCACACTATCGTTGCAAAGTTTAAATATGTATACATTGATTAGCATCAGGGCAGTAGCAAAGCAAGCTAATTTAGGACAGCAACAAAGCCTATGAACAACCAACCAAGCCTAAAGGACACCTCAAAAACCTCCAGCTTCATTGACATACCTAAAAGTTTATAATCAGAAAATTTTGAAAAAATTATTTTAATTTAAACATGCATGTACATTCTATACTGCTTCAAAAAATAAAACTGTGTTTTAAACTAATTTGGGGACAGGATAATCGCAATCTTTTCAATGTTTGCCCCTCTAAAACTCTGGCTTTTTGATACAAAATATTTATTTTCTTGTGTGCCAATAAATTGTATATATATATTTTCTCTTTTTCATTTATTTTATTTTATTTTTTCATCAAAGTAAGTGTACTCTTTAATCCCTATCCCCTACTTCCCCCATCCACCCACCGACCTCCCCTTGGTAGCCATCAGTTTATTCTCTAGAGTCTGTTTCTTGATTTGTCTCTCTCTCTCTCTTTCTCTTTGCTCATTTGTTTTGTTTCTTAAATTCCATATATGAGTGAGATCATATGGTATTTGTCTTCTCTGACTGACTTGCTTTGCTCAGCATTATTCTATCACTATCCATGTTGTTGCAAATGGAAAGGTTTCATTCCTTTTTTATGGCTGAACAATATTCCATTGTGTATATATAACATATCTTCTTTATCCATTTATCTATAGATGGACACTTGGGCTGCTTCCATAGTTTGGCTATTATAAATAATATTATAATATTATAAATTATAATAATATAAATAATGCTGCAATAATCATAGGGGTGCATATATCCCTTCAAATTAGTATTTTTGTATTCTTAGGGTAAACACCCATTAGTGTGATTACTGGATGGTAAGGTAGTTCCATTTTTAATTTTTTGAAGAAACTCCCTACTGTTTTCCACACTGGCTGTACCAATTTGCATTCCCATTAACAGTGCAATAGATTCTTTTTTCTCTACATCATCCCTAACACTTGTTTTTGTGTTTTTTATTTTAATCATTCTGACAGGTATGAGGTGAACATATCTCAACATAATAAAGGACTTATATAAAAAACCCACAGCCAACATCATACTTAATGGTGAAAAATTGAGAGCTTTCCCCCTAAGGTCAGGAACAAAGCAAGGATGTCCATTCTCATCACTTTTATTCTGTATCTATTGAAGTGACAATATGGTTTTTATCCTTTCCCTTATTGATGTGACATATCACATTGATTACTTTGCAAATATTAAACTACCTTGCATCCTGAGAATAAATCTCACACGACTGTGATGTATGATTCTTTTTAAAATATATTGTTGGATTAGGTTTGCTAATATTTTGTTGAGGATTTTTCCATCTATATTCATGAGAAATATTGGCCTGTAGTTCTCTCTCTCTCTCTCTCTCTCTTTTTTTGTGGTGTCTTATCTGGTTTTAGTATCAGGGTAATGCTGTCCTCATAGAATGAATTTGGCAATTTTCCTTCTTCTTGTATTTTTTTGGAATAGTTTAAGAAAAATGGGTATTAACTCTTCTTTAAACGTTTGGTGGAATTCACCTGTGAAGTCATCTGGTCCTGAACTTTTGTTTGTTGGGATTTTTTTTTTTTATTACTGATTCAATTTCATTGCTGGTAATTGGTCTGTTCAAAGTTTCTATTTCCTTCTGCTTTAGTTTTGGTAGGTTATATGTTCCTAGGAGTTCATTCATCTCTTCCTAGTTGTCCAAATTGTTGGCATATAGGTTTTCATGATATTCTGTTACAATTGTTTGTATTTTTGTGTGCTGGTTGTTATGTCTCCCCTTTCATTATGAATTTTGTTTATTTGCATCCTCTCTCTCTCTCCCTTTTGAGTCTTGCTAGAGGTTTACGTAATTTTGTTGATCTTTTCAAAGAACCAGTTCCTCGTTTCACTGATCTGTTCTATTGCTTTTTAAATTTCTGCATCATTTATTTCTGCTCTAATCTTTATTATTTCCTTCCTTTTACTGGGTTTGTGTTTTATTTGTTCCTTTTCTAGCTCCTTTACATGTAAGGTTAGGTTGTTTATTTGAGATTTTTCTTGCTTCTTGAGTTAGGCTTGCATTTCTATAAACTTCCTGCTTAGAGTCGCTTTTGCTGCATCCCAAAGACTTTGGACCATTATGTTTTCATTTCCATTTATTTTCAAACTGGACAGCAACATGCAAAAGAATGAAACTGGAATACGTTTTTACACCTATAAGAAATATAAATTCAAAACAGATTAAAGACTTAAATGTGAGACCTGAAACCATACAAATTATAGAATAGAACACAGGCAGTAATCTCTTTGACATCAGCCATAGCAGCTTCTTTCTAGATGGAAAGGAAAGGCAAGGAAAACAAAAGCAAAAATAAACTATTGGGGCTACATCAAAATAAAAAGTTTCTGCACAGCAAAGGAAACAATCAACAACACTAAAAGGCAACCCACAGAATGGGAGAAGATATTTGCAAATGAGAAATCTGACAAAGGATTAGTGACCAAAGTATATAAAGAGCTGATACCACTCAACACCCCCAAAACTGAATCATCCAATTTAAAAATGGACAGAAGACATGAATAGACCCTTTTCCAAAGAAGACATAAAATGGTCAACCGACACATGAAAAGATGCTCAACATTACTGATTATCAGGAAAATGTAAATCAAAACTACAATGAAATATCATCTCACACCTGTCAGAATGACTAGAATCAACACAAGAAGTGACTGGTGTTGGCAAGGATGTGGAGAAAGGGGAACCCTCTTGTAGTGTTGGTAGAAATGCAGCCACTGTGGAAAACAGTGGTTCCTCAAAAAGTAAAAAATAGAACTACTCTATGATCCAGCAATTGCACTACTAGGTATTTACCCAAAGAATACAAAACTAATCATTCAAAGAGATACATACCCCAATGTTATAGCAACATTATCTACAATAGCCAAATTATGGAAACAGCCCAAGCGTCCATCGATTGATCAATGGATAAGGAAGATGTGATAAATATATACAATGGAATATTACTCAGCCATTAAAAAGAATGAAATCTTGCCATTTGCAACTACATGGATGGAGCTAGATAGTATTACGCTGGGTGAAATAAATCAGAGAAAAACAAATACCATAAGATCTCACTCATATGTGGAATTTAAGAAAGAAAATGAAAGAGCAAAGGGAAAAAAGAAAAAGGGAGAGAGGCAAACCAAGAAAGAGACTCTTAAATACAGAGAACTGATGGTTATCAGAGGGGAAGTGAGCAGGGGGATGGGCTAGATGTGTGATGGGGGGATTAAGGAGGGCACTTGTTGTGATGAGCACAGGCTGATGTATGGAAGTTGAATCACTACAGTGTACACCTGAAACTAATATTACACTGTATGTTAATTGACTGGAATTTAAATAAGAACTTAAAAGATTGCTTTCTCAGATAATGCAGTTGTGATGTAAAATTCAATACAAATCATTAATATTTAACTTAGATCACCAAAACCCTTGAGAGATCATTTTATTTCTTCTGTACAGACCATTTCTAAGAAATTACCCTGTTTCTGTTTCATATTCCACTACTAAAGCCACTCTATGGTACTCAAATATTTGTAATAAAACCTTGAATATATTAGAAATTATCTTACTGTCAGTGAATAAATGATAAAAAGGGAAAGAAATATCCTTTAAACTAATATTTTTTCATAAAGTGTAGTCAATTACTTAGCATTATTTTAGGCTGCCATTTTTTTTCTGTTTCTGTGAATGTGTTTGCACAGGGGGTATATGAAATTAAACTGGGAACTGAAACTTAAAGTCAGTTTACCACAACATGAGCTGTTCTTATGTAACGAGGTGGTGAGCAATAATTTTCTGGTTTCCACAATAACACAAGGATCTCAACTGAAGTACTGTTTTAAAACTAAAGGAAATACAGGAACAAATAAATGACTTACTTTAGGTAGATCATGAAATCAGGTAGGTGTCTCACGTATTTATTGGAAATAGTATAGGTAAAAAAACTAAAAAGTATGAAATATGTGTGAGGTATGTGGGCACCCTTTTTCAACCATTATTCTGAATGATGAAATGCTTAGGTGACTCTTGCAGTACCTTATGTTTTATTTGTTGGTACAATTTTCTATCTGTTTTTAGAGCTGAACAAATAAATATTTATGGCTTGCTTAAGACATTTGTTTTAAAAGAGGTTTTTGTAGGGTGCCTGGGTGGCTCAGTCGGTTAAGCGACTGCCTTCGGCTCAGGTCATGGTCCCGGAGTCCTTGGATCGAGTCCCGCATCGGGCTCCCTGCTCGGCGGGGAGTCTGCTTCTCCCTCTGACCTTCCCCCCTCTCATGTACTCACTCTCTCTCATTCTCTCTGTCTCAAATAAATAAATAAAATCTTAAAAAATAAAAAAATAAAAAAAAATAAAAGAGGTTTTTGTAAATTTTATTAAGAGCTCCAGAGTACATTCAGATTTTCTAGTGAAGATGTTTTGTATATAAAAAGTATTTCAATGGACATGTCTTTGTTATTTGCTTACACTTGCATTTTTGTTCAATTCATATGCTCCTATATCTTGATGCTAATATAAAATTCATTTCTTTATACCTGTATACTTATATGGATATAGAGTTTATAGTTTATAACATTATATTATCTATTCCCATTGAAATTTGCATCAGCTCAGTAGAAACCAACTCATTGCATTTGAAAGAGCAAGAAAACTTATTTTTTTTATTATTTTATTTTTTGTCCTTTTCTTGGATTGTTGTTTTCTAGCTAAAAACTTCAGATACTATTATTGGGCTCTGCCAGAAATTTTAGCAGAATAGACTGAAGGAGTCTTCCTTGTATCTCTGCTTAAGAGTTATGACAACACAAGGAGGCAGGACAAAGGTTTAGGTTGTTTGATAAATCATCACACCTGCAAAACCAACTGTAAATCTATGTGTGTATAAAATGGCTAATTTCTGCTTTCTTCTTCTTTAACATCTCTAAAGGCTATTTCTTCAACACTTTTGCAGTGAGCTAATGTAATAGCCTGCTAGCCCAATGTCCTTTCTCCAGGCTCATTTACCTCCTATCACTCAGTGAATCAGCAAGTATTTACTGAGTGCCTCTCACCGTGCTCAGCAGGATTCCAGGAATACAAGGAATTATTTATAATGACCAATAATTCATTTCTGTTCTCAGGTAGCTCCCAGTCTATCCAGGAGGAAAACAAGTCAACAAATGCCATTCTAGTTTGTTACTCCCTTCAGAAGTAGGTGAAAAACAATAGAGGAGGACTCAAGAAGGGAATGGGAAACTCTGCGTTCACAGCAAAAACAGTCCTTTTAAAACATAATTTAATTGTTTCACTCTCTTACCTTAAATCTGTGAATATCTCCCCACTGCCTAGAGTGGAAAGTTCAAAGCCTTTAACACAGACCTGTGATTTTCATTTGGTATCTATACTGCTACCCGAAGGGCATTTGGAAGTGAGTAGTGTATTCTTATCTATTGGTGACTAATAAATTATCCCTTAACTTAGCAACTTAAAACAGCAAATGTTTATTATCTCATATGAGATTCTATTGATCAGGAATTGTGATGGCTTAGCTAGGTAGTTCTGGTTCTAATGGGGTGGTGGTCAGGTTGTTGGTCAGAACTCTGGTCATCTGAATGCGCAGGAGAATCTGGTCCATGCTCACTCATGTGGCTGTTGGCAGAAGGCTTCAGTTCATTGGGCTATTTTGAGGGCATGGCTGGTGCCTTTCCCCAGATGAGTGGTTTAGGGGTGTGTGTGCCTGTCTGTGCACGCACACACACCTATGAGAGAGAGAGAGAGAAAGAGACAAAAAGAGACAGAGATAGACAGAGAGATACCAAGACAGACTCCACAATCCTTTATGACCCAATCTCAAGAAAGGCAATTTATCACCTCTGCTTTTATGCTATTGGTCACAGGGACAAACTCTGGTACAAAGTGGGAAGAGACTACCCAAGGGTGTGAATAGCAAGAGTCTGGATGAGTGGGGACCATCTTGGAGGCTGGCTAGCAAAAATAAGGATACTTTTGGTTTGTCATAATGACTGGAGATTGCTATTAGCATGGGCAAAGACCAAGGATTTTAAAGTCTTTTAAAGTACAAGATCTTAAAAGTACAAGAAAGAATTGTATCCACTCTCCAAACTGTCAACTGTGTTGCCAAATAGCTCTTCTACACTTTGCATACACTACCTTTTCTCTTATGTGCACACCTGGCCCTATCTGTACCTGGCTTCTGGCAATTCTCTGTAAAATTCTATTTCTTCTGATCTCCACAAATATTCCTCTGGCTACAGTGCCTTCTTCAGTTTGGCAACCTTTCAAACTCCCTCTTTAGAATTTAGTACAAACACCTTCATCTCCTGGATGCATTCCCTGATCACATTAAACAGATGAGCCCTCGCTTTGCTCTGCCCTGTTTTATATTTGTTATAGTACTTATTACACTGCTGTAATTACCTTTACCAACTCTTCTCCCCTAGAAGACTGTGACCCCAGTAGGAATATGTTGTATAATCTTAGCTTAATCTCAGGGTCCCCATACCTTACACCGTCCCTGCACAGAGCAAATACTTCTTATCACAAGTTTGTTGAATGGATGACCCAGTTAGTGATATGTTGTCTGGGTTTGTGTATGTGTGTATACAAGGATGGTGCCACTTAAGAGAGAATTGCAGAACATAAAAGCTTGAGAACAACTGACATGCTCTGTTTCAACCCAGATTCTGCTTTGTTCCGTTGGTGTCTTACTGAATTACAAATTTACCTTCACATTTCATAATATATTTTTTAAATAAACATTTTGTATCATTGACAAAAGAATAACTGAAAGTTGGATTTTTGGAGATCATGTTTATTAATTTTAGGGGACATGACCTGATTAATACCCTTATCTTTTAGAAATTGTTCATGTTAAAGAGTTTAGGATCCCATACAAATCAAGAAAGAATAAAATCCTGCCTCAGTGCATTTAATGATGTTTAACCATTGAACTCCAAGAGTTAATACAAGTTCTATGTTATAGCCACTAGAATTTATTAAACTGGAACTGCAATAAAAGGATAAAAAGCTACTATACTAAAAGAGACATTACAAATAAGAAATGGGCTAAGTTACAAGCAACAGAAATCTGAAGCTATGAAAACTAATGCTTGCTATTCTACACAAGTCAATGCAATATCCAAATGCATTAACCTAAAGAGTAGCTTATTAAATGAAGCATCTGTGCTATCTAGGAATAATTTAGGAGCCTCCTAGGGCTTGGAGCTTTACTTCTGGTGTTTGATCCCAGAATTATCTGTTTTAGCATACTTCTATTTATGAAAGATTCAGCTTGCCAGTCATGATGGTACCTTGACTGACTTTCACCAAATCTTCCAGATATTGAGTGGCTTCCAAACTCCTCTGATGCTCTTGGAAATATGACTAGCTCAAAGTATACTCATTCATTCAGGTAGCCTTTTTAGCAAAGAGCTATTACTTAATGTCAACTATATGTCAGGTATATACAAATAGTAGAGATCAAAAAGAAAGACACTTTGTGCTAGATCTCATGATGTTTACTTTCTAGTGGGCAGATAGAGTAAATAATAATCTAGTACATAATAATACAATAAACAAATATTTTAGATAAGGATGTGGGCCGTGGTGAAAATAAAACAAAGTAAAAGTAAGTGACTTCCCTTAGGAGGTGATAATTTAAACTAAGTCTTGAATTATAGGAAAGAATTGACACGTGAATATCTGGGGAAAGAGAACTTTAGATAGAGAGACAGAGGGACCAACAAGTGTAAGGTTTCCGTGGTTGGAACAAGCTTAGCATATATGGGAGTCAGAAAGTTAACAAGTGATGTTGGAGCACGTCAAAAGTTGAGAGATGCAGTATGAGAGATAGGAGGAGCTACATCATGAAGGACATTATAGACTATGGAAAGGAGCTTAGATTTTATTTTAAATTCAGTGGAGAGCCATAGGATGAATGTCAAAAACAGAAGTGATATTTTGACCCTTCTATTCTGGTAACATAATCACCAGCTCCTGAATCTACATCTGTGACCAAAGGTCTTCAAAGCGTCAAACAGTAGAGGTGGCTTGGGTTTGCTGATGGTGCACTGTCCCTTCTATTTACCATGTTTACATGTCATGGAGCTTCCGAGTCCCACATTGACTCAGGTTTAGGAAGTCCTTTCTCTTAAACTATATTCTAGTTTTACCAGTTGGTTAGACAGGCACTTAATTCTTCAGTCATTCTCAGCCTTTTTAACTCCCTTGTCAGGTCCATATTAGAGAGCTATAAGGAAACTTCCCCCACTTCTCCCCCACCAAAACAAGCAAACAAACCCAAAAAACTTTAACATCTCAAACCCCATTCTGGGCTTCTTAATCCTAAGAATAGTTAAGTGGATTAGGCCCTTAAAAAACAATACAATTTTAACACAGCCAAATAATGCCAAATATTCCTTACTTATTCAGTGTCATAACTAGTCATTGTTTTACAACCTGGAGAACATTCAATGGCTATTCTAGACCCAGGACATTCAAACTGCTAAAGAAAGTGTTTTTCGTTATTGTTTTTGTTTGCTTGTTTTGAGAGAGAGAGAGTGGGGGGGTGGGGGGGGAGGGTAGAGGGAGAAGGAAAGAGAGAATCTTAAGCAGGCTCCATGCCCAGAGTGGAGCCTGATGCAGGGCTTGATCTCACAACCCTGAGATCATGACCTGAACTAAAATCAAGAGTTGGACGCTTAACCAAGCCACCCAGGTGCCCCAAGGAAGTTCTTAACCTACTAATCTTAGATAAAAGAGCTGTTATGAAATAAGTCAATCAGAGAAAGACATATATCATATGATCTCACTGATATGAAGAATTCTTAATTTCAGGAAACAAACTGAGGGTTGCTGGAGTGGTGGGGGGTGGGAGGGATGGGGTGGCTGGGTGATAGACATTGGGGAGGGTATGTGCTATGGTGAGCTCTGTGAATTGCATAAGACTGTTGAATCACAGACCTGAACCTCTGAAACAAATAATACATTATATGTTAAAAAAAAAAAAAAAAAGAAGATAGCAGGAAGGGAAAAATGAAGGGGGGGAAATCGGAGGGGGAGATGAACCATGAGAGACTATGGACTCTGAGAAACAAACTGAGGGTTCTAGAGGGGAGGGGAGGTGGGGGGATGGGTTAGCCTGGGGATGGGTATTAAGGAGGGCACGTACTGAATGGAGCAAACAATGAATCATGGAACACTACATCAAAAACTAATGATGTAATGTATGGTGACTAACGTAACATAATAAAATAAAATTTTTAAAAAAAGAGCTATTACTTTAAGATATTTCTTACCCCTTTCCTTAAAAACTGTCCTCAATATTATCAAGACCATGCTTTTTTTAATGTAAGTTTTCTGTGATGGAAAAACATTAAAAACAAAGGAGCCACCTTGTGTAAACCAGTATAGCAGAGGGGCAGCTGGGTGGCTCAGTTGGTTAAACATCTGCCTTCTGCTCAGTTCATGATCCCGGAGGCCCCCCATGAAAGAGGCCCACATTGGGATCTCTGATCAGCAGGGAGTCTGCTTCTCCTTCTGCCCCTCACTCCACTCATGCTCTCTCTCTTTCACTCTCTGTCTCTCTTTCTCAAATAAATAAATAAAAGCTTTAAAAAAAAGTCTTAAAAAAAACCAAGTATACCGGAAGTTCAGTTATGTGGATGCCCCATTTATGTTTTTTTTAAAGATTTTATTTATTTATTTATTTGACAGAGAGAGACACAGCGAGAGAGGGAACACAAGCAGGGAGAGTGGGAGAGGGAGAAGCAGGCTTCCCGCTGAGCAGGGAGCCCGATGTGGGGCTCGATGTGGGGCTCGATGTGGGGCTCGATCCCAGGACCCTGGGATCATGACCTGAGCCAAAGGCAGACGCTTAACGACTAAGCCACGCAGGGGCCCCACGGATACCCCCTAAACTTTGTCTTTCTGGGATTAGATGCTTTAGGAACTAAACTAAATCTTTACTTCTACCTTTGAGCAATACTGTTTTAGATAACTCTTAGACTACAATCAATATTTGAATTAGAATTTTAGATTGAAAATCACAAACTTTCCTTAAACATGAGCACTTATGCTTTCAGGATTAGATAAGCAATAATAGAAAAGTGACTAACTTGGGCCTCTGTATACTTCTTTATTATCTACCATGTGTGTAATGCCCATTGATTTTGACCGTGCTACCTAAAGCAGCTGTTTGTAACAACACTCTCTAAGACTCCATAAAGGGAAAATAAATTTGAGCCTCAACACTGTAAATGAATATGTGGTAATTAAAAAATATAAGCTGTTAAAATTATGTTGCAATTAAGATATGTAACAAAATTCTTAAATTTCGATGAAAGTCAAAACTATTATGTACAACAAAGCAAAGATTTCTACAGTAAAAGATAAATATAACCTAGGGATTTGGTTATGTTGTATGTAATTGAACAATAATCAAATTTTATTTGTTGTTATAACCTTAAAGTTGACTTGTTTCTCACAAATATTATTAGAAAATAACATTGAACCCATTTACTGTAGTATAAATATAAATTAATTCAAAATAGAGAATGATGTGAATATTTGGCTGAACTGTCACAATTTCACCTTTGGTAATTTGATCAAGATTGTGTGCAAGGTCTAAATCCAGGGACTTGGGTTTTGTAGGCAATACTCTTCCTCCACCTTTCAAAAATAAACTATTTTTTATTTAAATTCAAATTAGTTAACATAGAGTGTATTACCAGTTTCAGGTTAGAATTTGTGATACATCAGTTGCATAAAGCACCCAGTGCTCATGACATCAAGTGCCCTCCTTAATGTCCATCACCCAGTTACCCCATCCCCCCACCCACCACGCCTCCAGCAAGCCCTAGTTTGTTCCCTGTAGTTAAGGGTCTCTTATGGGTTGCCTCCCTCTCTGTTTTTATCTTATCTTATTTTCCTTCCCTTCCCTTATGTTCATCTGTTTTGTTTCTTCAATCCTACATATGAGTGAAATCATATGGTATTTGTCTTTCTCTGACTGACTTATTTTGCTTAGTGTAATACCCTAAACTTAATCAGCTTAGGTTAGAAAAACGACAGTCAGTAAGCTTGCAAAGGAAAGACTCAACCTACTTCAAATTTCTCTTTGGAGATAGAACATAGGTTTAAAAAAATAACACTAAAATATAACAATGATTCAATTGTTAGGCAATCAAAACAGATTTATTAAGAACTAAAGAGCACAAGTACTTAAATTCTACCTTGAACTTTATCTGTAACCTCTCCCTTTATTAAAAAAAACAAAAACAAAAACAAAAACAAAAAAACCCAGGTGGCTTTTTATCCATTCTATAGAGGTAAATGAATAAAATCTGAGGTGTACAATTTGAAGATATATCATTCAAAATACATGTGGAAACACTGATAATAAACATGTGTAGCTAACATTTATCCAAAGGAAAGAAAAATGGAGAAAGGGAACTTAAGAACCATAAAAATTGTATGATTTTTTTCCACTCACCTCAATAACCTTTGATGTGGGCCAAACAAGCTGTAAATTCCAGGTCATCAAAAATATACAAAGGAGTAATTATTATAGGAAGAACCAGAGAGAAATTATTATGATAGAGAGGTTAAGAGCTCAGAATCTTGAGACAGTCTTTGATTTCAGTCTGTGCTGTACGATTTGAGGCAAGTCTCTTATTTCAAAACTGAGTTGCCTCCTGTGTAAAATGAGAATAGTACTAGGAAATGTAAGTGAGGTAATGCATATGAAGTACTTGGAACAATGCTTAATTCATTGTTGACACTAAACAATGGTTATTTCCATTCATGCATTCAACATGTATTTATTACGTACCAGGTATATGCAAGGCATTCTGCTGGGTAATAGGAATATAACAGGAGCAAGATTCTAATTATAGAACTTAATAAGAAGGAGAGAAGATTAAATAATTCATTATAAGAAAGTGCTATGGGAATATAAGAGCACATGATCAGTCTTGAAGAGAGTGGAGTAAGAGGTAAACCAGAGAAGGCTGCTTGGAGGAGATGATTTTTAAGCTTAGCAAAGCAGGAATAGACAGGGGTTGAACAAGACACAAGGTAAAAAAGTGTTCAAGACAGAAGAAACAGTGTATGCAAATAGCTTTATTTTTTTTTTCAGAGATTCAGATGGACATACACTTTTCTCCTCCTAATCTCTAGTCATTTTCACTTACTGGGACCTCTGTCTAGACACTTTTCTGCCTCTTGGCATGCTCCCTGCCACCTCACCCATATGCAGTGGTTACTAATGATTAAGTAAAGATGTTGTCTGGACTTATAAGGTCATATTAGTACATTTTAAACCACATAAGGTAATATGAAATTTATCTTCAGGGCCACACAGGTCACTGAAGTTTTAAACGTGTGTGTGGGTGGGTGGGTGGGTGTGGGTGTGTGTATCTGTGTGTGCATAAGTGTGTGACAATGTTATTTCCTGGAGGGTAATATTCTTCATTGTACTTTACTTAGACAACATCAACTTACCTTGAGAAAAGGAGAAATGGATCTTCCTGGGTGCTGGAAGAAAAGACCCACAGATGGAATGGTCCAGAAGCTGAACGTTATAGCATTAATTTAAGTTTTATATAGCCCCATAGTGTGAAAACAGTATCTGTTCTGATACTAAACTGGTAGGTGCAACAAGAAGAGAAACTGAACCCAGCAGAGTATAAAGGTATAAATGTTCAGAATGTGCAGCCCCAAAGATATAGTGACAGCTGGGGTGACAACGGAAGCATGACTGGATATTGGGAAAACTCACAAGAGGCCTTTACGCCAGATTATGATGCAAGAAATGGACCATGTGGGCCAGAGGCAGAAGAGAAATTGGGAAAATAATTTGATTTGCTTATTGCACTCCAAATAAACTCCAAATTCCTCAACTTAACTTAGAAGGCCCTCCAGTATTTATCCTCCCTTTACCTTCCTTTCCTCATCTCTTACCACATCCCCAGGTTGCCCCTGGACTTCCAGTACTATGTTGAAAAAAAGTGGTGAAAGTGGATATCTTTGTCTTATTCCTGACTACAAAGGAAAAGCTCTCAGTTTTTCACCATTGAGTATGATATTAGCTGTAGGTTTTTCATATATGGCTTTTATTATGTTGAGGTATGTTTCCTCTAAACCTACTTCATTAAAGATTTTTATCATGAATGGATAGTGTACTTTATCAAATGTTTTTTCTGCATCTATTGATATGATCATATGGTTTTTACATTTTCTCTTGTTGATATGATATATATCACATTGATTAATATGTGAATATTGAACCACCCTTGCATCCCAGAAATAATTCTCACTTGATCGTGGTGAATGTTTGTATTGTTGGATTTGATTTGCTAGTATCTTGTTGAGGATTTTTGCATCTGTGTTCATCAGAGATATTGGCCTGTAGTTCTCTTTTTTTGTAGTATCTTTATCTGGTTTTAGCATCAGGGTAATGCCAACCTTATAGGATGAATTTGGAAGTTTTCCTTTCTCTTCTATCTTTTGGAATAGTTTGAGAAAAGTAGGTATTAACTCCTCTTTAAATGTTAGGTAGAATTCACCTGTAAAGCCATCTGGTCCTGGACTTTTATTTGTTGGGAATTTTATTTATTACTGAATACAATTTCATTGCTGGTAATCAGTCTGTTCAAATTTTCTATTTCTTCTAGGTTCAGTTTTGGTAAGTTATGTTTCTAAGAATTTATTCATTTCTTCTAGGGGTCCAATTCATTGGCATATAATTTTTCATAATATTCTCTTATAATCCTTTGTATTTCTATGGTGCTGGTTGTTATTTCTCCTTTTTCATTTCAGGTTTTGTGTACTTGAGCTCTCTCTCTTTTAAATTTAAATCTCAAATGTCTTTAATGCCGCAGCAATTAAAATAAATTAAAAGTGACATCTGCCCCCAACCTTGAGTAATGAGAATTTTGAGAGAATAAGAAACTTAAAGTTCTTGATATGAGTGTTTCGAACATACAAAGCGATGGACCAGGTTTCAACATCTAGTAAATAAATAGACTAGAAGGCTGAAGAATATTTATAAGTCAGATACCTTTGAAAACACTAAGATATAAAGCCAAGTTTGGGTAATGTTCCTTTCTTATTAAATCTTGTCATCATAAAATTTATACCTTATCACCCCTAATTGTAGTAATTTGTTTGCAAGAAGATCTGATATGAGATTTTAGTTTTATGATCATTGTTTTTATTACTAACCTCAAGATGCTTGTTGCTTGTTTACTTGGGTGTTATGGAAAACTGTACTTAATCTTTGTAGATTTTGTTTTAGTCAATTGGATTTAAAAGCACTCAAATTTAACCTGCTGGCAATTATTTAATTGCTCTTGTTATAATTAACTCAATTTCTTTACAATAGAATTAAGTCAACACGTATAAAAGATTGTTCAGTCTCATGAAATTAGGAATCAATGAATTAATATCAATTATGATTAAATAAAATAGTTTGTGAATGTAACAGAAACATTTGTAAAAAGTAATGTCATTACCGTATCAGCAGGAGTCTGTTAATTTTAAGCAAGCCTCCTGAATTTCTATAGAAGATTGGCAAAGCCCAGTTGGTTGACACCAATATCTATGTTCACTTCTCCTTTGGTGCACTGCTAGGCTACATTCTAGCCCCTTATAAGGCGGGGCCAAGAGTCCAAGTTCTTAGCCTAACGTGGGCCTGAGTGATGTGTGTTCTCCAAGCCTGGTCCCTAAACCTTTGAACAAGATCTTTTTTTTATACCTGTCTGCTATCCAGCTGCAGAAAATCCTTTGGAAGTCCCCAAGACCTTAGAATATGGTGGAGATAAATGACAGGAGCCTAGGTCCCTGAGAAACCATAAAGAGTAGAGTCTACCACTTCCTGACTTAGATGTGATATGAATGAGGAATAAACCCCTACTGTGGTAAACCATCAAGATTTAAGGATAGTTTGTTACAGTAGATAGTCTAATCTGAATAATGCAAAATATATGAAGAAAATTCTAAACTCATCTCATGCTTTCCTCTCTTAAATACCACCGAACATGCTCAACCTTGTTATATATTAAATTATCATTAATTTGTACAAACTGGTCTAAATGAAGATAGTATTGATCTGGATATTGCTAGGAAATCTATTTATCAATTGCTTCCTGCATTTTTACAATAAGAAATGTGCATCTAAGTTAGAAGTATATAGTACTTAACCATAGAGCCAAAATATTCTCCCTTTGCCCACCAAACACTAAAATGCCTTTGTTAGCGCTTAGTAATATTTTCTTCTCCCACATGCTCCATATTTTCTGCTAAGATCTTTCTACTGGACAATTTCATCAGTAGAAAAAGAGTAATTTGGACTTATAGGGAGTCTGATTTAATGAAAATCCATATTACCAGTTAAAACCCATTTTATCAAATCATATCATGAAATACTCATTCAAATTAGAGTTAATTCTCATCTTATTTCATCTTATAAAGTGAATATACTTCCTGCTTTCTATTTAAAAAAACAAAATTGTATGCTAGCTAGCAGACATTAATTGTTAGCAATATAAAGTTTCTCATTCTTCAAATGCATAGGAAAAGTTTGATCATGATGGCTAAAAAAAGTAGCAGTTATTTCTGAAGTACTATACATTATTTTTATTTAATTATACCCAGAATCCAAATCAGAACAATAAGGAGTCTCTGTTATTCTGAAATAAAATTTTTGGCTGACTGATTTTATGGGTGAATGCAATGTTCCCCTTAATTAATTCAACATGAAAGGAATTGAGCATTTTATTTCTCATTTTACAGATAAGAAAATTGAGATTCAGAGCAGGAAGGTAACTTGCTTAAAGATCTACAGCTAATAAATGGGAGACTCACTGCATTTGACCCTAATGAGATTGGCTCTGATAGCCTGACCTCTTAATGACTAAATCCATGAACCAGAATTTTTCAGACCTGAGAACCTACAGGTTGTTGAGAATATATCTGCGGATTACTAAGGGTCCATAGACCCTAGATTGAGAAGTACAAAAATTAACTACTAAGCATAGTCTTACTATGTTATATCTTGGTCTAATAAAACCATAAACACAAATTTACATAGAAATTACAAAGCACGATGGTAAAAGAAGCTATCAGATGATCTAAGCCATGTGTATACATGCATGCATATCTGTCTATCTGCCCGTTTGTTCCTCCAGTTATTGAAGAGTCTGGACTTGGTTGTATACAAATAGAGCCTTTAGTTTTCTCTAATTACTGCCTTTGTAGTGCTCTTGAAACAGTCTTTAAATCTAGGTCTGCAAACGGCTGTAACCCAAAGACTTTAAAAGCAATAAAGGAGCAAGGATAGTTGAAAGAGTATCAATTTCCACATATGCAATTTCTTTTCTTTTCTTTTCTTTTTTTTAATTTGACAGAGAGAGAGAACAAGAGAGTGAGCACAAGCAGGGGGAGCAGGAGAAGCAGGCTCCCCGCTGAGCAGGAAGGACCCTAGGACGCTGGGATCATGACTCAGCCAAAGGCAACTCTTAACCAACTGAGCCACCCGGGTGCCCCCATGTACTCAGTTTCTTATGTGTTCTTTCCTAAGACTGATCTAGTTTTGAGTGATCTGTGGAAGAGACTTAAGGGCACTTTCCCCCTCTCCATCTCTCTTTCCTGT
This sequence comes from Mirounga angustirostris, assembly GCF_029215605.1. NCBI lineage: Eukaryota > Metazoa > Chordata > Mammalia > Carnivora > Phocidae > Mirounga > Mirounga angustirostris. Next base: position 37,688,487 of record NW_026991713.1, read on the forward strand.
CTCTTCTGTCTGGCTTCACAGGAAGAAGGCACACACCTCAAAAATCTCTCTGGACATCAAAGTGACTTCAAAATATTGGTGTAAGAAAATATATCAGTGTCAACAGATAACCAAGGAAATAGAAACCACCTTAGGACTTGTGCCTTTCCTGTCTTAGAGACATTTCTGTTGAAGTTGAAAAACTGGCACTTAGAATAGATTGGTACTGCTAATTGTTGTTTAAAGACCTCACCTCTTCCATCTTCCCACTATTGTCAAAGAATGCATCAATTTGAGGGAATTCCACAAAAGCAAAGCAAATAACATATAGGTAAGAAATAGGGGCGCCTGGGTGGCTCAGTCATTAAGCATCTGCCTTCGACTCAGGTCATGATTCTGGGGTCCTGGGATCTAGCCTCCCCTCTGGCTCCCTCCTCCATCGGAAGCCTGCTTCCCCTTCTCCCACTCCCCCTGCTTGTGTTCCCTCTCTCTCTGTCTTTCTCTGTCAAATACCTAAATAAAATCTTTTAAAAAAAAGAAATATTAAATATTAAAAACAACTCTTTCATGTATTTAAATATAAGCAGTTCTGAGGCTCCTGGGTGGCTCAGTGGTTAAGCATCTGCCTTTGGCTCAGGTCATGATCCTGGGGGCTTGGGATCGAGCCCCATGTTGGGCTCCTTGCTCAATAGGAAGTCTGCTTCTTCCTCTCCCATTCCCTCTGCTCCTCCCCCTTGCTCGGTGCTCTCTCTCTCTCTCTTGCTCTTTCTCTCTCAATAAATAAATAAATCTTAAGAAAAAATAAATACAAGTTCTTTTCAGCTCTTCGCAACTTTGGGACATGTTACTAGTGAAAAGAAAAACTTTGAAGAGTTGAAGCAGTATAGGTTAATGAAGTAGATCCTTTCAATATAATTGGAATATTTTTTGAGACCACCGAAATTTTCAAGATACATTGGGTAAAACCCACGGATAAAATTTTTATGATTTCTTCCAGATTTGGCATGTATTATTCAACAAAGGAGTTAAAACCTGTTTTATCAAGTCATATCATGAAATACTTATTTTAATTATTCAATCCTCCTCTTATTTCATCTTATAAAATGACTATACTTTGTACTTTTTATTAACAACAAAATAAAAGTATATGCTAGCTCCTAGACTGGTCAGTTTGGGCAAGAGAAGTTTCTCTTTATTTAGATACATAGGAAGTTTGATCATATTGGCTAGTAAAATTGATAAGAGTTCATTCTGATTTCATATAGAATAATTTAGTTATTCCCAATGACCAAGTAACAGAGTCTGATACATAAATGTACACATATTTAACAAGGAAATATTTCTGGATATATAAATGATTTATGATCTAGGCTATGTATTACATGCATCTTTAAAAAAATAAGTGGGCGCCTGGGTGGCTCAGTTGGTTAAGCAACTGCCTTCGGCTCAGGTCATGATCCTGGAGTTCCAGGATCGAGTCCCGCATCGGGCTCCCTGCTTGGCAGGGGGTCTGCTTCTCCCTCTGACCCTCCCCCCTCTCATGTGCTCTCTCTCTCTCATTCTCTCTCTTAAAATAAATAAATAAAATCTTTAAAAAAAATAAAAATAAAAATAAAAAAATAAAAAAATAAGTAATAAGAAATAACATATTGGTTTACATTTTTAAATAAATTATTATAAAATTGTATGAGTTAATCTTGTCTTGATTGAGAGAACTCTATTTTACAAGAAATATTCTATATTATATTTCTCAGTGTTTTTATAATACTTTTGAAAATGAGTATTAAAATGCTTTCTTGAATAGAAAAATGAAGTTAGACTTTCCTGATCACAAAGTATATTTTTCTGCTTTCCAAGTTTTATTATAAAGAGGTATTGATATATCTAGAAATGTCTCTTCTTCATTTAAGGATATGTATAATTGTAGTTAAACTGCAACATAATGATTTACCCAACTGTTAGTGTATCAGCTCAAGTGCAACAATTTGCTTGACACATAGTAATGTTATGTTTGCAATTTTAAGCATTATTGACTCATTAAATAAATGCAATGATAACCATTTTATTAAAAAGTATTGTTTGGGGATGAAGAGTCAGGATCATTAGCTATGCTTTAAGCCAACATACTGTATTTTGCTAAAATTTTTATTACCTAAAGTTAGATTTAGAGTACACTGTCTGATCTGTAGTATACCTCAATCCATGTCATATCACACAAAGAGTCTGTGGTATGTGCCAAATGACTATTAACAGTCAAGAGAGGGTGTAATTTAATGAAACAAACAAGGATAGGATAGGCTGCCATTTCAAAAGATCACAGATAGCTACTTTAGGGATAACTTTGCTCTTTTCTACTGATGAAGAGCACCACTCGGGGTTGGCTTCACTGTTCATTGGATTCTGTGTTCCCTTTTTCCTGATATACTTTCACTTTTGCTAGAACACATTCTCAAGTCCCTTCTTAACAAAGGGGTCATCAGAAGTAACTTCTGCATCCACAAATACTTTAAAATGGCTTTAGTTGGGCCTTATGCTTGATGAGATATTTTGGTTGTTAATTAAATTCTGGCTAGCAACTCATTTCCCAACGGAATTTTGAAGATGCTACTTCATTAGATTCTAGCATCCAGGGACACCTGGGTGGCTCAGTCAGTTAAGCGGCTGCCTTCGGTCCCGGTCATGATCCCAGTGTCCTGGGATCGAGTCCCACATTGGGCTCCTTGCTCAGCAGGGAGCCTGCTTGTCCCTCTCTCTCCCTCTGCTTGTTCTCTCTCTGCCAAATAAATAAAATTAAAAAAAAAAAAGATTTTAGCATCCATGTTACTGATAACATTTTGAGGTTGGTATAATTCTTATTCTTTTGTAAGAAGACCTGTTTTTCTGCCTTAAAATCTTTTATGATCTTCTCTTCATCCCTGGCATACTGAAATATTCAAAGTGCCTCACTGTGGGTTTTGGGTATTTCCCCCCCATTTATTATACTAGGTGTTTGGTGGGTTCTTTCAATCCTAAAATTCCTGCCTCTTCAGCTCTGGAAATTCTCTTCTGTAATTTCTTTAGAATTTCCCCTTTATCACCTTTGTTGTTTTTCTGAAAGTTATAATATCTGATGTTAGACCCTTATCAGAAAGTTTTTTTTTTAAGGTTTTATTTTTAAGAAATCTCTACCCCAATGGTGGGGCTCAGACTTACAACCCTGAGATCAAGAGTTGTATGCTCTACTGACTGAGCCAGCCAGGCACTCCAGAAAGTATTTTTGATAACGGTTTTTTGGCTTGGCAGTGAGAAATGGTTTAACCAATTAAATTGCATAGTAGCCAAATTTAGCTAAATCTGCATGCTCCAGAGTTTTTATACAATTTGTTTAAAGCACATAGCAAGAGAAAAACATATCATAAAAATATTATATTGGCTAATATGTATTAAAATTTAGAGTAATTTATTTGTCAAACCTTTCTGAGTAGATTGAGGGGAGTTTTAATTTCGTGGATAAGAGAACAAACCAAAGCAAGATGACCTGAATTGAAATCCTGGCTTCACCACTTTCACCACTTTCTAGCCAGGAGATATTAGGCAAGTGACTTCATCCATCCATGCTTCAATTTTCATCTTTAAAATGAGGTATCAGCAGGACCTATCCATAAGGTTGTGATAAGGGTTGAATTGTTAATAGGTTAAGCTGTATGAAATTTCTGTGTCCAACCAGTTTTGACTGATAATTTCAGTTTCACATGGTTCAGCCCAGTACGAAAGGTTTTTAGAACAAACAGTGCCTGACACATGGTGAAGACTATACAGCGTAAGTCTTAGCTATGAGTCAGTTAAACTAGGTGCCATTAGAGTAACAGGTACAGATAACAGTTGCTTGGTCAGTTTTGGTGAAGCCATTTCAGAATACTTCCCAGAAGTGGAGAAAGTAAGTGACTTTCACCTCTAGGTAACCAATCTTCTTGCAAGTCAGTGTTTTTCAAATTGTTTGCTTTTGACAAAATTGAAGGAGGACCTAAATGAGCTGAGTAAATAGATTATTAACAATTATTTTTGGTGATAGATTACTGTGCTATTTTTACTTATAACATAGAATTCAAATAATTGAGTGATGTTTATATTAAAAAATATTGACATTTCTATTGACATATTTATGAAAGCATATTTTTTGTTCTATACAACAATAAAAAATAGAAATGGAATTGATCCTAAATTTGTTGCATTCTAACATTAAGTGATGTTAATCTTTGCATATATTAACTAATATTTTAAAATTTAAATTTAAAGATAATTTAATCTCATTAAGAGATTCGTTTCTAATTATTTTATATTTCTAATAAAATTTTATCTTTAGTTAATTTGGATGACATTTATAGAATATATTGTTTTGAAGAATTACACATCATATTAAAATAACTTGATCCAGAAAAATTACATATTAAACTATAGGAAATTTTTAACAAATTAAGAAATTAAACTTAATTTATATTCCTAATCTAATTCTCTTACTTCTGAACAGATAGGCATAAAATCAACAACTATGCTGCGTAAGAGAATGTTCAACTGAGGAATAAGAAACCAGTGTTGACTTCTAATTTCTGGGAGTGGCACTTTTTTTTTTTTTTAAGATTTATTTATTGAAAAAGAGAGAGAGAGATTGAGCACATGAGCAGGGGGAGGGGCAGAGGGAGACAGAGAGAAGAATCTCAAGCAGACTCCATGCTGAGCACAGAGCCTGACCTGGCACTCGCAGGACCCTGAGATCACGACCTGAGCAGAAATCCCAAGTTGGACCCTTAACAGACGGAGCCACCCAGGTGTCCCATGGGAGTGGCACTTCTTAAGCCTTTCTCTCTTGGATTTGGTAAACACCATTTCTCCACTGTTAAGGCAAAGAAGTGAAAACCCTAGATTAATAATTTACAATTTGGATAATGTTCAGCTCTCCCCATTCCCTGAGGTTCTGCTTAGATAAACAAGGTTGAGATGGAGAGTAGGGCAATGATAGGTAACAGCTAACTGTAATCAGCTCTCAGAGAAATCATGGCCTCTTAATTATTTTTAGCATTTTTTAGAATGTAGGAAATTGATGCCTCTTTTTTTCTCAGTCTTGGGTTTTTAGTTGTTGAACTTCAGTCCAACAATAAGGAAATTGCTACTCAGCTCACAAACACAGAATGAAGCACAGATTTTTAAAATTGTATAGTGAAGTTATTGTGAAAACCCTAGAATGCATCCTCAGATACAGGGAGCCATGACACCCAACTTGAAGTTCTATAAGAAGTATGCTTTCCAGGTTTTAGACAAGTGCCATCTAAATCCGAGACAACCTGTGAACTGGAGATTCTATCAGAACCACAGAATGCCTGTACTACTATTTATAAGACAAATTTCATGGAGATACATTTTAAGAAAATCAAAATAGATAAGCTCACTATAAGTTATCTGTCATTTTATCTAAAGATTTCTGGAAAAGTATGAAATAAAATTAAGATGATTACAATCAGCATTGTAGGATAAAATTAAGAACAACTTTCAGTATTTTAGTATTAATCAATTCTTTAAAACTTTATTACAGAATAAATGTACCAAAATTGGAAGAGAAGAAAAAAAACACACAATGAAAAATATAAGAATTGTCCTGATGAAATTATATATAAGCAAGTCAGCAATCTGGATGAAAAGACTATTTCGCAGTATCCAGATATTTTCTAAAAATGATTATCTAACAACATTGCTTCTTTTGTTTGTTTTGGCCATCATTCTCTAGTTTATCACTGACCTAATCAAGTCAACATCACTGGGGGCTGGGAATAGATTCTAAGTACATGAAAACAAAGGGATTAGAAACACATCTCAGTCTTCCATAATGTAGAGATAACAGAGACAAAGTATCAATACACTCAGCCCAGGAAATACTAGTAAGAACAAAATCACAGAGAACAGTTTGGGAATATATAAAGAAACATGGAAAGTCCCCAAGACAATGTTCACTAATCTTAGAGTTTTCAATTTATACCACATTAGCCTCTCAGAGTACTATAATCTAGAATTGATTCTGGCCTCACATGTGGAAAGACAACAGATTCGAAAGTTTATGTGTGCCTTTTCTTCAGTATCTAAACCAATGACTAAATAGTACAACCATTCAAGGCAATGCATATATTTACTAACATAATTGTATTGCCCGAGTACAACACGTTATTTTCCACATGTCCTTTTCTATTTGATAATAACATCTGATTTACTCAGTGGTCAATCTTCTGTCAATTTCAACATCGGTAACAATCTGAGAATCTGATAGCAAGTGGGAAAGTTCTGACCCGTTGAAATACCTGGTATTTTAAGATTCGTGCATCTTGTTTGTTGGCTAGACCCTCAACTCAAGAATGCACATATTCAACAAGCTTGGGTATTTTATTTCTCTGTCCACATCAAAGTAGAAGGAGAAGAACTGAAAGCTTTGTTCGAGAATGTATGCATTCATTCTATAAACATTTTTAAAAGAACTTACCATGTGCTCCGCCCTGCACTGATAAACTGAAATGTTATATAATAGTTAAATAACAGCCAGAGAGGAGATAGAAAAGCAACCATACTAAAGCCAAGCATAAAATTGGTGGTCATGAAAATGACTCTAAATTGTTAAAATACGATCTAAATTATGTTTACAATTTTTTTGTGTGTGAAAGTAAGTAGGAAGCATGTTTATTTTAGGATATTTTAAATTTTATCTTCATTTTATAGGATTGTAACTTAAAATACTTATTGTTGAAAATGTGATCATTAATACTTAATTCATTATATAAAATTCATTTACTGAAGCAGATTTCACAACAGCAGCAGGTGTACGATGATATTAATGGGCCATGCCTCACTGTTTCTTTAGAAACTTTTAGAATTTATTCTCATAAAAATAATCATCTCCAAGGGCCAGTAGAGAAATTTAATAAGCTTGAGATTAATTATGATTACATTATATCTCAGAAAATGGACATTGTGTAATAAGGTACGGCTAGATTCCCTGGAGAAACCACAGTGGTTATTTCCAATTGGCTATTTCTATTAGATACAGGAACAGCACCAAGAAGCTTTGAAAATTTAATAGTCTCTGTTCTCCCTAGAGGACTCAATCAGTAGACTGAAATGAAATGTTATGCTGGATTTCAAAATAGAATATTCTGAATTATGTACACAAATTAATATTAGTGGTCATTCAGAAAAGTAATTAAATATTTCACATATGAAACTAGCTATATAGAATGGCATGAGTTCATAAGTTCAAGGGCTTCATGAAATATTGCTGTGGGCAAGTAAAGATTTAAATCAAAATTGAAAATACAAGCCTCAGGTCTATAGCTTAATGTATTTTCTGGTCTAAGTTGCATGCATTATCACATTTTGTGCTCATATAAAATGCACAATTTTCAAAAATAAACCCAAATGGTCACCACCAATCAAACTAGTAACATCCCAGTGAAATTCAATTTGGCTAAAACCCAAAATTGTCAGTCTCGTGTCTGATCTCCTAAAGATGTTCTTTTTTGTACCATATATTTATTATTTTAACCTAAAAACATATCTTGATGCTAGTTGTTACCAAAACAGCTATACATGACCATCCATATATTTTGAAATGTAAAGTTGACAATTATTTCTGAGCAAATGTTTTATATTTTACTTGCAACTTACTGATTTCTAGGCTTTCCCCGGGAATGGCAGTTTTGAATTATAATCCTACATTTTTATTGTTATATTTCTATAAAAGCATTCTGTTAACTCTTCTTAGCATTCCATTATATATAATTAGAGTTTTAAGTGCAAAGGAAATAAAAATAAAAATTCGACCTGATGTTTGGTTCATCCACTTGTAAAGCAATTGGGTAAAATGAAAACCTGCTCTCTGTTTCTATGTATTCAAAATCCATGTGTTTGTAACATGGTCTATGGTAGCCTTTTGATGTTATTGTGATTTCCAGAGGAAATATGTTAAGATCATTTTTGATGGCATGTTTCAAAATATTGTGGACTCTCACCAACTTAATGGATTTATGATTCTTGATACATATCAGTCTTCTTTCCATTCCTTACTTTTGTATTACAAATCTATGGAGGTATTTTAAATAATGAAAATAACTTTTACCCCATTTTCTTGAATGCTCAAGAGAAATTAAAAAAAAAAAAAATCTGCTCCCTAGGCACAGTCACTGAAATATCAAAAGAATGAGTCTTTAGATGTATTGCAATTGGGAAAAATAGAGTTTTTTAAATAGTAATATTGTATAAAATCACCAGATGGCATCTCGTAGTCCCTATAGACGATTTCTCTTCTCTTGGTAGACAAAACATTTAAGAGAACAAAATAAATTATGCTGTACCAAAAAAGGGAGCTGTTTCCAAGTACAAACTTTATTTTTGTATTGCCCTTTCCTCACTTGTTAGTTTCGTGCTTCCATTTTTACTGATATTACCAAAAAGAATATTTATTGCCTATGTAAACTCCAAGGAAACGCCTGGAAGCAACCACTAAAATTCTCTGCTTAAAATCCCAGAATATAAAGTCCAGGGTGTGGGTCAAGTGACTGACAGATGCTCATAATATGACACTGGTACCTCTGACTTGAAGCTGACTCTGCTGCAAGAGGCGCAGCTCAGAAGGCAAAATTAAATGTGCGATGTCTAAACTGAGTTCACTGATCATTCTTGTTTTCCTCCGAGAACCTCAAGCTGTGGTTTACGAACAGTTTAGTTGCAGAATGTGCTGTGAAATAGCAAACTGATTTTAACTTATCTGTTACCTTGGGGCTTTGTTTACTTTCTTAAATGGAGAAGCAGCAGGATATAAAGAAAGAATTCTGGAAAAGTATACCATCTAGAATTGTTTCCCAAGCTCTTTGCTGTGGTCAAGTACGATGTAGAAATAACTGACTCAATAGAAATAAATGTTTTGTTTGAGAAGGCTCAGGGCTTTTTTGGATTCTAAAGGGTTTGGTGGATTTCTCAAAAGGAAATATGGATAAACAATGCTATCACCCCACTGTACTCATTTTGTTGATTTCTTATGGAGATTTGATTACAAATGAATGTACTTCGGGAAATATTGGCCTGGTAGAAGCTAAAGTTAATCACTTGTTTTAGAGAATTAATTATAAAAATGCTAGTATTGTCATTAATGATGGCCTTTTTTTTTTTTTAGTGTGATATTAATGAATGAACAAATTTGGAATATTTTTCTACTCTAATTGCTACTGAAACACAGTTTATAATATTTTAGGTGTGGTGTGTACCATCACATATTTTCTCAAAGAGAAATGTCTGTATATGTGGAAGAACCTGAGTAAGTCACTGAATTTTTCACATTTCTATATGAGACGTGTTGATGCAAACTGTGACATGGCAAGGATTGTTCAAATAGATTTTTTGAAAGTTTTCCGCTGAATCATACAGATTGTTAAAGTATGAAGATATCAATGGAATTATTTAATAAATTTACCTCCCTTGCTTTAAGGAAGTTCCAGTTCAAGGAAGTAGAGTAAAATGTTCATGTCTAAATATTAGGAGAAAAAAACAGCAAAAACTAAGAAAAAAGCTAACAAACAGGATACCTATGGCATAAATAAGAAACTTCTTTTTTTCCCCTCTCTTCTCTTTAAGGAGCCCCAAGGTTTCCAGCCCCAGCTCCATTCTAGGTGACATGCTGTAAAGGCCACCTTTTCCAAGGCCACCTATTGGTCCCTGTTAGCTGCTGGAATTTCAGCATTTAAGTATTTGTTCTAAGCAGCAAGGAGAGGAGGATGAAAGGATTCTCTTCAAGAGCATTTTCTGGAAGTTGCACACCCTGCTCTCCTTATATCCATCACTAGAATTTAGACGTAGAGTAAAACCTAAAGGTAAGGAAGCCATGTGCCCAGCTAAAAATTGAGAAGAAAGTAACAATAGTGATTAGGGGATAATAAACAGCCTCTGCCACTCAGGAAGCTAGTTAAAGCAGAACTTGAAAGTTAATTCAGATTCTTAGAATTCCTGTGTATTCTTTCTTTACCACATTTCCACTTATTCTGTGAATATACACGGGTTCTGTATTATTAAACTCTTCAAACCTGACTTTGAATCTTCCCTCTGTCTTAAAGGTTTTTCTAACTACCAAACCTCAGTCTGATGATTTATGTCTCTGAATTTTCATGTAGTCAGTCTATACCACAAAGTCTGGGTGGTATTGTATTATAGATACTTCTGTTTGTATGCAGACTCTTTCCAACTGCATCTCAAGTTTCAAGAGGCCTGAGAGCGTAATGTTACTACAGGCTTGTGGCTGGCCCTAGTTTTTGATTTTCTGGATCCGGTGACTTTGTGTCCTCATCCTAGTTTATGGGCTGTAACCTTGTTGACCTCTGTTGTTTATAAAAACTCATCCCACCCCTTAGCTTCTGTGGCACCACCCACCAACATTTCTTGTGAGTTCCAACTAGCATGTTAGTGTTACAACACTGTGTTTCCACAATTCCCAGTAGACGAGATCTTGAACTTTGACCCCCAATCAGCGCTCACTTGTAGGATATTTTAATACAGTCAAAGTTTGCACACTGTTGACCTACAGACTGGATCTGGTTTGTAGACAAATTTTGTTTGGCTCATATAAGGTCATTGAAAGAGTGATTTAGTTGCCAACATTTAAAAATCAGATGTCTTGTTAAAAAAAGAAAATAGAATTTCTAGATGCTCTTGAAAAATTCAAAGATCTGGTTACATTGGATCAACATGCCTACAAGCTATTAATAGGCTTGAGCTGAGTAGCTATTATCCCGTTAGAAAACACAATGCTATGTGTTCACTAAATCTCATTTCCTTTTCTTTCTTCTTCTTTTTTTCTTTTTTTTCTGAGCACATAACTAAATTACATTTTTTTTTAAAGATTTTATTTATTTATTTGAGAGAGAGAATGAGATACAGAGAGCATGAGAGGGAGGAGGGTCAGAGGGAGAAGCAGACTCCCTGCCGAGCAGGGAGCCCGATGCGGGACTCGATCCCGGGACTCCAGGATCATGACCTGAGCCGAAGGCAGCCGCTTAACCAACTGAGCCACCCAGGCGCCCCACTAAATTACATTTTGCAATAAATCAGGTATCACTGTTTGACTGAGTTCAACCAATCCAATATAGTTAAAAGTGATATTCGTAACTTCAAGGAATGCCTGCTGAAAAAATTGCCCATATGATACTCACTTCTCCCTTATAGCAGAGGATACAATTGGACGACTTCAAGCCATAAGAGACAATGGGGGCACTTTATAGAAGGAGTCTGAATCCTTGAACTATTACATGGAACAGAGTTCCCATGCTAATCTCCACTGTAACATAAGCAATAAGTAAACCTTTTTTGCATTAAACCATTGGGATTTGAGGATTGTTTGTTACAATAGTTAGCCTAAGCCTCTTTTTTTTTTTTTTTTAAGTTATTTCCACACCCAACGTGGGGCTTAAATTCATGGCCCTAAAATCAAAAGTCACGCGCTCTACCAACTGAGCCAGCCAGGAACCCCGGATATACCCTTTTGACAGTGGTAGGCAGTGTATAGTTCACCATGATCTCCACCAATCCCAACTTACCTTCCCAATTCAAATAAGGAGTTGACTTTTTGACTTAAATTATGCACCTAGAGCAGTCATAGAGCAAATTTTGATGACTAAGTTTAAAAGGAATTTGACAAACTGAAGCATTTAAAAATTAGTTTACCGAGGCCTGGATTACTTGCCATAGAAAAGAACAGTTGAAGGAATTATGAATGTACAGCTTGGAAATTTAGAAAGTGTTTTAAGCAATCTCCCAATATTTGAAAGGGTTATGCAATGTGGAACTTGGTCTTCATATCTCTGGAGGGCATAATTAGGACTCCTTCCAGAGTGTAATAGACACTATTCTTACATTGGGTTAATAGGTTGAACTACAAGAGCCCTGAATTCCAGAAAAATTCTTAGATTTTATGAAGTTGGTGCTAAAAAATTATTCATCTAATATGTGAGTGTATATACCTATTATTAGTTCTGCTTTCCTTGGAATATTACAATTTTTGTTTTGTTTTGGTTTGGTTGCTTTTATTGTTACAATGAACATATAATGCTTTGTTTTTACAAAGTGAGCTTCAGCTGTGCTACAGATTGATTTGTTTAATATGAATACAAAATGAAATTGCCTTGGTAAAATAATTAGTAGTCAATAGGTCCTAATGGTGCTAGCATTTTTACTTTCATAGTTCCTAATATTGAAGATAGATGAGCTTTTATGTCTCTTTACATGAACTCTCTTAATATGTCCAGTGACTATTCCATTTGTAACCATCTTTAAATTTCATATGATTTTTTGCAGAATCCTAGTTAATGTTAATATCATTAAAATAAAAGATATAAAATAAAATATGAATCACTGACCTCTACCTCTGAAACTAGTAATACATTATATTAATTAATTGAATTTAAATAAAGCAAATTCAAAAATAATAAATAAAAAATAAAACTAATAAAAATAATAATAATAAGACCTAGGATACACAAACAAGCAGTCTAAAACCTAAACAGTTTTTTTTTTTTTTTTAAAGATTTTATTTGTTTGACAGAGAGAGAGACAGTGAGAGGGGGAACATAAGCAGGGGGAGCGGGAGAGGGAGAAGCAGACTCCCCGCTGAGCACGGAGCCCGATGTGGGGCTCGATCCCAGGACCCTGGGATCATGACCTGAGCCGAAGGCAGACGCTTAACGACTGAGCCACCCAGGCGCCCCAAAAAACCTAAACAGTTTTAATATTGGGATAATCACTGTGATATGCTCATTCAGTCTTTAAGTAAATCAATGCTACTTTTTTGTTCTCCTTTATACTTATAGGGTTGGCTCTCTCATTTTCAATACAGCTTCTCTGACCCCTTTTATAAGTTGGTGGGGAGTGATTAGTTGAGGGTTGCAAAATTAGGTCTTAGCTACCTCCTTGAATGTATGTTTAGGTGTTTTGACTTGTGCTTTGGGGAAGCTGGGGGCTGGGAGTGGTTGGCACTTTGGAAAATTGACTTTCAGTAAAAGCAGAGGAAGAAAGTGTTCTCATTTGACATACAAACCATATTTTTCTCCAAACTGGCAAGAAAAGAGAGACGATTTGGGGCAACTTAGTGGGCATAGAAATCGATTTCAATAACGTGGGAAAAAAAGATATAAAATAAAATAAAATATAAAATATATTAAAAGGACTTTCCTAAAATAATTCCTTTACCTGACAAAAAATAAAAAACTATTTCTACATTTCTGCCCTTCTCTGAATTTTTTTGATCTATATGACCTAAACTGAAATAAAAATGTGAAAATTACTCTTGAAGTCACTTGACTTTCCCTTCCCCAATCCTATTCATCTCTTTATCTTTCCAGAAAGAACTACTAGCCTAAATTTGGAATTCATTATTCCCATGAATATTTTTGAATTATTATTACATAAGCAAGTATTTTTAAAAGATTTATTTTTCATTTTAGAGAGAGAGAGAGCACGGGGAAAGGGGCAGAGGGAAAGAGAAAGAGGGAGAATCTCACTCAGACTCCCCGACAAGCCTGGAGCCCGACACAGGGCTCAAACTCACAACCTCGAGATCATGACCTGAGTCTAGATCAAGAGTCTGATGCTTAACCGACTGAGCCACCCAGGTGCCCTGATACACAAGCAAGTATTAATAAATTATATATTGGGGCACCTGGGTGGCTCAGTCGTTGAGCATCTGCCTTCAGCTCGGGTCATGATCCCAGGGTCCTGGGATCAAGCCCCACATCAGGCTCCCTGCTCTGCGGGAAGCCTGCTTCTCCCTCTCCCACTCCCCCTGCTTGTGTTCCCTCTCTCGCTGTTGCTCTCTCTGTGTCAAATAAATAAAATCTAAAAAAAAATAAAAATTAAAAAAAATAAAGTATATATTATTGATTTGCCTGCTATTAAAACACATGCAGTTGACACTTGAACAATGCAGGGGTTGAGGTGCCAACGCCTACACAGTCGAAAATCCATGTATAACTTTTAATGCCCCCCCAAACTTAACTACTAATATTCGCAGTTCACTGGAAGCCTTAGTGATAACATACACAATTGATTAACACATATTACATATGTTCTATGTGTTATATACTATATTCTTAAAATAAGACAGATAAAAGAAATTGTCACTAAGAAAATCATAAGGAAGAGAAAATACATTTACAGTAATGTACTGTATTAAAAAAAAAATCCATGTATAAGTGGACCTGTGCAGTTCAAACCCATGTTCCAGGGTTAACTACATATGCACCACACAGAATGCAATTTGCTTTTTCTTATTCAACATTACAGAGGTTTTTTGTTTGTTTGTTTTAAAAAGTAAATGCATTCTTGTTAAATATTTTACCTATCTTTTCCCTTAAGCATTTAAACAATTTGTGCTAATCCATTCATATGGTTCCAAAGTCAATAAGGATAAAACACTATAGAGTTGTCTTCCTCCCACCTCTGTACTTTAGCCATCCAGTTTCCACCCACCTCAGTTCCCCAAAATAGGTACCCATGGTTACTAGTTTCTTGTGTATCTGTCCAGAAATGTTTTAAATGAAGAAATAAATGATAGCATGTTATGCACTGTCTGTACATTGCTTTCTTTTTTTTAAATAATATATTATCTTTTCATATCACTGCACAAAGAACATCCTTTATCCCTTCTTTGCATAACACGATGTTTCATTTTATAATTGGAGCTTCACATATTTACTATTAATGAACATTTACATTGTCTCTATTTTTTAGCAACTACAAATAATGCAGCAATATATAACACACATTTTTTTTGCACATATGAGTTATATTAGTTACCTATCACAACATAACAAACTAGCAGCTTAAATTGACAAATATTTATTATCTGACATTTTCTGTGGCCTGAGATTCCAGGTACAATCTAGATTCTTCTGCCTCATTAACTCTCATGAGACTGCAATCAGGGATTGGTCTGTGTCTGTATCTGAAGGCTTGATTGAGGGAGGATCTGCTTTCAAGTTCACTCACATGGCTGTTGTCTAGATTCACTTCCTTAGAGACATTTATTTAGAGTAAACAAATAGTAAAACTATACCTATTATTTAAAAATGAGTGAAAAAGTATCAAGAAAATTAAATTAGAAATAAATACATAAAAATACTGCATAAAATTAAACTTAGAAAAATCCAAAAATGAGATGATAGAACTAAAAAAATAATCAAGTTTATTTTTAAATGCTTTGATGACTATTTTGCGCCCGTAAGTTGGAACACAGATGCTAGAGTTTCACTGAACTATATGACTAAATGTGGAATTGCTTCATCAAAGTATGTGTACATCTTCAAATTCACAAAATATTGCCAAATTGTCCTCTAAAATGGTTTTTAAAAATGGTTTTGCCAGTTTACATTTACACCAATATTTTAGGAGACTCAACAGTTCTACATATATTTATTTACCTTTTTATTGTCAAACTGTTCCAATTTTGCCAATCTCTGGGGTATGAAATGGTATCAAAATATAATTTAAACTTTTATCTCTGTGATTACTAGTGAAGTTTTACATTTTAATATAATTTTTATCAAATTTTTTCTGAATTACCTGCTCACAGCTTTTATCTACATTTCTGTTTTCTTTTCTTCTTATTGATTCATAATAATTCTTCGATCTATTCTGAAGAACCGTACTCTACTTGTTATATGCATCTCAAGTCTCTCTTTTTTTTTAAGTTTCAGGTCTGTTTTCTTAATTTTCAGTGGCTCTTCTTGAAATAAAACCTGTCATTTTATTTATTTTTTTAAATTTGTCATTTTAATGTAGTATATATCTCAACACATTTTTATGTATGGCTTATAGTGTGAAGTCTTTGTGCTTTCCTCCACCCCATCCCAGTAAGAAAAATAATTGTCTAATACATTCTTTAACATTTTTATAAAGTTTTACATGTGAGTCTTTAATCCACAGATTTTCGTTATCCCTCGAGGCATGGTTCCAAAAGTTTATTTTTGCTACAACAATGACCACACTGAAATCCATTTTTCACTAATACAAACTATGCTGCCACTGGTATTCTTATGCACATAAGCACCTGTTTCTCTGTGGTGGCCCTAGAAGTGGAGGTACCGGGGTGAAGAATATGCTGGTTTTCATATTCACTAGCTACTGCCAAATCATTATTCTAAGGGAATTGTTAAATTGGTTCTATCACCAGTAAAGTATGAGTTCTACTTCCTCACGAGTGTCACCAAACAGTAATTTGCACCAGTCTGCTGAGTCTTAATTGTTCTATCAGTAGTCACCTTACAAAGTTATTTTTTTTCTTTCAATTTGTTTACTTGAGATACATTACACAATGACATATTCAAAGTGGATGGTCTAGTTTCTAAGTTTGCATGATTTGTGAATCCCAGGTTATTTCTTTCAATAATAGGCAAATATCCCCAAAGAATGTATTAAATAATGTATCCTTCCCCTATTGTTACCTCATATGTAAGACTATCTTGAAGGTGATCAAGGGAAAGGAATTTACAAATTATTTACTTGAATTTTCTCTTCCCTGTGCTTTGAATATTCATACTAATAATATCTTGTATCTTATGAGCACTTGACAATTTTAAAGAGTTCTAAATGCATTTGACAAGCATTTAAAACTCAGATTAAAGTTTCTCATAACTAAGCATAATAAAAGTAGTAAAATGTTCTTTTTTGTATGGATGAGTCACTTTCAGTTTCTTAGTTATCTATTGTTATGTTTAATCAAAAATGCTTGCATATTTATATCAACTTTCTGTTTACCCCTTAGATTATTCATGCTTGAGTGGAGTGTCAGCTGCAGAAATAGGAGGTTTAATGAGTTTCATGGGGATACCTCATTCCAAGAACAAAAACTGGAAAAGGAATAAAACACAAGTACCTGCATACTAATATGGCCCATTGTTAGAGCTGATCTTGGGAGCACAAGTTGATAGATAGTCCCTACACAATATACATCTCCTTTAGAGAGACCTTTAGGTTCCAATTTGGTTTTCTTTTTATAAGTTAATCTCCTACAGACACTGTGCTAATGCTAAATATATAAACGACAAATACCCAAAGGGAGAGGTTACCACTACTCTACCCCGAATACTGTATTACTCTGCACCTTCTCAGGTTTTATTTTAGACTATTGCAGTGTTCTGAGGCTCTCTTTTTTGCTTTTTTGGTTTTTTTTTAAGAACCATTGTTGTTTGTAATAGAAATGGATGCCATAAGAATAAACATTTAGCTTATTAGCATTCTACACAGACATTCTTTTTCTATGAAAAAGAGCCTTAATTTACTTTGGTGAAGATAATGCATTATAAAGTACCTTTTTTACATGTTTAATATATGCTATGTAGTGCTAGTCTGTTGGGACAGCAAGCAAAGTTAATTTAAAAGAGTGAAATTTAAAGTTGATCTATGAAGTGCATGAAAAATGGAGAACTAAGACAATTATTTATGCTTTTCAGATTAAAAATTCCAATATATCCATAAATAAAAAGAGAAAGATTTTGGATCTGTATAATTTAGATACATTAGTTTTTCTATGGTTTCTGTGTGTGTGTGTGCATGTAGTAAAATACATGGAATTATAATTTCATCTTATATTTTACAGTAAAAATCAAACAAAAGAATTCCAAAGTACCTTACATTTCTTAAGCCAGGTGAAGTTTTTGAAGCAATATTTTCCAGTGGTATTCAGAAGGATTTCATGAACTCATCTGCAACATAGGGGAAAATATTGTTTGATTTAGTTTTAAACCTTGTTTTGAACTATATTCAGCACTTTCAGATAAATATTCTCTAAATTTCCCAATCCTCATATTTCAAAAAGAATAAATTTCATTCATTAAAGCAGAAAGATGCTGATCCTCCACACGTAAAAGAGTACTCTGATGTGGTGCTTGGGTAACAATGAGGAAGGAGATAGGCAAGAGAGACAAATGGGAATGAACATTAATATAATGACTAATTTATGTGAAGCACTTTATGTGTTATTTATATTATTTTTGTGGTTGATGCTATCCCTTGTAACCCATCTCTCTCTCTCTCTCTCTTTTCTTTCTTTCTTTTTCCTTCCTTCCTTCCTTCCTTCCTTCCTTCCTTCCTTCCTTCCTTCCTTCCTTCCTTCCTTCCTTCCTTCCTTCCTTCCTTCTTCTTTCTCTCTTCCTCCCTCCCTTCGTTTCTTCCTCCCTCCCTCCTTTCTTCTTTCTTTCTTTTTCTTCTTTCTTTCTCTTTCTTTCTTTCTTTCTTTCTTTCTTTCTTTCTTTCTTTCTTTCTTTCTTTCTTTCTTTCTAAGCATTCTTTTTTTTTTCTTTTTGGCAAATAACCCAAGAGAAGTTAGCAACTTGATCAGTTTGCATGGTTAGTAAGTGTCAGAGTCAGGATTTGAACTTTATGACTACAAAAATCAATATACCATCCAACATACCATGCAATAAGAAGTACCCAGGGAATTTTGGCAAAGGGTTATTAGATGTGCAAATATGTCCGATAAAGCCACAAATTTGTTCTTCATGTTCTTCGGTGTTGTAGAGGAGGAATGAATGCATTGCTAAGAGCATGTATCTAAGGAATACAATTTCTTGGAGAATTTAAAGATATGAACAATTACTACTAACAAGGCCATATAGTGCCTTAGAATTTACAAAAATATTTTGTATGATTTAGACATTACTTCATGAGGGTTTTTTTTTTTTCCTAGTCATGGCTCTATTGCGTTTCATCTATTCAACAGCCAGTGAAGAAAATATTATTAACCAGTTTTTATAGATGAAGACACTGAGGTTCAACGACTGAGCCATTCAGAGATTTATCAGAACTCAAAGGTCTCCAAATGTCTAGTCCCCTAAACTCCTACTCTTCCACTACCCCAAGGGACTGTTCAATACATCAGAGATGGAAAATAGACAGTCATGGTCCCAACAATGATTTAATGTTAAGAAAAGAGACAGTGGGCGCTTGGGTGGCTCAGTCAATTAAGCATCTAACTTCAGCTCAGGTCATGATCTCGGGGTCCTGGGATTGAGCCCTATGTTGGGCTCCCTCTTTGGCGGGGAGTCTGCTTCTCCCTTTCCCTCTGCTCCTCCCCCACTCATGCTCTCTCTCTCAAATAAATAAACAAAATCTTTAAAAAAAAAGAAAATGAGACAATTATTGCAATTATTTATACTTCCAAAATTCCTTTTTTATACAGAATAACCCGTGTTTGGATTCTAAAGCATCCAAATAATTATCTCAATATTCCCTTTACTTTGCCAGATTAATTAAATGAAAAAAATACTTCTCCATCAATTTTTTTAATTAGATAAAGAAATATTAAAGAATACTCTTTAAAATTTCTTGAATGTACTGATAGTAAATGCTACAATGTTTTCAACCATTATTTAGGAAGGCCATTTATCTTACTGGTCAGGGACTGTGGCTCTGGAGTTCTGACATCCAGAATACAAATCCTAGTTCTAGAACATATTTTCTAGACAATGATATAACATTTCTGAATCTAATTTTTCCATGCATGTAATGGATATAATAATATGCCTATGAGTCATTTATGATGCTTGATTATAAGTTTTATAAAACTACTCAAAATAAACTTTAATAACCAAAATGTAGTGGCCTATGTAAACTCAGAGTTCAGAGTTCTCAAGAAGTCCTTGATCACAGCTCTGGCTTCATTTTTCTAAAGTTTCATGACAATGTTGGCTTACTTCAGGGTAGCCAAATGCCTGTAGTACTTCTGAGCCTCCTGTCTCACATGGTTCCCTCCAGAGCAAGAGAGCTCTACCTTACTCATAATCATCAGATGCAAACCCTTCAAGTTTCATTGGGATTTAACTATCTAGAAGTCCTTTAAAATTGTTTCTACAGCAGGAAGAATGAGAAGGAGTATTCTTAGTGGTTTAAGCCAATGTATTGATCATAGGCTCAGTAGTAAATAGACCACATAGGAAGCTCACAGTGAGGGAAGAGACAGAAATGGCAGTGGAGAATACCAAAATCATTGTCCCCTGCAGTCTGCCATATAGGGTGGTTATAGAGTGAAAGAAATAATCTATACAAAGCAGAGCCTCTGACACACAGTAAAAAATACAGAAACACTAGATAATGTTATTCTTCTAATGCTTTTACTTTATTTTCATTTCATTTGATTTCATTAGCAGACAATCTAAAATATAGGAGGCAAGATTATATAGAGTATCTTATAATTTTTCTAGGATACTTATTCTATATAACTGAATTAATCTGTTGTTATTTTATGTGCTGAGTTTGGCTTATACAGAGAGCCAAATCATACATCTTGATTCAAACAATTCTTTGCTCTCATCCTCCCTCTTTTTTTTTTTCACAAAAATATTTATAAATTAAATTAATCATTCAGCAATGGTTGATTTGACAAAAAAAAAAAACTATAGTAGAGTAATTCATAAACTAGATCATTGGTTCTCAAGCTGTATGTGTTCATGATACACTTTCAAATGCACCAATATAAGCTGAATATTTAAAGGGATTAAAAGAAAATGGGCAATTTTTTTAAAAGCACATTTCAGAAAATTGAAGGGAAGAAACCTCTTATTGAAGTTGTTCAACTATCCTTTTCAGAACTGAGCCACTGAGTAGTTTTATCTTTCTATTCTGACCACATTCTTGTGAATTTGCAAGATGTTTTCACATATTCTGATAAACATGTCATCTCTCTTTTTTTCACCTTCCCTTTCTCTGCACCTCTTTTTTTAATCATAAGAGATTCCATGTCACTTCACCAAACCTAACTTTTCATAATGATACTAACAGCTAAAATTTATTGAGTGCCTATTATTTCCCAGAGGCTGTGTTACATTTTTTATATGCCTTACCTCTCTTAATCCTCTAAATGATGACATTCCTTGCCAGGGATGTTTTGGTCCTTTTAGCACACATTATTGGGAGCTCTGGAGGAAATCTTTTATCACACTCTATGCTTCAAGGAGTTTGAATAAGTCACTTAAAGAAAGAATGCTTATATTGTTGCCTCCTAATACACACACACACACACACACACACCAGCTCTGTGATAAGTCTAGAGCTCTTCCAGCACCAGGAGTCTCCATGCACAGGAACCATGCAGTCCCTGATTTTTCAGCCTCATATTCATGCCCAAAGACTGCCCACCTATTTCTAAATCATGGCTTCAAATTCCTGGAAGAAAGAATATGATTGGTCCAGCTAAGGTTAAATGTTCATGAATGAGTCACTCAGCTATATCTACCATGAAGAATCTTGTAGTTGTAGAAGAAGAAAGAGGAGGAGGAGGGCAGGGGGAGGGGGGGAAATAGACCAATCGATTAGTTTTTGCTATTTGTACTAATGTCTCTGATAAAAGGATGCATGTTTTGAGTGCTTAGTGGGATTGGAGGAAATGGGACATACAGAGATCAGAAGAGGCTGGACAAAGGAACAGGAAAGTTACTTTGCAGAGACACAATTCCTTAGCTTTATGTCTACGGGTTGTGTAAGTGCTTTAGTAATGAGCATGGAGAATTTATGAATTATTTATAGTTATTTAATTGTGTTTAACATCATAGTATACTTGGTTTTCTCTGTATGTGAGATGAATCATTCTTATCCAATTTTTCATAATTTGAGTCAAAGAAACCTTCCCGATAGTTTTATAAAGTTATATCAAAATAGAGAATTTTGGCAGGATTGTAGTTAAGATTCTTATACTCAGTGAGGGCAGACCATGTAAGTAGCAAGCCTTACAGAATATTGCAGTAAGAAGACGTTGCTGTCTGGAAGCATTATGCCATTATACTCATTCTTTTTTTTTTTTTTTTAATGTTCTTTCTAGAAGCAAAGAAGTGAAAGAGAATATCAAAACAAAACATACCCCTGCATAACTAAGGACTCATACTCAGAAGTGCAATAATCATTTCCCTGGACATGATGTCTATAGATGTCTCTTCACATTCTTTCATAGGAATGACTTAGACTATAACTGACTTTTCTGGTCCGAAGCTGTCCAAGAGCTTCCTCTCTTCCTGGCGTGTTGGACTTGTCACTCCACTATACTGATGAATACCATAGTTTTCTCTGTTACCATGAAGAGCCACAGATTTTCTTTCAAGAAGCTAACTCATTAATATCTGTAATGTCCATTGTGAATATTAACATAAAAAGTGAAAGAAAGAATAGGACCCTGCATTATCAATTCAAACTCAATCTCAAATCAAGATCTGAATCAGCCCTTGCATCCAGGTTCTTTTAACAGAGAAAGTTATATAAGAAGACAGCATTTAGTATTATTAGTCTTTTAATTTTAACAATTTCAGTTGCTATGCAATGACACCTCATTACAATTTTAATTTGCACTTCCCGATGACTAATGATACTGCACATTTCGTGTTTTTTGGCAACCTGACTCTTCTCTCTTTTGTAGGCCTTTGTCTTTTTCCCATTTATAAAACTGCGATTTACATTTTTCTTATTGATTGGTTTTCTTAATCTTAATTTTATTGATCGATTATTTATTGAATAGGATAGTCTGGAAGCAAGTTCTCTGATGTATGTACGTGAGACAATGGCTTATCTTTCCAGTCTCATAACAGTATCCTTTGTGAATTGTCTCAATTTCATAAAAACCAATTTATCAATCTTTTCTTTTATGATTTGCTTTTTTGTGAACTGTTTCAGGGATCTTTGCGTACTTCAAGCACATGAAAATTTTCTCCTCTATTTTATTCTGGAAGCTTCATTAGTTTACCTTTTATATTTAGATCTATGATCTATCTCAAACTAGTTTTTACGGGTCACATTTAATGTTTTATTTATGAATATCCAACTGACCCAGCACCATTTACTGAAAAGACCATCCTTGTATAACAAATTCCAGTGGTGTTCTTATCACAAAACTGATGAACATATGTGTGAATCTGTCTCTGAACTTCTTATTGTGATTCCTTAGTCTCTATATTTATACTCATGCCAATGTTATGCATTCACAATTACTGTAGATTTATACTAGGTATTGATACCTACTAATATAAGTAATCCAGCTTTATTCTGCATCAGGATTTCCTTGACTCATATAAATCCTTTCATTTTCTTATAAATTTTAGGATTAGCTTAATTTTTATTTAAAAAAAGCTGCTGGGAATTTGAGATTTTATTTAATATATAGACTAATTTGGATGGGTTCTAAAATCTTTAGTGTTTGAGTTTTCTATTGCTGCATAACAAATTACCACAAATTTAGGGAATTAAAACAACACTCATTAATTATCTCATTTTCCATAATCTGAAGTCTGGGCATGGTTTATCTGGGTTCTCAGCCCAGGGTCAAGGCTCACAACGTTGTTTGACTCCAGTCAAACTGTTGGTTCACTCTGGGGTCTGAAATGTGGCTCAGGGTCCTCTTCCAAGTACTTGTGCCATTTTTTTTTTTTTTTTTGCTGCATAGATTACTTTTTTGACTACTTGTGACAATTACAGTAACATCCCAGCTTGATGTAAAATAAATTGGAGGGGAAGGAAAGGGATGCAGGGGCAGGAGAGGAGAGATGAAGAGACAGCTAAATAATCCAAGAGGGGAGTGCGGGGGAAGGGAAAGGAAGTTACCACAAGAAGAAAATATAAACCCTAGAGAAGGCAGCCTGCAAGAGTGCCCAAAATAAACACTTCTAGTTTGTAAAACCTGGTTTAGATTTTTCAAATCTGCATTTGTTAAGTCAAGCTTGGAGGGTAGAGCAACTGAACACTCAGCATAAGATGGACAAGCTAGATACCTTCTAAAATAAGAGGGGTAAGAGGGCTGAAATGAAGGTCATTTGGTCAGAGGGATGGATTATCAGGAGGAATAGAGAACCAGATTCCTGCAGGCCTTCCTTACCACCCTTAGACGTGGGTGAGTTTAGTGAGCAAGGCAGGTGGGCAATATACTACAATGTAGGTATGACCAAAGGTTGGCTTTCCCCCTTGGGTTAGTCCTGGTGCACGGTCAGGCACCCCTAATCTAGCTGGCTCCTCAACCCCACAGTTCACACAGGTGAGAAACTGGCCTGGGGTCTGTGTCAGCATTCTGCATCAACTCAAAGATGAATTTCACCTGGGTCTTATAAGGTTAGCATAAGATTTTCTCCCTGAGTGAAGCCACTCTGGAAAACAGTATGGAGGTTCCTCAAAAAGTTGAAAATAGAGCTACCCTACAACCCAGAAATTGCACTGCTGGGTATGTACCCCAAAGATAAAAATGTAGTGATCTGAAGGGGCACATGCACCCAATGTTTATAGCAGCATGTCCACAATAGCCAAACTATGAAAAGAGCCAAGATGTACATCAACAGATGAATGGATAAAGAAGATGTGGTGTATATATACAATGGAATATTATTCAGCCATCAAAAAATGAAATCTTGCCCTTTGCAACGATGTGGTTGGAATTAGAGGGTATTATGCTAAGCGAAATAAGTCAATCAGAGAAAGACAAGTATCGTATGATCTCACTGATACGAGGAATTTGAGAAACAAGACAGAGGATCATAGGGGAAGGGAGGGAAAAATGAAACAAGACGAAACCGGAGAGGGAGATAAACCGTAAGAGACTCTTAATCTCAGGAAACAAACTGAGGGTTGCTGGAGTGGAGGGTGGTGGGAGGGATGCGGTGGCTGAGTGATGGACATCGGGGAGGGTAGGTACTGTGGTGAGCACTGTGAACTGTGTAAGACTGGTGAATCGCAGACCTGTACCCTTGAAACAAATAATACATTATATGTTAATAAAAAAAATTTTTTTTTAAAAGAAAAAGAAAAAAGATTTTCTCCCCGATCCCTTGGATACTACTGAAGCAGGAAGCTATAGGTCAATGAAGTTAAACCAGTAGATGCCAGTGGTGAAGTTCACATAGTGTCGGCTGCCTGTGTTATGAATACAAGTACTTGGAGGACAATATTGACTGCCAGGAGGATGAACAGCATGATCTGGTGATGCAGCTGATAGCCCAAGGCCTGGTCATCAGAAGGGTTCAACACATGAAGCTGGACAGTCATCACCCACAGTGTTCCTGATGAGCTCTGTGTGTCTGTGCAGGGTGAATCTGGAAGTTGATTGTGGCCTGGATCATTGGGGGAATGACATTTACCTTGACCTCTGAATTAAATATGGTGAGTTGCCATGGTGGTCCTCACCAGCTCATTGGTTATATGATTTTCCCTCCATTAGTCCTAGTACTGGGTCTCTCCCTACTTTAAGTATTTGTTCCTTACTATGTAGAACTCTGGGCAGCTTGCTTCTTTAAGACCAGGAGAATCTCTTACTTCTTCCTTCATTGCTGTCTAAACCCTCTTTAAAGGGCTCATGTGATCAGTCAGGCCCACCCAGGAGAAAGACACTTTTCCTTAACTTCAACTAATTAGGGACTTTAATTATATCTGCAAAATCCCTTCACCTTTGCTCTATACCTTGAGTCAGAAGCAAGCTAAGGGCCCTGCCCACAGTCAAAAGGAGATTATAGACAAGGGTGTGAATCATTACAGCTCATTTTACAATTCTGCCTTGTACAAAGTAGTAAATCTTCCAATCCAGGAACATGGTATTCTATTTATTTAAGCCACTTTTACACTTCTCTCAGCCATATTTTGTAGTTTGCATTGTAGCACATCTATTGGAAGATTTATTCCTAGGAATTAGATTTTTTTATGCTGTTATAAATGATATTTTAGTGTTATTTTCTAGTTCCTGTTTTCAGCATATAGAAATAAAATTTACTTTTGTATGTTAACTTTGAATCCAACAATCTTGCTAAATGTACATAGTAATTTCTACTAGTTTATCTGTAAACATTACTAGGTTTTTTGTTTTTTGTTTTTTTACATTACATTACTAGGTTTTATATACTCACAATTACATCATGTTTCCCTTTTCTCCCTCAATTTTATACTTTTTTGATGCTTTTTGCACTGGACAGAACCTATAGTACAAAATTTAATGAAGTGGTGATAGTGGCATTCTCACCTTGTTCCCAACCCCCCCCCCAAAAAAGTTAAATATTTCACCATTTATTATGATGTTAACTATGGTTTTTTTGTAAATATCCTTTACCCAATTAAGGAAGTTTCCTTCCTTTACAGTTTGTGAAACTTTTTTTTTTAATCACTAATGAGTATTTAATATTGTCAGATGATTTTTCTGCATGCATTGATGTGATTATATTATTTTTATTCTTTATTCTCTTCACATGATTAATTATATTTGTAATTTTTCTAATATTAAACCAATCCTGCTTTCCTGAAATAAAACATTCTTCATCATGATAACACATCATATATTTTGTATATTACTTTATTTGACTTGCTAATTTTTATTTAAGACTTTTACTTATGTTCCATGAAAGATACTGTTCTGTAACTTTTCTTTCTTATATTGTTCTTGTCCATTTTTAGTATCAGATTTATTCTGGCTGCATAAAATGCATTGGGAAATACTCCCTCTTTTCATATGCCAAAGAAGTTTTTTGTTTGTTTTTTGATTAATATTATTTCTCCCTTATATGTTTACAAGAACTCACTAGTAAAGGCTGGAGTTTTATATTTTGTGAAGACTTTTAAGTTACAGATTCAATTTCTTCAAAACATATAGGGCTATTCAGACACTATTTTTTATTGTCACTTTTGGTAAATTGTCTTTCTTAAGGAATTTTTCCTGTCATTTATCCTGTCTTCCTTCTGTGTTAGTTGCAGAGTATTCTTAGTTCAGGCTTCCAGAATACAAATCTCTGCTCAAATGACCAATGAGAGAATAAGTTAATTATTGCCAAAAGTTCTTTTCAAGCTGTTAAGTAAGTTTACTAACTATAAGTGATAGATATATTGGATAAATATTGGATAATTTTCCATATCTTTCTCATAACCAATCGCCATAACCAACAATCAAGAGTTTTTTGTTTGTATTTTGTATCTTTTAAATAATTTTTTTCTAATCTATAACTTTTGTTAATGAAGTCTCAGTAACTGAAGTGAGAAAGCTAGTAAAAAGCTGGAAAGGATTGAAGACTCTTTTGTGCGTGTTACTCCATTCACTGCCATCTAGTCACCAATTGGTCATCTAAACATCCCCTCGATAAGTCATCAATGTGGCATAATATGGATATGCTTCATAATAAAAATAAAAATGACTTTCCCATGTCTGATAATGTCAAAACATCCTAAAAATGTGAAAAAGTCAATTAACCATTTGGATTTTGTTAGTTTGCACCTCAAATATATATATTTCTCGACTATTACATCCTTTATACAACTGTTTATTCTTAAGTAATTCTGAAGGCTCTTCAATATGTGGGAACTAAGACCTTAGCAAATACACCTGAATTTTGGGAAATACGGAATTTGTTATAATATAGTTAAAAAATACTTATGCAAAATACATATACCATTTAAATATTTTGTAAAAAATATTTTCTTTTTTTTTAAAGATTTTATTTATTTAGTTGAGAGTGCGAGAGAGAGAGAGAGAGAGAGAAAGAACAAAGAGCACTCAAGAGCAGGGGAAAGGGGCAGAGGGAGAGGGAGAAGCAGACTTCCTGCTGACACAGGACTCAATCCCAGAACCCTGGGATCACAACCTGAGCTGAAAGCAGATGCTTAAAGGACAGAGCCACCCAGGCACCCCTACCATTTAAATATTTTAAAAGATTTTGAGAACAATTCATTAATTCGTGAAATGGCAGTACTAGACATTTGGAAATTTTGACTTTTATTTCTTCATTATGTCTTAGAAAGCTTTTAGCTCTTCCCAACACTTCTAATTGTACCAAAATTTTGCTTACTTGAAACTAGATTTAAAAATACTGCATCATCTTCTTGTCTAAACAACCAGAGATATTTATCTTTATCAAGGATAAAGGACTAAGGTTTTCACTTTACAGCATTCTATAAAATGATTTAAAAATCAGGCAAATAAAAATTGTCTGCCTGATTTTGTTCATTGGTTGATTGGTGTTTTTGTTTTCTCATTCTGTTCAGTATTCTCAGAAGGGTGTAGGATTAGTGAGGGATCAAATGGAGGGCATGCATCCTTAGACAAGGACAGTCTTCCACAAGTAGAAGTTGAATATTCTGAGAATTCTGTTACATCTTGAGAAACATCCCCGGTGTTTCACACACCAGATATAAAGTGTGCTCTGAAACCCAACAGTGGCTGCCCCTCTTGAGCATTTTGATGCTATTCCCCCTCTCACTGCCTGGGTAGGTTCCTGTTGATGCTTGATCGGCTTTACAAATAAATACTCTTTGTTCCTACTGCCAAATATCCCTTTGATGGCCTCTCTCTAGACCTCAGTTCTTCATTATCCATAATTTAAACTTGTAAACCACTTACTCTCTTAAGCCAATGCAAGTGTGATTTTGTGCCCAAGGAAATAGATTTGTTAGAATACACAAGTACAAATATATGACCAGCTTTCCCTGTAGGTATCTATTTGGTGGTCTTACAGATGACAACTGTGTTTAAATATACTATAATATGGAGATTTCATCCCTTAGGCATTCAACATTTTGTGTCCTCAGTATTAAAGTCTATGTATTTCTCACTGGGTAGAGTCATCCTTAAACTGCTGACTGTTTGCCCTATAGGGAAGAAACAGTTGAAAACTAGTCTCAGTACTAGTAGAGAGGGAAAAAGAACTGCCCAAGTGAGAAAAGATATCAGGATAATGGAAAGAGAAGCCCAGGATGAAGATTAAATATTTGAGATGCAAGAATTTGTCCTCCTGTAGATTCTTCACAGATTTGCCTATGTTTAATTCTATAAAAATATATTTATTTTGTAAGTAGGATTAACTGTAAAACAGATAATTTAATTGAAGCTAGTGACTATATTTTTAATCCATTCATACAGGTTATTTAAATGTAGAGAAGAGTTGTGTCTCCTTTCTGCTGTATTTGGAAGGGCTTTCAGTTAAACAAGTATCTCTTCTATGTGTATTAAAGATTTTTTTTCTAAATAGAGGAGATGTGTACAGACTGAGATTAAACTATGGGAAAGAAAAAGACAAGACAGAGCTTATCTTCTGGCAAACTCTTTGCATTTTCCATTAAGCCATTGTTACATTGTGCATTGTTACATTGTTACAGTAGTTTTGGAACTCTTTGTGAGCCTAATATTAGTATCATGGAACTTTACAGCTGATAAAGACAATCTAATTTACACCCTTCATTTCCCAGGTGATGAACAAAGATCTCCTAAATCCCAGTTCAGAAGTGATTTCACAATATCAAAATGTCATTGTCTCCTACATAATGCAGTTTTATCTGTAATTGTCTCAGGAATGGAACTGATAACTGTAAGAGAATAATGTTCAGATTATTTAGTGTATTGAAATCATTTTTGAATAAGTACTTTAGACAAAACACATTGTTTTAGTAGCAATATGATATTTTGTTCAAAAACTGAGTGGCCATTTTGCATATTTTCATGTTATATAAAGATACTGAAATAACACTATTAACATTAAAGCCTTACAAATGAATAGGACAAATAGTCAAAACTCTCCCTTAGCTAAACAGAGTTATCATAAATAACACATACATCCTTTGAAATTTCCATTTTAAAAAAGCAAAACCCAAGCCTTCAAGTGAGAAATACCAACAAACAGTTCATCTTTAATTAGAGTTCAAATTACTTAACACTTTAAAGCATGGAACTTCACTAAAAATCCCTCTTTTAACTTCACAGTGTTTTTAATTTTATGCAGAGCTTTAAGTATTGAATGTCGTGCAGCTTTAGATCCTTCTATTTGTTAAATGACTTATTTTGAACAAAGAGCTGACTCCTTGGAATGCCTGTTGTTGCATTTCACTGAATGAATGTCTAAGTAGATCAAGAAATTAAATTTAAAATTTTCTGACTTAACAGGGAATATTTTAGTGCTACACAATAGAGAACTGAAAGGCAGCTTAGTCACTTGGAATTTTAGAAGTTGTGTGAAGTAGAAGTTACCTGGGAGAAATGTTACCAAATGGTACATAGACTTAAGACTATTGAATCTATAAAATTATCAGGTCTGTAAAATTTAACTAGTTATAAGAATGTTTACTGGTTAAAGATACTCTGTCTTGAGCCATTTTCTCTCTCTCCTCTTCCAATTTCCGTAAGTGGGATACTATTGGAAAAATAAAGAAAATGAAGTGAAATAACTATTAAAAAATACCTAATCACTGTTTTTTCAGGTTAGTTATATTTCAGTCATTACTTCCTATGCTCATCTAAAATTGTGGGACCACATTTTGAGAATCATTGCTTTGAACCCCTGACCCAACTCTATCTTTTCTTCAAATCTATTGCAATTGCTTCCTTTCCTCAAGCTTTGTTGGCTCATCCTGATTGGACATGTTCTCCTCTTCTGAATGACATACTATTCTGACAGATGCAATATATATATACATATATATATATAAAATTATTATTTGTTATTATTTTGAGCCATTTTAGATTGCCATTTAAAATAGTTAAACCACTGGAGTGCTTTGGTGGCTCAGTTGGTTAAGCGTCTGCCCTCAACTCAGGTCATGATTTCAGGGTTCTGGGATCGAGTCCTGCATTGGGCTCCCTGCTCAGTGGGGAGCTCGCCTCTCCCTCTCCCTCTGCCTGCCTCTCTCTGTCAAACAAACAAAAACTTTTTAAAGAAATAGTTAAACCATTAAAATGTTGGCAATTTCCTATAATTCAAGTTAATGTATGTCAAGAAATATGTGCGTGCTTTCAAATGTGGCATTTATTTAATTCCCTCATGTACTTATTGTATACTACATTTCATTGTATATGATTAAACATATTTTACCATCTAGCTTGTAAACTCCTAAGGAAAAGGATTGTTGAAGTTTTTTGTTTGCTTCTAATGAAGAAGACCACAAAGAAAATTTTGGTGAGGAAATGAATGAGCAAATGAAAGTAGCAGTAGGGAAGAAGCAAATGGAGTTATTGCATTAACAAATCCACTTGTAACATCCCTTAGCCAGAACTTCTTTTATAAAATATAGCTAGAGGGACACCTGGGTGGCTGAGTTAGTTGAGCATATGACTCTTGATTTCGGTTCAGGTCAAGATCTCAGGGTGGGGAAATCGAGCCCCCCTTGGGGCTCTGTGCTCAGCACAGAGCCTGCTTAAGATTCTCTCTCTCTCTCCCTCTCCCTCTGGCTCCCACCTCCCTGCTCACACACTCTCTCTCTCTTAAAAAAAAAAAAAACATAGCTAGAAAAGAGAGGAGCTATATAAAATTTCCATATATGATATATAATTTTTAATCCAGAAACATAGATATTTATTCATTCACTTATTCATTTATTCATTCATTCAACAGTATGTGGCCTGTACCTACTATGTTTTGGACATCATACAATAAGTATGAGAGACGAAAACAATAATATCAAATATTTCTTGAGTTTTTATACCAGGTACCATTCTAAATGTTTTACACATTTTAACTCATTTATGCTCACAGAAACCTATGAAGTATTATCTATAGCTAACAAATAGTGAAAATAAGACACAGACAAGTCAAGTAGCTACTTCAAGGGTACACATCTCATAAATGGTAGAGCTGGGCTTCAAACAATGCAGTCTAGTTCCAAAGTCTGTTCCCTTAGCCACCATCTAGTACTGTTCCTCAAGATAAAATCCAGACACAACATCCACTGTACTTTGAGGCTGGAAATAATTTATGCCGTTTCCATCACTGCATCCTGAGCACCTAGACCCATGGCTGATACATTTATGTACAGAGTAGCTGTTGTTGAACAAATGAATGAATGCTCAAGAATTCTTCCAGGGAAGTGACATGGTGAGATAAAATCTGTAATAGGGACAGGAAAAAAGTAATATGGAAGGTCTCGGGATGCAGAACCTAACCTTGGCTGATGGAATTAGGACAGGTTTTATGACTAACATGTGAACCGTGTTTAAAAGGGATCAACCATAAGTGTATTCTTAGCGTAGAAAACAGCATTTGCAAAGCTCTGAGTCTTGAACTGAGCTAGGTTCTACTTCTGGGTATTAGTAGAATATAGCAAAGATGGGAAAGCTGGGAAGTTCCTCTGGGGTGGGACTAGGAAGGGTGATGTATCTCAATCTCAGGAGATTGCATTTAATCCTATGGGCATTGGGGAAGGCAGCAGGCTTGTTTTCTTTCTTCTTTACTCTCTGTTTGAATCTACCCTTTAAAAGTTTTTCAGTTCAAGGGCGCCTGGGTGGCTCAGTCAGTTAGGTGTCTGATTCTTGATTTTGGCTCAGGCCATGATCTTGTCGTTGTGGGATCAAGCCCCACATTGGGCTCCATGCTCAGTGAGGAGTTTGCTTAAGGTTCTCTCTCTCTCTACCTCTACCCCTCCCCCTCACACTCTCTCTCTTACAAATAAATAAATAAATCTAAAAAAAAAAAAAGGTTTTCTGTTCATTAGTGGGTTTTCTTGTTGTTAGAATTGCTCCCAACTGTATCTCAGCTAAATTTAGTGAAATGTCAGTTATTAAAGCAGTAAGTTTCAGATTTTACAAAAATGTAAAAAAGTATTAAACCAAACCTCCACAAAGTCCTGGAGTTTAACTGTCTGTTAGAACAAAAATAAACATTTTCAGAAAAAGATAACAGAATTCAGTTTCTACAACTTCCCCCCACAATGTCTAACATGTAATAAAATGTACTAGACTTCAGGGGTGCCTGGGTGGCTTAGTCAGTTAAGCATCTGCCTTCAGCTCAAGTCATGAACCCAGGATCCTGGAATTGAGCCCCACATTGGGCTCCCTGCTCAGTGGGGAGGAGTAGAGGTAGAGGGCTTCTCCCTCTCCTCCCCACTCATGCTTTCTTCTCACTATCTCTGTCTCTCTCTCTCAAATGAATAAATAAAATTTAAAAAAAAAGTATTAGATTTCAAAGAAGCAGGAAAATATAAATCATTGTCAAATTTTTTTTAAAGAGTTCAATAGAAAAACCCCTGAGATGAGCAAGATATTAGAAATAACAGACAAAGACTTTAAAGGAACCATGTCCAATGGGATTAGCATTAGATTGGAGACAAGAGAAGAAAGTGTCAGTGAACTTGAACATAAATCAGTTGAAATTATCCAATCTGAAGACAGAGGGAAAAATTGTAACCAAAAAAAGGAGAGTCTCACTGAACTGTGATAAATAGGAAGTCATTTGCAAATAGAGTTCTAGAAAGAAAAGAGAGGGAGAATAGAGCAGAAAATATTTGGAGAAAATTTTCACAAAATTTGGTGACAAGCAAGAAGCTCAGCTAACTTCACACAGGATAAATACAAAGAAAGTACACGAGGAAACCCATAATTAAACTACAAATGAATATCAAAGAGAAAGAGAGTGTCTTAAGCAACAAGAGGGGAAAAATATATATTACATTCAGGGGGACAGTAGTATGAATTAAGTGGACTAATTTTTCATTAGAAAAAAAGATGAAGAAAATGGAATGACATCTTCAATGTGCTAAAAGAAGTCAGAATTCTATGTCCAGCAAAAATATTCTTTAACAAGGATTTAAAAAGACGTTTTTCAAAAAAACCAAAACTGAAATAATTCATCCCAGAGATCTACACTACTAGAAATGCTGGAGATTTAGATGATAAAATGTAAGCGGGCAGACTGCTCCTGTTCCTTTATGTATTCCTCCCATTGCATGTAATGGTACTTACACACAAGTTAGGTGCTTTGTAAATAATTTCTTACAATCCACGTTTGCAATTAATTAACAAATAAGAAATAGTTTGGGACCAATTATCTGAATGATTGATAACTCATTTTCCAACTTCTGTAATTTTTGTTTTGCTAGCCCAGTTCTGTTTTCCTCGGCATTTGAAGATTTTGTCTCACTTGTACTATCCAAAACTTTTACTAAAATCGGGTCCTATTTAGAGAGGGCAATACTCCAGTTTCTCTTCAAAACGCATAAATCTTTCGCCTTTTACTATTTAGAGAGGGCAATGAGATTTGTGGTATCCAAACAGAAATTCTGAATAACCAACAGTTTTCTTTGAAGGATTTATGGTTTTATTTTATTACTGCCTGAAGCACCCAAGTAATTGCCTTTTGTTTCGAGGTGTTCCACATTATCATGGTGTAACATATTTAAATATCCCTACCTTTATTTTCTAGACACAGTGCAATTTAAAAGTATTAGCATGCATTTTGGTTGTGATCTGCTTTAAGCTATGGCCTGCAAAAAAAAAAATTATGGGAAATATTCTGCTACTATGTGTTTTCTTTCCAGAAGAAAAATTTATTATTGCCCTAAACCTTCCCTCTGTATCTTAATCTTCTCAAATTCCAAAACTAGAATACAAACTCCTCATGAATAGACTAGAATTCAGTTCTTGAGATCCTTTGGTACAGTGCTTTCTACTTTGTAGCTGTTACTGGTGAATAAAAGAAAAAAAATGAATGAGTTTCCTAAATAATAGACTCACTAGTTGGGTACACAATTTTTTAAATTCTAGTTATTCCCATGTTGATATTAAAGACATTGGATTGTTTGCCACATGATCTAATTATTTATATGTTGTTGTTCTTATAGCCAAACCCCCTAAGTTTATCTGTAATTCCTCACTGTGTTCTTCCTCTCTATTCTCCCTTTGGCTCCCTGCATTCCACTGAAATTCTCTTTATCAAGGTCACAATGATTTTCATTTTACTGAATGCGGGGGCTTTCTTTCTATCCTCATCATATTCCAACTCTTAGAACCAACAACACCCACCCTGATATTGGGACTATTTTTCCTCTGGTTTCTATGATACCACCTTTGCCTCATTTTCCCCCTCGTTCACCACCTTCTAGGTATATAATTTTATTATCTATTATTTTGGTCATCTGTTGTAATGATTGTATTTTTTTTATAATGCATTGATGATATATTGATATATTTCCTAATATTAATATATCCTTGCATTCCTATGAATAACTCTATGAGGTTGTAGAGG
Source organism: Mirounga angustirostris (assembly GCF_029215605.1). Taxonomy (NCBI): domain Eukaryota; kingdom Metazoa; phylum Chordata; class Mammalia; order Carnivora; family Phocidae; genus Mirounga; species Mirounga angustirostris. The sequence goes on from NW_026991713.1 coordinate 37,723,451, forward strand.
GTTATTAGCTTATTGCCATTTTTCATCATTTCCAAAAGTTTTTTATTCTACATATTCATAAGCAGGTTTGCATTAAGTGAGAAAGGGAGAGAGAGCTCTTTCCTGTGTTTTGATCTCAGAAGTACATATGTTAACTTTGAAGATGATAGAAGAACAATTTCCATTTTTCTAAGCTTCGCTAGTTTATATAGCACCAGCTACATCTGCAATAAAGCCGTTAAGTGAAGAATTCTTAGTAAGTTTAATAAGCTCTTTAATACATTTAATAATACATTTTAATTTTTATCATGGTTATTTATTCAGAATTTTTTCTTCTGGAGTCAATATTGGAAACTTCTCAGAAAATTATCTAGTTCATTAATATTTTCAAATTTATTAGTAGGTCTATGAAAAGCAGTCTCTTAAAACTAATTCATATTTCTTCTTTTTCTCCTGTTCTATGTCTAAAATTATTTTTTCTTTTATTACATTTGTCAGAGAGTTTATATTCTATTTTATGATACCTCCTCCTCATTCCCACCTTTTACACATGTGCAAAAGCAAAAACAAGTACAAGAGAAATCACAATTTTTAAATTTATGAATTGTGTTTCTGTCCTAAAATTTTATAAATTATCAGTTTTCTACCTTGATCCCATTTATTTCCATTCCAATACTCTCTGTTAACTATTTTTGTCCCTTCTGTATTCTTTATTTGTTTTTGTTTTTTTTTTAAAGATTTTATTTATTTATTTGACAGAGAGAGAGATAGCAAGAGCAGGAACACAAGCAGGGGGAGTGGGAGAGGGAGAAGCAGGCTTCCTGCCGAGCAGGGAGCCCGAAGTGGGACTCGATCCCAGGACCCTGGGATCATGACCTGAGCTGAAGGCAAACGCTTAATGACTGAGCCACCCAGGCGCCCTGTATTCTTTATTTGAATAATTTATATTAATTTCTTCTGCTTTCTTAATAACAAAATGCCTTCTTTAAAGCAGGTCTCTTTACGTCTAAGTATATATTTGGCTGTCTATCCTACAAGTTCTCATTTTTCTTTTCTTCATATCTAAGAATTTTATTAATGCAGATTTTATTTTCTATTTGAACAAATCATTTCTTTGGGAATTTTTTTTAAAAAGATTTTCTTTATTTATTTGACAGAGAGAGAGACAGCGAGAGAGGGAACCAAGCAGGAAGAGTGGGAGAGGGAGAAGCAGGCTTCCCTCCAAGCAGGGAGCCCCATGTGGGGCTCAATCCCAGGACCCTGGGATCACGACCTGAGCGGAAGGCAGATGCCCAATGACTGAGCCATCCAGGCACCCCTCTTTGGGAATTTTTTTGAATTCAGTTTCTAAATTCTTTTTTTTTTTTTTTAAGATTTTATTTATTTATTTGACAGAGAAAGACACAGCGAGAGAGGGAACACAAAGGGGGAGTGGGAGAGGGAGAAGTAGACTCCCTGCCGAGCAGGGAGCCCGATGCGGGACTCGATCCCGGGATTCCAGGATCATGACCTGAGCCGAAGGCAGTCGCTTAACCAACTGAGCCACCCAGGTGCCCTCAGTTTCTAAATTCTTACTGTGTGTAGGACTCTCTCCCTCTGAGAAATATTATTTTCCATTAATGTCTGGTACTTGCCAATCAGAGCTCCCCATTCATCCCTGACACCCTGTGCCCAGCAGTTTCCCTCGCTGATTCCACAAGTCTCACATGCTTTTGCTATATGTACATATAATTTCCATCCTGCATGGTTTTGCAGAAAATATAATTTGTAACTTCTTCTTTTTTTCCATCCATTCTCCTTGATGCTTTCTATGATTTCAAGGAGAGCAATGGAAAGATAAGTAACTAAGCCACTGATACATTTTTTGGAGATTGAATTTGTTAAATATTTATAGTGATTTAATAAATCTGCTGTGGCAGAAAGGATCTTCTCTCTGCCACAGTGTCTGCTCATTGAATATATGAACATACTTTTTATAGCATCTCATCACTACTGAAGTTAATTTTAAATTAAACTTTTTCATCAACTAATCTAACTTTAAGTTAATTAACGTTCAGACATCCCGTGTCTATTCAAAGAATGTGTGATTAACATTTTAGAAGCTAAATTGAATTTATATCTAGGGAATTGTATCAAGAGTGGTAGCTGGATTATAAGGTATTTTGCAGGATAATAATAAAAATAAAATGAATCTAAAGAAAAACAGTGAATTGTCTATTTGAATGTCTTCAATATTTAGAAAGCTAAGTAAATCACTAGACTAGTCTATTTTTTATGGACTTATTAATTATTCATATGACCTACTGAACTAATCTGTGACTGTTTTGATGAGTTTGATCTGATTCATTTGTATGTATGATATGATCAAACTAACTGATGCCTTGGACTCCTTTAGCTTTTACGTATAAAATGAAAGGCTATCTAAATTTAAGAAAAAAAAATTGAGGAAGGAAGTTAATATCTATTAGTATAAGTTTTAAAATATCTCTTAAAAAGAAGTATTATGAAGTTCCTAACTTTCATGTTTTTAGTGATGGGCTCTAAATAATGATCAATACACAAGATCTACTCTTATCCAAGTTACCCGTAAACCTTCTACATATAAGCTTATTATTCATCACTGTTGCACAGTCTCTCCTCCCGCTAACAAAATTGTCTCTAATAATTCTAGTGGTAGATTTATATTAAAGAGGACTAACCTGTCTCATATTACATTGCATGCATTTTTCAAACTATCATATATAATTACCTTTAAAAGTTGCTATATTCTGCTTGGTTAATTTCTAACACTATAGTTTGGATACAATTTTGAGCACATCATAATTGTTTTTTATACTTTTATTTAACAATTTTCAGTCAAACTTTCCACTGTTTTTTGATTCATAGTTTAAAGGTGCTGAATGGATTCTACTTCTGAGAGTAAGCTAAATACTTCTGTCAAAAGTACTCTAGCAACATTGCGGTTATTGTGTTAATAATTTCTATGATACCTACATTAATGCATTTTTATGTAGTTCACCACCAGCCACACAGACCAATATCCTTACTAATAACTTAATTGTGATATATACAAAGTTTTATCTTTCTCTTCTTTCAGGTCTTAACTCAAATGTTATCTTCTTGGCAAGACCTTCCCTAACCATCCTATTTAAAAATACACTTCCAATATTCCCTCCCCTGATTTATTTCACTCCATAGCATTTATCTTCCTGCGATATATTTTACATATTTATTTGTTTACGGTCTGCCTCCCCTTTCTAGAACTTAAGTTTTATGATGTCAGAGATATTACATGCCTTTGTTAATGCTCTAATCACTGCTACTGGAATAGTTTCTGGAATGTCATAGTTCTCAATAAATATCTGTTAAATAAACAAAAAACAAAACCCAGAATGAAATAGACATTATGTCTATATAGAAAATGTCAAGGGTGTTACAGGAAGTAATGGAGGATGTTTTTAAGCAGAACATCTTTTATTATATTATGCAATATGGCATATAATATTCTTGGTAAGATGTGCCAACAAAAGTTGGTCTATATAAGTTTCTGTATTTCCACATAATAAGTATCCAGTTGTATAGAGCCATAAGATTGGGCAGAATCTTGAGATAGAAAATAAGAATGAAGTTCTTAGTCCTCTGGATTCATACTGACAATGAAGATCTTAAATGATGAGCTGAGTACCTGCTATGAAGGGTGGGGATAGAGTAGAAGCTAGAAAACTGCATCAGATGCGCTAGTGAGAGTTTGCTTCTCCGTTTCCAGATGCTGTGCCTCGTTCAGTCATCTTCACTGGGACTTGCCACTCACTGCCGAGAACAATATAAGAGCCTGAAAAATGTAAGACAGCTCCATCTCTATTGGTTTTTTCCCCTATCTTCTGGTATGCATAGTACTAGGTAAATAAAGACCCCCTGTAAAATTGCTTCCTCTGCTGCTCTTCAATGTCTAATGAAGCCAAGTGTTCCATTATAACCGAGTAGGTAAGGGCATCACTACCAAAGCCGCAAATCCCGAATCAAAGCTCACTTTGGTGCTAGTGCCTGATGCAGGATGAAGGAAGTAGCCACATGCCAGGTGGAGATAAATCACTTAGCTGGCTGATTACATCAAATTGCTTCCAATATAATCAGCCGGGACACATTTACCAAACTGGCATTTCAAATCATTATAAGGAAGTTGAGTTAATTACCTAGTTATATGCGGCTTAATATTATGTGCTCAGTATGTGCCGTTAGTAGGCACTTAAAGTGTTCATTATTACATATGGAAAGAAAAATAGAATAAAATCAAAGCTGATTTTTGTTTGTAATGGTAGACTTATCTTTACATTATGACTCTGGATTATTGTCCTAATTATGCACTCTGTTAGTTATCAATGAATGTTTCTGATTAACCTGCAATGTGTACAGAGGCATCAGCGGAGAAAATTAGGAAAAATAGACCTCACCCTACAACATTCAGCACCTGAATTTCCTTGTATCAGCCTCCATTTAGAGTCAGTCAAAATTAGATTGCAACTCATTTTAAAATTTTCCTAGTTGTTCATTGCTGTCTGCCAGCCCCTGGACTGCAGTTCAGCTGTGCTCTGTCCTGTATACATTCTTCTTGATTAAAAGGCTTTATTGGTTGGTTGTAGTGAGGTTTTACACAGTCCCTTGATCCACAGAGTTCACCGTCTTGCCATTTTCACATTTCATTACATAGAGAAAATGAAACATGGGAAAGATTGGGCCATAGTATTCATCATTTTTCTAACTTTGAAACTGATGACATGACAAATGGCAATAAAAATGCATTTTAAATCCTAACATAGTGACATTGAAATTAATGTAAATGGTGAGTTCTGTGACTGTCTCCCTTTTCTATTTAAATGTTGAATACTACTGCCTTGATTCCATAACAGAGATTTTTTTTATGCCTTTTTTTTTTTAAAGTTGTGCTCAGAACTAAAATGATTCCTGTTCTTAGGGATGTTAAGACTCAGACAACATCAAAATTAAAAATATAAAGAGTTGATGGAGGCTTTTCATTATCGCTTCAAAATAATTTGGTCAGAGAAGTCTCTAAAATTTCATCCTGGCACAGAAAAAACCTTCCAAACTGTTAGGCTACCTCAGGAAGGATTATGATTTTTTTTGACTTGTTAAAACCAGAAATATTATTTTTGAAATTTAAAATACCTAACAACGTAAATTTGATCACAAAAAATAATGGAATTCTCACTTTGAAAAGATAGTAAGTCCTTAGTTTTTATTGAGCATATTTATGACCCTCCATATATTCATTGCCATAAACTAGAAAATGCACTTATTCCACGTATTTATTTCCTGGGTGTTTTTATAGTAGACAGTTGCCTTCTTGATCTTACTGCCCATTATCCTACCATCCATTATCCTACTCCCCTGCTCGTTTGGGAAGAATTCCCTTGCTTCAAGTGATCAGAGTTCTATCTTCTAATACAAAAGTTCAAATATCCAGATATCACGTCTCCTTGACTCCCTAGAGTGTCATGATACTGAACCAGTGAAATTCTTCACCTTTGACCTGGAATCTGCAAAGATGCAGGTACTATTAGAGATGTTAGTGTAGCTGTATTGAGTCTCGTAGAAGTGCCAAGTATAGCATCCTTCACATGGACTTGACTATATTCCCTGATTCTTAACTAAACTTTTAGTGTATGCTTATTTCCTGGGACTGATTCTCCAGCTTTCCCATACACTTTTGAACTAATCATTATTTATTCAGAAAAATATATTTTTTTTCTTTGGTTCTCCAGAATTAGTAGCTTATGACAAAACCTCTGGTGAAGAAATTGGTATTTGGGAATAGAATTTTGACAACAGATGCTTAGAGAAATAAGATTTTTTGGATTGGTTATGGGCTAATGAGTGTGGATGGGGAGTGAAAATCTCCTGTAATTATAACAGGTAGAAATCTGGCAAGGAAGGTACACAAAGCATGAGGAATTCAAGGCTGTAGGGTGGGGTGGCTTCTTGTAATTAAGAGAAAGAGAATAAAGCCTGTGTTGTCCATTATGGTGACCACTAGCCCCATCTGGCTAAACCCTAGATATTAAAGACATAGTGCTTAGAAAAAAAAGAATGTAAAATGTCTCATTATTAATTTTTATACTGTTTTATGTTGAAATGATAATATATGGGGTATATTGGGTTAAATAGAATATAAAGACAATTTCATCTGTTTAACTTTTTAAAAGGTAGCTACCAGAAAATTTAAAATTACATAAGACTCACATTTCTGGCTCATGGGTTTTGGCATTGGTTGAGAAAGTGAAGACACAATGAGATTCTGGAGGACTTGAAATACCCTCATTCTCCAATTCCACTAAACTCCTCTTGCCAGATAAAGAAACCCTTTCTCATTTGCCTAAAACACCACAATTCCCCTGCATAAGAGTATTACAATAGAAAATGAAGCCAATTTCCTTCATATCCAATGGTCCATCCTTCATGGTCTTTAGGTTTCCAGTTAGAATCATATACCAACATGATTCCTACAGGCTCAAAGGATTTCAGAACATGGATATTTCTTTCTTTTTTTTTTTTAAGATTTTATTTTTTTATTTGTCAGAGAAAGCGAGAGCACTAGCGAGCACAAGCAGAGGGAGAAGCAGACTCTCCGCTGAGCAAGGAGCCCGATGTGGGATTCGATCCCAGGACCCTGGGATCATGACCTGAGCCAAAGGCAGATGCTTAACTGACTGAGCCACGCAGGAGACCCTGGATATTTATTTCTGTAAATGTGTGGGAACATGAGTGAAAATAGATTCTAAGAGTGCTCAACAAAAAGGGAGAGAGAGAATTTGAAATTGGGCTGAAGGTATCAATATGAACACATCTCCCTGAGACTACTGATTCAGTATAGTTCAGTCAGCTGACATGGGCTTAATTGTTTGCTTCCCTAAAGTGACTTGTGACTCGTAACCCATGTTACTTGCCCAAACATTTCAGAGAATTGGTACACTGAGCCAAGTTAGCTCCCAGTATCCCACAATACTACTGCAGTCTGTCAGTAAGAAGGAGTTTATTATAGTCAGAAAGTTGATGGAGGTCTGACCAACGTCTGCCTCTTGGTTGACCCAACTGACGCCTAATTCCCAGGGCTTTTATTTTACAATTCCCGAAATTACTCTGCAAATTCCATTTCTGCTAAAGTTAACCAGAGTCCATTTCTATAGCTCACAACAGAGGACACTCGCTGGCTGATGTAGATTTATGGAATTTAGTAATGTCTTCTGTTTATTGGGAAGGGTATGGATATTGATAAGAATATACCTTTTAAATTCGGCTTTGAAACTGAATAACTATGACTTTGAGCACATACCATGTTCACTTGTAAAATTAGGGTATTTGACTATATTTTGAGTTGCTTCCAAGCCTAAAATTCGCAATACTTAAACCATAATGTAATCTACATGCAGTAAATGTCTGCAAACTAAATTTATATGTCACCCAATGATTTGACAGCTGTTACCCCAAATATTCATGTGTCGACAGAATTAGAATTATTGGCAAAGCCTGCTCTAAACCTGAGGTTATTTTCCTGCTGAGTGATATATCCAACAAATTTCTAAAATATAAAACTACGTTCACTAGTTTATCTCCTGAAAAAGTGCTCCTTATTTTTTTCTAACCTTGTGGCTAGAGACTTTGATTGTTAATTTAACAATAATTACAACTAAGCCAACTTCTTTAGTCTACAATATAACATAATCTCCAGGACGATGTGGAAGACAATTATAAAAACAATAATTTTACAAATACATCACAACTGTGGCTAGTGCCCCAAAGTTTAATAGGGTGCTGTGAGAACACATAATGAGGCACCTGGCAGGTAACTGCCTCTGAGAGAAGCAATGTATTTTTCAGAGCTACGATGAAGGTGGAATCTGGATCATATTAAGGCTGGCAGCTGATGGGTACAGGGCTGTTCTCCAGCTGATGTGTCTGATGAAGATCAAACTGAAACACAGGGCAATCAATATATGGTGTGTCAGTCCGCTGAAATACTTTATTAATCCTCCTTTCCTCTTGGAGTTCTGGAGCTTCTGTTCTCAAAGGCCTTCGATCCAGGTTTCCTCCCCTCACCAGCCCAAAATTAGGTGTTCACATCACTTGAGAAAGAGAGTAACGAAAAGGCAAATAAATGTCTGCAAATAAATGTCTCAAACATCAAGATATCGGCAAAGCTCTGCCTTCTGTGGATGCAGCCTCTCTTCCTCCTGGTTAGGTCCACTTTCTTTTAGAGAATAAAAGTTTCCACCTGCAGGAAGTAAATCCAGAATTCTCCTTGAGAAGCAAAGTCTCATAAAAATCCACTATCCGCAAAGCAGAAAATAGATTTTCTTTTAGGCTAGTGTTCTCATTTTCTTTGCCACTTTAGTTTAATTTAGGTCCTGGGCATGAGTTTATTTTCACAGAGGTATTTATAGAGAGAAGAAGAGAGAAAGAAGTTTAAATTTGAATCCCTCCAATGCCTTTAAGATATCAGGGCTCTCTCCAAGGAACACGAATGTATTTCCTTCATAGTGGCGGCTTCCAAAACATGATGGCTAAGAGCCAGGCTCCAAAGCAAGTAGATGAGGTTATTATTTATGCTGTCACCTTCGTGGGACAATCTTTTACTCACCTAAGCCTCCATTTTCCAGTCTGTAAAATGTGGCAATAATAAGATTCTGGTGAGGATGGAATGAAATACATTTGTGAAGTGTCTGGTACAGTGCCTGGTCAATACCTGCACACTAGGTGGGCGCTAATAGCCATCATCATCATTTTTTGACAAATCGTCAGTACCAGAATAGCAGTGGAAGTTTTGGCCCACAGAAAGATAGACGGAGAAAGGAGCACATTCATGTCACATAGGCAACCTCTACAAACATTTTAATTTATATAAAACCCATGCTCGTCTACATTATTCATTTTCACCATTTTTATTGTCTATGCCTCTTTGGATTAACCTTTATTTATTTCATTACAAAGCAGCACATTAAAATGTTTGAGTAAGGTCTCTGGAGTCAGAAAGCCTGGAATATAAATGCAGTCTCTACCATTTTCGAGCTATGCCCTGTTAGACCAGCTACCTCTCTGAGCCTCTGTTTTTACATCTTTAAAATAGGAGTACTAATAGTGTCTACCTCATAGAGTTGATGTGAGGATTAAATGAGATAAGATATGTAAAGTTTTCAGAACAGAGCCTAGCACAAGCTAAACATTCAAGAAATGTTAGTTCAATATAATTATATTACAGAGTATCATAGATTTGGCATGTTCTTCTCCCAAAATCAATAGTGTTTTCTTTTTTTTTTTTTATAAAGATTTTATTTATTTATTTGAGAGTGAGAATGAGAGAGCATGAGAGGGGGGAGGGTCAGAGGGAGAAGCAGGCTCCCTGCCGAGCAGGGAGCCCGATGCGGGACTCGATCCCGGAACTCCAGGATCATGACCTGAGCCGAAGGCAGTCGCTTAACCAACTGAGCCACCCAGGCACCCCATCAATAGTGTTTTCATTTCTTATCCTGTAAAGCCTGTTTAAGGATTTTGCTCAGTATGCTAAGAGTTGATAAAATTTTCATTGAAAAAATTTAGGCTGAAACAAGCAGTGTTGCCAAATCTCAAATTTTCAAGATTGATTTAAGCAATTCTGTGATATCAGTCAGGGTTCAGTCAGAAAAATAAAGAAACTACGCTGCTATTTCAAGCAGGAAGAAATTTAGTGCAGTGAACTAGTGACTTAAAAATACATAAGAAGGCCTGGAGGAGCAGGGATTGTGGAGACCACTCACTACTACTCAATATTACTCACTTTTATCACCAGCCATGAGAGGGTTGGAAAGTTCCAGAAGTCACAGGAAATTTTCACTAATGATCTCAGATCACCAAAGTACCAGGTGAACAATTTCCAGGGATCCAAAGGAGTTGCAAAGAATCACATGTGTTGAAGCTTCTTTCAAACATTGTGACCTCTGCTTGGTGGACTCTAAACCAGAAGGCTGCTGGCAAAGGATTCTGGGAAATGCATTTCCTAGACTCTCAGTCACTGTGATATGAGGACAGCAAGGAAAAAAAAAGTGCACGCTGGTTGTTCTTGGAAAAGTAATATGCAAGTCACTCCTTTGACCATTAGCAACCATTTGGACCCTTTTACCTATCTTTAAATTTAAAACGAAAAACAAAAGTAGCAGAATTCTTAAATCTAACATATTGAAATTATTTCTTATTCAAATACAGGTGTGCTCACTCTCTTCTTATAAAGGAAAGATGCCAAATTCTACCAGTTACTTTATCCAAATCAGAGTGATGTTTCTTATCTTTCTAGATTGTCATGACAACTTTTGGATAAACTTTAATCTAAACAACAAATTTTAAAATTATCCACCACCAAAATGCTTTATACAAAACAGTGAGCGCTGTGAATTGTGTAAGACTGATGAATCAGACCTGTACCTCTGAAACAAATAATACATTATATGTTAAAAAAAAAAAAAAGATAGTAGGAAAGGAAAAATGAAGGGGGGGAAATCGGAGGAGGAGATGAACCATGAGAGACTATGGACTCTGAGAAACAAACTGAGGGTTCTAGAGGGGAGGGGGGTGGGGGGATGGGTTAGCCTGGTGATGGGTATTAAAGAGGGCACGTTCTGCATGGAGCACTGGGTGTTATATGCAAACAATGAATCATGGAACACTACATCAAAAACTAATGATGTAATGTATGGTGACTAACATAACATAAATAAATAAAATACAAAAAAACCCACACATGCACACCCTGATCACTTAACTTAAAAAAAACAGTAGAAGAAAGGAAAAAATAATATAGGTAAATATACACAAGTATATTCATAGTGAATCAGGTAAGAAACTATGTCTGGGCACTATAGTGACTTCTGCACCTAGATAGGAACCAATAATTGATTTTAATAACTTTCTTTTTGTGGTAACTGTTCTGTAACCATTGTGCTCAGTTGGCACTTCAACTGCTTATAGTTCTTTACCTGGTGAGTTGCCCTAAACCTTAGTGGTCCCACCTGCATTAACGTTGCTACAGGCCTCCAACAGTGTCTCCTCCCACAGATGAAAGCAGTAGGAATGTCCTAGAAAAATCCCTTCTGTTTTGCATGCCACCCCACTGTGTAGCAGAGATCTTATTTTTCCTTAATAATCAAGACCATTCACTCCAAACTGTTTAGTGAACCTCTTCTTTGCCTGTTGGTTCATTGGCATCTCATCATCCAGTTTCGTAGAAATTTCATGTGTCCTATGGTAGAAGCATTCCTCCCTTAGGACTGGGAGCTGAAGTTATTAGGACAGGAATTGGGACATTAGGAATGAAAGGAGCCAATCCCACTTATTTCCTTAGTTCCAGACTCTTGTATTCTCATTATACTTCTAGGTGATTGGGTACCTGGTAAAACCCATGAATCCTCTAGATATTAGTATATTACCTCACTTATACACAGTAAATCAGTTCCTTGGTCAGAAATAATGTTTCCTATGACAGAAACAATGGATCCTATGACAGGAAGTCCAAGGTTGATGCTGCTAGCAAAGTTTATGGGACTAGGAAGGAGAATCTATACCCATAGTGTCTATTCCACAGAGCTCAAATTGCTACCCTTAATGAGATATAAAAATTCAATGTATCGATTTGCCACCATGTGACTGGCTGATGGTAGAGAATGGTGCAGTACTGGGGACTCAACTTTCATCTCAGCCCTTGACAAACTGGGTACTCAGTAATGGTATTCACTGGCTGAGAATAGGTCTTATTCTGCCTTAGAGAAGGTCCACTCATATGGCTTAACTTTTGGTTGACTTCCATCTGTGCTACTTTGAATACTTTGTTTTTTTCATTTATTGAGCAAACATTGGAGTGGTTTTTGAAAGATAGTGATTAACATGCACAGATCAAAATCATCTTGTCTATGTGATTCCCAAGAGTTTCCTCTGCAGTGTGTGCCCTTTGGTGAGGCAGTGTATATAGTGGATAGTATAGTATAGGGGATAGTGTATATAAGGGATACAAATACCCATACACTAAGTAATGACCTAGAATGTCCTCTTCTGTTGCTCTTTCATTTACCTCCTCCTCTGACTTCCTGGTCACCAATGTTCTAGTCATGTGCCTTCCATATTCATCGCTATTTAGTCAATCCATTAAAATCATCTATTAATTGGTATATATCCATCTATCTGGTCATTTCCATGACCAGCAAAGTGAAACACTAAATGCACGGCTCAAGGTTCTGTCTACTAGGAAGATTTCTCTTTCCCAGCCTTCTAGGACCCCAGCTGAGTGGAGTCATTCTGCTATAGTTGTGTTGTTCTGACAGGCTGCAAATCTCTTTTTTCTGTGTAAACCAGCCTTGAAATTTTTCTTTCTCATAAAATTGGTTATAAGAAACTCTCCAGGGGGCACTTGGGTCATAGGATTGAGCCCCACATTGGGCTCCCCGCTGAGCATGGAGCCTGCTTGGGATTCTCTTTCCCTCTGCCCCTTCCCCCACCCACCCACCCCCCCTTGCAGCTCTCTCTCCTCACTAAAAAAAAAAAAAAGAAAGAAAGAAAGAAAGAAAGAAAGAAAGAAAGAAAGAAAGAAAAAGAAAGAAAGAAAGAAAGAAAAAGGAAAAAAAAGAAACTGTCCATGAGGTCCCAGGTGTAGGCTGAGGGAGAAGTGGCAATGCTTGTAACTGCAGAATCTAGAGGGGCTTTTGTTGTCAATGATAGGGGAGTACAAGGGGTAACAGCTTAACTTTTACTTTGGAGGGAATATGTTAAGATAACAGAGCCCATTGGCACTTTAGAAACTTCACTGAGATAGTAGGCCCCAGAATTTCCATGGAGATCACTTGCCAACTTCTGGCACATTATGTGTCATAGGAAAGTATTTAGGTTTACTTGTTGATTCTTGTCAACCAGATCCAAAGAGGATGTCAGAAGTGTAGTAAATTCCAAAAACCTATGGGTTGTAAAGATGATTAAGATTCCTGTGGAGAGGTAGAAAATTTAAAGAACCCTGGTAAGAAAACAAAACAAAACAAAACAAAAACAAACCCAAAACCAAAAACCCAAAACTGCTACTAGTAATCTTTTTAATGGGTTTAACTTTAAAGACTGGCTATAGGTTTTCCATTTGTACAAATTAGTGCTTTAGAAAAACTGAAAATTGGGAGAAAAGGAAAATATTTTCATATCTAATAAGCAGATGTATAAAACAAATCAGATGAATAAAAGTGATATCTAAGAGTAGGAGTATTATGTAAAAAGAACAAGTAATCATGTAAAACAGTGAAAGGAAGCAAGATAGGATCATAAGATAGAAATGAGAACTTAAAAGTGAATTTTAGAGAGATAATGAAGATGAGGGATAAGTACAGATAAGGCAAAGGGGGAAAAAAAGCAACGATTTATAGAATGCTAGGATAATCCATTCATGAGTTATTTTATCGACTGTAATTACTCTTCTTTTTCAATTAACAACCATGAAAGGGAAAACATCCCCAGTGCTGAAAAGCATTTACGACTCGTATATAAGAAAAATAACATTTTGCTACAGTGCAAATGCCAGGAATATCATAGATTTTATTTGAAATTTAAATGTGTCTAATGTTCATCTTTGTGTAGATATTTAAAACTCACACATGCGGATTAATTATTTTCATTTTCAAGGTTGCCATTGTTGTCAAAAAAATTTAAGTACTTCTCTTGAATAATTTAATATTCTCTACTAGTAAAATTAGTCATCTTCATGCTGCTGTTATAGATTAGAACAATATTACTGATTTTAGAAATAGTTTTCTTTGCTACAACTGAAATACAATATATATAAAAACTTATGTTTCCCCCCAATTTTTCCTAATTTTACATTATTTAATAGTTTTCGGCATTTTAAATTTCACATTTTATTATTTTTATTTTGGGAAATATACATCTAACAGATTTTTAAAAATCAGAATATATTTCCAGATTCTTTAATTTTACTGAGTCTAAAGTATTAGACACTTAACCAACTGAGCCACCCAGGTGCCCAGAATTACACATTCTTAATATTGCAATACTGGAGGGGAATTGAGAGAAGTACCATTAAAAGTATGTAGTAAGCATCTGCCATATAGTAGGATTGGCACCATGTTAACTACAGTACAAAGCATAAATGCTCCTTACCTTCTGGTAATTTATGACCTAATTCATAAACCACTCTAAATCCCTCCTCATTTTATACATCTATGAATTTAAAAAAATCTCATTTCATTGTTTTATGGTTTATATTTTTAAACATTATACTTCTAAGTAACTGTCCACATAAGAGTTTGTTTTTCAGATTTCAGGTCTGCTATTTTATAAATTAGTTTTATTGAGATATAATTCACATACCATAAAATTCAACCATTTATACAGTTCAGTAGTTTTTAGTATATTCGCTGCTAATTTTAGAATATTTCATCACCCCCTAAGAAACCCTGTTTCAATCATTACTCATTCCTCCTTTATCTCAGTCCTTAGGAATCACCATCTACTTTCTGTCTCTATGGATTTGTTTGTTCTGTACATTTCAGATACATGTAATCATACAATATGTAGTCTGTTCCATTTTTTTTTTAAGATTTTATTTATTTGACAGAGAGAGACACAGCGAGAGAGGGAACAGAAGCAGGGGGAACAGGAGAGGGAGAAGCAGGCTTCCTGCCAAGCAGGGACTCCGATGCGGGGCTCGATCCCAGGACCCCGAGCTGAAGGCAGATGCTTAACAACTGAGCCACCCAGTCACCCCTGTAGTCTGTTTCATCTAGTTTCATTCACTTACAATGATATTTTCAAGATTCATCCATCTTGGGTGCCTGGGTGGCTCAGATGGTTAAGCGTCTGCCTTCGGCTCAGGTCATGATCCCAGGGTCCTGGGATCGAGTCCCGCATCGGGCTCTCTGCTCAGCGGGAAGCCTGCTTCTCCTTCTGCCTCTCTCTCTGTCTCTTATGAATAAATAAATAAATCTTTTTTTTAAAAAAAGATTCATCTATCTTGTAGCATGTATCAATACTTTACCCTCTTTGTGGACAAATAGGACTGTATGGATATTTGTTTATCCATTCATCAGTTGACTGATAATGTAGATTATTTCCACAGTTTGGCTATTATGAATAATGCTGCCATAAACATTCATATTCAAGTTTTTGTGTGGACATATGTTTTCAATTGTCCTGGATACATACCTAGGAGTGGAATTGCTGTGTCATATGGTAACACATACCTATATAAATAAATCTCATTCTTCTTTAACAAAATAAAATATACACACACAGAGGTTAAAAATCTTATGAATGTCTTTGTCACACTAAGCTGGATCAGTATACAAGTTACTGTTCATTATTATCTCTGATTGTTGGCAATTTAGCAACATTCCTGAATCATTGTATTCTCTGACTAGGCCAATTGGATTGTGGCCTAGAATTACCGAGAAAAAGCCCTTCTGTGAGAAATACAACCATTGCTCCTGGATTGACAGTGGGATACATAGTGAGCTTCAGCAGATATGAAGTTTGACAATAGTGTCTGAGAATTCTCCCACAAATTATCTGCTTTGAGGCTAGAGACAGCTATAAACATACATAGCAAGTCCCTACACTTCTTGAAGTTGCTTGAGTCTCAGAAAGCTAGCAGCGAACCTGAGAGTTAGAGGCTTTTCCTGATCTTTACTCTTCCAACGTACCCAATGGTTTTCCAAGTTTTGAATTCCTTGTATTAAGTCTCTTCCTTCTTGGGGTGCCTGGGTGGTTCAGTCATTAAGTGTCTGCCTTCAGCTCAGGTCATGATCCCAGTGTCCTGGGATCGAGCCCTGCATCGGGCTCCCTGCTCTGCGGGAAGCCTGCTTCTCCCTCTCCCAGTCCCCCTGCTTGTGTTCTCTCTCGCGCTGTCTCTCTGTCAAAATAAATAAAATCTTAAAAAAAAAAAAAAAATCTCTTCCTTCTTGGGTTACTTGGAGTCATTTTTGTTTTTTTTTCTTATTGAAACTTGATATATTTATGTTGGAGGCTTTACCACACACATGTTTTTAAGTCCTACGGAACCAAAATTCTATCCACACATTTAAGGGATTTTTATTTTATTTTTTTAAGGTTTATTTATTTATTTTAGAGAAAGAGAGTGAGCGAGAGAGAGCTCTTGAGAGCAGGGGGAAGGAGGAGAGGCAGAGGAAGAGCATCTTCAAGCAGACTCCCCACTGAGTGTGAAGCCCAGCTTGGGGCTCCATTTCAGGACCCTGAGATCATGACCTGAGCCAAAGTCAAGAGTCAGACACTTAACTGACTGAGCCACCCAGGTGCCCCTAAGAGAGTTTATGTTAAACATTAACTATTTTTTTTGAAGATTTCTTTCTTTCTTTCTTTCTTTCTTTCTTTCTTTCTTTCTTTCTTTCTTTCTTTCTTTGACACAGAGAGAGAGGGAACACAAGCAGGGGGAGCAGCAGACAGAGGGAGAGGGAGAAGCAGGCTCTCCGCTGAGCAGGGAGACCGATGTGGGGCTCGATCCCAGGACCCCGGGATCATGACCTGAGCCGAAGGCAGATGCTTAACCGACTGAGCCACCCAGGCGTCCCTAAACATTAACTATTATAAGAAGCTTTCTCATGCTGCCATCTCCCTCACCTTGGTATTGCTGTAGCTTCGTCCAGATTGTCTACGAAAGAAGGAAAGTTTCCTACTGGTGCTTTATGCTGAGGTCACCACCTTAATGCCTGTGGGATGATGAGCTCCATTGCCTAGCTCTTGAAATATCACAGCTCACTGAATTTTCTTCCTGCTTTCATCAGATGTGTCTTCATGGACCACATGTGGGACTTTCTCTAATTTGTTATGGAAGGGCTCTGGTTCCTTATGAGACTTTATGGGAACGCATGGAGAGATAGTATTCGTTTTTAGCTTTCAGCTTTGAAAAAGAGTCCTTGGAGTGTTATTTTTCTGCTCATTTTGTTTTCAGCCAGTCGTCCAATTTCTTCTTTTATAATACATTTTGGTACTACAACCAAGACATGTAGAGAAATACACTGATAAAGATGTTGTTATCTATAAATACATGTGCAAAGACCACTTTCTGAGAACCAGCTACATGCCAGATACTGTATGATACATTTTACATAACACCAAGGGTATTTTTTAGTGCATACTATGTTCAAGGCTTTATCTAACTGAGCCACCCAGGCACTCCTGTTTTGTTTTTTTCATGAGCAAATAATATAGTCATGTCTTGCTCATAATTCTTCAATGATTCCCTATCACTTACACTGTGAAATCTCTACTTTTTAGCATGGTTCAAAAGGCACTTTGTGCTTTGATTCCTTGAACCTATTAAGTCTTAGTTCCCTCCATTTCCTCCAAACTATATCTTTCCCTAACATTGTGTTTTTCCATCTGACTGGGATGCTTAGATGACTAGCACACTCCTAATCATTCTTCAGGTCTTACCTCCTTATCTCAGTCACCTTCCACTGATTTGATTTCTTCAGGAAGACTTGGATAGAATGTCATCTCTACTGGCATTGCTTCTTGCACATTTGTGTTAGTAAAGTATGCTTCTGTCATAGGCCTGTTGTGAAGATTAAGTAAGTTTGTCCTTAAGAAGAGACTCAATAGAAAGCTTTAACTACTAAGCATTATCCAAACATATTAAATAAGCACATTGTAATTTTATGTATTTTTTATAGCTTCTCATTTTTTTGTTGTTCTACCTTTAATATTGTAAATTCTTTTACATAGGATTTGTGCTTATGACCAGAAAAGATAGGGGGAATATTCTAGGTATGGTTTATTGGACAACATTTACCTGTTGCTGAGACTCTCTAGTTGGTCACCAAACAAAATTTGAAAAGTTTTTTAGGTCCTAAAATGAAAGTAATTTGCAATGGTGATGTACATGTCGATTTGCATTTAAATAGTGTTAGTGACCCGGAAGAACTGAAGTGAGTCAGCTGAGCATCTCTGGTGATGACAGAACAACCAGAGTTTCAATTGCTTGGCTACTTAAACAGTGGGGGTGCTAGGCCTCCTTTTGGGGACAGCTTGATGGAGCCACACAAACTCTTTGCTTGCTTTCTGGCTGCTGGGGCTTGCTGATGAAGCTACCATCTCTTCGCTAGCAAGACAATGACAATACAATGGTGGCTCACAGCCTGTTAAGATACACAATAATTCCTGTTCCTTCTGTTAGGAAAGCTCGTACAGTGTGCTCTCAGTGAAAGCTAACAATAAATAGCCTCGTGTTCTTAAACTAAAATGAGTATATGTGAATGTGTCTTGTCATTGTTATCCTCAAACATAAAAGAACCCGAGATCTATGACCTGAGTAACATACTCAGGCATTGTTAACGCCCTATCTTTTTATCTTTATCACCACAAATTCTTAGCAATATTCTTGTCCCGTATCAGACACGGGTGAAGATAAAAGAAAAGAAAGGAAAAAAAAAAAAAGAGCGACACACACGTGCGCACACACACAGAATGAAGGAAAGGTGGGAAGGAAGGAAGCCTGACAACAATCATTACTTTCCTGAAGAGGAAACCCTTAAAAACCATACCATTCTTCCTGTATTTATTCACAGAACAAACATTTACTTTATGGCAATGGTACTTCGGACAGCTTACCATGTGCTGGGGTCCCTGCCCTCATGGGGACACCAGAGAATAAACAGGAAAGCAAATGAGCTAGAAGCCATCAAACAGAGCTACATATAAAATTAAACAGGGTGACAGGCTAGGCAGTACCTGGTGAATGGGTCACTTTAGATCAGGTGGTCAGGAGAGACTCCTTACCTTCTTAGTGTGACTTAACACCTACTAGTGTGCTTTTCTGGGTGAGCTCACGCTGCACCAGGTGCTGTTCAAAACAAAAAACAAAAGTAGCCAGAGACAACTGCCCTCAAAAATATTAGTGAAGTTTGGGAAGAACTATGACCAATTTGGTCCCAGAGAACCCGTTCTGCTTCCTCTGTTTTGCCACTCACACCATTTCCCCTTCCAACGTTCAGGCCCGGTCCAAATCCAGTCAAAACAGTTTCCATCACAACAAGATTGGTTTATGAATGTGGTGATTCACGCTGCCATCTGATTCTCTGCATTTGGCTCAGAGCAATGCTCCAGGCATGGAGACATGGAAAGCCAGTGCGATTCAGATTTGAAAATACCATCAGTATTATGTTCACTAAACCCTCTCATTGTTATCACAGTGTTTTTATTGACAGATATGAAAAGGAGAATTATTCTTATCACAATCAGATTTTAAAAAGAGTCAATGAGAAGAAGTTCAAGTGCCTTGGAGCACCAAAGATATTTCGTTCTGCATTGACAGTAAATGAAACAGTCATTTAGAAGAACTAACAGCGTGTGGATTAAGTGGTCAACACAACCTGATGCACCCAGTGAGTTTGAGTCATTGACATCTAGGAAGGCGGTTATTAAGCTTCAATGGGCAGAGAGCTAAAAATTCTCCCTCTGAGCTTTTCACACAGGCTCATTGCAGAGGATGATATTCCATACACGGGACAATGGTTTACCTGATGCCCACAATCTGAAGGAAGGAAGAAAAAGGTAACCAAGGTTTACTTAGTGCTTTCGATGTGCTACTCAGGCAATGTACTAGATACCATGTATGTATTTCCTCCTTCCAGGTGCCCTTCCATTTCTGCGTGGGCTACTTTACCAGGGCATCAACCTCTGCCTTCGATAAACACTCTTCATTTATGTTCAAGTCTTCTGCAGCTCTTACTGGGATATAGACATGGAGGCTCCTCAGCTGTAGTTACGGTTTATCAGTACAGAAGAGCAGTGTGCACATCCCCACAAAAGAAGTAAATGCAAGCTCATAAGGGGCTAAAGGTGCCTATTGACTGAATTTCCTTCTAGAAACTATACTTAGGAGATGGAAAATCCTATAATATAACCATATTCAAAGTATATATACATAACCTCTTTCACTAAAATATATATATATATATATATATAGGAAAGAGAAGGAAGAACAAAGAAAGAAAGTAAACAAAGGATTCTGTCATCTTGCCTCTGACTTATTTTTAAGCTTTTTATATGGTAAGATCAACAAAGAAAAAATAAGGTCAATACTGAGAAGAGATGAAGGGAAGAGTCAAATACTGGAACAGAGGTGGAGAGCCTTTGTGGCATACCCCCTTAGGCTAGGACATAAATTAAACCATTCCCCAAGGGTTGCCTCACAAGCGCAGACTGGCTATTAAGGCAAGGTTTAGAGATCGTCTTATTTATTATCTGGGGTTTTGTTGTTTCTTTTTGTAACTAAAGCATATTGGAATTTTCTTCCCTGTATTTTTATTTGAACCAAGGTTATAAAAGTGATCTGAATTATATATTAGCCGTTTACATCCTCATGAAATCTCTCAATATGAAAAATTTGAAAGTGAATGATTATGTCACATATGTTTAGAATAGTAAAGCCATAACAGGAAATGTGAATTGCATTTTCGACATTTATCTGTACGTTAATTACTCAAGTGTTCATGCATAAGTGGAAATTGTTGAATTTTCTTCATATGTTAGTTATTGACCAAAATCTTAATAATATTTAGATACACATCATTCAGGCATTATCTTCTTATGTGGACTATACCTCCAGAAATAAAGTATGAGCCTCTAGGGTAATTGAAAAACCACTACATTTTATAATTATCAGATAAAGTCTAAGGCGATAAATATTGTCTTTAAAACACCTAGGAAACCATTATCTCTGAAAATAAACTATAAACTAAGCATGATTTTATTTTGCAGGACTTTGAAGCTATAAATCAATTTATGCTTTGCCTCTATTCATTTAACCTATTGTTCCCTCACCTCCCTATTTCCAAGGAGGTGGTAATAACACACCCCCCTCCCCCGCCGTATCTCATAGGGGCTATTATGAAGATAAATGGCATAATATATGTGAACATGTTTTGGGCTACTTGAAGAGGTATAGAGAGATACTTGAAAGAGTCATTTAGAAAAACTAACCATATAGACAAAGTGCTCGACAAGACTTTACATATATACATAAGTTTAGTATTCATTGCTGTTGAGGAGCTATAGCATGAATGTTTAATAAGATTTTTATACTTTCATGTAAATAAAATTTCAGAGATACTTTCAATATATGGTCAAAAAAAGGAATCAGTGATTTACCACATCCTCTAATTCAGATGATTCAAAATAAATGCTATTGATTTTTTCCTCTTGAGTTCATTATTTTTGATCACTCTAGTAAGTCCTCATAGGCCAGCATTCACAGAATTTTTTGGGGGGCTGTGGAGCCTAAACTCAGAAATATACCTAGACCTTTTTACATGTGTTACAACTATAAATGGTTATGTCAATGGCTGTAGAGAGTTAACAAATTATATTCTTTTCATTAATACCTAAAAGACATTGTTATCTTCCATCTTAATTATGCTATTTTTCAATCCACCATTTTACCCATAAATAGAGATGAACAATGATACAAGTTATCAGAAACAACAGATAATCCATTGATCCCTCCAGCAGAAAAAGCAGTTGTATGCAAAGGGGACAGTTGTGGGGATTTGTAAAAATGTGGCTGTGATCTATTTTTTCTTGGCTTCAATGCATTATTGGAGAGGAGTCTCAGCTGGGTTCTCCAATCCCTCAGTTGAATTGTGGTTATTCATGGGTTCAAGGTCATCAACAATCATAAAATGAATGCAGATTAATATGGGGAATTGAATTTAATTCTCATTACTCTGGAGAAATAGCACTGGGAACGGATGCTATGTCTGCTGTCTAATAGATCCCTTCTGTGCTCCCAAGGCACCTTGCCTACAGAAATGTTTTCACTTGGATAAATAAATAAGCCAGGCAATGGCAGGTATCCTTTAAATGACCAAAATCATCGACTGTGAATTTTTACTCCCAGCAACTAGAACAGTGGCTGAAATGAAATAGAAGCAGTATACAGTATGTTTATGTGGATGAATGGATGTCTTGAAAAAAATTACTTATTAATCATTTTAGATCTCAACTTGGAAAAATATTATTCCTGTATTTTGAGGTCAGATAAAATTAGAAAAAGAGACCATGGAAAGAAACTTGGGAGAAAAGGGCAGAATTCAAATAGTCCTTTAAAGCACAGATGCTTTGTTGGGGAAGGGAGACACCTTATTAGGCTCTTCAGTTACACATGAACAAAGCAAGTTCTCTGCCTCCTGTTCTTTGTTCCTAAAGGAAACTGGGGCAATTATTTGGATCCTTTAAATCAGAGCTCTATTTCTGAATACTTGTTCTTTCCTTTGCCCAAAATCTCTCTCTCTGTTTTGTTTTGTTTTGCCTTGAATATGGTTAAAGCAGGATGCCCTGCAAAGGCAAAGTAGTTGCCTTTATAAAGATTATATATTCTTCTTTGGGAAGTTACTCATAAAATAAAAAGAGGTGAGTCTCAATCACTTGAGGTAAGGTGTATCTGATCTTTAACCAAGAATTAAATGATGTGCCCAGCACCTTCCAGGGATCCACATATCACAAACCTTGGTCGGGAAAGGCTCGGCATCTCTTGCCCTGCGTGTTGGTGTCTTCAAAACAAAGGCAACTGCTGTTAGTTAGTAGGTGTAGAGGTTTACGTGCTGTGTTGCTGTCGAAGTTTGAGGCAGACCGTAGTACTTCCGAAGATAGGGATTATTTAAGAGGTGAAGAATGGCGAAAGGTGAGAGATAAGACAAGTTAACCAACTTCTCAAATTCCTTCTCTTAGGTACGCAGCAGTGTTGCCTAATAAAATCTCTTAGTAAGAGATCACTGAAATTTCAAAAAAGTAGTTAAAATGTTTTATTTTATTTTGCTTAAATGAATTAAAAGACTCATAAAATAAAATACATGATTCAAGTTAATAATGCCAAGGGCAAGCTCAGGAAACTACTAAATTCAAGAATTAGGGCCAAACACCCAGAATCGCTTTTTGTGCTAATGTATGAGCCCACCTGAAACTACTGCAAACAAACAGGCAAATAAAAACAAACAAAAAAAGTGACTTCAACCAGGCCAACAATGTAAAAATTCTTTGAAATATTTGGTGAAATAAATGCCAAATCCCACCCTATAACCACTCTCAGACTCACTATGAAAATGTCTACTAGATGGTGTTAAAACAAGCCACACTAGGGAAGTGAAGGAAAACAACAAGGCTTTCAAATTAGGCGTGATGTGTGAAACCAGACCCTGAACTCTAGAAGTGCTAAGAAAAGGGAATGCTTGAAGGTCTTGCTCTGTTTGGGAAAGATTCATAAAACTTCTGTATGCCATATGTTATCCAAAAATTACACCAAAATATTACATTTATTATCTTGTTAAATGAAGTGATTTAGTTCATACATTGCCCTCAGAAAACCCAAATTATGAAAAATTTGTCTTAAGCAAAGAACTCTTCTATCTTCTTTGACCAATTCTGTAATAGGTCTGAGAATCTCATGGGATGTGTACAAATGTGGAGTTGGACCTTTGAAAGAGTATCAAATTTTTAGGTTGTGATAGTAATTTGAGATTTCAATGTTTATCAATATTTTTAGAATCTGTCTGTAGTTTTTTTACAGGTGATGTTCAAAATTGTTGTATATGTGATGCACAAAATTAATTGCAGAAAATGTTCATCATAAATCCAAACTCTCCACTGGGATTAATGTAAATAATTGGATAAGGCATTAAAATATTAAAACAATCTTTCAAATACCAACAACAAAAGAGTGAATTATGGTCTTTGACCTGAAATGAAACAGTTTTAATTTTGTGCTACCTACAATTATTTGGTATGAACTCTTGCTTGACACTGATAATGTTAAAAAAGACTTAAAAAGGTTGGGCACCTGGGTGGCTCAGATGGTTAAGCGTCTGCCTTCGGCTCAGGTCATGATCCCAGGGTCCTGGGATGGAGTCCCACATAGGGCTCCCCGTCAGCGGGGAGCCTGCTTCTCCCTCTGACCCTCTCCCCTCTCCCCTGCTTCTCCCTCTGACCCTCTCCCCTCTGTTTCTCTCTCGCTCGCTCTCTAAAAAATAAATAAAATCTTTAAAAAAAAAAAAAAAGGTAAACAAACCTAAGGTTGGATGCTCAATTTTAAACAGCTTAAAATACACTATTTCAGAATTTAGAGAAAATAGTTTTTTAATTGAAAAAAACTGCATATAAAATGTGCAACAGAGGGGTACCTGGGTGTCTCAGTCATTAGGCGTCTGGCTTCAACTCAGGTCACGATCTCAGGGTCCTGGGATCGAGCCCCACATGGGGCTCCCTGCTCAGCGAGAAGCCTGCTTCTCCCTCTCCCACTTCCCCTGCTTGTGTTCCCTCTCTAGCTGTATCTCTCTGTGTCAAATAAATAAATAAAATCTTAAAAAAAATATGCAACAAAACTGGATTTTTTATAAGATATGAAGAAATTAAGGAAATGAAAATATTTGCATAACTATAAAGGAGAAGATCCATATACAAATAATACTGAAATTAATGTCTATAGATACTACTGTATAGCTATTATAAATTCAAAGTATGGTCTTGATGGAATAGGGTTGAGCAAACTGAGGCATATATTACTACTTTAAATTTTCATTATAGGGGCGCCTGGGTGGCTCAGTCAGTTAAGCGGCTGCCTTCGGCTCAGGTGATAATCCCAGGGTCCTGGGATCAAGCCCCACATTGGGCTCCTTCCTCAGCGGGGAGCCTGCTTCTTCCTCTCCCTCTCTCTATCTCTATCAAATAAATAAATAAAATCTTTATAAAAAAAATAAAATAAAAAATCCATTTTTCTGCCTCCCTGACCAGTTCTTTTAAAAAAATAAATAAAAGTAAAAAATAAATAAATTTTCTTTATACTATCTTAGCACTGAAAGAAGTCAAAGAAACGTGTATAGTTCTAGATGTTGCATTATGAAATGGTAAAAATTTGGTGTAGGTAATACAAAATTATATAATTAAATTAAATATTTTTGTAATAGCTTCCGTGAAGTGTTAAATTTTTAAATATTGTCCCCAAGACAATGTTTGGACATAGAGTAATGCCAAAGTGCATTACAAATTTATAAACAATTCCAGACAATTTTTTTTCCAAATTGAAGTTATTAAGGCAGATAAATCCTATTTAAGCCCTGTGATGATTTGACAAAAGTCTAATTTGGCATTATTGTCAATAGAATACAAATTATTTGAAAACCTTGATTATAACATATAATGAGTAATTCTGCTGACATGGAAGCTAGAAAATTGTTATATGAAATAAATATATAATAATATATGATTTTTTTGCTTTATTATTCATCCAAATACTTTCCTCCTTTCAATAGAATAACCAAACATGTGTCATATTTAAGTTTGTTCATTTTTGATATATTGCTGACCTTCAGTAATAAAAGTTATCAAAGTTTAGTGCATATTTTTCAATGTATTCATTTTGAAGGGATGCTTGTCAAGGTAAAAAGGAAGACTGGGTTTCATTTAATAGCCTATAACTCCAAATCAAAACTTTTAAATATTTAATCTTATTGTATATGGACCTACATTTATCATGTTTTCCAGGTCTCACAAATGTTAGGTGTAAATCTGAAGGTGAGTCTTGCTCTGAAGGAAGTGGGCATTTCTATTTTTACTAATCTTGTGAAGAAGCCAGAGCATCAAAATGTAATTTTCTACAAGTTAAAAATATAACTCATAAAAACATAAAGTAAGCTCACGTCAAAAACATTCATGAGGGACTAAGCCAAGAAAGAAAAAAATGCTGAAATGACACTGCTAAATTAAATACAAAACTGTTTAATATCCTCCAGGACCATAAAACATAACCTTTGGGGTTATCTTTTCTATCAGACAGAAATCATTTGTATCTCAACTGAGCAAAAATCGTTTGCAATTTAACAGTCTTCTAAAGGTTACATCTAACTGCACAGAGTCAGGAACTTTATCAATAGTAAATAATAAATCCAACAAAACTGAATCCTCTTAGAGAATCAGATAAGCTTGTAGTAGACCCATTCGTGTTCTAGTATGTTGTGGACAGGACGTGAAGTCATCCTTTGTATCCCACGTTTGGGATACGTTTTCTTAGTAAGGGAAAGGAAATAAAATCTGGGAAATTCAGTCTTACATTGGGGTGAGAGAGGGACTTCTTTAACTGGAGCTTGGGCATTGGGCCAGGACTCTGATGGATATAAGTAGACTCAAAAACATGTCCTGTGGTAAGAGTAACTTGGTCTTAGCCATTTAGAGGCAGGTTGGAAGCAAGGCCTGGAGGTGCCCTGTGGACTGGGACTCTTCAAGGATGGGCCCACACTGGTGCACTCCAAAAGTACCCTTATTTTATTGTACTTGTAATTTATCCTGTGTTTTGATAACCTTTCTGTAGCTCCAGCCTTCAGTAAAATCCAGCCAAGTGATAGCCTCCTCACCTTTAGCTGTGTGGTGGGAACGTAAACAATGGGTCTGTTCCATGACTGGGGCGAGTTATTCATGTTAAGCATGGAGAGAAAGGGGAAGAGCAGTGTTTTTCCTAATGAGGCCAGTAGAGTGGTAAAAGCAGTGGTTCAAGGCAAAAACTTCATAACTAATACTGTGTGCATTAAATAAATCCCTTTGCACTTGAAATATCTGGTGGTTTCTGTTTTTCTGACTGAGGGACATAGTTCTTATTATTTTATTATATTATTTCTATTATTAGTGTCAGTTATAATATTAGTATTATTATTAATGTCCTCTGAAACATTATCTAGGAACCACAAAGTCTAACAATATAACATTCTTACCTGATTTTCCAATGCACTACTCTAGTCCTTTTCCCCACAGACTTCCTCCTTGATCCAGAAGCATATATATAACAAATGATTAATAGTTATATGAACTGGTGTCTCATTTAAATACACCGCTATGGGTTTATATCTATCATTGATCAATGGCTTAATGGGTGGAGAGATTTATTTCATTTGACACCAGTCTAAGAAAGATCATTGGCATTTTGGAGAACAGATTTTGAGCAATTAGAAAAATGTGTAATAAATAATAGGAGAGTTCTCATGTCCCACATAAAGCAAACGTGTCAAGAACTATTGTGTGATTTACCTTTAATACATTATCTTCCTCCAGCTCTCTATTGATTACCCGTGACTTACGTGTTTGAAGGGGAAAATAGACACCACACAGGTAACCTTGTTTCACAGCTGAAACAGGTGGAGTTTATTTCCAGTAGCTGGACTGCCTTGCTAAGAGGAACTTGGATCAATGGATTTAGCATCCAGAGTTATAAATTCATAGAAAAATGTGTGACTGTGAGGGCTTAAAACTAAGGAATAATTTTCAAGAATTATCTGGAAAAGATAAAACGGATAAACAGACGTAGAGAGAAAGTATCCGGTTCATCAATGCACTTAAAATGTTCTAAGCGATCAGCCTGGCTCACCTCAGGGTCTCTTTTTATTTTTCTTTGGTTCTCATTCTTCTCTCTCTTCAAGGACTTAATTCTATCTTAACATTGTCATTTCTGCCTTTCCTCATCGTCTTCCCGTTAGTGTCTGGAAAAAACTGCCATTCAATTGTCACTTCCACCTGCTTGTTTTTGCTGGCAAACAAGAGGCTCCTTATAACACACTAGCCGTGTGAGCTTGAAAAATGTCTTTACTTTGAAAGACTCTTGCCAACAGCATATTTCGGCGAACAGTTTTGTTGGCGAGGTTGATATCTTTATTAATAATCTGGAGTTTATAACCATAAACATGCGACTAACCATAAATAAGATTGATATCCAGGCACGACGTGTAGAACCAGCACTGTTACAGTTATACCACTTGTAACATCTGAGAATTCTATACATGAAACAGTCTACTGCTTTCTGAAAGCTGAAAAAAGAAAATACAAAGAACTGCTAGAAAGTAATTTGAAGCGTTGTTGACTAGAAGACACATTACGGTGAAAGAAAATTAACACTGGCTTTATAATGAGACCACTTGAGCTCAATCCCTGACTCCTTTATTCTTCTTTTCTAAGATTTTATTGATTTATTTGGAAGAAAGAGAACGAGCAGTGGGGAGAGGCAGAGGGGGAGAGAGAGAGCGAGCACGCAAGTGCACAAGAAGGGGGAGCAGCAGAGGCAGAGGGAGAAGCAGGCTTCCCGCTGAGCAGGGAGCCTGATGTGGGGCTCGATCCCAGGACCCGGAGATCATGACCTGAGCTGAAGGCAGACGCTTAGCCGGCTGAGCCACCCAGGCTACCCCCTGACTCTTTTATTCTTTTTTTTTTTTTAAGATTTTATTTATTTATTTGGCAGAGACACAGTGAGAGAGGGAGCACAAGCACGGGGAGTGGGAGAGGGAGAAGCAGGTTTCCTGCTGAGCAGGGAGCCCGATGTGGAGCTCCATCCCAGGACCCCGGGATCATGACCTGAGCCAAAGGCAGATGCTCAACAACTGAGCCACCGAGGCACCCCCCTGACTCATTTATTCTAAGGATTAATTCATTTAATTCATTTAATTCACCTCTCTCTCTCTCTCTCTCTCATTCTTTCTGTCAGTCTCTTTCTCTCTCTCTCTCTCTCTCTCTCTCTCACACACACACACACACACACACACACACACACACACACACACATGCACATGCCACACATCTGGCTTATATCAGAGGCCAGCCAGCTATGACTTGCAGGCCAAATTCAGCCTATCACCTATTTTTGTAAATAAAGCTTTATTGGAAAACAGCCATATCCATTTGTTTACATTTTATCTATGGCTGCTTTTTCACTTCAAAAGCAATTTAGTAGTTGTGACAGAGACCATATGGTTGCAAAGTCTAAAATATTTACTATCTGGCTCTTTACAGAAAACATTTGCCGATCTCCGGCTTAGATTACAGCGGAATGCCAAAAAATATTAGTCTCGTCTGTTTCAGGTTGAAAAATATGGCAGAACACCTAGTGCCTAGGTCTTGGTTTCCAAAGCATTCTCCAGTAAAAAGAAGCAGGGCTCCTTGGAAAAATGGTTGATTCTATGGCTGGGGCAGGAAATATACAGGGTGAGCCTGGAGCATCTTGTAGTGCCAAAAAAAGGAAGTGATTAAACAAAGCAAAATAAACAGTAACAGGGCTATGTCGATGGACATACAGGTAAAGGTAGTCCCAGTGATGAAAGCTGAAACGTTTGAGTAAATAAGTAAATAGATACACAAATAAAAAATGGTATCGGGTTATAACTCAAGGTCTAAAATAAATCTCCATGAGTTCATACTGATATAAATAGCTGACTGAATAAATAAATAATAGAGAAAAATAGAAAAATCTCCAGTACAGAAGAATTTTGAATAATTTATGTAGATACTCTGCCCTCAAGGAAGTGTAATGTAACTGTCCATTCCGTAAGTGCGGCTGGGCTGGTGACTTCCTTCAAAGAGTGTGGGAACAGAAAAGGGGAAAAAAGAGTAACTTTGTAGGAGAGAAACCTGACAAACACTACTGAAGCCAGGTGATCAAGGTCAACATCGACAGTGATTAAGTCAGATGGATAGTATGTACCCTTGATATGATGGGATGAGAATGGTACTTTGCCTCGGTGGTCTTCCTCTACAAAATATAGAACCCAGGTGTGATCATGAGAAAAACACCAGAAAAATCCCAACTGAGGGGCATTCCAAAAGTATCTGACCAGTACTCCTCAAAATTCTTGAGGTCATGAAAAACAAGGGAAAATTTGAGAAATTGTCACAGCCACCAGGAGGCTAAGAAGACATAAACTACTGAATAAAATGTCATTTCTGGATGGAATTCTGGAACAAAAAAGGACATAGGTAAAAAATAAGGAAATCTGATTAAACTATAGAATTCAGTTAATGACAATGTATCAATATTGTCACATCAGTTGTAACAATATACTAATATAAGATGATAATAGGGGACACTAGGTTTGGGGTAAATAGAACTCTCTGTTCTATTTTTATATTTTTTCTGTAAATCTAAAACTATTCTAAAGGAAAAATTTTATTTAAAGATTTGTGAGGAAACACTTGAAAAGTTATTGTATTTGATGGTCATATCTTACACATTTAGGTATAGAAATTATTTCATCAGATGGATCTAACAAAGCAGAATAAGATGAAGAAAAAGTTCCAAATATTGTTATTCTCTTGTAGTAATTTACGGTACTGAAATATTTACTTGAAAATTTTTGCAGCTTTTGCATTTGTACTAATAGGCTCTGATCCTAAAAATACTAGAGAAATAAGAAACTCTACTTCAAGTAGAAAAGACAAAAATAGCAGGAAATAACAGTCATGCTCTGAAGTATAATAAAGTCATTCAGAGGTTCTATGTCATCACAGTACAAAAATGAGAAAAGAATACAGTTAAAGGGTAAAAGCTATTGGGGACATGTTTAATTCAAGCCTTGTATTTTGGAAACTACCCAAAAGCAGTAAGAGATTTAGCACAACGTCTGGGAAATTAGAGAGAGTACAATGGAATGGCAGTTCATTTGTACCTTGGAGGGAAAAAAATCAGCATAATAAGAAGGAAAACAAGTTTTCCTACATTTAAAAGAAAAAAATACTGTAATCCATAAACATATTTCCCAAAGAAATAACTATTTTCAGGTAACAAATGTGCAGCTTATAATGCAAGGGCAATTTTTTTTTTTTTTTTTTGCCAGGAATAAATTCAAAAGTGACACACAGTTCATTCTAGAGATTACTAAAGTTTGAATGCTTTAAAAAGTTAAGCAAAAAAAAATCCAAAGCTGTCATCTGAAGCATTTTAAATCAATGACAACATGCTTAGTTTTAAAATGATGACTCTAAGCCAAATGAAGCCACACTAGCAAACTTTCTGGAAGAGACACCAGGTATTTCTCAAGGGCTGCTCTCAGGTCATTTTGGAATAAAGAATCATCGATACCCTGGGCCTCTGATGCTAGCAGTGAAGGGACAGACCCTGAGTCCATCCTCAGGAAATATCTTTTCAACCCATTCAAATGTAAGGAAGTAATGTAATCTTTTAGAAGACTATGATATTCCCTTCAGAACACATACTCTCGTGAATATAGTTAACCACAAATCAATGGTTTCCGTGGCTTTCCCTGATATAACAGAAACAAACCATAGGATTATCTCACCTTTACCTAGAAAATAAGTTTTTAAAACAGATAGTCCTCAAACAAGTCAAGGTAATAAAGCAATTTAACTTATCAATTCCACGACACTAGATTGGAGAATATCTGTTAAATTGAATATAGTTATTAGCTATTGGTATTCTATATTGATACGTAAATATAGAAAATCATACAATGTGCTATTAGGAATTTAATTGTCAAAATAATTGTCAAAATCTGGGTATACTGATTAACTCCAAATTGATCATATAAATTCTATACATGTTACTTTAGCCTGATGTCCATAGTTTGTTGTTGTTGTTTTTTAAAGCAACTAATAATTCAGTGAAGAGTAAAACAACAAAGATGAAACAGACAGACCAATCCTGCTGACTGCTTGATAGTTACGTTGTTTAACATCTTGGCTGAAGAGCAGCAATTAATTTTGCCTCTTCCAGTATAGCCTCAGCATAATTAATCAAGGTTCATTTATTTAACAAATGCTTACTGATCACAAAATTTACATCAGCTATTGTGCTAAAACTCTGGGGATACAATTATAAGCAATATTAAAAAGGGTCTCTGTCTTTGTGGAGTCTATAATCCAACAGAAGGGACAGATAATAATTAAATAGTCACATAAACAAATGTGAAATTGCTCTTGTAATAATTGATAGGAAGGACAAGTACATAGTGGTATGTGATATAGTCAGAGAATTGGAAAAATCTCTGAGAGTCACACTTGAGATCAGATATAAAGAGTAAATAAAGGGCGCCTGGCTGGCTCAGTCTATTGAGCCTTTGGCTCAGGTCATGATCCCGGGGTCCTGGGATTAAGCCCCATGTCGGGCTCTCTGCTTGGCTAGGAGCTTGCTTCTCCCTCTCCCTCTGCTGCTCCTTCTGCTTCTGTTCTCTTGCTCGCGGTCTCTCTCTTAAATAAATAAATAAAATCTTTTTTTTAAAAAAAGAGTAAATAAAAGCTCACTAGAACAAGAGAAGAGGGGAAATTTCCCAGGTAGAGGGAAGAATATATGCTACTCCATTCTGGTGAAAGTTAGTGTGGACCATGAAGGAACTTTGGAGATCATAGTAAGAATGTTTGCCTTTATCTTAAGAGAGTAGGAAAGCATTGCATCTTAACCAAAATGCCATAACTATTTTTGCACTTAAAAGATGCTGTGCAGTCTAATATTTGGATAGATGATGAGATGGAACTGACTCAGATTCAGGTACATTTGTTAAAGCGTTATTATACTATCTGGGAGGCCATTTCTGAGAACCTGAGCCAATGATGCTTTCCTTGGAGATTCTAAAAAGTGGATAGATTTGAGTACCATTTAGGAAATAATATGCATTGGACTTGATGATAGGTGGAATATGGGCTGGGAGATAAAAGAGAGAAAGAGAAACAGGTGTAAAGATCAGCCTCTAGATTTCTGCTAGTGCAGTTTGATGGGTATTGGAGCTACTCCTTGAGACAGACTACAAAAGAAGATTATTAAAGAGGGAAGATGATGTTGAATACCATGAGTTCATTTGGAGATGTTGACTTAAAGATACCACTGGGACATACATGACTTAAAGATACCACTGGGACAGACCATAGTGGCGCTTCCTGAATGGCAGAATAAGGATCTCTGAAAATCTGTGCCCCATAAAAACAATGAGAACACTGGAAATAATTGTCAAAATCAACTTTTTTAATACTCTGGAAATTAATCAAAGGCTTAGAACAATTATGAAGCTTTTATTCGAGAAAAATGGCTGAATCACAACAAGAACAGTGAGCTCTGTGGCATTTTCACTTGCCTTACTCCCAGCACCCTGTTTCCAGTTCCCTAGTAGCACTGAAAACCCACAGGCTCACAACCAGCATCTATGAGCCGCTAGAGGGAGCAGAGTGGGTTCGGAGGCTCCTAAAGCCCCTCTCCAAGGAAGATGTTGCTCTTTGACCTTTCTAGCGGCAACTCGATACAGCTCCCTTTGCAGGGTTTGCCTTTAATTGACCCATCCCAGAATTTCTTCTCTGTGCGTCCTATATCCAGGGTATTTATGGAAAATGGTTAGTGGTAACCAGCAATACCAGTTGTAGCTAAGAAGTTAACCAAAAATTTTAATAAGGGAAATGGGGTAATGAGATGTCCACTGGGGGATTTAAAAAGGTCCAACATATTCCTGGAAATCCAGAAGGACACGCTCAGATGCAAGGCTGCACGTATGCCCAGGAAAGACTTGAGAAGGCTCTGATCTCTCACCTTTGGCTGATATTGATGCTCTGCCCAAGAAAGAAGTAAAGACTAAGGCAGAGTTTTAACTGTGTGATTGGGGCATTGTAGGCATAGCCTAACATACAGAGCCCATCAGTAAAAACTGGATTACTCATTGGTTGAAGGAAATATCGGTCTGATCATTAGCTGATCACTAAGTTAGTCGAGAAGAATCTTCATTGGCTGCACACAACGAAGAACACAGGTTGAATTAGTTTAAGTAAGTCACTAAACAAACAACTTTGTTGGTGGAATTGTGGAGTGGTGCAGCCATTTTGGAAAACAGCTTGGCAGTTCCTAAAATTCTTAAACATAGAGTTACAATAAGATCCAGCAATTCCACTCCTAGATCTATGTCCAAGAGAAATGAAAATCTGTTTACACAAACAGTCATACATAAATGTTCATGGCAACATTATTTATAATAGCAAAAAAGTGGAAACAACACAAATATCCGTCAACTGAAGAAAGGATAAAAAATATGGTGTATCTATATAAGGGAATATTATTTGTCCACAAAAGGGAAGGAAGTATTGATACATGCTGCAACAAGGATAAATCTTGACACATCATGGAGTGTATAAAACCAGACATTAAAGGTCACATATTGTATGCTTTCCTTTACACTAAATTTCCAGAATAGATAAATCTAGAGAGAGGAATGATTGGTAGTTGCTAGGGGCTTGGAGGGAAGTGGGAATAGGGAGTGACTGCTACTGGATGTGGTGTTTTCTTTTGGGGTGATAAAAATATTCTAAAATTATATAGTGGTGATGGCTGTACAAATGTGTGAATATATTTAATTGTACACTTTAAATGGATGAATTTTATGACATGTGCATTATAACGCCACAAAGTTGTTACAAAAAATATAAAGGATGGAACGATAAATTTCAATGTTTGGTGTTTAGAGGAAAGATAATAACTTTGGATGCAAGTTATAAAGTTTTCTTTAAAATTTTAATATGTTGATAAATGGAAAGTTTCACAATTGTCTTAGTCCATTTAGGCTGCTATAACAGAATCCTATAGACAAAATATATTTCTCACTCTTCTGGAATCTGGTAAGTTCAAGATCAAGGCACCAGCAGATTACATGAAGGCCTGCTTCCTGGTTCTTCTGCCTATGGCCTCATAAGGGGCAAAGGAGTTCTCTGGGGTCTCTTTTATAAGAGCACCAATCTCATTCATGAGAACCCCACCCTCAAGACCTGATCACCTCCCAAAGGCTGCACATCCAAATGCCATCACATTGGGGGTTAGGATTTAAACAGGTGAATTTGGGGGAGACACATTCAGTCCATAGCAATAATGAAGTTACAGAGTACAATTTTTTAAAAGAATACTGGGCGCCTGGGTGGCTCAGTTGGTTAAGCGACTGCCTTCGGCTCAGGTCATGATCCTGGAGTCCCGGGATCGAGTCCCACATCGGGCTTCCTGCTCAACAGGGAGTCTGCTTCTCCCTCTGACCCTCCCCCCTCCCATGAGCTCTCTCTCTCTCTCAAATAAATAAATAAAATCTTAAAAAAAAAAAGAATATTAAAAAATAAAGTAGGGGA
This sequence comes from Mirounga angustirostris, assembly GCF_029215605.1. NCBI lineage: Eukaryota > Metazoa > Chordata > Mammalia > Carnivora > Phocidae > Mirounga > Mirounga angustirostris. The sequence goes on from NW_026991713.1 coordinate 37,758,371, forward strand.
GATAAAGGGCCCAGGGACTCAGGCAAAGAAGTGGTTGCAGAAAACATCTTGGAGACATTACATATAAGTCTCTGGTTTACATTGCCTTAAAGCTATCATGTTAGAGAACATGAATATGTCAAAAGTTACTTTGAAACGAGGCAAGAAATATTATTAAGATAAAAGGAGCTCACTAAGGAGATTAAAGCATATGGTCCTTTGCTGTTTCTTAAACTTCCAAACTTTTCAAAGGCATTTGGATGATAGAACAAAGCATAAAAACAGAACAAAAACTAAAAGGAGCCATTCACAGTAACTGAAATGGCCAAATGTAAAGTGCAAATTGTTTTTAAGGCTCTGGTGCTGTGCTTTGAGAATGCTTTTTCAGGGTTTTCCAAGGGAAGCTTCAGATGGACACAGTTTATATGGATACAGAAAAGAGATTTAAATGAAAAAGAAACAACATTCCTTTCCATGTACGAGGTGCATTCAAACCACTACTGGGTTCTGAGGGCCACTTATATACATATATAAGAAAAGCTAAAAGAAAACATTTTGAGTGTGTTCTTCTTTTTACAAGAAAGACGTTGTAGTTACAAATCAATCTCAGCACTGATCCTCATTGTCTTATATAATTATAGCGTTTCTAGCTGCTTTGTCCACGTTACAGTCTTATTCCAAGTCGTGTTCATATCAGTACAATTCCTCTTGGCCAGCTAACCTGCTGGCCTTTAAACAACTGTCATCCTTGAACGAGAACCATCAGCGAGGAAAACTGGGGAGGTGATGGGGGAATTGGCTTTTGAGCAGTGGATGAAAAGCTGATATGGTCCAGGGTAGATCTTTAAACGTAGTCTTTTCAGAGGTGGGGGTAGGACAGAGAGAAAGAAAGGTGGCCTTTGAAATCAAGCTCATGAAGGGGAGTGGTTATATTCCTTGACTTTCTTATCCTAAATAGAGAATAGAATCTACTTCAGAGAGATACAGGAAATATTAAATAAAATGATGTTAGTCAATATTTTGTGTGTCCCTGGAATAAAATAAGCTCTCAATCACTGTAGTTATCATTATTTTCAATTATTATTGAATCTTATTTTACATTATAAGCAATAAAAAGCATCAGGAAGAAAAGTGACATTGTTGTGACATTATAACACGTCCAAATAAATATTAATAAGTAATTGTAATGCATCTCAGCCAACACAGTTTCATATCCTAGGAACTTGGTTCATGTTCACATGAGAAAGATGATGAACACATAATAATTTCTACTTAAATGTGGCACAGAGGTACAGTGTTTATGAAACAGTGTTTTCCTCCTTTTGCAATTAAAAAAAAAGACGAAATTCAGCCTCGAATGAAATCATACAACAACTGGTAGAATGAGAAAAATGAACAAAAAATGTCAGACTCTTTTGAACCTTCTCTCTTTCCCAGATGAAAAGGAGAATGGCGGAAAATGATTCTTTTTTCAAATGACTATGTTTGCTGCTCAAATACAAATAGCACCGAATTCCGACAAGTATTGCATAGTCACACAGGATGCACGCTGGTCTTGCCAGCCTACAAAGGAAAGAGAGCTATGGAGTCGCATCAGTGGCACAGATTACAGCAAATTGTCATTAATATAATTTTCAGTCCTCCCTCCCAGCTCACAGGTGTCATGAGATCAGTATGTCTCATCCACCTATTAGTCTCCTAAGTGCACTATGCAATCTCTGGTTACGCTACAATATTGAATAAATGTTGCTTCAATGAATGAGATATTCAGACTGGGTATGCTGGAAACGCAGCTGTCACCACTTTCCAGCAGGAAAGGAGAACAGTCTTCCCTTATACTGGCAGAGGCAAGGGATCCTCCATATCTGATTGCTCTCCCAGGCAAAAGCTTGATGGAAGTAATGGTGACAGAGGGGTAGAAGTTTAAGTAACTAGAGTTACAGAAGGTGGGTGTGTGCAGGTGCCCGCACAGGGTGGATAATGCGCCCCGGGGTTTTAAGACAGAGCACCTAAAGAAACCATTCCTTTGGGGATTCTAGCTGGGGTTGGATATGCTGTTGAAACTTGGTGAGATATAAGAAGGTGGGAGGCTTTCTGGCCAAGAAGTTGAAAACCTTTTATGTAGAAGGAGTGAACTGGCAGATCTTAGTTACATTATAGGTGCTTCTAAGGTGGATTTAGAACCTAACCCTTATTTAGTGGCATTTAATGCCTAAGAGCATGAGCCTGATTCCTGTTCAGAGGGACCTCTAAAGATACTGACAGACGCGAAAGAGAGATGCAGGCAGTCAAGGTCCGCTCCATATTTTTTCCAAGAACACTATACACGTCATCTGCTCGCTCAAGAGTTAGATTAAGATCCAGTAAGCGTTCCCTACTGTGTGCCGGGTGACATTTTATTTTGTTACCTCCTCCCAGGAAACGATTTATTTATATTCGTTAGGTTTGCAGAGGCTGATTTGTTAAAACAGAATGGAGTAAATCCTTCAGCCAAACAGAAACATTTTATAATTCTCATCCATTATTTGTTCTCTATTAGAAGTTTTATAGTTACCAAGTCAGGAGGAATAGTGCACACTCTTACTGCATGCCAGTAACACTGCATGTTGCAAACAGTTGACACAGATTATCTCCCTTGATCTTCACAACAACCTATTCCGTAGGTATAATTATAATCCAAATTTTACAGATGTGGAAACAGAGCAAAAGATATTGTCATTGAGCCAAGGTCACACAGGCACTAAGCAATGGCTCTAGGATTCAAAGTCTGTGAGCTGATTTCAAAGCAGGGACTCTTAAACTCCAGGCCACACCATCACCATCCCCATCACCGTGCACTGAGTCACTCACAGCCCAAGATTTCAACTTTTGTTCCAAGTTTAGCATAGTACTCCTCAAATTTTAATGCATTTAAGAACTACTGTATAAGAGTATAGACCCCAAATCAAGTTGTATAGATGATATAAGGGAATTCAAGGACAAGTTTTGCCTCACTAGCTGACTTTAGAACTCAACCCTGAGAAGAAGCAAGCTCTCTGCCATTTGCAAAATCACAGCCAGCCTGTGAAGCAAATGCGATGTGAGTAGAAACCAGCCCTCCCTCATAGGGTGCTTGGATACGCCAGCTACAGATAACTTACTATTCATTTGAGCTCAGATGTTGTTTAGGTACCATTAGTTTGCCTGCTGTGTTGCAGTTAGTATATGAAATGTAAAATATAAAGTAAGTACTTAGAAATGTATTTTTATTAGTATTGCCTTTTCAGGCAAGCCTTAATCACTCTCCATTTATTCATTCATTTGTTCCTTTCCTCTCTCTCTCTCTTTCTCTCTCTCTCTCTCTCTCCCTTCTTTCCATCTATTCATAATGCATTAAGTGCTAAGTGTTAGGTATGTGGACCAAACAAAATAAAACATAACCCAAACACGCTCAGCGTATGCTCTTCAAACAAGTAGGGAGCAACCATATTTCTCAGTAGTGCCTTAGCTCTTAGAAACATACCAAATATTAATCAATGGAACTAGGTCTTTTGCCTAAAACCATAGAAAAATTTAAGACACATAGAATTATGTCTTGATATTTACAGTTTAGAACTCTAGTGGATAAAATTCTGGGAAAAGAAGAGGATTAAAGAATCTCTTTTGAATTTGGTAAATACATTTGCTTGTCATCAAGATACTTTCTTTTATTGCTAGATAATGGAAATAGTGTGTTTAGCTCTTACAAATGTCCATCTTGGGGCGCCTGAGTGGCTCAGTAGGTTAAGCATTTGCCTTTGGCTCAGGTCATGATCCCAGGGTCCTGGGATCGAGCCCCACAAGCCCCACATTGGGCTCCCTGCTCACTGGGAAGTCTGTGTCTCCCTCTCCCTCTGCCTGCCACTCCCCCTGCTTGTGTTCTCTCTCTCTCTGCCAAATAATTAAAATCTTTAAAAAAAAAAAAAAGTCCATCTGTTATCAAGCTAGGAAATCAATTGCAGTTGTCTGTATTCTATTTTTATGTTTCCACATTTAAAATTTTCTTAGTGAGAATTCCTGGATTTTAATTTCTAAATGTTCCAATAATACAAATAGAATTAGACAGTTTGATGCCCAAATGTTATTCTGTCCAAATAAAAACTTGTAAGTCATTAATAATACCAGAATAAGATTAAAGGAATCCTTAGGAAGTAGAGAACCCAGTCCAATAAGATAAGGAAGCTCAACCTATGTCTCATTCTGAAGGAAACACATTGATATTCCCTCAGTGCAATAAAGTAATGCCCCATCTGAGCAGATCTCCTCGGATAAGGATATTGTCAAATTGTAGAAAGACATCCTAACATATTTAATTCGTTTACATTTTATAATGAACTTGAAGTTTGGAAATCCAGGAAAATAAATGTATGACTCATGGTTTCCACATAGATAAAAGAAAAATCAAAATCACTGATAAGCCTATGAACAATTATATCAGCTTCTCTGCCACAGAATACACTCAGTTTTGTAAAAATTAAGACAACTTTCAGTGATTATTTTTTATCAAAATAGGCATTTTCTGACATAAAACATAAATTGTGAGGTAAGCAAGGTAATGGCAGTTTTTTAAATAAAGATTTTATTTATTTTTTTGAGAGAGAAAGAGAGAGAGTGCATGCATGAGCTGTGGAGAGGGGCAGAGAGAGAGGAAGAAGCAGACTCCCCACCGAACAGGGAGCCCCACCCTGGGATCATGACCTGAGCCAAAGGCAGATGCTTAACCTACTGAACCACCCAGGTGCCCCTGACAGTTTTAAACATATACGTGATGACAAAGGCCTACAAATTTTGAGTGTTTCACTAAACTATCCAATAAAATTTGGAACCCAATGGAATGTTATTTTCCAGAGCTCCCATTGAAATGTGAAGATGCAAAAGTTCCCTATTCCTCTTTTAGTAATTTTTTAAATAAGCATGACAATTTACAGTTCACAAAAGTTTGCTTTATGTTTCTTTTTGTTACCTTCACTTCTTCAAGATTTGTGTAAATGCTTTCCAAACTGAACAATGGAATGTCTCAAAAGATACACATTTGGAAAGGAAATATTAATATCATTAAAAAAGATAAAGATAAAAGCGAACATAGAAGTGCAAAATTTGAAGAGTGGGAGCGTGAAGAAAAGAATACATCAGTAAATGAGAAGAAAAATGCAGATGTTCTTTAATTTACATAAATATTAACTTTCTGAATTAGCAAAGGAGTTAAACAATGCTGATAGTAATCTGAAGTTTCAAATTTAAAGACAATGTCAACGTGAAATTGATGATAATTAGGTGGCAGTATCTCTAACACATTATTGTAGTATAACCCAAATCTAAATCACATAGGAAAGATGAGGACTCAGAGAATATGAAAGCCAAATTATTGAAGCTGCGTGTTTGAAGTCAAAAGTTCTTTCCTAACATGGAAGAAATTTCTATAGTCATTGAGTAGGTGGATCCCAGAGGACTAGAAAACTACTAAAAAAGAAAAATGACCTGTCAAATGATAATTAAAATTACCTGCAGGCTTAGCATTGGTGATATACCACAATTTTTAGAATGCCATGGAGACATCTAGTAAAATACCTCTTTCTTCACAAAACCTATTTTTCAAAAGGTTACTTGGTAATATTTTCCATGGAACTCTGTTTCCATCTCTATACTGAAAATGAATAGATGAAAGGCATTTTCTTTATTTTTAAAATGTCTTGAACGTCAACTTTATTGAAGATATTTCTTCAATAACCCGAGGAGTTAAGGGAGGGGGAAAAAATCAGACATGAGATGTAAATAATAACAAGTGAAGAAAATCTAACAAGTATAGAGATGAAGGAAAATTGAAGGGCAGAAATATAAATGCTGCGATTTTATCTCCACTTTTTCTCCTGAATGATGTTGAATGCAACAATTAACCTGGCACTAACCTCCACCCACACTTCCCATTGACTCAGTGGGAACTCTTCACAGAGCTACAATTATGAGCTGCATATAATGCAAAACTGTTAACTTGCTCATTTACCATCTCTCCTATTCTCTAAATATTTTATCTCATCTACTGATATGAAAGTTCCACTGACGTCAAATGCAGATATTTTATATCTTAAGAGCTATAACATTTATATACCTCCTATATGAAAATGAAAAATAAATCTCATGTCTTTGCTTAAAATATGTCTTACACACATATGAACCTTTGTCTTCTATAACCACTAGCCTGAATACAAGTGGCAATCACTATGTGCTAACACATTATGATGCTGAAAATCTACAGTAGGAGTGTTGTCCACATAAAGACTTGGGGTAAGGAGAGGAAGATTTCTCCAAACTGACAATATAATTTCTACAGGCTCAGTGGGGACATATTCTACTTTTTTCCCAGGCTTCGTCTCTAATTTAAAGATTGGTGTTAATAGTAATTATAACAGAACTGATATAAATGACTCAGTTTATGCACCATCATTTAAGTCTCTATAGCTACTCTTCTCTCCTCACCTAGTTCATTTTCTTCAAAACATTTCGACTGAATGAACATATCATTATTTCAAAACTCATCTTGGAATGAAGAGGTTTCCTCAATAATTGCCTAAAGCCTTATCCTTGGTATAATACCTGTATTTTCTTTATATCCTATCCCCACTAAAATTTCACCTTATCCTTGGTATAATACCTGTATTTTCTTTATATCCTATCCCCACTAAAATTTCTCTTTTCCTCCACTATTTCACTGTTGTTCTTTGCATACTACTTGGAGCTAAGACAAGCTACTACAATTAGTAGGAACTCACAAAAAAGGAGAGTTAGTGGGAGTATTTACAGTGACATTTTAGGAAAGATGTGGGGCATTAAGAAATCTTGAGTCCTCTGAATTTCAAACATAGGTCACTGCATATTTTTCCTTTGTAAACTAAAAATTCTTCTGCAGCCAAAGTCAAAAGCCTTCAAAAAAGAAATATTTTTTTTCATGTCTGCCCTTATGGACAATACAGAACATGGTGGTGAGTGCCATCTAACCAAGGAATCAAGCTATAATTTGGTGTAAAGGCCTATAGCTATAGCCTCAGAATGGATCTGTTCTCTTCATCATCATTAGGTGATGTTCTAGTTGATGGATTCTAACCTGTAATCATTTTTCTCTAATAAATTTTAATATACTATTTCAAGAAGAACCACATAGCACCTTCCTGCTCAAAAAGCTCTCAAGGCCTTCTGAATAAATTCTAACGTCCTTAGAGTGACTCCCAAAGTCTCCTACAGTGCCTGCCATTCCCCTTCCCTATCAGTTTCTTTCTAGCCTTAACATTGTATTACTTCGTTCATGTCTTCCATGTTCCAGTAAAGTGGACCGTTTCAGTAATAACATTCATGCCGTTGTTTCCTGACTCCACACATTTACGTGCTTTGTTCAGTTCAACTAAAATGTCTTCCAATTCTATCTCCATTTAAAAAAACCCTCCTATTTTTAGAGACCGTGCATAAATGCCAACTCTTCTATAAAGCCTTCTATGTTCCATATAATGCGTTGTTCATATGTCTTGTACGTTGCATGTACCATATCCTACTCTGTTCTGCAGATAATTATGATGGCCGTAAGTTCCTGCAGGGCAGGGGCCATATTGTTTTTATCCTGTTGTCATAAATCTCCATAGAACATAGAGCAAATATCTTGTATAATGTAAGCAATCAAGAAATATAGTTGAACTAAATTTCCATTGTAAACTGTATTTAAAATGAAGTCTATCTGCTAGGAAGTATGGTTCTTTTACTCACTCTTTTATTCACTAATGTTTATGGAGCACTGTTTATATGCCATGCAATGAGTATATAGCAGAAAACCAAACATTGTCCTTTTGTTCATTAAATTTACAACCTAGCATTAAAACATAGCATAATATAAAAAACACAGGATTTGTTGTCACTTGGATTTGGGTCAGAGCCCTGCTCCTCACTGGCTAGGAAAATTTGAACAGTTGATGTAATCTCTCCGGAGCTCATTTACCAGTGTTGGTTAGATTTGATGTTCTTTACCATCTTCTATGGCTCAAAAATACTATATTTTGTTTTGACTCTAGGGAAACACATTTCAGTGGATGTAACTTTTCAATTATATATGTCAATATCAATATATCAATATATCAATAGTCTTTTTAAAAAATAACTAAATTGCTTTCTCTCTGTACAGACCAGATACAGTAACAGCACATGTATTTACTAAGTAAAATCAAATAACTGTAAGAAAAAAGAAATCAGCTTCAAACAAATATTTTGGTAGGCTTAGTATAATTTACAAAATGTTAATTAAAAAAATTTAGGATTGGTATGTATTGCTTCAGACAAATGATGGCCCAATTGGAAAATTCTGGCCGGGAAGTTCACCAGAGTTGAGAGTGTTCCCTCCAGCCATGTTTCTTCAATCAGACTGTCATGATGGAAAAGATGACTTTCCCCAGATCAGTTCAGTTCTGTAGGAGGGAAATAAGGACACTCAACAATGGCTAAACTATAGAGTATTATGATCTACTTTGAGGAACATTAAAGGGAGTAATTCACAAAGCCATTCACAGAATCCACAGTTTGGCATTGAAGGGATTCAAGATCAGAAGACCTTACATGATGCAGGTATTATCAGTGAACTCAGGGGTAGAAAAATCCCTTGAAGACTGACTAAATCTGGACCTTGATCCACTTTTATCAACTCTATACAATAGTTGTTTCAGATAGTCTCTACTCTTCCCAGACCCACTTTTATCTCAGCACATGGGCTTGTTTCCTACATCATTGAAATCACAGAAGCTTTCCAAGGGGAACTTTGCCAGTCTCTTCACAGATTCTACAACCCTACTTGCAACAGTGTCTAGTCTCTCATCTTCTGGCTCCAAGAAGGAATTCTCCTCCTCTTACCAAGGCCTATTTTGCCACCTTTTCTCTGGATCTCTCTTACCCTCTCCTGCCTTCTAGGTAACCATACACCATCTATTATTACTTCTCCTGCATCTTCAACCTTCCATCCCTGTGAGCTACTTCTCCCTTAGAAGTATTGAAATATGCTCAAGGTTCTCCCTAAACACACCATACACCTTTCATTTTTGGAGAATTTTTTTCTGAATCCCCAGATTGGTTTAGGTTATAGACTCACATTGCATCATCTACTTTCCTTAATAGCATTTATAGCTTTTTAAATGGAGAAATAACTTGACAAATACAAATAATTCCAGTAGGGTACTGGTGGTCTTGAAAACTGCTTTATCATCAATGCTTAGCACACAGTAATCACTTAACATGAAACCAGAGAATGAATGAATGAATGTATTTCCTCTCTTTCTCTCTCTCTCTCTCTCTCACACACACACACAAATTCTTCTGAAACAAAGGGCTTGCATAAACACTTGTAATAAAATTTTCTCCTAAGCTTTAAAAGAAACACCAATATGCTGATTTTTTTTTTTTTTTTAGTATTTGCAGAGTGGTACCGGAAGGAGAGGTAGAGAGAGAAAAGAGGAAAGAGCCCATGGTGGTGGTCACTGTTTATTGTAAATTGCCCATATACACAGCCATCCCTTCTCCTGAGAGGCCCTTCCCTGTGTTCTTCAGGAATCAGGGAAAACAAGTGCCTTAGATACTGGCACTGCTTATTAATGGAATGGAAAAACATTATGCCTCACATTAAAGCTTCACATCCATTTCTTTGTATTAACCTTTTATTATATAACTGTTTGTGATAATGTATGGCAGCAATTCATTTGCAAAGTTCAAAACTAACTTCAGTATAGAAATTCAAGAACGAATATTTATGTACACACATACACACATACATGTACACATGCGCACACACACACATTTAAAGTAGAAACCAGATGGAGATTAAAATAAAAATACTAGTAGTCTTTGGGGACAGAGATGATGATTTTTGTAATCCTGGAAAAATACACATTTGACACTGATTGTAGTTGCAATAAATGTAAGACCAGTAGAGAGCACTACATGCACTAACTTTTTAAATATTCCTTCGAATACGAACTAATAACAGCATTTAATGAAAGAATATTATTTTTCATTTTAAATCTTACTTAGATTTTTCTCCAATTTGTAATCAAGGTGTTATTTTATTTGAAAAATAAGGTACTTAAACGTCTCCTTGTGGTTTCATTGTGTTCCTATCTCCTTTCATTTGGTGGAGATGAAAGATTCAATAAAAAATATCTACAAGTGGATTCTTAGGTCTTTAATTTTTAACTTGCGTTAGACATATGTACTGTTAGCTTCTTCGTTAAAAATTATGGTAATCATCGTTGACTTATTGAATTGCTGGATGGTGCATCATACCACATATTTCAAACAGAGTAATGGTCTTCAGTCTATGGTAACTATTTTTTAAAAATCACTTTGGCATTTGACGTTTCAGAAATTCAATTAAATATAACATTTCTGTAGGTAAGAGGTATCAACTGGTGTATGACAGAATGTTTACAGTAGAGCAGGAATAAAATGGCCATAGGTATTATAATCTGGAAGCACATCATTGAAAATGGCCACATTAGCACTGGATTATACAAAAGTACAAGGGCTATAACTGAGTGGAATTTACATTCTTAATGATGATCTAAACAAGAAAGACTGTCAATTGTAGCACTCTCTGACATAGCAAAAACCTAGAAACAGCCTGAAAGGACACCGATAAGAGACTATTCCAGTAGGATTTTATGAAGTACTTAAGAAATGTTGTATATATCTATATGGATTGATATGAAAATATCACTATATAAAATAATCAAGGTGTAAATATGGTGTATACTATAAAGCTGTTTGAGCTTTATTTTTTTTTGAAGATTTTATTTATTTATTTGTCAGAGAAAGAGTACAAGCAGTGGGAACGACAGGCAGAGGGAGAGGGAGAAGCAGGCTCCCCACTGAGCAGGGAGCCCGATGCAGGACTCAATCTCATGACCTGAGCCAAAGGCAGATGCTTAACTGACTGAGCCACCCAAGCGTCCCACTATTTGATCTTCAAAAAAAATATGTGCACACACATGTGTGTGTGCATATATCTATATAAATTAAAATATTATATATAAGATACATTTATATATGATATATATATCATATATATATCATATATATATATATATATATAATTTCTGGAAGAATACACCAAAAAAGAATCCCTATTAACATTTATTACTTGCAATGAGTGAATGAGCAATACCTTTTGAGAGTTGTTTTCCATGTGCATTGTCTCACACTTAAAATTTCAAAACAAAAATACTTGTTAAAAAGATAATATATAAACTATATAAAATATTTAATAGACTAGGTTACCAATTTGTCCTAGATAAAAATGGTAGAGATTTTTTTCCTCTTCCATTTATCCATTTATCTCTTCCATTTATCTGCCAGAAATACTTGTTTGGCTTGATCTGCCACTACTGATCGCTGCAAACTTCCAGGTGACAGGAACCTCAAGATATTCAGAGTTAAAACCATCTTTATTTACCTCAATTTTTCTCATCCTAGTTAAAGCCTCAAGAAGCCAAAAGAGAAGTCATAATTGGATTTACTATGTGAGTAAATGCTTTCAGAAAGAAGTAAAATGAAGAAATCTTTGAAAAAGGAAATTTCTCAGAAACATTATTTCAGGAGGTAGATCTACCTTATAACCACAGATTCAGGAAAAGACGAAATAATATTATAAGTATCGGAAAGGTCCACCGACATGGGCAAGTGGGTAAGAGTTCATCCAGGACCAGAAAGGCAGGGAAGGCAGAGAAGCTGAGAGAGAGGAACTTACTCTAAAAGAGCATAATTTGATCCCACTGCTAAGTTACAGAACAAAAACAAAAACAAAAAAACTTAATGCTTTGGGTTGGGCCCAGAAATTTCAATGCAAACAAATTAAAATTGTAATTTTTGCTTTAAATTCGAGCATTTGAAGATAAAAACGAGAGTTTTGAACTCTCTTCTGAATGTGCTGTCCCTGCTAATGGTGCATTTTGCTCTTTAACTTGCTAATTACTGACATATATGTCCCTCGGTTCACCTACAAAAATTCTGTTACTAGCCTCAATTACTGGACTGTCTCATAATCCAAGAAGAATTCTAAGATGCCCTTTTCATATGTTTCTCCCTAATATCCTTAATTAATTCCATAGCACCAGAATTAGAGAAAAATAAGTAAGTTGAGCTGGATTTTTTTTTAAAAGTCAGGATTTAAGTGCTTTTCAATAAAAACCTATTTAAACCATATTTTAAATGAAGTTGAAGCCCCAAAGAAAGAAACAAGCTTTGATCATAATGTCCTTTTCAAGGATCAAGGTAACAGTGTTCTCTATTCACCATGGTTAAGATTCTCTACAACATACATGCTTAATTATAATGATCATATTCCTCCTTTTTCTTTAGTTCCTCATGAAAATATCCTGGCCCACTTGTTTAGCAATTCTTCAACTCAAAATTGCAATGAGTATCTTCCCACTCAAAGGTATAACGTTTTATTATCTACATGCGGGAAAGAAAATATCTCCAAGTTTCTTGTGAAAGTGAATGTAAATTGCCTCCAGGAAGCCTTCGCAGAATACAGATTTTCTTTTCTTTCTATATACTTTTAACACATACAAGTTTATAATATCACTTAATCTTGTTGATGCATCATTTTGTAATTAATTCTATGCCGTTTCATTGATGCTCCTATTTCTTGTCCGGATATTTTATAAACTCTTCAAAACTAACATGAATGTCTCCTTCTAACTCTGTCCGAGGCCCTGCACTCCTAGCCAGCACTCCCATCAACTACGGGGTAGATTTGTCGTTTAAAAAATTTTTCCAAAAAAAAAAATTTTCTATCAAGTACAATGTGACCTATTTTCTGACCTTTCTAAAGTGGCCTTCCCCTCTGCTGCATATTTCATCACAACTTCCTATTTTATTTGCTTTGTGAATTTTGCGGTGTGTTGGTAAATGTTTAACAACTGACCTTCCAGAGGGAAAAAAAAAAAAAGAAAACTTCAATATATAGTATTTGTCCATACGCCGGGTGTAAATGCTCCCACTATGGCCAATCTAACGTGACGTCACCGCAAGTGATGTTGGGACAACATGCACATAATTGGGTCTCGTGACCAGAGTGAACAGGTTTCAGCATACCATTGTTTGTGGCCATTAACGCTACCTAAGATGATCTGGTTTATAGTTTCCTTGTATGTTTCCCTTCATAAAAACTAAGCTCTGTAAGGAAAGGGACTTCTTCCATGATTACCACTGGGTCTCTCCAGCCATAGAACAGTGCCTGGCGTATAGCAAGGACATATCGAACATTTGTTGGCAAAACACATAATTTTCCACTTAAAACCTAATATACTAAAATTTTTAAAATGTTATGCTAATAATTCTTTTTATTAAAACTTTATTAAAGGTTGTGGGTTTTAAATATTTGGAAATATCTCCTGAGTCGATGGGAGAGAGAGAGGAGTCCAGTATCACTTTTAAAAATCATTTTATCTTGCCTTTCTTAAATCTCTTAGGCTTTGTCAATGGTGTAAATGTGAGGCTGGGATGCATAAAAAAAAAAAAAGAAAATTGTAAGCTGTGAACTTAAATTTCATTATAAAAAGATCAATCATAACATCCAACTGTGAAAATAGAAAAATGTTCATTTCAAAATGAAACAAAAACATCATTTTATATTCAATGAGTTAAATAGGCATAAGTTAAATACCCTAGTATCAGAAAGAATTTGGACTTATAATTATATGTGTGATTGCCCATTGCAGAATCAGAGAAAAAGTTAATTATCATACTTATGACTTGCAAGATAACTGGTAATGTAAAGTAATGCAAATAAGACCCTACCACTGAGGAATAATTACTCACATATCAGATTTCTGTCTCTCAAAGTTCTTTTTTATTTCTTTGGAAAGAAATAAAAAACAATTAGAATTGACTTTTTATATTTTTATTTCATCTTTAATTTTCTAACATCCAACTCTGAATTAGTAACTCTTCATTTCATTCTGATGTAATTTTTATTGTAGATGCTACAACACAAAATTTTTTTCCTGCCCTGGATTGTGTTGGTACATTTCATTTATGATGGGCACAAAGTAACTCATGAAAATGTTCAGTACATTTCTGTTAATTATATTATCTTTCACAGCCTGGCTCTCAAAGGTCCCCTTTGGCTTGTTTTTCTTTTACTCCAAATTAAACAGCCTTTTTTTTTTTTTTTTTTTTTTTTTTTACCCAAACACACACCATGTGTGCTCTCCCATCCTTGGCTTTGCTCTCTTGCTTCTCAGAATGCCCTTCTCTCTGTCACTGTCTTTTGTAAACCTGACATTATTCTAGACCCAATTCAGTCATCAAATCATTCATTCTTTGCACAGTACTTAGTCACTAATTGATCTCTTTCTTGTTTGTTTATTACTTTGTTTATTGTCTGTCTTCCTCCTGCAGACCATAAGCCAAGTGAGAACAGGGCTTTTTCTTGTTTGCTGCAAAATCCCAGGGCCTAGAACACTGCCTAGCACACAGTAAGTACATTAAGCATTTGTTCAATGAACAAATAAGTAATTATCAAAACAGATCTAAGGATTAAATGAATAGAGTAAGATTCTCTATTTATGATTATTTTAAAAAAAGAACACAAACATTTATATTCCCAAGTATAGGTTGGCACTTCATCTTAATCTAGTGTTATTTTGACAAAGCTGTGAAAATTAAGGACGATAACATGATATCTTGAATCAGTCAAAAATAATTTCTAACACCTAAGGTTGAAAGAATTCCAGTTTGCAGGTGCTATTTTCCTCATATGACACTGTGCTTATTATATTCCACTTGTCTAGCTACATTCATTTTCTTGGTATACTAATTCTTTATGCAAACCTTCTCTTGATTTTGTTATATAATTCAAAAAGATTCAATTAAGTGAAACAGACCTTAACGTAGATTTGAATGAATTTTTTAGCAAGAACAGATTTTATATTGCAAAGTAAGTAGTTATTTTAATATTAACCTATATGGATATAGAATGGAACCAGTATTACAGTTC
Organism: Mirounga angustirostris; assembly: GCF_029215605.1. Lineage (NCBI taxonomy): Eukaryota > Metazoa > Chordata > Mammalia > Carnivora > Phocidae > Mirounga > Mirounga angustirostris. The sequence continues at coordinate 37,773,390 of NW_026991713.1, forward strand.
TTTTCTCCTTTGACCTAAATTTCCTCCATGCATTCCTCTCTTTGAGGGTAATTCAAGCATAACAAAAAAAAAAAAAAAAAAAGAGAGAGAGAGAGAAAGGCTCTATCTATCATCTATCTATCTATCTATCTATCTATACATATATACATAAACACATTATAAATACAATATAAAATATATATAATATAAAATGCTGGAATCCCTAAGTCTTCAGTAATACAAAATGAAGTATAGTATTTCTTAGTGGAAAGCACAGGGGCTCTTGAGCCTGAGTGCCACTATTCTTAAGCAAGTTGCTTAACCTCTATGAGCCTCAGTTTACTTATCTATAAAATGGGATAACAATACCTACTTTTTTGGGTTTTCAAGAGGAGAGAGAAACCAACCTAGCACCAAGCCTAGCATGTTTTAAGTGCTCAATAAGTATTTAGTGAATTAATGAATTCCATTGAAAATATAGTTACCACTGAACTAAATTATTATATATCATTTAATGAAAAATTGTAGTGGTTGTGTAACCAAATAGCTAAGATAAAAGTATAATTATGTGTTTTAACAATTCCTTGATAAATACACAATCAGCAAAGCGAAATACATATGAATAGATCAAATACATTGACTGTGATGGAATACTATGGTTAGTACAGTAGTGGTCCAGGCAATTATTCATGAGACCTAAGTATGATCACATTTCCTAAAGCTAAAGAAGAGGGTAAGGAACTTTTCTTACATCTCTGCGTGTCTAAAGTAGGAACCCACAAATACTGTTGTGGAAAGTTATTCATCTTCCATAAAAAACAAATTCTAACAGATACGCAGTGTTTGTTATTAATTTTCTACACGTACGTGGACATAAGCTAAAGGCACTGAACTTGCCACTACTAGAACAATAACTAATGAATATATGGTGATTTGTGCTTTCTTTTACTTTTTCTTTTAATCCTTACAAAAACTCTACAAAGTCAACACAGAGAGATTATGATAGAGCAAATTTTCAATTAGAGAGCTCAAGGTGTAAGTCCAGAAACATGCTCTAAAATGTTTGGTATTGGGGATACATCAGAAAACAAAAAGACAGAAAACCTAATTTCCTAGACATCACAATCTGGGATTTGTGTTGAGATAAGTACAATTATGGCTTTTAGACTTATGAATCAAGCTGCTCAAATACATATTCATAATAAAGTATGTTGTTAAAAGAACTACATTAGTGACCAACGGATTTTGTACGTTCCTTTCATCCTCAATTATTGAATGAGGTTTGATATTTTGTGCAAATCCACGGAACACACTCTGCTGTTTATTGTGTACAATGTAACTTTTTTCTGTTGTTTGATTTAGGGGATGTGAATAATGATAATCAACCAGAATTGTTGCTTCTTCCTGTCCTTTCTATGCTGCTTAGAACACTTACTGCATGGAATTCTCACAGCTTGCTCATTTTTTGTCTCCTAACCTGGACTGACCACTGTCCAGGGAAAGGGCTCGGTCTCTTCAATCTTTGTGTGGCCAGCACCTAGCATAGTGTACAGGTGGGATGTATGTTTGTTGTGTAAGTAAATGTATACGTTGTTTTCAAAGCACAGTCACATGCACAGTATCATCAGACCCTCACAAAACTCAGATTGTAGGGTAGAATTAATTCTCTCATTTTACCGAATCTCAGTGAAATGGAAGGTTATTAATTCCTCTGTTTGACAGATAAGGAAAGGGGATCAGTGAGAGATTATGTGATTTCTGAAGAGCATATAACTAAGACTTGAATTTCAAGATCAGGGTTCTTTCTTAAACACTAAATGAAAATATAGGCATATTGAACTACTATTTTAAGTACATCTTTAGGATCTACTTGGTGTATGGCCAGTCATCTTTGACTTGCTCAAATCATTGGTGAAATCTTGCTTTTTCTTTTTTTTCAAATGTAAAAAATGGGATGGAAAAGATCTTCAGAAACCACCCACATTGTAACTGGAAGACAATGAAATAGATTATATGCATATATTTTGCTGTAAAACTGTGTCTGCCTTTAAGAGTATATTGCTAGCCAAAACAATTTTGCTTTGTCATAAGGAAGGGGATGGAGGCAGCTTTGTCATTTCCAATCCTGAACCCACAGTCATCACCTTTCTGCTTATAGAAGGTTTCTATATGCTTCTTATTTTCTTGATCCGGAAATGAAAGTCCCTACAGTGGCAGGATAGTGAAAGCCATCTGTTGGGGTGAAGGGGTCACAGCCAGTATTTGGAGGTTCTAGTCATTGAATCCTGATCAACTGACTCTAAAATGATCCTTTTAATAACATCATCTCCCCCTAGACCACAGGCTACATGAAGGCAGGAACTGTCCTGAACTCCCAAGTCAGGGAGTTTAGGCACATAGCACATGGCACGTAACACTCTTATTAGTGTATTTCCTGTCACACATGTTAATTAATCAGTAAGTGGCAACTCTCAGTAACCACTGGCTAAAAATCAACCCCAAAAGTGCTAGGTACATGTTTTTCAAACTGAGTGATAGAAATTTTTCTTTGTGTGTATTTTTTTTTTTAATTTAAAACCATTTTTAAGAAGTTTGTATTTAAGGTAAATTATTTTCTAGGCAATACACTCAGGTCCTTAATGGAGACCTAGTGATGGAACCCTGGCCTTAAGTCAGTTATCCTGTATACTGTTATACCTCAACATTCCAAAAAAACTTTAACAGAAATTAACAGCAACTATAATGAAATCCTGACATTTCTGAACTAGAATCGTTTTCTCTCTAAGGAATGGGATTACTGGGTTGACAATTTCTCTTAATCTGAACAAAAATCCATCTTCCCCCCTCCCTCCTTCCCCCCATCCCCTTTCAATCTTCTCCCTTCCTGAGAGACGCACGTACACTCTGAGCATTTTATTTGAGTGGAAAGTTGAAAGAGAGCAACACACTGGCTGCACCCATCCAGCGCTCCTTGGGGTGCATAGCAAAGTTCTAGGGCAGAGCCTTCCTGCCCGGAGCCCGCGATGCAGCCGCTCTCCGCTACCTGCTCAGCTTCACGCCGCATCTGAAGGTCCGCCCGCCGCGGAGCAGTTGCGTCTCCATCTGGCTGCCAACCCACCCAAGCTTTCTTCTCCTCCACCACCACCACCTTCCCTCCTTCCCCCCTCCTCCTCCTCCTTTCCGTCTTCCCTCTCCACCCCCGCCCCCAATCGCCTCCTCTTTTTCTCACTACAAGCGGTTGCTGATGCTGAAGCCGAGCGTCACTTCGGCTCCCACGGCAGACATGGCGACATTGACAGTGGTCCAGCCGCTCACTCTGGACAGAGGTAAGGGAGCGGCTCGCCCGCCAGGCCACTGCGTCCCCTCTGCCTCCGCCTCTGCCCCTGCCAACTCCCACCGGGACAGCCGGACGCGCTCGGGCAGAGGCAGCAGGGCGAGCGAGGGCGAGCGAAAACGAACGTAGAAGGCGTTCGCGCCGAGAGCAGGATACTTTCTTCCCCTTTCTCTGCCCGCCACGTCCCCACTGCCCCTGCACGCTGCGCCCGCCCGGCCCAGGGATGCCTTCGCCGGGCTCTGGCGCCCCCGCTGCCACTCCCAGCCCCTCGCCCGGTCGCCTCCGGGCCGCCGGCTTTGTTGGAGCGGAGGCGCAGGGACCGGTAGGCGCCCGGGGCTCGGGGCTGGAGAGGGGCAGGGAGGAAGCTCGCCGTGCCGGGCGAGGGCGCCTGCAGCCGGAGACCGGGGAAGCCTGGCGAGGGAGCCGCCTGCCAGCCTGCGCGGCCCGGGGGCCCGGGAGGGAGGAAGTTTGTCCCGGCGCGGGAGGACGAAGGTCGGTCGGGCTGCGGGTGCTCAGGCGGCCGCCCGGGGGCGGAGGAGGCGCACCCCGGGGTGGCCTGTGCCGGGGCGCGCGGCGGCCGGGCTGCAGCGGCGAGGAGCTGCCCTCGGCCGAAAGGGCAACGCGGAGCACGGGCAGCAGTGCCCGGGCTGGGGGCGCAGCCTTCGCTGCAGCGGAGCCCGACTCTCCCCGGCTTCGCGCTCCGAAGGCGGCCGGGGTCTCCTCTGCCCCCGCCGCCCGCAGCGCTCCGGTGGTGGCAACTCAGTTTCTCCTGCCCCAGCCAGCCTCGTTCGTTCTCTCGCCAGCCCGGTGCCAGCGCGGTGTCCGGGCTGCGGAAGGCGCTGGGACGCAGCGCAGGCTGCCTTTGGAGATTCAACTTCTGACCCGCGACCCTGTGCGTCCTGCTCTCTGACTTGAATGGGGAAGCAGTGTTTGCTTCCTCCCAGGACCTCACCAAGCCTAAAGCTAGAATCCTCCGTTTCTCTGGGGGGCCTCTCTGGAGCGCGCGTACGAGGTTATACCTGTCCCTGCGTGTTCAGGTTTCCTTTCTGGCTTCCGACGTCTAGTTATGCGGGCGCTGGCGTCCCACGACGCCGCAGCAGAGGACACCTGCTCGTCCCCGTCCGCAGCAGCCGGATTTAGGACCCTGGGCGGCCATTTGGAAATGGTGTGCTCAGTCGAAGATGATTTAGTCCGATGTGCCTCTAAAAATATTCTTCCTAGCGGATTAAACTGGACTGTGGGGCAAAGCAAAAGAGCATCCTGCTGCGAGTACAATGCAAAAGCCAGTGAACTCAGTGGGGTTTTAATTTGGAGAGGTTGTGGATGACTTTAACGCAATCTGTTGGCGCCAGAACAGATATTATGGAGTGCCCATAGCAATCTTACTTGGGGTAAGAGTTGAAAAATAAAAACAAAAAACAAAAAAAAAAAAAAAAAGAAGAAGAAGAAGAAAAAAGTAATAATTTTATGTTGGGAAATGATTTGCAAGCTACTAAATTAATAACAGTAGAAAAAGAGCTCAGAAATCCATGTTATAATCCATGATTTCACCCCAGTATCATCATCTACACTAAGCAGGATAAATCCATTGCCACTAAGAGCCAAACAGATGGCAAGCTATTAGAAATTATGGATTTCCCACGAATTTCTGTTTTAATGTAATGAGCTCTTATATTGTCCCATTACTAAATCAGCCTTTAAATATCCCAAGTAAAACGACTACATTGGGAGAAAAAACAAACTCCAAGAAAATTGCCTACCTGAGCAATTTTATATATTAGGACTACTAAAAATATTTTACTTTCTGGATTTTACTTTAGCCCTGAGACTCCTGACTCAGTTGTGGAGAGGAAGTGCAATCAGACCTAAATCTGTTCTTAAAGTTTGTTCTTGTTCGCAGACTGTACCTGTCCTTTCCAGTGTGATTAGGTCCATTTAGTAAGTAGCTCAAGAGGCAAAATGAGACTGGATGTAACTGAATAAATTAACCAGCAGCTAACTGCAAAGTCTGTAATTTATGGATGATGAGTTATTGGCACCATTGCTGTACATGAAGTCAGTGTGTATAAATATTTTTCCCTCTACCTTATAAAAACATGATTAATTGATTAATTGCATCACTAAACCAATGAAAGAAAGGGTTCTGAAAAATGTTCCTACAAAAAAAAAATACAAGTCTGTTTAAAAAGGCAGCCCGATAATACATATCTGGGTCCTATCTGCTTATAACTGTGATACTCACTTTATATGGCTTGGTTAGTATCTCTGGGCATCAGTTTTCCTCTGTGCTCTGTAAGGAATTTGGATTAGATAATTTTAACATAGTGCAGCTTTAACAGTCTATAATTCAATTAGTTGAAATTAGAACTCAGTTTCTGGGTCATCTACTGGAAGATTTTCCAGATTAGGCCCTCTCCCAGGTTGTTTGGGTGCCCTTTGATGTGCCCAGAGGTCACCCACTGATTTGGCCCCATCAAAGCATTTCTCACATGTTGTTGCATCTATCTCCTTATTGAATGGTGCTCCTTGAGGGAAGAGACCATTTCTAAATTCATTTTCATATTCTCAGTGCCTGCCATAGTTCCTGACTCACAGGAGAAGATCAAAAATTAATGTGAACTAAGGACTGCAGTAATTTAAGCAATGTTAAAAGATAGGGATTCAGTCGTGAACCAAGGTCCAGTACATAGATTCGTGAAATTTTGGCCCTGGAAAGATGGCAGGAAGAACACAGGCCAGTGGTTCTTAACCTTTCTTTCCCCCTATGTGCTTGACAGATTCCTGTCAGTAACCATAGCTCACAGAAGCTGTGATTAGTAACCAAGAGGGGTTGGGGCAAGTAGGCAAAGGAGAAGGAAAGAAAATGCTTGACAAAGCCTCCCAAAGGCATGTCAGCAAACCTGAATGCATAAATCCATAATTTGATTTTTTTTTCTAGCATCTTTCCTTTTCAAATGAAAAACGTTGAAGAAGCTATAAGTATTTTCAAGGTTACTCTACTAGTGAGTGGGAGATTTTATGCTAAAATTTAAATCTTCTTGTTTGATGCCCTTCGGCACCATAAACCGATTTATCTGGAATCTTAAGGGCAAAGGTTTTATTTATTTATTTATTTTTATTCTTATGTTAATCCCCATACATTACATCATTAGTTTTAGATGTAGTGTTCCATGATTCATTGTTTGTGCATAACACCCAGTGCTCCATGCAGAATGTGCCCTCCTCAATACCCATTACCAGGCTAACCCATCCTCCCACCCACCAAGGGCAAAGGTTTTAAGCAAAGAAATCAAACCTGTAGATTGAAATTAAGATTTAGTCCTCCCAGAATTCAGAAGATGCCTGAAAGTAATAAGCTCAGAAGTCTGCACCAGCTTCTTGGATCTTGTTTGGGAAGGGAGCCTTTGCCAGGATCAGGCTGGGCCCTGAAAAGATGAACAGAGGGACTTAAGGTTTTCACTGCTCTGTGCATATTCCAAACTCTTTTTCACCTGCCATTAAGACCTCATATTAACCCCGTGCAGGTCTCTCGATGGCTATGGCCGGAGCAGGCCCCTGTTCACTCTGGTCCCAGTCCTTTGGATTCTTCACTTACTCATTGAGTGCCTGGTATAAGCCAGACCCTACTGTGGAAAGGCTAACTGGCTAACAGAGTGGTGAACTAAACAGACATAATTCTAGTCTCCGTGGCAGTTAGAGCCCATGGGGAGAGAGAGGTTAATCCATACACACACATACGCACACACATATACACAAATAATTCACTCATTCAATAAATTCATTCATTGAATGTTATATCATATATATGTGTATATATATGTATATACACACAAGATTTTATATATAATATATAAACAAATATTTTATATATATAAACAGAGTTTCTGCTTTGGTCCTTAAGAGTGTAGTGGGGGAAACAGATAATAAGTAAGGGACTGATTAATTAATTCAACAAATAAGTATTGCGTGCCAGCCTTATGAAAAGCACTATTTTCAGCTTTGTGGCTAATGAGCAAAAGATGTAAAGTTTAATGGCGTTTACACGCTAATGAGTGAGACACAGAACGCATACACGTGCAATTATAAGTGCCAGTGAGAAAAGGTAATACTGGACCAAGGAGAGGGGCAGGGGCTGCTATTGTCGATGCGATAGTTAAGAAAGGCCCTCCCTCCTGGGTTGATGACATTTGAGAAAAGATCCAAGGGAAATGAGGAAGCAAACTCTGCAGATATCTGGGGGAATGCCCTCTAGAGAAGGATGTCACCTATGCATCTTGGGAACATCAAGGAAGGTCCACATGAAAACGAGAGCACAGGGAAGAGTGGTGGAAAGTGAATGTGTGAAGTCGGTGGCCAGGGATCAGATGATGTAAGTTATGATGAGGATTTTAGATTGGTTGAAAACATGAAGTACTACGAAGACAATAAAAATGATGTGAGGATGGAAAAGAATGGGGAAGGACCTATTTAGATGGTGTTGGTCAAGGAATGGTCCATGAGAAAGCAAAATTTAAACTGAGTTCTGATGTATTAATACAACTTTTAGGAACAGCATTCTGGATAAAGGGAAGAATACACATAAAAGCAACTTGTACGTGTGCAACTTGGCTACCATCCCGTTAATACATCTAGAACCAAACAAATGATCAAAAAGAAAAATTACCAAGAAGTAGTAACACTCCAAATATGCATCCTAGGATAGAAATTTGGTTTTAAGTATACGAAGAAAATTGATAGATCACCTTTTTCTTCTTATTGCTAGGATAAAATATCATATAATTAGATTTTCAAAGACATACCGAGCACTGTAATTTACACGTCACTATGCATAAATCTACATGTTGAACCCAAGTGGTCATAATATGAGATATAGTCTTTTTTAGTCTAATATTTCATATTAGACAGTGATGTAGAAAATAGTACCTGTAATTTACCCTTGTGGCAGAGAGAAGAGGCTGATAAGGAGATTAGTGTGGAATCTTCTCTGCCAGAATTTAAAATGGTATAGCAATTCTTCCCTACACCAGAGGTTAGTTTGCCCCGATTATAATCTCTAAAACCGGGAATGACCTTCAGCTAAACTCAAGAGAACAAAGCAGGATGCAATCCATGATACTTAACACTTTCATAACAAAGGACATAGGAATACTTCACTGCATTCAAGACTTCATGGATTTAGGCACTTAAATACAGTAGCTCCAACTCTCCTTCACTTTCCATCTCAAGGTCAGAAAAGATAATACAACCAAATTCTTCAAAATTTTACTTCTCTGTAACTTTAATCAGAATTGCTTTTTTTTTTTTTTTTTTTTAAATCAAGGCTTATAAACAAATAACACAAAACCAGGTCTTGGAGAAATACGGATAAATAAAACAATTTCTAGGAGTAATTAAAATTGTATCATTTTAAACATTTGAGACTTTGTTGATGACGTGATCAGTCTTTTACAATCTATCTGTATTAGGTGCCTACATAAAATAAAACATTGGTATCAGTCATCTAACGTTTCTGTGAGTTAGATGCAACTTGGATAAGTCACAAAAGTATAAGTGGAAATCTTGATTTCTTGGTTTCTGATAAGAGTAGTAATCTAAGATATTGCTTGAACAATACCTTATTGTTTTCAATATTGCTGTGTTTTCCCTTTTAATAAAATAAAACTTTTAGTCCTTTAAGAATTCTAATATAAAAACAATAGCTTTTATTTTGTGGATTATAACTTTATGGAAAAAAAATGGGTGCAAAATTGAATGCAAATGAAAATCCCATGGGTGCCACACTTTTCGTGGAATTTGTGATACAATAAAATTTTTCTTTCTTCTCTTTTCACTTTTCAAGGCATGCAGAGCTTATTACTTTATGTATCTCCCAATTCAGGCCTTGGGCAGCCTATAGCTTTCTAATCAACTGTATTTGCCAGTTTTTATAAAATCTGTATTTGCCTGAAAATTGCTTTTGCTCACAGTCCAAAGGGGCTTGCCCCTCCTCTCTCTCCTTGCTATTTCTTTTAACATGAGGAGCAATTGAGGAAGAAGGAAAACAAAAATTAAGTTAGTTCTTCTGTTGTTTCACACATGTATGCCCTGATGGTCAGATGCGGGAGGAAGGAAAAGAGGGATTGACTCTGTCTTATGGCTCTTGTCCTATAACGTTCTCACAGCAGCAGCCAGGTATGTTTTTGTCTACAAACATTAAGTGCTTTCTTGATTTCTCATGTTTTCTGTGAGCTTCATTACACATTAAAAAAATATATATTTTTATTGAACTTTTTTTTGACAAATCAATATTTGTGTCTTTCATTCTGCACTATATAGTTACAGAACATTTTCCAGGAGTCAGAATTACGCCACGTCCATCTTCTCTTTTTCTTTGATGATGAAAAGCTGCAATAAGAAGGACCCAAATTTTAGAAATCTTTTGATTATTAAAAAAAGGTATTTTGCATTTAATGGGAGTTATATGTACAGTTTTAAGATTGAAAAGAAATCAAGGCATTAATGATAGAGCTTCCAGAAAAAGAAAAATAAATCTGATGTATACCGTCTAGTTTGGTGCGCTAGCTATTAAAGCCCTGAGATATATTTGGTGTGCTCCAGTCATTTATGAAATTAGTGTTTTTGCTTTTGAAGTGCTTCCTCAGGGATCACAAGTAGGGCTTAACTAGGACTAGTAAGGAAAAGGAAACATTGAATGGAAAGTATCAAATGGGAAGCTGTATACTGGGTATTAGGGATGCTATTACAGGTGCGAAGCCAATACCTCTTGGAGAGAATTCTTTTTTTTTTTTAAAGATTTATTTATTTATTTATTTATTTATTTATTTGAGAGAGAGAGAGAGAGAGAGAGAGAGAGAGAGAAACAGCATGAGAGGGGAGAGGGTCAGAGGGAGAAGCAGGCTCCCCGCTGAGCCGGGAGCCCGATGTGGGACTCGATCCCAGGACTCTGGGATCATGACCTGAGCTGAAGGCAGTCGCTTAACCAGCTGAGCCACCCAGGCGCCCGAGAATTCTTATCTTAGTCTTGATATCAGTCTATTAGGATACAGCCTTCATCAGATCAAGGTGCTGGACTTGTTTAGGTAGAGCTCAACCCATTGTCTGGCACAGAGTCGGCACACTCCTCATATTTGCTGATTGAATGAATGAATGAAATTGACTTAGCTCGACTACCTCTCATGGACACATGTAGTGCTTGAAACAAAAAGAGCTTCCAACCTATAATAATGTGAAACAGGTGGCTGCCTCACTTTATCACTTTGCTTCTGTGTGTCTGTGTATGTGTAGCCGACTCCTAAAAGTGGCATGCTCTCCAGGGCCAAGAGAGGGTGTGAGGCGCTGCTGTTGATATCATGGCCTACTTTCATCGTTCACATCCACCTCTATTTTTTTTTTTAAGATTTTATTTATTTATTTGACACAGAGAGAGACAGCGAGAGCAGGAACACAAGCAGGGGGAGTGGGAGAGGGAAAAGCAGGCTTCCCGCGGAGCAGGGAGCCCGATGTGGGACTCGATCCCAGGACCCTGGGATCATGACCTGAGCCGAAGGCAGACGCTTAACGACTGAGCCACCCAGGCGCCCTCCACCTGCTATTTTAACTTGTTATTTGAACCATGCAAGCTAATGCCAAAATACAACTGAAAAGGTTTTAAAAAAAAGGTTGTGTGTGTGTGTGTGTGCGCGCATATGTGTGTTTGTGTGTGGAGGGGTCTAGCAGAATTTCCTCCACACACACACACACACACACAAATAAGCTACACTGCTTCATCCCCCTTTTTTTCAACTACAAATGGATGAATGATGAAGCTGTGTCCTGATAAGCAAGTTAAAATGGATTTAATTTGAAATCACTCTGTGTTGGCAAGTGGGAACACACTTTAAAAGTCATATTGATTACACCAATGATTTACTTCTGGGCTAGGTGGTAGACAAGTTGTTTTATGATTTTTACTAACATTATGTGCTAGCTGAATTTGAAGACTGGTCTAATAAAAAAATAAATATGCCCAAACACTACTTGAAAAAAATTATGTTGAATTAAGACTTATTTGATAAATTATACTCAGATAGTTATTTATCTTGGACAGAAAACTGTAGCTCCTTCTTTAAACTGATGGCAATTTCCCTTAGAAACACTGTAGCTATTTCAAGTCCAACTAGTTCTGCTATTTTTGTTTACTTGGCCAGTGTGGTGATAGTTACGATATTTCAGTATGAAATCTGTTTTTTTTTCCCTATGAAATAATTATCTTTAACCAAAAAAGGCTACAATGAAAGGAATCACAAAACAGCAGTACACGTTAAGCCCCCAGTTTAGATGGGGGAGAAAACCATTAAATGCCAGCTGAGTCTATTTAATAGTAATGAGGGAATTGGGAGAATACAGCTGAGAGACTCTTGAAAGTGATCTTTTGAGGAAAGTTGGAGAACAGCGGTAATTGTTGATAGGCAAATATCCTTGATTCCAAAAAGGTGAGAAAAGTGTCTTAGGAAACTATAGTTCAATCTACTTGTTTTTGCTTGCTGACGGAAAAATCTAAGAATATTAATAGAAGAATGGGATTTTGGCGCTTATCTGTAAAAGAAAGTGGTGATCACACAGAGCCTACATGAGATCACTAAGAATAGATCTTGTCAAATTTCAGGTGTGTGTTATGACCATACTATACTCATGACATCATAACTTTTAGAGAAGCCTTGTGGAAAATGTAGAAATATATGAAGTGGATGATCATACTCTTGGATTTCTAGTGGTTGAAACACTACTCCAAGGCAGTTTGGTTCTCTGTCCTATTCACCGTGGTTACCGATATTTTGGATGAGAGTCGTGGAAGATTTGTATAGATGACATAGAACTAGGCGGGGTTGCAAATGATTAAAGAAACCATATCGGTATTCTAAAATTATACCTGGCTTGAATGGCAGGTTACAGCATAAGAGACAAAATTTAGGGGCAATGAATAAAATATTCATTCATTCATTCATTCATTCATTCATTCATTCATTCATTCACCAGGAAAAAGGAGCCAGCCCTAGCTATTTACTGCTCTCGGTCACACTGCCCAGTGAATACTGCCCCACTGGCCCCACTCAGCCACCTTGAAAACCTCAGAGAGGCCCCGTCATCATGACTCAGTCCTGGGCTGGAATAGGGGTGTATTAAATGGCAAAGATGCATTCCAGAGTCAGCCTCCCTGGTTTTGAATCCCAGCTTTTCCATTTACTAGCTCTGCAACTTCCGAAGTTACCAGACACTTTTGAATCTCTATTTTCTTATCTGTAAAAGGGCAAATGACAAAAATAGCACTGACTTCACAAAATATTGGCTTTGTAGGAGCTAATATGTATGAAGTACTTAGAACAGGTCATCCTATCAACCACTCAACAATGATAATTATTTCTTCCTTGAGTTGTGTAAGTTCTATACTCCCACCCTACTCCCAGGGGCAGAGACAGATAATATTTCTTGTCTTCAGGCTATACTAAGAGGCAGAGGCTATTTATTTTTGTATTCTCTAGAAGCAAGATGCATTTAGAGATGCCTGGAGGTCAAAACCAAAAGTTTCCTGTATACATACTTCATTTGCCAACCCACACTCCCCAAATCACTTTTTTCTTGATGCTTGAATAACACTTTTTTCCCCATAATTCTATTGGAGTACTTAGCACACAAGACTGACTTTTTTTTTTTACACTGCTGTCATCCTAACAAAATAGGTTATTTATGTTCATCTTTGTGTTCCCATTACCTATCACAGTGCCTGAAAGATAAGTGCTCAGATGTGTGCTGAATAAATTACTGGTTGGTCTTCACATGTTGCATGTGAAGGGAGTAAGACTAGGTAGGTGAGCAGATGACACAAGATGACAGATTTTTACTTAGGAAGAAAATTCTCTACATCTATTCTGCTCAAAATTCAAATGTGTGCCTTCCAGGAATTAGTGAACATCTTACTACTGGATTACTGGAAATGTACAGGCAAAAGTTGAATAACAGATTAGAAAAGCTACAGAGTGACTTTAGGATTCAGTAAAAGTTTAAGACAGGGATTAGAGATTATGTAGACGTTCATTGTTTTTATTTTATTTTATTTGTATGCAGCTATCAAAAGTGTACTAAATTGTTGACTGGGGAAAATATAACCAAGAGCGACTTTTTTTTTTTTTTTTTTACTCCTTTGTAGTGCTATTTCATTGTTAAGCATCACCGAACAGGGAGAGGCATGTATATGCCAGTCAGGGGTAAGAGCTCCGGATCCAGATGGCTGGGTTCAAGTCCTACCTATCCCTCCCCCTCCCTTGCTACGTCAATTTGGCCTGTTGCTACCTTCTCTGTATTTTAGTTTTCATCTGTAAAATTGAAAATAATATCTCTCTACGTCTTGAGGTTGCTCTAGAAATGAACTGGGAAAACATATGCAAGTGCTCAAAACACTGCCAGGTCCATATAAGTGCTCAATCTTGATTGATTATTTTCCACCTCTTCTCCCCAGGGCATGTGTTTTTCCCAGTGCAATAAATGAAAAGTGTACAAGCTTCAGATTTTGACAGATGGGTATTTGAATTGCAATTCTGCCACTTACTATCTGTGGAAGCTTCAGATATTTCTTATTCTGTCCACACTTTCTTTCTTTCATTCTTAATACAGGAATAATGACACTCACTTTGTATGGTGATTCATTCCTTCGATTCTTCCCTCTCTTAGCCATTCAAGGAAAAGTGAATGAGTCTGCTTTGTGCCTGGTACCAAGTCAAGGGCCAGAGGTAGAGCTTGCAGTCTAGGGAAGATAGACATTAAGCAGATATTTTATGGCAAGATAGTTTAAGTATTGTAACAATGGCTCACGCATTGAGCATTTACTACATTACACTGCATTACCTTACATATACTACTATATAGCCAGGCATTTTGCTTGGATCTCTTCTTGTTTCATTTCAATTGGTCCTCAAAACAAGACTTTGAGGCAGATGCTATTAGTATTTTGAAGATGTGGGAATTGAGGCATAAAGAGGCTAAATAAAGTGATTGAGACTCAGGCTGGTTAATTCTTGAGGCCTTCAGCTTGAGGCCTTATGCTACCCAGAGGGCAAGTGCATAGGTCTGTGATGGGGACTGTAGCAAGCTTTGAGGAATTTGAACTAGTAAGGGACAAAGGATGCAGAGGTGCTTGCAAAGTCTTCAAAAGACAGACAGACAGACAGACAGACAGACGGAAGCCACACCAGGAATGCATGTTATGCTGAGAGAAATGACTTTGTCCAATGCTTACAAAAGGAATGTATACTAATGTTGCTGAAGATTAATTTAAGGAATGTATTTTTAAGGGTCTACCACAATTATTGTAAAATAGCAGGTGTTTAACAAATGGTTGTGCTTATTATTAATTTCTTAGTACCGAAGAGAGAATACCCATAGATAAAATTACAAGAAAGTACTAGCAACATTCTGTTCCTTCCCATGCTGTGCCTGTGAACCAAAAGATAATGACTGTGGCATTCAGATTACCTTTCAGTGCTCTGTACTGCCCAGCCAAAACTTCTTTATAGACCTAGAATTTTCACAGGCTCTCATAAGGGAGTAATGATAGCATCCCGAATCCTCCTTCCTTACAGTCTTTGCCTCTAAGTGGGATTAGTGAGAGGGATTTGGGAACGTGGCAGAACTCAAATTTCAGGCACACAGAGAAAATTGTGCTCAAAATTAGCTTTCAATGTCTTGAAAACATACTCTACTTACCCATTATTATTAAACACACTCTGCTTACCCATTATTATTAAAGTACATGCGTTGAGGTTTTCGTACAGATTTCAGTGGCCCAAGTAATGCTGCATTTGTCTAGCGTTAAGTGTGGAGGAGATGTTCCACCTAAGTAAAACTTCCAGATAACTGAAGTTTACTCCTTTAGGCCCCAAACTTACTAATTTTTAACCTAAAAGTATAGGATTCATTTACTTTCCTTCTTTGATACAGTGTTTGTTCTCTAGAAAAGGGAATTTTTGTGAAGGAATCGTGGAAGATAAATAAGGCAGTAAAACTTAACGCACATTACTGAAGGAATGATGAGATACTTACTTGGATGGCCCAAAGGGAAATTCTGCATCACTCCAGCTTCTCAGACCTACTGTATGTAGTTAGTTGAGGTTGACAGATACATGCCTCTGGATAAATGAAGTATTCTGGATCATGTAGACGTTCATTTCTTCTGATGTCACACACGTTCCCAGTATTGCCAAATCGGCATTCAAATGATAACTCTGAATAGCAGAATATTAAGATGGGCATATGTTCTGGACTGAACGTGTCTCTCCCCTTCCCATTTATATGTTGAAGCCCCGACCCCCAACATGATAGTATTTGGACTTTTGGGAGGTAATTAGATTCAGGTGAGGTCATGAAGGTGGGGGCCCCATGTTGAGATTAATGCCCTTCTAAGAAGAGACCAGAATACTCTCTCAACAGGTGAGTATACACATGCAGAAGGCAGAGGCTGCAAGCCAGGAAGCGAGCTGAAGGAACAGAATGAGGAAATTAGCGGGCACTGTGAACTTCCCAGCCTCCAGAACTGTGAGAAATAAATGCCTGTTTGTTTGTTTATTTATTTATTTATTTATTTATTTGACAGAGACAGAGACAGCGAGAGCGGGAACACAGGCAGGGGGAGTGGGAGAGGGAGAAGCAGGCTTCCCGCCGAGCAGGGAGCCCGATGCGGGACTCGATCCCAGGACCCTGGGATCATGACCTGAGCCGAAGGCAGACGCTTAACGACTGAGCCACCCAGGCGCCCCAAATGCCTGTTTTTTAAGCCACCTAGTCGATGGTATTCGGTTATAGCCATCTAAGCTAAGACAGTGTGGCAATCATCACATGACCTTGGCCTCAGCTGTCCTCTGTCTTAAATAGTTGAACAAATTAGCCACAGGCAAGTTTTGTTGTGCATAGATACACATTAAGGTATGCCTAATTTCCTGCTTACTTTCCTTTTCTCCCCTCTCTGGGTTTAGAAATCTCTGCTTTACATGTACTAACAAGTTTTCAAAGCTGCTTCTCTTGCATTGCTCTCCATTATTTTCAGAGCTTTAAAAGAAAATATATTTAATTATTCTTTTCTTAAAAGTTTCTCTGGGATATTTTCCAAGCGGAGATTTTCTATTTGTAAATTGCATGTTTTCCAAATGTGAAGGAGCTCTAACTAATGAATTGTTTTATATTCAAATAATACTTTCCTGCTCTATGATTGATGTAGGCCTTTGCTTATCTTGCTATTATCTTCCTTTTTTTGTTTGTGGTGGTAGCCCTAGGGTTGACAGTATAGCCTTTAATTTAGCACGGCTGTCCTTCAAACAATACACTTCAAATTGCTTCTTCCCATCTTTTGTGCTAGTTGTACTTATGCTAGAAACCCATAATTCATTCCTACTAAACCAGGGGTCACAAGCTATAGCCCCCAAACCAGATTTAGCCTGTGAGCTAAGATTATTATTTTGTTTTTACATTTTTAAATGGTTAGAAAACTCCAAAGAAGAATATTTTGACAGGAGAAAATTCTATTAAATTCAAATTTCAGTGTCCATAAGTAAGGTTTGATTGGAACACAGCCATGATCATTCATTTACATATTGTGCATGGCGGTTCTCAGCTACAAAGGCATTCAGAGTCGAGGAGTTGCGACAGACCATTTGGTCTGGAAAGCCCACACTATTGACTGTCTGACTCTTTACAGAAAATGCTTGCTGACCTCTGCTTTTAGAGCATTAGAAAAATAGAGGAGAGAACATATCTTTTCTATTTATCTTCAGTTTAACCGTTTGAGGGTCTTTACCCTCAGCTTTCTGTCTTGCTTGTGCGCCTGTGTCCCAGCTGGTTCTCCCTCCTTGCTCTCTGCCTTCCCCCAAGGGTAGACTGCTGTTGCTTGATTCTTGATACTAGTCTGGCGGTGGGGGACACAGGGGTTTCTCTATGGTCCTGGCCCAGCCTCAGTCTCAGGAAGGCTCTGTGCCTGAGTCCCAAGGATGGGGCTTTCTCAGCGATCCTGCCTCTCTTTGGTCTACAGACTAAAAACTGTGCCTTCATCGTTGGAGGGTCTTAGGTAGGAGTTCACCGCGCCTTCCCTAGTGGTAGGAGATTTCTAATAGTATTGCCATAGGGTCCTGGAACTAGAAGTTTCCTGCCTCCTCCCTCCCCCTTGTGGTAGAGATTTTTTCTTTTACCATCTTCTTGTTGTAATGTGTCTTCACTTCTTGTCCTCATCTTGATCCATTCTTTCTTATGAGTTCCCAGTAAAAGTTTGTGGAAAAAAGCCCGTGAGTATTTGCCTGTGCTCACTCCCCCTCTCTGCTTGGAGGAGTGTCCATACCCTTTGTTACTACTGTTTTGCAAGGTTAACTCAATCTGTGTGAGCTGTAATTCCTACTAACCTAGTTGAGTAAGGAATTGTGTTCCCAGTTGGGAAGACAGGGTTTGAAAGCATTTTTACAGCTTAGTTAATTTTCAGTACTGATTTGCACATCTGAGCAACTATTTGGTTAGGCAGACTGTCTTTATGTTGTTACTCATATTTCAAATTAAAATCCAATTTAGAGACTAATTTGAGTGACTGTAATATGGCAGACTGAGCTAACACAGAACCTCTCCCATTACAAGCATCAAAATGTGCCAGATAAAATCTAACAATTAAAAAAACTATCTATAGCTTAGATTGCAAGTGAGAAAGCAAGTGATTCCAGGTGCAGAAATGAAAAGGGAAGTGAAGGCTGGAATGACATCTTGGTAGAAGTTGAGGGAGGGGGATGAAAGACATGTCAAGTGGTTCCAGACTTAGAAATTAGCCCCATGGTTGGGGGCAAAGCAGGAACCAGGGGTGAGGTGTTAGATATGCTCTATACCCATACCTTAAACTTCACTAATTAGCTTGGAATCTAAATTTTTGCCACAGAGTTGGTTCAGGAAATGTTCTCTCAAGAAATTTACCTAAATGGGGCGCCTGGGTGGCTCAGTTGGTTAAGCGACTGCCTTCGGCTCAGGTCATGATCCTGGAGTCCCTGGATCGAGTCCTGCATCGGGCTCCCTGCTCTGCAGGGAGTCTGCTCCTCCCTCTGACCCTCCCCCCTCTCATGTGCTTGCTCTCTCTCATTCTCTCTCTCTCAAATAAATAAATAAAATCTTAAAAAAAAAAAAAGAAATTTACCTAAATGATTGCTAGGCTAGAACAAACCAGAAGAAGTAAAATGAAAGACAGTACTCTTAAGAAACATCTAGCTACACTGGTTTCTCATAGAACAAATAATCCCTGCCAAAGGCGGGCTCACAATTAAACATTAGAAATATATGAGAAGGAGCTAGAACCTTGGATTGAGTCAATATTCATAACAAATCAGTGAGTGAATGAACCCTGTGTTTCCAGCAGAGGGAACAGAAATTCATAGAGAAGGTATGTCTGTAAAACAAAAACAACTTGATGTGGAAAAAATCAGAAAGAGACTATAAAATAAACATATTTATAATTACTTTAAAAATGTATTTTAAAAGAATGGAAACTATAAGGAGATAACCTGACACTGAAAAATTAATAGGTACATTTGAAAAACATTATTGAAAAATATGAGAAAAGAATGCTGAAAGGTTTTTTTAAATAAAATGATATTCAATTATATTTAAGTTCTGAAAAATTTGAAAACTTCAATTTATAAGACCATTTTATAAGAAAAGAATGCTGGGTCCTTGGGTGGCTCAGTCATTAAGCATCTGCCTTCAGCTCAGGTCATGGTCCCAGGGTCCTGGGATCGAGTCCCACGTCGGGCTCCCGGCGCAGCGGGAAGCCTGCTTCTCCCTCTCCCACTCCCCCTGCTTGTGTCCCCTCTCTCGCTGTGTCTCTCTCTGTCGAATAAATGAATAAAATCTTTAAAAAAAAAAAAAAAAAGAAAAGAATACTGAAAGGTTTTTTTAAATAAAATGATATTCAATTATATTAAAGTTGTGAAAAATTTGAAAACTTCAATTTATAAGACCATTTGTATTCACTTACATAGCAACATTTTCACTTTATCTGATGTTATAGGCTTGTATTAGAAATTACTGGGGAACCTGAAAGGAATTTATTGTGGGTTAAATATTAAACAAGCCAGGAACTGGGGGGGTGAGCCTTATGTTTGGTTTTGATTTTCTGAGATATTAATCTGGTCATGTCATCCCTTGCATTAAACTCTTCAGTGATTTCCCATTGTCCAACCTTCTTAATATGTTTTATATGTTCTTAATTTTATTAATTGAGCATATGCCAAATATTTATTTGTGTATGACCTTTCCCTTTTACTCCTTATGTCCCAAATGCCTGGAACACAGTCTGGTACATTGCAGGTGTTTAATAAATAGTTGCTGAATGAACAGATAAAGTCAAGGTCTTGGCAATGCTGTTCTCTTTGTGGGAAAGCTCTTCCCATCCTCTTCTTCCCCTTTTCCTGGCAAACTCCTCTATTTGTCAGCGTTCAGGTTTCAGATTCTGCAAGAAATCTTTTCTTGTTCTCTCAGCCTAGTTTAGATCCCTGTTTTATTCTTCCACAGCACCTTATAATGCCCTTTTGTAACGTTACTCAATCATTCACTCAACAAGTAGTTTTTGAGTGCCTGCGATGACCCAACCCCTGGTCTAGGCCCTGGGAATGCAGTAGCAAACACAACAGACCGTCTGAACTCTTGTGAAGTTTATATTCCAGTGTGGTGGGGGTGGGGAGGGCAGGCAAGACCTAAGTAAAGCAGTAAATACATAGTACTTCATTTAATTATAAGTAGTGGGAGGAATCAGGAAGCAAGCTTAGGGGGATGAGAGAGCCAAGGAAGTGGGGGTGGCTCATTTACATAGGGGACCAGGGAGGTCCTCATGCATTAGATGTTTTTTAAAGAGAATCTGTAAGTGAATGAGGCATTGGCCCTGAGGATAACTAGGGAAAAGTGGACCAGTCAGAGGAAAGAGCAAGGGTAAATGCCTTGAGGGGCGAATGTTCTAAAAGTACTGTAGGACCGCAATGAGGCCCATGTGATTGGAGCAGAGTGAACGAGGGAAAGGGTAGGAGATGAAGTCAGAGAGGGACTTTTTTCTTTTTTTTTTTTTTTTTTAGAAGTGATGTCGTTTTAGTTATTACAGTTACCACTGAGTGGGCTGGGCATGGTGTAGGGAAAAGGGGCATGGTGCAGCTTCTGGTCTCGCAGATGGTTCAAAGGAGCACCAGGTGCTGAAGGTGCAGCAGCCCCAGGACCAGCAGCAAGATGGGTCTGGGCAGCGCAGGCCGATTCAGGATGTGGGGTCCGGGCTGGGAGCTGGGTGTCCACCAGTGATTCTAGGGGACCCCAGGACCAGCCCTCCACAAAGCTGGTGGGCCTAGGAACTCCTTTCCTCAGCCTCAGATGGGGTTCGCTCCACTTAAGAGATCCCATTCCCAAGGTCTGGGCATGGCCGTGGTGGTGCCCTTCTGCTTGAGGTGCAGACCTGTGGTCACAGCCTGGGGACTGAGTGGGTCCAGCCCAGCCAACTCAGCAGAAGGTCAGTACCCAGCTCCTTTCCATGCTGCTGGGGCGGTCGCGTAAGGGAGGGCCCCACAGAGTCCATTCCCCACAACTGTGGCTGCTGAGGGCCACGCCACGTTGGCCGCCTCCTGGAAGAGGGCATGGAAGTTTTCGTGGAGATGAGCCAAGCACTGGAGCGAGGCCACTGTGCCCACGGACTGGCTGAGGCTGAGGCTTGGTATTTTAAGGGTTTTGGTTTTCACTCCTAAGATATTAAAGCCACAGGAGGATTTTAGTTTGAATGGGCTCTCTGCTATGTTGACCATAGAGGGTAAAAAGTCTCCAGGGAGATTAGTTAGAAAGTAATTAAAAAAATCCAGATCAGAGATGATGGTGTTTGGGACCTGGGGAGTAATAGGGAAAGCAGTGATAGTTGGTCAACTTCTGGATACATTCAGGACATTTAGCCCACAGGATTTGATGAAAGATTGAATATAGGGTATGAGAGAAACAAAGCAGGTGATGATGATCAGGCCTCTGACCTGAGTATCTGGAAAAAGTGAGCTCAATTTACTGAGATTGGGAAGACTACAGAAGAGCAGAAGGAAGGGGTTATTCCAGGAGGAATATAAATTTGGACATGTTGAGTTATCTATTGGACACACAAATGAAGAGTTTGAGTTGGCAACTGTGTATAAAATTCTGGAACTCAAGGGAAAAGTCCAGGATGGAGATATAAATAGGGGCGTTATTAACATATAGATGTTATTTAAGGCATCTGGAGGATGGAAAGATGAAGACTGTTGACTCAGCTCTGGGCAATTCCAACATTTAAAGGTTGAGAAGATGAGGAAGCACCAACTAGAGAGGAAAACCAAAAGAGAGTGGTGATCAGAGGCCAAGTAAATGTCTTTTAAGAAGATGGCAAGGATTATCTGTGTGAAATACTAACAGGTGAGGTAAGATGTCATTTGGGAATTGACCATCGTGTCTCGTGTGTGTGGAGGTCATTGATGGTCCTGACAACTTGTTGGAATAGCAGGTGAAGGCTTCATTGGAATAGGTACAACAGAGGATGGGAACAGATATTTTAGAGACAGAATGAAGGAGTTTTTGGAGAACTTTTGCTTCCAAAGGGTAGAGAAATCAGAGTAGCTGGAGGAAGATAGAATACTCAACATACTTAAAACTCCTGTGCCAATAAGAATGGTAAGAATTGTAATTTGTGATAACAGTTCTGTCCATCTTGTTGACTTCTTTTTGCCTACTATAATACTTGACCCAAAGCAGAAGCACAATTAAATATTTCTTAAACAAGTACCATTTCAGTTAAAATTATAACCCCGAATTTGTTATCATTTGGAAATATTTTCAATTGACGTTGCTTTTTCTTTTAAATTGGACAAAAATATGTATTTTGACACGTGAAAAAAATGAAGCGATCACAGACAATGATTATTTCATATCTACTCCCCAATTCCCCATCTGACTTAATTATGCAAAGCACCACATACCACCTTTATTTCAGAAAAACCATGCAATGTGACAAATTAATTTGCTAAAAATATTCAGCACAGGTAGCTTTAATTATCTGGAGCAGAGTTTTTCAAATCATGGAAAAAAGAAAGTAAATCTATTTTTCTTCAACAAAGTAGACTTTAAGTTTGGAGAGCATCAGGAAACCATGAAGTCTTTAAGGAGTACCATAGTTGTGTGTGAAAGGTTGATTCATTGCTGAGGGATGGTACACATTTATGTGATGAAACACATGTATTTGATCTGAAGATGGTCAGTTGTCGTTCTATAGATCCTCAGCCTGATATCTGGGAAACTACACAAATGAAGGAAGTCATGAAAGATAAGATGAAACACAGGCTGCAGATAGATAGGGGTGCTTAGCTTTGTTTGATGGATAATCAAGAATGTTTGAAAATTTTAAGCCAGGAAGTGAAATGATCTGAGCTGTGTATTTATTAACTAATGTAAAAATTGGTTGCAAGATTGAAATGTATGGAGAAGATCAATGTTTTACAAACATGACTCTGGAAGATTTCATTGGATGCCCCTTGAAAAAAGTTCCACGGTAAAACAAATGAGGAGATACCAGGTTTCCAAAGCACTGGATTAAACAAATTTAAAGATGTCTTTAAGGTAGCCTATGACATGCTTTGTGAATCTCCAAGTCATATGGGCTAGGCACATCATGGAACTCTTTATTCAAGGAACTCTATTATTCTTTGGAACAGTTTGACAATTTTGGTTTGTATTATCGTTGTGATCTGGATGTCCAAACCTGAACCTGAGGAGGAATTATGGGAACGGAAAAGAAGGAGGAGATGATAATGGGCATGCCTTATTGCCTAATAGGTGGTGAAAATAGGGAAAGGGAAAAGCCAAAAGGGAAACATATTGGTCCATAAAGCTGATGAGTTTAGCTTAGCACTTAATGAGCTTCAAGATGCTGTGGGGACAACCACATACAAGTTAGGGCTTTGACCCTGAAAGAAGTTTCAGAAGCACAGATACCAAATAGTACATCGTGTTGAGAATAATGGGAATGATTAGAGCATGAAGTAGGGATATTGAAGAAATGGTAGCTACAGATTTTTTTTTTGAAAAAAAAAAGTGCAGAATAGAGCAAAAGACTAGTTTTAGAAAAGATATGGCAAAAAGTACTTGAAAGTAAGTACTTTTTTTTTTTTTTTTTTTTTTTTTTTAGCGTGACTAGCATTATTTCCTGTATTCAGACTGGGATATAAAAAGAAAGCCAATGTAAAAAAATGTTTTTCTGCTCAGCATATTAATTCACCATGGCAGAAAAGTGTGATGCCTCCTTCAGAAATCCTGACATCCTCAGGATACTTGGGCAATCAGTATTTTGTGACAAGTCAGGAAATCCTCACTCGTTTAGCTTTGTCATCCTTCCTGTGAGTATTCATGGTGATCCATTGTATCACATCAGGATTACAGTGTGAGGTTCCCATCTCCTCCCCTTGACATGCTCAGAGATCTACCTTCTGGGCTTTCTTGAGAACCACTAGTTCACAAAGAAGTATTTATTCTTAGAACTGTGCCTGTCAGCCCTTGCAGGTGCATCATGGAAAGTGCAGGAATTTATTGAATGACTGAAAAGCTGACAAGGTGCCATCATCAGAAACAAAACCTTTTAAAAAATCAGAAAACTGAGATTAAATAAACTACAACACACTCTGCCCTTTGTTGTATTCATATCCTTTACATAATTAAGTCTACCTTCATTTATGTTTAGAAGGAAATAGATGTAGCAAAACCTGTGAATGCATTTTCAAGGTCAGAATGTGGAGTTTGGAAGAAAAATATGGAGCAGACGGTAAGCTCATAGGAAAATTAAGTCAGCCAGCTCTCCCCAGATGGTCACCTTTATACTGTTTTTGTAGCTCATGAATTAGGCACCTGTGTTTTCTTCAACTCACTCCCTGCCATGTGAATTCTTTCATTTGACATTTTAATTGCAAATAAAAACAATAAATCCTGATTTTTTTCACCAAAAAACCCCCACAAAATCCTATGTTTTTTACTCTTATCTGTTCTTGGAATGCAATAACACATTCATATTTGGGGATTCCTAAAATGCTTATTTGAATTTTACAATTCAAATTGTATAATATGTTATGATAATAGAAATGCAAATATAGTGGTTTGACACACATAAAGGGTTTCTTGCACTTTTCAGGAGACTGGCTTGAGTAACTTTTAAGATCTGTTCAGTTTCTTTTCTTTTTTTTTTAAAGATTTTATTCATTTATTTGACAAGGAGAGAGAGAGAGATTGATCACACGTAGACAGACAGGCAGGCAGAGGGAGAGGGAGAAGCCGGCTCCCTGCTGAGCAAGGAGCCCAATGCGGGGCCTTGATCCCAGGACACTGGGATCATGACCCGAACGGAAGGCAGACGCTTAACCGACTGAACCACCAGGCGCCCCTGTTCAGTTTCAAAATATATATTACGTGTCTTCTGTTAGAGTGTATTTTTAAAGTAGATCTATGATTCATGATAAGAATAGCCATATGGATTTCATACCTAATTCAATTTAAAATGTTCCTTGAATATGATAGTCACGTGTTAAGTACATCATCTACCCTCATACATGAGAAGAACATAATGCCTTTAAATAAACAATGATTTCCAAGTAAAGAAT
Source organism: Mirounga angustirostris (assembly GCF_029215605.1). NCBI lineage: Eukaryota > Metazoa > Chordata > Mammalia > Carnivora > Phocidae > Mirounga > Mirounga angustirostris. The sequence continues at coordinate 37,798,377 of NW_026991713.1, forward strand.
GTACTTTTCTCAGTCACTGCTTTCAAACTTCTCTGGCATTTGAACTGGCATTCTATTATTGAAATGTCAAGTAAAGATAGTAAGCTCCCACCATCAGTGCTTAATAAACCAACACAATAATTTCCACTTTCTTTTGCATTGCTTCTATGCATTGATAAGTGTTAACATTGAGATTCATGTAAAAGAAAAGTGATTCCTAAAAGATACATATTATTTTTTCTCTTTCTGTTAGAGATACCCTTCATAAATGTAGCAGAAAAATAAATGTGTTTAAAGGGCATGTACAATTAAAGATAAGATAAAACTACTCAGTAAATTATGGCAGGAGTGGTTTATATTAATACCACTTGAAAAACAATGCCTTTCAAATTAAAATTGTTTATGTATGAGTAATTTGTCTTGCAGTAAAATAAAAAAAAATGAGAATTCGTGGTCAGATTTAAAGATTAGGACCTCATCTGATTCAAAAGATAAAACAAAGCTAAGCTTATTTTATTTAATAGTCTCTCAAATGGAACAAAACCAAGTTATTTACTGTATTCAAGACCTTGTTGAGTAAGTCATTTCAAGTTTATTGCATTTGCCTGTTTACTTTGAGTTAATTAGATCCTAATGACTCATGAAATAGAAAAGGTAAAAGCATAATTTTAAGGACATCTAGTGGTCTATGGGATTAAATTTTTTCATCTGACAAAATATTAAATTATTAATCTAATATGTGCTTGTAGCATTTGTTTTTACCCAATTAAATGTTTTACTTGTGAATTTAAAAATTAACTCCTCATGCTTAGAATCTACAACTCAACCTCCAATTTCATCTCCTAGAACTTCCTTAAAATTACATTTAAAAAATGTTTCTGATACATTTTCATGTATACAGAGATTGAAAAATGATTGTGGAGTCAGTGAATAGTCTTTTGAATAGTGTTGTTGAATGGCATCGAATACCACCCCCCCCAAATATTTCCTCCATCTTCTGGACAGGTATTTTCTTTTGGCTCATTTATTTATTCCATAAATATTTAATGAGTACCTGCCATGTTACAGGCCTTAAGCTAGGCATGGACATCAAAGGAAAACAAAAAGCAATCATGGTTCTTGTTCTCATGATACTTACAATTTACAGTAGAGAGAGAGTAGCCAAAGAATCATGGAGATAAATGTAAAGTTACAATAATGATAAATACTAGGAAGCAAGGGTAGATGGTACTATGAAAGAATGATGGCACATGGTAGATATTTATTGGTAGGCACTTAATCTTTGTTTGCTGGATTAATGAAAGAATAATTGAATGAAGGGGATAGTACAGAGACTTGTCTTAGAAAAAGCTTCCCTAATCCAAATCAAAACCTCAATGAGATACCACCTCACACTAGTCAGAATGGCTAAAATTAACAAGTCAGGAAATGACAGATGTTGGCAGGGATGCGGAGAAAGGGGAACCCTCCTACACTGTTGGTGGGAATGCAAGCTGGTGCAGCCACTCTGGAAAACAGTATGGAGGTTCCTCAGAAAGTTGAAAATAGAGCTACCATACAACCCAGCAATTGCACTACTGGGTATTTACCCCAAAGGTACAAATGTAGTGATCCAAAGGGGTATGTGCACCCCGATGTTTATAGCAACAATGTCCACAATAGCCAAACTATGGAAAGAGCCAAGATGTCCATCAACAGATGAATGGATAAAGAAGATGTGGTATGTGTGTATATATATATATATATATATATATATGTGTGTATATATATATATATATGTATATATATATACATATATATATTCCATTATGTATAGTATATATATATATATATTCCATTATATAATGGAATATTATGCAGCAATCAAAAGGAATGAAATCCTGCCATTTGCAATGACATGGATGAAACTGGATGGTATTATGCTGAGCAAAATAAGTCAATCAGAGAAAGACATGTATCATATGATCTCACTGATATGAGGAATTCTTAATCTCAGGAAACAAACTGAGGATTGCTGGAGTGGTGGGGGGTGGGAGGGATGGGGTGGCTGGGTGATGGACATTGGGGAGGGTATGTGCTATGGTGAGTGCTGTGAATTGTGTAAGACTGATGAATCACAGACCTGAACCTCTGAAACAAATAATACATTATATGTTTAAAAAAAAGAAGACAGTAGGAAGGGAAAAATGAAGGGGGGGAATCGGAGAGGGAGACGAACCATGAGAGACTACGGACTTTGAGAAACAAACTGAGGGTTCTAGAGGGGAGGGGGTGGGGGGACGGGTTAGCCTGGTGATGGGTATTAAAGAGGGCACTTACTGAATGGAGCACTGGGTGTTATACGCAAACAATGAATCATGGAACGCTACATCAAAAACTAATGATGTAATGTATGGTGATTAACATAACATAATAAAATAAAAAAAATAGGGGCGACTGGGTGGCTCAGTAGTTAAGCGTCTGCCTTCGGCTCAAAGGTCATGATCCCAGGGTCCTGGGATCGAGCCCCACGTCGGGCTCCCTGCTCAGCGGGGAGCCTGCTTCTCCCTCTCCCACTCCTCCTGCTTGTGTTCCCTCTCTCGCTGTGTCTCTCTCTGTCAAATAAATAAATAAAATCTTTAAAAAAAAAAAAAAATAAATTAAAAAAATGCAAAAAAAAAAAAAAGAAAAAGAAAAAGCTTCACTGAGGAAGGTATGTTTGACCTGAAATCTGAAACATGAATAGGCATTCACTTGGCAAAGAGCATAGGAAGAGGGTCTAAAACAAAAACAAAAACAAGGCTTGGTGACAAGATAGAACATGACAGATAAAGAAGAGTGAGCCTTTAATAAAAGTTCAAAATTGAACATGGTACCAGTAGAAGCTGGAGGGGTTTTGTCTTTATTCACAGACCACATGATTGTCTATATAGAAAATCCTACAGAATCTACCAAAAAAGCTACTAAAACTGATTTTCATAAGATGAGAAAATATAAGTTTAACATTAAAATATCAATTGTATTTCTACATAATAACAGTGAGCAATTAGAAACTAAAATTTAAAAAACAGTAATATTTATAGAATCAAATATAATATCAAAATCATGAAATATTTAGAATCAAATGTGACAAAACATGTACAAGAATTGTTTACAAAAAAACTACAAAACACTGCTGAAAGAAATTAAAGATTTAAATAAGTGGAATGGCATACTATGTTTACAGTATTGGAAGACCCAACATTGTAGAGATGTTAGTTTTTCCCAAATAGATTTGACACAATCCTAGTTAAAATGTCAGCAGTCTTTTTTTTAAAGAAAAGCTGACAAGCTAGTTATATATAATTATTATAAAACTTATATGAAAATGCAGAGGGTATAGAGTAGCAAAATTGAAAAGCAAGAACAAGGAGGATTTATACTCCTACTTCATTTCAAAACTTACTATAAAGATATAGTAATCAAGAAAGTGTGATATTAGTGTAAGTATTAATATACAGATCAATGAAATAGAATAGAGCTCAGAAGCAGGCTCACGGATACATAGCCAATTGATATTCAGTACGTGTGCTGGGAACTAAGTGAAGAAAGGTTAGTCCTTTCAATAAATGGTACTATAAAAATTGGATACCCATATGCTCTGCTGAAAAATCAACTCAAATGGGCCATAAATATAAATGTAAGATCTGAAACTATATTATTTTAAAAGAAAGTATAGAAGGGGGGACCCCTGGGTGGCTCAGTTGGTTAAACATTTGACTCTTGATTTCCGCTCAGGTTATGTCTCAGGGTCTTGAGATCGAAACCCGTGTTGAGCTCCCCAGTCAGTGGGGAGTCTGCTTGAGATTCTCTCTCCCCCTCCTCCCATCTTAAATAAATAAATACATGTTTTAAATAATAATAATAATAATAATAATAATAAAAAGTTTAGAAGAAAATCTTTAAGTCCTTGGGTTAATCCAAGGTTTCTTAGATTGACTGTAAAAAGCATAAGCCATGGACATTGACCATGTTGCATTGACCCTGGTTTTGCTTGTTCTAACATGTACACTTGCACCCCTCAATTTAGGGTCTTTGCCCTTGCTATTCTCTGTCTGGATGCCCCTCCTTTGGATTTCCATAAGCCTGGCTCCTTCTGAACATTCAGGTTTCACTCCAAATGTCACCTTTCCAGAGAGGCTTTCCAAGACTATCTTAATCAAAGGACCATAGGTGACTCAGTATCATCAACCTTAGCTCTGTAACTTAGAATAGTGTCTTTAAAGTTATGTGCTTGTGTATCAGTTAGCTTGCATCTGGTTGCAAAGCCACAGAAAACCAAACAGTAAAGCCTGTATTTGTCTCGTAGGCAGGAATCATGGGGTTGCACATTCGAGGCTAGTATAACAGCTCAGTGATGGCATCAAGGGCTGGGCTCCTTTCTTTTTCCTGCTCCACCTTCCTTAACACGTGAAGGTTCTTTGCATGATCACAAGCTGGGGAAAGAGGAAGGGTGCAAAGACCAACTTGCTGAAGGCATATGCCAGCAGTTTGTCCATTTAAAAAACCTTCTTAGAAGCGTACCCAGTGACTTTACACTTAAAACAATTGGCCAAATGACAAGAGTCTGGAAAGAGAAGTATGTTTGCTTTCCAGCTTTTGTAGTAGAAGGCAAGGGACATGAGGGTTTTAGATAGCTTTAGAGTAGATAATTCATATTGTTTGCCACAGTACCCAATATATGTTTATGGAATTAGTGAACACTATGCTTTAAATGACCCAGCTCCATCTTCATCCAAGTTCCAGATGGAGATGAGTCATAGGTCAGATTCTGTAGTCTAAATGTCAGTCAAGTTAATAAAAATTCATCATTAAGGAAAAAGAAAACAGTAATTGGATCATTCCAGATCACTGGAAGCTCATGCCACTTAAGTTTTAATATTTTCTTGTTTTGGGTTGTAATGTCCAACCTACCTTAAAGGAAATCTTTCCAAAATAGGTTATCTTACTATCAACAGGTAGTTGATGATTTGATCATTTTTCAATAATTGAAATATGTTATCAGGGGCACTTGGGTAGCTCAGTCGGTTAAGCGCTCAACTTTTGGTTTTGGCTCAGGTCATGCTCTCGGATTTGTGGGATTGAGCCCCGGGTCGGGTTCAGTGCTCAGTGTGGCGTCTGCTTCAGCTTCTCTTTCCCTCTCCCTTACTCTCTCTCTCCCTCAAATAAATAAATAAAATCTTAAAAAAATATGTTATCAGTACGAACACACTGATTATACCATAACACATTGAGAGGTTACCTCCTGGGACTTTGGGCAGTGTTATGACTGTTTGCCCCAGCTTACAATGGTCCATGATGCTATATTAAAAAAATTTTTTTGCCATACCTTTATTGTTTTATTTCTAATCCCTTTTCTGTGGCAGGATAGAGAAATAACTAAGAGCATGGCCACTGGAGTCAAACACATGTGGTTTTGGATCCTGGCCCTATCATTTACTAGTTGTATTGCCTCGAGCCAGATAATTCATCTTTCTGAGCCTTAGTTATTTGTTATTTTTCTTTAACTACACAGTGGAACAATAATAATTCTTTTATATATTGGTGAGGATTTTACAAAATGATATAAAAACAGCAAATAAGCACTGAATAGATGATGACCTCACCTTGTTCTGGATCACATATTAAACTATCTATTAGTAGTAACCTGAAGAGTCTATCAGTGATCTGCTTCCTGCATCAGCCTCATCTGAGAGGACTATTACAAAAGCAGATTTCAAGGTTCAACCCTCAACATCTTTTTTTTTTTTCAACATCTTTTTTTTTTTTAATCTCAATTTTTAATAATAAGTGGTCCAGGGTTAAATATTCATGTTGACTAAAATTTGAGAACCACTGCTTTCAGCCCTCAAGCAAGGATTTGTTGATCAGATTAGTTTAATCTCTGTTAACGACTTCGGAGAGCTGCTGGGAATCATTTTAAGAATATGGATTCCTGAGTCACATCTCAATGTAGCCCAGATTCTACAGCCATATTGCTTAGATTCAAATCTTAACTCTACAACTTACTGTTTCCCTGGGGAAGTAATTTTAACTCTATTGGTCACAGTTTCCTTTTCTGTAAAATGGGGATAATAATAGTACCTACCTCATAGTGCTGTTAAAGGAGTAAAATGTTTAAATCAGTGCCATATTAAATACTAGATATAACAGCTATTACTACTATAAGTTAGCATTGCTATTTAAAATCCCTGGGGTGTACGCTGAGATTCCACATCAGTGATTCTCAGTATGGCCACACATTGTAATCACTGGGGAGTTCTGAAGATCCTGATGGCAAGGCCATACCCCAGAATAATGAAATCAGAAATATATTTAGGTAGGATCTAGGTATGTGGTTTTATTTTTTTTCCAGTGTTCCCAGGTGACAACAGTGGGTAGCCAAGACTGAAAACCACTCCTCCCTGCCATTTAAAAGCTCTCCGGGTGATTCTGATGATCAGACAATACTACCTGAGAGAGGTATACTGGCAAATGGAATAGGGGTTAATCTTTATTGAGGGAGGAAAGATTAAGAGCTCAGCCTCCGACCAGGAAAGCCTGCAGAGCGTAAAGCTATTATAAAAGTACTGAATGTTGAAGGCAAAAGCTGCTAAAAGAAAAGCTGTGAATGGAATAAAAATAAAAGGCACAGGGTTTAGAATCACTTAGATCTGGACTCCACACTCAGATCTCTTGTTTGTTAATGAGGTCCTTAAAACTCTCTAGAAGCTTCCATTTTCTCATTGCAATATGTGGATATTTACTACCACATAAAGGTTGTTGTAAGGATAAAATGAGTTAAAGATGTAAAGTTCTTAGCATACAATGCCCCCTACTTAATAGGCATTAAATGTTTATTGTTATTGTTGCTTTTAGAAGTGAGGATTAATGAATGGCTAAAATTAACAACACAGGAAACAACAGATGTTGGTGAGGATTCAGAGAAAGGGGAACCCTCTTAAACTGTTGGTGGGAATGCAAACTGGTGCAGCCACTCTGGAAGACAGTGTGGAGGTTCTTCAAAAAGTTAAAAAAGCACCACCCTACAATTCAGCAATTGCACTACTGGGTAATTACCCAAAAGATACAAACACACTCATTCGAAGGGCTACATGCACCCCCATATTTATAGCAGCATTATCTACAATAGCCACATTATGGAAAGAGCCCAAATGTCCATCAGCTGATGAATGGATAAAGAAGATGTGATATATATATGTGTACAAACACACACACACTGGAATATCACTCAGCCATAAAAAGGAATGAAATCTTGCCATTTACAACAGTGTGGTTGGATCTCGAGAGTATTATGCTAAGTGAAGTAAGTCAGAGAAAGACAAATACCATATGATTTCACTCATATGTGGAATTTAAGAAACAAAACAAATGAACATGGCGGGGAGCTGGAGGAAGAGAGGCAAACCAAGAAACGGACTCTTAACAAACTGATGGTTACCAGAGGGGAAGTGGTGAGGGGTGGCAGGGATGGGTCAAATAGATGATGGACATCAAGGAGGGCACTTGTGATGAGCACAGGGTGTATGTAAGTGATAAATCACTAAATTTTATACCTGGAAGAAAAGATTATAATAACATTGTTTGGTGACAGATGTTAATTACACTTACTGCAATGAGCACTGAATAGTGTATAGAATTATTGAATCAGGATGTTGTATGCCTGAAACCAATATCACATTGTATGTTAATTATATTTCAGTAAAAATTATATTAGTAATATATATTAAAATAAAGAAGTGAGGATTAACGAAATCCAGGATGTGAGAAAGAGCGAGGGGGAAGGATAATACCCCAGCATTTCCTTAGATAATGGCATAAATGCTACGTAGAGGGATGAATCTGAGAGTTGGCAGGCCAGAGGAGGAGTCGTCGGTTTCAGGAAAATATTCTGAGATCTTCTTGTTTTCATTGTTTGTCTGGCAGCCTTCCCAGTCCTTATCTAATATTCCTCATAGGCTGAGCTAAACTACCAAACCCAAACTTCTATATTAGTAACCAAATTTGGTAGAATAGTTTCATGAAATAAGTGCAAGGAGGTTCTGAATAAGAACCTTGAGGGGACACATAAATAAAGTATGCACACTATTGTAGTGGTTTTAAGAACAAGTATTTTGCTGACTCCGAGCCTTCTTTTGCTCCCTTCCAGATCCTGGCTTTGCAGGTTTCTGGTACTTTTACGGAGCTAAAGGGAATCAGAATTCCATTGAAAACTCCAGTCTCATATCCAGTTTATTACTCACCAACTCTTTGCAGCACTAGCCAGGTCTGGGCTGGTGGGACCTGATTTCTCCGACTTTTGGTCCTTAGACCTCTTTTGACTTTTACCAACTGCTGTATATCCCATGACCTCATCCTGCTCGATTCTCTTGGGTGGGTTCCAGCAAGATGGCTCAGGCTCCAGTGGGCTCTGCTTTCCAATTCTCTCCCTCTGATCAGATAGACATAGAGGGCAGGAAGGCCACCAAGTCCATTAGTCCTGTTTGTACAACCAGGAAAGATTCTAGTCTCCCTTCTTGCAGGCACCCCCAGCAGCTACCATTGGTTCTACTGGGAACACTCCTCATTGGATAGAAGGGAAGCAAAGACTTAGTATTCTGACCCAAGTTAATGACGTAACACTTCTCCATGAGTTTTCTTTCCTCTCACAATTACCTCTTAATAAGGACTGGAAAAGGTCTATGGTGTAATGTAATAGGGCTGGACCAGCTTTTAATGGGATGTGACTGGTTTCCTTGATGGCTTTTTTTTGAATAATATTTCTTAGCCTTGAATGGTCATAGGAATCATCTGAAAGCTTAAACAAACAAACAAAAGTCCTGATGACTGGATCCCAGTCTTGGAGATTTTGATTTAATTAGTGTTGGGTAGCAGGCTGGTTTGAAAACTCCGCAGGTGATTCTAAAGACAGCCTTTATTGGGAACACTGTTTTAGAATGGGGTGGTACTTAACACTAATTAATTTCATTCGTGAGCTTTTACCAGTCATTCGGGGACTCCTGGAAAAACCCTATTCAGTGTTACACAGGGTATTAAAGAATAATGGAAATGTGAGGATTCCTGGAATGCTGGGACCGATAGGAACCTGAAACATCATTTTATTTACTTTCTCAACAAATGGGGTCTGTGAACCAACAACTTCGGAATCACTTGAATTGTTTGTTTAAAAGGCCTATTCCTGGGCCTTATTTTCACGCCTTCTGAATTAACCTCTCTAGAGTGGGGGTGAAAGGTCAGGAACATATGTTTTAATAACTTCCCCCAGGTGATTGTTAAGCACCTTCATGGTTTAGAGCCATTAATCTGTATCAGAGCTTTTCAACCCTGGCTGCACATTAGAATCACATAGGGGCTATAAAAATACCCATGCCAAGTAGACCAGTGGTTCTCAATCTTGGCTGCACTTTAGCATCACCTGGAGGGTTTTTGAAAGCACCATGCCCAGGCCCCACACTGTGCCAATCACATCAGAATCTCTGGGGTCGGGACCCAAGCATCTGTGGTTTTTACAACTCGCTAAGTGATACCAGTCTACATCCAAGGTTGAGAACCAGTGTTCTGAATATTCTGGTTTAATCTGGGGGGCGGGTGGGGTCAGGGGGGTCTCAGGCATTGATAATTTTCAAATGTATCCCAGCTAATTATAATGTGCAGCCAAGGTTGGGAATTCCTGAGTATTCAGGTTGGGGTCATTTTCAGCTTTTCTGACCTTCCCTCAGTGTGGTTACACAGTGGCCTTTAGCCTACAGATGCAGGCTTGCCTCCGTCTCCCACACCAGGTCCACGCCAGTCTTGACCAAGGAGATCTAGTCTCTTGAGGAGTTATGCGTCTATCTAGACACAAACCTCTAACCCCTGCTTTCCTGAGTTAGTTTCATTAATTAATCTATTACTTATTCAGTAAGTGTGTATTAAACTTCTCATATTTGTCAAGTACTCTGCATTGATCCATGGATACAATGGCAAATAAGATATTGTTCCTGACACCTAAAGAAGTTTATAGATTTGCAAGGGTAAAGGAGGGAGATATACATGCAAACAGAGGCATAGCAGAGAGTAGTAATTATTACAGTGGATGAGTGAAAAGAGAACTATGGGAACTTAATCTGCCTTGGAGAATCAGGAAAGACATGTCTAAGGAGATATTATTAAGCCAAGTCTTACCCCATGATTTAAGACACCTTCCATGATGTGATTTCTCTCCTACTTTTGCCATAGTTTCAACTTGAGCCATACCAAACTCCTTTCAGTTCTCTGCCCCACACTCTCTTGACAAGACTTCAATCTGCATTGATTTGCCTGGAACATTCTTCCCCTTTTCCCCAACCTGCACCTCCTACCTAAGACTCTGCTTAGCTACTAATTCCATGAAGAGGCCCTTCCTGGCCTCCTGAATGATGATAAATGCCTTTGTTATACATCCATGCACCAACCTGTAGTGATTCTTTTATAGGACACGCCCACTTTACTGCGTGTCTGTGACCCCTCGAACCTATAAATGTCATGAAAGTGGCAACAACCAGCTGTGTCCTTTACCACTGTGTCCTGTGCATAGCATGGTGCTACGGCATTACTGGATGAATGACTGGATGAATGACTTAATTGTGTTCCAGGAACAGGGGATGATGTGTGCAAAGCCACACAGGTTGGAATTCAGTGCCACATCCTAGAATAACAAAAATTATGGATGTCCAAAATAAGAATGGGAGGGAAGAGTTTTTAGAGATGAGTCAGAAGAGGTTGGTTGTTAAGGGCCTTGAGTGTAACCCTACATGGTCTGAACTTCACTTTGTAAGCAGTGGGAAGCCAGAGAAGGTGTTATGTGGGGGAGGATAATAATGAGGTTTATCATTCAGGATAGTCACTCCAGAAGCAAGGTGGAGGATGGAATGAGGAAGAAAAAGCTAATTTAAAGAACAGTTGGGAGATGTTCCAGTACTATGAGTGAAAAATAATAAAGGCTTTTCTGAAGTAATCAAGCAAAAGGGCTCCATTCAAAAGGCATATTTGAGATAGAATCTCCAGCCATCGCTGAGTAACTGCATGTGGGGGTGAATGTGAAAGATGATGCCATTGTCTAGCTTGGAGGACAGCTGGATGGGGGTGCTATTAATGGAATTGTGGAATATGGAAAGAGAAGAGCTGGTTTCAAGGAAAAAAATATTTTTTTAAGATTTTATTTATTTATTTGACAGAGAGAGATAGTGAGAGCAGGAACACAAGCAGGGGGAGTGGGAGAGGGAGAAGCAAGCTTCCTGTTGAGCAGGAAGCCCAATGAGGGGCTCGATCCCAGGACCCTGGGACCATGACCGGAACCGAAGGCAGACGCTTAATAACTAAGCCACCAGATGCCCCCCAAGAAAAAAAAATATTAATGAGCTCAGTTTTTAACATGTTGAGAGTTCCATATGCCTATGGGCATCTAGGTAGAGTCTTCTGTACAGTTAGAAATGCATAAAATTCTTAGCTTGGTAACTTACTGACTGTGGATATGGCTGGTATTGTCCAATTGACTACATTAACTTCCAGTTTATGTACAAAAAAGACAAACTTTTCAAACTGTCAGTGTTGTTTTGATTTCATGATTTTTGCTTCTTTGGGCCACAATTGGCAATCAGTTGGCAATACTTCAAGGAAGAGTCTCCATTAAAGTCACTTACTGGTTATTTTCTTTGATTAGATACATACAGGTATGCCAACTGCACCTAAATTCTGAGGAGGTAATGATTTTATTATAGGTAGCAATGCTGTTCTCTTCTTCTCATTTGTGAGTTCAGAAAGGAAGTGTGTCTTATTCTTTTTGTTAAACCTAGTGCCTGGTCTAATAGGAACCCAAATTAGTGGATGGATGGATGAATGGATGGATGGATGAATTTATAATCTGATGGCAGAAATATGGGATGCTTTCTGGAGCTAATCACTTAGGAACTGAAAACCTTCTATCTTATACATAAATACCTATGTGACTCTTCACTGAGCTATTGACTACAACAAAAGGTAGAAGAGATCACCTTAAGTATTTTTAAATGGCCTTTCATCATATCATTTTTTCTTGGCAGTACAAAACCACCCTGGGAATTTTAAAGCTATGGGTATAAAAGACAATATTTCTTGATACATTAACTTTTGATATTGTCAAATAAAGGAGGAACATTTAACTTAATTGTTACAGAAAATTCTTTTGCTTGGTACTGTCCTAGAAGCTGGTAGGTAGGTACACAATCAGGCTCTTTAGGAAGATAACCTTATGGACCATATGAAGAGGCTGGAGGAGAAGAAATGACTCTATTTGAACAGAGGAGAGATGATGATGAGGGCTTAGAATAATAGAATAGCAGTTAAATGGATAGAGCCCATTTGCTAATTAATAAATTCATGAAATATTTATTCACTGTATTATACCAGACTCTGGGGATGCAAAGGTGACCAAACTTAGATAAGTTCCTACCCTATAAGAGTTTATCAATAAGTGGAAGAAATGCACATTGATCAAATCATGACACTAATAAATGTATAACTGCAGATGTGATAAATGTAGTATGGGAAAGGAAAAGTCAGACTGCACACAGCATCTCAGAGGTAAAATTGACAGGACTTATTTGGTTATTGAGGTATCAATAAAAGACACGTCTCCTACTCTTCTTTCCTGAAAGAATATTCAAACTGATTTGTGTGGCAGAAATAACATACATGGAATGCCACCGAAGAAGGCATATTAGTGACGAATTGTGTAGGACAAATTAAAATGACTTTTTACCAAAAGCTTAGATCAATAAGCTATGAATTTTAAGTTGCGACTTTGCACCACTTATTTTTCATTGCACCATTCAACTGGAATGATAGTACTTTGCTGATGAGATATGGTTGACTCTAGATCTCTCTATTTTGATTTTTCTTTTCAGATGTTGCCAGAGCAATTGAATTATTGGAAAAACTACAGGAATCTGGAGAAGTACCAGTGCACAAGCTACAATCCCTCAAAAAAGTGCTTCAGAGTGAGTTTTGTACTGCTATTCGAGAGGTATGACACTAAAATTTTAATCCCTTATATTTAGCCATCTGTCTTCTGAAGAGAAAACGTGAATTTTCCACACAAACAGTTGAATAGTTAAGACTGGAGCTACATCTAAGCTTTCTGTTTTTAGCTGCTTGGACAGATGATAAAGTATGATTTAGTCTGCTAAATTCTTAAATTAGATCCAGTCGGGATTTATACATTCTTTTAAAACCGAATATTGACCTTATAGTACCAGTGGAGGTCACTGCCTCGGCAGGTAATTCTTACTTGCTTGTAGTCTCAGTTATTTAGTGGCCACATGAAGTCATATGGAAATTCAACTCAAAATAGTCATAATTCATGAGGGTTGAGCTTTTCTTAAAAGAACACTCAACTGAATCTTAGATAAATCTGGAAGAGTAACCTCCTACAGACTAATGTTATAGTCATCCAAACATTGCTGTCTAGTGCAATAATGGAAAATCTCTGAACAGACTGATACGCCCTTCTAACAAATCTTTGTAATGCTTTCCTCACTAGTGGGTGCAAGAAGCCTAATGTAAAACAAGTGTGTAGAAATGACTGAATTTTGTATTGACTTGTGGTGGAATTGACTAGTCCACTAATGAATTTAATTGGTTACAGTAGAGTTCATTTGGGATGTATATGCCATATTGTTTTTTGAATAAAATAATATTAAGTAAGCCCATCATTTCTTCCCCATCAGGTACTAAGTAATAATTCATTACTGAGAACCTAGAGTCCATAAATCCAGCATATTTGCTCTGCTAGAAGTCCCCAGTAATGAATTATCTACTGTTATCCTCTCCAAAGCTAGTTGAACCCAGTGATTACCTGGAGAGTTTGTTCTCTAGTGGAGGACATACACTTGACAAGGAATACTTGTTATCAACTTCCCTTCCTCCTTGCAATTCTACCTGTAGCTAATGCACTTATTTTTACTTCAGCAATGCTAATATATGAGTAGTTACTGCATGGGAAAGACCTAGGTGACTAAGATAGAGACATACAAAACCTCTTTCACTACAAATTTAAACTATAGCCTATCCAGTGTGGTTACAATTTAGATTTTGCTGAGATTTGACTTAGACTGGGCTTGTGCTAAATCTTTATCAGGTGAAGTTGTTCCATATTTAATTTTTGTTTATAATGAACACAGCTTAAGTATATAACCATAATTGTGTCTCTAAGTTCAAAACTATGAATTTAACCAAAGGCTGAAAGGAAATTTCTCAAAGTGTATGAGTTCTCGGCCACCAGTTGCCCAGTGGGAAAGGAATAGATATGTGGAAACCCCGTGGGCCACTCTCAGTTAAATTCCTGTAGTCACTCTGTAGATCAAGGTTAGGTCCCCTATACACTCTTTTCTTCCTTCACAGAGTGCTACTCCTCTGAGATTTGATGGCTTATTTTTCATTTTTAGATATCCTATCATCTCTTTTACTTTCCACAGAACTAACTGAATGATAGGACACATCAAATATATAACTCTGCTCACTGGGAATATGGCATATGATCAATGCAAAGTCTCTACTTTCGTGGTATTTACATCCCAGTGAGAATATGATTAAATAAATATGCAATACAATGTCAGAGGGTGACAAAACCGTGGAAATAAATAAAGCAGGGTTAGGGGAAGTAGGAGTAAAGCTCTATTAAGCTGGGGTGGTAAGAAAATAACCTAACTGAAGTAAGGGAACATCTCACAATTATAAGTGGGGTATAGTTTTCCAGGCAGAAGAGACCACAGATGCAAAAACGAAGAATGATCTTAGTCCATGGAAGGAATATCCTAAAAGCCAGACTGTCTGCAGTAAAATAAGCAAGGTAGACTTCCCCGAGGCAGCCAGAGAGCAGATCATGTAAGGCCTCGCATGCCATGGTTGGGACAGTGGATTTCAGTCTAAGCATGGGGGAAAGCCCTTGGAGAGTTTTGCCCTGACCTGATTAGATTTTTAAAAGCTCCTTCTGCCTGCTGTGAGAGAATACAAATGTGTGGGCAAGAGAAGAAACAAGAGAATGCAGGAACCAAGTAATGAGAGATCAGGTGAGAGACTAGATGATGGCAGCTTGCAGGGTCAACAGTGTAAGTCGTGGGAAGTCCTCGGGTTCCATGTGTGCTTTTTGAGAGTAAAGTCAACAGGAATTGTTCGTGCTTTGGGTACATGGCAGAGAGATACAAGTCTCTATTGCCTTTTAGGTTTCAGCTTGAACAATTGGATGAATGGTTACATAATGAGATAGGAATCTTAGCAAATGGACCAAATTTGGACTGTCCAAGAGCTCTGTTGTAGACAAGAGTAAGTTGATGATGCATTTCAGACATCCAAGTAGAGTCTGAGTCTGGAGGTTGGGGGAGAAGTTGGGTCTGGAGATGTAAATGTGGTATGACTGTCTGTTCAAATAAATGCACAGGCCTTTTTCTTTAAAGAGTTTGCTAAGGAAACAGAGAATAAAAGTAAAAAAGAAAATAAATATTAAGACATTGTATTGGCATTATAAATATATCTTCCAAACCCTGTCTGTGGTAAAGTGTTCTGTGTGTATCATTAGTGATCCATGTAAATCTATAACTGAACTATGGGCAGTCCAGCAATTTCAGAGGGAAACAGATGATATAATTTGTCTGCCTTACATTTTATAAATCTGGACTCATAAGATTGATTTTAGGTTCATAGTAATGTCCTTATAATAGTTTTGTCCTTAAGGGCAATGCATGTTATACAGAAAGTTGTTTTCATCACTTCATCTTGACTCACATTCCACACAAGTTTTATGATATTGTTCATATTTAAGTTTGGAATGTTCCTCGTTATTCTCATTATGTCACTCTACATTAACTGGGAAGTAATGGTAAAAATAGCAATATGTCTTCAACAATTCTGAATCATAGAAGAATATTGTATCTCCATCTAGTAAAAAGTTCTTCAATACAAATGTAAAATATGAACCCATGTTCCCAGACAGGTGAATCCACAAGCCAGGAAAGAAAAGGGCAGCTGGGAAGTATGACGATGTACAACAACAAATCTCCGAAAATTAAAGTGTTTTGAGTCAAGGATCCTTTCCCTCCTGGTCTCTTGGGTCCTGACTATTATGCTGGCATGAAATCTTTGAAGTTATGGTTTCTTATTCAAATTATGCTCAGAATCTCTGTGGTTAAATTCTTTGATTTTTCAGGAATATTTGATAGTTAATACTTTCCAGTGTGAAAATTATGAATTTGTCATGACAGGTAGAGAAAAGACAAAGAACTATAGGGGCATCATCCTTAGTTGCACTTACCAGAGCAAAAACAGGCACAGGTCATTGTCAACAAGACTGTAAAGCCTAAATTATGCTAAAAAAAATGAAGGACAATCAATTGCCAATATTTAAAATTGCCTTACACAAGTATAACAGTGGTTACTGTTGCAATCCCATATTTTGCTTTACATTTGGATGCAACCACTGAATCAGCTCTTAGCCTATGGGCAGCACTTATATGGGAAGAATGGTTTCATGAAATTTTATTTTGTTTTTTGCTGAAAATGAATGATTAAAAGAGATTCGATGTTTTCTGTCCTTAACTATTCTTCTGTAATCTCTAAGAAAGATGGACAAAATCATGTTGAGCTCAGGACTGAAGCAAGACCATTTATGTATATAACTAAAAAAGGCACTGATCTATTAATAAATAAGTTTCACTTGAATGCCAATCCGCACACAGCTTTAGTCACACAATACAGATAGTAGTTGGCAATACTTAACCTTAATGTTGTGTTTTATGCTGAAGGATCTTAAAAGGACCTGATTAATAATTAAATTGTACCAATTCTGGCCAAATAATTTTGCAGTACATGGCAGATAAATGGACTGACACATGATGCTGCTCTTCCGTAGTGAGAGGTACCAGCTGACAAGAGAAAAGTTCACAGAACTTTTTGAATGGGAGATGAAATAAAAAAATTTTATGGTACTGATATTCCCAGTAAGGACCATTTCTGTAATTTTAAGTGGCTTCTTCAAGTTTTAGTTCCTCACTCTACTAAATATTATTTAGTTCCTCACTCTATTATTGCATGACCTAAGTTTATAAATTGAAATATAAGGAAATATATGGGTTGAAATATAGGGATTATAAAACGTTGACTTCTGATAAGAGAATTTCCCATGAGAATTGAAGGGTGAACTTGAATTGAGTTCACATAGCTCGATTGCCAAGAGACGAACTTTGTCCTGACACTTCCTGTTCTTTGTGCCTCAGAGAAAGAAATCAATAGTATATGAGTGGTCATATTTTAAGAGGACATCCAATTTCTGCAACAAAGTTCAAAGAAACTCTTTCTGAAACTAAAATAATAAAAAAAAAAAACAATGAATTTATTTACCATCATCATCTTCCAAGTTTTACAACATTCAGGCTTCCTGCTTTCCAGGGTGATGTGCTCATTGATCTGGTGTTTGATGTGCTGCTGGGAGCGGTCCGTGGCAGGGACTTGCTCCCATATTTATGACTATCATATGCATGTGTGAACCAAAAATGCAGAACCGAATGACTGTCACCAAAAACTGCCTTCCTTGGCCAATCACCAGATGCTGTGTGTTGGTATGCTCTCATGTAGTAGAACTGTAGATTAAGAAAATAATCCAACTCCATATGGAATCATTCTGTGATAGTCAGTAGGATTGTTGGAAAACATTCCCGTTCTCCTCTACTTCTTAGCACATGTTACAGTTGGATTTCCCCAAACTCCTTAAAGCAGGATGTGGTTATAACAACTGCTCGGTGAGGAAAATGTGAGTGGAAATGATGTGTGCCACCGCCTTGGTGAAGCCTTTGAATCAGTACGTGATATGCTGTGTTCCTTCCCCTTTGCCACGTGACTAGTGATGTTTTACCTGATAAATGATCAATCAGCCTGGGCTGCAGAGGGAGAAAATGAGAAGTACAGGCTTTAGCCAAGCTTTTACAAACATATAGCCTGAGCAAGAAATACACCTTTGTTACTCTAAGCCTCCAGGATATTGGGGTTATGGTACCACAACATAATTCAAGCCATCCTGACTGATAATACACAACCATCAAGCCAAATTTAGCTTGGATAAGTTATAAGCAGTAGCAAGCAACCCTTTAACTGCTGTAACACAAAATTAATTTCTAAAGTCTATGTTGTTATTTTCAGTAAGCTATGGTAAATCTTTTTAAAACTATATGAAATTGATAACCAATATAAGTACCCATGCCCATTGGGTGGCTCATAAATTTTAAAAATTGAGATACTTAGTCCATAGATTTTGCTTCTAGGTTATTTTCCATTTGCTCCTATTCTCATTTTTTTTTCTCCCTGAGGATGGAGCTCGTTAACCCTCCAGCACCACCTCCCACCCCATCTAAGTCTTACACTGTTGCTTTATAAAGGGGTTTCTTTGTTTTATATACTTAAAGTTGTAAGCCACTTGGCTTACAGTCTGCTATTCAATCGCTCTTAGTCCCCAGTGAGAGTCTTTCCCTGGAAGGATCTATAGATTAGGAATTATCATCATAGTGCCTCCCACCAGTAATGTGTGAAATGTCACTGTGAGGCATCTGTCAGATGGGGCGGGGGGGTGGGGGGTGGGTGGGTAGCAACACCGTTAGAGCAGTGTTGTAGTCAAGTCAACCAATGTTTAAATCCCAACTTGGCTACTCATTTCAGACCTCTCTAATATTTTGTCAATTTTAAAGATTTTTTTAATTTATTTATTTGACAGAGAGAGA
This sequence comes from Mirounga angustirostris, assembly GCF_029215605.1. NCBI lineage: Eukaryota > Metazoa > Chordata > Mammalia > Carnivora > Phocidae > Mirounga > Mirounga angustirostris. Next base: position 37,817,132 of record NW_026991713.1, read on the forward strand.
CAGTGAGAGAGGGAACACAAGCAGGCGGAGTGAGAGAGGGAGAAGCAGGCTCCCCGCCGTGCAGAGAGCCCGACGCGGGGCTCGATCCCAGGACCCTGGGATCATGACCTGAGCCGAAGGCAGACGCTTAACGACTGAGCCACCCAGGCGCCTCAATTTGTCAATTTTAAATAATGGAATGATGCCATCAGTCTTGAAGTGATTCATGTAATTAGAGATCATATATGTAAAGTCACATAGCACAGAGTCTGGCATCCAATAATTACATAATCAGAGGATGCTATTGTAATTAAAGAGTAGACTCCCAAATTATCACTAGGTAGAGTGTTTTGGTAAGTCAGGACATGAAAAATAGATGGGAAGAGAAGTGTTAGTTTCTATAGGCTAGATTTAAGAAAACCCATAAGACTAATAGACATATTCATTGTCCCAGTGTTAGTCATGAAACAAAATAAATTGAACATTGTACCCTAATGCTACAACCATATGGGACATACCATTGTGACACACATGTTTGTTTTTGGTGCTGTTCTGTACATCTTAATCTACTGTGTGGATGAAAATGTGGACAGTAAATGTAATCAGCTTTATGAGAAAACTAAGGGTGGGTGGTATGACAGAATATAGATTTATAATTAGCTTAAGAAAACACATACATGGATCAATACTGACAAGATCAGGTGAAGTAAGGCTACATAGGAGGAGAAAAGAGAATGGGAGGAAGGGAGAGTGGAAGGGAAGGAAGGTAGAAAGCAGAGAGGGAGAGGGAAGGAAGCAAACAAGAAAGGAAGAAAAAGGAAGGAAGGAAGGAAGGGCGGCAGGCTAATGTGGAATCATGGCTTAGCATTGTGTATTGGAAAAATGGCAAGAACATGGAGTCATAAAGAGCACCGACAACGAATTCTGACAACCTGGACTCAAATCCTTGCTTAGCCATTTAATTATATGATCTTGTGCTCTTTACTTAACTTCTATGCTCTTGGTTTTGTGTATCCTTGTTTTTTTAACATAAAATAAGACAATAATAATTTTATGGGGCTTTTGGGAAGGTTAAATCAAATGAGATTAAAAAGGATAAAATACCTTGACTAACACAGTGCCTAGCTAAAAGAGGAAGTAGTTACAAAATGGTAGCTACTCTGGTGAAAAATTCAGTGGTTTTAGTGACAATACAATAACATTTTACTGTGTTCTAATAGAAATATTAGTTATAAATACAGAGAATAATGGTTCTGTAGTTATCAGTCACCCAAACAAATGAAGAATTTTTTTCTCAATAGGAAGATCACATTTTAAGGATGTTGACAATCTGGAGTGGTTTTAGAATAAACCAGTATAGTAAGGAATCTGGAAACCTTGTCATTTTACAAAAAGTTAAGGACTTGGTGATAGTTAACCACAAAAGAAAAAAATAGTGGGTAATATATTTGTCATTTATTATTTGGTAAGATAAAGTGAAAGGGAAGTAACCAATGTGGACCACTGGGTGAAAAGCAGATTTCAGTTAACTAGCAATAACCAGCAATGAGCTCACTTACAATATAAGAAGCTTCCTATAACAATAGCAGAGGTTAGATGGTCATATTTCAGATCATTTTTGCACAAGAGTTTTTAACTTAATGTCACATATAAACTTCATGTTGTAGGTGAAGTAAAAGCAAATATGTTTATATGCGTTATAATGTATATTTATATACTTCCATATAAATATATATAAATTATAGAATTTATATTATATGCCTTATTTTTGTTCCCTTCCATTTATGTGCAAAAGTTTTATGGCAAAATATGTTTTTAATGTTTTACTTTAAACATGGATAGAATGGCATGGATTCATTATGTAAAATTATCAATCTGTTATATAATGGCATCTAGAATAGTATTACATTCATGGGAATTAACAAAAATGTGTCTGACATATGTTTGCACATATCTCTTTCTGTTCATATTGAATTTAGCTCAAGTGGCAGATGACAAAAGAAAGAAAGCTTGATGGCTCTTACATTTCCCTTGATTTTATTTGCACTGCCAAATGTGATAGGACATAAAGCTAGATTGTTTCTTGTGTGATAAGTTTCCTGCCAAGAAGAGCATGAAGTCAATAAAGCTTATTTCTGAGCATCCTGAAAATACATCGCACATTAGAGGATTTTTATTTTCTTTACCAAAACTTACATTTTCCCCAGCGTGTCTTGACACGTCTCCAAGCAAAAGGAACCATAAATAATTGGGGAAAGCTTGATCAAATCAGGTACTCTAGAAATGTTTGAGCTGGTGGGTTGCTCAGAACTACAAGAACAATAAAAATCTAAAAGAATGCCTCTGTTCGTTTGGTATAACCTACTTCTGAACTCTGACATTTTGCTAATCTTTTGAAGCCAGTTATGGTGAAAATAGCAGCTGTGCTGTTCCTGCTTGGCATGCAATTGATGAAAACTATGATTGTTTCAGTAAAGCTCTGATTTTTGTCTATCCTGTGAGTGCTGATGGTCCTACTGAAGTCCCTCTGTGTGTGTGTGTCTGTGTGTGTGTGTGTGTGTGTTACCCCATGGATACTTTAAAGACCAAGTTCCAACGGTAAAAAGTTTCTTTGCTCTGCAAAACTCCTAATGGAAGAAAATTCTTCATACTCAGTGTACATGTGGAATACATAGGGAGTTTCACTTTTTATGAAGACTTACTACTTTTCAACATCAGCATGCATTAGTGTCGAAGACTCTGATGATTATCCTAAAAGATGCCTTGCCTCCTCTGTGAAAAGTGGTCCAATATTTTCAAAGCCATATCCTAGAACTTCTATATTTTTTAAAGTTTTATTTAGAAATAGAGCAAACTGTGTGCTTTTTACTGTCAAGAGTTTTTTGGGTTTTTTTTTTTTTTTTTTTTTTTTTTTGGCTTTCCAGAGGATAAGTGTTAATGCACTTTGTTGAACTTGGGTCAGAAATTTCACTTTATTTATTCATTTTTTTAAGTATCTGATTTATTTTTCCTTGTATCTTAGAACAGTTTGACAAGGGAGGTTCATTTGTGGCTAGACTTTCTTGTAGTAAAATCTAAAATGGCTGTAAGAAGGAAGCTAGTCATCAGATTCCAGATTCACTATGATTGCTGCTAGAAATGTCTGCCATTTTGGAAGGAGAAATTAGAGCTGAAAACTTGTGACCTTTCCAGAGCTGAAGGAGGGATATCTGTGAGGGGAAAGGGAGTTGAAAATGAGAAAGCCTTGTCAGTTTAACCATGGGAAAGAACTATAGCAACTGGAAAGACTGCAAAACTCTTTTAAAAGTTACTTCTGCTTAGATGATTTAAATTGAAAAAAGATTTCAGACGTCTTTCTTTCCTGACAGAGGCTGCATTGTTGATGCCAACCTTTCTAAAAATAACTTTATTTGCCTCGAGGACACGGGATTTGGTAGGGCCTAAATTCAACTTGAAGTGTCTTGAAGAAAGTTCAGGTGTCTTGACACAAGCCTATTCTACCATAAGAGAGTTTAATTCTGTTTGCTTTTGAAAGTGATGTGGGCTGCAACTTTGAGCCCTTGCTGGTTTAAAACAGATTCAAAATTGATTGAATACTAAAAGTGACATAAATATTTCCATGTAAAAGATCACCCCAAACTTTGACTTCTTCCAAATCAAACAGGCTTCTCATTGAAATATATTTTAAGCAGACACAGAATTTTCTTCTTTTATATGATTTGGTTAATTTGATTAATTCTTTTCCAGGAAGCAGCCATTAATTTTTACAAAAAAAAAAAGAGTCACATAATCTTAATAAAATAACTCAGTGTCAAAAGCAAAAAATGGAACGTATTTTTTACGTTATGGGCCCTTTTGAGAATCTGATAAAGTTATGGTGGCTGTATTTTTCTTGGGATAACACCATAACTTTATCAGATTCTCAAAAGGGCCCATGATATATCCTCCTACTCCACTTCTCAGAGAATGAAGACTACTCCCTAATAAAGGATTCTGGTATCAGTTGAGATACACTACTTGACCAGTTGGTCTCCATCTCTAAGATCCTTCCAATTCTATAAATCTGTAATTACATAGCAAGTAACCTATGTTTTTCTTCACATAAACGACATGGAATTATATAAGGCTGAGCATGTATGGATGGTAGGAATATGTGACTATGTGAGGCTGTGTATTACTGGGGTAGGGAAGACAGATACGATGCAAATTTTTAAACTGATAAAAATAATGAGAAAAATAAATGTACTCATTGAGTTTTTCGAAGAATATAATTATAATTTTATCACAGGAAATTGCAAAAACAGAATGACTAACTCATGGGAAACAATTTTTAAACTAAGTTATATTTCTGCAGCTCTCTCAGGAAAACACATTTGTAACAATGTGAGGAGTGTTTGTAACATCAACATGTCACTTTCTGGTAGCAGGAACGGGGTCTGTATGGCAGGAACCATCAGAGGCTGTAATTGCACTAATGGGTCATTGATCTTGAAGATGTCTAAACAGACCCTCACAAACAGCCCATAATGACTCTGAGGACTGTTAGCATTCACTGTTGGGTAAATACTCAGCTCAGGCTTTCTATTTGCTGTAACAAATGATAAAATAAACAGTTCATATTTCTAGAAGCTTGTAATTGTATGTACTTACATAGTCGTTCAAAATAATAGAGTCCTCTGAGAAGTTGTATTTTATATCAGTCAGATAAAGTGAACATCCTGTCTTCTCTTGAGATCATAGGACTGGAAATCAGAACTTCTATTTTTGGCACCATGGATGACAATTTTTTTTTTCAGTGAACAAGTCATTTAAGCTTTCCTTGCTTCAGTATTGCCCATATATGTGTAGTGTAGACAAGTCCATTGTACAAGCCATCTTAAGTGAATGTTAAATTACAAATTGTCATTTTTAAGCTGCTTGCTATTATCCCTTGGGTGTGATTTGCACATTAGTATCACTTATAATTCGAATATATGCAAGGTTATCATTAACCTCCTCCCTCCCTTCCTTCTTTCCCTCCTTCCTTCCCTTTTTCTTTCATACAAGATTTAGGGCTGACTACTGACCACGACATCTTGTATTCATCGTTTCCTTGTTTTTTATATAGTCTGAGTGCTTGTGTATTTTCCTCAAATATATTTATTTCATTTTTTAAGATTTTATTTATTTATTTGAGAGAGAGAGCAAGTGAGCATGAGCTGGTGGGGGGCGAGGCAGGGAGAGAGGCAGAAGCAGACTCCCCACTGAGCAGGGAGCCTGATCCGGGGCTCAAGAAGGGGCTCCATCCTAGATCCTGAGAACATGACCTGAGCTGAAGGCAGATGCTCAACCAACTGAGCCACCCAGGCACCCCTCAAATATATTTATTTTAATTGTATTTGTTTAAAATATTATAAAAAGGTATTATGCTGCTGAAATCTTTGGGGATGTCCTTTTTTCACTTAATATCATACCCCTAAGATTCAATCATACTTTATTGTGTTACTGTAGTTCACTTATTTTGACTGTTGTGTGATATTCCATTGTGTAAATATACTGCCATTTATTAATTCACTCTCTCACTGATGACCATTTAAATTGTTTCCAGGTGCTGCTCTTAACATACGTGCATTTCTTGTCACATGACCAAGACTTCTTTTGGGTTCATATCTAGATCTGGAATTTCTGGATCATAAGGTGTAAAAAATATTCAACTTGAAGAAATAATGCCAAACAATTTTTAAGCTTGGTTGCTCTGGTTTATAGCCCAACAAGCAATATAGAAGTTGTGTCATCCACATTACCTCCAACTTGGCATGGGAGACTTTTAAACTTACACTAATTGAATATACTAAAATAGTATCCTGTTGCAGTCATCATTTGTATTTAATTGATCACTACATAGTTTAATACCTCTTCTTGTAATTATTGGCCATTATGGTTTTTTCTGTGAAAAATCTTTTCATGTATTTTTTGTTGATTTGTGTTTATTTTTTTAATATTTTTTATATATATTCTTTTTTTCTTTAAGTAGTCTCTTGCCAGCATGGAGCCCAACACGGGGCTTGAACTCACAACCCTGAGATCAACACCTGAGCTGAGATCAAGGGTCGGATGCTTAACCGACTGAGCCACCCAGGCGCCCTTTATATATTCTTATTATTAATTTTTTGCTGGTGATGTATCTCCTATGTTATAACTTGTCTTCAAGATGTCTTTCATAAATAAAATTCTTAATTTTAAATATTCACATTAATTATCTTTTCAATAATCAATGATTTGGGGGGCTATCTTACTTAAGAAATATTTCCTACCCCAAAGTCTAAAAGATATTCATCTGTATTTTCTACTAAAAGTAAAAATTTTATTTTTGAAATTTATGTTCTTAATCCATCTAGAGTTGATTTTTTTTTTTTTGTATGTAGTATGAGGTAGGGATCTGATTTTGTCTTTTATCTATAAGGGTAACTATTCACTGTTCTATTTATTGAATAACTCATAAATTTCTCTGTGATTTGCCATATTTAATACACACCAGACTATACACATGTATCTGTTTCTGGGTTTCTGATTAATTAGTTAATTTACCTAACCTTTCATTAATGTCCTACTTATTCCTTTTGGGAGAGTCAAGGTAATGAGTATGGGGTGAGGAGCATAGTTTTAATCCTAGCTTTTGTTTTATTAGGAGATTTATGACTGCTTAGTGTGTGTGTGTGTGTGTGTGTGTGTGTGTGTGTGGAAATTGATGAAAACAAACCATTCATGCATCAATGAACAATGATGAGTATGTGCCATAAACTAAAGATTATTATGATAATTCCAATTCTCTTTTTTGCACTAGAGGTCCAATGGGGGAAAATAACACAGTTTAATGTTTTCATACAGAATAGTTTCATATTCATAATTTGTGGGTCTCTTTCAATTCCTTTCATCAAGGTTAATTAAGGTTTTAAGTAAAGTCATTTATCTTATTCAGCTGAAGGCAGAGAATGTTTCAGTTATCACAGCAAAATTAGTGCCTACCACAGTATCTGCCAAGTAGTGAGCATTTAACAAATATTTGTTGGATGCGTAAGAAATTCATTAATATGACCTTTTTATTAGTGGACAAACATATACTTGACTTTCATGGGTCTTGATTTTCAAATGGGACTCTGAGCTCATACAAATCTCAGGTAAAACCTGATAGCACCTCTAGTTCAGAATAAGATCTTACTTACATTAAAATGGCTTCCAACCTTCAAAGGTGATCAGGTGATTATAACCAAAAAATTTTTTTTTACATTTTAAAAATTGTTTCCAACTATGAAAACTGACCTGTAATTAAAATAAAAATTTCAAAGTTTTTTATTTATTTGGATAAATGTATACATTGGTATGGATGTGCAAATATGTAACACATTGGTCTTCATGTGGTGAATGTATAACTACTGTATTTGACATAAAATCTAGTAATGTGTATAAGGTGAAAAAGGAAACTTAGGAAGCCCCTAGTCCTGTAGTTGTTAGACTTTGTCTTTCAAGCTAGTTAGTGGCTGAGTTAGTATCAGAGCAAAGTTTCCTGAATGCTAGTTCGGTTCTAATTCCCCTTGCTTTGGGCAATATTTCAGAACATTCTGAAATGTGGAAACAACGAAACATTATTGCACTACTTATCAGTAATGAGCCAAAATAATGGGAAAATTGCATCATGGTTCCCATTTCCATAATTCTTATTCATATCAGTGTTCCATGTGTACCAACAACACTCTTTTTTTTTTTTTAATTTATTTGACAGATAGAGAGAGAGACGGTGAGAGAGGGAACACAAGCAGGGGGAGTGGGAGAGGGAGAAGCAGGCTCCCTGCAGAGCAGGGAGCCCGACGTGGGGCTTGATCCCAGGACCCTGTGACCATGACCCGAACCGAAGGCAGATGCCCAATGACTGAGCCACCCAGGTTCCCCTACCAACAACATTCTTTAAAATTTTTGCCTTCTAGTTCTTTCTTTGCTTCATTTAACACAAGACAACGCATTGTGGTTTAGTATTATATCCTCTCATATATTTGTAATCCAAATATCCTGGAGGCAACGTAAAAATTTTAGTTACTAATCATTGTGTAATTGGCATTATATCACTGAAAGGGTTATGATATTTCCAGAAAATTTCAGCCTCTACTGGAATAATTTAGTATTTTTAAGATCAAACTTTAGCAAATGTGTTTCAGAATCTATCACAAATATGCGTGCCTATTCAAATATGCCTTTGGTCCTTTTCTTAGTAACTTAGTCCTAGAGGCAGCAAAGCCATTTCCAACAGATAGCTGTATTAGGGCGAATGCCTGCTCTCCTAGTTAGAGAAAAGAAATCTATTACAGGTAATCTTGTCTTCCAGACTACTTTGTTTTCCTCACGTCTACCTGTTGATTATATAAGAGATGTCAAATATTTATTAAGCCTGATACTTGGAAACCTTTTGAACTGCATTTTCTCCACATTGTTTCCCATGATCAGCAATGGGGCCAACAGAGATATATCCTCTTCTCCTCAGTCTTGCTTCTGGAAGGGTGGGGCCAGTGACCAGGGACCCAAGTGACAGGGAATTCATGGAGGTCTGAATAGCCAATGAGAAGCATCACCTTGATGACAGTGGACAGATGTGTATTTTCCATGTTAAATGCAATAGTGTCCCTCCTTATTTAAGGTGAAGAAAGAAGAGGGGACTTAGTCTTTCTGGAACATCCAGTAGAACAGATAACTTCTCTCTCACTGATTTTGTAGACATCATTTCCTAAATAATTTTCAGGTCCTATCCACTTGGGGACATCAATACAGGCATGTGGTCATAACAAGGATGACAGTGCCACACACATCTTTCTGAAGAATACTTGTGGAATATAAGCCCATATGGAGTCAGTGTGGGCAAGGTTTCTGGCAGTGTAGCAAAATTAAAGAATCCTACCTCCTGGAGTTTCTAATTGAAAGGATATTCTGTCAAATTTGTTTTATGACCACCTGCATAACTACCAGATATTTTTTACTCCTTATTTCAGAAAGTGAATTATAACTGGGTTCTATTAAAGTTTCTTTGAAAATCATTCCATTTCCTCACAGACGGGACAGTAATTACTTCTGTCTCTAGGATAGAGACTGGCCCACCACCACTATACATTAAGAGAATTGGGATTGCTAGACATTAGCTAAGTAAATTAGACTTTCCACAACAAGGTGAAAAAAAAAATCTTTTTCCCACACATGACAAAGATCTGTGTCAATTATATTTCAATAAAAATTAAAATAGCCAAATCATAAGGTTGGAAGAAATTTGAGGTCTTAGAAAATTATAAAGACACCATAATTCTTCAATAGAACTTCTCAATAATAAATATTTTAAATGTCTGAAGATAGTCCCAGGAGAGGACAATAATTTATTAGTTACCATGGTTGAAGAGTTTGTAATTATATGATTCAAATCACATTGTTGATATTTCATGCAAAATACCTTGTCAAGCATAGGCAATTACTCGAACAATAGTTAAGAGGAAGGGATTCATTTAGAATGTTCATTTGCCTTAATTAATTTTGACACATTACTACAGCCGAGGGAGGAATTTTTAAGATCTCCATGACTTACTGACAGAAAGTAATAGAGCCACTGAATCATACTCGATACTCATATTTTCATCTTAGAAAGGATAAACTTGGGTAATAAAGAGTCCACTTAAAATGGTGATTTAATCATCATGGTATTAAAATTGTTTTTAATGAAATTGCTTATTAGTATAATTATGGCTTTATAATATCTGCATTGCCAAGTATAAAAACAGATTGAAATAGCCACACATTTGAAGATGTGACTATGTAAATGAATTTTCCCTAAGTTGAATTTCTATGTAACGAAAATTGGACCCTGGAAACTGGACCCTGTTAAGCTATAGCTTAGTGTAAAAAAAAAATCTCAGAACATTTATTCTATCTTTAGTTGAGTTAGGTATAATGATCTACTAGGATGAAAAAGAAATATTGCCTATTTCATATTTCATAAAATTGTATTTTATAAAATACTTCCATTTCCATAAAATATTTCCATTCTGTAGGAGATAAAATATTTTTTTCATTGAATTCCCAGTGATAAAAAGATGATTTACATTTGTTAACTTATTGTAAGATTCCAGAAGCTTTTTGACCATCAAATACTTACATTTAATTTTTTAAGATGTTTTACAATGGATACTTAATTAAACATGAGTTTACAAGCAAAATATTTACAACTTCATCTGTCAGGCTGTTTTGTTTATTCAGTGTCAAATGTTCAGATGTTTACAAACATGGATTTTCTTTTAGGAAAGCAATATTTATAATTGTTAGGAAAACATATGCTTATTGAACTACATATTTCAGTGTATTTGGTATTGACGTACATTATTGGCAGCTAAAAAAAACAGTAAAAGGAGAGTTTTCCTCAATGGCTAATTTGAATATATAAAACTATTTAGTCAGCTTTAAAAGCAGATGCATTGTAATTAAGCTTGTTGACTTGCTTTGATAATATAGAAATAATTTTTTAGAGATATTGTTCCAGTCACTGCAATTCAATATACATAATTTTATTTTAATGTAGCAGGTTATTTAGGAAATAAATTCATTATGTGTTGTGCGCTCACTCTCAGGGACATTTCCTGTTTCCCACTCTTCTCCACTACCTTCCCTTTCTCTGAGCCTCTAAAAATCAAGTAACCACTGATACATTCTCTTTACCTCCTCTCATCCCACTGCTTTTATCCTTGAATGTGTCTGGAAAAGGGAAAGAAGCTGAATGAGATGGATGCCTCCCTCACCCCCCATCACTGTTTTCAGCTGAAGATTTCTTAATTCTGACTGTGATTTTGGTTCTTTTAAAAATGTAGCAATTACTAGTTTTAGCGCCTCGGGGCTTAGATCATTTCTACGTGAATGCTTTTTCCATTTATAGCAGAATTTTCCATTGACCTTTCCTAAGGTATACAAATAATTCCTTAGAATCCCTTTTTGCTGCTGAAAAGAATACAAACACATTACATTTATAGTGTTCATGTACAATGGTAAATTAGGCCCCAGATCGGTGAATTTTTCTGTTTGTAGCTAGCACCCAGAGGAGCTCCTGGTGAAAGGAATGACTGCTATACATAGTCTGGCCAGAGTCCTGGCTCAGCAAGCTTTCTCCTGTTTCACAACAGACTTTCCCTAGTCACAACAGACTTTCTCTTCCTTTGTGGTCTCTCCCAGTAAGCCGTAGATGATGGCACCAGACACCGAGTAGGTGTTTGTGATGTTAGTTGTAATTTAATGCATCTTTGGAAGATGTCTTCAGTCCTCTGTGCTTGCTGTGCAACCCCCACCCCCACCCCCCCGCCACACACACACTTCTGTTTACCTCACATCAGCAGCTGCTCCTCCTCTCTGTGCCCAGGGCTTGTCCGGGAGTTTTTTTCGTAGTATCAGGCTGATCACCTGGACTGGCAGGATTGCCCTTTCTTCCTGTTGAAGAGGAGCGTATACTTCCTCTAGCTATTCTTCTGGAACTTCTCAAGGGTACCAAGTAAGGTTGTGCACTGCATGTTTTAGGGACATCGTTCATTTATGTGGTCATCCTGGATTTGAATATTTATTACTACGATGTTCTGGCAGATGGCCGTGTCTTGAAGAAGGGCCAGCTTTTTCTAACATGCGCAGAGGCACCAACTGTGCTAAGTACAAGACTGGGTTTCCCATAACATACTCTTTGTCATCTTGTACATTTATAATAGAAAGGCAATACTTTGTACGTTGAGATTCTAAAAGAGATCCCAAACCTATCAGGAGTTAGCAGAAGTCCCCAGAGCCTTACAACCAGCAAACTTCCTCTCCCTGATTTAAGCATTCTTATATCCTTTAACTTTCCTTATACAGTATGGTTTCCCATCCTTTCGATCATCTGGTTACCTGTCTGTAAATGCCAAAGTTCATGAGAAATGCTACTTTTAAGTTTTGCATGATTGGTTTACATGCAACGCTGTTATGTAATTCATGCCCACTCAGTGCCCCGTGGGCTAATACATATATCCGACCTTAGGCGTAATTCAGTTGAGTTATACTCTTAATGCTTATATAGTCGTCTACATTTCTAACAATACATATACTATTGTATGGCCATCTACTTCTTGGAATCTTCCAAAATAAATGTTATTCAGTGAAACGATTTCCAAAAATTTTTAAAATAAGAATATGTGTATTCTAAGGACACTTGAGATGTGATTTTAAAAAATACAGGGTTCCAACAGACATGGTTCTCAGCCCAAACCTCTGGACTCTTTGCCAAGCTCATGACACAGTGCCGTGATGGAGTGCATCTGCCAAGAGTAACTCCACACCCCGCCAACTCAACAATCTACCCAAGCAATTTGAATTGAGTAGAAGGGACAGACATGTCCCCAGCATTCTCCCCACTGAGGAATCCTCGAATTCATATTGAAATGCTTTCTTTCTTTATGTGCGACCAGAAACCACATGCGTCTTAAACACCATAGTGAATTCCCATGAAGCCTTCAGTTGAGCTTCATAGGCCTTTGCTCATTTGTCTCATAAATACGTGACATTTAAAATAAAGTTTAAGATACTTTGCTTTAAATTGTTAAATGCCAATGCCTTTTCTCCACCTAATTCAAAACTCAGTTCACCTTAGCTTCTTCACTTTGTGCTTCACCTTGCAGCTTCTCGATGGCAATTATGTCATTGTTTAAATAAGATACCACATCCTTATCGACCTTACTTAAGTGTCAAATGCAGAACAGTTGCAATGCAGTGGGTCTGGTTTTTGACACGGGAGAACCATCTCTGCTCTAGGATTTCCTCAAGGCCCAGCCAATCCTGCCAACTGATAGTGATTATAACTGATAGGAACCAGCTTGTGAAACCAGCCAAGAGGCAAGTTCTAGCCTCCAGTGATCTTATCCAGTAGGTTGCATATGCTTACTTAGTTAACTGAAGCTGAGCAATAAGTTTGCTGAGCAGTTCGGCAGGTAGCATTTCTGATCTATCTTGTCAGGAGACAGTTAAGTGAGATCCTAGCCACATCCTGGTTTCTGAATTAATTAGTTCCTGGCAAGTTTGACCTAAAAGACAAATAACACACAGCTGTGGAGAAGGGCATAATTCCTGCCAGTTTCTTTCCTGTCTTACCAGCAGGGCTGATGTCTCTGGATCCTTGAGTAGGCAAACACTGACGTGTTGGAAGAACTCTGTGAGTGATTACCTTGCTACTAAGCAGATGGCCTCCCATAATTACCATTACACTCTCGTGGAAGGCAACTTCAGCATTACCAAAGGCAAGAAATGCTACCAAGGCGCAGTCAAGTTGGTAACCATCCATTATTTCACTACGGGAGGCCCAGACTAGCTGCTTCCAGCTTTTCCTTTGCTCTATTGTCAGTGTAGGAACACTTTAGGGATAAGTATTTTGGTGTGGACTGTATATCCGAAGTATACTTAAATGAAAATGGAAATTCTACTAATATGTTAAATTGGCAATATAAAACACACGCAGCAGCCATGTTTTTTATACATTTCTGGGTCTGAAGGGGATGGGTTGCAAATACTAACAAAATGCAAATTGAAAAGAATGGGAATTTACTATATAATAAGACCATACCACCAAGGAAACATGCTTGGAGAATGGGATTGTTTCTAGTGGATATTCCTCTGAGCTCTGCCATCTTCATGATTTTTCATTTTTATAGACCAAAGAAAAATGTAAGAGAAAATGGATAGAAGTCTTACATAAGAGGAAACCAATCCAGGTGATGGAGTAGAATATGGAAGAAAGGAATAGTGCAGACACTCCATGTTTCCTACCAAATAGCTTCCCTCACTTCTCTCCAACTGCCAGAAAGATGATTTTATTTAGGTGCCTACACCTCCTACCTCTTCATCCCTCCCCCAGAATAATTCAGGGAAGGGTGAGTTTACTGCCTCAGTTAGGGGGTAAATCTCACTGGCTTAATCCCCTTGTGAATGATGGGTTTAGCAGGGTGGGGAAGTGACCGTGATATAGCTAATGTGGCATGAGTGGAAGTCCAACAAGTTTCTGAGGAATATATTATAGGTATTAAGAAAAGATATAGAAACAGATAATTACCTCTTTTCTACTGGATATTATCCTGTCCGGCTGTGATTTTTGGAACTGTGATGGCCTTTTGAGGGATATAAGGAGAACAAGACTCCAAAGACAAAACTGATATTCAGAGCGTTCCAGAGGAGTAAAGTCTTTGGGTCTTTGATGAAAAGGTTAAGTCCCTGAACTAATTCTCTAGATTCTCCTTATCTTGAACTTTCTTGTTGCTAGCTTTTCTCAGTGTTTGAACCAGTATTTCCCAAACTTTGCTGCACAGGAGAATCACCAGGAGAACTTTTAAAAAATCCCAATGCCCAGTTCTCACCCCACTGCAGTCTGATCAGAGTGTTGGGTGGGAGCCAGATACCAGTATATTTCAAGGATTCCCAGGTGATTCCATTATGTAGCAACATTTGGAAACCATCTGGTTTGAGCCATTTTGAAGTGTATCTTTTGTTATTTCCATCCAAGTGCTTCCTAACTGAAATGACAGAATTCAAACTAAAAAAAAAAAAAAAAAAAAAGGAAAAAAGAAACTAAAAACATTATTTGTATGAGTAGCTACACTGAATAAGAAAACTGAAACGATATTAAGGAGAGTATAATAAAGAGTCAAAAATGCTTTAATAGTTTTCAAAAGGAACTCTAAGTCAGTTACCTAGCAATTTAATTGAACCATATTCAAATGTAATCAGTACCCACTACTCTTGAGAGAGTAATCTTACTGATTATTTCCTTTGATAAAGCTTCCTATCTATTTAATAACCTGAAGTTTAATTTATGTAAAATAAAAGAGAGAGAATCCTTCCATCTTTATTAAATTTGGTCTTTGAAGAATGTCCACATAACAGAAACAAATACTGGCTTCTGTTATATATAATTTCAAGAACGGAAGATTCATTATCTTTGTCAGCTGTTACAAATCTCCCTAACCACACACATAAACAAACACCACACACACACACACACACACACACATACAAATAGACGCACATCATTTTTTAACCCCTGGTAAATCCTAGATTAAGTCCCTCTGATATCTTGTTGTGTAGTCCATAATTATTATAATATTGAATTTAGGAAACCATCTAAGAAATGATCCACTCATACTCCACATGGGGAGACCTAGGCAACAAACCTAACAGTTCACCGGGGATCATGGCAATAATTGTAGGACTCAACCAGGAAGTCATATTTTCTACTCTCCAGAAGGTTATACTTTCTCGTATCTTGAGGAGGGGAAGTTCCTGTTTTCTACTTCTTCAGGGTAGAGACTACAGAGTGATAATCCATCAGTTGTTTCCTTATCTAAGAGTCAAAGGGCAGCAGCCTCTGTCTCTTCTTACACTTTTAAAACACTATTGTGGTGTGGGCGCCTGGGTGGCTCAGATGGTTGAGCGTCTGCCTTCGGCTCAGGTCATGATCCCAGAGTCCTGGGATCGAGTCCTGCATCAGGCTCTCCGTTCCTTGGGAGCCTGCTTCTCCCTCTGCCTCTCTCTCTCTCTCTCTCTGTCTCTCATGAATAAATAAATAAAAATCTTTAAAAAAAAAAAAAAAACACTGTGTGGTGGACTCGGGATCTTGCTGAGAATTTCAGTGTCACCCCCAGCCCAAGTGTAGGTATTTTTGGTACCCTAAATTTTAACCTTGTTTATAATCATACACCACATCATAATCTAACATGATGGCTTCCATTTTTTGTGAAAATGCTCTTGATATCCCTTAGCTATCATGGATCCCATTCTTCTCCACTGTTCAGTGGTTGGACTGGGGCCTTGACTTCCTACTTTGTCTTCAAGTAAGATCACAAAAACTGGATTGGTACTATATAGGTAGGTGTCTCTAGTCTCATTAGATAGCAGGATAGGCCACTCAATTAAAAAAAAACAAGCCTAGTAAATTGATAGATAAATGGGCTTTGCATTTCATTGGCCATACCAGTGTAGAATTTCTTTAATTTTACAATACAGAGAGGTAAGTTCCTCAACAGACAAGAAAAGTGACTACCCAGTCTTTTTCTTTAAATAAAAGACTTTTCAAGAATATGCATTTACATAGGCAGTAAGAACATGAAGAGGACACTACAGATTTAGAAACAGGCATGAAGGGCGCCCCGTGGCTCAGTCGGTTAAGCATCCACCTTCAGCTCAGGTCATGATCTTAGGGTCCTGGGATCGAGCCCTGTTTTGGGCTCCCTGCTCAGCGGGGAGTCTGCTTGTCCCTCTCGCTCTGCCCCGCCCACCTCGCTCATGTCTCTCTCCCTCCGTGTGGCTCTCAAATAAATAAATAAAATCTTAAAAAAAAAAAAGGCATGAGATCAGAAGGTTGTTTCCCTTTAATGCTGGGTTATGCTGACAATTATCTCTAATAAAAATGAATGGGCAAACAATAGCCAAACTGTGGAAAGAGCCAAGATGTCCATCGACAGATGAATGGATAAAGAAGATGTGGTATATATATACAATGGAATATTATGCAGCCATCAAAAGGAATGAGATCTTGCCATTTGCAACGACGTGGATGGAACTGGAGGGTATTATGTTGAGTGAAATAAGTCAAAAAGAGAAAGACATGTATCATATGATCTCACTGATATGAGGAATTCTTAATCGCAGGAATCAAACTGAGGGTTGTTGGAGTGGGGGGTGGGGTGGGAGGGATGGGGTGACTGGGTGATAGACACTGGGGAGGGTATGTGCTCTGGTAAGCGCTGTGAATTGTGCAAGACTGTTGAATCTCAGATCTGTACCTCTGAAACAAATAATGCAATATATGTTGAGAAAAAAAAAAAAAGAAGAAGAAGAAGAAGGTAGCGGGAGGGAAGAATGAAGCGGGGGAAATCGGAGGGGGAGACGAACCATGAGAGACGATGGACTCTGAAAAACAAACAGGGTTCTAGAGGGGAGGGGGGTGGGAGGATGGGTTAGCCTGGTGGTGGGTATTGAGGAGGGCACATTCTGCATGGAGCACTGGGTGTTATGCACAAACAATGAATCATGGAACACTTCATCTAAAACTAATGATGTAATGTATGGGGATTAACATAAGAATAAAAAATTTAAATATCAAAAAAAAATGAATGGGCAATGTGACAGGAATAATCAGTGGCTGAGAGAGAGATTGTTTGCATCAATCTGAATTGATAGCATTTACCTGATTGAGGGTAGGTAGTAGTGAAGCACTTCAACCTGATGAAACTTTCTGAGCTTTTCTTCCCCCCCCTTTTTTTTTTTAAAGATTTTATTTATTTATTTGACAGAGAGACATAGCGAGAGAGGGAACACAAGCAGGGCGAGTGGGAGAGGGAGAAGCAGGCTTCCCGCTGAGCAGGGAGCCCGATGCGGGGCTCGATCCCAGGACCCTGGGACCATGACCTGAGCCGAAGGCAGACGCTTAACGACTGAGCCACCCAGGCACCCCTCTTCCCCCTTTTGAAACTTAGATTTTTTTTATAGGATTTAATTTGAAGGATATGGAAATACAAAGGCAGGTTTTTGTCATGCCTAAGGACAGGTTAATAATGCATTCGGATTCACATCATCTTCCATGTTGATAAAACTGACCTACTTTTTCTTCAAGAGACAAAATGTCTTCTGAAATATTTTCACATAAAAAATGTTGCATGTTGGTGTCTTTCTTCTTGCATTCTATAATTAAACCTGGCATATCACTTCCAAAAGTTAAATGAAGTTTAGTTCATTTTCAGGTCTGGGCTATGCAATGAGTTAGCATCTCTGCTGCTTGAGACAAGTGGCATTTGCTACTTTGCCTGCCAGAGAATCCTTCTGACAGTAGTGATAATGATGCAGATGTTTTTCTTTGTAGGGATCTTCCAACAATATCCCTAATGAAAACACATGCCTACTTCCTGGCAAATAAAAACAATCATTTTTGAAAGCAAGGAAATTCAAATGCCTTCATCCTAAGATGGCCAGTGTAAACAGTCCATTATTTTTTCCACATCATTTCTGCTGTGTTCTGTTGCAGCAATAAAGTGATTCTTTTTTTCTTTTCTTTTTTTTTTTTTTTCTGGCTCTGATATGGAGCCAACTTTACAAAAGCTTATGCAGGTTCCAAGTGGACTGGAGGTATTTAAAGCAGTGCAGGTGTAATTAGAGTGGAGGGTTCAAGCCTTGCGAAATTGACTCTTAAAATTGATTTGCCATGTCATCTTGAATGTTAGGTCCAGGTGAGCTGATTTGGTTTCAAGAAAGAAAGAAATACAGTTGCTATCAGTCTTATGTCCTTAAACTCAGGAATGTAACTTTGGCTCTTGCGATTTATAGAGATGAAAATAATGAAAGACCTGTGTAAATAATCTTTAACGGATCCTCTTATAGGTATAGTTGATGTAAAATTGAACAAATCTTTTTACATTGAACAAAAATGTGAAATTTTGCAAAAATGCACAAAACTGAACTCTAGATGTATTTTGGGGTTAAGTGAATGTTTGCTGCTGCTCTTTCCTCAAAGGAACATTTTAATATGTTCCAAAAAACAAGGCTTTGTCAGCTTTTAAAACAGAATTTCCAGTTGATACGCACAAGAGATGTCTTTCACTATTCATTTTTTTAAATGTTATTTTATTGTTGTAAGAACACTTAACATGAGATCTATCCTCTTAACAAATAGTCAAGCATACACCGCAGTAATTTTGAGCATAGGTACAATGTTGTACAACAGATCTCTAGAATTTATCTTGCTTAACTGAAACTTTATGCCCATTGTTTTGTAATTTCCCATTTCTCCGTTCCCCCAGCCCCTAACAACCAACCATCTGGCCACTCTTTGATTCTATTAATTTGATTATTTTACATCCCTCACATAAGTGGAATCATGCAGTATCTGTCTTTCTGTGACTAGCTTATTTCATTTAGCTTAAACAAAGGGCAACACATGTTGGTTAGGATGTGGAGAAATTAGAACCCTTACATATGGTTGGTGGAAGTGCAAAATGGTGCGGTTGTTATGGAAAACAGTATGCAGTTTCCTCAAAAAGTTAAAAATAGAACTACCATATAATCTAGCAGTCACACTTCTGAGTATTTATCCAAAAGAATTGAAATCAAGATCTTGAAAAGGTATGCGTGCCCTGAAGTCATGACTGCTTATTCCTCAACCTCATGGCAAGCCTGACCCATACCACTAAATGGGATACAGAATGAGGTAAAGACCAGAGATACCCATTGTATCCATTGCTTGGTCATTAAAAAAATACAGCATTTTAAATTTACTTGTCTGTGTTAAGAGAACTATGTCAAAATGCCATATCTGATGGGCCACATCAAAATAGTCTTATTTTCAAAACTTACTTGCCACCAGGGGAGCTATTTTGATTCTCCTTTCTCTCCTTCTTAGGTGAATGAGCCATCATGGTCATAGGACATATAAGTAAAACACTCTTCGGAATAGAGGGGGAGGGCCCAGAACAGTCTGGGTAATTCAAGCCAAATAAATTCTGTCATTAGTAGCAACTTGGTTAAGTTTGTGTGCACCTATGGATAAGTGATTTTGTTCTCTCTTTCTCTTATCTTTGAGAGGACACATTGCCCTTTTGTATGATCAG
This sequence comes from Mirounga angustirostris, assembly GCF_029215605.1. NCBI lineage: Eukaryota > Metazoa > Chordata > Mammalia > Carnivora > Phocidae > Mirounga > Mirounga angustirostris. The sequence goes on from NW_026991713.1 coordinate 37,836,766, forward strand.
CCTTAGAACATTTTTAGGCTCTACCTTCACAAACAAAGTGTGTTTAATTATGTTTACCTCCTCTACTTCAATCACCTTTTGAATCTAACAAGAAAATGGAGAACAAAATCATTTCTGTGTGTCTATTTAGCCCTTGAATGAATGAGCTTGAAATAGAACTCTAACTCTGTTAGAGTGCTTAAGCCAGCAGTTTTAAAATCCCCTTCATTTCCTCCCTTTCTCTTTTTATCAAACCTGCACATGTTTAAGAGCTAGGGGTTGTCTTTGATGACAAATTAAAACTTAGTGATTGCTTTATGCACTTTATGAGATTAATTGAGCAGAACCAAGCCTAGTGCCTTGAACAGAAGTTGAATTTAATAGAGCACATCAGAGAAGAGGAAATGGAAAACTCCTGTTCATGCAGAGGGTAGTCTGGTGTTTTGGTAATGGTGAGCCGGGACAGTGTCAGGAAAGGCAAGCCTGTTCTGATACTCTTCATTTTGTAGCTCCTTAAATGAATTATCCTCATATAATCAATCTTCATTATTTGGGGATGCTATATTTATGAATTCACCTATTTGCTAAAATTTATTTTGTCGTCATTCTCGAATATGCACAGAGTTGTGAAAAATGTGAGTCACCCAATGAGCACCCTCATGTTTCTGGCTGAAAATAAGCAAGGCAGCGCTCCACCTTCTTGTTTCAGCTCTTATACCATAAACAAGCGTTCTTTTCGTCGTCTATTTGGTGTCATGCTTATCTCATTTTTGTATTTTTTGTTGGCAATTTCACCATTTGGATTGGCCCCCAAGCATAGTGCTGAAGTTCTGGCCAGTGTTCCTGCGTGCAAGAAGGCTGTGATGTTCCTTACGGGAGAAAGTTCTTACTAGATTAACTTCATTCCGGTGTAAGTTGTAGTGCTTTTGGCCTTGAGTTCAATGTTAATGATCAAAAATGTTTATTGAATAAAGTGTCTTTAAACAAAAACACACATAAAACAAGTTAATAAATTGATTGGTTGATGGGAATGTTGTGACCAGAAGCTCGTAGGAACCTAACCGTATATTTCCCTAGGAACAATGGCTCAGTATTAGCTAATTCAGCATTTGCAGAGTCTTTATAGACCGTAACTACTGCAAATCACAAGAATCAGTTGTAGTGCTCATTTTCAATATAATCATTCAAGAGGAGAGATCAGGCCTAGGAATGCAATTAATATATATAAATATATAATTTTAATATAAAGATTCATGATTTATCATTTTCCAGGAGACTCAGAAGTTATGATGAAACTAATTTTATAAGTTTCACAGAGATCACCAAAATGTGCCTCACAGTAAAGTTAGTGTAAGCTGAAAGACTTGGTCAGAGCTTTGACAGTTAAGACATCTGCCATCTGATAACTTTTTTGGAAAAGAACCAAATCTTCTACTTCTCTATTTTGAAGATGTATTTCAAGGACTGCACAACTCCTATCTCAAAGTCTTTAAATGGTGAATTAGCACACACTTTAAAACTGTTCTCTAAATAGTAGAAGGAGCCATGGAACATTTGGAAAAAATCAGTGATTATGCAATAATTTCGTATTAAGGCCCAGAGCAAAACTCAGGATTCTTTTCTGTTCATTTTTCAACATGTGTCTGTAACCTCTCCTATTCTGAAGCTTTAGTTATTAAACAGTCTTTTTTTGATAATAACCTAATTTCAGAAATATCTGTTTTAGTAATTTTCTTACTTGTTATGAGAAATTTTATCTATAGCAAGAATTGCTTCCTGTAGTAAGTATAAGAAAACTTTGTTTCTTTATATCACCTAAATTGACAGGAGGCACAGATGGGGAATTACTAAAAATAATTTATTAATATCTTCTCTTTTTATTCAACTGTCTGTAACCCAGTTTTAATGTCATTAAATTTTCAAATAATCAAATAGAAAAAAGGAAAACAAAACAAAAGTAATTAGTAGATTATAAAAGTAAGTCACGTGATCTGATCCCAATTTTTTTTTCTTTTTGCATTAGCAACAAACTTTTATGGTTTAAAAATCGTATGTCTGTCACCAATAGGATTTTTTTTCTAATTCACACTTTTTAATGACAATCAGGACCCACTCACTATCTAACATGGTTTTGCCACTAGGATTCTGATGAGTAATGATCATGTATACAATCTGCTTTTGTGTTTAATGGCTATGATCTAATTGGTAAAATGCTGAGTTTAATTTTATATCCTGTATTTTTATGCTTAAGATTTAAAGAAAATCAGGACAAGTCTAATGTATATTTGGCAGTGAACATACTGTAATTGATCGGGAAGTAATTATAGTCCATTTCTCTTTTCTAGCAACCCTATCCCATTTCTTCCATTTTTTAACAGACTTCTAGTTACAAGTAAATGGGTCTGTATTTTCTTGAGTCTATCTGAACATATGAGAGAAGAGGTAGGAATGAATAAGTATCAAGTATATAAACTCTAGTGACAATAGTAATTGATAAACTCTTGAACATGGACAATGATAAGATCTATACATAGGGTATAGAGTGCCTTTTATTCTTGTGTCCTTTGTTCATAAATACATTATGGCACATTATAAGTTAAATATGATGGCACCATGAAAATAGTGTGAAAGCGGGGACACCTGGGCGGCTCAGTGGTTTAAGTGCCTGCTTTCCACTCGGGTCATGATCTCAGGGTCCTGGGATCAGGCCCCACGTCTGGCTTCCCTGATCAGTGGGGAGCCTGCTTCTCCCTCTACCTCTGCCCTCCCCCTGCTCAGGCTCGCTCTGTCTCTCTCTCTCAAATAAATAAATAATTAAAAAAAAATAAAATGAAATAATGTGAAAGAGTATTTAATACATGAGGAAAACATTCCTAACATTTTAAGTAAAACATCAGATTATAAAAAGCATATAGTGACTGAATTGATGTTGATTTTTAAAATTGAACAAATAAAACAGACTAGAAATAAATCTCCCAAAATGTTAACAGTGGTTGTATCCTAATATGGAATTATAAGTGATTTTAATTTTTTGCTTGTACATTTCTATATTGTACAAATTTTCTGTAATGTATATGAATTACATTTGCTGTCAACTCCTTTTAAAAAATGTATTTCTTTGTATTCTTTTTCTCCTGGATGTATTTTGTTGGAAAAAGGCATATATGTGAGTTATTTAAGTTCAAAAAAGATGCCTTGGCTCCATTGGTTAAATATAAGACTAAGGCTCAACTTGTTAATTACATAAGTAGATGTTAGAGCCAGCCCCTCAAGACCCCATCTTCTCACTCTAAATTTCTCCTAGAGGATAACATACACAAAGGGCTTCATTTGCTACAACTAAGTAGATAACTCACAAATTGTATCTTACAGTCTATATTCTTCCTCTGATCTTCAGATCTACATATCTAGCCATCTCCTGAACATCTCTTGGAGATCACAAGACAACTCAATATCATCCAAAGACAAACCCATTATCCTGCCTCCCTGCCCACACCTCCAAACTGGACCTCTTCCCATCTTTTCTCACCCAGAGCTGACCAACACCAAGTTCCGTTCAGTCTACTCCTTAATGGTATTCACTATTTTGCTCTGAATTTTATCCAACATTTCTTGCCTGCCAAACTGTAATAATCTCAGGGCACCTGGGTGGCTCAGTCATTAAGTGTCTGCCTTCAGCTCAGGTCATGATCCCAGGGTCCTGGGATCCAGCCCCGCATCGGGCTCCCTGCTCTGAGGAGGCCTGCTTCTCCTTTTCCCACTCCCCCTGCTTGTGTTCCTGCTCTCACTGTGTCTGTCTCTGTCAAATAAATAAATAAATCTTAAAAAAAAAAAAAAAACTGTAATAATCTCTTTTTCAACCCCAGTCCATTTATGATGTCTCAAATATTGTGTGGGTCATATTTAAACTAAAAATCTACCCATTGTCTGAAATTCCAATTTAATTGGGCATCCTGTATTTTTACTGCTACCTCTGAAAACTTATTATTAGCTATAATAATTTTAATTCAGTCAACTGAATAATCATGTTGGTTTTTAATAACAGCTAAATTTTTCTTTAGTGTTTACTTATTAGTTCATATAACTCCTATGACAATGACCATATACACCGAATTGACCCAAGATGATTAGTTCATTTACCACATAAAGACCTATTTTAAGAAGTGGAAATGAATTTTACAATACTCACAAAATTTTAACTACATTCGTAAATTTTAAATTTTAAAATTGCTTCCAAGGAGCAATATTCTAGTGTTTTGGGATCTTTTGTGAAATTTCACATCATCTTAATCCAATCAGTAAAACGAGACAAATTTTTAAGCCCCAGACCTCATTTGAATTTTACCCCAAATAAACAAATAGAGATAATCCAGTCCCCGTGAATGGTGTTACACTAATTGGATATGACATCTTCCTAACATTTTGCTCAGGCATTTCCTGTCACAGAGGACTCTGGCTGTGTAACAAGGACAGGATGGGAAGAGCTGCCTTAGGGAATTATTTTTTAGACAACCATAAGGAAAGAGATTTCTCCCTGGTGGCTTGGCCACCTGCCATGTGGACCCTGTGGAAATGCTGTTATTTATGATCTCACTTTTTTCCTGCAGTTATGAAATGATTTGTACAAAGCATTTAATTTGTCTTACTTTATGAAAGTTATATGTATAAAGAACCCACTAGGAAATATAAACCAATCATAAAAATAAGTAGAGATATTAATAGTTAATGACACAGTTTTTTAAATTATAGCCATTCCTCAGTTTTATAGCTTCACAACTAATTATTGTATTTTATATAACAGAATAATTCATTGCAAATCTATAAAACTGAACAAAGTATTTTCTCTTCCCTTTGGAAAATTAAGTATAAGTATAGTCATTTTAATTCATTTATAACACGTGATCTAAATAACCTCTGGAAATTTCAAAATTCATAGAGATTTGAGGACTATGTTATGTAACACAGCAATAGTTTTGAGGCTTTCCTACTGAGTCCCTACAAAACCAAAAACAAATTAAAAAACAAATGTGCCATTTACTGTCAGGCATGAGGGGGCGTTTAATCCTCCTTGTTAAGTGATCCCAGAATACCCTCCTTAAGGGTCCTCTCATCCCTCCCACATCAGTTAGGCTATAGAGTGCTGGAGAACTTTCATAATGTGTTCTTCTCATTAGAATTAACCTATAAACAGCATTTCAGAAAAATTCCTGGTTCCATTGTAACTTGGCTAGGCAGATGGGTAGATATTTAAAGGCATCCTTTTGTCCAAAATATTCTTCATCTTCATCTAACTCTAAGCATTGGAGATCACTTGCAATTTGAGGCTATATTTTCCTTCAGTAGAGTAATACTATTTTCACATAAATCCTCTAAGACACGAGATGGGTCACAAATTATGGACCTTTTCAATCCAGCTTTTCTACTGCTGCGGTCTACTTAGTGTCCCTTGAAGAAAGTAATAGATGGCATGTATCACGTTGCAGCAGAAAGTCTGAGTCAGGTCGTTGAACTTGGACATACACAAGTGGATTGTGAGAGACAGACCTGAAGCTTCAGCGCTGTTAAGATGCTTTCATAGCCAGTGTGGTTCCAGCAGTGCTCAAATCCTCTTCAGCATTTCGCCCTTCCTTCTCAGGGAGCTACCAACCAAGGAGGCTAGAGGAAAGGACCAAAACCGAATAGGAAACACATTACCACCTTGCTTTGTTGATGGCATGGGAAGTAACCAAATCCTCTCTAGGGCAGCTCTGTCTGGTAAAATATAGATTGGATAATGAAGGTTGGGCCCAGACGCCTAAATGAACCCCCCTTTTCTCCAGTCTGAATCTGAGATGTCTGGTTAGGCCTAAGAAAGTAGACTATAAGACAACAAGATCAGCTACCTCTGCCCCAAGCGAGCAACTCCTGCCTGATTTCTTGGGGCATGGATACAGAAAGGGATGAAGGCGTGTCTCATGGACCGCTGAGCTTTGAGAAACACAATCAGTACCGCCAGTAAAACCATGGCCTAATACAGTTCCTGTTGCTGACCAATCACATGAGCCAAGAGGTCTTCCTTCCCTGTGGCTATTGGGACAAAAAGTAAACAGGTATGCAGAGGCTAACAGGGGGGAGGGGAGGCCAGAAGTTTTTAGTCCCACAACGTCATATTTGTTTTCAATCTTCAAATTCAGTGTTTTTTGTTTGTTTGTTTTTGCTTTTAATTATAGGTAATGCCATCCTGTTGATGATTTAGTTGTCAGCTACATCTTGGCAGGAGACAAGTGAAGTAGGAGGCTCTGTAGGAAAGCTGATTTGCTTCTGGAAAATAATAGTTGTATTGGAGAGTGTTAACTGAGGTTTTTTCTTCAGTGCTAAAAGGAAGTGCTCTCTTTCAAAGGCATTTACTATATACTGTATCAGCATAGTTGAAAAAAATAGTAATGAAGTTAGGAGGCATACTGCCTAAAAAAAGGTATTTTGTGTCCTTTGTGACTACAAACTGCACAGTCCATTTATCTTCCCCTTCCTGGTTTGAGGACATAAAGAGTATTTTGCATGGCACAGTTGTCACTGAACCAAGGAGGAATGCTTCTACTTCAAGGCTCATTTCTGGAAGCAATGTCAGTCGCCATATTGGTTATTCCAGCAATACCATCAGATGTCTGCCTTAATGACTGAACCCTCTTTTGCAAATCATTTCAACCTACTAAGAGATTGTCCTTTGCTACTTTATACCTGTCAGTATTTTTCTTGTCCAGTGGGTGGCATATTTTCATCAAAGTTGATGGCTATAGAAAGCTGTAGAAAAAGACATTACTCTGGAAATTTTATCCTTCTTGGACTTTCACAGGATTGATTTGAGCTTTGATGGTCTAATTGTAGCAGACATGACTTATGACAAGCATGTGTCATTTTCATTTCTTTTTGCAAACAATGGTTGGTAGGTTCTAGACATTAAGTTTTATACCTTAAATTCCTTCGTTTATAGGAATTCTAACACTGCAGTTTTAAACAAAATGTTTCACAGCTACAAAAGCATATGGAAACTATATATGATAGATACATAGATAGCTATAGTTTTAAATATATAACATTTATTTATGGTTGCCATTTTTCCAAAATGGAAGAAAAACTCAAGGCAAAAATTAGGTATTTTTGAAGTATCTCTTCTTTAATAGATGAACCAATTTTCAGTTGATCTGGAATTATTTCTATAAAACCTCCTAAAATAAACAGATTATATTTTCAGTAACTTAAGCTCTATCTCTATTTTATTTTAGCCATGTGAAGTATAGTATACACATTCACATCAGGGCACTTGATTTTTGCATTCATGAACTCCACTCCACTAAATGCAATTAAATTTAGAGCCACAAATTCATTTTAAATACCTCCCCTGCCTAAAATCTGCTTTCAGAAAACCTTCCATATTTTTATATATTATGATAGATATATTGTGACTTAATATTGTAAATGTTGTCCAACTACCCAGGTGGCCTATAATTATAAAAGGATATGAAAAAGGATCAATCTTTGCTTTTAATATCATTAGAATATTTAAATATTTTGAAATCAAGATACCATATCAAATAACTTTCTTTTATTCAACTCTTCTCTGAGTTTCCAAATCTGAAAAATCAAGAAAACCACTAAAAATTATAAATACAGATACAAATATCAGTCTTAATACTTTTATTGGCTTTTTCTTATTTTCAAAATGCACATTCTTATTTGCTTTTTAAATAAAAACTATACATTTAACAAGTCTTAATGAACACTATAATGTGGTAGGATTTGGACCATATCATTTTCCCATTTGGACTATGTTTCTCACTAATTTGCTCTAATAAGTCTGATCATTTGTCTTTCCACTTTATTTTCCCCCTCTTGAGGTACCTTGGTCTAATGTAATTTTCATTTTTCACAATGTTGCTGAAAGGTTTATTTCTTTTTTCTAGTCACTGATATAGATGAGTGTATTTAATCCTAATTGTAATTCTATTGACATTTTAGGAGCCAGCCTGTTCAGAATGAGGTACTACAAAATCTCTGGAGCATCCTGTACTTGAAAGAAATGTTGCCATCCATTAAAGTATATGTTGCTTTCCACATTTATAAACTTTAAGGCATTGGAACTAATGTCATCTTTTTATTCTATTCAACATTTTAAATATATGTAGGTCTTAGTATATCAAAGCCCTTGTTTTTAATTTCCAAAATCATGATGAAGTTTCGGAATATTTTCATCTCAAAATATTTTCTGCTTTTTTAAAATTTGGGTTTATGGAAGTATAATTTACATAGAGTAATAATATTTCCTCTTTTCAGTGTACAATTCTAAGAGTTTTAATTGTCTCATACAATCACATGATCATCACCATTATCAAGATACAGGAGTTCCAACACCCCCAAAATTTCTTCATGCCTAGTAGTCAACTCGTCCCCACCTCTAGTTTCTGGCAACTTTGATCTATTTTCTATTCCTATTATTTTGCCTTTCCCAGGGTGTCATATAAATGAAATAATCATGGAGTCTGGCTTCTTTCACTCAAGCAACACCCATTTGAGATTCATCCACATCATCACATGTATGAGTAGTTTCTTCCTTTTTATTGCCAAGCAGTATTCCATTGTATACATGTACTTCCATTTAATTATTCTTTCACAGTTGAAGGCTATTTTAATTGTTTCCAGTTTGTGGTGATTATGAATAGAGCTGCTATAAGTATTTGTATACCATTTTTGTATGAATATGTGTTTTTATTTATCTTGGACAAATAGCTAGAAGTAGATAAGGGAATCTTAAGATAAGTGTATGTTTAACTTTATAGAAAACTGTTATCCTGTTTTCAAAAATGGCTGTGCCATTTGGCATTCCTACCAGCAATGTACAAGAGTGTAGTTGGTCAACATTCTTGCCCATACTAGGTGTTGTCAATTTTTTAAAAAAAATCTAGACATGTTAAAAGAGTGTAGATGTATCTAATGATGGTTTTACTTTGAATTTTCATAGTGACTAATGATATTGAGTATCTTCGATGATGAGTGTCTTTTCATATTTGCCACCCATAGATCTTCCTTGATGACATGCCTATTCAAAGAGTTTATCCAATTTTTAATTGGATTGTTTTCTTACTATTGACTTTTGAAAGTTCTTTATATATTCCGGATATGAAGCCAATATTTATCAGATACATGTTTTGCAAACATTTTCTCCCAGTCAAATTGTATTTTCATTTTCTTAGCAAAGTTTTCCTAAGAGTTGGTGTCTACTTTTTTTAACTACATTTTAAACTACCCTCCTCTCTCAGTTTCTAAACCCTGATATTAACAAATTTGCATTAATTTTTAATGAACAAATTATATAACTCTTGGAATTGGAGGGGTCTCAAAGAAAACGGACTCTAAAGATAGCACAGTTCTGTATAATATTTACTCGAATAGTATAGCAATCAAGAATTCTCTTGGCTGAAAGTAGCAGAAAATCCAACTTCAGTGGTTTAAACAAGTAAGGCTATTTTTCTTCATTACAAGTTGAGAGATAAAGGCAGCTGCTTACAGTGTTTCAGGAGCTCCATGTAATCAGACCAGGTATCTATACTTTTTCATGGCCTTTCTCTTGCAGTGGTAGGCTGGTACTACAGCTGATCATATCCACACTCAGGACAAGAAGTAGAGAAGGAAAAAAGGATAGCGCTTATACCAAGACAACAACACTTTCCCAGAATCCTCTCACCTACTTCCAGTTAAATTCTTACCGGACAGAACTGGGTCCTATGGTGAGGCAATGCAGGGAGGAGGAGGTTGAGAATGGGAGCTAGGGAAGGTGAGCCTACCCAGTATCTGCCTCACACAGCAATTTCAAAATAACACCAAAGTACAAAAGACAGTAAAACTGTAAGAGCAGAAGACAGAACAATCAAAATCTAATTTCGAATTCAAGGTGTTTTCCACACTTGCTGGCCAAGCAGCTAAATTCTAAAGGCATAGTTTCAATTGCATCTTAGGAATGCACATAATAATAATAATAATAATAATAATAGATATATAGTAGCTATTATCATAAGAATTTAATAAGAATCATGGGTTATGGTTTATGAAACCACATATTTTATCCTTTTTGACTGCCTTTTGAAGATAGGGTTTTATGTAGATGCATAGATAGTAGGTCACTTAAAGTTACAAAGAAAAGAGACCCAGGATGAGAAACTCATGATATAGATTTGTCAGCCCTTACCTACCTCTCTGTACCAATCAGAGTTCTCAAGACCAAGAAGAATGATTCAATGTAAAGTGTATATTTTGATATGGTCTACATAACCTGTGTATAAATGAAAGCTCAAAAGCAAAAATCCTATCGCAGTAGAATTTTACCTGTTCAGCTTAACATATCTAAGTGGTAATTCTGTTATAAACTTGGTAAATGAATTGGAGTAAAAGAGAAGCTTTTACTTCACTTGTACTTGCTATTCTCTCAGTGATGGAATTTCCATCCAGAAAAAGTAGTCTATTGGCTTGTTAATGTAAAGTAAGAATAAATCTTTTATTTAAAAAATTTTAGGGTGCCTGGGTGGCTCAGATGGTTAAGCGTCTGCCTTTGGCTCAGGTCATGATCTCAGGGTCCTGGGATCGAGTCCCGCATTGGGCTCCCTGCTCCTTGGGAGCCTGCTTCTCCCTCTGCCTTTCTCTCTCCCTCTGTCTCTCATGAATAAAAAATTAAAAAAAAAAAATCTTAAAAAATTTTAAATTTACAGTGAAAGTTAACATTCATTTGAAGTTTTAGAAGGAGCCATTAATTTTTTTTTCCTTCATATTTTGGCCCAGTGACTAGAGTAACTCTTAAATGATTGTTAGCTGAATGAATGACTAAATGCACTTTCTGAATCAACTGACAGCAACCCCATCACCTTAATTGAATTGATCTGTATTTGTAAATTTTCAATAGCTTGGAGTAAGTTCCAGATACTCAAAACGCTTTTGAATCTCTGAGACTTATTCAAAGTTAGTAAATTACTAATATAAAAATGTAAGCTAAAACCTGTACAAGAGTTTCTAGAAATTATTTTACTTTCAGTAGGAATTAAACCCATCTTACCTAAATGGAATGGGGTTAGAAATGCTGTAGCTGAAATTGTCCAGAAATTTGGAGTCCCAACTGATTCTGGAAGCTGTAAGCCCCACCATCCCTTGTTGAAGCTCATGCAACCATTTTCTGTTTTCCCTTTAAGAATTCTCTCAGGGCAGTGGTGCCTGGGTGGCTCAGTCATTAAGCGTCTGCCTTTGGCTCAGGTCATGATCCTGGGATCCTGGGATCGAGCCCCGCATCGGGCTCCCTGCTCCGCGGGAAGCCTGCTTCTCCCTCTCCCGCTCCCCCTGCTTGTGTTCCCTCTCTCGCTGTGTCTCTCTCTGTCAAATAAATAAAATCTTAAAAAAAAAAAAAAAAGAATTCTCTCAGGGCATCTGGTAAAATATTTTAGTTTTCTATAACAACTTCCTTCAAAGTTTTACAAATATCTGTACAATTGTCTTTGAAAAGTAAGCTAAGTAGGGATACATTGGGTCCCCAGAAAATGATGAACTAAGTAACTTTCATAAGGCAACATAACTAATGGAAATAGAACTAATATCTCCCAGTTTTGACTTGACTCTCTAACTAGACCACGTCAGCCAGTGTTTAAAGACCAACTGATAAGAATCTGTGGTGCTTTACAGGAGAAAAGAGTGACGATAATATTTGACTTCTTTTCTTTGAATCTTAGCATATTACAATCATAAAAGTCAATTAAAAATGCTATTTCACTTTCATTTGGAGTGATGAATTTGTTAGTTTCCGAATTGTATTATACATTTGCAGTTACCATTTGTATAATGATAGGCATCATATTAAACCTGGAAGGCTTTATTCAAAATATAAGTAAATACTGGTGATATCTCCACGTTTTTGTTTCCCCAATGCTGCCAAAATAATAGTAGTCTGATGCTGTCTTAATAAGAAAGCCTTGTGTGGTTGAAAGAGAAAAGATTTTGGAGGCAATTACATCTGAATCTCTGCACCAAATCTGCCATTCCCTGTGTGGTTACAGGCATGTTACGGTCTCTGTGGCCAGTTCCTTTTGTGTAGAATCCCTGAATCATAAGCTGTGAGCATCGAATGAACTTACAGATATAAAATGCTTAGCATTACACTTGGCCTAGAGCAAGTCCTCTTTAAATGCTCACCAGAATCATGATTATTTACTCCAAAAGATATTTGTTGAACAAGACCCTTTTATTTATTTATAAGATCCTTTACCCAGTGCTACACAAGTGCCTTTTTATGGCCTACTAATCATTATGTATCAGAAGAAATGATATAGCATGATTTCTTAGTTCTGGGTTTTTCAATCTCAAGACTATTGACGTTTTGGCAGATGGTTCTTTGTTATGGGGAGCTAATCTGAGCTTTGTAGGGTATTTAGCAGCTTCTCGGTCTTCTAATAATAGATGCCAATAGCACCATTCCCCTCCCCATTTGTGACAACCCAGAATGTCTCCAGACATTGCCAGATAAATGTCTCCTAGGGTGCAAAAACAACCCCAGCTGAGAACTACAGTCTTCCATCAATTCTCTTTAAAATGTGTTCATGGACTACCAGTCCTAGGAGATTCTTCCCAGAAGATCCCAGTGTCAAATAAGTTGGGAAACACTGAATATTAATAATAATAGTAATAATAATAACTATTTTTAAAATAAACTTATTACATGCTGCAAACTGTTCTAAACTTATTTAATCCTCTTAACAGACCCAGAAGTTAGTTACAACTCTAAGACTTATTTTTCAAGTGAGAAAATTGAACCCCAATGAAATCAAGTAACCAACCCAAGAACATACAATGCATATGTGGTGTCTGAAGGACCTGTGTGTTATCTATACATACTGCTGCCTCTTGCATACTCCACCCTTTAATTCACAATTCAAATTGCAATGTTAAAGATAATTATTCTTAACTTTTTATTTACTTTATTTTACGAACTTACAAAATTAGCATTTGCTTTCATCAATTTCATCGTCCTAATTGTTGGCTAATGATTGTCCTCATAAACATCCTTGGATGCAAGCAAAGATAGCACTTTCCCTGGAAAAGATCACCAGAATGACCCCAGACAAATTCAAATGGTTCAAAACCGAGGAGGGAGGGAGAGATTTCTCTGCTTGCAGGAGGCCAAGAACAAGGAACAGAGAAAATGATAATTGGGTCTTTTAGCATCATGTTAAACAGGGATAAATGAGAGTCTGGCAGGTGAAAGGGCATTCCAAACAGAGCAAAGGTCTAGGCAGTTAGGAACGTGTATATGTTTGGGGAACAGTGAGGGTGGAGGAAAACAACTAGGGAAATGAAATTAGAGAAAAACCTGGGTTGTGCATTATTGTCACTGGTTTGACTCCTGTAGGCATTTGACTTTGCAACCTTTACTCTAAGAGTTGTAGACAGCCAGAAGCACAGTAGTGACATGGTCAGGTAGGTCCTTAACAATGATAACTAAAGTCAATAGTGTTTGGTGGTGAGAGACCCAGTGAAGACACTGATGCAGAGTTTTGAGCAAGAGATATAATGAGTTAAAATAGAACGAAGGAGGGGCGCCTGGGTGGCTCAGTGGGTTAAGCTTCTACCTTCGGCTCAGGTCACAATCCTGGAGTCCTGGGATGGGGATCGAGCCCCACTAGGGCTCTCTGCTTCGCGGGGAGCCTGCTTCTCCCTCTGACCCTCACCTCTGACCCCTCACCCCACTCGTGCTCACTCTCTCTCGCTCTCTCTCGCAAATAAATAAAAATATTTTTAAAAAAAGATAGAATGAAGGGATCAGATTTAAGAGAGATTATTAACAAGAGAAGCAGAGTAAGGAGAATCTTGCTCTTAAATGGGCTGTAAGATCAAATAAGTGGAATTAATTTGTGGAAGAGATAGCTCTACAAAACAAAGTGATGCACTTTCAAGGAAATAACGTGTCAACATGTTAAGCAGCTCTGCTGGTAACCTGCAGAATTTGCATTAACCAGTCCTGGGGTGCGCAAATGCTTTCCTGGAAAACTATTCCCTTCCCATTCAGATTGCTCACCAAAATTATATACCCCAGTTATTTAGTGAAGTATAAAGCTAAATGGTAGATTCTGAATGGTGTCCCTACCTTCCTAGTCCAGGCCACTTTGTCTTTTTCCTTCTAAACATGCCACTTGGGAAAGATGAGTCAGCATTAATGGAAATTCAACCAAATGTATTTGAGAAATAATGAGCCAGCTAAGAAACGTCCGGAAGAGATCCATCTGAGACACTCGAAGAGCGATTGTTGAATGGATGCATTAATCACATTCTGAATTCACTTTAATAACTTTTTACTTAAGTGTGGAAAATAATATTAATTTTCTACTTCATCTTTTACTGAATAGCTAATGGGTCACTCTCAAAAAATTCCCCAGATGGGGCTCCTGGGTGGCTCAGTTGGTTGGGCGACTGCCTTCGGCTCAGGTCATGATCTTGGAGTCCCTGGATCGAGTCCCGCATCGGGCTCCCTGCTCAGCGGGGAGCCTGCTTCTCCCTCTAACCCTCCCCCCATCATGTACTCTCTCTCTCTCATTCTCGCTCTCTCAAATAAATAAATAAATCTTAAAAAAAAAAAAATACCCCAGCAAAATTCCAAATGGACTTTTACCTCTACACATCATACAATTGATTTTTACAATTTATTATTTAAAACTTTAAAATGGGCATAAAGTCTAACATATTTAACCTTGTTAGTTTTTTTCTAAATATTGTCTTCAGGGGTGCCTGGGTGACTCAGTCGTTAAGCGTCTGCCTCCAGCTCAGGTCATGATCCCAGAGTCCTGGGATCGAGCCCCATATCGGGCTCCCTGCTCCGCGGGAAGCCTGCTTCTCCCTCTCCCACTACCCCTGCTTGTGTTCCCTCTCTTGCTCTCTCTCTGTCAAGTAAATAAATAAAATACTTAAAAATAAATAAATAAATAAATAACATCTTCAAACTATCCTTTAAGAGTTATTCTCTATACTTAAGTTTATTTATGATGAAGCAATTTATTTTGCACTGATATACAGATTTTATAATCCCATCCCTGACAGTTAGAAGGAAAGCATTTTTTTCTACTACATTCCAACAATTTTCATAGTTTTGTCTAAAATCATGATTAATAATAATACCTGATATTTAAGGAGAGCTCATTAAGTGCCAGGGGTCTTGAAAGTATTATTTCAAGTAAAAAAACATAATAAATATTCTTCACCCATTTCTCAGATGGGCAAAAAAGAGGGTCAAAGTGGTAAAGTGGTTCAACCAGGACCTCGTAGTTCCCCAGTTAGACTGCAAGTCTCAAACTTTGGTCCATTAGTCAGCGAAAACTGTGTGCTTTGTACAATATCATTCTGAGTCCAGATTTTACTTCTATTCTTTTTATTTCATTTAAATGTTAACATGAACCCATAGCTGATATGTTGCTCTCTGTTACTAGTTCTAAGAATCTCTTGTTTTACTTGTCCCTGCCCCTGAATACCATTTATCTCCTATATTTATGAATTATGAATGTCTCATGGATGGTAACATACCTTACAACATGCAAGGAAAAGATATTGTTATCCCAGTTTTGTGGAATATTAACTTAGGAAACTATTTTTTAAAGATTTTATTTATTTATTTGAGAGAAAGAGAGTGGGTGGGGAGAGGGGAGGAGCAAAGGGAGAGGGACAAGCGACTCTGTGTTGAGCTCTATCTCTATCTCCCTGCTATCACGACCTGAGCAGAAACCAAGAGTCGGATGCTCAACTGACTGAGTCACCCTGGCGCCCTGAAAACTATTTTTAAAGTGTTACTTAGGGTGGTTCTGTCTCTCTCTATGTCAAATAAATAAATAAAATCTTTAAAAAAAAGAATTAAAGTGTTACTTAGATTCAGGAAGTTATATATAATATATTATATATATATAATTTTATCACATATTTGAGAGACAGAGCTTTATGAAGTGGTAAAAAATCTTACTGACAAAGTAGTTTTTATAAAACCAAATATACAAGTTTTTATATTTGATGAACACGGATACCCAAATAATAAAAGTGTTTGCCTTCTCTGCCGCAACCGTCCCCCACCAAAAAAAAATAGGAGGGATCTTTGGTCCTAATCACCGGGATAATTTATCCAGACCTATTTCACCTTGTGACCGAGAACTTGTGTTTTACAATGAAAATATTTCATCCTTTCTGCAGTGAAAGAATTGATACTCCTAATGTTCTTACGCATTCCTTTCTTTTTTATGTGAACGTTCTAGGTGTATCAATATATGCATGAAACGATAACTGTTAATGGCTGTCCTGAATTCCGTGCCAGGGCCACAGCAAAGGTAAGGCTTGAGTAACTTTGAAAATATACTTGACCCCAGTGATCTAGTAATTGACTGTGCGCGTGTGTGTTTCAGGTATTCTCGTGTGTACACTGTAAGAGAATTTAGACATCAGTGGCAGCCCAGAGTCTAGAACCAGTACTACTTCCCAGGTAAAAATCCTAATGGAAAATTGAACGTTTCTGCTGCTTCTGTAGCTTAAGAAAGGAGAATGATTTCATTAAACTCACTAAACGTCCATTTGGCACAAGCAAATCTACTGGTTCATTGTATGAAATAATACGTGGTTTTCTGATACAGGCCTCTGATCCAAAAGAACTTGTTCCCTGTTCAGTGCATGAAGATTTATTTGCACAAGTCCAAAGATTTGACTTGAGTCAGACATGAAGAGAACTCACCTGAGACCCACTGACACAGGATTCTTCCTTGTCTTCAGCAGAGCAGTGGGTAGCTTGCTGAAAGAATGTGACATTGACCTAAAGGGAAAGCTGGTCACCTTTTGTAGTAGTTACCACATTCGTTCTTTAAAGACTCAAATCCAGAGATTGCAGAGAAATCTAACGGAAATCTTACACTAACAGAAATCTTATAACGATGGGATCATGAAATTATCTGGAAAATAGACCATTAGGAAATAATAGTTTTAAACTTTAAACTAAGATCACTTATGTAGTTCTCATTTTACAAACACAGAAGTGTTCTAATAGATGCACAACGACTTGCTTTGTTAAAAGCTCTTCTCTTTCCAATAATGTATAAGAAACAAGAACTGGTGAAAATAATCAGCATTTTCCATTTAATTCTTTTGTGTTATATCACCTCGTTTGGTTTCTCTCTTGATTTTTTAGTTGTCATTCTGTAACTGAACACTGTAGATTTGTAAGTTGTTTTGTTTTGTTTTTTTTAACCCAGGCAAAAGGAGGTTGTTATTATCATTACATCATGCTTTGCTTGTACTGAAGTGGAACACACACAGAAAAATGATCCCTACATGGTTTAATTAAGGGGAAAGTGAATTATGTAGTGTTTTACCATTCTCATTTCTTATTCATGTAGAACAGCAGGATAGCAGCATAATGTTGCAATAGCACAATATTTTCTGGTTGTTTCTGGGCTGTCTGCATTGCATCCATGTCAGCCATTAAAATCTGTGCATGACGACAAGGTTTGCATGAGCAAATGCATGTAGCTAAAAACAAGCCATTATTTCCATATCATTCACTAAATTTCACTAAATGCAGACAGTAGCATAATGCTCAATTGATGTGATAATATTGTGTGTGGAAAAGAATGTACAGTAGTTGGCAATCAATATTTTCACAGTGTTGAGTAAATCACTTTATGGTAGGCATCTAATCAACTGTGGTTAAGGCAGGTTAATGGAAGTGGAAAATAAGAAGCAGGCAGAGAATCTTTTCTTGATAGAAACTACTTCAATGCTGTTCTTTTCTTTCCATGAGGGGTGGGAACTAATGGTAAGTTGTGTTTTCAACTTATTTTTAAAAATTAATATATGAATCTTAAAACGATGTCCATATTAAATGAAATTTTGTACACGTAGGTATAGAACCATAGGCTGCTCATTTTGCCCACGATGCTATAGGAGTTGAAATATTAATGTAAAATGTAGGGGAAAACATCCTTACCAGATAAGAGGACTTCTCATAATAATGCAAAATATTGATGTGAAATAATAATCATCTGTTTGAATTTATTACTTGTTTTAGCTTTTATTTTCCTTTAGGTATCCTCAGTCAAAAAAAAAAAACCAAAAAACAAAAAACCCAAAAACTAAATTTGCGAAGCCAGTGGTCTGGCAGTAGCAAGATTATATACGTATCCGCCAGAGTTTATACATATAAGTGCTTCTAAGTACATTGGATAAATATTCATGAACGTTTATGTGCAAGCACCGGGGTAGACTGTGTCATACAAAGAATCGAATTACATCATCTCTGCCCTTCGGGTGCTCACGGTCAACACATATACGGAATAGTTAGAGCAGACGTACCGTAAGGATGTAGTCTGTGGACGAAAGCTATTTCGGAGTCCAAGAAAAGGAGGAATTACAGCTGCCTCAGGTAACTGGGACAGAGTTTTATGAAGAAGGGAAATTTGTATCATAATGGATAAATTCTAGAAAGCCGGAAATAGCCAGGCAGGGCTTTGCCAAGGAACGGAGTCATAGATGACATTTAAATGAAGCTAGCACCCTCCCCACTGTGTTCTTTTTTTCACAGGAGAATGCTAATAAAAGTAAGAGGAGTTGCCCGATCCTACCCACTCAAAGCATACGACGAGCCTTATTTCCCTCATTTTATTACCAAATGACCATCTTTTCTTTCAGGCAACAGTTGCAGCTTTTGCAGCTAGTGAAGGCCACTCCCACCCTCGGGTAGTCGAACTGCCAAAGACTGATGAAGGCCTTGGTTTTAACGTGATGGGAGGAAAGGAGCAAAATTCCCCCATTTATATCTCTCGCATCATTCCTGGAGGGGTGGCTGAAAGACACGGAGGCCTCAAAAGGGGAGACCAGCTGCTATCAGTGAACGGAGTGGTATGTTCATAAAATAACCAGAGCTTTTCTCCCCTAAGCACATTCCCCCCCACTGCTGTTACTAAAGTCAACGTTGAAATCCTAGAACAAATCAGAATTTTGTGTCTAAACAGCTTCCTCAGCATTGATGGACAATAAACCTACAAAAAGCAGTCATTTTATAGTTTTTGTGTCTCGTTTCATCTGTTTGGGGGTGATAAGTATGAACTAGTTAGAAAACCATCCCACAAAATCATCCCAACTAGTAGAATTTTCCCCCCATATGATACTCTAATGGATTTAATGTTTAGAAGAACATAATAATTCCAAGGCACTTTTTATTCAAATTACTATAGAAAAATACACACATTTTAAAAATAAAGATAGAACTCCTCACCCTGTATTTTTTATTTTAATTAAAGAGGAAGGATGATTTTAATGGAAAAAGATAATGCCCAGCTAATTCCTTAATGTACAACTATAATAAAAATATATTAGCCTCTTTCCCCAAAAAAGTTTGGTTATGTTATATATTCATCCTATATATTTTCCTTTTGGCATGAAGTTAAGGTAGATTAAAATATATAACGTTTTAAAGTAAAAGTATGAACATACTTTTTTTTTCATTCCCTTGTATTCTTCGGATGCCATTACCTCCTCATGTAATAAGGACTTGCTAAAGAAATAACTTTATCTGAAATGAATCATTTTCTCCCCCTAACTTCTACTTACATCAAAAATAATCGAAAAGCATAAATTTCAGAAGTTTAAATAAGAATAGATCAATGTTTACCTATGTATTCACCTAAGATCTTTTCCTTGAGAACTTAAGATTTTAATTAATCAACTAGATCTGGGTTATTTGTGACCATGTTGATCTCTGCTTAGAACACAACATCCAAAATAAAATGCATCTGGAATGTGATATTGGTAACTAGGGGGTAAATTCTTGTGTATTTGTATCTTGTATTTTGTTTATTCCTTTTTTTTTTATTTTTGGCCTGACTAGTAGTTTTGTAGAACCCCAGACTACTTATTCAACTCTGCTGAGCTCTGATGGCCATTAAAATCATCAATCCACGAATATTCTATATCACTTCAGCATTCCAATTCTAAAATTACCATTTCATTTTCTTCTTTCTATGTAACAATGCTTGAGATGAGCTTTCTTGTTGACCTTTAGGTAACTCTGACTGTTTCAAGGCATGTTTCAACTGATCATTTCAGAGTCCAACTTTCCAGTAGAGCTAGGTCATGCAATTATGTCACAAAGTACTCTGTGCCTCAGTGTATGAATTTACTACAGTTTATCTGAATATATTGGGAAGATCTAAAGTATAGATTTTGAAAAAAAGGAAAAGTACAAAAAAGAGCCAAAAATACATTAATAGGAATTGTGATTATACATATAGCAACAATAAATGTCAATGAAATCAATTTACTGGGTGGTTGGTTGACTTTTAACTATCTGTCAAGGGAGCTAAAGAGCCTTTGTTTAACCCATGTATTTGCAAGGAAACAGCTGTAGGCATTTCATAATCTCTCATCTTTTCCTTGCAATGACCATGTGACTTTATCTGGGTGGCTGCAGGGGGTATTGGAGAGTAGAATCAGATGCATCAGGCTCTATCACTCAATATTCATATGATTATAAGCTAACATCCCCCACACTTGAATTTCCTAGCTGGAATAAGGCGAGTGGTAACGAAGGGCTCTGATGAAGATTAAAATGAGGCAAAGTGTCTTTTAAGAACTGTCCTGTGATAATTTGGTGACACACACCTTTGATAAGTAAGTGTGTTTACTGAAGAAGGTTGAAGAGGGTTAGCAGTAGCCCTATAATAGTTAATGCTAGCCTTGCTAAAAGTAAATCTTAAGGCAAGTTCTGCTACACATGCAGGCCTGTTTTATTTTATTTTTTTTTAAGATTTTATTTATTTGAGAGAGAAGGAGAGAACACGCAGTGGGGAGGAGCAGAGGGAGAGGGAGAAATTCTAGTTCTCTGTCCATTCAGATGTTTCAGTCATTACGTGGGGAAAAAGGTTCACTTGAGGCAGATAAAATGACATTCCAGGGCCAGGATTTTGTTACCCTTACATTCAGTCTCAGACAACAAGAAATCCTATTAAACTGGCAGTTGGAAATATCAAACTTAGGACTAATCCTATGGTATGGGCTATGAGCCTCCTTAAGATTTTTGCACCCTGTTCATGCAAAGGTGGGGAATGGCTCCAGAAGTCTTTAATATTCCATGTATATTTAAAACTTTTAATTTTACCAGTTAAGTTCCATTTATCATGGTAGTTAATGAGTCACTAATTTCACCAATTTTGAATCCATTTCTGACATATTTTTGCTAATAAGCAAAGCATCATTTATTCAGTGAAATAGTATAATAAATGCTTTTATAGTGGCCAAGCTCTAGAATATTGCCTTTCTGATATAATTCTTACTGACCACCTGGTTTAAGCTCCTAAAATTGGGCTTTCAAATATTGCACATCCATATAATCAAACTACATATTATAAACTACATATTTTAAAGTTTTTAAAAGTAAGTTATATACATTTTAAGAGTGCCTAATATTGAACAGATGTTCATCAAGAGGTAGTTTTCATTCTATAGACGAGAAACTTCATGAGTTTCTCCTGGCCGTGCAAAGAGTAGTTAATCCCAGGCAAGAACCCTGGGCTTCTAACACCCAATCCAGAAGTCTTTTCAGTATAAATTTCAGTCAGAGAGAAGTACTTAATTAAAGAAAAAACAATAACCCTTTAATGGAAGAGCTAAAAAAGAGAAAAGATTAGCAAATGATCAAATTATTTCTCTTTACACCTTAAAGTACCATTTGGGGAAATTACTGTGGAAGATTTTGAGAACATGTCATTATAAACTGAGAAAAAAAATTTAGAAAAAAGTGATCTGAAGGGCTGAAGCAAACCTAAACTACTTCAGTACAAGTACTCTGGGGAACATTTCCTAAAGTCCTACTCAAAAAGTGAAGAAATTATTCCGTGGAATCTTTAAACATCTGAAAAGATATTTGAAAAGATGTCTTGATTATGTATGTTTGTTTCTATTCCCTGCCTCCTTTTAGAAAGGATATGTCATAATGTCTGGTAAAAAAAAAAAATATGTATATACAGAACCATTAACATGGCATGTTAGGTAATAAAGTGGGATGATGGAAAGAAGGAAAAATCAATAAATAGAAATAAAGAAAAGGTACAGCAATTGAGCAAGTGATTTTCAGTTTCTCTCTTAGTGTCTTGGAAGATAAAACAGAAGGAAACTCATACCAGCTCAGCTATCATTGCAGGGAAAAATTTTTTTTTCTAAACCTGAGCTCCAGAGAAATTTCCCATAGGATTCTTACAAATGAGACATCGAATCACCTAATACAGTTTTCTAGAAAATACATAGGCCTTTTGTGTAGGGCTATCTCTTATGTCAACCCTCAGTAAAAACAGAGCTGAGTGCTTAATTAAAATTTAACATTAACAGAAGGTCAAAATGTTACAGTTCGAATTTATAGCTTTTTAATGATCTCCTTTTCACCCTTCTATGCACAAGTATGTCTTCAGCAATTTTAAGAAAGGACTAAAGGACCATTTGTAAAGGGTGGAGCCAATGTGGAGCCGGCAGAGACAGTAAATAAATTTAGTGATAGAGTCCAGATACATATAAAAAAAATCTCAGTAGAATGGTAGAATAGGCCTGATTTAATGAGAATCTACATGAAGTCTTGCTCCTGTGCCCAGAAAACAACTATCTATGTGCAAAATCAGGGAGGAATGGCTAAACATCAAAACCTGAGAGGAAAAAAAAAAAAAAAAAAAGCTTGGGAATTTCAGTTGATTTCAAGAGGAATATGAGGGAAGTTGGGAAAAAACCCCACAAAAACATGTTGATGTGAGTGTCAGGGCATTAATAAAATACAGAGTACAGACATGGAAGGAGACCGGTCCAGCTCTGGAATGTGCTATCCAGCTCACACCCCATTGTGCTCCAGTCCTGGTTCCATCCTTGTGGAGAACAATTAACTTCATCCAGAGATGAGCAGTCCTGTATCTGATGAAATGTTAAAGAAGGAAGGGAATTGTTTAGGATGTAGGCTCCATCTACTCTCTGTGTACACTACTAATGAGAGATTTTTCCTGAACAGAAAGATTAGAAATCTACTACAATATAATACTTTCTGTTTATTTAGTACTTTACAGTTTATGAACGGCATTTACGTGATATTCTCCCAATTGTTCCTCGGAACAGTCGAGCATGAAATGGATAGGGCCAGAGTTTGTCCTCCCCCCGCCCCCACAGAAATGGATACACAGAAACCCACACTGAAATACACACACATGAACTGAATTCCAGCCTTTATTGTGATCATTAACTGATGCTTACCAAATGTAATTATTAGTTAAAAAGTCGATCCCAACGAAATCTGAGTAAGTTCCATGGGATTGTGCCAACGTCAATTTTCTATTTTTAATATTAAACAATACTTTTACAAGATGTTAATATTGGGAGAAGCTGAGTCAGGGGTACATGGGACTTCCCTCTCTATTTCTTTTCAACTTCCTCTGAATCTATAATTATTTCCTAATAATCTTTTTAAACAGAGAGAGTTCAAAAGAATCAACTTGAAGTATGATATCCTACTGGTACTGATGGGAGAGAGGGCAGGTGGGAGGCAGACAGCAGAAGACAGAAAGACAAAGTAAAAGCCCAAGAACTTTAAAAATATGGCACTGCGAGAAGAGTTCTTCATTAGCCTCTGAAATCCATGCGTGTTTTTAGAGCATCATTGGTGGGAAAATTGCAGTTAAATTTGCCCAGCTCTGTAGTTAATCCTAAATAAAGCTGTTGATACAGTGTATGCACAGTGCTAATTGATTTTTAAGCATAACAGATGAATGAGTAAAAGTTTAGGGATGGAACAGAATAAATTGTTTTCCTGGAATTTGGCTTTTTTCCCATTTTATAAATACCTATGCCAAGTTAAGGGTGAGTACTCACAGTCTAAATTACTTATGCAGAAATGCTGTCGGGTGTGGAATGAGGATGAAACAAAAATTAGAATTCCTTAGATTTGAGCTCTGTGGAGCTACAGCATCCCAGAAGGGAAATCTGTATGAAAATCTCATTTACCTGTTATCTGAACAAAGAGAAAACAAAAATAAAGTGATTTTTTAAAAATTACTGTGAAATAAGATTTCTATGAAATTTTAATTTAATTTAATTTAATTTAATTTAAATTTTCTGTGAAAATTTAAGCTCCGCATCAGAATGTGTGCCCACTGAGAGCAGTAATTTTTGTTCATTGCCTTACCTTCAGCCTTGGAACAGTCCCTGTACATAGCCAAGGCTCCATATAGAATTGTTGAACTCCAGACACCATTGTAAGCACTTTCCATGTGCTTTCCATAATGATCTTTTGTGGTAGGTGCTATTATTAGTACTCTCATTTTCAAAATGGGGAAACTGAGGAAGAAAGTAATCAAGGAACTTCCCCCGGGGCACCTGGGTGGCTCAGTCGGTTAAGCCACTGCCTTCGGCTGGGGTCATGATCTCAGGGTCCTGGGATCGAGCCCCGCGTCGGGCTCCCTGCTCAGCGGGAAGCCTGCTTCTCCCTCTCCCACTCCCCCTGCTCGTGTTCCCTCTCGCTGTGTCTCTCTCCGTCAAACAAATAAGTAAAATCTTAAAAAAAAAAAAAAAAAAAAGTAACTTCCCCAAGGTCATACAGCTACTGAATGATAGAGCTGGACATTCTAACTCAGGCAGTCTGGCCTTATTCATTGTAATTTAAAGGTAAATAGATTTCTCAGCCATTAATAAAGTAGTATTTTTATCCATCTGTAGAAAAGATCAAGGGATCTTAACCTTTATGGGTTTACGTAAGTGCATTATTGGTGGGAAAAGGGTCTGTCCTTTTTTTCTCACATTCTCACAAGGGACTTTGACCTTTCGAAAGTTAAGAACCGTTCCTAAAAATAGTAATGTTTTGGAAAAGGATGCGTTTACTTGAATTCAGGTGGCTCCGAGTACGGAAGGGGCCTGAAGAGCTTGGTTTGGATGTATTGAGCTGTTCCATACCTGCCTAACCCCTCCCTCCGCTCCGTGCCAGACACAGAAATTTCAGAGGCCACCGCGTAGCCGGACCAGCCAGGTACAGCCCGGATTGTTGCAAGGCCCCTGCCCACGTCCGCTTGCCTGTCAGAGGGGAGCAGGCGGAGACCTCAGAGGGGGCAGGCAGGGAGGCAGAGCCTCAGTCTTCATTTTCCCTAGACGCCTGGTGTGAGGGTCCCCAGCTCCGTTCTCGGCCCCAGGGCCTCGAGGAAAGCTAGTCTCCTCACGTCTCCTCTCTGCCTGGGACTCATTTCCAGATTCTTCACCTTTCTCGCCAGCTGAGTGGAGGATTATTTCGGTTATAATTAAATAGGAGTGCAAGCTGGAATTTCAGTCAAGTACTGAAAGTTTTTGTTCTCTGGATGACTTCCTGTGACACTGCACTCACAGCTATGAAGGAGCCACGAAAAATGCAACCGTGTTGTTTTATCCCAGTCACCTTGGGAATGACACACACGCAAGGCACCATATCATCCGGTACATGGCAAGGCTGAGCAGGTGGTGGTCTGGTCCCCCTCATTGGGAGGTGGCTCGTGAGGCTGCCCCCCCCCCCATAGAAAGGTAGCAATAGCTCACGGGCTACAGTTGCTGTATTCCCGCCCTGTGGTCTCAGCCTGCAGCAATGGGCACTGCGAATATTGCTTCTCAGTTATTAGCAGCTAACCTGGAGCTTTGAGCATCCACTGAGATTGTGCTGGTAAAACTGACTGAAAACGTATCGGTGCCAGGAACACTCACGGTTAGTCAGTAATAAAGGACAAACCTCTAGATGCTAGAAAGCCTTCCTACACATGGGGTCAGACTGACCTAAATCCCTATTTAGATTGCTGATAATGGGTATTCGACCGTTCAGTGTAGTTGTTGGTGCAGTCTTTCTCAGAGTTATTTTTACCATGTGTTGTTTTTGTTTTCCTCATTTTGTGCTGCTATTTTAGCAATTTTTTTTTCATTCATTCAACAATTATCTGTAGAGCAAGTATTATGTGACAGCTGCTGAGCTAAGCCCCGGGTATAGATGGTGAACCAAATAAAAAAGGTTGTAACTCTCATGGAACTTTCTGCTTGGCAGAGAGTAAGAAAATGATACTGATAATAATAATAAGTATGTACACATAAATCTATATGTAACCGGTGATATATCTATCTATCACTTCTCGCAACCTAAAGGAAATCACCCTGATGATTGAGTTCAGTTCTGCACTGGCCAGGATAATGAGATTTTCACTCCAGATGTGGATTAGTTTCCTATGGCTGCTCCGACGAATTATCACGAACCTCATGGCTTAAACAGTAGAAAAGTGTTCTCTCATGGTTCTAGAGGCCAGAAGTCTGAAATCAGTTGAATGACCCAAAGCCAAGGTGTGAGCAGGGCTGTGCTCCCTCCAGAGGCTCTCTCTAGAGGACAGTCCT
The DNA here is from genome assembly GCF_029215605.1 of Mirounga angustirostris. Taxonomy (NCBI): domain Eukaryota; kingdom Metazoa; phylum Chordata; class Mammalia; order Carnivora; family Phocidae; genus Mirounga; species Mirounga angustirostris. The sequence continues at coordinate 37,863,184 of NW_026991713.1, forward strand.
TTTCTCGTTTCTTCCAGCTTTAGTGGCTGCCTGCATTCCTTGACGTGTGGCTACCTCGCTCAAGTCTCTGCCTTCTGTCTTCTGTGTCAAATCTTCTTCCACGTCCCTCGTATAAGGACACTTGTGGTTGCATTCAGGGCCCACCTAGATTGTGCAGGATAATCGCCTCATCTCAGGATTCTTAACTTAATTAAGAATCGGCAAAGAACCTTTTTCCATGTAAGGCAACATTTATAGGTTCCAGGGAATAAGACCACTGTGGGCCGTTATCCAGCCTTCTGCAGTGTGCTAATGTCCTAAATCCAGAGGGCTTACACTTGTCTGGGACTATGGAATAGGACCAGTTGTCCCCAGGCTGGGGGCAAATTGGTTTTCCATAGTCAGGCCAGCATGTGCTGAATCTTTTCCCACCTTACTCCTGTTCTTCCCCTCCCACTCTGGGAACTTTTCTCCTTTTACTTTTTGTCTGTACAGTCAATGGAGCCCTGTGGCCTCCTCTTTGCCTTTCTCCCAGCCCCAATTCTATCTCGTCTTTGGATGATGAAAAGCAATGCTGCCATTTCTTTCTGCTGTACAGCCAAAGGTTTTCAGCTATTTTTGAGTCTCTCTCTTTTTTTTTTTTTTTACCTGGGTGTGGACTGAAGGAAGCCAAGGGGCATGGGGGGGGGGGGGAACACACAAAAAACACAAATTTATACTTCCTGATATAAAGCTGCCTTATAATTAAGCACTGTGACAAGTGTCAGAAAGAGAAAAGGAGAAGAAAACAAGGTGCTGTGTAAAAGAGTATGAGAAGCTACTTTTAATAGTGGTAGGGATAGTCTCGCTGAGACAGACAGCAAGGGCAGAGCTTGTGGGGGGGCACCCAGAGAAGGAAGTCCGTGACTTGCCACGTGGGACTGGCTGAATATGAGCAGAGCGACTGCATCATGGAGAGTCAAGTAAGATGAACTCAAGAGTTGTTTGGGAACCAGATGGGGCAGATTCTTACAGGTGCTACCAAAAAGGTTTTATTTCCTTTTATTTTAAGTGTGAGAGGAATCTTGATGTCCATCAATTCTGAAATCTGGTGATAGTCTAAGGATTTCTGATACCTTCTATGGCTATTCATTATGAAATGAAATGTATAATACTTTTTAACTGTTTAAGTATGGTATTGTTTTTTCTCTATTTACATTTTCTTTCTATACCCTTGTACCACTTGACTAAGATCTGGCACCTGAGAGCAACTTTAGAAACCATTTTCTGTCTTTCTATGTTACTTTTAATGGAAATTAGAAAACTGTTACTTTCTTGACAATTGATATTTTCACCATCTCAATTACGACGTTAAAATTCAAGTTCTTATCGTTTCTGAGGAGCGTAAGGATATTCTAACCATAATATGATCATTTACTCTTTTTTTTAGAAGATTTTATTTATTTGGGAACGAGAGAGAGAGAGAGAGAGCACAAGCAGGGGAAGTGGGAGAGGGAGAAGCAGGCTCCCCGCCGAGCAGGGAGCCCGATGTGGGACTCGATCCCAGGACCCTGGGATCATGACCTGAGCTGAAGGCAGATGCTTAACCAACTGAGCCACCAGGCGCCTGATCATTTACTCTTTGAAACTCTAATTCATTATGCATAATGCAGAAATGACAATACCTTTCTCGCAGGGCAGATGTGATTAAGAGAAAGTGTGTGAAAGTACCTGCCACTAACATTAATTCTTATTAACTATTATTTATGTTAACTGTAAATGTAAATAACTTTCCTTTAAGACAGGCAAGAGTCCCTTTCCTATCTTAGAATTTTGCCTGCATATATATTTAAACTCTCATCTCAGACTAAGTCATTTCCTTTGCTCTCTGTTTGTCTTCAAGAGACAGTAAAAGTCCCCCATTGACCATTCTAAGTCCAGAGGCGAATGGATCCTATTAGTTGGCTGGTATTGGCAAGTCATTGGATCTTTTGGTGTTCTTTCATCTTCAAAACTGATTTAAGGGCACCTGTCCTATCTACCTTGCCTAATAGCAATGAGGGTAAAGAGAGCATTAATAAATACAGATAGCATTGGCAAAAAGAAGACTTCATCTTTCCACAAAACATGCACCATTATTGCTGTATGTTATTATCCAACAGTCTTTTTCCTCAAACTCGCAGATGGGTCTGTCTGTATTTCCTGTTGCTACAGAGTCTTGATTTGCAAATGCAGAAAATGGAAGTAATCATCCTTCTTCTGTTGGCTGAGAACTATGTGGTTTATCTCGAAGGAATACAGCATTTGTCCTCAAATTCTGTGCTACATCAAGATCTGGCATCATTTTGGCTTTGAGGAATTCACCAAACCCAATTACAGGTTATTGTTTTAACCATTAGCAGAGAAGCCAATTTCTATTGCCTAAAAGCTGTGCTTAATGATTCAGTTTAAGCCTAATTGGCTTGAGAAAGAATATTCTTTTAGGTTATTAAATATTGGCCTACAGACTGCTGGCACCAACCTAAAGCACAGTTAGGATGTTGTTAATATACCACGGCTCCATAGGTATACCTAAGTTAAGCCAAGTTTGTGCAGTTTTGCACAATGGATTTTGATCTTGTCTTGTTCTTGATTACGTTTACAAAGAAAGAGGAAGCTGATACAGAAGGCAGTCATATAACACATCATAAGCTCTGTGTGGTTACTGGGAGGTTCATGTCAGATGCCCACACTTAGAGGTTAGTTGCTGAGCCTCAGCTACGGGAAAAGGAGGGAAGGAGTCTTGGCAGTCGCGGTGCCGGAACCACACCTTTCTAAGTTCAGCCATCGGGTATAACCACGTTTAAGGAAGTTGCAAAGTGTGTCGTATTGAACCATAGACTTCTACCGAATCATAGCATGTAGGGAATTTCACAAATGACAACCATTCTGGAAAGGAGACTGCATCCAAGGCTTGTCTCAGAATTATAGGATCCATGAGAAGGAACCCTGCCATTGACCTTAATTACCATGGGTGACGAAGACAGAGACTGACAGCTCACTGTGAGTGAATCTCTCTCTACAGGCAGGCAGTATTTTAAGAAATCACTTTAAAGGAGTCAATCAGACTGCCAAAAAATATATATATATATATATATATTAACCAGGTGCCCTTATGCCTGGCACTGAGAAAGAAGCAGTTTAAACAAAACATAGATCATACCCTAAAGGGGCTCACTTTTATCTAATTCTCCTGGAAGCATCAAGTTAAGTTTTTCATAAATAGAAATGGCTACATTACTCATAACTGGCCTTAGATTTAGCTTTGGGTGATTGGTAGAAATATTGTGCCGATATGTTATGAACAGAAATAGGCTAAGAACTCTCCACTTTTCTGCCTGAATCTAGATGGCACAGTATCATATTTGACCACTCCATAAAGTCTAGAACTGAAGTCTGCAGGGAACCTGAGACCCTGAGAGCTCTCTGAGTTTTATAATGGGTCTGGAATGAGGCTGACCACCAGGCTGGGAGGGGGGACTGTTGCTAATCCTGAAATTCTCTTTATTTTTGTGTCTCTGATCCTGTTTAAATTTTTAGAAAATTTAAATGATTATTATGTTATTATTCATTCTTAAGCAATGTAAGAAGCAACTTTAAATATCACTGCCCATGCCATAGCAATTGAGACAGAGCTAATTCCCACAGGAACCCATTGCACACGCCATTTCACATGGGTCTTATTTTATTAAATGAAATTGGCGGGAGGGATAATACAAAGCTGTATGATACTAGTTATCAGATCACACATCATTTTATGGTGTTAATATTTGTTGATGTTAAAAATATTTCCTCCTGTTGTATTGAATAATATTTTGCACATATTTGGAGTGTTCCACAAAGAAGCCCAATCACTTTTAACCTGTTTGACCTCTAATAAATTTATTAAGAAAATCATCAAGAAGTTCATTATGTGCAACTTATTAGGCATATTTGATTATTCTGTGAATAAAACAAATCAAATAGAGTCATTAACATTCCCTCTGATGCACTTTCAGTTATTTATAGAAATGTGGGACTTGAGTCAAACTTTAAACTTTATCTTTGTCATGTTACTCTCTCTAGATCTAACCACATCATCTGCTTTCTCTAATACATTAGCTGCTCAGTTATTCCACCAAAATTTTAGTTTGACAGATAAAAATCGGGCTATCTGTTGACAAAAGATAGTTAAATTCCCTGTATCTAGATCATATATGTAGCCAAACAAGGTTATATAACATTGCCCAGTTATAGTCTTGATATTCATTCATTCATTCAAAAAAGTATTTTTTAAGCATCTATAGTGTGCAAGGCACTATTTGAGGCAGTCAGGCTCCTCTGGTGAAAAAAAAAAAAAGGAGAGAGATTGGGAAATTCTTCCCTTCATGGAGTTTCTATTCCAGTCGGGCAGATAAACAATAAATGAAATAAGTAAATAAACATCTATAATGTTAGGTGGTGGCAAGTATTAAGGGAAAAGAAAATAAATCAGTACAGTATAAGGAGGTTTGGGAGTGCCAGGGTACCGGGAGGAGAGGGTGTGGGGCTGGGTGGTCAGAGGAGCATCAGTGAGGTGATATTTGAGGAGAGGATGAAAGGAGATGAGGGGCTCAGCCCCATGAGTATGTAGGGAAGAACATTCCATCCCCGGGAAAGAGTGCAAGGCCCCTAAGATGGAAGAGCACCTGGCATGTTGGAGAAGCAACAAGGGGCTACAGATGAGGTCTGTGGCAGTAGCTCCTTCCCCCCTTTTTTTTAAATTTTTAAAGTTTTTGCTGATTAAAAAAATGTAACTTTTTAAAAAATATATCTTCTACTCAGTATACCTGCCACTGCATTAATGGCAACTTAGAGCGCCTGGGTGGCTCAGTCGGTTAGACATCTGCTTTCGGCTCAGGTCATGATCCCAGGGTCATGGGATCGAGTCCCGCATCGGGCTCCCTGCTCGGCGGGGTGTCTGCTTCTCCCTCTGCCCCTCCCTCCTGCTTGTGCTCTCATGCTCTCTCCTCTCAAATACATAAATAAATAACTAAAATCTTTTTTAAAAATGGCAACTTAAAAATCCCCAGATACTAGGCTTAGAAATGACGCAGGCAGAAACACAAGCATAGTCCCAAAATCAGGAGCAAAAGTAACAGGAAAGGCTTCCTTGGAGAGCTTACAGCCCAGGCATCTGCCAGACACTCTGAATACACTGGGTGACTGAACTCTCACAGACTAATTCAGTGGAATGTGTGGAGTTTGAGGAGAAATTTAGTAACTTCTCTCAGCCCTGCTCTCCTCATCACAGAAGATGATAACAGTGGCTTCCTCGTTTTTATGTTTTGGTGTTAACATGGCATAACACGGGGGCGCCTGGGTGGCTCAGTCGTTAGGCGTCTGCCTCTGGCTCAGGTCGTGATCCCGGGGTCCTGGGATCGAGCCCCCATTGGGCTCCCTGCTCCGTGGGAGGCCTGCTTCTCCCTCTCCCACTCCCCCTGCTTGTGTTCCCTCTCTCACTGTGTCTCTCTCTGTCAAATAAATAAATAAAATCTTTTAAAAAAATTAAAAAATAAAATGGCATAACACGGTCCCTGACACATAGTAAGAACTGAAAAAAATGTTTGTGATCCTTGTTACTAGTTTGTAATTACAGCCGTGGCCATTAACTAGGAAATTGTTGTCTTTTCAGAGAAGTGACAACATAGCTAACTTACAAAGTTGTTGATGAACATTAACCAATTTGTAAAATTTAGGTATTCATTCATTCATTCAGCAAAATATCATTGGGTCTGGTGTTGTCTTAGTCATTGGTGACAGAAAAATAAATAAATAAATCTGATTTCATATTTATGGGTCTGGGGAAGAAATAGGCATAAGTGTGGGGTTCTGTGGGAGATCATGGATGGGCAATTATTTATTTATAACCGGGATGTGGGAGGGCCAGACCTGGCTCCTCCTGCAGACGAGACTCATAGGCAAGTAGATGCTGCAGGTAGGTGGAGGCAGCGAGGAATACGAAAGAGCCACCTCACAGGGAGCAATAACAGAGTCCAGACCTGAGACAAAATTGCCAGTTCTTCTGTTTGGAGCCTGAAAATATAAGCAGGGGCCAGATTGTAATGAGGCACACTGGCCTGACAACTTCGGGCTGTATCTAAGCGATAGGGCAACTCAGAAGGATTTGAAGCAAGAGAGTGACATGATCAAATGCGCATTTTAGAATGCTTACTGTGATTGCAGTGTGAAAAGTGGTTTAGAAAAGGGCCACAATCAGAGGCAGGGCAATCAGGCGTGGACATAACTTACTGCTTAGTAAGAGGAGAAACAGATCTCATTTTGAATCTGCTGTGTAGGGAATAACTCTGTTTCCTTCTTTGTTGCCCCACATTGTTATTTGGGGGACAGGGGGCAGAGGATCAATAATCATCATATAAAAGTAGGATTATAAAGCCGACTCATGTCATTTTTCAAAAAACTTCCTGGGTGGACTGATTTGTACCTGTCTCTGGGATCTCACATCTATCAAGCTTGAAATCACTGCAGTTTTTCATCTCAGGAGCCATTAGGTGAAAAGCAAAAATTAAACTTGCAGTATTTCATAATCCTTCCTCACCATTTCTTACTCAAACATCACTCCCTGAAAACCTGGATGTATAGCATTCCTGCTTCAGCATGAATGATCTACCAGGCCATATAACTAAAATGCTAGCACAGACCAATAAACAACCGAGAGGACGTGGAAGAAAGGAAAATTTGGACAGGTTTCAGCAAATTAACGGTACCAACAGAAAAAACATTCAGTCACGACTGGTCAAACGGAATCTCAGTGGCTCACACAGACCACACTTCTATATCTATAATTTCTGTGGTCATGCAGCTAAAATCCCTTCATTTCACCTAATTTACCCAGGCAATTACAGTTGTAATTTATTTTTGCTCAACTTACTTCAAAGATGTGCCTCAAAGCACTTTTTAAACAAAATTACCCTTTGTTCCACCTTCTTTGGTTTGTTCTAGAATGACTTTCCCTGTCATTTTCCTTATGATGATACTGGGCTATTGTATTAAAACAAATTATACAAAAAAATATGAATACATCCTTATAAAATTTCCAAATAATTCAGTGTGAAAAGAATGCAGTCAATTTTTTTTTTAAATCCCTTTAACCATTTCCCTTTCTTCATTCCATTCTAGCTCCTTCCTCCCTCCACCTGCCCTCGTGAAGAAACGCTATGAGAGTGGGTATTTATGCAAACATTTTTCTTTGCACTCAGTATACACGCACACAACATTTAATTACTTTAAATGTTACACACAACTTTATTTATTTGTTTTTAGACCTAAACACATAAGGCAATACAGAGCGGTGATTACAAGGCAAATGGGGAGACAGAGTCGTTACCCATTAATGGTGTGCCCTTGGAAACTTACTGTGCCTCAGTTTCCTCATACAAAATTGGGATGATAACATTACATACTTCACCAGGCTGTTAGGAAGGGTAACTATTTTGATAAATTTAAAGCACTTAGAACAATACCTAATAGTAAACACTCAATGAATGCTAGGTATTATTATTTTTATAAGTAATTTTTAAAAATGCATTGATATTTTCATATGTACTTATTATTCTGTGACTTGCTTTCTCAGAAGTATGTCTTGGGGGGCGGGGGCATCTGGGTGGTACAGTCGGTTGAGCATCCAACTCTTAGTTTCGGCTCTGGTCATGATCTCCAAGTCGTGGGATCAAGCCCCACATTGGGCTCCACACTCAGCAGGGAGTCAGTTTGGGTTTCTCTCTCCCTCTCCCTCTGCCCCTCCTTGCCCTCCCCCAACACTCGCTCTCACATTCTCTCTCTCTCAAATAAATCTTTTTTTTTAAGAAATATGTCTTGAACATCTTGCCTTGTCAGTATATACTTACATTTTTAATCTGCTGTGTAGTATTCTGTGGTGTGTGAGTACCATGGTTAATCTAAGCATTTCCCCCTTGATGGACATTTAGCTCGTTACCCAATTGGCTTTTTGTTCTGTTTTGTTTGTTATTGTGAACACAGCTTTAATGGAAATCTTCATGTGTACCAGTGACTGTTTTTCTAGGGTGAATATTGACATGGGGCTAAGGTTAGGGAGATATGGGCATACTTTATTTTAATGGACACTGCCAAATTGACCTCCAGTTTATACTTCTGCATTGTATGAGAACATAAATTTCACCAAATCTTTGGCAATATATTATCAATTTTTAAAAATAATTGGATCATTTTTGTCCCATTCTGGATTTAATCTGTATCTCCCTAGCTAATAGTAAAGTTGAGCATTTTTTTTTACTTGAGCCCTTCATGACAGGGAGCTAGTCATACCAAAATTTTGGCAGAAATGAATGAGGCACTACAATACAAAAAACAACTCCAGTGTGATTTGGGGTATGAGGGAGGGGGAGAGTCTTAGAAGGTAAAGTTGAAGAGGTCAGCTGGGAGTGCAGAGGGAAAGTCCTTATAGGTCGCTGTAAGGTGTTTGGAGCAAGAAAATGACCTAATAGAAAAGAAGTGCTGGGCGCCTGGGTGGCTCAGTTGGTTGAGCGACTGCCTTCGGCTCAGGTCATGATCCTGGAGTCCCTGGATCGAGTCCCGCATCGGGCTCCCTGCTCGGCGGGGGGTCTGCTTCTCCCTCTGACCCTCCTCCCTCTCATGCTCTCTCTCATTCTCTCTGTCTCAAATAAATAAATAAAATCTTTAAAAAAAAAAAAAAAGAAAAGAAGTGCTATCTGGAATGGACTTTGAATGATGGGTGGAGATTTACTACCACAGGAGAATGAAGGAAAGACATTCTAGGCTGGGGGAATAAGACTGAGAGATTATGGAAACATGAAAATACATGGTAAAAACGAAATACGTGTTGCCAATATACTGAAAATGAATATAAGGAAACAAGGTTGGGCCCACCTGTTTGAGGGAAGTACTTTGCATGTTATACAAGTTTTTATTTTTATTTCTAGAAAATGAGAAAATATTCATCGGGTAGAGGAACCTGCCTTTCTTGGGTGCATGGGTGCATTCCGTGGGCCAGGTTTAGTACGTGGTACTTTACATAGGTAGTTCATTAAATCTTAAATGACACCTCTGAAGAAAATGTTACACCATTTTGCAGGTGTAGGAACTGAAGCTCAGGCAAATGAAATAACTCACCCTAAATCATACAGCTGGTAATCTGTGGGTCAAAGCTTTTAAGCCAGCTCTCCCCAGATAGGTTAAGTAGACGTTGGGTAAGTACTGTGCCCTGTGCTGGGTACTGGGGAGAAATGATTGATGTGGCCCAGTCTCTGCTCTCTAGGACAGTGTCTACCAGAGCTGTGGGTATTCTGCTCTTCACTGGATTTAAGCAACAGCATGGAGAGACCAAGGGACTCAGACAAGAATCTGGAGAAGAGTTTTGGTGATAAGAGAGAAGATAGAGGATATTTTAAAATCCAGGCAAGAAATCATAAGAAATAAGAGGGAGGAGAGATGAGATGGTAAATGGGGAATCAGTATCAATCAGTATGGTGGTTAATTGGATGTGGGTTGAGGAGAGCATGAAAGATGTCCCCAAAGTGTCTAGTTTGGTTGGCTGCATGGCCAGTGACAGCAAGAACCAGAGAGGAGGGGTGAAAAGAATCTTTGGAGGTTAGAGCCAGTTAAAGCATTTGAAATGTTTTATTTTGTGGACCTACATGAAAAATCTTAGTGTAAGTCACTGGTGACAAATCCAAGAATATTCTGTGGGTGTGCTTTTAATTGGAAAAGACATTTATACGCAGAGCCAGAGAGATATTGGACACTAAACCCAAAATATCCTTTAAATGTTCACTTCTCCGGCAAGAAGGCATCTGTAATGTTGAGTCTCTGCAATTAAATTAAATGTTATAGCTATTATCAATGTTTATTATTCATGGTACGCAACAACATAAATGTCCCTGCTGCTTTTTACACTTCACAGGAAACACATTTGACGGCTCTGGACTCAGACGACTTCTGCCTAGATTTTTTTATGTTTCTCCCTTATGCTTTATATGAATTGCCTGGGCATCTAGGATTCTAAAACAGGTTAAATGATAAAGTGTATCCTTTGAAGGGTTTGACTGAATAATTTCAGGAACCTATTAAAATAATAAGACGCCCCTTAGAAAACAATGGTCTCCGTGAGATCACTAGAGTAAGACACCAAAGGGGAAAAAAACAAAACAAAAACAAAACACTATTCTGGTTGACAGAATCCCAGTTGTTATTGCAGGGAGAGAAGATAGGATAATGTGTACCGTGCTTAGTTAAATAAGATTCCCCCATACCTCCTTTGATTAAGCCTTTTTTCTAATTTGCAAAATCTTTCATAGAACCTTCCAGTACTAGCCTTGTCCCCATCATGATAACAGGCCACTGATCCTAAAATTCAGCGGGGACTGTTTGAAGGGTGGGCTCTGGTATTTGTCCTCAGGGATCTTAGCCAGTGTTGAGGTATGAAACACTACTTCATTAACATTTAAAAGAGCTCAACTGAACCTGGGTACTCCTTCTAAACTAGTTTGACATGTTAAGCCAGCTTCCACCATTCTTGGGATCCTGCAAAAGCAGCAGATCATGCTGGGTCTGCATTTAGGGTCTTGGGCAGAATTGCAAATTGAGTAATAATGACCTAGGTGCCAGGAGACCTACCATTTCAAACTTTTCTCTTAAGTCAGATCTCTTCTTCCCTTCCCATTCTTCACGCTGCCCTTTGGTGTTCAGTGGACCCATCCTTCTTTGATAAAATTGCTTCCCCTCGTGTCTACTGAAAATTCAAACTCCCCAAGGGCTGCTGATTTTTTAAAAACAAACAAATATTTACTGAAGAAAGACCATGTACCAGGTGCTACCGTGTCCTCTTTGCAACATCTTCTTGCATCTTAATGGATGACCGACCGTCTCGGGTTGCCCGGGACTGAGGCTTTTCCTGGGACGTGAGTGTTAAAACCAGAGACTGTCTCTGTCTAGGAATTGAGGCACAAAGAGGAAGAGCATTTTCTAAAGATCACGCTCTTTTTTTTTTTTTTTAAAGATTTATTTATTTGACAGATAGAGAGAGAGCACAAGTAGGTAGAGCGGCAGGCAGAGGGAGAGGGAGAAGCAGGCTCCCCGCTGAGCAGGGAGCCCCATGCTGGGCTCGATCCCAGGACCCCCCCGGATCATGGCCTGAGCTGAAGGCAGCCGCTTAACCAACTGAGCCACCCAGGCACCCCTAACGATCACACTCTTAATCAATGATTTGTCTACTATTCACATGCCTCGACCCTCTTGACTCCAATCCCTGGACTTTCTGCCCTGTCACACAGGCTATACTAAGGGTCAGTTTGATGATTTGATGAAGGAGTCACACTAAATTTTAGTGGCTGAGATATTATTTGCATGTTTCAGTGAAGTATAAGAGTGGGGAGTATGGGGGAGGCAGTTTTTTGGGGGTATGTGGGATGGTGGTTATCATGCCTCCACACCCCTCCCGTTTGCCAAACCACACCCGGAAGCAAACGCTGAAAACCGGCAGTTTCTACGTGACTGTTTCTGAACGTCAGCAGGAGTCTCTGCACCTCAGGGCTTTGGTGTCACAGTGTCAAGGCTTCAGAGAGCGTGGGCGGACACGGCATGCATTTTAGCAGACGAGTCAGGTGAATCACGGCTGGGAAGGGTCTGCTGTAACCTCGACTTCCTGGTGAAACTTACTCCTCAAAAATTAACAGACTGCTTGGAAGATCTCGTTTCCCGGGAATATTTTCCCATGCTGCTTGCTTCTGTTACCAGATCTCTAGTGCTCACATTTGTACTCCTGAAGATGGCTGTGCGTGTCTGTGTATGTGTGTGTATGTTTCCTGCGTGTCTGTGTATGTGTGTGTATGTTTCCTGTGTGTATGTGCACGTGTGTGTGTACATATGTTTATTGAATGTGTGTGTGCATTTATGACATGTTTGTGTGTATTTGTGTGTGTGTTTAATCTTCATCCGAACAACCATCAGGAATTTTTTTCCTTCATTTGGTGCCAGAACATCAAGAGTTGAGCAGTTACTATAAAGCATTACAACTGAAGTGTAGTAGCTGCATTTGCTTCCAATTTTAGCCTCCAGATCTGAAAGGTGAGCTGAGATCACCCATATGCTAGATTTGTGATTTCTGGTGCTGATTTTTCTTCTAAAGCTTTTGTTCCCTCTAGGTTTCTTGCCCCCTGGGCCTGCTGGCAATGCTCTGCACTCTCTGCTTTCATGGTTCAGAAATTTTTATATTTATAACTACTCTCACAGGATGAAAATATGTGTAATTATAGACACTCTTTTCTCCTGTCAGCCTCTCCACTCTTTTGTAGTGTTGGGTTAGTTGTTGATTTTCCCCTCTCAGGTTCGCTCACATTATGCATGCTACTATCAAGCAAATCTCCTACCCACTGTTCCTCTCCTTAACAAAGTGGGACACAGTGGAGGGACTGAGAAGAATAGTTTTTCATGAATAAATAATGATCATTTGTAATTAACATATCAATTGCATGTATGGAAATGGTGCTTCTAAATTACTTGACAGTAATTAGAAGCAGTTGATTTACCTAAATAGTTGGAAACATTCTTCCAACAAACTCCATCCACTGTTAATTTATTTAGCAAACTTTGCCCCTAGATAATATAAAGGAAATGTCTACTTACTCCAAAATTAGATTTTGTTGTTGCTATTGTCCTTAAGCATCTGAAGCCCTACAGTAAGGTTATCACAAAGAGCTAGCATTTCTTGGATCCTCTTTAAATATCACACACTTTTCCAGGTGCTTTGTGTACATTAAGTTTAATGCCCGTAATGATCCTTAGAAGTAGATACTCTCTGATACCACTTTTACAGAGGAAGAAATTGAAGCTTGAAGATAATAAGCAGCTTGTCTGAGCTCATAGAGCTGATAGGTGAAGAAGATCAAATTCAAACCAAAGCAGTGCTGGCTCCTTAGCCTAATAGAAAAAAGTGTGTTATAACATATATATATATATAAAGTGAGGGGGGGAGGGAGGGAGGGCCCGGGGGGAAGGGAGAAAGATGGTTTATTCATTGACTATTAATTGAACACAGCATAGATGTTGGGCACAGAGATAAATAAGACTCGTCTTGCCCTTGGACAGTCTGGTGACAGCAGAATGATTGTAAACTGATAAATTACAGTGCACTGAAATAGATATTAGCATTTAGGCAGGAACAGAGTACTATGGGAGAATATTAGCATATTTTTTCCAAGGGATAAATGTGATACTTTTTATACACTTGCCACTTTTCTTCAGCAAAAGAGAATACATTTAGAACAGGAAATTAACATATTTGAGGAAAGGAATGGATCAAAAAGTCACAGAAGTTTTTTCTGAATATGTCCTGCAGCTTGTGCAGAGATATTCCATTCTTAATTAAATACCCAATTAATATGTATAGGGTTTTCTCAGTGACCAAAAATGATGATTCTAGAGCTACACCAAGGCAAAATTACAAGATTTTCTAGCCTACCGAGCTCTCTTTCCCAGAATAACATAGTAGAGAAACTCTATTTACTGTTTGGGTTAATTATAGCCTAGAGTACTGTGTCCAAACACTGACCTACGTATCAGTGCCTGGTTGGCTGGCTGTATTATAAAGTCACATATTCCTAGGGCGTATCGCTGAGTATATGGCAAGTCTGAGATACAGCCAGGCCTCTAATATTTTAAAAAATGCCTCAGTTGATTCCTATGGACATCCACGTTTAAGAACTACTGGTCTAAAAAAAGCCAGAAACAGGGAATAGCCACGCCTATGATATTTACTTTCTCTTTAATATCTTGTTTAATGCTATGGATTTGGTAAGAGTCTAATCTCTGGAAACAGATAGATCTCAGTTCATTTTAATCTGTTCCACTTAACTACCTGGGGGCTTAGGATAAATTTCTTAAGCTTTCCATTCCCATTTTTATAGAGTTATAAGGATTAGATATAATGCACAGAAAGTAGCTAGCAGTGCTTTACACTTAGTAAGTGCTCAATAAATGTTAGAGTATACACACACACGCATGTTTTTATATATAGACATACGTACTTTTAAAATAATAAAATGCCTTAATGGACTAAAAGAAAAACTATCATAAGAACAAAATGATCAGTCACTGTAACCTTTGTGGAAAAGGAGTTGGTCTGTCTTTGACTATACTGGATCATTTCAAATGTGAGAATCATAACCCGCTAATAGCGAGCCCTTCACGTAGCCCTCATGCCGCTCCTTCACTAGCCAACTCATACACTTTAGAGCTAGGAGTTGACCGATCTTACCCTTGTCATTAGTTCCTATCCTTTCACATCACCCCAAAAAACCAATCTCTGTCCAAAAGGTACACATTTCCAGTTATAACATAAGTCATGGGGGTGTAACGTACAGCTTGGTGACTGTAGTTAATAATTCTGTATTGTGTGTTTGAAAGTTGCTAACAAAGTAGATCTTAAGAGTTCTCATCACAAGACAATCATTTTGTAACTGTAAGTGGTGATGGCTGTTTTAACGAGACAAAAGATTAAATACAAGGAGATAACTAAGATTGTTTCTAAGGGTCTTTACAGCTATAGTGTTCTGAGTTCCTGAGTTACCTAGATATTATGATGCAATGCTCTTAATGTAATTTACTCCCTGGTCACATCCAAAGGAATGACTGATGTCATGTTAGGAGCCCAGGCATAAACTTGGCTCTAGATATGCCTAGAATAACTGAGAGGTATAGCCAATTCTTGGTTATCTGAAAAAGTGTTTAAGCAACTTTTCTATTAGCAAACTCTGCCGGGATTATGTTCAAGTAATCCCCACAGAGTAAGACCTGCATGAAGACCTGGGCATAGACCATTTGACAGCTAATTATGCACAGATAACAAGCTTCCTTCCCAGGACGGGCATCTCTTCCATCTGAGGGCTAGCCAGGGTCAAAATTTAATAACTAGTTTCCCTATTGCCGTGGGGAAAAAACACAAGTCATGAGCAAATTAGTGTCTGCAGTGTGATCCAAAGTTCTCTTTTATTAGAGAGGATTCTTAATCAACTAGGAAATTGAGCATACCATGAAATAGCAACCATTTTGATATCTCCCAACCTGTGGAAATAGAAGAGCTATTGAAAGATCAGAAGGTATGGGCGCCTGGGTGGCTCAGATGGTTAAGCGTCTGCTTTCGGCTCAGGTCATGATCCCAGGGTCCTGGGATCGAGTCCCACATCAGGCTCCCGGCTCAGCGGGGAGCCTGCTTCTCCCTCTGACCCTCACCCCTCTCATGCTGTTTCTCTCTCGCTCGCTCTCTAAAAAATAAATTAAAAAAAAATCTTTAAAAAAAAAAAAAAAGAAAGATCAGAAGGTATTCATGTTGTTAAGTTGGTTCATTTACCAGTCACTGACTTACTAAACTTTCATCAAATTAACTAACTTTAAAGCTTCCTAGAGCTTACAACTGCATAAGATTGCTGATGAAACCAGTACGCATCTGGTTTTTACTGAGTTATTTTTTTCCCAGCTTCCTGAATGAAATATCTTCTCTTACATATTAACATTACAGGATTATGATTTTTATATCAATTTACTATTTTTAGCTTGTATTTATGCATTTGGAAGTGACAAAAAATGATTTAAATTCTCTCATATTGATTTCTATGTATACTTTTAAAAGATTTAGCAGGAGAAATACATTATTTTCAGGATAGAAATGTCTTTTACTTCATTTCAGTGAATGATCATGGCCAAAGTATGCATAACTGTGGGGTCGATAATATTTCTCTTTAGGGCCTTTTTTCTTTCAGGGCCATACTTCTCTTAGTCTAAATGTTTCCTAGGTACCTACTATTCCCCCATGCCTTCTTTACCACCCCTCGCCTTCTTAATAATATTTAACTTTTACCAGATGTCTTTACTAAATGAATCCTTGCTTATGAGTTCCTAAAATTGCAGTAGGTACACCACAATTCTTAAAGCAAGAGAATGAAATCTAATCATACAGAATTTCCAATTTTAAATGCAAGAGGGGATTTTGCTTTAAAATGGGAAGCCTCGCTAAGTTTCTCCAAATTACTGAAGGGCCACATTTTCCTGCTCTGTGACAAGCTGGTGCTGCAGGTTTTCAGTGACTGCCCCAACTGAGCGATGTGTCACAGAGGACAATTTCTGAATCAGGATGGCTTTTATATGTACAGCTTTGATAGAAACAGTTCAATTGTCGACAAATAAACTATTACATTTCAAAACATGTTTTAAATATTTAGCTCGAAATAAGGCATACTTTCATTAAGAGTGAGTAGTAGAACAAGCCAAAAGTTAGGGATAGGTGATACATTTTCAGGGCTCAAGGAATACCTATTAACAAGTGTTTGCGCATCAACACGTATACCCTAACTGAGCAGATAGTTTGGCTTCTTTTTATGCATGAAATAAGACCTCCATGGGAAGGTGATCTGCTTTTTCGTTCTTACCTTAAAAAAAGAAAGAAAGAAAGAAAAAAAAAAAGTAGAAAAAACAGCCTATTCTTCCTTTTTTTTTTTTTTTTAAGATTTTATTTATTTATTTGAGAGAGAGAGAATGAGAGAGAGCACATGAGAGGGGGGAGGGCCAGAGGGAGAAGCAGACTCCCCGCCGAGCAGGGAGCCCGATACGGGACTCGATCCAGGGACTCCAGGATCATGACCTGAGCCGAAGGCAGTCGCTTAACGAACTGAGCCACCCAGGCGCCCCAGCCTATTCTTCCAAAAAGTTGAACTGAGGGACTAAAAGCACTCAGAAGATAAACTATATGTTAAAGAGGCAACCATATGCACTCAAAAGTATTCATAAAGTAGGCAAAGCCCATGGAGAAGCCATCCAGATCAGTCATTAAGACAAGAGTTGAAACATTTTTCTGAAAACAATTGAAAAATAAAGTTAAAGAGTGTTTGAAATAGTACATTCTACAAACATACTTATATTTCCCGAATCTCTGAGTTACCTCTTAGTTTCTCTTGTACCATTCAATTATATAACTTGTATTATTTGAACAAAGCATTTTTGGAAGCAGACATATGACACTCTGCCCAGATCCCATCAGAAGGTTCTGTGCCCTGGTGAAGAAAGCAAAGCAAAAGGTAGAGTTAAACCAGGAGACCTGTTAACTCTGGTGAGCCCAAAGGAGGCTGAGTCATCATCTAAACCAGAGAAAGAACATCAGGGCAACAATTCTAGATTCAAAGCCCATGGAGTCTGCTTTTTAATAAATTGCTAACTCTGGGGGACAACAGAGTTTGGGGTGGGAGAGGGTAACTTTGATGGTTCAGTGGGGCTGGATACGGCACACCAGCCATATTTCTCGCAGCTCTTTGTCCCTATGGTGAGAGCTTGATGGCCCCATGTATTAGTACCACAACCCTCCCGTGGCAACTCTAAACTGCAGGCATAATGCCTACACGGAGATAATGGGCCTCTAAAGGTCTGGCCTAGAATTTCCAACCCTATTAAATGAAAGCAAACAGAACAAAAGCCAAAAAGGAGTTTGGAGACTAATCATCTGGCCTAGAAAACGGGTGAACCAGTGTTACTGAGATATATAAACACATAAATGTTAATATTAAAAAAGAAATTAGAGAAAGGCATAAACAACCAAGTAGCCCAGATTTCCTTTTGAAGGAGATTTTCATATCTTAACAATTCATCTTGAGGCAAATTAGAAATTTTGAGCACATTGAAAACAGGGATGATATTGTGCAGAATTGTCAAAGTTTTCCCCTATCCTTTAGCGTTCTTCCAAAGAACTTGGTAGAATAGAATTCATAGAATAAATGCTAAATAAGCATCTGTTGAGTGAGTGACCAAGTCCATGATTGAATGAATAATTAAGAGAATGAATTGATCAATGAACAAGCCTATTTTCCTAGGCTTGAGCCACAGGCAAAAACTCACTCTGCCCAGCTGCTATTTATAACCACTTGCTCTCGATTTACCCCAGACTTGGTGAAGGGGTGGCTCTGTAAATTGCCTCCAGGGCTCATCATGGTCGTTTCTTAAATCCTTAGTATCTGCCTAATACTCCAACACGTGATGAAATAGCGTTCTTACACACCATGATGGCTGCCTTGTTGCTAAATTCAAAGCATTTTCTTTTTCTCGGACCACATCCACCTTGCTGAAGCAAGTGATAAAATTGGAACACAATCTCTTGTCTCCAAATCTGTATAATGTAGCAATTATGAGTTTCCAGATATAACTGAAGTGTGCTTGAAGTGCAACTTACTTATTTTATTTTTTTGTAACTCAATGTAATATCCATTTTTAGTCCCCCTTCTGCTTGGGTTGTAAAATGTGATCTCAACCAATTTGGGGTGGCCTTCCTGGCCACTTGCGTCCACTCTCAGGTGTTCTTGCACTCTCTCAGCCTATCTCCTCACGCAGATGTTTTCTTCTGGGAGCTTCATCCAGGAAGCAAGTCAAAAAGACCTTTGCACTTTGATCCTATAAAATATGAATTAGGTCATTTGCCCTGAGGATCAGCTGACAGAGAAGATTATCTCCTTTTCTTGGGGCCCTGTAATGTCCGATTACAGCTTTCTTCTGTTTTGCTTCTCCCTAATCCCAACCTGGAGAATCTTTAGAAGGTTTGGGAAAAGAGACCTCTTTGTATTTACTTGTAGTAAAAACATGGTTTCCCAGCTATTATCTGTACCATGATGTTTAAAAGACTTGGAACTCAAAAGCCAAGAAGTGATTTATTTTTTGCTTTCTGCTTCATCATTCCTACCTTATAGGTATGTGTGCATATATGCATATGATTATATCCTTAGTAAATTTCTCTGAAAATAAATTATTCTTTATAAGGGGCTTATTCAATGCATAACAATAATGCCCTCTGGAAAAATTGTGCCAGTTTGTGTTAAGTTACTAGCAGTATATGACAGTCCCATTTCCCTACATCCTTGGAAATACACATTTTTAAAAATACATATTCACCATTTTTAAATTATAATTATAAAGGAAATATTTTGTGTTCATCTGTACTTCTTTCATTGCAAGGGAGCTTAGACATCCTGAGTTCATGTGCCCATTTTGCTTAGGTCTTCATAGACTCAAGAGTTCTTCATGGTAAGAATGTGAACGAATTGTCATATATTAAAAATATTTTTTCTTGTTCGTTATTTGGCCTTTTTATGGTATATGAGATACAGAAACTTACAATTTATAAATCTGATTTTGTGATTTTTTTTTCCATTGGCATTTTTACTTAAGAGTTCTTTCTCCATTGCAAGATGAACATTTCAGCTCTGCTTCATTTTAGTTGTTTTATGGTTTTATTTTTCCATTTAAATTTTTAATCAGTTATTTTTAGCATAGACTAGGAGACTGGGCTCTACGTTATTTTCTATCATTTAATTATTATTTGTTTCCACATCATTATTTAACAGTCCTCTCCCCCTTTGGTCTAAATTCCACATTTATCACATAACAAAGTTTTACACACGCTGGATGTGCTTCTGGACTCTGTGTTCTCTCTCTTACTGCAAGAACAAGACACTGCTTTAATCATGATAGATCCCTAATAACGTTAATATCTGATAGGGAAAGTTCCCCTTTATTACTTTTTTTTTTTACTTCTTTCAGAATTTCCTTGACCAGTGCATTTACTCTTGCAGATGAAATTTAGAAATCCCACGCTAAACGTTAGCGCGGTATCTTAGGTCTTGATGGCTTCTCACCCTCCAGACTTGAAGCCCCACTCAATCCGTTCTGCACCCTAGTGCATCCTAACCTGCCTCCACTTCCACCTCAAACACAATAAAGAATAGTGATGATGGCAATGCATCCCATCTGCTGCCGCTTCTTGACATTTCAAAGTGGGATTTTATTTTTTTATTTTTTTATTTTTTTTTTACATTTAATTTAATTTTATTATGTTACGTCAGTCACCATACAGTGTCAAAGTGGGATTTTAACTTGATCCTGGCGGCAGACTGGTCCCGCAGGGAGAGGAACATGCGAGCTCTCCCCTTTAAGAGCTGTCACTGTCTTTCCAGAGCGTGGAAGGCGAGCACCACGAGAAAGCTGTGGAACTGCTCAAGGCTGCCAAAGACAGCGTCAAGCTGGTGGTCCGGTACACCCCAAAAGTCCTGGAAGAAATGGAGGCGCGCTTCGAAAAGCTCCGGACCGCCCGGCGCCGACAGCAGCAACAACAGCAGCGGCAGCAACAAACACAGCAGAACCACATGGCCTAGGTGAGGAGCGCCTTCTTCCGCACCAACGACCGCCCGACACCTACAAGTTCGTTTCGGGTTTTAATGCGGTTTCTGAGGCAGCTGGGATACAATCATTAGGTTATGACAGCGCCCCCGCCCGAATCAGTCAAGCAAATAAAAAACCCGATGACCTCAGAAAATGTAAACAAGACCGTCGCTTACTTTATAATGCCATTCAGCCATATTTTCTGCAAATGTAAGATATTTTGGAAAATCATGTGCTTGGGAGGGCCGGGTACAGACTATAGGATGCCTTTAGGCACATGAGGAAAATGCAGCCTCTGTGCAACCCAGATCCCCGGGCACAGAGCTCCGTGACAAGAGTGGGGGCTGGATTCCAGCCCCCCGCTCACCCTCTTGGCCAGCTGCCTTTGCACAGTGTACGAACTAAACAACCGTATAGTGCCGATCCTGGGAAGAGCCCTTTAGAATACTGATACAAATTACTGGAAAACTGCTCCATGGAGAAAGACATGGAGACCTGCCAGTGGGCGCGCTCTGAGAAATCTGAAATTCTCTGTGGGTGCTCACTGAAAATGTGATGCTCTTGCCTTTTTTCTAAATTCCACTGTGACAAAAATTCTCAGTCAGGTCTTGCTACTTTGCCTTTTTTAAGAAAAGCCAGGGAAAAAAACGTGAGGAGTAAGAATCCCCATCTTTGAAGTGCTTCCTATGTGCTAGGCTCTTCTCCCATGTTATTCCTTATCCTCAGAAAAACCCTTCCAGGTAAGTATCCCTAAAACCCCATTTTTTAGATGAATGATATGAAGTTGCAATGGCTTCGTGGAGCCCTCATAATCACACTTTCAAGTAACATAGAATATATTTCCCTTTTTGCTCTTGCAGGCATTTCATCTGCCAACATCAGATAGTCTGGAGTTCTATAAATTGTCCTTGCTCTCCTTTGGAAGAGACAGTTAATAGCATAACACACCTCTCCGCTATGATGTCTGCAAATGGGATTTTGAAGGGAGGCTCAGATGTTCTTGGGAAAATGACAATGGGTAGTGGTGGTTTTATCAGACTACTATTTGCACAACCAGAAACACTGGATATGACATGAGACTTTCAATGGTTTGTGACACTCACAAAAAGGAGAAGCTACGTGGGGAAGTATAAAGACTCCAGGATTTGTCCTCAGACACTGCTGAGAATTCAGCTATCTTTCTTTCATAGCTTGTGAGTTTTTATTGTATATATCCCATAGTTGGGTGACTTCATCTAAAATCACCTTCCATTCACTCTAAAAACTACATTTATTCAACAGTAAGGATCTATTTGGTACTGCCATGGGCTCGACACTGTTCAGTGGGCGGTAGAAACAGCCTGAGCAAAGCAAAGTCCTTGCGCTCATGGTGCTTACATCCTGGTTGGAGGAGATAGTTAATATCCAGGTAAATGAAAATAACCTATTGGGACCAGTACTTCACAGAGTTAAAATCGAGTGCTCTGATAGACACTGGCTAGGTGACAACCTTCTATTAGGTGATCAGGGGAGACGTCTCAAAGGAGATGACGTGTAAGGTGGGTTGAATGCTGAGGAGAAGCCAGAAATGAGAAGAAGAAGAAGAGGAACTAGCCAGTGCCTAGCTCTAAGAGAGACATGAGCCACTTGATGTTTGAGGAATAGAAAGAAAGCTGGGGTAGTTAGTTAGGAAATAATGAGGAAGGACAGAGAGATAGATGGGGGCCAGGTCACAGAAAGCTTTTTAAATCACTGAGGGAAGTTAGATTTTATTGCAGTGGAAGCCACCAAAGGTTTTAAGCAAGGGACTGACATCTGATTTATGTTTTAAAAAAGATCACTCGTGCTGTTCTGAGGAAAACAGATTATTGCAAGGTAAAAGTGAGAGCAGAGACTAATTAGAAGGCTGTTATAGAGTAGTCCAGGCAAGCGATATGGTGGTTGGACTAGGAGGATAGGGTTGGGATGGAGTGATAAGGATGCATCTGGACAAGTCATTTTGCCCACATCTTTCTCCTCTCTAATCCATTCTGAATACAAAGGTACTTTACCTCACTCAGTACTGTCAGAATCCCTTCAAAGGTCTAATAACAATCCATAGTTCTTTAGTAGAACATGGAACTCTTTCCACTAACTCATTTTTGTCTTCCATCCTCAATAATGTGAACTTGTACTGTTTTCCTAATTGATTTGCCACACTGGCCCACAGTAAAATTATTCTAAAGTGTTTTGAAAGAAATGTGTTGCCATGCAGACTTCTGAGGTCTTACTAAAAGCTTCCACTCTTCTACCCATTCAGTCATCTTTGGAAGGATACTATTTGGCCATCAGTATTTGCTGGGCCGTGCACTCCATTTCATTTCTCTGCTCCATCAGTCTTCATTAAATCACTTCAGAATTTCCTATTGTCTCATCGCCAAAGACTAACATTTTTTAATAAAAGACGTTTACAAACAGTTTTTTTTTCTTGTAGAGGGTACGGGAAAGTTCTGTTTAAATGAGCATGCAATTTATATTTATGCCTGCCAAGACAGCCATCGCTACACACACGCTCGTGGCCTTTTGGGAGGCCAATGCCTGTAGCGGCCATTCCAAGTACGAGCGACGTCGTACCGAGTCAGGTCATCCACGGATTTTATGGTGAATTCAGTCAAAGAGACCTACATTAGCTCTTGTTCAACTCTTAATTAATTAAAATTTTAAGGATTAAATGGGATTTGCTACACTTCCTAACTCATACTATGGTTGCTTTGGGGAAGAAATTTGAAGCTAATTTGGTGTGTGGAGACTTATCTCTTATGCCCACTTTTAATTTCAAACTCGCCTGAAATAAAACTCAATTGTCTTTTCCCCTAACTTCCATGTGTGATACTCAGGAGTAGATTACATTTTCTGAAAGGTAATAGAGATGATCACTATACAACCGAATTATAGAAACCTAAACAGAGGTTAGGAGTATGGCTATTTTTATGCTATCCCCACTTTCTTGACAAAGAGCATTACATTTATTCAGCTTAAGGCATCTTATTTTTTAAATCGTGATTTTATAGACTTCCATATTTCACCCAGATTCTCAAAGAATAAAAGGAGGAAGGAAGAGGAATCCTTCCTGAGTTGTCAACATTCTGAGGAAGTCAAGACTAAAAGATTGTCAAATTTCTCTGACCTATTGCTGCATTGACAGCGGAGAATTCACTGCATTTGAAACCAGGCTGGATCGTCAAAGATTTACAAAGTAGCTGGAGTTTAGCAGTGGCCTCACCAACTGTCAGGCCCCCGTTTCCCTTCCCTTGTCCGCTCCCGACTGTTCTGGCCTCCCACGACCACTGCCACAGCCGCCGTCCTTCGGGTCCGATCCCGGGAACCACTGCAGAACTGAGGAAACCAGCCTCAAAGGACGACTCTGATAAGCTTGAATCCAAGGAACCCAGAGTTACCAAGCAGAAAACCGGAATAATAGCAATAATCACCTTAATGCTGGATAACATTTATTAAGCAATTAAGGGTATGCCAAAAACCTCTTCTAAGTGCTTCATCTATGTTCAATTACTTAATCTTCACAACAATCCTATGGGTGGTAGGTACTATTTTTAATCTCATTTTAAAGGGAGAAACTGAGGCAGGTAGGATTTTTTTTTAAAAACCTATCCACAATTCACAGCTCATAAGTGATAGGGCCAAGACTCAAACCCAGAAACACAGGCTTCAAAGCCTCTTTCTCTCCACCGCTGTGCTACTACTCTACTTCTTTCTTCGATGGCACCTGCCCTGACTTCCCCCCTCCCTCCTCACAGACATCTTCACATGAGCTTTCCAGGGATTCATTCTCATGCTAGTTAGAGTTAGAGTTATCCAACTCCCCCTTATCATTTACCCCACACTTCAAAGTACTCCATCACCTCAGCTGTATTCATGTCTTACTGCTGCCTTAAAAAAAAATTACCACAAATTTGGTGGCTCAAAAGAACATAAATGTATTATGTTGTAAATCTGAAGTCCAGTACAGTCTCTCTGGGCTTTAAGAGGCTCCAGGGAGAAAGTTCATTTCTCTGCCTTTTCTAGCTTCTAGAGGCTCTCCACATTCCTTGCCTCGTGGTCCTTTGTCCATTTTCAAAACCAGCAAGGGTGGCTGAGTGCTCACACTGCATTGCTCTGACCTCTGCTTCCTCATCACACCCCCCTTCCCTGGCTCCTCCTTCTCTCTCCATCTTCCACGTTTAATGATATTAATTATATGTCCCACCTGGACAATCTGGGATCATCTCCCTGTTTTAACATCAGCTGTTTAGCAACCTTAATTCCATCTACAACTTTAATCTCCCTTTAACGTGGGATCTAACATATTCACAGATTCTAGGGATTAAGGTGAGGATAGATTTAGGGTCCATTATTCTGTCTATCACAACGGCTCATTTAAAAGTTAGCAAAGCAATTTGAGCAATAAGATTTACACTAATATGGGAAAAAAGGCTTTTATTTAAACAAGTAAAAAAAAAATCACTGATCTGTTGAATTACAAATCAAGGGGATGAGAGAAATAATGAGAACATTTGGTGCAGATGGTTCTTCCCAGTGGGTATTTCAGCGGCCCACATTTTGGATGCCCGGTGATCTCTCAGCTCCTGGCATATCCCTCAGGCCTCCTCCCTCCCCACCCTCTGGAATTTACTAAAATTCACCTGTTGTTCTAAGGCCCATTCCCCTGGGACATGTACTATATAATAAATTAATTCATTAAAAAATTCAGTCTCTAGATCTCTGTCACTTGCTAACTTGGGGACCTATGGGAAGTTATTCAATAGAAGACTCAGTGAAATGGTCTGTTATGGAGATTGAGTAAGGAAAAAATACGTAGAACTTTTAACAAAATATGTGGCGATTAGTGAGCACTCAATAGTAGTAGATTAGTGGTCGCTTTGTAGGAGGGAAAACGTCGGTACCAGGTGGTGCTTGCGTGTGATATGTTCTTAAGTGGGGCTTAAAGAAGCACAATGGCCTTGTGCGTGGCTATGAAGCCCCCACCCAGGGGTTTTTAAGCACATCTGCAGAAGGCATGCCAGCTGGAGGCTGTTGATGCAAAGTAGGCCAATTGCAAGGCCTGCCACAGTTTATAAAAATCTGCTTTGTATATGATGCTTTGCATTCATGGGCATAAAAATATCTGCAGCTTTAAAAACAAAGATCAGAAACCACTGTTCTCTCTGAAAGGAAAGATTCCATGATGGGAGAAGAGTGACAGGTCTTGAGGGGAGTGTTCACGGAGGCTGATCCTCCAGATCTGACCACATGGGCAGCTGCGTACTCCGTTCTACTTGGTGTCAGGCTGACCTTGTGCGAGAAGAAAGGGGTCTGAGAATCTGCTTCAGAGCAAGGAGGCTGGGGCTTCCTGCCTATCAGAGAGAGGTTCTGCCGGCTGTACCCCAACCCTAAGAATCACACTGTAAAAGTTAACTATCCTTTGCCTTCATGAAGAAAAAGAGTCATCTGGAACTGGGAAGAAGAAATGTTTTACACTTGAAATGTTTCCCAACTGGTGTTCTGTATTTCATTTTAGGGAATAACTGTTTCTTTTCCATCCCCATTTGATAATTACTTCCTTTGCAAACATCAAACGATTTTTTTTTCATATGTGGAATATTGTGCATGAATGATAGGGCCTAAAATAATTCTTGCTGTTCTCACATAGCACACGCTCTTTTGATATTTTTAGCATATTGTCATTGACAAATGAATACTAATCACTGGCTTCCCTTCACTCTTTCCCCCTCTTTCAGGTCCTTAGAGAGAAGCTACCTGATCAAAGATCTGATAGTCACAAATTCGAAACCGTGCTTCCGAATCCCAGCACATAGTAAAAGGAAAAGACCACATTGATAATTATACCTGTCAAGAAGCTGTGAACACGTGGTGTATGAATTCTTTTCCAAGGCGACTCGACATCTTCTTTCTCTGGGCCTGAATCCCACTGCTCACGTGCTCTTTACACACACAGGCCCTCCATTCACTGCAGTGGGAATTCTCAGTGTGTAAAGGGAGAGGTTTTCCAGTCTGCAGACTGAAATAGTACAAGAAGAATCAAGTCCATGACTTTCAGATAAATCACCAGGCCAAGATGAAGTGAATCTTTGGTCTATAGCTTTTCCAGAGATTAACAAATCCCTCATTAAGCTATAGTTCAAACTGCATCAATTCAAGGTTGTTAACCACTTAAAAGAAACCTACGCATTGCCCGGTACCCTGACCTCGTCCACATCCATATTGCTGAATTGTCTGAATTAGAATTCCAGTTAATTGCAAATTCAACCTTCATTCCCCTCTTGAAAAAGGCAAGTTATGCTATTTATACTCTGTTCAGGTTCTAGAAGAAATTGGCTTTTTATTTTCTGTTTCCATGAATTTAATCATGCATTAATGGAGTGGGACAATTTTCGCTCAACTTTTGGTTTGCTAGAGGCAAGGATAGAGAACTCTAGTAGGGTATTTTTTTTTTAATTTGAGTATTGCTTGTATCTATGATTATTAATTCTAACAGAATATTATGCATATTTATTCCACAAAATATATATTATCAGAGTGTATTTGCTACAAACTGAGGTCTTTTCTTACCAAATATTACGAATTTGGTAAGAGAACACTAGCAAAGGACCTAGCTTTTGGTTAAGTTTTATATTTTTTGATTGACAAACTCTGGAGAAATCTAAACTCTTTCTACCTACACCGATACGTCGTTACAGAAATTTATTTAATATTTTAAAGCTTAGGGCTTCACAAAGCTCGATTATGATATGTGTTCATATATATATACAAATATATATGTCACACAAAGTTTTGATCAGTTTCCCCAAAGATAAACTGGATATTTTTGGCAATCTAAGACCAAAAGTATTATTCCTTTTAAAATTAGGCAGATGTAAACCAGGATATAATATTGTGAATGAAAAGAAGCTGTTCCTTCAAGAGAGAAAAGATGCCTAATTCATTACACATATTCATATAGGAAAACAGACAAGGAGATATCATCTTTCAGAAAGTATCAGTTGCTGGAAAATGATCTGTTAAGAGCCCCCTATACAGATCATCACTTTTGACTTATGATAAATCTAAGCACATAAGTCTGACTTTACTCATTGGAATGAATAAGAAGCAATAATCATTTGGGCACTTAAATAAGTTAGGCACAAAAATGTACCTGAAAAAAGAATAAATGTTTCAGTTAAAACATTCTAGATAAAGCATTAAAACTGAGGCAAATGTTTGAATGTTCCCTTTTCTCAAATGCAGAAATTGATTCCCCAACATAAATAAAGTTTACATTTCAGATAGTCCCCCAAATTAGAAACTGATGAAGCTCAGTTCAAGAGCTATTGCTTGAAAACAAAATAAAACCAGTCGGAACTACCCAGCACATTTTATTTTGCCCTGTCAAGGGGTATTATTGTCAATACCAAGTTCTGCCTATTCTTCACAGTACATCACCCATCAGAGAACAAAGAGCGAGGAAACTAGGAGGTACACCAATTTCAACAACCGTCCTGAAAACATATCATTTTTTACTGGAGAAAACTGGGGGGGGGGGGGGCGGGGGGGAGGGAGGGCAAGGGGGAGGACCCTGAATGTTATGTAAAATAGGTTTACAAAAGAGATAAGCATGACTAAAAGGAGTGAATGGAGACTACGTGTGAGTATTACTCAGTTTGAAAGGTAGTTCTCATTTTTATAAGAAAAATTTAATAAGACATATATTTTAGTTATCATTTAACAAAGAAATATTAAAGCTATTCAGGCGATGCCACAGATTCTCATAAAGGGAAATCATTGCACCCTTGTAATGAGAAAATGGTCATTTCAACACATTTCAATGCCTTGTATAAATTTAGAGCTTAAGGTGTGTTTTCATTTAGCCATAAGTGTATGGTTGATATGAAATGATCATATGTTTTCACATCAATATAAATATGGTCATGGTATTATGGAAGCAGCTATCAAGTGAGCAGATACCTTACATTTGTGTTGTCTAGATGTCTTTGTATGTTATGCTTCATTTGCATAATGTTAAATGCTAATAAATCTATGCCAAGTCCTTTGTCAAAGTGAAGGGGCAATCCATCACACCTAAGGCATCTAAAGACACATTACATGTCACAGTGGTCCTACATACAAATGACCAAATGGCCAGTTTTTGTTTTGTTTTGTTTTTTAGTAAAATCTGGTTATTGAAATATAAGCCTTCCCCTAAAGTTTTAATCCAAAGTTTCTGTCCCTAAGACTTAGAGAGGCCCTTTGTGGTTCTCTAAGTTTCACTGAAGCCAGAGGGAAAGGGAAAAAAAAAATTACCACAACTTGTACTAATGTTCTTTATTAGTAGTGATCACGGTAGAGCCACCGATGTGTCCAAAATCATATTAAGGACTTATCAGGTTGCTCTTACGTGAATGTCAGTCTTGAAAATCATAAATAAATTAGATATTCAAAGTTAGGGGGGAAATCTGGTATGACTATTCCTCCATGATCCTGGTGAATTTGAGTTCTTTCCCTTGGCCAGGTTGGTGGCCAGATTTTGCTAAACTCTTTGCTGCTGTAATTTTGAAGGCCAGTACATGGAGCATAGTTTAGTAAAAGAATACCTGAACCTCTCCATTTGGGGCATTTACATTTTGATTCTGTTGCCATTTGAAATAGAACATCCGCAGGGAGATAATGAGCTTAAATTATAATTGACTTCGGAAAGAGTAACAGACCTTTGTGCTTCCTCAATCATGTAATCAATAGGGAATTCTCTCCTTCTGTGAACTACCACTATCTTTAAAGACAATGCTAAAATCTAAATGTAAAATCTAGCTGTCAGGGGCTTTTTAAGAATTCAAAGCTGTCTCTGAAGAACTTGGCTAGAGATGGATTACATCAATTTACAAATGCAGTTCTCAACCGTGACAAATCAAACTGATGTGATCTCAGTTCATTTTACTCAGCTGTGCCTATAGGACTCCAAGACATGGGGATATTTTGTCTACATTATCTTAAACATCTATAGATATTTGTGAATGTCTGAATAATGCCTGAATTTCTCATCTTTTAGCTAGTTTGTGTTTATTATACGGACAGCCTGTTAATAAGACCAGCTTTCGATAGCATTGTGAAGTAGAAATCAATGCTCTGAAGATTTAGGGAAGCCATCGGTGGGCAATATGTCCCCAAACATGGGGCAGTCCTACCCAGCGCGTCCTCTCTGGATCATAAACTCCATGAGTAAAAGGTCTGTGACGGCTTTGTGGACCTGTCAGATCTCTGACATCCGGTGTGGGGCCTGGCACACGACAGCTGCTCAATTGGTATTTGTTGAATGAATGAATGAATGAATGATTGGATATAGGTGGATAGACAAATAAATTAATTTTGCCTTCAGATAATCTGAAAAATTTCACCAGCGTACAGTAATTGGCACTGTAATTTCTGAATTTCATAGAACCAGAATTGATTCTTTTCATAAATAAATACTTTTCAGATAGATGAATTTGGAATCAATTACTTGAAAAGCTTCAAGGATTTGAGGCCATTTAGATAAGGGAGAGTGTTTGGGAATTAAGAGTTTTTAACAACGAAGAAAGCTCAAACTTGCTAGTTCTTTATGAAAGCTCCCTGGGTTATTTTGCAAGGGTGATTAAAACGTAGAACTCCATTTATGAGTTTTATAAAATATTCTGTTTCAATTTTTAAAAAAGGAAGAAGAGTCATGACATCAAGCACATGATTAATATCGCCTTTAATATTTACTGATAACTTCTCTCTAAGGAGTTCATAGTAATTGGGGACACATCTCTAAATCTTCTGCTTTCAAAAGATCACCTCTTTTCTATTTGATTTCTAGACTGTACCTGAGCTAAAGATGAATCACATAGCTACTAAGCCTTTTTCATGTATTTATTCATTTAGCAAATATTTATTGTACACCGAGAACATGAGTACCTAGTAGGTTCTAGAAATAACCATGGCAAACAAGACAGACATAGTGCCCTTCTGGGGCTTACTGTGGGGATCTCCTCAACACTTAACTCTGGCGATAGCTAGAGTTTACTGTATATCAGCTCCCTCTTCACAGCCAACAGAAGAAATAAAATCCCAAACTTGTGGAAATCTTGACAGACCCCCTGCTCATATTTTATGTGAGCTTGCTTTTCTAAACGCATCACTGAAAAACACTGCTCAATTTATCCACACACCATAGTTAGATCCCAGCAAGGTAGGTAAGTAAAAATTTACTCATAACACTTAGCTCTTACTAGGTTCTACTGTGCTTGGTACTTCCCATAGACTATATCGTGGAATCTCTTCAACTCTAGTAGGTTTCGTTTTATAGACAAGAAAACTGAAGCACAGGTATGTGACTTGTCCAGGTTGCACAGCTAGCTGATGAAATGGGGATCTGAACCCACGCAGCGTAACACAAGAGTTCATGTGTCTAACCATTATCTGTGGTTTGGGGGACACCACTACATTAAATGAGTCACTGTATATAAAAGTACCTTGAAGTTGTAAAGTAGTATACAAAAAGGTAGCAGTCAAGTATTAAGGTCAACAGTACATCAGTGGCAGAAGCAGACTGAGAACTCAATCTTACGTTACAGCTTACTCTCGTGAAGAACACTTCAAGCCAGGGACATGGATAAAGTCCAGATTCCGAAAATTTTTGACGTGTGATAAATATGTCAATGACTCTTCAGAATTATATGTTAGCCACTGTGTCTATCTGGTGCTACAAGAAACAAAATCCCTTGTTGTAAGGGCTTCTAATAAATACACAGTGTGGAGCTGAACCAAGGATATTTCACATTTCCAGGGAAAGATCGGGCAATAGTACTATTTCCTCACCATTGCATGTGGTTGTGTCTTTCCAATTGTTTTCTTTATTTTTCTGAAAGAGCTGCAAAATTGTGCAGTGGTTCAACCTGACCAAAGTGGTATTATGCTGCTGGGAAGTAAAAGTATTAGACACCGGACTGGAAGTATTGTCTTCATTATCACATGACTTTTAAGTTCATTTAAAACATGGATATAGGGGCGCCTGGGTGGCCCAATCGGTTAAGAGTCTGTCTCTTGGTTTCCGCTCAGGTCATGATCTCAGGGTCCTGAGATAGAGCACGGCATCAGGCTCTGTGCCCAGCGTGGAGTCTGCTTGAGATCCTCCCCCTGTGTCCTTCTGCCTCTCCCTCCACCCCCACTCTCTCTCTCTCAAATAAATAAATCTTTAAAAAATAATAAAACATGAATATAGAAATATTTTTAGATGCTGAAGGTGCCTGAATATTTGGATTCCAAGTTCCTTGTACTTTTTCATTCCAGACCATACAGTGGGGTCATATTATTGAAGGGGTAGGTTCTAAAGCCAATATGAAAGGCAGAAATTGAGATTGGTCTAATGTTAGAACCATAATCAAGTGGATGTGACCATATTTCCAGAGGCCAACAAGAACTGACACTTTCTGTGGGAATAGCAAACTCCTGTTTCCATCTCATTCAATCACAAAGAGGAATCCTACGTGTGATTTACATGTGTTCTCTCTCGGCACCTCCTAGTTAAATGGGCACATGATGCAACTTAAGTGCTGGTTCCTGTTGGTGGCAGCAAGGAGTCTTCTTAAGAAAATTTTTGTTATGTCATTATTCTTCCCCAGTACTAAGTAATTAGCCCCTTCAAAATAATTAACATTTTAAGAAGTTTAGCTTTGCCCGTAATACACCAGTGGAGAAATTCAAATACTTTATATCCAAAATCAAACCGGTTACATCTCTCTACCTCTCTCCTCCCTTTTGTCCCCTTTATTTCTACTGATAAATATTACCATTCTCTGTACAAATATTGTCATCTTTCTCACTTCTATTTATATCTAGTCTTAGGTTCTTTAGAGTTCACCTTGGCAAAGTCTCTTAAAACTATCTTCCTTTCGGGCGCCTGGGTGGCTCAGATGGTTAAGCATCTGCCTTCGGCTCAGGTCATGATCCCAGGGTCCTGGGATCGAGTCCCACATCAGGCTCCCGGCTCAGCGGGGAGCCTGCTTCTCCCTCTGACCCTCTCCCCTCTCATGCTGTTTCTCGCTCGCTCGCTCTCTAAAAAAAAATAAATAAAATCTTTAAAAAAAAAAAAAAAAACTATCTTCCTTTACCCATTCTCACTATTCTTACCCATGCATAGAACCTTAGTATTTTTTAGCAGGACTTTCATGAGCTTTTAAATGTTTTCACAATTAACATGCCTCCCCAGTTTTCCCTATATGTCAATGCTAGATAACCCCCCTCCGAAGCTATTCTTTTGCTCAAAATCCTCTGACGGCTCCCCTATCACCCCACCCCCACCCCCCAACACACACACAAAGTCAGATTCTTAGTCTGAACCAAAACAATAGTATGGTGTTGAGGAAGGAGGACAGTAGCGTGCCCTCCCATCCACAAGTGCAAAATATAGAACATGAGATGTGATAATATTGAAATCTGGTGCATAGACTGTGAAATAGAAGTCATGGGTTTCATGATGCTGAAAAAATTACAAGTTCTTTTTCAAGGTGAAATTAAATACAAAGACAGACTAGCAGTGTTCTATAGCAAAGATATCTATCAAGATTCCATCAGATTATGACCCACATATTCCAAAGTATTTGCTTGAGGTGTGTGTGTGTGTGTGTGTAGAGATAGGCTACCATGCTAACATTAGGAAGAGATATAGGTTGAGATGTGTATTTCCCTACTATACAGCTTTGCATTTTTAGTCATTTTGCTCTATCTCGTGGTCCAAGTTGACCACTACCTATTCCTGGAAACTGTCCCAAACTTTCCTTCCCCTGAGCTTTTGATTATTTGTGAGAGGCCTCTTTCCTTCCTCTATCTATGCCTGAAAAAAAATTGCTCAAATTTTAAGGCTCATTTCAAATGGTCCCTCTTCCAAGAAGCTTTTTCTTATTTCCCCAAGCCTGATGTTATCTACCCCATCATCAAACTTCACTGTGGTATTTGTACGATTTTCAGCTCTTTTCTTAGCTTCTCTTATAGTATAACTATTTGTGTCTTTATCATCCTAATTTGTCCTGTAGTTAGTAATTTCATATGGAATGGGTGCTTAATATTTCTTAAGAGGAATTACCTTTCACTTGTCAACTTCACAGAATGTCTTCTGGGATTATTTGGGGGCCTATCTCAGTAGCTCACCCATGAAATTCATCTGAATTGAGAACACCAGACACTCTTAAAAGAGAAAAAAGCTAACTTCTGAACATTTTTATTAAAAAGAAAAGATAAAGATAATAGTGTTAATTCTTATCACTTATTTCTTAGGTTTTTCTGATCTGATTTTTGCTCTCAGGATGAATATGAAGGTTGATGTAAATATTTTAGATATTACCACCACCACCACCACCCCCTCTACACACATACATACACATACAGTGACTTTACTGATGGTTTATTCCCATGTATTTATTTGGTTGCATATTACATGGGAAAAAATGGTAAAGGGTAAAATTAGGTTTCAAGTCAGCAACCGAACAAACAAGATGGGCACCATATTCTGATTGGACTCCAGTCCTGTATTAATGGTCCCGACTATTTCTGCTGTTCACTAGAACACAGGCCTAGCTACCCATTATTAGCCCTCCTGTTCCCTGAGCCCCCAAACCACTACATCTGCAATGGGGGGCTGGGAGACTAAATATATTGTCTCTGCTTTAGCTCATATAGGAAAATCAAAGTTAATGGAAATTTTAAAATTTCTCCAGCTCTGGTCACACATTGTGTTCTTTTGAATGGCCAACACAGTTTTATCTGAGTATGGCATGTATATACCAAACACATTCAACATCTGATTTAAACATGATATTCATTTATTTCTCTCCACAGAATAGAAAATACAGTATCTTACAGGAAAATTCCCATGCAGAGACTAAAACCTGCACTCTTTTTAATTATTTAAGTTACAATGATTACAAAAAGAACTCCAAGAAATCTCCTACATGAGCACAACATAGTTTCAAAGAGTTCAATTGCTACCTGTCTAATAAACTTCCTGTGGGTTCTTGTCCATTAACTGTGTTATATCTAAACAGGCTGTAAAAGTGGGATGCTGACTGGCAGCCATGGTAGGAAATCCAGAGAGGCTCCATGCCTGGATTTTTTGTGACACGACTTCCCAGCATCTGGTCCTCAGCTTTGCAGTTCCAGTTTGTTTTTCTGGGGAACTCAGGGACGGTTTCAGTTAATACCTGTTTTCTCAAAATAACTACTAAGAGCACTCCCTTTAACCCTTAGAAGTGCCTCAGTTTAGACAACACATTATGTTGTCAACCTACTCAGAGGTGATAAAGTGCTGGGATGATGGTTCATATTAACCTTCAATTCACAAGATGATTATAAGGATTCTTTCTTGTTACAAATAATCAGAACGCAACCCAACAGAGCTTGAGTAAAAAAGTGAATTAACAACCCCCAAAGCAGGCCAGATCCAGGGTCTCAATGTTAACAGTTTTCTTACCTCTTTTTTCACTTCTTTCATGCCCCTTTTTCCCATCCTCAGCAATGCTGCTCTCTCCGCGTTATTCGTGGCCCTTTTTCTCCCCGGCACTCAGTTCCTCTCCCTTATCTGTTCCTCTCCTTGTGTGGCACCAGATCTATATCCTTATAGCTCTTAATCTAAAAGAGAAACTAGACTCTTTTCCTCAGGTCTATATTATAAAAGCAGACTCTGAATGGCTCTGCTTGGCCCTCTTGGGTCAAATCACATGGGAAAAAGTGGAATGAGTACCTTGGTCTGGGTTGCATCCTTGTGTCTACTGAGTGTTCACTTATTAGCTGTAGAGAAACCAATATGAGTTGCTAAGAGAAGAACTACAAAGGGGACACAATATAAAAATGAAGGTTCAACTCCAGGTGAGAGAACACATTGCTTGAAGAAATTAGAAACATCTTAGAAGAGATGTCAGTTGAAATGGCTGTTAAAAGTTAAGTGGAATTTGACAGGTGTGGAATCACACTGAGATGGCCATTGACTGGAGGAGGAGCACTACCCCAAATCTTGGGCTTAAAACAGGAATCATTCATTTAGTTCTTAATTCTGAAGCCCACCAGTTTAGCCTGGTCTCAGATAGACAGTTCTTCTGGGGTGTGGCTGGCTGGGCCTCCGCCTGTGTCCACAGTCAGTTGCCTATCAGCTCAGCAGCTTAGCTGACCAGGGGCGGCTATCTTCTAACTGAGGTGCCTCAGCACTCCTCATTCCAGCAGGCTACTTTGGGCCTGTTCTCTTGACCAAAGAAGGAACTGAAGAGAAGGTTGAAGTCCACAAAGAACGTGGCTCAGACTGACACAATGTCACTTCCACTACATTCTATTGATTAAAAC
The DNA here is from genome assembly GCF_029215605.1 of Mirounga angustirostris. NCBI lineage: Eukaryota > Metazoa > Chordata > Mammalia > Carnivora > Phocidae > Mirounga > Mirounga angustirostris. Next base: position 37,898,758 of record NW_026991713.1, read on the forward strand.
AGGTCACAAGGCCAACCCAGATTCAAGGATTGGGGAAAGAGCCTCTACCTCTTGATAGGAGAAGTTCAATGCAGAGGGCATGGATACAGAGAGGGACAGAAAATTGAGCCATTTTTCAGTCTGCAACAATGCTTTTACAAAAATAAGAAGATTGAGAAAGCATCCTGGGTAGACAAAGCTACAGTTAACAGCTAACATTTATTAAGAGCTTACAGTGTGCCAGGCACTGTTCTAAGAGCCTAACATACATGGACACATTTTAATTTTTACAACATCTTTCATTTCAGAGAAATAGACTACCTGCGTATGGAAATCTAGATGTGACTTATTATTAGAAATCTAGATGTAACCATAGTTGAGTCCAAGGCCAGGAATTCCCTGAACTCTGGGCTATTGTCCTCAGAATTCAGATTACTCTGCATAATTGCTGCTTGGGTTCCCAGCTGCCCATGTAGAATATAACAACTAATAGGATGATGTATTAGGGTTCTCCAAAGAAACAGAAGCAATGGGAGATAGATAGATAGATAGATAGATAGATAGATAGATAGATAATAGATAGAGATTTATTTTAGGAATCGACTCATGTTACTATGGAGGCTAAGAAGTCCCACAATCTCCCATCTGCCAACTAAAATACCAGGAAAGCTGATGGTGTAACTCAGTCTGAGTCTGAAGGCCTCGAGGCCTCCTGAGAACCAGCACTGCCTGCGTCCAAGGGCAGAAGAAGATGGATGCCCCAGTTCCAGCAAGAGATCAAATTCACACTTCCTCTGCCTTTTTGTTCTATTCAGTCCCTTAATGGACTGGGTGACACCCACCTGCATTGGTAAGAGTGATCTTTACTTGGTCTGCGAATTCATATGCTAATCCCTTCCAGAAACATCCTGACAGATGCTCCCAGAAATAATATTTTATCAGCTATCTGAACATCTCTGTCCCACTCAAGATGGTACATAAAATTAACCGTCACAGACGGTTTCAACCTCTTCCTCCCAAAGAGAATGCAATCTACTGAAGCAGATGTAATAGGATGTTGAGATGATTTTTTTTCTACTGGCCAGAATTATGGTTAAGGCTTGAGGATGAAAGCAGAATTTACCAAACATTACCAGAATCTGAAGACAGCTTTAAACTTTCTAAGAGGTAGCAGAATTGGCCCCATGTACTTCAACCTCTACCCAATCACTAAACATCGCAACAGTTGAGAGAGGGAGAGAGAGAGAGACAAAGAGACAGAGAGATGTAGAGAATGTAATTTTTTAGAGAGAAAATTTTCCATTTCTGCCTCCACTCCCATCCAGCCCAAGCCATGTGAGAGAGAGAGGAGAGCTTCAAGACAAGCTCTCATAAAGACGTAAGGGTAACTATAAGAAAAAAAAGTCCCTGGAAAGTCACTCCCTCGCTGAACAATTGCTGAACTGTGGAAATACATCGTTCCCCACAGTGTCATTGCTTCTGTAGCTGAGAGCAATGAGAGGGTTCTTAGGGGAGCTTTGAGATGTGTCCCTTGGGTGTGGGGCACACATGAACAAGGAGCCCAAAGACAGGGAGCCTCCTTCAGGACCTGTGCTGTAAGGCTTGAAGGGAATGTGGTGCCTGGGAAGAAGATGGGGACAAATCTCTGCTTCATTCCAATTGCCTGTGGCCCTCAGGGTACCCAGAAGAGGGTTCTCAGTAGTGCCAATAGGTCTGTGTGATGAAGTATAGAATTTAGAGGAGGGGCTTGAATGAACTTGGATGTTGCATCAATGTCAAGTTGTTATACAAGCTTCTAAATGCTTATTCTCACTTATTCACTATCAGTAGTAAACCATGGACCACACTATGAACATGAAAGGGAAGGGGTTTTGCCAGAATATGCCACTTTGGCATGAGGATTATTTTGAGCTCAAGGCAATCAAGACCCAGCAGACTCAAGAAAAACTTTTACCCTTCCCTTAATTACCGAAAAGAATTTAGATATGGGCCCTGGCCCAGAAAGAGAACTATTATGAGATAAGTTTTTATCTAAAAGACCTATCTGTAAGGCAGGGCAAACATCTAATTACTAAACTAAACATCTGCTCTTCTTATTGCCCTGTGAATTACCCTCCTCCCCTTTGAAGGCCCCTATCCTATTCCTTAGCTCTGGATAGCATATATAAGCCTCAATTGCCTGACTTGCCCTGGAGTCTCATATGTTTGGGGCTCCCATATGGACTAAATTAAATTTGTTTTTCTCCTGTTAATCTGTCATGTGTCAATTTAATTATTAGAACAACCAAAGAATCTAGAAGGAAAGAAGGTAAAAATTTTCCCCCGCTACAAACAGCACAGCTTATGTATACTTTGCAGAAGAACTTTGGATCAAATATAAAGATTGCGGCTTTAAATAGAACCTAGATTTAATTTCAATAGACAAAAGCAAACAGAAAGTTGTGGAATCTGCCCAAGATACTGCCAAAAAAAGATTGCAAGGGAGAATTAAGGAAAAAAAAAAATTGCTGAAAAAAATTGAAAAACAAACAATATCATTTATACCGTAGGGTACAGAGATGTTCAATAAATTCATGAACTTATAATAATTCTCATTCTAAGTTTAAACTTATTTTACCCTTTTATGAGTGCTTACGTTTTAATAAAGTCCAACCACAGCAATGGATCTGCTTCAGAACTGAACCAATCAGAGCAATAGTCCTGTGGGATACTGTTATTTATAATAAGAAGTATTTCGTCTGTTCCTGGCACAAAGCTCGTAAAAACCCTTGGAACTTCCTGGGAAGAGAGCACTAAGGAGTCTTTTGATATATTAATTAAGTGACTTCTAGAAATTCCCTAGGTCTCCTAAGGATGTGGTCTGATTGCTGGCTGAGCCAACTACATGATTAGAAGGTTGGAACTTTCAGACCGACCCTGTACCCTCCCAGGAGGGAGGAGGAGCTGAAGATTGAGTTCAGTCACCAATGGCCAACGATGTAATCGACCACGCTGATGTAATGAGGCCTCCTTAAAAATCCCAAAAGGACAACGTTCAGAGAGCTTCCCGGTTGGTGAACATAGGATGATTCAGGGAGAGTGGTGTGATCCAAGAGGGTGTGGAAACTCCATGCCCTTTCCCCACACCTTGCCCTCTGCTCGCTGTTCCTGAGCTGTACCCTTTTATAATAAACCAGTAATCTAGTAAATAAAATGTTTCTCTGAGTTCTGGGAGTTGCTCTAGCAAATTAATGGAAACCATGATGGGGGTCATTGGAACCTCCAGTCTCTAGCTGGTTGGTCAGAATACCAATTGCAAGGCACCCAACACAATGATGTTCATGCAGTGTTTCCTGGGTCTAAAACGAAATCTCCTTAGTACTCTTCCTTAGTTCCTGCTCCATTTAGATGAATGCTTGGTTCAGGTCAGAGAGAAGCATACAAACCTCTCAGACAAGAGTTTGCTTTCCCAGCCTGCCAAAGAAACTGCATAGGCCAAGGGAACGAGGCCTGTTGTAGTTCTATGCTGAGAAATTTTCAGAAATTCGTATGTTCAGGAAAAAAGCAAGCTGTTGGATTTACAATTTTCATTTCAAGTATACTTTTAGAGAGGGATCACACTCAACATAGCATTAAGAGATTTGCATTTCCTATTTCATATTGGACAGAAATACACCACAGTATAAAGATGTCATTCTCATGCATACCTTGACTGGAAATTATGAACAAAGAAAGTCGAACACATGCTCCGTTTCCCACAAAACACAGAGCTGCTATATAAGAACTCGAGAGTCATGGCTTACCTTTCTCTGGCCACGGCTTATTGTGCAAGCGGTACCTGGATTTTTTTTTTTTTTTTTTTTTTTTTTTTTTACTTTTAAAAGAAATAGGTATATCTTGAGAGCTATTTCTAATCATGGGAAGCATGGTAAAGTCAGTGAGAATTGTCATTAGTTACAAAATAGTGGGGAGGGGGCCCTAGATGAAATTGAGGTTCTAAGGTTGTTAGGATTTTGTTTTGTCTTTTCTGTGATGGTGATGGTAAAGACTTGAAGAGTAGCAAATTCGAAGTATAGAAGCAAGTCTCTTTCCCCTTAGAGAAAGAGACAGCAATTCACCCTGGGGATTGAATGAAGAAGTTGGAATTAATTTAAACATAAAGCCATTACCCATACTTTATTCTTAGAGGAAACTGAATCACCATTCAGCGTGTGTGTGTGTGTGTGTGTGTGTGTGTGTGTGTGTGTTAAAGAAAAAGAAAAGGAACCAGAGGAAAGCCTTGGTCTTACCACTCCAGCAATTGGGAAGCATCTCATGAAACACCAGTCTTCCTCTCTCTTCCAGGAATGACTCTTAAATCTTGCTTCTCTCCTTTTTTGTTTCCTAACAACTGACCTCCCCAGACTATAGCTCTGTACACTTGAAATGAAGCAAATAGAAATTTGTAGACATGTTAGGATATACATTATATCATTTAAAACCTTCAGTGAAATTAAGAAAACAGTGATGTAACCTAATGCAGCATCCATCTGTTGCTAAAATAAGAGACAATGAACTTCCCAATGCAAATTTGAAGTACAATTTTTTCACGTGGCCTAGAAATATACAAATGGCTGTCTACTGCTCGCAAGTGCAATTTTCTATCTGACCACCAGGGGGCAGACAAAGGCCTTGAAAGAACAGCTCCTCAATCACGAAGACGTGAAAATGTCAAATCCTTACAGCAAAGGAAATGCAAACAAAGCCAAAGAAATAAAGTGTATTGATGAACACACTGGTTCTCTTGTTTTGAAAATAAAGGATGCCAGAAGGTGTAGCTAAGACAAACCATCTCAGCCATTTTTCATCTCAGTATCTTTTAAAGGGTTTCATCAATCATCATTTTGCTGGTTTGAGTTGAGGAAGCAGTGTCTCCTCTCTCCGAAAGTGAGCAAGTACTAAAGAAAGGAAGGGGGTACATATGTACCCCGCTTACTTCCTGAAGTGACTTCACATGTCTAAAAAAGGGGACATTGTGATATCACCATAGTTAAGCTGCAGACACAGACTTCCCTAGGAGTTCTCTTGAGTCATAGAAAATCTAGCTGAAAAACTACAAGCAAAGCCACAATTTCACTTAGTGTGTAAGTACCAAGAATTTGGTTTAGTCAATGGCACATTTTAAATTAAATTCCAGGCCATCAACTATGCAATCAATAAAATCATGGTAAAAATTCTTGTTTATAGGCAAGTTTACACAAATTATTCTTGAATAATTTGAGAGATCCACCTCCTGTATGCCTTTAATTTAATCACTTTATGTTTAAAAACCACCGCCCCGGGTTTTTATTTTAGACAGGACTTCTCCAAAAAATAATCAGTCTTAGAATTAAGTTCTAAAATTTGACTTTGAAACCTGGCAGTCCTAATCTTCCCTTCCCAGTTCCTTAACTCCTTTTCATTCTGTACCCGCCCCCAACCCCCCCCCCCCCACCCCACCCCCACCATCTTCCCTGTATGCCAGTATATATGTGATTGCTCAACACCTGTTGTCACAACCTCAATTGCTATAAAAGACATAGTAACCAGCTTCCCAAATTACCCTTCTGAGCACCAACTGAAGTTTTATAGGGCTCAAATACTTAAAGCTGAGGGAAGAAGGTAATGGCACAAAACTTTAGACTCAGAAGGCTGGGTTTAAATCCCAGCTCTGCCCATACTAGCAAATTCCTTAACTTCTGTGTGATTTCTTTTCCTCTTTTGTAAAACAGAGAGAGTAGTCATAGAATCTAGCTCATGGAGCTGTTTAAGCCTTAAGGGAGATCATGGGACAGTGTGTCTGGCATGTTGCAAACTCGTAATGAGTGTTAGTTCTATGTCTTCATTACAAGGGAGTTCTTTTTTATAAGCCCTTTCTCCAGTGACTGAAATCATTACCCCTGGCCGGTTTTCCCTTAAATAGGCCAGAGCATTCTGAGCTTGGCTCTGATTTAATGCCTAGATGGCAGTTTACCAGAACAACTGTTCATGACAACAATTCCATCTGTAGAACTCTGTATGCGTCATCCAATCTTTTTGACAAATGAACCCCTCAATTTGTAAAGAAACAGTATTGACTAGACCAACAAATATTGTATTTATCAGAGTCCCCAAGCTCTTTCTCAACTAAGAAGTATGAAGGGAGGATCTCAGATGACTAACAGACATCTCAAGCTCAGCCCAGCCCCAACGGAACTCCTGAGCACCCCACCCCCACATTCAGGCCCCCCATCTTAATTTATGGCAGCTCTCCCCTGCCGGTTGTTCAGAGTGACCCCTAAATCCGCTATTTCTCTCACAACCCACATCCAGTATGTTAGGAAATTCGGATGACTCCACTTTCAAAAATATATCCAGCAGCTGACCACTGTAGTGGAAACTACTCACGTTACCATCATTCTGATTTGGGCCACCATCTCTCACCTAAATGGTTGTAGTAACTTCCCCACCCCCAGTCTCTTTTCAACACAGTAGCCAGATCCTTTAAAATGACAAGTCAGATTGTGTAACTCCTCCGCTCACAGCCCTGTGATGACTCTTCACCTAGAGTAAAACCCAAGTTTCTTACAATGTCTGCAAGACTCCATTAGCCCACTCCTATCGATCACACTGTCCTCGATGTTGTTCCTCTAAAACACCAGGCTTTGCGCTAGCTCTTCTCTCATCCCAGCATACTCTCCTCCACACAACTGCTTGACTAATTCCTGCAGATTCTTTAAAGCTTTGTTCGAGTCTTAATTTCACAGCATGACCTATCTTAACCTCTCTAGTTCCTAATGCAAATTGCCCGTTCACACCCCCCATGCTCTGAACCCATCTTACCCTGTTCTATCTACTCTTTTTCCTTAGTACTTACCACCACCCAACATATATATCTATATATCCTCTCTCTTCTCACTCTGTCCATTTTTCGGTACTGTTTATTTTATTTTGTCTATTTCCCTCTACTAGAGCATAAGCTCCACAAGGGCAGGGATTTCGGTCTGTTTTATTCATTGATGTGTCCCAACTACTTAAAACACTCAATAAATATTTGTTGAATGATGTGAGGGAGAAAAGTAGTGCACAGAGAGGATTTAAGGTAAATTGAAGATTTATTGGGCTGATCACTGACAAATTCACATACAAATTTACCTGTTTTCCTCTTTTATATGAGTAACAAAATTGAAGCTTCTGTTAACCCAGACTTGTATCATTTCTTGCCTAAGATTTGCTTTTCAGGTATCAGCAGTAGATGCTGAGACACAATAGTCACATCACTACCTCTTCATATGTAATTGGGTCAAAACAATAACAACAAGAAGAATAGGGAACAAGAATCAGAAAGGCAGGAAAATGGCAAATTCCTTGAATGGAGCTTCAGAAGGTAGTAAGTATAGCCCTCACATGTTTCTGGGTCCAGCAGTTGAGTTTGTCAAATATAAACTCACACTTGTAAGTCATTTTCTTAGGAAAACTGGTTTGGATCTTCTTTCAACTATTAAAAAATGTTAAAATCAATAACATAATAATTAATATAAAAGATAAATTTAAATTTAACTTAGATTTAAAAGATAACTAAATTCAGGGCACCTGGGTGGCTCAGTCGGTTAGGCATCCGACTCCTGACCTCAGTTCAGGTCATGATCTCAGGGTTGTGAAATTGAGCCCCACATCAGGCTCCATGTTCAGCGTGGAGTCTGCTTGGGATTCTCTCTATGCCTCTCCCCCAGCTCATGCTCTTTCTCTCTATCTAAAATAAGCAAATAAAATCTTTAAAAAATAAAATAGATTAACTAAATTCAACAAACATATAATGAGTGGCCATTATGCATTATTATGCAGTGCATTATGCAGTGTGAGCACTGAGTAGAATACCAGATGAGACATCGTCTTTGCCCAGTAAGAGTAGAAAACCCAGGACATGTACCACTAGTAATTATAATTCAGCACAGAATGTGATAAGTGCTATCATAAAGGTACAGAGCACAATAGGAAGACAGGAATGAGAATGATTAATTCCAATACTCGGAGATATTCACTTTTAAATTTCATTTTAAATTTGTGCACGTGTTTATCTCTTGCAAGATGCTTCAACTAAATTGACCTCAGCCAGTTGCAAATAATTGCTATGGGTTTTTATTTTATGTTATCAGACTCTATGCTCTTCATTTGTCATTCCCTCAATTTGTTTAAGTAATGCTTTGCAAAGTACAAAGCCCTGAATCCTGAAGCTTTAAAGATTATTTTTTTAATCTAGTAAATTCCCATAATCTAAAGTACTACTGGACTCAATTTAATTCATCTTATTATCTGAAGAAATGAATGAATCAGGAGATATGAAGCATGACTCCCATAAAGCATAATTCAAGCATCTATCAAATGAAAAATATTGTGGTATTAGCTTCATGAACACTACTACCTGATTGTGTTTCATATAGATGGTCAAAATTATAAATATACGACCGAACCAAAAATGATGAGGAAATTCCTATGCCAATATTCTCTTTCCCAGTAAATGATAAAATCAGAACCAGAAACTTAGGAATTGTCTTTGAAATCTCCCTATCTTTCCCCTCACCCAAGAGCCAATTCAGCATCAGATCCTATAGATTTTTACCTCTCCGGTACCTTTCAAATGCATACATTTATCTCCATCTCTTGCCATGCTAGTTCAACCTACCACCATATCTCACTGGACAATTGCATTGATATCTGGTCATCCTACATGGACTCTTGCCTCCTGCAAGCCATTCTCCACACTGTGTCAGGAGCGATTCCCATTTGCATGTGTGGTTATTTGGGGGGCCCTGGGTGTCAAAAGCCGAGTGACTCATAGTTTTCACCTCATGGCACAGTATCATCACCAGTCCATACAACATTCCTCTCTTGTTTTATCTGTTACTATTTTCTCCCTCTACCCCCATCACCATTATTTACTTCTCTCATTCTGCATATTCCTATAGGCAGATATACTTGCAAGAAATATGATGTTATTTCAGCATAATGGGGTTTTAAACTGTATAAATGTTACCATGTGAAAGATTATACTCTGTATCTTATTTTTATTCATTCATCACTATGCTCTTAAGATTTCACAATGTCTGCATATATCAAATCACCATGGTGTACTTTTCAAATGTATCAAATTGCCAAATTTTACTATTTGGGGGGTCATTTTTACCTCAATTAAAAAAAATATTTATTTATGACACTGTTTGCTCATCTAATTAAGTACTTCCCCCTGCTGCCTAGTCTTTACTGGATGCATTCACTACATTTTTCTCACTGTGCTATGAACATGAATTCTTATATTCGACTCATATATTTTGAATGCAACTAAGGGTCAGGAAATTTTCTAGGCCGTGGAGATAATAAGAGCACATAAAATAGACAAAAATCCATGCCCTTCAGGAATTGATATTCTGCTGGTAGAAACAGATAGTAAATAAGATAAATAAGTAAAACACAGATTATGTTGGATGATAATAACTACAGGAGACAGATAAGCAGGGGAGGATGTGTAAGAAGTGTGCAAGGGTAAGGGACAGTCAAGAAAACAGTTTTGGGTTCTGAGAAGGTGATATGTGAATGAAGACCTAGAAGAAGTGAAGGTGTGAACCATATGGGTATTTGGAGGAAGAGTATTCCAGGTACAGAAAGGGCAAATTCAAGTCCTGAGGTGAGAGTGAACTAATGTGTTCAAGAAACAGCAAAGAGGCCCATGGGCTAGAGCAGAATGAACCAGGGAGGAATAGTAGAGGTGTGATTAAAGAAGCGATATGGAATCTCTTCTTCTACAGCTTTGTAGCTCACTTTAAGGAATTCAGCTTTTGTACTAAATTAGATGAGAAACCACTGAAATATTTGAATGGAGGAATAACATGATCAGATATATGTTTCATCAAGATCTGACTGCTGTGTTGAGAACAGACCGAAAGGGGCAAGGCAGAAGTGGGGAGACTAGTTAAGTGGTAAGAGGTTATTTGGCTTTTGATATATTTAGAATATAGAGCCAGAATGTTTTAATAAATCATAATAGTTTATGAAATAAAAAGAGTCAAAGGTTTTTGGCTTGAGCAACTGTAATAATGAATTGTCATTACTGAGGGGGGGGGGATCAAAAAAATCCAGTTTTTCCCATGTGCAGTTTGAGATGCTTATTAAACATCTAAGCAGAGTGGTTGATCAGACAGCTGGATTTATGAGTTTATAGTTCAGAGGGAAAAATCTTGGCTAGAGATATAAATTTGAGAGCCTTCAACATTTGACCAGTGTATTTAAAGCCATGAGATGGAATGAGTTCACTAGGAGAATAAGAGAAGACATCCAAAAGCTGATGCCTCAGTCACACTAACATTTGTAGATCAGGCAGATGAAGGAAACAAAACAAAACAAAAAAGCTAAATGTGTCCAGAGGGGCAGTTCTCCATCTGGTGTAATAAAAGGTTTTCAAAAGGCATGCCTTTTTCGGTCTATGGAAATACAGCTAAGGTCAAAACAAGGACCCAGGTTTGGCATTTGTGGTTTTCGATACCAAGATAAATTATACATAAACACTTAGCTTAAAAAGCTTTTACTTTTTTATTTCCTCTAGAACCTGAAGCTCTAGAAGCTGAAACTTATCTGCAAGTAAGCAAGGTGGGGTGTGGCTGGAGGGCACATGTCTTTCTCACCAGCTTAGCCTTTGCTCCTTGCCAGCAGGTTTATCTCAGGGTCTCATTTGCAGATATTTTTGCCAAGGGTAGGGGGTACCTAACTGCATGTAACAGTTTGCAGCCAGCTCTGCACACTCTCTAGGATACATGGGTCAATGTGTCTAACGGTCGGCCCAGTAGGCTGTATGCTAATTGGGGAAATCGGCACTCTGGAACTCTGGAAGTGCCTCACATTCTATTGGTTTGCAATGGTATCAATCTCATTCTGATTGGTTAGGCCCAAAGTTATGTAAGCCATTACATCATTGATTATATAATGTTTTTGTAAGTTATGACGTTCCTTATAAATGCATTCTAGAACTTTTTTTTTTTACTTTTCAAAATATATTCACATCTTTGAGGTACAGCAGGTCTTTATCTCCTTTGAGTGAGGTGCTCCCTGCTGATCCGAAACGAAGTAAACCTGTTCACAACAAGGAAATGGTCTCAGTGGGAAAGGTTGTTTACCACCCTTAAAGCACAGCAAAACAAGATTTTATTCATTTTTATTAAAATGTAGGATGAGGCATACTTAACAAAAAATTTATTTGAATGCCTGACCATGCTTCTGCTTCAAATTCTTTAAGAGATTCCTATTGTTCTAAGAATAAAGACGAAATTATCTAAAGTGGCCAACTGCACCCTACAAGGTCTGGCCTCAACCCACCGCTCCGGTCTGATCTCAGAATGATCATTCTCATCCACACTGGCCCTTTTTGAGATGCCACCCAGGTCAGTGCAGGGACTTTGTATGCAGTTTCCTCTCTTTGGAGCTCTCTTCCCCAGTCCCGCTCCCGGCTACCCTCCATTCACCCAGTTAACTCCCTTAGATCTCACATCATTTACTTCTTCCTCAGGGCAGACTTCTTGACTCTCCAGACTCTGTCTAGGTCCCTATCACTTGTTCTTAAAGCACCGTATGTCTTACCTTTGTAACCATTGTATCATTTGTATTTTTATTTTTGTCTATATAATTATTTGATTAATATTTTCCTAATTAAAAAGTAAACTCCACTGCACCCCCAGCAACTACCATAATGTTACATTACAGGGTAGGTTTTCATTAATATTTGTTGAATAAGTCAATAAATAGAAAGCACTTTTGGGGGCACCTGGGTGGCGCAGTGGGTTAAGCAACCACTCAGTTTGGGCTCAGGTCGTGATCTCAGGGTCGTGAGATCAAACCTGGCATTGGGCTCCATGTGGAGTCTGCTTGAAATTTTCTCTCCCTCTGCCCCTCCCGCTCCTGTTCTAAATAAATAATAAATAAATAAATAACTAGAATGCACTTGTCATTGGGCTCTAGTGGAACAGGGCAGCTTTCTTAAGGTGCCTATTTGTATTTGTTCGCTTAAAAAGTCCAAGTTGGAAGCAGCAAGTTACAGGTTTCCCCTGGCTATCCAAAAGTCAAGCATTCTTACGAAAGCTTTTATAAGGCGAAATGGCATAAAGTGAAGCTATAATACTAATTTAAATAGGAAAAATTTTAAGCATTCCCAGACCCCAAAATTAACCTCTCTTAGGCTCCTCTGGTACCTTAGGACACATCTTGCTCATGGATGAACAAAATGCATGAAGACAAAGCGCAGATGTTCACAGATGCATCTTGATGCTGAGATGCCGAAGGGCAGGTCCTGGAGAAGGAGCCTGGCGGAGCCGTTCTCGCTGTTCGGGCCCCCACTGCCTCCATAACGGCACACAGCAAAGCAAACACGCCACACTAGTTTTCGCTTTTCTCCTTTTTCCTAGAAGTGAAAATTCTTTTCAAATTTCCTTTGATTAGTGAAAACAGAGACTAATATAGCAAAGTGGTTGTAACACAAACTTTTGAAAAGCGGGGATAGCTGAATACTGAGAAGCACTGTATGTAATATAGGCATCTTAAATCTACCACCAAACTGGATTTTTTTGCCTTCGTGATGCAGAAGCTAGAATAGTGGGTATTATCATTCATGCTCAGTGATGTTTCAGATAACAAAGATGACCTGTTGTTAGGTCCCAGTGCCTAACATCCATGCATTACCATTGGAAGAACACAGCTTACTATGCAGTAAGCCTGAGTGGAATTTGACTCCTTAAGCATCTGTAGTTCTTCTGTTGAATTTGGGGGTTTTTATGGAACACAGCCACAGTGCCTATGGGCATGAGTCATGAGATGCCTACACTGAATATGCTCACATTCAATCAAAGAGAGAATTTTGACAACTCTGTTGACACGTCAATGCTTCCACTAGATATTTTTTAATTGTAATATATATTCTGGGTTGACCAGTATCTAAATTCCTTGATTATTAGTTACATAGTTCTGCTGAGAATTTTGGACTGCCATGCATCTCATGCTGCCAAAGGCTTTTTTTTTTTAAAGATTTCATTTATTTATTTGACAGAGAGAGACACAGCGAGAGAGGGAACACAAGTGGGGGGGAGGCGTGGAAGAGGGAGAAGCAGGCTTCCCGCAGAGCAGGGAGCCCGATGCGGGACTCGATCCCAGGACCCTGGGATCATGACCTGAGCCGAAGGCAGACGCTTAACGACTGAGCCACCCAGGAGCCCCATCATGCTGCCAAAGACTTATGACATATCTATGCAGAAAGCCCAAAGACAAGACAGTTTCCCAGTGTTGACTCTCCCATCTGGGAGGAAGTGTTGTCTCAGTGCCTGCTGTAACCACCCACTCCTGCAATCCATTCTTTTCTTTCTAAGCCTAAACAAAACATGCCACCTTCTAATTGATTTCCTTTCATTTTCCTTGGATCATTTGGCTATGGAGGCAAAAAGGATACAGATGGTTTTCCAAGAGATTTAGAGTTTGATTGTAGGCTTAAATAAGCAGAAAGAAGGGGTTGAGAAATTTTTGAGAGTGTAGTAGAAAATTTCAGGAAGTTCAGAGTGGAAAGAGGAAAAAACAGTGAAGGACCGAAGGTCCAGCCCAACTAAAGAAATCATCCTTTAGAACAAGCTTTGACACCTCCCATAAGAAGGAAGCTTGAGAATTGAGCAGAATCTGTTAAGAAAATTAGAGTTTTGGTTGAGCTTTGCTGTGGAAAATCTTTACTCATTTTTGCCCTTATTCACACCCTTTCATATAATACTGTTTTATTTTCATATAGCACTCATCACTACCTAAAATGTTCTTTCTCTCTCTTTCTTCTTTCTTTCTTCCTTCCTTCCTTTTTCTCTCTTTTTCTTTCTTCCTATCTTTCTTTACCACTTTCTTTCTTTCTTTCTCTCTCTTTCCAGTTTACTCTGTAAACTATGGGAGCAGAAAACTTGGCAGTTTTGTACTGTACTGTATTCCTACTGCCTTAAAAAGCATACGGCACTAAGTAGACCCTCAAGAAATCTTCACTAAATGAATTAAATAATGTTTAAAGTCCCAACAAGGAGCATCTGGGTGGCTCAGATGGTTAAGAGTCTGCCTTCAGCTCAGGTCATGATCTCTGGGTCCTGGGTTTGAGTTCCGCATCGGGCTCCCTGCTCAGCCGGGAGTCTGCTTCTCCCTCTCCTTCTGCCTATTCCCCCGGCTCATGCTCTCTCTCTCTCTCAAATGAACAAATAAAATCTTTTTTAAAAAGTCCCAACAAGTATTTCTATCTTTCTGTAAAGTCCTTGCTGATTTCTTGAGGTGAAGTAAGTCACTCCCTCTATATTCCTGACATATTTCATCCATCCAGGCATTCATCCATCCAATGATTCATTTCTTCATTCATCCACTCACTCATTTCTTCATTCATGCCATAAACATTCACTGAGTGTGTGCAGTATCCTAAGCACCATGAGAGACACTGAGGCTGTAAGGTTGAATAAAACTCTACCTTCTGTTACAGTATAGAGGAGGAAACAGGAAGTCAGTGCTACGATAGAGATGTGCACAGGCCTTTAGGATAGTGCACAAGGAAGAGTTCTTCATCCAGCATTGCAGGGTCAGGAAGGCTTCCTGAACAGGAGATTCTTTAAGCTGAAATCTGAAGAATGAATAGAAGGGAATTGCATTTCAGAAAGAAGAAATGGCCTTTCCAAGGCCAAGTCGAGCATGGTATATGTCAAGAACTACGTTGTTCATCTGACAAATCTCAGCAAGAAGACAATGCCGTGCACACAGTAAGTACTCAATAAATATTTTATCCCAGTGGTTGTATGGCTTCTCCATTGACAAAGAGAACAACTATGGAAATGAGAATATCACCCATAATGAATAAAGTCTAGTGTCTCTGTGTTTTCCTTGATCTGATTTAAGAGCAGCACAATTTCTCTCTCTTGTTATACCAATATGTGGCTGAAATAGCATTCATGCCTTCACGTGTTGTATTTTGTAAGCACCCTAAAGGACAGAATCTCCGTCTCCTCTGCTGTGCCATTACTGCACAAGACTTCACATTTTAGTGGAACAGCTCCTCCTGTTGTGGGAGGGAGAAAGACCTGGGGACCAACCACGTCCCACCCTGTATCCTGACCAGTCCAGGTTTGAAAGGAAATCATCATGCACTCTGTCTCAGGAGATGGAAAGCAGGTGCTTAAAATCTATCAAAAAGCTTTTACGACTCTTTGGCAAAAAGGCAAAAACAATGAACTCCATTATCCTTTCAGTATTCTGGGTTTTCCAGTATATTCCATGCTACTTAATACAGAATAACTTTGGAGGATTTCTTGGCAATCATAATTCACGGCTGGCTTCTCTCTGTTCTTTATGATTTCTAACCAACTCCCATCTGTTCTTCAGTTTCAATATGGACTTGTCACAAAAGAGATTCACTGCCCACCTAAGGTTCAAGGGGGTAGCACAGAGCGGCAAAGATGTTTCACATCTCAATCTGTAAGAAGAAGGCAAATGGTAAGACCCAGGGTACCTATGAAGGCTGTTAGAGTCAGAAAATGTGCCAGTTATTATTGAGATAATGAAAACATATATAAAATAGCTTGTTCAAGAATTACCTTACTCTAAAACAAAACCGAAGAAATCAATATAGAACACGACAGGATCCTAAGGAGAGAGATTACTGCGCGAGGTCAGCTGCCGACCTGCCTAATATTTGGCATTCTGTCTAATGGCCATCTCGTCCCCAAACCTGTCAGCTCCTTTCCGGTGGGTCTATCCCTTTTCTCTCTTCTCCTGATCATTCCTCCCTTTCCACGTACAAAATTCGTGATTTTAAAACAATTTTATTTCGTTGACATCATTTAAAAACATGACCATTTTACATAAAAATTGAGATGCTTAGTGTCTCTTGGGGGGAAAAAATGAGCCTGCATTCCTTCTTGGTGGTAATTAGCTAGAGCTGACAGTGTAAACGCTCTGGATTCTCTGTTTGCCCCGATCCTCACTAATCCCTTTAATCACACACAGCGTCTTTCACTTGTTTACGTAACCTGTCTCATTTCTAGAGAAGTTTGAATTTCATTTGTCTTATTTTCTCTTTTGGTGCCTGTATCTCTTTTAGGGCGCGTATCACTTACCTTCTGTTCTTATAATTACCGATATACAAGACCTTCCTCTTCCCCAACTGTTAGCTCTGTAAGAGTTCTGTGCTTCATTTTTGAATGAATGTAAATGAAGACATATAATGGATGTTCAATGAATATTTGATGGAAGGACAATACAATAGATGAGAAAGTGTCACAGAGTAGAGACAGGACTGGTACAAGAGTTAAGACATGTAGCTTTTCTATTAACATACTATGTGACCTTCAGCAAGATATACCTCCATTTTTGAGTTTCAGTTTCCATGTTTCTGAAAATAAGGAAGTTAATTTGGATGATCACAACTGCCTTTTCACTCTAGAATTGTATGATTCCAGAGTTCTCTGAACTGGACTTTCGTCAGTTTCTATAAATGTGCCGGCTGGGTCCCGAAATCCCCACCTTCTTCCCCACTGAATATGATTGGGAAATTATTGCGATTATGGTTTTGCAAAGGCAGGCAAGAGAGCATGTCAAGGAAAATAATACTTGGCACATTGTAAATGAGATTTTAAACCAAATATTTTTAGACTGTGTTTTTTTTCTTTGATGCGTTGTTATCTAAATCCTCCTCACAGGGCTCCCATTTCAGATGTGATTTAGAGTTAATAATATGTTAAGAGTCAAGCAACTCTGTCTCCCCCTTTATGCAACACAAAAGAGGAGAATGCAGGCGTCGGGGAACTTGTGATGAAGAATTTGCCTAGTCATCTGTTCCTTTATATTCCGCAGAGCAGTGAGAGTTCTGTTGCCACTTGAAAGATAAGTAATAATAATTGTCATAAGTTCTTCTTTATTCCCAGCAGGACTGTCAGAATCTGAACATACTTCTTTGCAATATTGCAACTGGGGACACAGGCTCCCTGGTGTGTCTAGGAAGCTCAGGATCATGTCATAGGATATCTTCTTTTTCCCCTGACTTGGCCTCAGACCGGATGTCTTAAGTAAAGGCAGTGATTTGCTTCTTAAAATGTAGCACCACAAAAATACTAATTATCCATTGTAGAAACATTTAAATATAAATAAAAAAGGAAACATTACAATGAAGTCACCTAAAATACTGCCACGTAGACAGTTAACAATTCCAAATACAAGCACATACAGAGGCACATAATTTTGAAAAGGTTATTTATCATTTTATTCTCTGGTATCTTCCCCCTTTCTACCAGCACTCTGCTGTCCTGGTCTACCTCCCTCATGTGGAATTTTAGTGAGGCAGTAAATCTAAGTGTGAGGAAGAATTATTATTTCCCAGCTTTCATACTTCTGCATGGAGCAGTTTTTCTCAGCCTTGCACTACTATCATCTTGAGCCCAAGAAGTCTCTGTTGTGGGAGCGTTCTTATTCATCATAGGCTCTTTAACAGCATCCCTGACCTTTGTCCACTAGATGCTGGTAACACCACCCCCGAATTTTGATGACCAAAAATTTCTCCAGCCATTGCCACTGGGACAAAATGGCTCCCAATTAAGAACTAATGACGTAGTATGATGGCCCTCAAATAAAATTCTAGGCCTCTTGTGAGGGAGGAATGCCTTAGCTCTTTAGAGACGCTGAGGGAAGGAACCAAGCATGCGTGGTCTGGCCTCTCTGGATTTCCTTTGCAATCTCTTGCCGTTAGCAAATATATTGTGCTCTGCTCTTAGCCTTCTGGTAATATAACCAGGACTTAAGATTTGGATGGTGATTTACTGAACCAACTGTTTTTTTTTTTCTTTTTTAACTCAGATGGTAGTCAAAACTGTACTATATGACATGCTTTTAAGGTTGTGGAGCTGACTAAACTGGCATGATTTAGGTGAGTGGCTGTAAGACTTGGGATTTTTTGTGTGCAGGCTACATGGTTATTTTGACCTTGACAGGTCATCACAGTGGAAGGTGGCTTTATCCTCAGGCAGCTGACTGTATCTCAGCAAAAATGGGCCATAATGGCCTTGGCAGATGTCTGCTGCATAGACTCTGGAAGACAAGCCGCTGTAGCTTGACTATAAACTCTATTTTGACTTGGCACTGCAAGAGACAGAATGTGGATTCGTTCCTTTGAACATTAATAGGGAGAGAAATGTTGGCTGTTTGTGCTGTTTTTCAGCCAGGCTGTCAGGTGGGACTTCACACAGCACATGCTGCCCAGTTCCAAGTGGACTCTGCTAGTGAATTTCAGACTTTAAATTATTAGTGCCCGGCCCGAACAGACGGTGCCATATCAGCTGCCTGAAATCTCATCCTTCTTTGTGTTGTCTTAAACTTCATTCTTGGTAAAGTAAGAGCTAACATCTTTTGTTCATATTCCTTGTCCACATGTTTGCACGTGCATACCCTCCACCACCGTCACCGCAGGGGCTCACGATGGCTGTGGTTTTGTTCATTACACAAGTTCCGACTGTTCTGACCTCCACATTATAGAGGCCCAAAGTGGGATTTTATTCATATTAGTGTGGTCAATTTTAGTTTTCATGATTCATGAAAAAAATAAAATTACGTCATTCCTTCCCATAAAGAGGATATCCCTTCTTCTTTGCTGGAGACAGAGAAAGAACCCAATGAACCTTTTGCAAAGTACAGGTCTGTACCTGCAACAACATGTTTCCTGGAATCACAGTGCCCAAGAATTGGTTTAAAAAATTAGGCTTCAGACATATACTCAGAAAGAAGCAAGAGAAGAATAAATATAAAGCAAGGAAGGCAAATAATTAAACTTGAGGAAGAGAAAGCATTCTTTAATGTTGAGACCATAGAAGATATTCCAGAGGGATATGAAGGGGAAAATGACATTAGATCTTCAAGGTCATAATAAACAGATACAAAAAAAGAAAAGGATGGGGTGCCTGGTGGCTCAGTAGGTTAGGTGGCTGACTCTTGATTCAGCTCAGGTCATGATCTCAGGGTCATGAGATCGAGCCCTAAATCGGGCTCTGTGCTCAGTTGGGAGTCTGCTTCAGGATTCTCTCTCTCCCTCTGCCCCTCCCCCCACCCCCATCTAAAATAAATATATAAATCTTTTTTTTAAAAAGTCTTTAAAAAAAGAAAAGGAAATGTTTCCAGATCTCATTTCTTTTAGAGAGAATATATAAACTAGAGGAATCATTTCAGTAATTCACAAGGGATAACTAGGGTCCAATAACTTCTAATAGAGGAAGAGATGCAAGATCTTAAAGAGCAGGTTAAAATGACTGCCTCCTAAAGAATAAGTCTTGAGGGGCACCTTGAGACAATCTCTTCAACAAATGGTGTTGGGAAAATTGGTCAGCCACATGCAGAAGAATGAAACTGCTCTGCAGGAGGCCTGCTTCTCCCTCTCCCACTCCCCCTGCTTGTGTTCCCTCTCTCGCTGTATCTATCTCTGTCAAATGAATAAATAAAAAATCTTTAAAAAAAAAAAAGAAGAAGTCTTGAGAAATTACTGACCTTGAACCACACAGTTCAATTAAAACTGCTGCAGAGTCAAAGTCAGCACACTTGGAAAGCCCCCTTGAAGACTAGGACAGCTATATCAAACAGTTTTAATATAGAAAATTTGTACATATTGGAAAAAACCCAGTAAGATCAATATAGAACTCAAGAATTATCTGGTGAATGTTCAGGGTGACAGTAATTGTCAACAGGTTTGCAAATACTGCCTGTGTCTTGAAGGAATATGCTCCAGGAACTCTTGACATTTTGAATCTGTGCTTTGAAGGCACAGACAAGATGAGACATACTACTGAAAACTGGGCAGAACCATCATCGAGTCCATGCCTGATCTGAATTTGCCTGATGGAAGAATATCTCCTGGGCAAGATGATCTGACTTGGAAGGAATAAAGAGGTACACAATTTTTTGAGGAACCTCCATACTGTTATCCAGAGTGGTTGCACCAGCTTGCATTCCCACCAACAGTGTAGGAGGGTTCCCCTTTCTCCGCATCCCTGCCAACATCTGTTGTTTCCTGACTTGTTAATTTTAGCCATTCTGACTGGTGTGAGATGGTATCTCATTGAGGGTTTGATTTGGATTTCCCTGATGCCGAGCGATGTTGAGCACTTTTTCATGTGTCTCTTGGCCATTTGGATGTCTTCTTTGGAAAAATGTCTGTTCATGTCTTCTGCTCATTTCTTGATTGGATCATTTGTTCTTTGGGTGTTGAGTTTGATAAGTTCTTGATAAATTTTGGATACTAGCCCTTTATCTGATATGTCATTTGCAAATATCTTCTCCCATTCTGTCAGTTGTCTTTTGGTTTTGTTGACTGTTTCTTTTGCTGTGCAAAAGCTTTTTATCTTGATGAAGTCCCAATAGTTCATTTTTGCCCTTGCTTCCCTTGCCTTTGGCGATGTTTCTAGGAAGAAGTTGCTGCAGCTGAGGTCGAAGAGGTTGCTGCCTGTGTTCTCCTTTAGGATTTTGATGGACTCCTGTCTCACATTGAGGTCTTTCAACCATTTTGAGACTATTTTTGTGTGTGGTGTAAGGAAATGGTCCAGTTTCATTCTTCTGCATATGGCTGTCCAATTTTCCCAACACCATTTGTTGAAGAGACTGTCTTTTTTCCATTGGACATTCTTTCTTGCTTTGTCAAAGATTAGTTGACCATAGAGTTGAGGGTCCATTTCTGGACTCTCTATTCTTTTCCATTGCTCTATGTGTCTGTTTTTGTGCTAGTACCATACTGTCTTAATGATGACAGCTTTGTAATAGACCTGGAAGTCTGGAATTGTGATGCCACCAGCTTTGCTTTTCTTTTTCAACATTCCTCTGGCTATTCAGGGTCTTTTCTGGTTCCATACAAATTTTAGGATGATTTGTTCCATTTCTTTGAAAAAAGTGGATGGTATTTTGATGGGGATTGCATTGAATGTGTAGATTGCTCTAGGTAGCATTGATATCTTCACAATATTTGTTCTCCCAGTCCATAAGCATGGAACGTTTTTCCTTTTCTTTGTGTCTTCCTCAATTTCTTTCATGAGTATTTTATAGTTTTTTGAGTACAGATTCTTTGCCTCTTTGGTTAGATTTATTCCTAGGTATCTTATGGTTTTGCGTGCAATTGTAAATGGGATCAACTCCTTAATTTCTCTTTCTTCTGTCTTGTTGTTGGTGTATAGGAATGCCACTGATTTCTGTGCATTGATTTTATATCCTGTCACTTTACTGAATTCCTGTATGAGTTCTAGCAGCTTTGGGGTGGAGTCTTTTGGGTTTTCCACATAAAGTATCATGTCATCTCAAAAAGTTGAAAATAGAGCTACCATATGATCCCGCAGTTCACTACTGGGTATTTACCCCAAAGATTCAAAGGTAGGGATCTGAAGGGGTACGTGCACCCCAATGTTTATAGCAGCAATGTCCACAATAGCCAAACTGTGGAGAGAGCCAAGATGTCCATCAACAGATGAATGGATAAAGAAGATGTGGTATATATATACAATGGAATATTATGCAGCCATCAAAAGGAATGAGATCTTGCCATTTGCAATGACGTGGTTGGAACTGGAAGGTGTTATGCTGAGCTAAATAAGTCAATCAGAGAAAGACATGTATCATATCACCTCACTGATATGAGGATTTCTTAATCTCAGGAAACAAACTGAGGGTTGCTGGAGTGGGGGGCGTGGGAGGGATGGGGTGGCTGGGTGATAGACATTGGGGAGGGTATGTGCTATGGTGAGCGCTGTGAATTGTGCAAGACTGTTGAATCACAGATCTGTACCTCTGAAACAAATAATGCAATATATGTTAAGAAAAAAAAGAAGAAGATAGCAGGAGGGGAAGATCGAAGGGGGACAAATTGGAGGGGGAGACAAACCATGAGAGATGATGGACTCTGAAAAACAAACTGAGGGTTCTAGAGGGGAGGGGGGTGGGAGGATGGGTTAGCCTGGTGATGGGTATTAAAGAGGGCACATTCTGCATGGAGCACTGGGTGTTATGCACAAACAATGAATCATGGAACACTACATCAAAAACTAATGATGTAATGTATGGTGATTAACATAACAATAAAAAATTAAAAAAAAAAGAGGGACACAATTTGCTTGAATATTGAAAGTTTTTAAGTGGCCCCATAAACTATTTCTATGGCAGATGCCAATAAGGCAAAATCTAGAAGAATATGTAAGAAAAATAAAGTCTGAGCCAAAAAACAAAGAAGAGAAAGGAAAGAACACATTCAAATCCAGCAAATATTGCTAATTCTACCTACCTAGGAAAGGAAGTAATGTAAGAATCAGGGAATGCAAGCTGGTGCAGCCACTCTGGAAAAGAGTATGGAGGTTCCTCAAAAAGTTGAAAATAAAGCTACCATATGACCAGCAATTGCACTACTGGGTATTAACCCCAAAGATACAAATGTAGGGATCTGAAGGGGTACATGCACCCTGATGTTTATAGCAGCAATGTCCACAATAGCCAAACTATGGAGAGAGCCAAGATGTCCATCAACAGATGAATGGATAAAGAAGATGTGGTATATATATACAATGGAATATTATGCAGCCATCAAAAGGAATGGCATCTTGCCATTTGCAATGATGTGGATGGAACTGGAGGGTGTTATGCTGAGCTAAATAAGTCAATCAGAGAAAGACATGTATCATATCACCTCACTGATATGAGGAATTCTTAATCTCAGGAAACAATCTGAGGGTTGCTGGAGTGGTGGGGGGGTGGGAGGGATGGGGTGGCTGGGTGATAGACATTGGGGAGGTTATGTGCTATGGTGAGTGCTGTGAATTGTGTAAGACTGCTGAATCGCAGACCTGTACCTCTGAAACAAATAATACATTATATGCTAAAAAAAAAAAAAAAAAGATAGTAGGAAGGGAAAAATGAAAGGGAGGAATCAGAGGGGGAGACGAATCATGAAAGACTATGGGCTCTGAGAAAAAAACTGAGGGTTCTAGAGGGGAGGGGAGTGGGGGGATGGGTTAGCCTGGTGATGGGTATTAAAGAGGGCACGTACTGAATGGAGCACTGGGTGTTATATGCAAACAATGAATCATGGAATACTACATCAAAAACTAATGAGGTTATGTATGGTGATTAACAGAACTTAATAAAATAAAATTTAAAAAAAAGAATCAGGCAAATCAGTTAAAGCTGAACTGAACTTTTCTAAAAGGAATAAGGGAATTCCAAAAGGTAGTGAAGAAAGACTACAACAGCTCTGTAACACATCTGCACAAGATTGATCTAGAATTTTCAAAAGTTTCAGGAAGACAATGTCTTGGGGAGCACGTGGCAGAGGCCCTGGTCTTTACTGCATGCACCCTGAGACACAAGCCTCAATATGTCAACAGCAGTGTCAGCTCAGGAATTTGCTGAAGGTGATTTTGCGGCTGAACAAATATGGAGCCCAAATACAGCAGGTGAAAACCTTCCCAAGCAACTGGTTTCACATGCCTCAAAATTAATACAACAAAAAGCTGTGAGAGTAAACTGTGCTTGTGCTCAGGAGAAAGCGGAGGCTTTGCCAATTAGTGCGGAACCACGGCATCAGAAGCCCAGATTCTGCTGGGAGATGAAGTGAAGGAGATTTGAGTCTGCTGAGTAAAAACAAGTAAGATCTGGTCACCGGAGATCCCATATTGCAGATTTTAAAATTTACAGGGAAATAACAATATTACCGTATGTCTATGTAAGTGTCTGCCAGGCTGATTAGGAGGGGAGATTATTCCAGCGAGAGGGGGAACAGTGTCTTCAAGACTAAGAGTCATGAGGTAAATGTAACAACTGGAGGATTGCAAAGTCAAGCGATGGAATGGAGTAATGTCCAGAAATGAAGACAGAGGCAAGATCTTATGTACAAATAAGCAGGATCACATCATGGGTCCTAAGTTTATGTTAGAAAGAGAGAGGAAAGTAAACAAGTTTGAAAACAAGTTTGAAACATGGAAATACTTAGTGTCTTAGGAAAAGCAACATTTAGAAATATTTATGGTAAGGTTGATTAACATTGGGCCAGAAAGGGAAGAGGTCTTAGCAGAAATAGCAAATAAATACTGTATACTCTCCTGATTATCTGTTGCTGCATAGCAATGTGGCTGAAAATTTAGTAGCTTGAAACAGCAATTGTTTATTGTTTTTCATGATTCTGGGGGTTGGTTGGATGGCTCTTCTCCTGATCTCACTTGAGCTTTCTCACGGGGCTTCTGCATTCAGTTGGTGTATTGGTTGGGGGTGTGCTCACCTGGGGCAGCTGGAATGGCAGGGTTTTTCTCTCAATGTACTCTTTTCCTCCAGGAGGCTTGGGTGAGCTTCTTCATAGCGTGATGGTGTCCGGGTTCCAATGAGGTGAAGGTGACAACTGCAAGGCTTTTTGAGTCCTAGTTTCAAGAACCTGTAAAATATCACTTTTACCACATTTTATTTGTCAAAGCAAGCAGCAAGGTGAGCTCCTTGTTGAGATGCAGCAAAATATTGTAACCGTATTTTTTTCAGTCCCTCTGATCAGCTCATAAACTTTTGAAATT
Source organism: Mirounga angustirostris (assembly GCF_029215605.1). Taxonomy (NCBI): domain Eukaryota; kingdom Metazoa; phylum Chordata; class Mammalia; order Carnivora; family Phocidae; genus Mirounga; species Mirounga angustirostris. The sequence continues at coordinate 37,923,312 of NW_026991713.1, forward strand.
CTATGGTCAAAATCACTTGAGAACTGACCTCAAACATCTGAACATCCACCGACCAGTCTATGATACCATCCATACTCCAGATTACTCCATCTTAGGTGTTAGAGGTCTATAAATGCTACTCACAGATGGGCCTGGTAGTATATGGGTTGTTTTTTCCTTCATCCACAACTTTTTCTTTTCTTTCTTAAATTTTATTTTATGTTATGTTAATCACCGTACATTACATCATTAGTTTTTGATGTAGTGTTCCATGATTCGTTGTTTGCGTATAACACCCAGTGCTCCATGCAGAACGTGCTCTCTTTAATACCCATCCCCAGGCTAACCCATCCCCCACCCCCTCCCCTCTAGAACCCTCAGTTTGTTTCTCAGAGTCCATAGTCTCTCATGGTTCATCTCCCCCTTCGATCTCCCCTGTTTCATTTTTCCCTTCCTACTATCTTCTTTTTTTTTTTTTTTAACAAAGAATGTATTTTTTGTTTCAGAAGTACAGGTCTGTGATTCAACATTCTTGCACAATTCACAGCGCTCACCATAGCACATAGCCTCCCCAATGTCTATCACCCAGCCACCCCATCCCTCCCACAACCCCCACTCCAGCAACCCTCAGTTTATTTCCTGAGATTAAGAATTCCTCATATCAGTGAGAGCATATGATACATGTTTCTCTGATTGACTTATTTCGCTTAGCATAATACCCTCCAGTTCCATCCACATCATTACAAATGGCAAGAAATTTCCTTTTCTATAGAATTAGTGTTTGTTTGGTTTTCTTTGTTTGTTGTGTACAAAAATTCACACAAAAAATCCCCAATTCACTTAAAATTCACTTAAAAACAGTAGGTATTCTTCAATTTTCTGAAAATGTTTCCTGCAGAGAATATTATCTTGCTCCAATCTGATTGGTCAGCCAAACAACTGTCTCCTTGAAATTGTCATTAGTTTATTCATGGGTCTTATGTCTCACTTGTTTCTTTGTAAACTCCCTCCTACTAATGAAATGCATCCTCCAGTAACTTTCTAAAGAAGGTAAATTTTTGAAATCATGCATGTCTATTAAAAATGTCCTTATTCTCTCTTCACACTTAATTGAAAAATGTCTAGATGGAAAATCATTTTCACACAGGATTATGAAGTCATTGTTCTGCTCTCTTCTATTTTTCCATATTGCCCTTGAGATGTTTATTGCTTTCGGATCTTGATCATGTGTATAAAATCTGTGTTCTTCTCTCTGGAAAATTTTAGAATCTTCTCTTTGTCCTCATCTTCTGAAATTGCATACTGACATTATTTGGTTTGGGTCAATATTCACTCAGTGTGCTAAGCATTCAAAGGATTCATTCATTCTGACAAATCTATTTCTTTCTTTCTGGGGAATTTTTTGAATTATTCCTTTCCCTGCTTTCTTTTAGAACTTCTATTATTTGGGTGTTAAATCACTTGGCATGGTCCAATAAGATGTGCAGTCTTTGCTCTTTGCTCTCTTTCTTATACTTTCTGAGGGGTATTTTTTTTTTTAAGATTTTATTTATTTGACAGAGAGAGACACAGCGAGAAAGGGAACACAAGCAGGGGGAGTGGGAGAGGGAGAAGCAGGCTTCCCGCCGAGCAGGGAGCCCGATGTGGGGCTCAATCCCAGGACCCTGGTATCATGACCCGAGCCGAAGGCAGATGCTTAATGACTGAGCCACCCAGGAGCCCCCTGTGGGGTATTTTTGACTTTATTCTTCAGTCCTTCTCCTGAATATTTTGTTGTTATATTTTTAATTTCCATGAGCTCTTTTTTATTCTCCAAATACTCCTTTTCTGTAGGATTCTTTCTTGTTTCTTTTTTTTTTTTTAAGCTTTTATTTATTTATTTGAGAGAGAGAGAAGGAACAGGGAGAGGGGCAGAGGGAGAGGGAGAAGCTGACTCCCTGCTGAGCAGGGAGCCTGACATGGGGCTCGATCCTGGGACTCTGGGATCACGACCTGAGCCAAAAGCAGACACTTAACCCACTAAGCCACCCAGGTGTCTCTCTTTCTTATTTCTTGATACAATAATTTCTAAGTACCACGAGGGCTGAGTTTTTGGTCTGTTCTACTTACGACTGAATTCCTGGTGACTGGCACATAGTAAATGCTCAAAAATTTGTTAATTGAATCTCTCTGGGGATATTTTTACAGGATTTTGGAGGTTTTCTTCTCTCTGCATAGTCCCTGTCTCCTCCCAAAATTTTTTTTCTAATTATTTTAGCTTCTTTCATTGTACATCTACCGATTCTTGCTCGTCTTCTCATAGAAAAGCTTGGCTCTAAAAAGCTGATAAAAAACCCTTTAAACACAGACTGAACTTGACAGTAGATTTCTTGTATGGAATCAGTCAAATGGAATTTAAAATAATCAGTTCCAGTTTTTAATACACATTTTAGTAAGATTTAACTACAGAGTGTTCTAAATCATGCAGGGTATATGTAAATGTCTAGTTTTAACATGCTCTACTATTTTTCTCATCTTCCTGAATCCTTCTTAATCTTTACCATAATGGCCTACACAGAATAAGGCTACATTAAATGCTCATTGCTTAATTTTGCCTTCCAAATATGTTCATATAAATATCCAAAGATCTATGAGTATTCATTGCCATGTTGTTTGTAAACAAGCTATATGTTCATCAGTATGGGAAGTGTAAAATAAATGATGGCATAGTCAGATAATGAAAGACTATACTGATTTTTAAGAACCTAAGGGATACCTACCTGTGTTTATATGGAAAGAAATCTAAATTTTGTTTAAAACAAAGTGCAAAACATAAAGAAAAATAGGTAGTGTTCCACTTGCATAAAAAATGAATAGGCACAGAATTAATTATCCCTCTCCTATAAATAAAGCCTTGGTTGTTAGGGAATAAACATAATGTCTATTTCCTCTGGTAAATTATTCTAGGGATTAATAAAAATCCATGACAATAAAACCATCTTTATGTCTCACGTAACCTCAAAATTTATTTACTTATATATTATCTACTACCTTTCGGGTACCCTTTTATGAACATGTATATTTCAGATACTTTGCATATGTTAACTTCAATTCTCAGAACTAAATATAAAGTAGATACTATTATTATTCCCCCCATTTTTTAGATGAGGATACTGACACACAAAAAAACTAATTTGCTTAAGTTTACTACCTAACATTTGAATCTATAAAATCAGTATCCAGAACTTATGCTTTAACCACTCTGCTATCTTATTTATTTATCCATTATCTGTTGGGTTTTCTGTTACTTTCAGCCCAAAGCATTTCTAGTTGATATATGATTAGAAGGGCCAAATTTGATCACTTTAAAATTATGGTTGGTCATTCCAAAGAAAATGAGCTTTTAAACCTTTCAAACTGTTATTTACTCTAATATGCACTATTACTCACAGCTTCATTGAATCACAACTCCTACTGGTACTTCATTTTTATATCTTCATTCTTATAAAGCCCTTAAATTCTAGACTTGTCTTTCTCTTACTTGGTGCTAACAGCAGCTAAAGAACATTTGTATACTTGAAATAGAAATGGAAATACATTCTCACACAAAATAAGAAGAAAGAGAAGGAGGAGAAGAGGAAGGAAGGGAAAAAGAAAGAAAGAGAGAAAGAAGGGAAGAAAGAATGAAGAAAAAGAAAGAGAAAAAAGGAAAGAAAGAAAAAGAAGGAAAGAAAGAAAGAAAAAGAGAGGGGGAGAAAGAAAACTATGGGAAGTAATAGATTAATGGATATGTTAATTAGCTTGATTATGGTGATCACTTCACAAAGTACACATATATTGAAACATCAAGTTATACACTTTAAATATATACAATTTTTATTTGTCAATATTACCTCATAAACCTGAAAACAAATCTTACATTTGTACTTACACGCTTTTCCTGTGTATCAAAGTTATTTTATTCCTATACCAGTAAAGAAAATGAAGAAAACTAGAATATATCCCTAAATACTCTAGCTTCAGTTCCAGTTCTCATATTTTAAAAAATTATTTTATTGGAAAGGGGATTGATTTTATTTTTAAATGTTCTAGGAGCCTCTGGAGATCTTCCTGTCTATGGCCCACTTTACCCTTCTGATAAACTCCAACTGGCTCTTTCTATAGCATTGTCTCCTACTAAGAGAGAAAACTATTTTAAAGAGAGTAGACACTATGTTTGCCCTGTTTAGGTCCCCTCAGATCCCTTGGATCTTGTCTGTGCCCATCTCCAGGTTCCGTCTTTGTTTCTACACAAAATACTAACCTTGGCTAGAACCACTTTGCCAAGTGCAGAGAACAGGAAGTTCCTAGGACATTACCAGCAAAGCCCTTAGCCAATGACTGATTTCATTCTCAGATATGAAAACCCAATTCCTGTACCTCCAGTAAGGACAAATTCTGAAACAGAATTCATGCTTCAGAGATCAGGCTGATGCTGGAGCTCTGTTGGAAATCACATCCTTTCTTGGATTCTTCCTCTTCTCTCTTCTGATTCATTCACTCTCATGCCAGATTTTTCTGGGAACACTTCTTTAATAAATGACTTACACATAAATCCCCATCATGGGATCTACTTCTAGGGATGCCAACTTCTTAACCTAAGACATGAAGGGATAGATTTTCATCAGTTGTTTATAGCATCAGATTCTCCCCTAAACTCAGCCCCCCGCCCCCTGTGTGTACAGGCTGGATCTGATTGCTTTAATAGGTTTTTCTCTCCCCATCTATCTACCCCATACTACTGTGGTATTTTTGTATGTACTTGCTTCTTTTCTTGGAATTCATTTCTAAAGTTCGAGGCTCTTCTGGCTACTGAATGTGGTTTATACTCTACAAGCTCCTAAAAACTGTATTCTTTGCTACCAACTCTTCCTGAAGAGTTCAAGTCTGATTCCCTATTATGTATCTGAGATCTTAAATAATTTTATACATACCCACTCATGCAAGTGCATATACATTAAAATGTTTGTTTGGTAAGCCAAAGTCTTAAACCTTTTCTCTTTCACCCTTACTGCTCCTAGAGTATTATTTCTGAACGTCTAGATCACTGCATCAGAATCATCTGAGTCAGAATAATTTTTGCTGCTATTTTCATGAAAAAATATTTTTACATCATGATACTCTATACACATACACACCCACACATTCCACACACGTATATAACTGAAATAACATTTTTAAAGAAATGATACTTATTCTTACTACATATAATATGATCTGATATTTTGTACTGCACTTCATATTTTGATTCTACCTAAAAACATTAACTTTAAAACATATCTATTTTTCTCTCCAACTTGTATTTCTACCCATTTTGCTCATATAATCTTAGTGCAATATATTTTTATGACTTGTCTTTTTTCATTTTAATCCCAGTAGAGTTAACATACAGTGTTATATTAGTTTCAGGTATACAGTATAGTGATTCAATAATTCTATACATTATCCAGTGCTCATCATGACAATCCCCATCACCAATTTCACCCATCCCCCCACCCACCTCTCCTTTGGTAACCATCAGTTTGTTCTCTATAGTTAAGAGTCTGTTTCTTGGTTTGTCTCTCTTTTTTCCCTTTGCTCATTTGTTTTGCTTCTTAAATTTCACAAATGAGCGAAATCATATAGTATTTGTCTTTCTCTGACTGACTTATTTCACTTAGCATTATACTCTCTACCTCTAACCATGCCATTGCAAATGGCAAGATTTCATTCTTTTCTATGGCTGAATAATATTCCATTGTATGTATACCACACTATCTTTATCCATTCATTTACTGATGGACAGACATCCAGATGGTCAACTGACACATTAAAAGATGCTCGACATCACTCATCATCAGGGAAATGCAAATCAAACTACAATGAGATATCACCTCACACTATCAAGATGGCTCAAATCAACAACACAAAAACAAGTCTTGGTAAGGAAGTGGAGAAAAAGGAACCCTCATGTACCGTTGGTGGGAATGCAAACTAGTGCAGCCACTGTGGGAAACAGTATGGAGGTTCCTCAAAAACTTAAAAATAGAACTACCCTACAATCCAATAATCACCCTACTGGGTATTTACCCCCAAAATGCAAAATACTAGTTCAAAGGGATACATGAACCCCTATGTTTATGACTCATCATCTTTCATTGAGCTCACTATCATAATTCTCTATAACCAAAGTACATATAAAATTTAAATTTAAAAATGAAACTTCTTCTGACTATAAGATCCTAAGTGTGTTATAAGATCCTAAATGATTCTTTCAAATGGTTGTTCCAATGTACACTCCTACCAGCATTAGTCCACATCCTTACCAACATCTGGGATTGTCAGACTTTTCAATTTTTGCCAATCCAGTATACATAAAATGAGAGTCAATTGTAGTTTTAGTTTGCATTTCCTTGATCATAAATGAAGTTGAGCAACTTTCTACATGTTTATTGAGCATTCCAGTTTCCAATTTCCTCTTTTATGATGTTTTGGGTTATATGTTTTGGCACAAGTATTTAACATCTTTTCTGTGCTTTGTGCTATGTCTCTTATGTAAGAAATCCGTCCTATACTTAAACATCACAAAGATATTCCTTTTTTCTTTTTGCAGTTTTTTTGAGACATCATTGACAAACAGAACTGTATAGTTTAAGGTGTACAGCATAATGATTTGATTTACATATACTGTGAAATGATTACTACATTAAGTTTAGTTAACATATATCCATTTCAGCTGCATGCATGTTACACCTTTTAAAATTGTCCTATAGAGCCCAGCATAATATATCAAGTAACAGGAACTGAGGTAAATAGACTTTTGGTAGGAGGTTTTATGTTCACCTGGCTAGGAGTTGGGCTGTGTTTAATGTTTCCTGTAGCTGTAGGTAACAGAAGCCTCAAATTCCTAAGTGTCCTTATTTTTGCCTCTTCTGTTGTCTTTGTGCTTCCCTGAGAATCCTTTCTTAAATAGAGTCTGAGCCTTGCAGCTCTTTCCATTATAATCTACTCTTGGTGCACTAGAGCTCTGTTGATGTGGTGGTAAGGAATGGGAGAATGTAAGCGTTCTATAGCCTATATTAAACATCCATCTTTTAGTTGCCCCATGTCTTGAGGCTGTGACCTTCACACACACTTCTATTTTCATCAAGGGTAGAACTTTATTGTGGAGAAGGTACTGGGGGTATTTCCAAATGCTAACTTTTCCCCCATCCCCTGCCTACGACAGGAGGTGATTGTTCTTGGCTCTATAATGAAAATCTAGTGGCATTCCTGGGGTAAAACCCATGAGAGCATGGGGGCCCCTCTAAGACTGAGGCTCCCAGGAGTATCTCACTCTCAGGTTGGTCCATACTCATCCTCTGCAATTTGTCAAAATTACCATGTGAATGTTCCTGTCAGTTTATGACTCTTGCCCTTCTGCTCCAGGTCAGCTGATATTGGTTCTGTTTCTCTGGGTTCACCTGTCTTTCTAGGTTTCAGGGAGAAAATTTGCCCTGCAACTTCAGTTCTCTGTTGGGTCTAAGAAAAACTGTTGGCTTTCATTTTGTTCTGTTTCTTTCTACTTGAAGAAGAGGTGGAGGTGATTTCTAAGATTTTTATATGTCAGAGTTGAAGCCAGAAGTCCAACTCTTTTTCTTAGAGTCCTGTGTGCCCCCACCCCTTCCCCCATTTTATAAGGGATATCATGTATCTAGACACAATGCAGAACACAACACACAATCTTTAGTGATAAATAACCCCATCTTCACTCTCCCATCAAACCGAGAACAACCAATACTGTTACTTATGACAAAAAGAAACATTTAAGAACAATCTCATGTATTATATTTGACATCCTTGGCTTCCTTACGACACTTTCCTAGTTTGTTCAGACTTCTCTGAGTGCTCTTTCCTGCTTCTTTTACCCATTCTTCTCCCTCTCCTTGATTCTTAAATACAGTTAGTCTTTAGGGACCCTTTCTAAATCATCTCTTCATTCCACATGCCTTCCCATATGTTCATGGATTCAGTGAATATCCAACTAATTAAAAAGTTCAAAATTTTATTTCCATCTCAGTCTTTTTTTTAACTTCCAATGTATATATCTACTTGCCTCTCAATATTTATATTTAAGTTTCTTAAAAGCATCTCAGTAAATATTTTGATTGATAGAATGATCAAAGAGTCTCGTGAGCTTTCCATCGCTGCAATATCATTAATCAGTGAGCTCAGTAGTTAGTGCTTGAAGAGCATTGTCAGTCGGGTTAAAGCCCAAAGGTGAAAATATTTGAGTTTTTTTTTCTCCACATGTGATTATAAACCCTTGAAAATAGTCTCCATAATTTGTTCATCATGGAAGGGGTCATAAAATATCTTTCCAATTATATTTTCCAAGTAGTAAATAATGGTGTTCTTTCAGAAAAAAAAATCTGACAAGTACGTTATAAATTTCTTCACCTTGATTTCATAATCTGTAAAGTAATGCATGTTAAAGAATGAGTGCAGTGAATGTCTTTCCATAACACCTGTTATTAAGCTAAGACAGGGCACCTAAAGTCCTTCTGGCTACAGGCACATAAATACACGTCAGGCATCAGGATGCTCCCGTTTGCCACTCATTACTTGAATTGATTGAACACCAACTTAGAATTATTCATTCAGGCTTTTGCTTTCAGGTGAATGGCTTCTAACATTTTCCTACCAACTTCTAAAGGGGCAGAACACCTCTTTAGTACTTTCCTGGAATACAAAATCAGAAGACACGTTAAAGAAATAACAGTTTTCTGCAGTAGCACCTAAGGTTTTTTTTTTCACCAGATCGATGTCTCCTGGGCTTTAGATTTGATGCACAGTCCACTGAATTAATCTGAATACTTTAAAAAGAAGGGAGCATCTAAAGATAAATAAGAAAACTACATTTAAAAGTTTTTTCCACTCTGGGTAGCAATTGTGGACTCAATTTAATATTCCAAATGATGCACTGTTCAGTAAAATTTATGCCAAGGATTTAAACCTTCATGTCACTTAGATTTCCCCAAGAACATTTTTTTCCCCAGTTAACACTGGAAAATGTACGATGAAGTGACTGATACCTGAAATGAGTTTCACCTATTATTTGTTCCCTGACTCATCGTGGCAGGACTGTTTCTCACCCTACCAAAATCTAAGCTGCCCAAGCCCGGTCCTGTGTTGTCTGCTTCTTGTATCTCTCTGCACAATCCCTAGCAAGTTCCCTGTGCACTGATGATCCAATAAAGACATGACAACAGGTTATAGTTTAAGTCTGTGTATTCTAAACGCCAACAAATAAAGGATGGATTCCGACTGAACTAGCACATTCTTCTAAGGAAGGAACGTTTGGGAGATATATTTGTTAAGAGGCACTCAAGGGTGCCTCCTTCCAAAAGGGCAGAAGAAAAACCCCGAAGCCAGTTGCATATCAGAAATGGCATCCATTGGTCTCTTTGCGAAAGCAGCATGAAGTAAAGAGGCCTTTGAAAGGAGTTGCCCTTGAGAACGGAGTCATGGTTTAATGTGTTCGATTTGGATCACCTTGCTTTCAGAAGCTAGCACCTGCAGCGGACTGACAGTCACTGCTTCTGGGAACAGATTGGGTAATGATACTGATGACATTTATGGTCCAACATTTCAAGAATGAATTTACAATGGAAATGGTTCTTAGTGCAGTGAATACATCATTGCAGTGAAAGATTGACTCCCAGTTTATCAGCTATAAACTATGCAGCCCAGCTTAAGTCTTCTAGAAGGTAAGCATTACAGACATTACTCACAGTTATTTGGGGTTCATAATTCACTGGGAGAATATTTGAAGTATGAAGGTATATGCCCACTATAGTAAAAACAAGAGCAAAAACCCAGAAAGGGATTTGCAGGCGAAGAGGAACAATGGAGAACCATGTTTCAGGTGCCTCCATGTCTTTTTCCTCCTGTGGTCAGATTTTCCATGGAAGCCACACAACTTTTTCTTTGACAATCCCCTATATTCTGCTTCAGCAAGATTCTACAAAAACATTTTATTTATTCAGCTTCTCTTCTTTATCATTAGCTTATAGGCCAGTCTAATCATTTTTATTAGAAAGAATTTTCTTCTCTAAATTTATTAGAGAAATTCACACAAAGTGTGTATCTTTATGTTATTTTGTGATTTTTATTATGCTTTACAAGTCACTCTTTTCTAGCCTTCAATAAGGACTAATATTTACCTCAGACTTCTGGAATATTCTCCAAATGACTCTAAGTATCTGCTCTTTCAGTGGGAGATGGCTTTGTGTACTAAAAAAAAAAACAAAAACAAAAACTAGAGATACACGGGTAATAAATCCACATTTAAATATTGATGAGATTCTTGAATTTAAGAATAGACGTATCTTATAATTGCAAAATAATAAAAATTAAAATTATGCAAAGAGGATTAATGTAAGCTATTTATTGCAGTAAGCTAATACTTGCATTAGAAAGCTAGTCAGTGAGAAGCAGAGATACTGAAGTCACAATTATTAGTACTTATTCTTAGCTCTGAAATAGACTTGGGATAAATTCTTTAATTGAAATCAATATTTTTCTGTGTCTTTAAATTAACATGATCTTTCTCAAAGATGTCCTGAGTAGAAATATTATGTAGGGAGAAACAATTTGTCGAGGGCGGTCCAAGTAATCACTAGGGGTGTAAGGAGATACGCTCCAACTGGCTTTCACAAAGGCTTTTGTCAGAATTCTGTATAATGGGTTTTTACTAAGTCTGGTAAGTATATCAGGGCCCACCCTCAAATACATTTTCCTTCCCTCCCAACCTACCCTTCCTTCTTATGGTTAAAGCTTATGGAATAGATGTATCCATGTCCAAACAGGACGTGAAACATTAGGGCTACTTTCAAAATCAATTAACTATGTAAAAGAGAAATTAAGTTTTGGGTAATGTTGATATAAGAAGAGTATGTAAGTTGCCATCCACTGTTTTGTTTTCTTTATTCAAGTGTCTATTTAAAAAACTTAGAAAAACTGGGGCTCCTGGGTGGCTCAGTCATTAGGCGTCTGCCTTCAGCTCAGGTCATGATCCCAGGGTCCTGGAGTCGAGCCCCTCATTGGGCTCCCTGCTCGGTAGGAAGCCTGCTTCTCCCTCTCCCACTCCCCCTGCTTGTGTTCCCTCTCTCCCCGTGTCTCTCTCTGTCAAATAAATAAATAAAATCTTAAAAAACAAAAACTTAGAAAAAACTAAAAAGAATAAAATAATGAGACAATTATATCCAGAGTTCCCTCATCCAGATGCACTATCATTCATTGTACATTAATATCTAGGCATATATAAAGTACAAGTACTACATGAAAGAATTTGCCACATACTATAAAATGTCATTACTTTTGCCTGAAAATTTACTGGGAGCTAATATATAAAGTAATTTTTAAAATACCACCATAAAAACAGAAGTCTTCCATATAACTTACTAGCAAGTGATATGGGTCAGCGATTAAAGCTAGAATGGACATACCAGAGACACTCAACACTTGGCCAATGTTCCCAAGTGCCATAGCAAATATAACACATGAAACTTAATAGCCACGATTTTAAGAATTAACCTCTGGACAGGATTAGACTAACAATTAGAATCCTATGTATTTAAGTTTCAGTGAGCTGTAAGTCTTGCCACACGACTTTTGTTATACAATGATTTTAAAAGAGATATTTTGCCTACCATACGCAAGTTAGAATGAAAAATTATCTTCTCATGAATGCTGAAATAACCATACATACCCAGACAAAGTGAAGAGCACTTTGATTGTAATATGCTTGCAACTCATTTATGCCAATTGCTAGTATATGATTTCAAAGTGTAACTCAGATATTTTTTTCTAAGGATTATTAGAAAGTAGTTTTTATAGCCTTTTTGTATTATATTCTCACATATATTTATTAATATTTCAGAGTTTAATTTATATTGTGAAAACATTTTAAAATTATATCTTCAGTTATTAATTCAGAGAACGATGACCAAAGTTCAGAAGGGAGATGAAATGGAGAAGATATAGTAAGATTTTATTAAAACTTATAAATGAGGGGCACCTGGGTGGCTCAGTCATTAAGTGTCTGCCTTCAGCTCAGGTCATGATCCCAGGGTCCTGGGATCGAGCCCCACATCGGGCTCCCTGCTCAGCGGGAAGCCTGCTTCTCCCTCTCCCACTCCCCCTGCTTGTGTTCCCTCTCTCGCTATGTCTCTCTCTGTCAAATAAATAAATAAAATCTTAAAAAAAAAAAAACTTATAAATGAATCAAAATAAAAGGAATAATGATTTTAGGTAACTAATTTAAGTAACTTTATTTAATACCAGAGCATTATATAACCTCCTATATGAACATTAATACTTGTTTGAAAATCCTACAGTTTATCAAACTGAGTTTGAAGCAATTCATTTTGGAATTTTGATTGAATATTTATTATTAGGCAGAAACAACAACAACAACAAAACAAAAAATTAGTGTGTTTGTGTTTTCTCTAGTTCCACCTAAACCTATCTTCCAGCTATGAAAGATATTATACAAGGTATATAATCTATTGCTATTGCTGAAACATCTTAAGTTAAACCAGACTCTCTTGGGCCACCAACTCTTCAGGTCCCTAAGTTAAGAATAATTTAGTATTTAGGAATATATGTCTCAGAATTCCCTCCCCCGCGTTTTGTATGAATTCTGCCGACCACTAATAGGTAAAAATAATTTTTCCATGGATAGTGTGGGTTCTCTGTATTAGGAATTGATTTCAGAGCTTGATATATGTTATGTGTATAACTGATCCTAAAAACAGCTTGCAGAGCCGAGTATTAAGAACTCTGTGTTATGACTGAGGAAAATAAAGCAGAGAGAGGGAAAGTAGCTTGATCAGCCTTTACACTGGGAACTTGTGACTTGTCCAAGGTCACCTTTCTTTTGCTGCTCATTCCCTTAACTATACCCATCGCTTTCTACCTTCTCTAGGTTGGATCAGAAAACCAAAGAAGCCCCATGTATTATTAAGAAACTCTTGAGCTGTTGAATCACATCTTATATTCAGTTAGTTGCACTAACGTGACTTTTGTGGCCATCAAGGACCCTAGGGACTTTATACCGGTACAGAAATTTAACCTTGTTGGCCTGGCCAGAAATCTAATTTGAGCAGTTTTACTCTGATGCTCTATTTTTGATTGGTTAAGCCATTCATCCTGTTTGACATTGTTGTGTGGTGTTGCTATGCTTACTTTAGCCAGCTGTCACATTCCAGCCCAGAGGTGGGTGAAATGATTCTTGTTTATATGTAATTCTGGAAGGACTTTTAGATGCTTTGAGCTGGCAATGTGTCAATGTAAAAGCCAAAAAGACTTTCAAAATTCTTCATGGAACTTTATAAAAAATTTCTTTCTGCCATTCAAATGTTGGCAGCCTGATGCAATTATTTCTAGCTCTGTTATTAATCCTGTGATTGTAAAGAGATGTCTTTGTAGTGGATACTCATTTCTTCATGTTGAATTGATTCTAAATTTGTATGAGACTATTCATATCATATATCCTGTCTTTCTGAAAGAGATTATAACATTTAAGACAGGATGGATGTTCTGATCTACAATTAAATATGAAAAGAAGTTTGAATTCCTCCAACAGAGGTTCTACTCATATACACAAATTGATACAAGAATACAGAATTTGATTTAATGAACTTCACTTTATACTTTTTATGTGCCTGAAGCAAGACTAGATAACAGGGGTTCTGGATTCAGGGGACTCATAACCTAGTAGGAAAAAAACCCCCACATGCTTTTAATATTCTTTAGCCAGCAACTTAGGTTCCTTCCAAAATGTATTAACAACTGGAGTCAGTGGAGTTTTGGTTTAGTTGCCCAGAAAATCATCTCAGTTATCTTTATCACTTTCCTGTGTAGATACTTCATCTTTCTAGTTACTATTATCCTTATCCACAGAATGTAAAGCCAATCAAGTGATTCAAAAAGTAACTTTAAAAATCAGTAATTTCTTCAAAAAAAAATTATGGAAAGAGCCCAAATGTCCATTGATGAATAGATGATGAATGGTTAAATGGATGATGAATGGATAAAGAAGATGTGGTGTGTGTATATATATACATATACATATGTATATATATACAGTGGAATATTACTCAGCCATAAAAAATGAAATCTTGCCATTCGCAACAACATGGATGGATCTAGAGAGTATTATGCTAAGTGAAGTAAGTAGTCAGAGAAAGACAAACACCATATGATTTCACTCATATGTGGAATTTAAGAAACAAAACAAATGATCATAGGGAAAAAAAAAAGAGAGAGGCAAACCAAGAAACAGACTCTTAACTATAGAGAACAAACTGATGGTGACCAGAGGGGAGGTGGGTGGGGGGATGGGTGAAATTGGTGATGGGGATTAAGGATGCTGAGCATTGGGTGTTGTATGGAATGTTGAATCACTAAACTATACACCTGAAATTAATATTACATTGTCTGTTTTTTAAAATATTACACTGCATGCTAACTAATGGAATTTAAATAAATTAACTTTAAAAAAGTGTATGAGAGGGCGCCTGGGTGGCTCAGTTGGTTAAGCGACTGCCTTCAGCTCAGGTCATGATCCTGGAGTCCCAGGATCGAGTCCCGCATCGGGCTCCTTGCTCAGCGAGGAGTCTGCTTCTCCCTCTGACCCTCCCCCCCCTCATGCTCTCTCTCTCTCTCTCTCATTCTCTCTCTCTCAAATAAATAAAAAATAAAAAATAAAATCTTAAAAAAAAAAAAGTGCATGAGAATAGCCATACACTTAACTCATTGGAACTGCAATGTGTATGGTGCGTCCTTCAACTAACATCCTTTTTCATTAAGATACAAGTGCAAGTAAACTTATGTGTATAAACATATGTGATGAACCCTAGGCTTATCTCATTAAATCTACACTGTGTATAAAGAGAGAGAGAGAAAAAAAGAAAGGCCAATCCTATAGTAGCTAATCTCTTTATCATCATGCACACAAAACACTCAGATAACCAGTTATTCAAACTTTTATTTCTCAATAAGTCAGGTGAGCAGTTAGACAAACAATGAATTTGATTAAAAAGTATTATCTTCGGGGTGCCTGGGTGGCTCAGTTGGTTAAGCACCTGCCTTCGACTCAGGTCATGATCCCAGGGTCCTGGAATCGAGCCCTGCATTGGCGGGGAGCCTGCTTCTCCCTCTCCTCCCTGCTCGGCCTCACTTGCTATCTCTGTCTCTCTCTCAAATAAACAAATAAAATCTTTTAAAAATTTTTAAAAAGTATTATCTTCAATGATAAATTAATGTTCTTATTTTCAAGTTACATTTTCCTTAGTTTGGAGATAATTTTTCAAAAACCAGAGGTATATGTATTTTATGTTACCACCATTACTTAATTAATGTAGTATGATTTTATCAAAATTGGGATTTTAGAATACATTATTATATGCAATATAGTTGTTTAAGAGGATAAAATTTACTTTTAGTGAACTGAATATGGTATTACAATGCTTCGCTTTTATATCACATTTGAACTGTGCACAGAAGGAAAGTGTTAACATTTAATTGTCTGTGAAATATTTTCAAGGAGTTAGCTTTGATGTGCAAAAATAATAGTTACTTAGAGGACTGTAATGCTGTAAGCTTGAGACACCCAACCCAAAGAAAATTTTTTGAATAAAAAGAAAAGAAACCACCACAAATAGTACTTAAGATACATCTCTGATAATACGAAGCTTTCACTTTCTTCATAATTTACTAGGTCTCACTTATTTTATGTTCACCTGCCTGCTATATAATCGTATAATCATTCATCTTTTAGCGATTCATCAGCCCTGGCAACCAGATTAACCATTCTGCAGCAAAAAAAAAAAAAAAAAAATCAGAAATAGCAATTGGTACAGGCTCAAGCTGAGTTAATTCAATACTATTCATCTGGATGAAAAGTAAAAAAGGCAGTCAATCAGTTAAAAGTTTTAAATGTTTGATGGCGACGTATCATGTAACATTAACATCTGGATGACTGGATTTTACTCTTTATATCCAGATGTCTGGCATCATACAGACAAACCTCAGCAGTTCAATCAGTCAACAACTTTCATTGAGAACCCTGCTTGTGCTGGGGCTAAAGGACAATGTCACTTCACGCAGGGGCCATTTATAAAATCCTCCTAATTAGTCCTCCTGGCTCTACCCTCTCCCCATTCCAAACTACCAGAATACTAAAACACCATTTTCAAGATCTCTAGTTACTTGCTCAAAATACTTTCCTTGCCTCAAGTTTTCACTGAACTCTAGTTGCTGCATCAGGCTGTAATTGGACGTTTTACAAGAACCCCACTTATGAATTGATCATATTACTTTCCTCTCCGCACGTAAGCCCTTCCTCAGCTAGAGCCTGGAGTCGGTAATACTCATTTCATTGACCTGCTTTTATACTTAGTTACATATTATGCACATCAGATGCTGAAAATAGTTCCAGGGACATAGTAGGCACTCCATGAGTGGAGGTAATTATTTTTGTCTACTAGTGATCAACATTAATAATACATGTAAAACCCAGTTTCTAGTATAAAAGAAATGTTTAATAAATGTCCTTTCTTAACTTTCACTTGGCGTCAACATCTCTTTGGCCTTAAAATCCCATTGATTGTAAGATGTTCAGTTTAAAACAACTTTTTGAATAAAAAAAGAATCTTATTTCATTAAATGTTGGCAAAGAATATAAAACTAAAACTGATTTCATAAATTACAGTATGGAAAATTATACTTATTGAGGAAATAAACTATTGTTTCCATTGCTGTTACTGCAATTATTTTTACAATTCCCTCTCATGTGTGTTACTGACAAACTAAATTAACTCTTTTGGGGGAAAATGAAGGATCAAAAATGATTTTAAAATTTTTGGCATGCTTACCTACGCAAAGGATACCACAAAATGAAATAAGATACCTAGGAGGAGGTGCATTTAATTTGGCCCATGTTGGGATTGCCATCAAGAGACAAAGTTTCAGGGGCCACTGAAAATATTAATGGCCTTTTGAAGAAAAACCTGCAGATTAATATTTGGATGATGTTTTAATGTGATTCTTTCAGTTGCAGGTCCACTCAAGCTAGCTCATTTATGGGATTCATGAAGAGTAATAAGGGAATCACTTGGGCCCACAGGCAGTAAAGCGGGAGGACTTTCTGGATGGTTCCAAAGATCCCTACATCAGATATTTATGAGCCTGCATCCTAAGTCGCAACCATTGAGGTTTCTTTTATTAATTATCATTCCCTGAGTATTTGTTATGTATTAGGCACTAAGCTAAGCATTTTTATGCCTTAGATCATGCAATCCTCCCAAGTTCTGTGATTTATATTCTATTACAATCCACAGTTATAAATAAGAAAACAAGTTTTTGAAAATTTAAGTAACTTACATACTTTCCCTCAGCTAATTAGAGGTAATTAGTAAATTAGTGGTAAATTAGTAAATCAACTTCAGCTCTTGTCCAGGGCCCCAGATTTACTATAAACAGTGGTCACGTAGTGGGTGATGTGTTCTATTCTGTCTCTGAATCCACTCTATCCCACTACTGATGGGTTTCATTTGTTTACTTAATTCATATTCTTCAATTATTTCAGCCTGTGCATGGCCTATCATAATCTCTCCAGCCCCATCAACATCATGATCTTTCAGTTTAGTTCCCATTATTAAATAGTGATCTATTTCTCTGAATCTGAACTCCTGATTTTTTTTAAATATTTATTTCAATGCATATATTGGAGTCAAGCTATGCATTTCATAAATGTTGATCAATCTATGGGATTGGTTGCTCTCAGGTCAGATATCCATCCCTACCGGATTAACAGTTACTAAAAAGGCCAATCCATGCCAATCAGAGGCTGCATGTGGGGAAGCTTCCCTTAGAAAAAGTATGGATGAGGCAATGCTAAGTAGGAGGTGAAGCTATGGAAGTAGAAAGGTCCACAGTAGACCAAAAGAAAAGAGGCTGCACAACAGAACCTTAAGAAATAATTGTATACAGATTGGCCAGAATTAGAGAGGTCAGTACAAGAAATCAACAAAAAAGAGAAAAGAGAACCAGTAGAAAAATAGAAAATACTATTAAAGAAATCTATGAAGAAGGGAGTTTGAAACGTAAGAGTGTATTCCACAACAACAAATGCTTCAGCAGTATCAATTCATTCATATTTATAACACAAAATATGCTACCACAGTCCAGGGGACACAGGGTTGAGCAAGAAGAACAGGTCCTTGTTCACATGGCAGAAAAAACAAATGTCAATAATCACTCAAATTCATACATGATTGCAATTATGAGACATGCTACAGAGGAGAGGTATACGGTATTTTTTAAGGGTTTTATCTATTTGAGATATATATATATATATAGAGAGAGAGAGAGAGAGCACGAGCAGGGGTGAGGGCAGAAGGAAAGGGAGAAGCAGACTCCCCACTGAGCAAGGAGTCCAACACAGGGCTTGATCCCAAGACCCCGGGGATCATGACCTGAGTGGAAGGCAGATGCTTAACTGACTGAGCCACCCAGGCACGCTTTGGGTATATAGTATTTTGAGATCATAGAATCAGAGGACATGACACTGTGAAAGAGTTCAAGGAAAACTTCAAATTGATGCCTGAGCTGACATCTAAAAGGAGATCAGAAATCAACTGGGTGAAGTGAAGGAAGGAAGAGCAAGGCAGAGGGAATGTGTAAAGCTCCTTTGGCAAGAGGCAATGCAGTGGCTGCTAAAGGTGGCTGGAGTGGAGAGAGCAGGGACTTGACTTGGTCATAGGTCCATCCATGAAACAATCATTATGGCCAAAGAAGAGGACATACTCATAGTCAGGCCTGAATGACTTGCTCACTTCTAGAGTCAGATAGTAGAGTCAATTCCACCTGAACCACAAGGTCTGAGAAAAGGAAAGGGACAGTCCCCGACGAAAACCTTGGATGTTGTCTCCAGGAGTGGGAGACACAGAGAAAATATGGGGTGAAGGGACAGGTAACTGATTTCCAGGTTAAGAGGATCTTACGATACTCCTGGATAGAGATAACCACAGTTTTGATTGAGGGTAGAGGTTTTATAGATACTTAGGAGAATACATTCATAGGATTTTGTAATGAATTAGACAAGAGGTTAAGGGAGATTGACATATCAGGAGTCAATCCTAAGCTTCATGTTTCCATCACTGGTGAGACCATTCACTGAGAGACACAATACTGAAAGGGAGCCAAGTTAAGAGGTCAGGAGAGAGGTGAAACAACATGAGTTGAATTTAGAACATATTTAGTTGGAGGTGCCATTGAGACATTAAAGAGATGCTAAGAATATACAGGTGTAAATATCAGGAGTGACATCTGGGCTGTAAGTATAATCTTGCCCAGAATAGGAACAGTCGACTGATTTGAAGGTTGGCTTGACCATGGATAGGAATAGAAGCAGAGCCAGGTTACAGTGAATGGGTAAAATGGGTGTAGTAATCATAGGAATACCATCTTAAGGAAGAATTTGTGGGGTATAATACAGCCACTAACTCGCATCTTTCAAATGAGAATAACAAAACAAAAACAAAAAACAGGGACAATCAAGACACCCTTGATTTGTAATAACAGCTCCCTTCCAAATAGCACTTCCCAGTTTCCATAACCTCACTAACCAGAGTTTTCCTGTGTAATCCAGTAGGCTTGTGTTTCTCAGGCATGAGGAGAAAGGAGTCTCTTTTTGACTCTTTATTTCCTGAAAGCCTCCTCCCCAACAGGTTTGCAGATAGTAAAAGGAATATTGTCCTAGTTTCTCCTAGAAATTTGCCTGTTGGTTGCATTTTCCCACCAGCTGAGATGGAGTGGTCCGATATAAGCTCGGTGATGGTCCAACGGTTCCCTCTAGGTGATTTAGAGATGGCCAACTCCTGTCGTTGCTTGAATATTTTGCCCGGGTCACTCCTCACTCCTCCCCATCCACTTCCTCGGAGAAGAGACTTTCTGGGTCTAGACTATGGGAGAGCCAATTCTCGAAGGCCCCTTGTCAAAAAAGTGTATGTGACATGTTGTGCCAAGCTGGCTGCTGAGGAGACACCAGCCTTCGATGTTAGTACACTGGAAAGGAGAATGACTGAGCAAGTTGGCGTGGACTGTATTGTCTTCAATGACTCATCGATCACCACCTAGATTCACTCCAGACCACCAGAAGACGAACTAAACCCTTAGAGGCACTACGATTTCCACTGAGAATATCAAATACATTAACAAGTTATAGAAGTAACTGGAGTTTGGAAAGAAAGAAAGTTAATTTTTATTCACTTGAATAAAATTACATGATATTCTCTGCCTGCTTTTATGAAATGGAACAGAGTACGGTAATATGACTTAGAACTGAACTTTAAAAAAACAAACCAATCTTTGGATGGTTCCCTTTATTCTAATTCTCCAGAGAACAGCAACAAATCTCCAACCTCTCCACAGAAGTATAAAAAAGAGTGTATACTTAGCACAGTGTCCAGTGAGGGTGAATAACTCAAATTTGTACTGAAACTGTGCATACATATCTATCATGCCTTCTTGAATTCTCCTCACCTCAACTCCTCGCACTCCCAGACCAAGGGCGAAGACTCACCTGTGTGCTAAAACTCAGCATCCCCGTCAGGGAATGACGCTGGCAGGGATATATGGTTATGTTATTCTGTGAACTCAGCCCTTCTTCTCTCCCTCCCTTTCTGGAATAACTTCCATTCTTTTAAGCCAGGTAAATGGACAAGCACAAGAAAAATCATATCGGAAGAAAGGGAAAACCTTCCTGGGAACAGTATAATTGCCAAGCTCTAGCAAAGAGTCCAGTTGATCACTGTATATAATGCAACACTTAGCAATTTTAAGTGAAAGTACAAATTAGAGGATGAAACAATTATCTTTTCTGTGTTACTTTAGGTGCTTCGAGAATATTTCCTTTTTATCTTGTGTCTCAATGGTAAACTTGTGAGAATTATCTCAATGACCACCTAAACCTATTTTCTACTTAATTGTTCTATGTTTTATCTCAATTCTTGCTAAAGGAGATTTAAAGTGATGAACAATAAAAAATGCATGTCCATCATACACACACACACACACACAATATGATTAATAAAATCAAAAAGGCTGTGAAAAGAAGGAAGGCAATTGCAATCTGTTTCACTTCACTATATATAGTTTGTGCAAGTTTTCTTATTCCAGCACTTTAGCAATACAAAAAAAAAATCAGCGCAGTACTTTTAAATATTTTATTGACAATATTAACATATTAATGTATCAAGATATTTTCAGGCAAGTAAATATTCTCTAACTTATGATTTCTAATGTCCTGTAGGTATTAAAATGATGTAAGGTTGTACATTCTTTTCATTGAAACATGTAGTCTTGTCCTGAATAACTTCTCCTTCCCTTCCACACACATATAATTTGACATTATTGGGCACAGTACTAAAAGAAGGGAAAAATTGTATTTAGCAGGCTCCCTTCAAAGCTGATTAAAATAGAAATGTTCTCTTCATTTGTGACATCAACAGGACCTAAAATGTGTCCGTGAGATGGTAAGCATTCAAATGTATCCACAAAGCCAACTCTTTTGTTATTTTCAGCCCCATGTTAAAAATTTCATGTCAGTGACCGCTAATTCTGTTAAGGGTGTTCTTTTTAAAAAACATGAACCAAAATATTTCTTCATCTAAACAATTTCATTTATGGTGGAATTTCCAAAATTTCTTATATCTTGAAATTATCCACAAAGTACTATTTTGTGCTTACATTAAAAAGATGCATTCCTTATAAGATCAAAATATATACCATTAGGCAGTATGGTTATGTGTTTACTGAACAGAATATCACCAAAGCGTTAATAGAAAAACAAAAGTTAAATATATTTAAGTTTCCTGTAACTGATTTCCAGCTGTTCTAATGTTTTAAAGAAAAAAATAAAGATCTAACATCAGACATAATATTTTGATAAGCAATATTTATAAAAAAATATAAGTTAAGCATTGCAACAAGCTACCTTCAATGAATTGCCCCCTATCACAAAGAATATTATTGGAACTATATATCTAAAGTGAATAAGAAGGTAAAGAAGAAGGGGGAGGAAGAGCAGGAGGAGGAGAAGGAGAAAAGA
Organism: Mirounga angustirostris; assembly: GCF_029215605.1. Lineage (NCBI taxonomy): Eukaryota > Metazoa > Chordata > Mammalia > Carnivora > Phocidae > Mirounga > Mirounga angustirostris. Next base: position 37,945,447 of record NW_026991713.1, read on the forward strand.
AAGTATAATTGCAAAGGTGACTTTTTAGTTAAATACACTTTCGTATAAAGTGGCAAGATAATATTTACAAATTTACAACTGAAAAGAAATCTTTATATACAAGTTGTCTTGCTTTTGAACTTTTGGGGCTTCCTTCCTCCTGTGTAATAGGCCCTCCTCGTAGAACTCATCTAGACTAGATTTTCAGTTCATAGCACATGATAGATGAGCCTGGAATTAGAGGCCCCTGGAGTTGCAGGCTGTGAATCCGTGCTGGCAACTGGGGAGAGAGAGGCCGGGTCCTGGAGAGGCAATCCAGGTTGATCTGCGTTGGTGATTCGATCCACTATGCTGGATAAACAATCCAAGCTGGATAAGGAGCTTTTATCTGTGGCATATACTAAGAACACAAGGAGAAAATCATTAAAAAAAAAAAAAAAATCCCAAAGAGAGAGACTTGTTTATGTGGCCCCTTAAACCACAGGTCAGCAACTTTGACACCCAGGGGTCAGGTGGTCAGAGAAAGCCTGATGCGGAAATTTGCAACAAATATCTAGCAATTCATGGAGGTGAACGTAGGGAGTGGAGAAGCCCCCCTACTAAAATTTTGAGCAACAGTGCATATGTGTGTCCCTGTTAGGGGCATTTTGAACAAAAGATGTGTGTATATTTTGCTGCACCAAAACCTCCCCGTAAGAATCCTCCCTTCTATTCCCTTCCCCAGTACAACCTGGAGAAGCAGACTCTGCTTTGACAGGCTGAACTGTGAAGTCGAACTGATTTTTAAACTCCTCTGAAGCCATCAGTTCTTACCATTTGGTACATCTGGGCAGTAGATGCTGTCAAAGCTGCTGCTCTTTCTGGACCAGACAGGACTGTTGCATTCCGGCTATAATACAAGACACAAAGGAGGTTTGTTTCCAGGTCTTGGTAAAAGATGCTCCGACCTACGGAGCGGCTGTGCTTGACCGATGCCTCCATATACTGACCACTCTCAATCAGCTTCATTGCCCCGATTTAGGAAGGGTTGGCCGGCACCGAATTGTAAGGGCACTGAGGTCAATCTCTGTGCTTGAAGGAGAGGAGAGCAGTGGCACAGGGAAGAGGGCGGGGGTGGAATTCAGCAGCAATGTGCATTGGGTTAACCATGCAAAATGGATTGGAGCAGAAGGAAGCCACACTAATTCAGTGAGAGAATACTTTCCCAGGGCAAAAACACATTAAAACCTGGCAGCGATGGAACAAACGCCCTCTGAAAAGAATGCATCAACATCTCTTTCCAGCCAGGCCTCAGCAGAGCAAGGACAGGGGCCATGTGGAGAAAACATGTTATTGATCATTTGCAGCCCCCTGCCTCATAGGATGGCCCTCCCCTACAATGTCCACCTGGAATCTGGGAAGAAGTCAAACTAAAATCCTGTTCAACAGCTGTTTCCTGGCATCTTTCTACACATGGCCCCTCTCTTCTAGCCACCACCCCCCCCCCCCGACTATCCACCAATAACCATTGAATATTTGGTTGCCACACCTGGTTTAAATGAGATGTAAGAAGTTTTGGAAAAGATCGGGGCACCAGCTCTCTCTTACCATGCCGTCGGAGCAGTTGGAGGTGGGGCTGGTGGGCTCAGAGCAGCTCTGTCCTGGCAGCCTATAGTAGTTCTCCACCTGCTCCCTCAGCAGCTCCTGCAGGCTCTCAATGTAGCGGATGGCATTCCTGAGTATCTCCACCTTGGGCAGCCTCTGGTTGGGGTTGGTCGTGGTACACCTCTTGAGCGTCTCGAAAGCCTGGTTGACCTTCTTCAGGCGTCTCCTCTCGCGCATGGTGGCCGCCTTCCGCCGATCCATGGTGGTAGACTTTCTCTTGCATGCTTTGCAAGCCCACATGAGACAGTGGCCAGCCTGGTGGTGGCCTGTAGGTGCTCGCACGTGCTCGTCCTCGTCTGAGCCTTGCAGCTCTGGTTTGTGCGCCCCGAAGGCAGCCCCTCTGGGCTCAAACTCATCCCCGAACTCGCCCTCGGGGGACGGGATGCAGGAGCCCTCATAGAAGTACTCAGAAGGCGAGAACTGGCAGCCGTCCATCATTTCCATTCTTTGCGGTGAAGGAAGTGGGGCACCTGGACAGCGGCGAGAGATACAGGGGAGAGACCGGAGCCTGGCGCCGCTGCGGGCCAGCAAATCCCGGGGCGGAGCTCCCTGGTCGGTTTCTCCGGTAATTAACAAGGGCAAAAGCCTGGCGGCCTGGGTCGGGTGTGCTAGGGTTGGGGCTCTTTATATATTCTTGGGGGAGGGAGGCCGGCCCCAGTGGCCAGGCACTATTAGCATATCCCACCACAACCCCCGCAAGGGCTGTCTGGGCAAACCTCCGCCTTCCCTCTAGAGAAAATGTGCTGTTTACAGCCCCTTTGGACGCTAATGGTTTTACTGCATTTCTGCTGGGGCGGGGGGGATCATTCCCCAACCCGTTCACTTGCACTCTCTAGAGTACCTAAACCAAGGGATCACTTAAAGAGTGGTAGAGACAAAGGAACAAAGTCCATCCAACTTTTTGGAATTGCTCATACCTAACAAATATTAATAAATAAAACTCCCTACTATAAGCTAATACCAAAAGCCGACCTGCCTTCCCAATCTTGGGCACGAGGAATTACCTTGTTTTTTGGTGTTTGTTTCTCGTCTACATGAGCTTCAATTATCTCAGGAATTTTTTCAGTCAGTGGATTGAATAATGGTTGCTAAAAACTTTGAAGTGACACGTTGAATCATGGAGTGAACCTAGATATTTAAAAATCTATTTTGTTCTGGTCAGATCGTCACTTTATAGGCTCTGTATTATTGGAGGGTGGGCAGGGAGGTTCCTTTTTTCCAAGACAGGGCTCACTCTGAGTTCTCTTTACATGTCTGCTCCTCTAACAGGAGGTGGGCTCAAGGGCCAGGTGACCACAAACAGTCCTCCCTTCCTTTCACCTTCTGCACATGTTTACCAAGCGCCTCCTCCTTTGTACCAGGCCTTTGCTAGACCCCCAGCCAGCCACAGATCCATACCGCCTGCACCTCTGCGATCTGTATTCGAAGAAACTGAGTTTTATACGGCAACCTTTCTTTCCGGGGGCGAGTTTCCTTTCTCCTCTTTCTGCTCCGCCCTGCCATTTCGACAGACTAAACAGCCAAGCTCGGCTTTGGGGTCGCTAATTTTCTGCTTTCAGGCAAACTAACACCGTTACAGATGCATCCCAGCTGCCGGCACAGCAATCCTTCTCGGCTCGTGTAAAATTTCCAACTCAAACCTCGAGTAACTTCACACACTTTGGTGACAAAAGCCTTCCAGAAAAGCAATCACAGCAGGGTCTTTGGAACTTTGGTGGGTAGAAGGAGAGAAGGGAAGGCTGCCATTTATGTAAGAATGAATCTATTAATCCGCTTTTGCCAATGCTCCTCCACCTTTAACCCACTTGCAGATCTCTTGGGGTGGGGATGGGAGGGGACGGTGCTGTTTATGTACAGGAAAAACCATTACTTAAGGTCTAAGTACATAGACTTAAGTAGTCCGGAGGTTTGGACCAGGGCTTGTGGCCCGATTAAAACAGGAGGGAGTGTTCTCATCACCATCTTCAGTCATCCAGCCCAGTAAGTGGTGGCTCAGTGGGGGGGGTGGGGGTGGGGGTGGGGTGCTTCCTTCTATTACTTATTTCTAAAATTATTTTCCTCAAGCAACCCTGGCTGGCTGATCCCAAGTCTGCAGGGATCAGAGAAGTTCTAACTTTTTCAGGATGAGATCCGCTCTCTAAAGTGAAGGTTCGGAAAAACAGGGGTGGTAGAGTGTCAGTCATTAAGGTTAGCTGCTAGGTGCAGGGCTCTGCCCCCTTTCCCACCTTCATTCATCCCTAAGACAAAGACACCACCACACCCCCTACCCCCCTTGAAAATCAAGCTCCCTTTCACACCAATGGGCTGCTTAATTGTCTGGCCAGTGGGAAATCCATCTGCACCTTATTTAGGACTATTAACAAGTGGATGCCTTTGAAATGAATAGGGTACTAAGGGCTATACTAGATAAAAGAGTCAAGTTCCTAAAGGACCCAGGTGTAATGGAAGACTCCATCCACACCGGTGGAAACTTTGGAATGCATACACATTGCTACCTCTGAAATACAATAGTGGGGAGATAATCTCACCCAGGAATTCTCAGCCAAGTCACACAGGTTCTGGTCAGCACCAATACCCCCACTTTCCCTGACTATGCAGTACACACGACAGGCGCAGATTTATGATTTGGGCACAAATCAACTTGCCCCTCAAAGTTTAAGGGGAAGATACCTTATACTCGCCTTTCAGCTGATTTCTTTACACCAGGCACCTCATGAGCTCTGTACCCGATCCCCCAGTGCGGGATATTTGTAGTAAACAATTAGTAAGACTTTTCTCTTTGCCAAGCACTGTTCTCAACTCCTTCCTTGTGTTCATTCATTTACTGCTCTCGACGACTCTGTGGGAACTATTTATTATATCCATTTTTAAAAGACGGTAACCGAAGCTCAAGGGGTAGGTAATTCGCCCCAGGTCACACAGGATTGGAACTGGGCATCCTGTCCCTTAGAGCTTGCGCTCCTAGAGGTGAATTTTTTCTTCGTGGTCAGTTCGCGCTCAGCGCGCGTGCTTAGCGCTGCGGAGCCGACACTCGCCAAAGCCGGGTGCCCGACGCCTTTCCCCGCGCCCGGGCCTGGAAGATGCTGTCACTCAGGAGGCTCTGTCAGTAACGGTGGGTCTCAGAGGTTAGGGCTGTCTCTGGTAAGGTGATCTCAGAACAAATTTACCGGAGTGCCGCGGTCGAGTGGAACGAAAGAAGCCGCGAAAACACAAGCGCCCGGCGGCTTAATGGGACTTGCTGGCGGGGGGAAACAAGGTCCGGGGTGGAGGGCCCTTGGGACTCAAGCGCTGAAAATAGGATCGCAAAACACCAAAGTAAAAAACGAGACAAAACTTTTAAACCGCTGTCAGTGGCGAGAAGGGGGAGAGAGAGAGAAAAACGGGGCGGGGGAGGGGAACAAAACCAAACAAATACACAAAAAAGGGGAGACAGTATACAAAGAGAAAAGGAAGCAGTGCCTCAAAGATGGCTGGGGTCCCCCAGTTCAGGAGAGATTCTGCTGCTCTTTTCCGAGGGGAAACTGTGTAGGAGAAGAGGAGAAACTGGGTGAGCGATACAGACAAAAATAATTTTTTTTTTTTGAGTGGGGAAATTGAACAAAGCGGTATGAAAAAAGTTGAAAATCATAAAAAAAGGGAGAGAGATCTACTGCTTATTTGGGTGCTCTTACTTAAAATCAGACTGACTTTTGTTCCTCATAGAAAAGAATAAAAATACGGTAAGTGTTCCACTCTTTCTTCAGAGAAGTGGATTTCTCACGTGGAGAGGAAACTCCCACATATTTAATATGCAACCACGTTGGTAGAAATGACATTCCAACACTAACTACTAGGAAAGCCTTACAGTAGGCAGATGAAGGGAAGACAATTAAGCCATTCATGGTGTTATAAATGAATGCCACCCAAGGTTCTCGGGAAGTATATAGATAATTAAAAATTTTTTTCCCTTAACATTCTGAAGGAAAATAAATGCGTGTCTGATTTTCTTACAGTTTAGACTCAGCAGGTTTTAGCTGCATAGACCTTTAAGTAATCACCAACCTTTTTTTTTTTTTTTTTTTTTTTGAGAATCTATTTTAGTTTAAGTATTATGGCAACAATCCTAGTGTTGATGGACAGAGCCCACCAGCGAAATGATGGTCAGAGCTTCCTTTTCTAGTAAATTTTGCCTACCCTAGGAATTCTGCATTATTCCAAATTTTCTATGCTTCTCTCAGTGGGAGAGACCAAATATACATAGAAAGATGAGTCCATTTCAATCACTTCTGCCTCTCTCTGAGACCCTTATCAACTCCTGGGCAAAGGGAGCTGTTCTAGAGATTTTGGCTTATCATATATGACTTCACAATGTGCTAAACAATTTCAAACTGCTATTAGCTCTGGGAACCAGGCACACCTAAGTAAACACATTAGTACCTGTCAAAGCTGCTGGAAGAATTTGCGGAGAAGACAGCTGAGGAAGACATTGGCCTCTGCTTGCGTTCGAAGGCTCCCAGGGGAGATCAAAGGCCTATGGAGGGATTTTGAGCAGCCTTGAGAGTAGAGAAAGGAGTCAGTTCTTGCAGCATTATCTTTGTTTCAGCACATGGCATAGCCATTCTGAACTGAGAAGCCAAGCTGACTCTGAACTCGGCTTGCAAAAAATTTCTGTTTCAGAATGAAACCTCTAGGACTGAGGGTCATCTTTTGTAACCCTGCTTTTGAGAGTAAGGGAGTGACTGGAGGGGGTCTGTTGGAGAAATGTCTTGATGGCTTGGCTCTTTGAGGAAGTACCATGTTATTGCTAATTTACTAATGCATTAGATTAGGAAATGAGATATTCAAAGTTTAAACTTAAATATTTTTAAAACATTTTTTTCTAGGTAGGGTGCTCTGGGAGGAGAATTTTGAGATAAATAAATGATATAAAACATTGCTTACTAAGAGAAAAGCACCAACGGCTATATTCTAACTTTGTGTCAAAAATGTCTTAGTAAGGATAGAGTTCAGTTTAGCAGCCCAAGACTTCTCTGGCAGTCTCAACAGTAGTTGAGAACACAATTTCAGCACCATGTTCCCATCCCCCGTATATACATATATGCCCATTAGACATAAGTGAATTTCCATTATGTTCAGGGTCAGAATTCGATGATTCAGGTGTGATGATTAAAGTTAGTTTGAAAAAGCTGGCATTTGACATTTCATAAATTATTTGTATAGTAATATAAGAAAGGAAAATAACTTATTTTTTAAATATTTGATAACTTTATGCCTACCTCTGGAAAGAGGCTCAGTTTAAATCCCAAATTGCTTATCTTTACCAAGTTATTATATCTTGATTTTCTGCTTGCATGGCCCTGTTTGTTTTGGCTTTGGCCTTAGTAAAGATTATCATCATTAATATCAAATAAAAACATTTTAATTGCAAACACACCAAGGATTCCACTGGAGAGTCTAATATGTCAACTATAGCAGTGGAGGTCACATGAAGTCTTTGGGAAATATTTTCTCTATTTAACAAAGAGACCTCTATAGGCAAACTTATTCCAAACAATTTCTCAAGTTACCTAGCTAGGAGAGAGAGAGAAGATTTGGTTTGCAAAGACTGAATAAAATCCATCAAGCAAATAAAGTCCATGAATTGATAAAAAGCATTCTGCTGCTAAATAGTTTATAACATAGATCTCATTATAAATATATATGCAATCATAAAGTAAGTGAATTCACCTGGTTAATTATGAGATTTGATTTCAGTTGTGGCTTGAATCTGCGACACACACACACACACACACATATATATACCTATATTTTATTATATATATATTATATATATAATATGTAATGTGTATACATATAGAATATATATGTATAGACAAACATTTTAGGGAAAATATTGATTCTCAAGAAAAAATCATAGATACATAATAAGCATGATGAATGGATATACACACCACCCAGACATATTCATATTCATATACATGTTCTGGTTGGATAATTTGAAATGCTCTACAGTTTTTCTTTAATTAAGTTACTGCCCTAATTTGGAGTTCGCTAGCTAATCACTCTTGAGAAAGAACATTTGAAAAATAATTGCTAAAGAGAGCCAAACTGTTCTGGACCACAAATGTTCTTTCTTACTTGCCAAGGCTTCTCTTTCAGGGCGCAGGTGATTGAGCCAACAGGCTTGAAGCCTCTGGTATTTACTGCCTCCAAGCCCTGGACCTATGCTTACAAAAATGCAAGAAACTCTTCGTACCCAAGAAGCCTTTTCTCAAAAGAAGTAACAAGTTTCCCTCAACACCAGTAGTTGTAGGATTCTGAGTGCATATGTAAAATGCTAAGAATGAGTCATTCATATTGCTACTGATTTCATTGTTATCAATACTTTTCCCAAATAGCGCCTGCAACGCAGGCAGCCAATAGTATTTGAAGGAACTGTGGCTTTGGGGGGAAGAGAAGCATTTGATGGTCAATGTAGATTTATTAATGAAAAATACAGAGAGCCCACATTGAATATTTGTTCGGTGCTCTGCTCCGGCTAAAGCTTTTCTGTGTTTTATCTCACCGAAATCTTCACACCCCCGAGTTAAGCACCGTTATTGTCCTCACCATTATTTTATAAATGAGGAAACGGGAAGGAGGGAGGAGCTGGGATAGCCCAAGGCTACACAGGAGCAACCCGGGTTCAATCTAAGTAGGCAGCGCCCACAGCAACTCAGCAGTTTGCAGCCATAACACTCCCACCTGCTTTTCTCAAACCTCTGGGAGAGATTGTATGTCAATGTCAGTTTTCTCTGTGAACCTTTCTGCACTTTATAAGCATTCTAGGAGAAACGAGCATTATCCAGGTGCTCAGAAGACAGAGTAACTATCACCCCCAGAAAGAGGCCCTTAGAGATAGAAAAGGGGCACGATACTGCTCCGTGCCTGCAGGGGGCGCTGTCTGCGGTGGTATCTGGAACTTCTGTGGTGTGCAAAAGGAACGTCCAGACTGGAGTGTTAGGAAGCCAGGTTGGGCTGGGAAATATTGGATTCGGTTTGATTTTCACATTTGTAAACTGAGGACCCGCTGTGGGGAAAAGGAAGGAAGAAGTCAAGGGTGGGGAGGGGTGTTGGGAGTGAAGGTGCCATTTACAGAATGCAAGTGAGAAGCAGCGATTCCAGAGAAATGGCTGGCCCTCTCCTCCGCTTCACTTCCCACTGTGATTCTTGGTGGTCGTTTCTTCCTGAAGTTACAGGATAAACAAACCTGGCACACGTTGTAAAATCCTGGCCGTGAGGAGCTCCTGGGGCTTCATGCCTCTCTGGGGGCTTTGCTCTTTGGTCCAGCTAAGAGGTTTCATGTGCGTTGTGGTTGTCTTTTGCCCTCAGCCATTTAACCCTTCCCTCTCTCGAAGCCTTCCCCCACCTCAGGAAACAGATTGTTCCCTTCTTTTATCTTTCTATTTGCAAAACAAACCCCAGCCACACGAGGCCTGGATGGTATTCCAGTCTTCTAACCAGTCTAGTTCAAGAAAATTAGGGAGGGGCCAGCGACCTGGCTGGGAGGCCAGTGCAGCCCCTGGGTCCTCCAGAGGAAGGCTTCTTGGTGAAGGGCCGGGCCTGGAAAGTCAAGAGGCAAAGTAATTTGGGGTAAATTAGCTGAAGAGCTTTTTAGGCAAATCCAAGTTTTTGTGTGGCTATCTCTTGCAACAATGAGATTTTACTGGGTTGAAAATTCAAGTTGTTAACTCTGGGTAAGTAAATCTCACCCAGAGCTCCAGGTATAGGACAGTTGAAAACATAAAAAAGATGGTGATAAAGGAGAAGAGGGCAGATTCCTCCTGGATATTCTTCACTTTTAACCACAAGTGTGAGGTCTGTATGAGATAGAAAAGTGAACAGTTTAATTCAGACACAGGAAAATAACCCATTTTCTTCCCTTTCAGTCAGCCTTTAAGAACACACCCAAACAAATGGGCTTGTGTGGCGTCTAAGTTAAAATATGGCTCCTCTTTATTTATGTGCACCTGCTCCCAAACATTTTTTTTTTTCAGTTGAATCAAATTGGGACCAATTTGGTTTATAAAGAAACTTATTTTTTTTTTGATATTACAATATCAGGATCCTCGCACATTTTATATGCAATCCATCACTCCACATTTAAAATATATTTCTTGGGTTTACATAAAAAATGAAAGTACTAAGAATATTTACAAAAATACATTCAATACCACTAACATTTCGATGCAACGTTCCCACTTGGCTTCGGACAGGAATGAACTTCTTTTGAACACGGCACAAAAGGATCACCGGAATAAAGGTAAGAGGTTACACAACTAGCCACACAAATACAAAGTCAGGCTGCTAGAGCTAAGCCACTCGCGGTTCCAAAAGTAAAAGCCCAAAGCCGAAAGGCTTTTTCATCTGAGCGTGCACAACAGTTTCTGAGACGTTTCCTTGTGAACAGGTCTCCTTCCCTTTCATAAACTCCTGGGCCTGGGTTCCTAAATATTAATGTAATGTGACCCAAGCTACAGGATTAGGAGAAGGAGGGGGGGTCCTCCCGCGGCGCGAGAACATCCCAAGCTCCGGCTGCGAGTTACTTCTCCACCACCTCTTCCCCGCAGGGCAGTTTGCGTTCCTCGGAGGAAATACTGTCCACGATGGAAGAAAGGCATTGAAGGCTACTCGAGGCTGACGAATCGATGCTCGCCCCTCCTGAGCGCAGAAAAAGAAAAACACACAAGTGTAGCACCCCCGAGGAAGGAAGAACGAGGCAGGGCGGGCCCCGCGCCAGGCCGCTTAGGCAGCGCGGGAGGACCCCTGTCCCCGCGCGCTCGTCCCCGCCGTCGCTCCGAGCCCTTTCTCCCCTTTCACCCCAGGCCCCTTCCCGGGATATTCTCCAGCACAGCCCGGTGCCCTTTCTTTTACTTTACCTTCCTTGGCAGTTATCACGAGCCCCCTGGAATGATCCGAAACGCTTGGCCACTGGGAGCTGCAGGTGCGCAGGAAATCCGCGCCCTCAAGCTGGAGAAAAACCGAGGCCGCAGAAGATTAGGAAAGAAACATCGGCTCCGGGCAGGGAGTGGGGAGGCTCTGTGGAGGTGTCTCCCCTACTTCCTCAGGCCGGGGACGAATTTCCTGCCTACTGCAGGCACCCCGAGTTCACGGGTCACTGGGGGTTCACTGGAGAGGGGGCGGGAGGGGCGGGCGAGGAAGGGGAAGGGGAAGGGAGACGGAGCAGCTGGAGGTTAAGGCCCCAAGGAAAGCGTCTAATCAGCCGGAGCATTCCCCTGCCCCTGCAGCATCTGGGCTTACATTCTCTTGCTTGGGTCTGTAGCTGAAGGGGTCCACCCCTAGCTCCTGCATTTTTTCCTGCTGATCCAGCTGATGGAGCAGGTCCTGCAGCCGCTCAATGTAGCTGATGGCGCTCCGCAGAATCTCCACCTTGGGCAGCCTCTGGTTGGGGTTGGCCACAGTCCGCCGCTTCAGTGCCTCGAAGGCCTCGTTGATTTTCTTTAGGCGCCTCCGCTCGCGCAGAGTGGCAGCTTTCCGCCGGTCAGTGGGGGCAGATTTTCTCTTGCAGGTCTTGCAAGCCCAGATCAGACATTGGCCGGGGCAGTGGGGGGGCTGCAGGCCTGGGGGCGCCAGGACGTGCTCCTCTCCGCTGCTGTCGCTGCCAGCTTCCGGGGGCATTTGATCCTGGCAGGGGGACAAGGTACCATCACTCCCCGGGTACAAAGGAGAGCCCTCTGCCACTTCTAATGGCTGCAGAGTAACATTTTCCCCGTCCAAGTAGAAGAAATAGGAGCCAGTTTCAAAAAGGTCCATCATCATGTTCTCCTCCTTGGACTCTGACTTGGTCTGAACTGGGTGATGGGCTCAAAAACCCAGAGGAACCACCCAGATGGCATTTAATTAGTGCGGTGACATAAGTCGCCCCAGCTTTATATATAGTAGCTCCTGAAACTCAATCCAACTTTTAGCTGTCATGGAGCATCAGTCTCCCAATGTGATCACAGACAGTGCTCTCCAGAATAGCTAGTTTGAAAGAAAACTGAGAAGTGTCACCTCCAGGACAATGGGACAATCTGTATGAAGAACAGGTTAAAACAAATAACTCTGAGAGAATCCTACAATATAAATAAAGCACCGAATGCTTCCATTTATGACAGTTTAGATGCTAACCTGTTTACCGGACAACGTCAAAACAACTGGGGATTTACACTGCTCCATTCCCCTCCCTCAGGCTCATCTGAATTCTAAGTATAGACCCATGATGAAAGATTTCAGAGGCAATAGCCATTGCTCCAAAATAGCCTGGTTAATATTTGCAGAGTGGTTCAGCTCTTTTCTCTGTCCCGCCTGTCAAAAAGATGCTATTCCTGTGATTAAAACCATTACAGTCCTTCAAAGGTTATACATGACTTTCAGGCTTCAGCCTCAATAGCAGGTAAATCTCTTTCCTCTCTTTTACTAAGGCTGTAAGATGATTTGGGAGCTGGAGGGGTGGCTGGAGGGCGCTCAGATTCCTTCCTTGGCTATCTTTTTTTGGGGGAGGTGGCAATCAAGATCTGAATTCTGTACCCCTCCATGGTGGAGCAGTCATACCAATGAGGTAAGGGGTGGGGCAGAGCATGGGGTTGCAATACATGGAATCACTTCTCTTTAAAAACAGTTTTAGTGGAAACAAGACTCACACTGTAGCTACTTGATATTTCAAAATTCTCTGCACACACCCCCCAAGGTGCCTCCGTTTTGGCTCCTACTCTGCACAGCGTGCTCATGGCTTGTTTGTTCGCATTCTTGATATACATTGACTCCAAAAAAAACTTGTTTCATAGGATTCAGGTGAGAAAGGAGGCAACCAAGGCATAAACAAGGAATACAAATTTTAATTGCCGCCCGCCATCGTCCAACACACACAGCATGGTGGTCAGGAATGCAGTACAATATAACGATGAAGGACAGCGTCTCTAGATTCGAAAGAACTCCCTTCAAGTCCTAGCTAAGTTAATTTCTATTTATGTGTACATAGACAAGTACTAGCTCTGGATTGTTCCAAGGTACAAGCGGTTGTCTTACAGAATTTTATCGAGGGTTGACTCAAATGGTGTCATGCATGTAAAGCACGTAGCCTTATATCAGCTGCTTGATGAACATTAGTTAGCACTTAAAGCATAAGGCTATGTATAGGGCTAAGACCATTTCGTATGAAGGAAATAAAGCATCGCTGTTGGAGAAGGGTTTTTCCCCCCCTCTTTTATTATTGCATTCTTTTCTTTTTCCTTTCTCTTTTCTTTCCTTTCCTTTTCCCTCCCAGAGCTCTGGAAGGACACCCTTCACTTATAAATGGCCTTTGTGATGACAGTCAACCTTGGTTTTGGCCTCTATGGTCAGTGCCTGAAAAAGTAGATGGAAACATAAGGTCTTCCTATTCTACCCCCAAGTAGGGATAATTATAGGCTGTGTTCACTATGATTTCATTTTTTAGATGAATACAGTGAAGACAGTATAAGGGACCAATGGTCAATGTAGGAACTAGCTACATTTTTGAGTCAAGTCACTCATTCCAGAAGATAATTCTTCATAGCCTTTTCTTACTGAGACAAGGTTTTGGGTGTTATGTTCTGACATTTTGGTCTGTTTTTATTTTTTGTTATTGTGCAGCTGAATAACTTCCTATCAAGTTTGAGAACCATTTTTATGTTTTTGGAAAAGTAGGAAACACAGGGAAGAATAATACAAAGCCATTACCTCTTTTGTGACATTTTCTCCTATTTTTGTCAGGGCTGGTTGCTAATATCAGCAGTTAAGACAGCAGATTGGAGGCCCCAACAACTCAGGGTATACTCTAACATCCATTATGGAAAATTATCCTTTGCTCTTAACCACATTGCATGATGCATCTTATAATGTGTAGACAATTTGAAAAGTCATTTTTAACCAGTAAAAGTATATCACATTATTGCTAAGGTAATTAAGACAACAATAACTGAAAATTTTTTATTCAGGATTTTGGGGGTACCTACTAAGTGCCTTATCCTTGGGGATAAGGATAAAACAGTAAAAAATGATCCTTTTTCTCATTGAGTTTGAATCTAGAAGGGTGAGTGAAAACGAAGAGATTAAAAATGTGAGAAATAGCCCTCAATTTGGGATATGGAAGGCTTAGGTTACAGTCATTTTAGCTTGTGAAGACTCCATCAACTCTAATATCTCAAATTGTCACTTTTTTTATCCTTATGATAGAGTGACAAAAGATGTCATACACTCAAAGGTAGTGATGAAGATTAATTTTTTAAAATTGTGTAATCACTTCAGAAATGTTGCATATTCTATAAAAGTACTTTCACTAATGAAATTAGGTGTAGGCAAAAAATTAGATAAAAAGAATAGCACTTCTAGGGAATTTTGTTGCTTGAATAATAGAAGTAACATTAAGGTGGTACCATTCTTAGACTCATTATTGATTTTAAGAGATATCAGATAGATGCTGGAGAGTCTACACATCATGAGCCTGCTAAAGAATGTGAAAATGAGCACATTCCTTTTTATTTTTCCCTCATTCAAGTGTTGTCACTGGAGAAACAGCGAGTTAAAAGTGTAGAAAGAAAAGATTCTAGAAAGTAGAAAAAGCTTTGAGGTGCTGATCAATATTAACCTCCCAGACAGGGGTGGCATTTCTTTGTGTGAATTTAAACTTTACTACAGAATTGTTGTTCCTTATTAAATTATAAAACCCCTTTCCCAACATTCTCTAGAACTCAGGCCAATAAAATTTAGTGTTGTTCACCTTGGTTGAAATATGCTTTCCCTTCTTTCGTTGTTGTTTTGGGGCCTCGGGGTGCAGGTGGGAGGAAAGGAAAAGGAAATGCCAGCTTGGGAAATAACCACCCATTACTAGATTAGGTAATGGGAAAATACGCAGTGATTCCAAACAACTAACTGGTGAACTCTTGGAACTCAGACTGTTTACAGAATATGAGATGCCTGTAATTGCATTATTTCTCAGCAGAACTTGGGAGACACAGACCTTGACAAGTGGTCCAAACAGGTTTGTGTAAACCGAAATCCTCCAAACTTTAAATAGTGCAAGTGCATTTTTAAAAATTATGGATGAATTATTAGCAATGAGAGAATAATAATATTAAGGATCAATTATTCACTTCAGGGGCCTAGAGTTCATTCATAACAAAATCTGAAACTAGGTTAGAGATAAAATTGAGAGTTTTCAAACAGTTTACCGCCTTGTTATTCTTACTTCATGCTTAGTTATTTGCAAATGCATTTTCTTCCCATCATCTCCACAAAAGCTTGACTATATCCAGTTCTTCTCTGTGAAAAGGAGTGGGAGGGAAAGGATTATCGCTACTCAGTCAATGGTGGTTTGCAGCTATGAGCCTTTGGGAAGGTGATGTAAGCAGTAGAAAAACAACTTTGGCGTGAGACAGAATCCAAGTTCTAGCCATTCTTTTTAAATCTTTTTTTTGTTTGTTTAAGATTTTATTTATTTATTTGAGAGAGAGAGCACGAGCTGGGGATGGGGCGGGTAGCGGCAGAGGGTGAGGGAGAAGCAGACTCCCCACTGAGCAGGGCTCCATCCCAGGACCCTGGTATCAGAACCTGAGCCGAAGGCAGGTGACTTCTGACTGAGCCACCCAGGCGCCCCTCTAGCCATTCTTAATTATATATTCTGAGCCTCAGTTTTATAAGAGATCAACTGGCATATGTAACACATCCATCACGGGCATGTCCTTCGCCTAAAATGAAATAATTAATTGTTGAGTCCATGATAAGGAATACGCACTCAACAAATGTTATTTTCCCCCCTTCCCCTACTCAGTTCATAAGGCCTCTGATTGAAATCGCTAGAGTGAATTAATGGAAATACCTAGATTTGGTGAGACAGATATTTAAGAGGAATTTAAGGATCGATTGATGTTAATGGTATAGTGGAAGTGAAAATATTGAACCTAGTGACTCCAGTAACAGTGTTTCATGTATTTATGCCCTCAACAAATCTCCAGTTTCCTGGGGGACAGATGCTAATTTTAAAAAATCACACAAATGAGTAACGGAACTAGGAACCTTGGAGGAAAGAGTGTGGTTTGAAGCTAGCATATAATGACCAGTCTATCATGAACTGGAAGCTTGAGAAAGGGTGGTTTGGGGATGGAAGTCCCTGAATGTGGGGTTGGTATTTCCAGGGAGCATGCTGAAGATTTTTAGCAAACCTGTGGGTTGGGATGGTGGTCACAGGAGGAGGAAGTTCAAGGAAGAAACGGTCACAGGTGTCAGTTTGTCAGAAACTGGTGATTTGTGTGGGTCATATCTAAGGAATTTGGCTATATTGTTGCATAGGTGGGTTCAAAGAAAGCCGTTTCAGTTATAGCTGAGAAAGTAGGACTGAGAGCCAGACAGAAGCAGCCGTGAAAAGAGAAAGAAGAGAGAAAAAATGACAGAAGACAGGGGTCGGGAAAGGAGAGACACAGGATGAACGGAACTTGGTCCAGCCTGCCTGGGAAGAAGAGTCAACTAGCAAGGCCCCTGAGAGGCCTAGAGAATAGAGCCAAGAGAATAGAGCACGAAGGAAAGGTCCGCTGACCAAAAGGGAAAATTCAGAAGAGGCAGATTAATGCTTTAAACTTGTGGCAGCTCGATGAGTAACATAAGCCCCAGCACCTGTAATTTACCTAATCTGCAGACAGTTTGTGCCCAGAGATTCCCCAACACTGTGGTAAAAATAGTTTTGCACTTAGACTGACAGAACATTCGAGTCACTTGAGAGAACGCGGGGGAGGGGCACGGACCACGCAGAGGAACAGGGAGGATTTTAAAGGCAGGTCCTGCGCAGTCTGCAGAGGGGGCGGCAGTGAGAGGCGATGCAGGGAAATGAGGCGGGATCTGGGCTGGGGAGGATCTGGTTTTGAGGCCTCCTAGGGAGCTAGCTGCCTTTTTAAAACAGCTAAGGCACGGGTATAAGCCAAGCCAAAGAGGGACCAGACAGGCTGCTCTTCAGATCTTTTAATAAATATATTGTGTGCTCTCTGCTTTCAGCCGGCCCTGATGCCCTTCCGTTTGGGAGTAGAACACAACTTCCACAAAACTTGTCTTCAGTTCATGCACTGACTGCAAAAGATACTGTAAGAGCTTACTGCTCATTTCTTATTTTCTAGGCCATAATTTCCAGGGAAAAAGACAATGAATGTTCCTCCACCTGCGAAACACTCATTCCTTGGTGTTTACAAAAACCAAGTTTTCTTCATAAGTTTGTACCCGCCATTATTTTTCATTGAGATTTATGAATTTGGGAGCAAGATTCAGGAACCATTAGAATCTTTCCAGGTTAAATAATGCTTCCTGGTGGGTCACCAGCTGGGTCACTGACTCGTGTAGGTTTGCTTCGGATGGGAACCCAGGGGCCCTGACTTTCAGCACTAAAACTGGGAAAATCCCATGCAAATCAGAACGAGTTGGTCACCATACATCCCAGAAAAAGACAATAGATGCCTACAAATATCTATCCATAAATGAGGCAACAGAGTACAGGATATATAAAGTAGACTTTTTTCTCTTTAGGAAATATACAGTGATTAGAAATACGGGGTTTGCCTTTAGATTCAAGTTCTAAGCCCCAGGTCTGCCACTTGCTAATATTCGACCTTGGGCAAATTATATAACTTTTCTATGTCTCAACTAACTAGTCCATCAAGTCGAAATAATATCACCTTATTTAAGGTTGTTTTAAAGATTAAAACAATGTCAATGAAACACTTAATATACAGTGTCTGGCACATAGTAAAACTCAATACAAATCAGTATTATATTATTTAACTTTTGATTGAAGAAAAGAAAAAAAATCATCCAACTACATATCACCTTCATAAATCACACTGTGCTTTTTTTGTTTTCTATACATCCAAAAATTTCATATAGTGTAATATTGCATAATGTAAAGGTATTACATTATTTTTAAAATATAAATCTAATACAATATTACGTATATGTTACCTTTTGTACTTAAAATATTACAGGACCTTTTTCATGACACTACGTACAACTAACTACTGTTTAAAATGTCTAAGAGACATGGAGTAATTTTTCGGTGTTGTTTACATCTTTTAAAAACTAAATGAATTGTGCAATTTAGATGATCCAAGTTCTAGTAGGGTCTGGTGTTACTAGCTTTGCTAAGCTAAACAGATGTCTCTAGTGTAGAATGCTTAGCCAAGTATTTTGTTACTGTCCTCCAACTGGCTGGTTATGACATATTGTCCAAAATAGTTGGTGCTTTAATGCCAATGTCAGAACCTCCCGTGACAAATAGTCACCACTGTACAAACACATTTATTCCAGAAAGTTTTTCTACCGGTTTAGGAAAAAAAAGTTGTTTAATCAGACATACACACACATTTCATACTTTTTGAGAAGCTCAGACATTTTTGCCTCCTGATAATACATGTTAGTCTTTAGGATAGTGATATAAGCACCCCAAACGTTAGAATATGTTTAAATTGTATATTATCTGGAGCTTTTACAGCACAGAAAAAGACATGGTCGATGTGTCACTAGTCACATAAAAAGTATGTTAAGTTTTATCTTCCTTGATTTCATGATCTAGGCTAGATGTTGTGATTGGAAAAGACTTTGCTATGGAATTTTACAGTAAAAGTATATGTGTTTTATTAAGCCATGTAAATTAATTTTTCCTTTTCTTATATTTAAGTATAAACTGCCATGAGATTTATACTGTTTGACAATATAATGATCAAGAAGTTGTACTTTGAGAGTGTAGACCCTACTCTAAAAGTAGAGTGTAGCTTTACATTTTATTTTGTAAAGTCATAGGCATTATTCAACTCTGGGAGAAAAAAAAGTGGCAGGCCCCATGTTGAACTGCTTTAAATGAATGATCTCATTATATCTTCTCAATATTTTACTAAGCATGTTATATAATTACTTCATTTTAAAGAGGGAGAACACAAAGAGAAATTCATCTACTTGCTCAAGATCACATGCTTATAAACCAATCCTGGCTCTTAAACTGGTGATTGATATAATCAAAAAGAAGTTCTTATTCTGAACCTCCTTACAGTGACCAATAGAAGAATAGTCCTCAGAGGGAAAAAAAAAAAAATCTAGGGGCAAACTAACTTAGAGGACCTTTGAGTGTTTATTTGGCAGCCTGCAGGGTAACTTCCTTATTTTCTAGTAGAGTGACCAAAAGAGGCAGTGTTGATAGCTAATGGCTGAGATTTAGATCTGTGTTCTGTCACATTGGGAAATAATGATGCAACTGTCTTTTCCATGTACACAGCCATGTATAGGCAGCCTGTTGCTGAGGTCATATACCTGATGCTCGAGTTAAAATGCTCAAAACCCAATGTCTCTTTCATTATTCAAAAATATACAGTAAGAAGCACAGGGAAAAAGATGGAGTCATTTTGCACACTCAGGATGGGGTAAAAGTAGGGTGGAAAGACCACACTCTTCAAGTCCTGAATTACACTGTGCTATGTCCTGCCTTTCTTCTCCTTCTGTCTGCCCACTTACGGTAGTGACAAAGACTATAATTGAGAGAGAGCGAGAGATTGCAACAAATGGAAGGTGCCTGGAACTAACACATGGATCCTCTTTGGACCTAGTCAGAAGCTACAGCTCACCTATAATCTGCTGAGCAACCATGGCTTTAATCTGTGTGGGCCAAACTGGATTCCCCGAAGAAATGCTCAATGTAGGGCCTCCTGAATACTTGATGTCTCAGGCACATTTGGTTATTGATGCTTAACTGGCCCACCATCCCTTCCTATGTTGACACGCACAGGCTACCCCTACTTGATCCATGTCTAATTTGTTTTCCAAGCCATTTGCTTTTATATTTAATTTCATTTATTCTTCTTCTTTCTCCTCTTATACTCTATGGTAAGATTGAATATTCTGAAACAGTAGCAAATGTCTATTACATCTGCTTTCACAATAACTATGTATGTGCTTTCAACTAGAACAGCTGTTGCTCCATGACTTTTCATTGTTTACCTAACTTACTAACTTAAAAGTTTAATAGTACCATCTCATTTCTATTTGTCTCTGTCCATTCCTTGCTCTTTGCTTCTTTTTGGAAGTTGCTATTTTATCTATGTACAGTCCCACACCAAATCCTATATCCACATGTGGTTTGGGTACCTGCCGCAGAGAATCTATCACTACCATACTTCTTAAATAAGTTATAAACATTGATATGATTAACTATTTAGCAATACATCCAAGTTTATTTTACCACTTTTGTTTCATATTTATTATATATTTTAAATAAAGGATAAATACATCCTTTCAAATTTTTTTTAATTAACACTTAGATTTACAGAAATATTAAACAAAAACTTCAGAGTTCCCATAAACTCCCACATTAAATGTTTTTTAAATTTCCCTTTATTCTCATTCTCTTTTTCTACCTCTTCCTTAATAAGCCTTTATTCTGTGCAAAATTTTATATTAAACTTAGAAAGATCTATATATTTGTCTTCATAGTGTTTGTTTTGGTACATTTGGTTTATTAATGTGAATTACATTGAGGTTTAAGAGATTATTTCACATAAGCCATTTATAAAGAAAGCCTTATTAAGAAGTCTTCTTAACATAATGTCCTCCTAAAATAGAGAGGGAACATACTTCAAATTTTCTATTTATTAATTATGCTTTTAGTCAGATTTAGTAATCAGGAAAAAATGTTTTTTATTACTATTCATTTATTGACAGAACAGAGAAAATTGAGTTTTGAGTGGGGTTGCTCCAGAAAAAAGCTAAAACTTAAAATATATTAGCTCCAAATATTTTATAACTCACTTAGAAATAA
Source organism: Mirounga angustirostris (assembly GCF_029215605.1). Taxonomy (NCBI): domain Eukaryota; kingdom Metazoa; phylum Chordata; class Mammalia; order Carnivora; family Phocidae; genus Mirounga; species Mirounga angustirostris. The sequence goes on from NW_026991713.1 coordinate 37,965,887, forward strand.
CAGTTTGGGCTTGAAAGAGTCTTTTTTTTTTTCTCTCTAAAATAATGGACACATTTTGGTCCAAGAATTACATCGCTGAGGGTAGAATTTCTTTCTAAATTTGTTTCCAAGAAAACAGACGATCATATGCTGCCGGAGATCAAAAAAATAAGACGCCCACATAGCCTGTAATACATTCTTTTCTACTCAATGCAGACTAATGCGGACTGTGACAAGCATGACTCCTATGATGGATATTTGGTAAAGTTCGATGTTCTTTTCATACAAACAAGGGCTCTATTAACATGGTTTCTTCAACTCCACTTCTCACTTCCAAATCCTCTAGGAATTGACACCAACTGGCCATTTTGACACTCGTTCATTAATTTCCTTTCAATAGAACCATTCTCTTCGCTCAGCTGTTGCGGCGACTTAAGGTTTTACCAACTCTTCTGATACGGCTTTTTGTTGAACATTCTGTCTGTATCCAGAGGACAGTATAACCCCGGCGCCCTCCAGTATGTCCCCGAGTCCATTCGTGCAGTTTGCCACTTGTTCCATTACCCACTCTCACAGAGGGAAACTTTAGCTTGACCTCTGACAATGAAAAGAGAAAAATCAATTTGTTCTCTCCACCAAGACTTAGCGTCTGAGGTTCAGTAACTGGTGGCAGTAAATCTGTACCAATACTTCCTTTCCTAACTTTCTTCCTTCCACACACCTGACCAGAGTGGATCCAATAGATCCCAAGTTATAAACTGCTTACAGAAAATCTTTTTTTTCCCCCCTCCGATTGGGAGGTGTGGCTGCGCCCACTATGTGAGTGGGGTCACCTCATCGCCGTGACTGGAAACACGAATGGATCCTAGGGAACAGAGAATGATTGTTGTATCTCTTTGTGAAATAAGGTCAACCTGGCTAATTTTTGCTCACGATTGGGAAACTCCAGCTCTTTGAGGATTAAAGGGTATAATAATGAATAATAAAAGGCATGGCTGGAGTTGAGTATAACATTTGTTTTGTAGTAAAATGAAGTTGGGGGGCGCCTGGGTGGCTCAGTCGGTTAAGCGTCTGCCTTCGGCCCAGGTCATGATCCCAGAGTCCTGGGATCAAGTCCCACATCGGGCTCTTTGCTCAGCAGGGAGTTTGCTTCTCCCTCTCTCTCCCTCTGCTTGTGCTCTGTCAAATAAATAAATAAAATCTTTAAAAAATTTTAAAAATTAAAAAAAAAAATTAAAATGAAGTTGGACCGTGCATAATGGTGTGTCTTTTCCATGCAACCACAAGCTCTTTACTTGTGTGTCAGTTTTTGTTTGAGGTTAGTGAGAAACATCACATCACGAAGAAAGAATGCAAGAATCAGGGTTGCTTTGCTCTTTACCAATCTGTTGCGCTGTTCTCAGAAATGTTTGTATTTGAAGTTGCCAAAAGGTAGCGATTTTTTTTTTTGTGGTTGCTATGCTTAAAACTAGTAGAAGTGTAATAAGTGTATTTGATTGTTTCTATATTCTTTTGTCATTTTATTCAAATCAGTGTGGTTTAGTCTTTCAGATTTTTGTATTATGTTATATAATATAATAGCACTAAGAACATATGCTATTTTTTAAAGAACTAAGTAATTTCAAGATATTAATTCTTTCATGTTCTATATATGATTCTAAGATAGCTAGACTTCTTATGTTTCCAACTTTATTTTTACTTCTTTGAGGGTTTGGTATTTTATATAGCTTTCTAAAACTCCCATAGCAGATTTTTTTTCTTTAATCTTATCCATTTCAATTCACCAAAAAGCTTATTTTTTTTCCGACTTTGAAGAAAATCCCAGTCTTCTCAATGGAATAAGTTATCTTTTGAAGATTAAAGTGATGATTAAAATCAGCTTTTGGACATATGCTAATACTATAATACTATTTTTGGCAGTGGTGTGTTACTTAAAGAGTTTTATAAATACATTATCTTAGCAATAACCTCAGCCACAGGAAAAAATGAAGCACGATCTTATAAGATCTTATAAGATTAGTGTGAGATTTCCTGAGGGTGCAGTAATTTAGCTCTACCTTTAGAAGTGGGCAGCAAGACTTTTCTAGGGGCTCTGGGGCTTTTAATAGTCTATCTAGAGAAAAGGCAAATAATGGAAAGAGTGGAGGGGAGAAAGGGGGAGAGGCAGGGAAGGAAGGAGAGGGGAGGGAAGGAAAAGCCTAGAAGAGGAAGTGTAGGGTTGTGAAATCAGAATTCTGAGTTCAGAACTGACAACCAGACTTCTTTCAAAATCAACTCTCTAAAAAATCCAATGTTTTGAAAATCAAGGCATATTTGCAATTATTTTAAATGTTTAGCATTACTGGATAAACACAAAAGGCTTCAGGGTAAAGCACATTTTTTTATGGTATGCTTCCTTGGGCATAAAATTTGGTCAAAAAGCACAGTCACAGGAAGCTTGCAAGCACTTGGGTTGTCTCACATGTTCCTGCCTCAAAGTTGGTGACTGTGAGGAACTCACAAGGAAACTATTTGTAGAATACGGATCAGCAGACTATGCCCATTTTTCACAACTGTCTCTTTCCACATATCTCATATTGTTTACAATATCTGCTTCTATAATTATTCAGAACCAAGCACTTATCACATTGCCCTATAATGCTTATTTGTTCATATGACCCACCCTCTAGGGCAGGAACTGTGGAATCATCAGTACTTGGAAAACGACCTGGTAGAGAACAGGTACTATGTCATCTTTGCTGAGTGAATTCACAAGAATGATAATTATCAAAACCCCCATGGTCTTTTCTGAGATGAAGTGGCATCTTTCCTTATTAGAGATTTATTTCTATTTTTATTTCTACTAGAGATTTGCTTGATTATTCATGCTTTGCCCAAAAAGACATGTATCTAGATCAATACAAGATATAATGAACATTTACTTTCTTTGGAAAGGGTTCTCTGACCTTTGTTTTGGTAGAAGTTCCCAGAAACTTTATGGGACCAGGAGCTCCCTTACTCAAAACAACACTTTATAGCCAAACTTCTCTTTTTGTACATGAAACTGCTAAGTCTCAGATACTAAGTCTAACTAATTAATTGCTAAATCTGACTGTCACAACTAAATTAGAGAATTTGAGTTCAGGCACTCATGCTATGTTTATAAGAGACTATGACTGTTTATTGGCTGTTCATTTTGAAAGTATTGGTGGGTTTCTTGTTCCTGGTCACCCAGCTCCTGACAACCTGGCCACCCTTGATGTTCCTGGCATCTATGTCAACAAGAGTCACTATTTCACCTAACTGGCCCCATTAGAGTGAGAGCCTCAGGATATGTGTTTACCTTACACCCAGCCACTCCCCAGGACACTCTCCAGAAGCTGATCTTTGTTGCTATCTATTCACCTCCTGAACCCTGCTGGTTCAGTTTTCTGGGTACCTGAAGGTGGTTACAACAGTATGGAACTCAGCATGGAAAACTGTAGCCCTTAACTCCCCTCTTTATATCTTTTACGTTTCTTCTTCATAAAGTCTTGGCTTTATAGTAATAAACTTGTATTTTAATTTACCTTAAAAGAACTTAATTTTGTAAAACATTTTTTAATCCAATAAATCTTCATTTAAAAAAAAAGGTGTCTTTAATGTTACATACTGGGTAGCCCTGTTATAAAAGGCCTTTGAAATGAAGACAGTAGACTATATAAGGTGCTTATTGAAATAACCAGGACTCAAGGTTTATTTTAAGAAGCGGTCTTCATATCAGTTGCATCAGAATCCCTAGGGGAGCTTGTTAAAATTTGGATTCCCATGACCCACTGCAGCCCAACTGAAGTAGAATATTTCTGTAAATGATAATAGAGTTGTTGCTGGAATTCAATGTGTCTAGCACAGGGCTTTTTCATATTGGCTGCACATTAGATCATCTGGGAAGTTTGGAAAACACCAGGTGATTGTAATGCACAGTCAAGGTTGAGAACCCCGGACCTAACACTTATTAGATGCCCAGTAATTGATAGATAGCCCTGTTAGACAAATAAAAGCTAGTAACTAATTAAAAACCCATCTCTAAATATAATTTACTAAGGGAAAGGGGAAGATCAATGAAATCTCCAGTATAATTTTTTTTTACTTCAAATAAGACTAGATCTTGGGTATTTATCCCCCCAAATACATATAGTTAAATGATTTTACATTAGGTAAAAATAAATAGCATTTAAATCATGAATAGCACTGGTAACTTTATATAACACAACTCCTTTTCTTGAGTAAAGTCCTACTTTAAAACATGGATTCTAGAATACAATGTCAAGAAGAAATAAAACCATAATTCAATTACTGAAAAATCCAAATTCCCATCTGATAATAAAGAAGTGATGACAAACACTTTTATTTATTGCATACCTACTGTGAGACATTTCAAATTATCATTTAAAATTAAAAATTATTTAGATATATTAACTATTTTTTCACAATATCCCTAAGAGTTAATATCACATCCAAATCTTCACCTCGTACGTTTAAAGTGAAAGCAAACATGTAGCAAAAAATGCTAGAATGAATCACCTGTCCCCATGTATTGTTTCTTTTATAAAGAATTCTTTATTGGAATTAAATTTCCATAAACATCTCTTAAATTGTGATTTTTTTCCTTTAAAAGTTCACACAGTGGCATTCTTCTTGGTGTATAATCACCTACTTTGTTATATTATGAAAAGCATGAGAGCTGAAGTACAAACTATTCCATATTATAATAATGTCAACTTTGCTAGATTATATGAAATGTCATTTAAAAATCAGACAATAAGTTTTGTTTAGTATAGTTAGATTGAATTCAGTATGCAAAAAAGGACATTTCTTAAAAATTGAGTTTAAGGGCGCCTGGGTGGCTCAGTTGGTTAAGCGGCTGCCTTCGGCTCAGGTCATGATCCTGGAGTCCCGGGATCGAGTCCCGCATCGGGCTCCCTGCTCGGCAGGGAGTCTGCTTCTCCCTCTGACCCTCCTCCCTCTCATGCTCTCTGTCTCTCATTCTCTCTGTCTCAAATGAGTAAATAAAATCTTTAAAAAAAAACTGAGTTTTGGGCGCCTGGGTGGCTCAGTTGGTTAAGCGACTGCCTTCGGCTCAGGTCATGATCCTGGAGTCCTGGGATCGAGTCCCACATCGGGCTCCCTGCTCGGCAGGGAGTCTGCTTCTCCCTCTGACTCTCCCCCCTCTCATGCTCTCTCTATCTCATTGTCTCTCTCAAATAAATAAATTTTAAAAAAAAATCTTAAAAAAAAATTGAGTTTAATATTACAAACACATATTTTAAAAAATAATAATCCAATAAATTTAGGAAAAAACCCACAATAATGGAAAACTCAGTAGAACAGGCCTTGCCTTTCAACTGACTTTAGCACATTTGTAGACAGATTCATTTTACATATTTTTTGTAAATTGCATATAATTCAAGCCTGAACTTTAAAGCAAAACAGTCATACTTCAAGCCAATGCTATAAATACCCCAATTACCTTATTAAACATTTTTATAAAATCTTAATGCATTTCTCTCTGTGACCATGACCAGAAAAAAACAACATGAAATGGAAAGCAGGACTCCAAATTGCTAATAATAGCTACACTTAGGAAAAAAAAAAAAGTTACACTTAGGTACTGGAATTTTGATTGGTATACATTTTTTAAAAGATTTTTCTAGTGTTAAAAATATTCTATAATAAGCATTCTCTACTTTTGTAATGAGAAAATCAAATAAATATCATTTGAGAAAATCAAATAAAACCAAAAACTAGAACTAGTATCTCTGGTAAGTAAGACAGAATCTTAATTTTTAGGACCAGGAAACAAGACCTGCAGCACATTTGCAGCAAAGTTCGATTGATGCTGACCCAGAAGTATTGAAGGAATATATCGTTAATTTCCCTGGATAAGGACTAGGCTCTTTCCAGAGTTTGGGGCAAGGCTGAGCTTTCTGGTTAAATGGAGTTGCTTCTGATACACAGACGTGAAGACTCTGGCACAGGGAACCAGGTAGCTTGCTCCACACGATAAGCTTCAATTATCTGGGAAATTCATTCCTTCCTAATTAGAACAGATTTTGTTATATGCTACTTTACTTAATTTTTTTGGACTCGGAAGTTAAGATTACTCAAAGTGGTCCAGTAGTCTAAACTCCAGATTTTGTTTCTGGGACATAGATAAGTGTTTGAATTCTTTTTAATTGTGGGGAAAAATGTAAATGTTTTATGTTGAAGTAGTATGATCCACTGGGCATTAGAAGTTGGGTGAGTGATTATCCTGAAAGAGTGAAGTTATTTATGGTCATTGAAGGGAAATAAGGCCATGCACATACTAAGATTTATTCGCTCCAAAATTCATTTTGGTTAATGGTGAGGTGGGTAAATTTAACATGATACTTTCTTTCTTAGCAGCCAATTTCCTTTCGTCATTTACTGAATAACATATCTTTTTGCACTGTGACTTTTTTCCTTAGCAACATATTAAAACCTTATAACTTGGTCTGTGTTAGAAAAACTTGTTTCACTGAGGTATTACTTGCTTCTCACATCAGTAATACACTTTATAGATAAGAAAACATCTTAATAACTGAAAGAAAAATTCTCCCATCGCTCTTACTACTCAGAAAATTTTAACCTATTTCCCAGTTATTATTTCAGATAAACTTAAACAGTTCTTACAAATTTGAAATAATCTAATTTGAAAAGAACCATGTTCTTTATAATAGGTTTCCGTTACCAAAAAGTAATCATATTTTAGATTTCCTTATTTTATAGTGTTCTTCAGAAATGCCCTATAAATTTAACCTCATGGTATTTTAGAATATTTTGGACATTATCAGTGAACTAATTTTTCTCATTATATCTTCTCACTCACTAATTGGGTATTTGTAGTTTTGGCATATTTATTTTGGGGTCACTTGTATTCGAGAATTTATTATTACTTATAAAGTTTTTCAGGGCACTTATTTTTATCTTCTAGGGTTTTTTTTGGTACAATATTTTTGTATCAAATAATGGCAATTTTGACTTCTACTGTTATTTTTGTTATTTTGGTTATATTAGCGGTATTTTTGTAACTCATTTTGATAATTTTTTTGCCTTTAAATTCTAATACCCTAGTTACTTTAAAGCATTCATTCATTCACCATTTATTTAGAGCTCATGCTCTATGAAGGAGAGATATAGAGATAGAGATAAGTATGTGTATAAGTGTGTATGTCTATATCTCTATCATCTATCTATCATCTATCTAATCTATCATCTATCATCTATATATCTAATCTATCATCTATCATCTATCATCTATCTATCATCAATCTATCTATCTATCTATCTATCTATCTATCATCTATCTATCTATCTATCTATCTATCTATCTCTATCATCTATCATCATTTATCTTTCTTCAGGAAATAAGGGGTCATTGACACCTGCCTGGGTCTCTCTACTTTGTGTTTGTTTCTGAGGAAAGGAGTCGCCTCTAAATCCACCTGGCACGTAGGACCCTGCTTCCTGCTGACCCACTTTCCTGCCTCTGCCTTTTCTGGGATCTACATGGCGCCAGTTCCTGGACTCTTTTTAGCCCTGCTCCACCTGCCTGTTATGACATGCTACCTCTTACTAGTCTGCCCTCACGTGTTCTGCTAGCCTGGTTTGCCACCTGTTGCTTACGACTGTCCCCTCGGACCTGGTGCCTGGCTCCATTCAAATGCACCAGCCCAGCTGGGGTCAGACCTGGCCCTGCAGCTCCAGCACCAGCCTCACTCTGCAGAATATCTTGTTCCAAGTTTCTTCTGAAATTGCCTCACCCTGCCTTTTTAGTCTAATTATTTTTTTTTTAAGATTTTATTTATTTATTTATTTAAAAGATTTTATTTCTTTACTTCACAGAGACACAGCGAGAGAGGGAACACAAGCAGGGGGGGTGGGAGTAGGAGAAGCAGGCTTCCTGCTGAGCAGGGAGCCCGACGTGGGACTCGATCCTAGGACCCTGGGATGATGACCTGAGCCGAAGGCAGACGCTTAACGACTGAGCCACCCAGGTGCCCCTAGTCTAATTATTTTTTGATAAGGTCTTTAAAAAATGTGCTAAACCTAGTCCTGACTCCTTAAAGAGTAAATATAATTCAAAGAGAAAAAAATAGTATGTTTTCTTAAAGAGGACTTGGTTGCAATAGGTATTATTGTTCTATTCAGAGGCTATTGAAATATCTGGATTTCAAATGGTCCTGAATTTTTATCTTTTGAGGGCCTATGTGCTTTTAATAGAAAGGTATGCGTGTGTGTGTGTGCACAATATTAAGAATATAAGCTATTGGCTCTGCTATTTTCAAACTGCTGTGAACTGGGAAACCAAGTTTGTTGAAGTGTCTACAATGTAAGGGGGGAAAAGGCTGTTGATAAACTACGTTTGAATAAGTAAGTTGCTCAAAGGTACAGAATTCTTTTTCATCAACTTCAGTTGTTTTAAAAGGGTTTTTTTTTTGGCATTCTGTCACGATCTTGGTTTCATTCTGGGATCACTGATAATCCTGAACAAGCGACCGTGTTGTATGCCCATTTTCCCTGCTCTCCCGCTTTTATCTGTGATCCGGCAGTGTTTGCTCCCCGATTGGAAAGATGTTTTAGCATGTGTGCGTTGGTAGGAAAATAGGCTGTCACAGAGGCGATATTATTTTACCTCCGCTATGGCAAACTTTCAACTGGACATATCTGTTTTTCTCTCGCGTGTAAGATGTTATGGCAAATGCTACATGAATAAAATCATGAGCACTTAGTCCTTGTTCACAAGCAGCTGACAATCTAGTAAGTGGGGAATGCCAGGGGATAAGAACTATTGAGGAAAAGGTAGGCGCCAAAGCACAGTTTTAGGAATGTGTAGGGTGTGCTTTTGTAGGAAGCAAGTATTCTCATTAGGCTTAGGTCTAGAAAAAAAGAGTAATACTGTGGGAAAGGATTTTTTTAAAGATTTATTTATTTATTTTTAGAGAAAGAGATTGTGTGTGGGGAGGCGAGGGGGCAGAGAGAAGGAGAGAGAAACCCAAGCAGTCTCTGCAGAGCACAGAGCCCAATGCAGGGCTGGATCTCAGGACCCTGAGATCATGACCTGAGCGGAAACCAAGAGTCGTGCACTTAACCCACTGCACCACCCAGGTGCCCAGAAAGGATTTTTTTTTTTTTTTATGAGTATAATTCAACAGACAATGAAGGCTACTGAACAGATTAGTGAAATGATCAAAGCTGAGAGCTAGGGAGATAAATCTGGCATTAAGTTGCAGAGAACTGGAAAAACAAATAAACAATGCAATTTGGTTTGGACCAAATATATATTGGAGGAGGCAGCAAACTACAGAAAGAAGACTGGGCTAGGTCCCTGAATTCAAAGGCCAGCACTACCACTGGCCATGTGGCATGAATAATTTGCGTAAAGTGGCCTAATTTAGACAGTATCAGGAAACTTCTGTTTTTGAAGATGGGAGTAATTAGCATTCACATGTATGTTCTGTGTCTAATTAGGGAAGATCAAAGATATTATATATACAATGGTCTCTAGGTAATAAATGGGGTATGGTTGGCTAACACTGCACCTCTGAAATCAGACTTCCGGTTTTAAGCCTAGACTCTTACATTTACTTAGTGTGTCACCTTGGACAGATTATTTAACCTTTTTTGCTTTTGTTTTCTCATTTGTAAAACACAGTAGCACCTACTTCCAAGAATTGTCAGGAGATTAATGCATTAATATTTGTAAAGTCCTTAGAAGAGTGCCTGGCACATAATAACTATTCAATAAAGACAGTGGTTATTAAGTTACAATAAATAAAATTATAATAGTCTATTTTATGTAGATTATTCACATCACAATTTTAAGTGTATTCTTTAAAACATAAATACGTAACACTTCTAATAGTCCAGGGCGTAGGCATTAATCCTGTTAGCATGCATCAATTTAGGAATGTGGTGTCCTTAGACTCATGAAATTCTGTGTTCCAGTATGAAGTCCAGCAAGTGAATTCATCATATCTTCCAGGGCAATTCACCTGGTTATAAATACTAAGTGAGTAAGAACATAGTAAATTCTATGGAAAGCACTTGGAGCATGTCGAGTTTTATTTTTAATGTTTAAAACACCAATTGTTAGTGCTTTGGGAATGTGGTAGGTAAATAACCGAAGTAAATAAATATTTCCCATATTGTGCTCATTCAAGCAGAAGAGCAGAACACTTTGATAGATTTGTGAAAATAATACATAAATATTTTATGTTATTTTAATAAATTTTTAGAGTTTAAAATTTACTCATGTTTGTAAAAGTGGAATTATTTCAAACACAAAGAGAACTTTAAAAAATGATATAAACTTTTTCACTCATTACTTAATGAGTGAAATCTGTGTGGTCATATAGCCCCAAATGCTTCAAATTTTAAACCAAGATTTGTAAATGCATTTGAAACCCTTGGGGATCCTCCTGATTCTATGTCAATCCATCACTGCACCTGTGTTCCTCTCATGTCAGAAGAAACCACAGTTCTCATGTGAAATAATGCATAAAAAATATGTACTATTTGTTGTATTTTTAAGAACTCTGTAAATGGTGTATTGTAACTATTTTGTGACTACTTTTTCATTATCCTTCTATTTTTTAAATCAACTTTATTGAACTATAATTTACATGAAATAAAATCCACTCATGTATACAAATTTTTAAATATTTTATTTATTTATTTAATTTAGAGATTGAGAGAGAGAGAGTGGAGGGAAGGGTGAACGGAGAGGGGGAGAGAGAATCTCAAGCAGTTTCCATGCTGAGCATAGAGCCCGACTTGGGGCTCAATCTCACAACTCTGAGATTATGACCTGAGCTGAAGTACAGGGGTACCTGAGTGGCTCAGTCAGTTAAGTGGCCAGTTCTTGGTTTTGGCTCAGGTCATGATCTCATGGGTTCTGAGATCAAGCCCCCTATAGGGCTCTGCGTTCAATGGGGAGTCTGCTTGAAGATTCTCTCTTTCCACCCCTCCCCCCCACTTATGCACTCGCATCGTCTGTCTCTGAAATAAATAAATAAATCTTAAAAAAGAACATTATTAACACAAGTCTTTTTTGAGAAATAGATTTTAATTTCTCTTAGATAAATGCCTAGGAGTAGAAATGCTGGATAAAATGGTAATATGGTCTTATGTTTAACTTTGTAAGAAATTACAAAACTTTTTTCAGAAGTGGCTACCATTTACTTCCAGTTCCAACTGTTCTAGATCCTTGCCAAGATGACTTGATATGACCAGTCAATTTAATTTTAATCAATCATTTTAATTTATCTCATTCTGATTTTAATTTGCATTTCCTTGATGACTAATGATATTGAGCACCTTTTCATGTATTGGCCATTTGTGTGAGTATGTGTGTCGGGGGGCGGTGGTGGTGGGTGTATGTGTACTATTCTGTAAATATACACGTATTCCGGATACAAGTCTCTTGTGACATTCTCCCAGCCTGTGGTTTGACCTTTCATTTTCTTACTAGTATCTTTTTTTTTTATTATTATGTTATATTAATCACCATACATTACATCATTAGTTTTTGATGTAGTGTTCCATGATTCATTGTTTTCGTATAACACCTAGTGCTCCGTTCAGTACATGCCCTCTTTAATACCCATCACCAGGCTAACCCATCCCCCGACCCCCCTCCCCTCTAGAACCCTCAGTTTGTTTCTCAGAGTCCATAGTCTCTCATGGTTCGTCTTCTCCTCCAATTTCCCCCCCTTCATTTTTCCCTTCCTTCTAATTTCTTTTTTTTAACATATAATATATTACTCATTTCAGAGGTACAGGTCTGTGATTCAATGGTCTTACACAATTCACAGCACTCACCATAGCACATACACTCCCCAGTGTCTATCACCCAGCCACCCCATCCCTCCCAACCCCACCATTTCAGCAACCCTCAGTTTGTTTCCTGAGATTAAGAATTCTTCATATCAGTGAGATCATATGATACATGTATTTCTCTAACTTATTTCACTCAGCATAATACCCTCCAGTGCCATCCACATCATTGCAAATGCCAAGATTTCATTCCTTTTGATGGCTGCATAATATTCCGTTGTATATATATACCACTTCTTCCTTATCCATTCATCTGTCGATGGACGTCTTGGCTCTTTCCTTGGCTATTGTGGACATTGCCGCTATAAACATCGAGGTGCATGTACCCATTCGGATCCCTACATTTGTATCTTTGGGGTAAATACCCAGTAGTACAATTGCTGGGTCGTATGGTAACTCTATTTTCAACTTTTTGAGGAACCTCCATACTGTTTTCCAGAGTAGCTGCACCAGCTTGCATTCCCACCAACAGTGTAGGAGGGTTCCCCTTTCTCCGCATCCCCGCCAACATCTGTCTTATCCTGACTTGTTAATTTTAGCCATTCTGACTGGTGCGAGGTGGTATCTCATTGAGGTTTTGATTTGGATTTCCCTGATGCCAAGTGATCTTAAGCACTTTTTCATGTGTCTCTTGGCCATTTGGATGTCTTCTTTGGAAAAATGTCTGTTCCTATCCTCTGGCCATTTCTTGATTGGATCATTTGTTGTTTGGGTGTTGAGTTTGATAAGTTCTTGATAGATTTTGGATACTAGCCCTTTATCTGATATGTCATTTGCAAATATCTTCTCCCATTCTGTCAGTTGTCTTTTGGTTTTGTTGACTGTTTCCTTTGCTGTGCAAAAGCTTTTTATCTTGATGAAGTCTCAATAGTTCATTTTTGCCCTTGCTTCCCTTGCCTTTGGTGATGTTTCTAGGAAGAAGTTGCTGCGGTTGAGGTCGAAGAGGTTGCTGCCTGTGTTCTCCTTTAGGATTTTGATGGACTCCTGTCTCACATTTAAGTCTTTCAACCATTTTGAGACTATTTTTGTGTGTGGTGTAAGGAAATGGTCCAGTTTCATTCTTCTGCATATGGCTGTCCAAGTTTCCCAACACCATTTGTCGAAGAGACTGTCTTTTTTCCATTGGACATTCTTTCCTGCTTTGTTGAAGATTAGTTGACCATAGAGTTGAGGGTCCATTTCTGGGCTCTCTATTCTGTTCCGTTGATCTATGTGTCTGTTTTTGTGCCAGTACCTTACTGTCTTGATGATTACAGCTTTGTAATAGAGCTTGAAGTCCGGAATTGTGATGTTACTAGCTTTGCTTTTCTTTTTCAACATTCCTCTGGCTACTCGGGGTCTTTTCTGGTTCCATACAAATTTTAGGATGATTTGTTCCATTTCTTTGAAAAAAGTGGATGGTATTTTGATGGGGATTGCATTGAATGTGTAGATTGCGCTACGTAGCATTGACATCTTTGTTCTTCCAATCCATGAGCATGGAAGGTTTTTCCATTTCTTTGTGTCTTCCTCAATTTCTTTCATGAGTATTTTATAGTTTTCTGAGTACAGATTCTTTGCCTCTTTGGTTAGATTTATTCCTAGGTATCTTATAGTTTTGGGTGCAATTGTAAATGGGATCAACTCCTTAATTTCTCTTTCTTCTGTCTTGTTGTTGGTGTATAGGAATGCCACTGATTTCTGTGCATTGATTTTATATCCTGTCACTTTACTGAATTCCTGTTTGAGTTCTAGCAGTTTTGGGGTGGAGTCTTTTGGGTTTTCCACATAAAGTATCATATCATCTGCAAAGAGTGAGAGTTTGACTTCTTCTTTGCCGATTTGGATGTCTTTTATTTCTTTTTGTTATCTGATTTCTGTGGCTAGGACTTCTAATACTATGTTGAATAGCAGTGGTGATAGTGGACATCCCTGCCGTGTTCCTGACCTTAGGGGGAAAGCTCTCAGCTTTTCCCCATTGAGAATGATATTTGCTGTGGGTTTTTCATAGATGGCTTTTATGATATTGAGGTATGTACCCTTTATCCCTATACTCTGAAGAGTTTTGATCAAGAAAGGATGCTGTACTTTGTCAAATGCTTTTTCTGCATCTATTGAGAGGATCATATGGTTCTTGTTCTTTCTTTTATTAATGTATTGTATCACATTGACTGATTTGCAGATGTTGAACCAACCTTGCAGCCCAGGAATAAATCCCACTTGGTTGTGGTGAATAATCATTTTAATGTACTGTTGGATCCTATTGGCTAGTATTTTGGTCAGAATTTTTGTATCCATGTTCATCAAGGATATTGGTCTGTAACTGTCCTTTTTGATGGGGTCTTTGTCTGGTTTTGGGATCAAGGTAATGCTGGCCTCATAAAATGAGTTTGGAAGTTTTCCTTCCATTTCTATTTTTTGGAACAGTTTCAGAAGAATAGGTATTAATTCTTCTTTATATGTTTGGTAGAAATCCACTGGGAAGCCATCTGGCCCTGGGCTTTTGTTTGTTGGGAGATTTTTGATTACTGCTTCAATTTCCTTAGTGGTTATAGGTCTCTTCAGGTTTTTTATTTTTTCCTGGTTCAATTTTGGTAGTTTATACATCTCTAGGAATGCATCCATTTCTTCCAGATTATCTAATTTGTTGGCATATAGTTGCTCATAATATGTTCTTACAATTGTTTGTATTTCTTTGGTGTTGGTTGTGATCTCTCCTCTTTCATTCATGATTTTATTTATTTGGGTTATTTCTCTCTCTCTCTCTCTCTTTTTTTTTTTTTTTGATAAGTCTGGCCAGGGGTTTATCAATCTTGTTAATTCTTTCAAAGAACCAGCTCCTAGTTTTGTTGATCTGTTCTACTGTTCTTTTGGTTTCTATTTCATTGATTTCTGCTCTGATCTTTATTATTTCTCTTCTCCTGCTGGGCTTAGGCTTTATTTGCTGTTCTTTCTCCAGCTCCTTTAGGTGTAGGGTTAGGTTGTGTATTTGAGACCTTTCTTGTTTCTTGAGAAAGGCTTGTATTGCTATATACCTCTTAGGACCGCCTTTGCTGCATCCCAAAGATTTTGAACTGTTGTGTTTTTATTTTCATTGGTTTCCATGAATTTTTTTAATTCTTCTTTAATTTCCTGGTTGACCCATTCATTCTTTAGTAGGATGCTCTTTAGCCTCCATGTATTTGAGTTCTTTCCAACTTTCCTCTTGTGATTGAATTCTAGTTTCAAAGCATTGTGGTCTGAAAATATGCAGGGAATGATCCCAATCTTTTGGTACTGGATGAGATCTCATTTGTGACCTAGGATGTGATCTCTTCTGGAAAATGTTCCATGGGGACTAGAGAAGAATGTATTCTGTTGCTTTGGGATGGAATGTTCTGAATATATCTGTGAAGTCCATTTGGTCCAGTATATCATTTAAAGTCTTTATTTCCTTGTTGATCTTTTGCTTAGATGATCTGTCAATTTCAGTGAGGGGGGTGGTAAAGTCCCCTACTATTATTGTATTGTTGTTGATGTGTTTCTTTGCTTTTGTTATTAATTGCCTTATATAATTGGCTGCTCCCATGTTAGGGGCATATTTACAGTTGTTGGATCTTCTTGTTGGATAGACCCTTTAAGTAGGATATAGTGTCCTTCCTCATCTCTTATTATAGTCTTTGGTTTAAAATCTAATTTGTCTGATATAAGGATTGCCACCCCAGCTTTCTTTTGGTGTCCATTAGGATGGTAAATGGTTTTCCACCCCCTCACTTTCAATCTGGGGGTGTCTTTGGGTCTAAAATGAGTCTCTTGGAGACAGCATATTGATGGGTCTTGTTTTTTTTTATCCAATCTGATACCCTGTGTCTTTTGATTGGGGCATTTAGCCCATTTACATTCAGGGTTACTATTGAAAGATATGAATTTAGTGCCATTGTATTGCCTGTAAGGTGACTGTTACTGTATATTGTCTGTGTTCCTTTCTGGTCTATGTTGCTTTTAGGCTCTCTCTTTGCTTAGAGGACCCCTTTCAATATTTCTTGTAGGGCTGGTTTCATGTTTGCAAATTCCTTTAGTTTTTGTTTGTCCTGGAAGCTTTTTATCTCTCCTTCTATTTTCAATGATAGTCTAGCTGTATATAGTATTCTTGGCTGTATATTTTTCTCATTTAGTGCTCTGAATATATCCTGCCAGTCCTTTCCGGCCTGCCAGATCTCTGTGGATAGGTCTGTTGCCAGTCTAATGTTTCTACAATTGTAGGTTACAGACCTCTTGTCTCTAGCTGCTTTCAGGATTTTCGCTTTGTCTCTGAGACTCGTAAGTTTTATTATTAGATGTCAGGGTGTTGACCTATTTTTATCGATTTTGAGGGGGGTTCTCTGTGCCTCCTGGGTTTTGATGCCTGTTTCCTTCCCCAAATTAGGGAAGTTCTCTGCTATAATTTGCTCCAATATACCTTCTGCCCCTCTCTTTCTTCTTCTTCTGGGATCCCAATTATTCTAATATTGTTTCATCTTATGGTATCACTTATCTCTTGAATTCTGCCCTCGTGATCCAGTAGTTGTTTATCTCTTTTTTTCTCAGTGTCTTTATTTTCCCTCATTTGGTCTTCTATATCACTAATTCTCTCTTCTGCCTCATTTATCTTAGCAGTTAGAGCCTCCATTTTTGATTGCACCTCATTAATAGGTTTTTTGATTTTGACTTGGTTAGATTTTAGTTCTTTTATTTCTCCAGAAAAGATTTCTCTAATATCTTCCATGCTTTTTTTCAAGCCAGCTAGTATCTTTAAAATCATCATTCTGAACCCTAGTTCCAACATCTTACTAATGTCCGTATTGACTAGGTCCCTGGCAGTTGGTACTGCCTCTTGTTTTTTTTTTTTTTTTTTTTTTGGTGATTTTTTCCATCTTGTCATTTTGTCCAGAGGAGAATAGATGAATGAAAGAACAAAATGCTAACAGGGTAACATTTTGTCCAGAGGAGAATAGATGAATGAAAGAACAAAATGCTAACAGGGTAACATTTTGTCCAGAGGAGAATAGATGAATGAAAGAACAAAATGCTAACAGACCCCAGAAAAATATACACTAAAATCAGAACAGACCTGAAACCAGGGGAAAAGAAAGGGAAAGAAAGAAAAAAGGAAAAAAGAAAAAGAGATAAAAAAAAAAAAAACAGAATATGATCAAATATGATCAGGCTGGTGCATAGATCAGTGCCACACACTGGATTTTGGGCATCTTTTGGTCTGTTAGAAGAAAGTGCCTCCCAAAATTTTAAAGAAAGAAAAACTTATGTATGTACAAAAATAAGGGTAAATATGATGAAGGGATGGAATATGACTGTAAAGATGAAAATTATAAAGGATTTTATAAAAGGAATTGATAAGATAAGTTGGGTGAAAAAAGAAAGAAGATTTAAGAAAAAAAAAAGGGGGAGAGAATGTGATCAGGCAGGAAACTAGAACAAAGCCATACACTAGAGATTTAGGGTATATTTTGTCTGTTAGAAGAAACTATCCCAAAATTTTAAAGAGAGAACAACTTATATACATATACCAAAAGTGAGGTTAACTACTATGAAGGGATACAATATGACTCTAAAAATGAAAAATAAAAAAAAAATTTTGAAAAAGGGATTGATAAGATGTTGGTTGAAAAAGGGAAAAAGAAAAATTCAAAAAAAAAAAAAGAAAAGAAAAAAAAGAAAATCAAAAAAACTAACTTTGAAAGACTAAAGAATCATGGGAAAAAAGCCATGAATTCTATGTGCAGTATTCCTCTAGTGCTGGCATTCTGCTGTTCTCATTGATCGGTAAACTTGGTCTTAGCTGGCTGTTCTTGCTGATCTTCTGGGGGAGGGGCCTGTTGCCGTGGTTCCCAAATGTCTTTGCCAGAGGTGGAATTGTCCCGCCCTTGCCGGGGGCCGGGCTAAGTAATCTGCTTGGGTTTGCTCTCGGGAGCTTTTGTTCCCTGCAAGCTTTCCGTTCAGCTTTGGAGGATGAGAGTAAAAATGGCAGCCTCCCAATCACTGCCCTGAAGGAGCCAAGAACTCAGGGCCCCACTCCTCAGTGTGCCCCCAGAGAAAAGCAGTCAATCACTCCCGTCTCCCTGGTCTCCGTCCGCACTCCGTGCTCACCCAGCCTATGATCGAGTGTTTCTATCTCTGGCACATGACCCCCTGTGGAGTCTCCAAACCCAGCAGATCCCTGCAGTGCACTCCCGTGCTGCTCCTCCTAGGGGAGGAAGGGGAGTCTCCCCGGACCTGCCGCTTGTTGGGGTCCCTGCTGGAGGGGCAGTGGCCCGACTGTGCCGTGGATCACGGTTTATGGCAACCCCAAGCTGAGAGCCTGCTCCTCGGCTCCATCTTTGCAGCCAGCTTCCCCACTCCGATACCTGGGAGCTCTGCCGCACTCAGGCACCCCCGGTCTTTCTGTGACCCCGAGGGTCCTGAGACCACACTGTCGCAGCGAGGGTTCCACCCCCTGCTTAGCCACTAGAGTGATGTCCCTCAGCGGAGCCAACTTCTAAAAGTTCCCATTTTGTGCTCTGTGGCTCTATCACTTGCTGGTAGCGGCCGACAGAGGCCCCGTCCCCCACCGCCTATCTTCCCAAATATCACCTTGGATTCACTTCTCCGCACATCCTGACTTCCAGAAAGTGGTCGCTTTTCCGTTCAGAGAGTTGCTGCTATTCTTTTCTCCGATCTCCTGTTGAGTTCGTAGGTGTTCAGAATGGTTTGATCCCTATCTAGCTGAATTCCTGGGGCCAGATGAAATTTAGGTCTCTTACTCCTCCGCCATCTTGCTCTTCCCCCTTAATAGTGTCTTTTGAAGAGCAGGTTATAATTTTGATGAAGAACAATTTATTAATTTTTATGTTATGTTTCATTTTTGTACTCTAAGAAATCTTTGCCTATCCCAAGGTAATAAGGATTTTCTTAGTTTCTTTTCTATAAGCTTTATAGTTTTAATGATTTTATTTAGGTCTGTATTACATTTCAATTTAATTTTTCTATTTGTTAAATGATATGGAGATAAAAATTCATGTTTTTCCAAATGGACATTCAGTTGTTCCAACACTATCTATTGGAAAGACATTCTTTTTCCCATTGAATTACCTTGTCATCGTTGTTGAAAAACAATTGGCCATATATGTGTGGATTTATTTTTTGACTTTCTATTTTTTCTTTTAATGAGTACACTATATATCTATAGTGTAAATCATTAAACTGTGTTCTATTTAAAATTTATTTTCACTATTCTAGGTCTTTGCATCATTTCTATATAATTGCAAAACCAGCTTATCAATTTCTAGAAAAGAAAAGCCTTATGGGATTAAGATTGAAATTCCAGGGGCACCTGGGTGGCACAGTTAGGCATAGGAAACTTGGTTTTAGCTCAGGTCATGATCTCAGGTTTGTGAGACTGAGCCCTGTGTCAGGCTCCACACTTAGCATGGAGTCTGCTTGAGATTCTCTCTCTTTCTCTCCTTCTGCCTATCTCACTCATGCTGTCTTTCTCTCTTTCTCTTTCTAAAATAGATTAAAAAAATCTTAAAAAAAGATTGATATTCCATTGAATCTATAGATCAATAGAACTGATATCTTAGCAAATTGATTGATATTCCATTGAATCTATAGATCAATAGAACTGATATCTTAGCAAATTGAGTTTTTGAGTTCATGGACATGCATTTAAAAAATAATTTGAATATTCTTTAATTCTTCACATCAATATCATTTCTGGTATACAGATCCTGTACATACTTTTTAAATTTATTCTTAAGCATGTTTATAGATGCTATTGTTAATGGCATTTTTAATTAAATTTTCAGTTGTTCATTGATCATATGTAGAAATAAAATTGATCTTTGTATCTTGATCTTATATCCTGTAACCTTTTTAAAGCTACTTATCATACTTAGCAGCTTTTTAAAAAATAGATTTCTCAAGGATTTCCTCACACATGATTATACCTTCTACTCACATAGACAGTTTTGTTTCTTCCTTTACAAGCCTTATCTCTTTTATTTCTTTTTCTTGCTTATTGTAATGGCTAGGAACACCCGTACAATGTTGAATAGAAGTTGTGAGAGTAGGTATTTTTGCCTTTTTCTTGATCTTAGGGTGAAGGCCTTCAATGTTTCACTATTAAGTATGACATTAGCTCTAGCTTTTTTGTAGTTGCCCTTAATCAGTTTTAGGAGATACTTTCAGCACTTTGAATATGTCATTGCATTGTCTATTGGCTTACATTATTTCTGAATAGAAGCCAGCATATTTTCTTATCTTTGAACCCCTGAATGGGGTCTCTTATTTTCTTTGTTGCCTTTAAAATTTCTATCTTTATCCTCCACTCTCAGTAACTTGATTATGATATGCAGCTCCCACTCTTACTAAACATGGTCTCTGGCACAGCAATTAAACTTTGATTATATTTACCTGTAATATGGGACTCCACAGATCTTAAAGGATTTTGTAAGGATTACTTGGGATGATGTAGGGTGCCTGGGTGGCTCAGTTGGTTAAGCGACTGCCTTCGGCTCAGGTCATGATCCTGGAGTCCCTGGATCGAGTCCCGCATTGGGCTCCCTGCTTAGCAGGGAGTTTGCTTCTCCCTCTGACCCTCCCCCCTCTTGTGCTCTCTCTCTCTCTGTCTCAAATAAATAAATAAAATCTTTAAAAAAAAAAAGGATTACTTGGGATGATGTATATAAAAGTATTCTAAAAAGTTTAAAATTTACTACAATGACTTCCTAATCCAAGTATATTTGCAGTGAAAATTAAAATAGAAACATAGTATTGTTAACAGGAGAATAATGAATGTTGTTACCTTGTATTAAGTTACAGTTTTGTTTTCAAATGACTGTATTGCAGACACTGATTCAGAATATCCAGTTGAAACGTCCAAAATCAAAATTTCCTTGACTTGTTTTCCAAATCACATTTTATGTTATTTGTGCACATCTCTATCTATTCATTTTAGTCCTTTAGAAATTCCTTGAGAATGCTCAAATCATTCAGGAAAAAAACATCAGCTGTCTTATTTAGCAGAAGTCAATATAACTGCCATAATTTTCAATAAGTGCATGTGAAACATACACAGTGTATGACATACAAATATGGCACCAATACTGAAAGTATAATACAACCTAAAAATGAAATGCATTATGTTACTGATAAACATTACACACTGACCAGTCTGGGTAAAAGATTAACTTTGCAGAGTTCATTGTACTTTTATGAAACACTTTCATATGCACAATCTAATCTATTCCTCAGAACATCTTCATGAGCTGGTAAGTGTAAGACTCCTGCTTCCACATGAAAACTCTATGTATAGTTATTTATGAAGTCATTTAACATGAAATATTACTTGTCCTAAAAAGGCAATCTGTTTTGCCATGATTATGCTTTATAAACTTTTTCCCCCCATATTTTCACTTTCTCATATCATTCAGTTGAGAATTTCAGATCATTCTGTGTTCCAGGCTTCATCAAAAATTTCATGTGAGTTTTCTGTAAGTTTGCATGAAAATGGACTTGCCACAATAATGTCATGGACTTGTAGGATGAATACTTTGTTGAACTTAAATTCCATTTCTAAAATCTACTGTTTGGTACCAGATGTGGAGAGTGAATCGCCATCTTTTCTATGAAGAGGGCAAGGTTTAATTAGCCTTTTTCAAAAGACTTATTATACATTTCACCTATAAACTGAAAGAAGAAAATTACGTGTTTTAAAGCAGGATGAAAGTAGAGGTGATAGCCACAGCTGCTCTCGTCTCTGGCAAACCATTCTGAGAGGCTCCAGTTTCATTTGGTTCAGATGAAACACATGTTGCTCATTTATTGTACATGTGTTTCAATGTATTTTGACAAATCTGATCTAAAAATGTTACAGATGTTCCTCATTATTCTAATTTGCACTTAGTAGCAATAGATACCGATAGAACGTGTCTATGTACCAGCTGTTTCACAATATAATTAAGAGAAAATTTAGCTATCATTAATATATGTGAGTTTCAATTCAATTTTAGGTATAGTTTTGTGATACAGCTAGTGAGCGATACACTTTCAACAGGTGTTCTAATTTTTTTCTGTAAATGAAGACAAAGCTTTTTTTTTTAAACAGGTTTCAAATAATTTCAGGTGGACATGAAATTATTCTGATCTTAACGTCTTTTAGAGATTTGCTATTCAATGTATGACCTGAGATCAGGCAGTGGTATTATAACTTGAGTACTTACTAGAAGTGAAGAATCTCAGATCCTACCCTAGATCTACTGAAAGAGTCTGCATTTTAACACAATCCCTAGGTGATCTGTATACACATTAGAGTTTGACTAGCACTGTTTTAGAAGAGGTCTTACATTAAAACTCTGTTTTGTACACACATATATGCATACACATATGGGTCAAACCTGCAACTCTATGCTGTACACATCTGTTTATACAGATATTGTAAAGAGTGGGCTGGCCTGTAGATTGAACTGTTTATTTTCTTATTATTTAATACATTAAAAAGTAACCTCACCAAAGGCTGTCTTCCATGAATTAAAAAAACCCATATTCATAAGTCCTGGCGCACCACACTTTTTCATTGACTGATACATAAAGGAAACTGAAGAGCTTCTACTCCAACTTAAATCTTTTAGAATTCTCATTTTTTACTGTTTTCTGTAACTTTCTACAGAATAAAGTTGGTTGTGTACAATAGTGGATTTTATTATTACACTGCTTTGCCATGAAAAAACAAGAAGCAGGACTGCTTATAAGATTAAAGAATTTAATTTCTTGGGAAATAAATTTGATTTTAAAATATCTTACTACTGATGGTTACCTTGGGAAATCACTGTATGTTAATTAAATATATCATACTCTAGTACTATATTATACGTATATATAATTTACTGCATTATATTATTTAAGGTAATTATCAATTATATCTCAATATGTGATATAAAATAAAATTTATACTTAAAAGGACCTCTGAATCATGCTGCAAAGTAACTCAATTCCTTAAAATTTAATTTTATTGGCCATCACATTTCCTATATGTATATGTTAGCAGAAATAAGCATAAGGTGTAATTCTTATCATAGAAGAAATAGAATAACTGATACTATTTCATTTTATGATCCTTAATTGAAATCTATGACAAAATAATTTTATATAGTTCAAAATTACTTAGTACATTGTCACTATCTAACAAAAAGGAGGTTGAAATATGTTAAGAAAAAATCTCTAATTTGCTACAACCTGGTTAATACCTTTTTTGCAGTTCCACCAAATACACACCTTCATGATCTACCTTGGGAGATGAAAAAAGATCCTTTTATGTAATCTATTCAGAAATTTCTGTTGGTACCCCAGCAGCATATCATTAGTTTACCAGCTTGCCATACATCATACATTTCTGCCCAAGAGACCTTCCAAAACTATCAATATTAGGTTGCACAGGCATCTAATAGACAAATACTCTGATACATTTAACCATGTATTTAATGATACAGCATAGTGGTACAACTTGTCCTGAAAAAGGTACAAATGTAGACAGTACAAAGTACTCTACAGCTTCCTATGAGCAATCGCACTGTTTCATTTTTCTTTTTGTTTTTCAAACTAAAGATCACAAAGCAACTTAAATAGCCCTAAGTGTCCCTGAAGAGCTACTGTGTGTTGTATAAAGGCTGAGTAATCCCGGCCGTGTCAAGGGGTTACTGTTCAGCTGTTGGAGATCACGAGATGATATCTCAGCACTCATAAAACAGAGGATTCAAAACCCAGGGGTGTACACGGAAGTACAGAGCATTAGGACAGTCCTGGAAGTTATCCACAAGGAACGTTAACACCCTGGAGGCCAAAATAACACGACCGAATCAACATTTACAATTCTTGTTCAAGATTCGATCCAATATGTGGGGAAAATTTACCTGGAAACATTCATGCTAATCTAATGATCATTTTCTATTTGGCTCATTCCAAAAATATGGAAGACTTCAAAAATCTCTGGGATCTCTTTTCTTAAACATTTTCAATGCCTATTTATTCTGTACAAAACAAAATGACTATCCTGAATTAGCTATTTCCTAGAACTATTCCTAAAATGTCAATCCATTTAGTAAGGCACAGTAACAGAAACGTAGAGCTTTCTTTAAGGTTGTGCATTTCAATTCAGAAGAGTAAGGGGGAAATTTTGGCCCCTGGGATTTGAAAATATCTTCCAGTTGTAATCTTTGGTCTGGATATTTACATGGTGGTCTCTTCCCATTCAAGCTCAACATCACCTATAACATAAAGTAACATGTCACAAGAGAGAACTGAAATTACCAGTTCAAAAGATTTAAATGTTTCATGGCAAAAATAGAGTGCAGATACAGAGGCTATTACCCTAACTTGGATTAGAGAAGAATAATAAAAATTTGTTATGTGCATTAACCAAGCTTCTAAAACATTTTTATCATGTGGTTATTATTAAATCAATGCTCCTGGTACACTAGTAAATTGGTACACGTTGCCTCTGTTTACCTTCCATGGCATCCAAAGAGTCCATCTTCTGAAGTGCTGAATAGTTAACAAAACAGATAGGCTGATTACTTCCTTTACTTGATAAGAGATCCAGAATGCATTGGTATAAAAAGATATACTGTGCCTAGACATCAAAGAAAGAGTGTTAAATAAATGGGTGGGGTGGATTTTTAAAAATTATTTCAAAAAATTACTTTTCTTATAAAGGGAGCTATACTGTCACAGTGAAAAGTAATGCTGAATTTAAAAATGTTAGATAGCTAAGCGAGAAGCACAGAATTTACCATATATATAAATGATTTTGTACCATCTCAAACATCAGGTTTTCTAAATTCCTATGGCTTCCTGTAGCTTCAAGTTTTTGTTTTGTTTTGTTTTGTTTTTTTAATACTTAGCATTGCGAAACCCCATGCTACTTTGTTTTTGCTTGCTGTGATTATAAAAAAGTGGCAAATTAGGTTATTTAAATCTGTTTATGAATTTCCTTTTTCCTGTTAGGTCTAAATGAGTAATTTTCCTTATAAATAGTTATCTTGTTAGAATGATCAGAATGGCTATCGGAATGCAGATGAGACATTTGCTTTCATTATCTGTGAGTAAACATATCTATACACCATCAGCACGTTTAAAATATGTTCGACAATTCTGTTAATCACCTGACATTTGGCCTACTTAATGTCAAATATCTGGTCTTTATTTGTAAGTACAAGGCAGTTGATCACTGAAATATCCAAACACCCAGGTCCTGGACAAGGACTCCTAACATTTCATCTGAACGTTTAAGCTAAATTCAGTACCATCTAGGTTCTTTAAGTTTTTTCAATATAATTCAATAACCTGTTAGCATTTCTGAGTTTGGACTTTCCCAAAGGTACTTAAGTTTAAGTAATAGAAAATCACCCTCCTTTTTACACAGGAAACATAACTGATGTTAAAGGAACATAATCAAATATTTATACTATATATTACATATTATCATATACATATGTATATTGACAATTGATTTAAATAGGATGTCCTCTAAAGTGACTATCTTCAGAGCTATATATTCATATCTATTGCTACTGTATCTCAAACCCTTTTTGGAACTCCTCTACTGAAACTGGCTTCAGAAACTGTTGGTCATTATTACGAGTATTTATTTCTTCAAGAATTACAAAATGTTTCCACAAACATCTCCTCAGCAGAGTGTCAGTTCCGGGAGGGCAGAACTCTGTCACATTCACTGCTCTTTTCCCATTACCTGTAATAGTGTCTGGCATGTAGTAGTTACATAACAAATGTTTGTTGACTCAGTATCATTTAATTCTCACAAGTAGCCAACCTTTACCATTTAAGGAAGGATTTCATTTGGAGAACATTCAGAAGTCATTAGGGATTAAGTTTTGTCAGTGAGTGGACGATCAAGTTACATGATCCAATTTTGGGAAGAAAGGAAGTGTCGTTATACAGTAATGAAAATCCCGTTGAAATTGCTAGTAAACTACTTCTCAAGGTAATTCTAAAAAAGTGTTTTTCAAATATATGTCACACAATGAATAACATTATTGGTAGAAATATATGGACCCGATATAATTTCTTTAAAAACAATAATCATTTGAATTGATGAGTTTGGGTAGTTTTTACAAATCACATGTGAATTTGAAGTCACATTTGATATGTGAAGCTTCAGACTGTCCGATCTCATTTTCTCCACTGGAAAGAATGATGGGTGCAAACTCTGCCAGCAGGCCAGGCTGGGCTCCACAGGGCAGGACTATATTTTCCAAGATCCCTCTGTCATGGTGTGTTATTGCCAAAGAGGCAGTGGAGGGCTCAGTTCTAGTTCCTGCCTTAGATAATCACCATACCTTAAGAATGAAACTTGTCTGATGTTTAGCTCCCTCATCCGGGAGATCATAACGCCTATGTTGTGATATTTAAAGAACTTACTATATGTAAAGTGCCTGGCAAAAAACTAGGCAACCCAAGTATATTAGCTTTTTTTTTCTTCTACCCTAAGACTTCACATCAGTAAATTTCTAGGAAAACCAGAGCAGGAAAGGGACTCATCCAGATTAACCCTTATTTGAGGGACTGGTAGCAGCTCAGGATGTTATCTCACTGAGGACTATTCTCTCAGAAAGTTCTGGAGGCTGCTATGAACTGTTTTTTGGGAGACAGTGAAAGAGCTCAAAGCTCTCTCCTGGGTCTGGGCTATGTCCCCAGAGCAGCCTTTTAGGGGTAATATATTCTGAGGTTCCCACCTCCCCACCCCTGCCCATGGCTACTGTAGGATGTGCTGAGACAGCATTCTTCATCGAAACTGCAATCATTCCCAAGTGCAACAGAGGAAAATAAGAAACCACTCTTGTGCAAGGCAATACTGGTTTGTAAGGGCTGGAGCCAAGGACTGTGGTCATTTCCCTTTTTATCATCAGAGAGAAAAGATGGTAAAGAGCAAAACTTCTGGGAAGGAAGTCAGGTCAAAGAGAGCTTCTGAGTACCAGCTTTTCAGCAAGGAGGGAATCCAGCAGAATTCTATCAGACATTTACTACATGCTGGGCATTGACCGCATGTTTGGTGCTTTAGACAGTTTCTCTTATTTAATGCTGACCATAAGTGTGTGAGAAGTATAACATGGCTATTTTACAAAAGAGAAATAACTCAAAGGGGCTAATTAAACAAGTCACAGAGCCAGGAGTTAATTAAGAAGCTGAGCTGAAATCGTAACTCAATTCTCTGACTTCAAAATTCATGCTCTTTCCATTCCCTTACCCAACTGTAACATATTGCTCGGGCTGGTTAAACAAGCACAATGTATGAAGTTTAGAGCATATATTGCATACTAAATTGTGTGAAATTATTAACAGGCATTCTTGAACACACTCTTTACAAAGTTCAGTTCCGCAAAATTATAGAGCGTGGCAAAATATTTTCAACTTTTATTACCTGAAGAGTGACTCTAGTTTCTAGAAAGAAACAAGATCCTGATCTGGCCCACCCTCTATCCTATCTAGAAGAGCCAACCAATCTTGATCAATGTCAAGAACACTGAACACTTGAGCACATGTGTAATCTAGGGACATGGGAGGAAAATGTTAGCCTTCTGTTTATTCTTATTGTTAACAAAAATAAGAAAGAATTGGGGTGTTAATAATGGTTAACAGTTGGATTGATATTGGAACCCTTATAATTGAGAACAAGCTACCTAATTTGTGGGCCCACTGCAAAATGAAAATGAGTGTTTCCTCCCTCAAAAATTATTAAAGATTTTCAAGACAGTGACAGCAAACACTAAAGTGCAGTGCCCCTTTGAGCATGGGGCCCTGTGACATTGCCCAGGCTGCACATACAGAAGTCAACCCTGGTCACAAGTTATGTTCTATTTCTGAAGTACTCCAAGGGAAGAGTGATACTTCACTCCTTTTTTCCCCTTTAGCGTATAGGGGAATGCATATGGATTACATTGCCTAGTTTTACCTAACCATCACAAAATTGCAGAGGCTTAAAAAGATTCCTACAAAGAGACCATGGATTGAAGGTAATATTTATCATGTAAGCCCAAATGAATGACAAGGAAACGGCAGGGCTGATGTTCTTTGTGTTTCTAGAATAAATTCATAGCCATCCTAGGAGGTAAAAAGAACAATAATGTAAGGAAATCTGACAAAAAGCTAGATCACTTTTTAAAAAATTATAAATAACTTAGAATATATATTTAAAATCACTATTGAAACAGAATTATCCTGTGCTATGTATCACTATCTTAATGATAATATGAAGGCATCACAATTAGTAAGATTTCAAAATACTGCTTATTTGATCTTTATCTCATGTTTTCTATTTCTCATTTTGTATATGTTTTACAATTTACATAATTTTCAATCTACATTTAAAAAATAAATATAGAGTTATTGGAGTTGAATGCTCAAACATTCTTCCTGAAAGGGTTTGTGCAGTCCACAGAGTTTAGATGTCTCTAGTCTAGAGCAGCATCTTCCTAAGAACATTAATGTTCCCCTACATGGCATTATAGATTCTGGGTCAAAAGAAATTCAAGGATTTCACAATCATGTATTTTTGGGAAATGATGCTCACAAGGGCTCAATATAACTCTCAATGTACACTCGCATAGAGGCTTTAAGAAATTCTAAGATTAGTTTAACTTCTTTTCAAACTTATTTTTAGCAAAGAACCTGTTTTCTCACACCCTTAACAACTCTGATGCTATATGAGTTTTCTAGTAGGTATTGTGGAAAACACTATTACAGCAGATCTATATATTTACTGTGAGAAAACTTCCATTTGAAGAGTATAGAAATATCAATCCAAATATACAGAGAGAAACATCTTACATATTATAGTTAGACACTCTTGGTTTAAATTTTGGTTCTCAAACATTAATTGTATAATGTTGAAATATCACTTAAATTCTTTGAATGGAACATCTGCTTCTTTATTTGTAAAGCAAAGCCAATAATACCTAGTCTGGTGATTAGTTTTATTGATACTGCTTTACAAACAAAGGATTAAATACGATAATACATATAAAGGATTATTATAGAAGATGGAACTCACTAGACACTCAATATAAGGTTTTTAGTCTCACTACCACTATACTATGTGATTTTTTTAATGAAGAAAAATCTCTATATTTTATAAATGTTTTTGCCTTTAAACCAAAACAATGAAGCAAAAAACTCCCAGGGAGTTAGTTGATAAGATGCTATGACAATTGTTATTAGTATACAACAGGGATAAATATGGACAAGAGAAATACATAGAACCCCATAACAGTCAATATTTCCAAATATAACTTTTCCAAATATAACATTCAGCATGTTTATAAAAGAAATTGATTTGATGCATTTCCTGAGCTTCCCACATTTGCCAAACACTAAAGACCCCAATTTCTGAAATACTTTCTATATGCCTATCAGTATAAATGAGCTAGGATGAGCAGTCACTAACAGTGCTGAGGGGTGACTGTGCCTCGTGGAATGTGCTTCCCCAAACCCTTCCCCTCTAGGAGGTTTATCATGTCGAAAAAGAGGGTGTCTGCTCTGCAAATAAAGTTTCAAGTCCATGCCCAACCAGACTGCTGCCATTGAGAGACTCCCTTGTAGAAATTCCAGAGCTGACATTGCACAAGATGTTAGATAACTTACCAGGTTCTGGACCATGCACATTCTTTCACTTCTCAGTTCTGCTACTAATCCATATATATCCACAAAATCGTGGTCATTTATATGTTGTGTTAGGTGGTCCAGAGCAATAAAAACTCCAGTTCTTCCAACTCCAGCACTGCAGGAAGAGTAAAATTATATGAATGTTGTTCAGCAGAAGTCTGTTCATGTTGATAGTGATGAAGAAAGTGAACTATGGTAGTAATAAATTCCAAACAGGTCCTTTTCTTATTTGGACGAACTTTTTTTTTTCCAGTGTCTTTAGATTTGTATTGTTACTAAGACTGTTTAGATAGATCAAGATGATTAACATTAGCACTCTATCAAATGTGTGAGGTTATGTTTTGTTTGTTTGTTTTTTACCAGTTGAACTTTTCCTCTTCTTTCATAATATTATAAGGGGTGTAGTTGGAGAAGTATAGAGAAGAATTTTAAAATAATTGTTGAAAATTCCTGGGGCGTCTGGGTGGCTCAGTCAGTTAAGTGTCTGTCTTTGGCTCAGGTCATGATCCCAGGGTCCTGGTTCCCTGCTCCCCAGGGAGTCTGCTTGTCCCTCTCCCTCTGCCCCTCCCCCAGCTCATGTTCTCTCTCGCTCGCTCTCTCTCAAATAAATAAAGTCTTTTTAAAAATTGTTGAGAATTCTTAACACCAGAAACTTTGTACTGAACATATTTTTGATTACCGATAGAAATGCTAAACATTAAAAACATCCACTATTTAGCCCTATAGCATTTTCTCTGTATTTATTGGCAATCTTTCATGTGTTCTTTTCACTTTCTTTTTAGATTTTATTTTTTACTTCTTATAGATAATAAAATTGAAAAGCTATTTCCTTTTAAGAAATTAGTTTAATACCCAGGGACAGGTATATGTTCCATAGAAACTGTGAATTGATAAACTTGACAAGATTTATGCAGAAATTCCCATTAGAAGGACAAGAATCTTGGTATTTGAATGGTTAACCTAGGAAGTAAATATAAAAAGAACAACAAAAGACATGTGGAAGGTCACTTAGTCTTACAAATGTTACTTTGAACAACATAAAAGTGCCATTTTTGTAGGTAAGAAATATCTTAGCAATATCCCGTGGTTCAACCATATAAGAAAGAATGAGCATTACAAAATAAATTCGATTTTGGCAACACATATACACATATGTTGAACAGTGTAATCTGTCATGACATCAGCCAATATACCTTGAGTGTCAGACCCTGTCCTAGGCATCTGGGGTACAGCTGTGAACAACAATACAAGGTCCCTGCACTTATGGAGCTTACTCTCTAGAGGACAGAGAAGGACAGTACACAACTAAGCAAACATG
Source organism: Mirounga angustirostris (assembly GCF_029215605.1). Lineage (NCBI taxonomy): Eukaryota > Metazoa > Chordata > Mammalia > Carnivora > Phocidae > Mirounga > Mirounga angustirostris. Next base: position 37,996,728 of record NW_026991713.1, read on the forward strand.
CATAGAATGTGCCCGGCAGTAATAAGTGCTATGAAGAAAGATAAATCAGGTTAGGGAGAAGGCATCTCTGATTATGTAATATTTGAAAAGAAACTTGCATGAGGGAGCACACAGTGTGGGTATTTGGGGCAGATGCACTGCAGCCCAAGGGAGTTGGGGGGAGAAGAGATTTGTTCTGTGTGTTTGAAGAAGAGCCAGGAGAGTGCAGTGGGGAGCTAAGAGGGGCAAGACATCAGAGTGTCTGATGCATGGCTGCCCTGGAATGTGAGAGGAAGAGCAGAGTCAAGGATGCCTCCAGGGTTTGGGCGCCACACAGAAGGGATCTGCCCTTTACCAAGATGGGGGATGAGAAGGAGGAGTGAGTTTGGAGATTGAATCAAGCGTTCTGTTTTAGACACATCAAATTTTCAGAGTTTTGTGGTCACTCAGGTTGTCACATCGAATTGGCAGTTAAAGGTATGTCTGAGTTGAGGTGAGAAGTTGGAGTTAGAGATAAACATTTAGTAGACAGTTTTCAATGATACTGAAAGGGAATTATTAATATGAACATACTTTTTTCTGAACTCTTTTATCCATTTCAATCACAAAGAAGGAGATTCCCTCTCTTTTTTATTATGGATTAAAGTATAGTTGACACACAATGTGACATTAGTTTCAGGTGCACAACATAGTGATTTAATAAGTTTACACGTTATGCTGTTTACTACAGTGTAGCTACTCTCTGCTCTCTGCTCTGTTTGAGGCTACAGGGCTAATATTAGGTACTTTTCTAACAGACTTTAATATCAGTGGCAGTATACATACAAGATACAGAGAAGCTGAAGGCAGCTACTTTCCATTAGAGGTTTGAATCATCAATGACCCAGCTTAAAAGCAATCACCAACTTTAGAAGCAAACTGTTACTCTATTTACACTATATACTATTCTGTTGAAAATGTTATGTATAGGGAGGGGGAAATGGAATTGGGAGGATAAAAATGACACTTTTATCTTTTGTTCTATATGCTTTTTAAATCCAAGCACTATTTAGATATTTTATAATGAGCAAGCATTTATGTATTACCCTTTTAATTTAAAAAAAAAAATACATAATATTCCCAGAAAATATATAATCATTTAAATTACATAGTGAATTTTTTCCTCTAAATAAGAGTAAAAATTTGGATGGATTGATATTTTCTTGCATCGTTAACCACATTAATTATAGTATATACCTGTTAGAAAAGTTATCAATTAATTATTGGAATTATTATAATTAGTAATGTATTAATTAATAATGTGACTAAGATACTGTTACTTAAATTTTTTTATTGCAGTACAGGATATATAACATAAAATTTACCATTTTAAACATTCTTAAGTACACAACTCAGTTGGTGTTAAGCACATTCACAATGCTGTGTAACTGTCACCACCATCCATTTCTAGAACTTCTTCATCATCCCAAACAGACGTTCTCATTAAACAACGAATTAGACAATGTACCCATTAAATAATAACCACCCTTCTCTCTCTCCCTTGAGTCCCTGGCAACCACAATTCTACTTTCTGTCTCTATGAATTTACCCATTCTAGGTATCTCATGTAAGCAAAATCATAAAATAGTGTATTATTACCTACTTTTTTCTCTAATTTACAAACTAATTGTCGAAGAGACTCAGGTTGAGACTTATTTAGATTTATTATGTTAGAAAACAATCAAATCCATCTGTCCAGAAAAAACTCTGAATTCTAAACAACCTTGAGTTTTATTTCTTAGAGTGTTAAATACCAATGAAAATAAAGCAGAGAAAAACTTCTTAACCATGTTCAAAGAGCTAGTCAAAGGAAGACGTGTGTTAGCTGAAGTTTGTAAAAAATTGTTGTCGTACTTGGGTTGGTCACTTAATTTGATCTTTATTATAAAGTTCATTTTCTTTTATTCTTTACAACACAAATTTAAAAATTTGCTTTTACAAAAAAAATGTAAATTATGGTAGTAGACTAATGCCAATTGTAATAATAAAGGATCAGATGTTTGTAAAATTCTTAAAATCCTACACACACACACACACACACACACACGCACACCTATCAATGAAGGGCTACAGTTAAAAAAAAAAAAAAAAATTAAAGACTTTCCTCTGAGAAGGCATAATCCAGTCAAGAGTTGAGGAAGATTCCCTTACCAGTAAGATACTTTCCCTTGCTTTAAGACACCTTCACTACTCATTTTATTTTTGCCATCTAACCTCTTATAAAACTAAAATTTGTTCCATTATAACCAGTAAAACATCTGAAAACTGGGAGTTGGAATGAAGCTACATTAACATCCTGCCAGAAAATAATCAACGGTATCATGATAATAAAAAGACCACACTGACTTTAAAGACCATTTCTAGTGTTTCATATAAGGTTCTGAAAGTATCTTCCTTACCTGCAGTGAACAATCATGGGTGTGGTGTCATGTGCTCTGCTTGCTCGAACCAATTTTACAAAGTGAACTAGAGGGGCACTGTTTTCCGGGACCCCATGCTCAGGCCAAGCAGTAAAGTTACACTGTCGAACAGTCATGTAATCTCCATGCTAGGTAACGTGACAGATGAAAGAAGCATGATACGATTATTAAAGTACCACAATGAAGGTGTAAGGCAGCTGATGTCCTATCTTTTGAAGGTGCTCTTTTAAAAATAACTATTTACCAAACAGAAGAAACTATGTGTTTCATGATTTCCTGCAAGATAGATCTTCTATTATAGCTACAATAAAGCAAATTGCCTTCCGGTATGAATGGAAACAATAAAAAAGCTTGCAAACAGATGATACCACACAGTGTTTATATTGCTGCAAGGGACAGTTCTAGAAATTAATTTTACTTTTAGACATTTAGAGCATTCATATTTACTATTGTGTTCCCCTCCCTTGCCTTTTTTTTACCCTTTCAATTTTCAGATCCCTGATGGTCCAATCTATTTGAACATCCTCCATTAGCTTCGTAATCACTATATCTCCAAAGACGGTAACTGGTTTGTTGTCCTCTGGCCAATACTGATGGCATCTGATCTGTATTCAGAGAAAATCACCAGTCGTAAGAACCATTGTTATATTGATCTATATATCACAGTTATTGCTACGAAGTTAAAACTGCCTTATAGATGTCCAAATTATTGATGACTCGCAGTATTAGCTGAAATTGTCACACATATATTAAGACAACTGTAAAATAACATCTTGTGAAAAGATTTTCCGATAACTTACCCGCCCTTTTTCAAAACACTGCGTTAGCATTACTAATGTTTTCGCTCTGGTTTCCCACACCATTCTCCAAAAATCCCCAACAGTTCCTGGTAATGGACCTTGAGTGGCAATAAATTCGTTTGGACATAAGTAGCCCTAAAAGGATATAATTGCAACATTAAATCAACATTTACATATACAGTGTTTTTTAGTTTTTGAGCAACAGATAAAAATATACTAGTTATAAAATATATAATAGAATGTGGAATTCACCCACAATCTCACTATCCAGAATGAAGTACCATTAATATTTTGGTGATTTCTTTCAGTATTAAAATATGTACATTCCTCCATTGAAATAATATTTATGAGTTTCTACTGTGTGCCAGGCATTGTCCTAGGAATTGGGGATTCATCACTGACAAAACACACTAAAATTCCCACTTATTTATTTTATATTCTTTATATTTATATAAATGAATATATTGATATTTACTTTATATTTTTATTTATTATATAATAGGAGAGATAGACATTAAGTCCATTAAGTCTGTTAAATAAGCAAGTTACATAGAACTTTTAAAAGTGGTAAGTGCTATGAAAGAGGGCTTTAGAAAATAGGATGTTCAGAAAAGAATCACTGGTGATATCTTAGGAAAGACTTGAAGAAGTAAGGGAGTAAGCTCTGCAGGATTTGGGGGCAAGTGTTCCTGGTAGAAAGTCAAGTATAACAACATTAAAGGAAAAATGTGTCTAGAATTTTCTATGAACACCAAATGGCTAGAGTGGAGTAAACGAGGAGGGGACAGTTATAGAAGATGACATAAGAATGAACAGAGGAGGGAGGGTAAGGGTGCTTTAGGTCCTAAGAGGTAATTGCAAGATTTTGGTTTTTACTTGGGATGATCTAGAAACCTGTTGAAAGGTTTTGAACATATAGAGTGTATGGTTTAACAGTTTTGCTCTGATTTCTATAAGAAGACCAGCCTTTTAACCACCTTTTAAGGTGCAAGGAGGAGAACAGCTAGAAGATTTTTGCAATGATCCAACCAAGGGGGTAGTTTGGGTGATAACAGGGGGATGGTGAGAAGTGACAGGATCTGGATATATTTTGAAGACAGAGTCAATAGAATTTGTTGATGCATTGGATATTGGGTATAAGAATCAGTAAAAATTTCAAAGGAAGATTGGGAAGACTTTGGGATATGCAGGTTTGAAGGGAAAATTAGGAATTCATTATGGCCCTATTAAACTTGAAATCCAAGTGGGAATATCGTGAAGGCAATTGGGTATATGAGTTTGGAATTCAGGAACAAATCCAAACTGGAAACATAAATTTGAAAGTAATCATCACACAGATCTCAGTTAAAACACAAGAATGGATGAAATTATCAAGGAAATTAATTTGGAAAGAATCAGTAAATTCAAGGATTGGGCTCTAGATAATTCAAGTGTTTGGTCGTGGAGGAGAAAACAGAAAACCAATGGCACTGAGATGAAAGAGTCAAAGCTGTAGATGGAAAACTGAGAGAATGATGTCCTGGAGGCAAAATGAAGAAAGTGTTTCAAGGATGAAGACAATTAATAGGAATCAATTTATAAAATGTTTCTCCTGGTCATCTCCCTTTCTCAGGGACTAAATGTCCTTTGGTACTATAATATTCATCAATGTGGGAACAATTCTGATATTTCTGATGCTATTACAGCTCATTTGCATCATGGCCTTTAATTTTTTTTTAATTTAAAGATTTTATTTATTTATTTAACAGAGAGAGACATAGCGAGAGAGGGAACACAAGCAGGGGGAGTGGGAAAGGGAGAAGCAGGCTTCCGGCCAAGCAGGGAGGCCAATGCAGAGCTCGATCCCAGGACCCTGGGGCCATGACCTGAGCCGAAAGCAGAAGCTTAACGACTGAGCCACCCAGGCACCCCTAATCTTTAATTTTTAATTATGGTAAAAATCTCTCAGGTTAAAGTAATTTCAGGCATCTCAAGTAGAGATAATTATGAGGGTTTGGTGTCTTTCTCTTGTCTCATTTACATAATGTTTTTATTGTTAATTCTCTTGAATTTCTAAACTCATTTGTAAAGTTAGTGGCTGCTTACAAGGATGCAGTATCTCTTTCTCTCCCTACCTCTCTCCCACAGTCCATCCATCATCAAAATGTTCCAAGCTCCCTGTGAGTCCTAGCTACGGGAGCACAATTCACAAGGACAGCCAAAGGCAGAGAGATAAAGATGTATTAATCTAGTTGCAGACCCTGGCCTGGAGTTTCCCAATCTTAAAGGAGATCTCACAGATGTACTTAAAGTATATCACTTTACCCCAGACTTGAGTTCTTTGGCTTTTCCATCTGAAGACTAGTTATTTTGTTTTCTTTCCTACCTCCCATTATAGTTGTCCTCCCTTCTTCCTCTAGCACCCTGAGATGTTCCATTTGTAGATGGCCTCTCTCTTTTGCTCCTGGAACAAGTGTTCATGAACTTTCAGATGGAGGTGCCATAGAACAAAACTGGGAAGGCAGAAGTGAGGGCCACTATGGTATCATGGCTTTCCTATTCCCGTCTGTTCCTGGCATTCCAATCCAAGGAGATTTACCCAAGAGCTAAGAGCAACACTATACTTCCATTCCAAATCTGAAATCTGCCTTAATGTAGAGTGCTTTCCATCTGGGCCTGCTTAGCATGCAGCTCAGTAATGATTATGCATATCATTACATACGGGTCATAGTGACTCTGTTGTAAGATTTATTGTATTACAACATCACTTGATTATAGCAGGCTATATATATTCAGAATTCTTAGTTTATTGCTCATCCGGCATTATCATCTTCTTATGGCTGTTTCCTGACAACCTATAATATTTAGAGGGAGCACTTGGTATTCATGAATATTCCTTTGTTTATGTAAATCTATGTGGTTTAGTTACACCTACTAAAACTGTCAGTTTCCTTTATAATCATATTCTTACCCTATACTGTCACCCTATATCTGACTGAACATTAGAGAATGTGAGTTGTTCTTTTGTACCTACTTATTAGTGAATAAAAATGGTACAAATCAATAGATCACTTATACAACCATTTGCCCTTGCCCTGTTCTATAGTATCACAAAACATATGATCATTAGCACATTGATTAAATTTAAATGCATATATGCATCATTCTGTAAATCAAAGTAAAACTTCAATATGCTACAGAGTTTAGGCTGCAATGAAAATTAGTAAGCACAAGATTTCACCAAAATCGCTAGAGAAGAATTTCGTTTTCAAGGGAATCAATCATTTGATAAGTGACTAAAACATGTCACCACAATAGAAAATGTGTGTGGTTTTTCAAAATGGATTTAAAGTTCTTGCATAAAAATAGGCTGGAATTCAAAGGATGCTTTAACTTCTCCAAACCCTCCCTCATTTCCCCTATTAAGAAATCTTAAATTCTCCGTTGACGTATCCCTTTCACAGTAAGACCCACTATATGATTGCAATTTTGGAGTCATTATCAACCAATATAGAATTTAGAAAGAAATGTTCCCCCTTAACAGGGGTCTCAAGGAAATGGGACAGAGAACAAGTTACATTAATGGGGAAAGGATGGAGCATCACAGAAGCAGAGTCCCAGTGGAACCAAAGGGCAGGCCTGGGAGTGATGACCTACGAATAAGAAAAGAATATAAGGCTGTGGACACTAGAGGAAACCCTCAAGTGTCTATAGGGTCACCATGATAAGGATGGCTAACTTTGCTATATGTTAGAATTGAAGCCAGTGGGTGAAAATATAAGGGAGCACATCTTGTTTTTAAGAAAACAATTGTATATTGGAGTTATTCAGAGATAGAATCATCTGCCTTAGGAGGAAGTAGGTGAAACAATGCTAAGAGAGGCTAACATCTAATTATCAGGATTTTTTCAGAAACAGTTTCGAGGTGAATGGTTGAATTTAATGACTGCAAGGGCAAGGGCAATTCCATGTGTCAACCTCAGTGCAGATCGTGGATGCATTTCAAGTTTCTATGTACCTGTGATAGTGATGAGCATTGAGAGGGTAAGAGAGCCATATGGAGGGAGAGGGAGAGAGAGAAATCCCTAAAACACTTTGGTTTCATTCGATTTTTAATCTAATGCAACAAGCATTTATTATCTATAATGTGCCAGTACATTAGGCATGTCACAATTCATCCCGCGTTGGTTCATTTACAGTTTTTGAGCAGCTACAATGGAGTGCACATTCTACAGGTAACTGAGGATCAAAGAAGAACATGACATCATAGTCTCCTTCAAGGACTGAAAATCTAGATGGCAGGAAGAGAATAAAATTTTTATATTGTATGGACATAACTATTTGTCTTTTTCTTTGTAAGAGAGATTGACAGACATCGTCCTTGTGTACAAAGAATGTATATAGTGGAAAGGCCTGGGGATATGAAGCTTGAAGTTATATATCTTTCATTTATTAGTGAAATGATTGTCAGTAAATTGTAATCTCTATTAGGAGCCCCCATTTCCCCATCTATAAAATGGAGGTACCTAGTGTTGTTGTAAGGAATTGGCACATAAAATCCATAGAGTTTATAACAAATTTCTGATTTAAAATATTTGGAAGAGTAATATAATTGAAGTATTTATGTTTATAAGAATATAAAACATAAAAATATAGCAACTTACAGAAACATAGCTGGCATTAATATAATCCGATCCTGGAATACTAGCATCAGCTACCAGCTTCACTCTATTATTATTATCTAGAGGAAAATATAAGACAGTAATGCTAATTCATTATTTAAATTGCTACTGCTTGATTTTACTATAAAAGTAATACAAAGAAATTCATGATGTAATATCGAACATTACAGATGGTCGTAAAATTAAAGTAGAAGTTCCCTCTTTTTCCACTACCCAGAGACAATGACTATTAATATGTTCTTGTATATCTTTCTAGAATCTTCTATACAATTCATAAAAACTAACCACAAATGGAGTGATATACATTCTTTTCTGCAATATTTTTCATTTACCTGTATCTTTCCATATATAATCATAACAAAAATGTCTAGTTCATTATTTTAAACAGCCATATAGTATTTCGTTGTTTGAATAAAACATACTAATTTAACTCTTATGATGATTTCAATTCACCTCATTTTGTTATTGTGAAATGATAAATAAATATAACTAAACTTTTTGCATATATGTTGTAGTGTATTTGTAGAATACATTACCAGCAGTAAAATTCCCAAATTCTGTCATGCATTTCAAATTTTGAAAGATACTGCCAAATTGTTCTCTAATTATATCAATTCATACTCTGAACAAAAGTGTTTGAAAAGTGTTTGAACAATTCTGTTTCCTCTTACTTTCACAACCACAAGCTATTGTTAAACATTTTAGTTCATGATATTTCGATAGATACAAATTGATGTCTCATAATATTTATTTTTATTTCCTTAAATATGAAAGCAATTCAACTGAGCTTCTTTGCTTGTGTATTGGCCTTTTTATTTATTTTTTATTTTTTATTTTTGTAGTTTTTAATTTTATTATATTATGTTAGTCACCATACAATACATTATTAGCTTTTGATGTAGTGATCCACGATCCATTGTTTTCGTATAACACCCAGTGCTCCATGCAGTACGTGCCCTCCTTAATACCCATCACTGGGCTAACCAATCCCCCCTCCCCCCTCCCCTCTAGAACCCTGTTTGTTTCTCAGGTCCATAGTCTCTCATGGTTCATCTCTCCCTCCGATTCCCCCCCCATTTTTCCCTTCCTTCTCCTAATGTCCTCCATGTTATTCCTTATGTTCCACAAATAAGTGAAACCAGATGATAATTGACTTTCTCTGCTTGACTTATTTCACTTAGCATAATCTCCTCCAGTCCCATCCATGTTGATGTAAAAGTTGGGTATTCATCTTTTCTGATGGCTGAGTAATATTCCATTGTATATATGGACCACATCTTTATCCATTTGTCTGTTGAAGGGCATCTCGGCTCTTTCCACTTTGGCTATTGCTGACATTGCTGCTATGAACATTGGGGTACATACGGCCCTTCTTTTCACTACATCTATGTCTTTGGGGTAAATACCCAGTAGTGCAATTGATGGGTCATAGGGTAGCTCTATTTTTAAATTTTTGAGGAACCTCCACACTGTTTTCCAAAGTGGCTGTACCAACTTGCATTCCCACCAACAGTGTAAGAGGGTTCCCCTTTCTCCACAACCTCTCCAGCATTTGTTGTTTCTTTCCCTGTCCATGTTGGCCATTCTAACTGGTGTAAGGTGGTATCTCAGTGTGGTTTTGATTTGGATTTCCCTGATGGCTAATGATGATGAACATTTTTTCATGTGTCTGTTAGCCATTTGTATGTCTTCTTCAGAGAAGTGTCTGTTCATCTCTTCTGCCCACTTTTTGACTTGATTATTTGTTTTTTGGGTGTTGAGTTTGAGAAGTTCTTTATAGATTTTGGATACCAGCCCTTTATCTGTAGTGTCATTTGCAAATTCTCCCATTCTGTGGGTTGCCTCTTTGTTTTGTTGACTGTTTCTTTTGCTGTGCAGAAGCTTTTTATCTTGATGAAGTCCCAGAAGTTCATTTTTGCTTTAGTTTCACTAGCTTTTGGAGATGTATCTTGAAAGAAGTTGCTGTGGCCGATGTCAAAGAGGTTACTGCCTATGTTCTCCTCTAGGATTTTGATGGATTCCTGTCTCACATTGAGGTCTTTCATCCACTTTGAGTTTATCTTTCTGAGTGGTATTAGAGAATGGTCGAGTTTCATTCTTCTCCATGTGGCTGTCCAATTTTCCCAGTACCATTTATTGAAGAGACTGTCTTTTTTCCATTGCATGTTTTTTCTTGCTTTGTCAAAGATTATTTGACCAGAGAGTTGAGGGTCCATATCTGGGTTCTCTATTCTGTTCCATTGGTCTGTATGTCTGTTTTTGTGCCAGTACCATGCTGTCTTGGTGATCACTGATTTGTAATATAGCTTGAAATCGGGCAACATGATGTCCCCAGCTTTGTTTCTCCTTTTCAACATTTGCTTGGCAATTCAGGGTCTTTTCTGATTCCATACAAATTTTAGGATTGTTTGTTCCAGCACTTTGAAAAATATCACTGGAATTTTGATCGGGATGGCATTGAAGGTATAGATTGCTCTGGGTAGCATAGACATTTTAACAATGTTTATTCTTCTGATCCATGAGCATGGAATATTTTTCCATCTTTTTGTGTCTTCTTCCATTTCTTTCATGAGTGTTTTGTAGTTCCTAGAGTATAGATCCTTTACCTCTTTGGTTAGGTTTATTCCGAGGTATCTTATGGTTTTTGGTGCTATTGTAAATGGAATCGTTTAATTTCTCTTTCTACAGTTGCTTTGTTAGTGTATAAGAAAGCAACTGATTTCTGTGCATTGATTTTGTATCCTGCAACATTACTGAATTGCTGGATGAGTTCTAGTAATTTGGGGGTGGAGTCTTTTGGGTTTTCTACATAAAGTATCATGTCGTCTGCGAAAAGAGAGTTTGACTTCTTCTTTGCCAATGTGAATACCTTTTATTTCTTTTGTTGTCTGATTGCTGTTGCTAGGACTTCTAGTACTATGTTGAACAACAGTGGTGAGAGTGGGCACCCTTGACGTGTTCCTGATCTTAAGGGAAAGGCTCTCAGCTTTTCCCCATTGAGGATGATATTCGCTGTGGGTTTTTCATATATGGATTTTATGAGCTTGAGGAATGTTCCCTCTATCCCTATACTCTGGAGAGTTTTAATCAGGAAAGGATGTTGTATTTTGTCAAATGCTTTTTCTGCATCAATTGAGAGGACCATATGGTTCTTCTCCCTCCTCTTATTAATGTGCTCTATCACATTGATTGATTTGTGAATGTTGAACCACCCTTGCATCCTGGGGATAAATCCCACTTGGTCGTGGTGGATGATCCTTTTAATGTATTTTTGGATCCTATTAGCTAGGATTTTGTTGAGGATTTTGGAATCCATATTCATCAGGGATATCGGTCTGAAATTCTCCTTTTTGATGGGGTCTTTGCCTGGTTTGGGGATTAAGGTAATGCTGGCCTCATAGAATGAGTTTGGAAGTTTTCCTTCTGTTTCTATTTTTTGAAACAGCTTCAGTAGAATAGGTATTATTTCTTCGTTGAATGTTTGGTAGAATTCCCCAGGGAATCCATCAGGCCCTGGACTCTTGTTTTTTGGGAGGTTTTTAATCACTGCTTCAATCTCGTTACTGGTTATTGGCCTACTCAGGTTGTCAATTTCTTCCTGTTTCAGTCTTGGCATCTTATAGGTTTCCAGGAAGGCCTCCATTTCATCCAGATTGTTCAGTTTATTGGCATATAGTTGTGGATAATAATTTCTTTTTTTTTTTAAAGATTTTTATTTATTTATTGAGAGAGATAGTGATAGAGAGAGAGCATGAGAGGGGGAGAGTCAGAGGGAGAAGCAGACTCCCCGCCGAGCAGGGAGCCCGATGCGGGACTCGATCCCGGGACTCCAGGATCATGACCTGAGCCGAAGGCAGTCGCTTAAACAACTGAGCCACCCAGGCGCCCCAGTTGATAATAATTTCTAATAATTGTTTCTATTTCCTTGGTGTTAGTCGTGATCTCTCCCCTTTCATTCATAATTTTATTAATTTGGGTCCTTTCTCTCTTCTTTTGGATAAGTCTGGCCAGTGGTTTATCAATCTTATTAATTCTTTCAAAGAACAAACTTCTAGTTTCGTTGATCTGATCTACTGTGCTTCTGGTTTCTAATTCATTGATTTCTGCTCTAATTTTAATTCTTTCTTTTCTAATGTGTGGCTTAGGCGTTGTTTGTTGCTTTTTCTCTAGTTCTTTAAGGTGTAGAGTTAGTTGGTGAATTCGGGATTTTTCTATTTTTTTGAGTGAGGCTTGGATGGCTATGTATTTCCTCCTTAGGACCGCCTTTGCAGTATCCCATAGGTTTTGGACCGATGTGTTTTCATTCTCATTGATTTCCATGAATTGTTTAAGTTCTTCTTTGATTTTGTGGTTGACCCAAACATTCTTGAGCAGAGTGATCTTTAGCTTCCAAGTGTTTGAATTTCTGCCAAATTTTTTCTTGTGATTGAGTTCCAGTTTTAGAGCATTATGGTCTGAGAATATGCAGGGCATAATCTCAATCTTTTGGTATCGGTTGAGACCTGATTTGTGACCCAGTATATGGTCTATTCTGGAGAAAGTTCCATGTGCGCTCGAGAAGAATGAGTATTCTGTTGTTTTAGGGTGGAATGTTCTGTAAATATCTATGAGGTCCATCTGGTCCAATGTATCATTCAAAGCTCTTGTTTCCTTGTTGATTTTCTGCTTAGATGATCTGTCCATTGCTGAGAGTGGAGTATTGAGGTCTCCTACAATTAACGTATTGTTATCAATATGACTCTTTATTTTGGTTAACAGTTGGCTTACGTAGATGGCTGCTCCCATGTTGGGGGCATAAATATTTATAATTGTTAGATCTTCTTGTTGGATAGACCCTTTAAGAATGATATAGTGTCCTTCTGTGTCTCTTATTACAGACTTTAGTTTAAAATCTAATTTGTCTGATATAAGAATTGCTACCCCAGCTTTCTTTTGAGGTCCGCTGGCATGGAAGATAGATCTCTATCCCTTCACTTTCAGTCTGAATGTATCTTTAGGTTCAAAATGAGTCTCTTGTAGACAGCATATGGATGGATCCTGTCTTTTTATCCAATTTGCAACCCTGTGCCGTTTTATGGGAGCATTTAGGCCATTCACGTTGAGAGAGATTATTGAAAGACATGAATTAATTGTCATCATGTTGCCTGTGAAGACATTGTTTTTATAGATTGTCCCTGTAAATTTCTGTTGTAGATCACTCTTGGGGTCTTTCTCCTTTTATAGAACCCCCCTTAATATTTCTTGCAGGGCCGGCTTAGTGGTCACATATTCTTTCAACTTCTGCAGGCCGTGGAAGCTCTGCATCTCTCCATCCATTCTAAATGAAAGCCTTGCCGGATAAAGTATTCTTGGCTGCATGTTCTTCTCATTTAGTACTCTGAATATGTCTTGCCAGGCCTTTCAGGCTTGCCAGGTCTCTGTGGATAGGTCTGACGTTATTCTGATGTTCCTCCCTCTGTAGGTAAGGAATCTCTTCCCCCTAACTGCCCTTAAGATGGTTTCCTTGGTTCTAAGATTTGCAAGTTTTACTATTACATGCTGGGGTGTTGGCCTGTTTTCCTTGATCTTGGGAGGGGTCCTCTCTGCCTCTAGGACTCGAATGTTCGTTTCATTCCCCAGATTAGGGAAGTTCTCAGTTACGATTTGCTCAAATACATCTTCTAGCCCTCTCTCTCTCTCCACTCCCTCCAGGATTCCAATTATTCTGACATTGGAACACCTCATGGTGTCACTTATTTCTCTGATTCTATTTTCATGAATTCTGAGTTGTTTTTCCCTGGCCTCCTCTTTTCCCTTTTTTATCTATTATACTAGATAATAGATCGCTTCCAGATCGCTTATTCTCTCTTCTGTCTCAGTTACCCTAGCTGTTAGATTATCTAGATTGGATTGGATCTCCTTGATAGCATTTTTAAGTTCTGCCAATTCACCTTTTATTTCTGCCCTTAGAGACTCTATGTTGCCATTAATTGATTTCTCCATTCTAGCCATTGTCTTCACAATTGCTAGCCTGAATTCCATCTCTGACATCTTGGTTATGTCTGCATCCATTTGTAAATCTGCAGCAAAAGTCATAATCTCTGAGTCTTTTCTGTTTTGGGGGCTCCTCCTCCTAGTCATTCTGTTGATGGGTGTTTGAGGGAATGTATAGAGTCCAAATTATTGACCAGAACCCAAGCAAGATGCACCTGTTTTCTTGGGACCTTAGGGTTGCTGGCCTCTTGTTTTCCCAGCCTGTCTTCTGGGGGAGGGGCCTGCCATGCTGTTACTCAGGCAACCCTGTTTGGGCAGAGTTGCCCTGCGCCCCTGTGGCGGGGGATGGGCTCAGTGGGAATCAGTCTTTGGGGCTTTTGTTCTCTGGCGCCTTTCCCTGGCGGCTTTCCGCGTCTCTTCCGCGAGTCAGAGCAGAAGAGACCGTTTCCAGCCCTCTGCCTCAGAGCAGAGAGACCTCAGTCTGTTCTTCATTGAGCTCTGCAGGCCACACTGTCTCCGTTTCTGTCCCTGCTGCTATAAACTGCAGCGTCCTGGGTTGTGCGCCCCTCCGCAGCGCTCCCATTCCTGCCTCCAGGTCGGGGCTCGTCTCTGCCCTTGGTGCTTCTAAAACTGCCAGCTGCTCCCAATTCATGTGCGTGCGACTCGCCGCTTGGGGTTTCCACCCCCGAGGGTTGCAGTTCACTGGCACGACCCCGGCACACCGGGTTTCCGCCTCAGAGGCTGTAGTTCACGTGTGCACCGCCATCGCTCCGTTTTCTGTCCACGTGGGGGGGGGGGGGGGGGCGCTGCAGTTCGCGTGCACGCGACCCTGCCAGTCTGGTTTTCCACCCCTGGGCTGCCCTAAAGTTCTTTCCCGACGCTACGGGTCTGTGAGTCTGTGCCCCGTCCGCAGCGCCCGAGGGTGTAACTCACTGGCGGTGTAGGATCCCCACGTCCAGGCACCCTCCCGCTGCTGTTTATCCTCCAATATCTGCCTGCAGGATCACGGCTCTCTGCTTCATACCTCAAAACCAACTGCCTGCGATATTCTGTTTGTAGAGATCCAGATCTTCTTACATCTCAGGCTGGTTTCGCGGGTGCTCGGAGTTGTCTGGTAGTTATCCAGCTCAATTCCAGGGACCAGTTGAAATAGGGTCCCCTACTCCTCCGCCATCTTTCCCCTCCTCCCTGGCCTTTTTAAATAACTTTTTCATCGGGGCGCCTGGGTGGCTCAGTCAGTTAAGCATCTGCTTTCAGCTCAGGTCATGATCCCAGGGTCCTGGGATCGAGCCCCACATCAGTCTCCCTGCTCAGTGGGGAGCCTGCTTCTCCCTCTCCCACCCCCCCTGCCCTTGTTCCCTATCTCGCTGTGTCTTTCTCTGTCAAATAAATAAAATCTTTAAAATAAATAAATAAATTAATTAATTAATTAATATATAAATAACTTTTTCATTAATGGCCACTTCATATTATACTATTTTTCTATTTTTAAAAAATATTTTATACAAGAAATATATCATGTTACATATTCAATACATACTTACATGTATTGAAATTTTCTTGTCATTTTTTGACCCTATCCATCAATGTAGCTAGCTATCCTGCCATACATAAAATGTACATTTTTTTAATAATCAAAATTCAAAGTATTTTTCTTCATGGCATCATGATGGTTTCTTGTGTCATTCACACAAAGGTGTCTGTCACACCAATATTTTCATTTTTACAAATCTTCCATTCATAGTTTCTTCTAGAACTTTTAATGGGTTTTCTGCTTTTGTTTCAACTATTTCAATCTTTGATCCATTGGGATTTATTATTTTTTATGGAACTAGGTAAAATCTATATTTTATTGTTTGTTTCTTTGTTGTCTTTTGGAACAACGAAGTCCCAGTTTGTTAACATTTCAAAATGTTCAAATAATAATATTCAAAATAGCACTCTTATTATACACTAGATTTCTAGGCCTATTTCTGGACTATTTATTCATTTCCATTAATGTATCTGCCCACTCTTTCTTTAATACCAAACTTTTAATTATTATTCTTTTTTTCTTTTAAGATTTTATTTATTTATTTGACAGAGAGAGAGAAAGCGAGGGAGGGAATACAAGCAGGGGGAGTGGGAGAGGGAGAAGCAGGCTTCCCGCTGAGAAGGGAGCCAGATGCGGGGCTGGACCCCAGGACCCCAGGATCATGACCTGAGCCGAAGGCACATGCTTAATGACTGAGCTACTCAGGTGCCCCTAATTATTATTCTTTAGACTATTTTAAGATCTGGTAAAA
The DNA here is from genome assembly GCF_029215605.1 of Mirounga angustirostris. NCBI lineage: Eukaryota > Metazoa > Chordata > Mammalia > Carnivora > Phocidae > Mirounga > Mirounga angustirostris. Next base: position 38,012,885 of record NW_026991713.1, read on the forward strand.
CTAGATGCCCCTAACCATTACTTTTCTTCAGAAAAGGGGTTCAAATTATTTTTTTCCTGAGGATTTTTACCCAGTTGGTATTATGATGGGTATTTCAATTGGAATGTCCAGTGCTAATTTTAGCTAGGCATGGAAATGATATAAAATACCTATTACTACATAATTATTTTGAAGTTTTTTTTTTTTTTTTTTTTTTTAAATCTCATTGGGAAGGCACTCTGTAGTGGAGGAAAATGGGTAAATGGGTTTGGGTTTGAATTCCAGATGATCTATTTACCATATGAATGGCCTTAGGTGAATTCCTTAACTTCTCTGCTCCTTCATTACCTCACCTATAATATATAGTTATAATATTTATTTTGTAGAATCCTCTTGAGGAAAACTTACATGAAAGCTTATGGAACTTATAAAGCTGAACAGGACTTGATTCTAGAGGAGAGGTGGGTGGGGAGATGGGTTAGCCTGGTGATGGGTATTAAAGAGGGCATGTATTGAATGGAGCACTGGGTGTTATACGCAATGAATCATGGAACCCTACATCAAAAACTAATGATGTAATGTATGGTGATTAACATAACATAATAAAATAAAATTTAAAAACAACAACAACTTAAGCACATGTTACCTGTTTAATGACTTTGCTATATTGTTAGTGATTCAAATGACCAGCCTGATATGTTTAGAGATGGGGAATGTTTAAGCAAATTTATGCAAATGACTTATGTCCCAAAGTCTTGAATTTGGTATGATCTAACTACTTTAATGACATTGTGGCTAGTCCTGTAATTTAGGAAGGGAAGCCATTAGGCTTCTGTTCATGCAATATGCCCGCTTATAATTATCTGAGTCAACAGCAAGCTAAAACTTTTCTTCGTGGTGTTGGAACATTTCTGAAGGTCATAGTGTCCTGTCAAAGGGAGATTTGGAAATCTCTTCTGCAAGCATTTGCTGCTAATTCTAGTATCTTAAAGCCCTGTAAGCTAATATCTTCCAAAATGCACTGTGATATTTGAAATCCTACTTCCTACATTACTCAGGGGAAACAATGCACTTCACTAAGCTGTCTCAAGCTAAAATTCAGAGTCTATTAAAATGAATTCATTCTCTACAGGAGAAAAAAACGTTTCTTCAGCTTAACGGCTTCTCTGCAAGCACAGTGGGAGAATATATTTAGTTTAAACATCTCATTTGCTTGTACTGTGTGTGTGTGTGGCTGGGGTGCACTTGCCCACAGAGGTGGCTGTGAGTTTACAGCTTGCCTTCTCACTCAGGTTAGGGAAGTGGGCTTGCTATGTCCAGACTATAGACCCTAAGGGCCTGTTATTAAATCTATTCACCCATTGATTACTAACAATCATAAGAATGAACACTGAGAGCTTTCCATGTTCCAGTACTGGGCAGAGTGATTTACATAATTATTTCATCTAATCCTCACAATAACCTTATGAGGTGGGCACCACTGAATAATATGTCCAGTCACTAAGGCAGGGAATACGTACACAGGATTGTAGCCCAGGAAGTCTGATCAGCGCCCAAACATTCCTAGCATTTTTACTATACAGCCGGCAGTACATTAGTTAAATTAATAAATTATTCTAATCACATTCTTGAAAAATAGAGAAATCTACCTAACTAAATTATTTCTTATAGGCCCCCCTACTCTCTACGAGTATAGTTAAGAAAAAGGTTTCCCTACAAATCCATTAAAGGATATTGAACATAGATGTAATATATTATTTGAAAAATTTCCATAAGTTTTCTGTACTGAAATCAAGAAGAAAGCAGAAAACAATTGGACATTATCCATTTGACTCTAGCAAAGGTGGAAAATGCATGAATGCCAATTATAATATCCCAAACATCCTTGATTACAACATAGTTCCATTTTTGTCTTAGCCTCAGATTTGAAGAAACTGGGCAATCAGACTTTTCAGCTCTTCTTGTTGTTTTAAGGTTATTTATTTTCATTGACCACTCTTACTCTCTTCCTATCCTATAAGTAATAAGCTATGTGGTCTGACTTTTCTTATAGCCATGATGTGAACCCAGATAATAATGCACTGGGATCTTAATTAAAAAAAGACTGAAATGTCACATTTAAAAAATATCTTGCAGGGGCACCTTGGTGGCTCAGTCAGTTGGGTGTCTGACTCTTGATTTTGGCTCAGGTCATGGTTACAGGGTCGTGAGATTGAGCCCTGTGTCGTCAGGCTCTGCACTCAGCAGGGAGTCTGCTGGAGATTCTCTCCCTTCCTCTCTCCCTGCCCCTCTTCCTGCTTGCTCTCTCTCTCTCTTTAAATCTTAAAAAGAATATCTTACTAATGTCTCAAATTTTTATGTATTTTAAATTAGATACTCTTTGGTCTTTGGAAATAAGTTAGCCATATTTGGTTTGCTTATCTTATATATACTGATATATTATAAATTATTTCAGCCAAATATATGATTGTAAATAAACATTAAATATTCCATAGTAACGGTCTTTTTTTAAAAAGATTATTTATTTATTTTTGAGAGAGATACAGAGACAGAGAGAGAGAGTATGAGTTCAAGAGTGGGGGAGGGGCAGAGAGAGAAGCAGACTTCCCAATGAGCAAGAAGCCTGATACAGAGCAAGATCCCAGGACCCTGAGATCATGACCTGAGCTGAAGGCAGACGCTTAGCCGACTGAGCCACCCAGGCGCCCAGTAACTGTCTTTCAATCAGATAACAGTGTTTATTTTCACAGAAGAGCATTGAATAAGCATGAAGCAGACAGTACTGAAGAAATTTAGGTAGAGACAAATATAAAGACATGAGAATTTCCATATCTCTTAAACTTATGATACATCCAACCCAGGTTAACTCTCTGAAAAGGAAAACAAAAGGACCTATTGAGAAACTGCATGCCATAGAAACTTAGAGACTTAATACTAACATTCCTTACTTCTTACAATAGTGTCTGATTTGTCAACTTGCTCCTGAAGTCATTTACTTATGATTTGCTTTGTTCCAGAAGAGATTTTGTATGATAAAAGCTATTTGCATTTTCATCCTATCTTAATTCTTGGGAATTAGCAGATTCACTACATTACTACTTCCTATATCATATTTCCCTAAATTTGTTTACTTCATGTCTCAGTTATCCTTGAGTTCTAGAATATCAGAATTTGGCCCATGTCCTCCTATCCACATCCTTTATGATTTTACACTCTGCAATTTTATCCTTCTTCAAATCTGTGTCTTTCTAGGCAGAAGAGTTCAATTCTTAAGTAAGGAATTTTCCCATTATAGTTTGAAAATGCATAGAACATAGAAAAATGTATATTTATTAAAAATACTTTAAAATTAGGAGTATTTTAAAATTCTAGACTTTGAAACAATATTAATAATATTTCAGAATATCACAAATAGCACTTTCTTATCTCATAATATAAAGTGTATGGAATCAGAATATAGATAGGAGGCACATCTGTTCAAAAAATGTAATATCAAATATATAGCTATTATGAACAGAAGAATGTTCTATTTTTCCTTTCACATCACTGCTAATTCTTTTTTTTTTTTTTAAGATTTTATTTATTTATTTGACAGAGAGATAGAGAGCACAAGTAGGCAGAGGGAGAGGGAGAAGCAGGCTGTCCACTGAGCAGGGAGCCGGACTTGGGGCTCGATCCCAGGACCCCAGGATCATGACCTGGGCCGAAGGCAGCCGCTTAACTGACTGAGCCACCCAGGCACCCCAATCACTGCTAATTCTTAAAGCGATAATAGTTTCTTTTCTTATTGATTGAAAAATGAAGTTTTGTTTATTATGATGAGGCACCATCCTGCCTCCTTTGTAAAACCACCCTGGTAAGCATACATTTACTTTGATCTTCAATGAATATTTTGCAATGCATCTCTTATATTCCATAAGAAAGCACAGCCCTGATTTTAAGGGAAATGAATGCACAAAGTTACATGTTTCTCTTTTCATTTGAGAACTAGATCTGTAGGAAGATGTTAGAGAGGTATGTTACCTGGGTTAAATTACAAAGCTAAGAAACTATTAGGTCTACAGTTTCTTGCACCTGCATAAGTGAACCTTGTATGAACAAGCTGAAAATCATGTACATTAACTTTAATACATATTAACAAAGCAGAAGAGATACAATTTGAAAATAACTGCTAATAAAATACATTATTGTAATTCAATTAATATTAATAGGTTTAAGAAATAAAAAGGCTAAGATGCATTTGGTGCTCATTTTAAAACATTTTGCAGGTAGAAACCAGGAGCAGTAAGGGCACATACATGGTTTTATGTTTGGAAAGCGGTTTTTTGCTCTGTTCCAAGGCAGATCGGCATCAGTTGAAGAAAGATCCTGAAGAAATTTTGGTAGTTCCTGTGGAATGAAGTCATTGCAGTTTAGATTTATTTCAGAGGTAAACAAGAAATTCTACTTAGGAAAAAACTATTCTTTATTCTAAACCCTTTTATTTTTAAATTGAAAACACCTCTCATAACTGCAGAAACAAGGTCAAATTAACAGCAATGAACTTATGTAAACGTTTACTGAAAATATCCTGAAAAAATTGGTCAGTTGGTCTCTTGCTTTCTCTGGGATAACTTCTTTGTACTTTTAGAAGCTCTAAGATGTGGCAACCATGTTACTAATAACCCTTTTCCATACTTTACTAATGGTTTCAACAGGAACACACTGAGTATTATTTAATATTTTAATGTCTACTTAGTAGGGGAAGGGATTTCAGTGATTTATTTTTTGTTTTTTCTCCTCAGGCAGTGTGATTTCATGCCTATTAATTGGTACAACATTGGCCAGTTTAAGAAGATGCCAAAGGTCAATTCCTGTTCTCAGTAGGCATTGTTAAATCGATACTGGAATGCAAAGGTGTGATTAAGAATTATCAGACACAGATGAAGGGTCAAGGAGATCCATTATTGACATTTTGGTAAAAAATCATGATATGATCCATTCATCATTAAGAAAGTTGGTGCAAGAAAATGTGTTCATTATTTTGTTGAGCTGGTGATTTATATTTACAAAGTTTATAGTTTTTCATTTTAGAAATAAATCTCAACTTGCCAAATTCCTTAAAAAGTGTTAAAATTTTTGTTTTTACAATTTTTCAACATCATTATAAACTACTTCTTTTATTAGATAAGTCTTCCTTTCCCCCTTATTTTTCCTCAAAAAGAAAATCCAGACAGTCTTTTGCATGTGGCTATGTGCAGTGTAAGCATCTGAAATCTGATGCACCGGCATAAAAGGCTTAGAAAAAATTTGTTTAATCAAGTAGGGAATCCTAGAACCGTTTCCCTGTGTCAAGGTGTTAGGAGTATATGTCAGCATATTCATATAGATAAAGAAATAGAGGAGAAAACAGAGGTGAAATGGAAATCTCCTGAAAGGTGGTATTTTTTTTCTGTAATTATTTCACATAGAAGTTTCCAATTATAGATTTAAATGACTGTGGCCTTGATAATCAATATCCAATTACCAGGTTGACTGTTTGGATAGTAATGTCACACTTGCAACCTTTTTCTTACCAGGGAACACAGGGCCTCCACCATCCTATTCAGTTCTTTCTCCTACTGTTTGTTCTTTTCAGTGGGATCATATGTGAGTGAGACTGTTTTGCATCCTTATGCTTTTGCATTCCTTCTCTCTCTCTCTGGGATACTCTTCCCCCTTTATTTACCCATTGGTCTTCTGCTTGTCTAAAAGTTCATCTCAAACAGCACCTTTTTGTGCAGTCTTTTCTGACTGCTATCCAAATAAAGTCAATCCTCACTTCTTTCTGCATATCTGTCATGATACAGTGTATTTATGTATTTTCTGTGCATGTCTGCAGTTCTTATCATAGTTTGAGCTTCTTTATGGTAGAAGTCATAGTCATAACATATAGCTAATACTTGTGTCAGCCACTATTCTTGGTGTTACACACATTCAATTGTTTTAGTATTCACAACTCAGTGAGATAAATACTATTATTGGTAAATACTATTATTTTACAAATCAGGATATGGAGGAACAGAGAGTTTATGTGATTTATCCAAAGTCACTTAGCTATTAAGCATTGAATCGATATATATTAATATGCCAAATACAATGCCTACCATATAGTAGAAGCTTATAAATATTTAAGGTATAAGTGGTTATGATCTGAGTTTTAAAGTTTATCAAATATGCATTTATTAATTTAAATATAATTTTGCTTTAAAAATCTTAATACAGCATTAGGATAAAAAATAATTTAAAGAAGTTCCTTACATATATAGATATGTTTATATAATACATACATACAACCTATATATTTGTATCTAAAAAGTTCTTAAAACCATAATCTCCAAAGAAGTTGAACTAGAAATTTTTTCAATGTAATATATGTGAAAATGTTGTTGCTAATAAAACTTTTCATCTACTCAGTCATGCATAATGTAATTATATTCGCTCCTCTTCTAGTGAAATTACACTTTTGCTTCTGAACAATTGCGAGTTCTTGCTGTGTAAATGCTAAGAAAAGTTTTATGGTACCATCTATTTTGTTAAGTCCAGGCCAATATTACTTAAGAAGCATAACCAAAGAGCTGTAGGAAATACCATTAATCTTCTCACATTTTGTTATTATTTCCTGAGAGGCTGAAATATTATAATCCTGAATTATTCAAGCCAATTGCTTAATTCTTTGTTTCATAGGTTCACACACTAAAAATTTCATGAAAAAAAAAAGAAATAAAGTTTTTGGTGACATTTAGAAATCCATATTACTTATATAATACAAAATAATCACATAAGTTTGGAAAGATGCACACAAGTTTTAAAAATGTTTAGAGATCTGATATATACCTTATGCATTAATATAATTTGAATTTTATAGATACACAAAATGTTGAAAACAATATAATTAATCTTAACTTTTAACTAGTGTTAAAGTGGAATGCTCTTAACTTAACATATTCTCCATAAGGTGATAGTGTATTTATTTCATAGTAACTTAAATATAGGCCTCATAAAACACGGGTATTTTTACTTTTAGATAGTTCTAGAAATAATGTTTTTGTAGTTTCTGGAAACATCACGTTCTGTTCTCAGGTTCATCTATATCACTAACATAAACTAAGCAGGCAAATATAAAATGGAATTATTTGGTCTCTAAATCTAAAATAATTATTTAAATATAAAACCACATATATGGTAAAGCCTAAATCTCACACACCAGCAAAAACCAATGAATACAACCTTCCAGACTTTCCAGACTCCCATGCACATGTGGATGAAAGAGCAGAGCAGAAATGAGGCCAGGCTGCCATTGCTGGGGAGGTCTGAAGAAGAGTACCCTTTCCTCACACAGTAGGTGAATAATTCTGTTCAGGTTGCACCAGAGGCCACCCCGTGTAACATTACTATCCAAACAATCAACCTGGTAATTGGGTATTGATTATCAAGGCCAGAGTCCTTCATGGCCTTGCATGCTTAAAATGGACATGAAATGTGACACATGAAACGACTGGAGGTCTGGCAATGTTGTGACAACTGCTAGTAACATACCGAAAATTCTTCTTGAAACTTTAGGTTGTTGTTTGTGCAAAGCTCTTCAACATGTTGCAGGAAGGACTTCTTGCTTACCGGCCTCCAAGCAAAGAGAGGTAGAAAATGGAATCATGTTAGACTGACACTGGCCATACAGTGAATAAGTCAAAGAACAACAGATACTTCAAAACCCGTAAACACACAGCCCTTTAAAGTCATTTTGCCATATTTACAAAATTAACTTCTCCCCTGTAAGTGTGCTTTCTTTGTAGTCCTGGCACAAAATCCTTTCCATTTTTAAGTGACTTTATATGAATGATATCACATTGTAAGGAAAAAAGTTTTTCAAGTAAATATAAGGGCATAAAGTTATCATTGAATCCTAAAGCACATAATACCTCTTTGTCATACAGAAAACATTTTATACATTACAAAGTTTTAGAAGATATAAAATATTGCAGTGACCTCATTCTCATAATGACATGGTTTTTAAACCCTAAGGAGTTTAAATATCCCCGTATTACTTCCCAAGCTAAAATACAGACATGCAGGCTTCACCCCAGAGAGAGAGAAAGCATTTCTCCAGTTACCATGCAATTAGTCATGCTTTTATGATTTATATCCAGCTTGGAGGTTTTTCTAGCAAACATACAAAAAAGGAACCACACATTAAGATTCATTGAATCAGTGAATCTAGCATTGACATTCAAAAAGAAGAAAAGATATTTAACAAACTTACTTGATGGATTTTCTATAACTAAGTAACCTGCAACAGAGATTGTGTTAAATGCATGATAAGCTGAGGGGATAGCTCTTTCTGAAAGAGTTCTAGATTAAAATCAGATAAATATAATAAATCAGTAATGTATGATGTGCTATGACTTTACCTGATACGCAATCATTATTTTAAATTCTATTTCATCTTTCTAAATTATATTATTTGGACTCAATATGGCCAAATAATAACTTAGCTTCCCTCTCAAGCTAAGATACTCTTTTAATATTGTTAGGCCTTTGGGGTACTATGTTAAAAACAGGTCACTTTTTAATATATTGCATAGTATTTAGAGTCTAAGAGAGTTAATGTGGATTTAAAAAAATATTTTCTTTGTCCATAGAGAATGCTTAACCAGGGGGAGTGGATCTTTGAAAAATGACATCATATTGCCTAAGTTTTATTTCATGAGTGAGTTTTGATAAGTATATAACCATAAAAAATCACAATTCTTTCAGTTCCTTTAGACATATCTCCTGTGACAGTTCATTGGTCAAGTTATTCATACTCTGAAAAAAATTGAAATAATTTTTAACAGCCAAATAGACTATGCAACACACAAATTCAAAGATGGGAACATCTTTAATAACACATTTGTCATGCACAATCAATTAGCACTGCAAAACCACAAAAGGCACAAAGTATAATGAAATAAAATCAATAAAATAAAATTTTTTCAAAGTTTTAAATTTTAAGTATTATCAAGGACGATTTTACTGCATTCCTGAAGTGAATGATGTTTATAAGAGGATGTGGTTTTTGAAGTAAAGGACAAATGAAAGAAAATAATTAGATTGAAAAATGTGTCGTAATGAATACTATGAAAATGGTTACAAAAGGGTGTGTTCAATGAAAAAAACAGGAGTCAAAAAGTTCATTTTTTTACAATATAGAAATTGGTGAAAAATAGGGGGTGCAGGAGCAAGTACTACCAAGAAGAATGATAGAATTCTGGTTAATGCGATAGGTGTCCCCAAGGAGGAGGTATCTCCCAGCTTCTCAGGGTATAACATCATACAACATCCCATTATCAAACATGGAGTCACAGTGATAAAACAGCAATGTTTGAGCAAAGTCTTGGTAGATGAACTTGTAAGCTTCCTACAATAACCTAGAATGATTCTGAGAAGGCAATAGGGAAATTTTTAACTAAATGGATATGGAGATGTTTGAATGGGCTATTGAATCAGAAGAATCCTTGATTTGGAGTTTGGGACAGGAAGATAGAGGATGTCTGAATTAGAGGCCCTGGAAATACTTCTGACATAGCAATAGATAAAGTGGGGACTGAGGCAACAGTCAATCCCTGTTGGAAATAATTACCCTTCAGCAAAGACCAGCAAGAAAAAATATAATCATGGCCTAGACCCATACCACCCAAATACACATAATGACTGATGCCCGGTGCTCTTATGCCATCATGTTCCTCAGAAACAGGAAAGGCGGGGGGTTAGGTTGGGCAAATCCTAATTAACTGAGCTTAAGATAGAAATATGAATGAGATATTTGAATTGGCAAGATCAATTTCCCTGCTACCACACAGAAATGGAAATTCTTGACTTGCATGGATATCACTTTCATAACAACAGAGAATATTATTCAATTTGTGATTGGTGAAATTCACACGCACTGTATCTGATTTAATGACAGGCTTATGGTCCACCTATTTAAGAACAGTCAGACTGCCATCCTACAGTAGGAGAGTCTCTCTTTTCCCAGAGAATCCAGGATTATTTGAGGTGGTATTGGCAGAATATTTTTACTAGGCTATCTAGAATCTAAAGTAGGGCTAACTTCTGGGCAGCAATCCATAAGGAATTTGAAGAATCAGAATACATTCATCAAATCCTCAAAAGACATTAAACAGGGGCGCCTGGGTGGCTCAGTCGTTAAGCGTCTGCCTTTGGCTCAGGTCATGATCCCAGGGTCCTGGGATCGAGCCCCACATCAGGCTCCCTGCTCAGCAGGAAGCCTGCTTCTCCTTCTCCCACTCCCCCTGCTTGTGTTCCCTTTCTCACTGTGTCTCTCTCTGTCAAATAAATAAATAAAATCTTAAAAAAAAAAAAGACATTAAACATGAATAATCATATTAAGATATAAATCCACAAGAAATAGCTAAAGCACCATGTTATTATTCACATCCTTGCTCTTTTTCTCATTAATGTTGTCTATTCTCATTTAGAAATTATAACTAATAAAAATAAAAATATTTAAAAAAAATTAATAAAAACTAATAAAATATTTTTCTTTTGTCAATTTCTTTATAGTTTCTAAACACTACAGAAAGTTGTTTTTCAAACACTATAGAAAGTTGCTTTTTTTTACTGTATTTTATTTTGCATTTGAAAGATCTCTCTAAAGATACTAATTTTAAACTGTAACTGGGTAGCTATTGGATCCAGATGGATATTTGTGAATTCTTTCTGTACTATAAAATATGATGACTTCAAATACCTGCTCCAACAAATACCAGCTACATTACCTTGAGCAAGTTACTTAATCTTTCTTGTGCCTCAGTTCCTAATTTGGAAAATAGGGTAAGTACATGTAAATTAAGCTCATATATGTACAAGCTTAGAAAAGTCCTTGGCTTTGGAAGCAATACATAAATATTAGTTAATATCATTAGTATTATAATTGCTATTTCTACTTTATTTTGTAAAACTCAAGCTCCTCTTACCCATCTGTCCTACAATTCACACTGATATAAAGGAAGATTTTTTTCCCCAAAAGAATATCCTATCTTAATTTTACTCAAAACTGGGTAGATTAAAATGTGCTAAATTAAGCAGCAAGATTTCCTATTTTATTCTTCTTAATCAGGGTCTCCAGCATAAAGAGTGGTCATAAATATCCAGACTTCAAATCTGAGTTTGGCTTTCTAGTTCTCAATTTAAGATCCTAAATAAATCCTTAATACCATAAAGATTATAATAATTCAGTTTTCACATTATCACGTGAAGGCATTCTCATCACACTGGCATTTTAATGTTATTCCTTACAACTACCTTTCACATACCCCGTTTGTATTCCAGCAATTCTCTGGCATCCCTCCCTCTCGGTTTGTACCATTCTAGGTGTTTTTCCACAACCAGGTCCTACTGATTCCTCAATAGCTGATTCAAATGTTAACTCTTCCATGGGCCTTCTTTGTTCTATTATAGAGAAAATAATTTCATAGAAATGAGATTTCTATGCACAAACCACTTTCCACCTTATATTATGGCTATATAAGCACCTGTATTAAGGATACATGCATTGAGGTTCTTGTGTACTTGAAGGCAGGGGCAGGATTAACACTGCCTTACTGCAAGACCCTCATAACCTTATTCATGTAGACAATGAATAAATCATTATTAAATATACAATTTTGGATGCATTCAGACTAAGATACACAGAAAGCTAAATGTAAGCACTGTGCTTATTATGAGAGTATCTGAACTGAATGAATTTCCCACTAAAATAGTAAGCAATTGAGAATTTTCAGGAGCTTTAGATAAGTATGATCAATAGATGTATCAATAAACACTATATGAGTCTAGGGTGCCTGGGTGGCTCAGTCAGTTAAACGTCTGCCTTCAGCTCAGGTCATGATCCCAGGGTCCTGGGATCGAGTCCCATATTGGGCTACCTGCTCAGTAGGGAGCCTGCTTCTCCCTCTCCCAAACCCCCTGCTTGTGTTCTCTTTCTCTCTCTGTCAAATAAATAAATAAAATCTTTAAAAAAACCCAAAACACTATATGAGTTTAAAAGCCATATTAGATCCCCTAACATTAGAAAGTTAACAGGTGCTAGGAAATTAGATATATGAACAATAAAATCATCTTGCCTATCCAAGTAAAAAAAAAGATAGACTTCAAAAAAAGAGTAAGATCTGTTTTGGCTTTATTTTCATTTGTATCACTCTCTTTATCTAAACCCAGTCACTTTATGTAACCTATTCTTTACATGTATATTTACATAATGTGAGAAACAAGACTTCTAAAGTCTAATTTTTATTTAATTTTCCAGTCTATGCCAATGTCACCAGTATGTGTGAACTGAAATTGAAATACCTATCTGGGTAGCTTAAATTGAGAAGACATTTTGGCAAATATTACCTAACTGTTTCAAATAAAAGATTTTTTTGTTGTCTGTAGTAGTTTTGATACTTAGCCTCATAATGTATGGGTATATTCTTCCTTTAAGAATTGGCTGCATCCAGGGGCATTGTTAAGCGTCTGCCTTCGGCTCAGGTCATGATCCCAGGGTCCTGGGATTGAGCCCCGCATCGGGCTCCCTGCTCTGCGGGAAGCCTGCTTCTCCCTCTCCCACTCCCCCTGCTTGTGTTCCCTCTCTCACTGTGTCTCTCTCTGTCAAATAAATAAATAAAATCTTTACAAAAAAAAAAAAAGAATTGGCTGCATCTGGGGTGCTTGGGTGGTTCAGTAGGTTAAGCATCTGACTCTTGATTTTGGCTCAGGTCATGATCTCAGGATTGTGAGATCAAGGTCAGACTCTGTGCTCAGTGGGGTGTCTGCATGAGATAGTCTCTCTCTCTCTCCCTCTGCCCCACCTCTTCCCACTCTCTCTTTCTCTCAAATAAATAAATAAATAAATTTTTTTAAAAAGGAATTGGCTGCATTCTAAATTTTATTATAGGTTTTAAAGTTTTGTTTTTAAATAGGAAAAAAATTAATTTGGACAATTTATCCAGGGAATTAGAAAAGAAGGTGGGGCATAATACAAAAAAAAAAAAAAAAGCATTGACTTTTATTGATGAAGAAATTAAATTCTTTTAAAAAAACTGTTTGGTTAGATAAGTATTAAAAAAACCTTACAGAAATTAATGTGCGTGAAAGTCAACAATGTTATTTCAGGAGTGCTATTTTCAAATTAAGTGATCTGTGAAGACACTCAAAGAAACTCATATAGAAAACTTTTTATTAACATTTTTAAAAACAATTTGTTACATGAAGAGCATTTTAGACTGGTATTGTATTCACTTACAATAGTGAATGATCCTGTCAAATCAAATTCAGTTCATTATTATATAAATCAATTTGGGAATTGTCCAGATTTCAATAAGAAAACTGACCACTTTCTAACAGAAAGGGCTAAACGCTTTTTATTACATGAATCTTAGCTGTCTTAAATCCTATTCCCTTTTGTTGAAAAGGGTATTATTTCATGTCTGGGCTCATTTTTTAAAAGTCTATCAAAAACTTAAATTCCACTCAGATTACTCTTGATAGATCCAGAGAGGAACCATTTATTTATGTTGGCAGTGGTGATTGAAGACCATATTGTCACAGAGACTCAGCTTTCCCTCAAGGTCAATTAGTTGAAATCTATAGGGAATTAAAATATAGTCCAAATAGAGAGCCATGGATGATAGCCTATAGATGAGCAGCTTAAATCAGCATTACCAGTGGCACAGGACAAACTAGAAATTTTGTGTTTTCTACTTAAGTTAGGTTAAAAAGAAAGGAACCTCAAATTTTATTGCATTGATTTAAAATATGTACTTGGCACACTGACATGTACTTCATATTCAAATAAAAATTTGTTAAGAATCTATCTTTCTGGTAAAACATATTAATTAATCGTTTCAAGTTTTATAAAATGCTGAGTGTGAATTTTTAATTTCTATATTTCAATCAAGCCATTAACTGTTCCAACATTTACATCTACTTCTATAATGATATCCTATTACTTACCCTCAGCATTTACTGTAATGCTTTCAAAGGTGTCTTCAGTTTTGTTCTTTCCTATTGTTTTATTTATTCTAGGCTTTAAAATAGTATTCTTTCAGATCTTTCTTTCCTTTTAAGATTTTATTTATTTATTTGACAGAGAGAGTGAGAGGACACAAGCAGGGGAACAGCAGGCAGAGGGAGAAGCAGGCTCCCTACTGAGCAGGGAGCCTGACGTGGGGCTCCATCCCAGGACCCTGAGGTCATGACCTGAGCCGAAGGCAGACACTTAACCGACTGAGCCACCCAGGTGCTCCATTTCCAGATATTTCTTCATTCTTTTACCAAATCACCAATAATTTTTCTGTGGTCCCTAATATAAATTTAAAAAGTTATCCTAACCAATCCTTAAAAAGTTAAAAATAGAACTACCATATGATCCAGCAAGTCTACTTCTAGGAATATATTCACAGGAAATGAAAACAGTAACTCAAAAAGACATCTGCACCCCCATGTTTATGGCAACATTATTTACAACAGCTATGACATGGAAGTAACCTAAGTGTCCATCAGTGGGTGAATGGATAAAGAGGTTGTGGCATATATATATACACACACACACACACACACACACACATATATATACATACACACACACACACACACAAAGGAATATTATTTGGCCACAAAAAGACGAAATCCTACCATTTGCAACAACATGGAGGGCTTGAAGGCATTATGCTAAATGAAATAAGTCAGACAGAAAAGGACAAATACTGTATGAACTCACTTATATGTGGAATCTAAAACACAAACAAACAAGCAAACACAAATTCATAGAGAAAGAAATCAGCTTTGTGGTTAGCAGAGATGGAGGGCAGAGGGAGGGGGTACTGGAGGAAGGTGGATAAAAGGTATAAACTTCCAGTATTAAGGTAAATAAGTACTAGGGATGTAATGTACAACATAATGACTATGGTTAACACTGCTGTATGGTATATTTGAAAGTTGTTAAGAAAATAGATCCTAAAAGTTCTCATCATAAGGAGAACATTTTTTTTTCATTTTTTCTTTTCTTCATTTTTTTTTGTATTTATATGAAAAAAATGTTTGTTAGCTGAACCTACTGGGGTAATTACTTCACAATATATGTAAATCAAACCATTATGCTATATACCTTAAACTCACACAGTGATGTATGTCAGTTATTTCTCAATAAAACTGTAAAACAAAGTTAAAAAATATTATCCTGATAGCTGGTACTGTAGAGCTGACTCTAAAACTTCACCTTATAAGGTAAACATACCACCTCAATAAGTAAGTAATGTAATATTTTTCTTATTTAACTAGAAAAACAATCAATTCTTTAAGTGCTGTCCTAAGTACTTTCTCAGCATATTTCCTGTAAAGACAAGTAAGCTTAAAAGGAGCTTAGCTATTTGAAGGGCAGCTCTTTGGAGGCAATGCCCCTTCCATTTTAATCACAGAATTTCCAGTGCCCAGAACAGTGCTTGGCACTTGGTAGGGTCCGACTGATACTTCTTTTACCCAAACAAAGTAAAATGGACATTTAGATTAATAAGGAAAAGCAACGTTCTTGCTGATGTCAAAGAGGTAAGAGAAGATTCCCGAGGTGGCAAGAGTTGAATTTTCATTATTACTAAGCCTCTCCACATTAGCACTTTTGAAAACAAATTCCTGACAGACGTTTTATTTTGTCAACCACATATCCTAAATTACAGCGAGGGGCACAGGCTTAGCTACCTTGGGCAAGAGGGCAGAAGGAGTAGGAAGAGAAGATGAAGAAACTGCTGATAGCTGTGTGAAGAGATGGGCACAGGCTCTCGGTGAGGATGGAATGAAGAGGACACAGATGACGTGCTATCATCTAAAAAGTGCTTCGAGCCCAAACTATTAACTAATTATCTCATCTAGTAAACACTTAATTACCTCAGTTAGGGGTTAGAAGGTAACCTTGGAAAACTAAATTTGGAGGAAGACTACATCTGCCTTAACAAATAGGATTTATGTACAGGTGTTCTATAAAGGTCTGATGAATCCAAACCATTAAGTTGAGCTCTATCGAAGTAAGACCTCTGACTAAACAGGGACACTACTGACTAATTTGAAGAGAGAAAATGTGGTGTTCGAGGAGAAACATGAGGTAAAAATGGAAGGATTTTTCTGAGGCATTAATGGCATAAAGCAAAAAAAAAAAAGAAAAAAAGTAAAAGAATTCTGTTTAATGATGACAAAGAAAGATACTTGGCAGAGCTGCTCCACCAGACCCCTTGTGAGTCTGGAATGCTGAGAGGTCAGCTTTGAGTGCTGGTTGGAAATGGATATTTTATGTGTGATGTGATCACTTAAATCTTTAGCTCAACAGAGTCTTTACTTTGACAACTGAATCTGATCAAGCAGGTCCTTTGAGGAAAATGTATTTTTATAAAACTATTTTAATTCTGTCCATGGAAACTTGGCAATTAGTTCACAGGAAGCAAAACAAGTTTACCTATGATTCCAAAATGCTAAATATGACTAGAGTAGAAATAGTCCTGGCTTCCACTGTTTTAATCATGCTGTCTACTACTATTCATGATCAATGAGAATGTCAGGAGCCTTGGCCCCATCCACCCCTGTGGCTCATGGAGACTGACTCCTCTGTCATAGATTTGGGATTTTGAAATCAAATGCATTTTCGTTCTTTGCCTCCATTCATATTCTTTGCACGAAGAAACTGATTATCTCTGAGGCATTCAATCTGTTGCTGGGGTCCCCGGTAATGCTGACATTTTGTTATGCTACCTTCAGAAGGCACAAAGCAATTTTTGTGCTAGCATATAAATGACATTTCCAAACATCAGAGGAGTGCCTGAAAACATGCACAGTTAGCTACCCATTGATTAGGGCAGAAGTACAGATACTATGAACTGTGTCACTCTGTGTATGTCCCAGAGGCAGAGAACGGGAAATTTCATCATCTTGGTCCTTACAGATTACCACCTGCAGTAGTTGAAATGAGCTTTTGTGAAGTGTGGACCCAGACTCCATCTGTCAGATGGAGAACTCAGCTTTGTATCATGTAATAAGACAAGATGCATGTGAAGAAATCTAGGTGGAAACTTATTTTACTGTCAAAGCTAACACAACATGAGAACACAGCAAATTCTCAGGACATGCACATTATGAGTCAATGTGCATTTTGATAAGGTTAACTTTACCATATCAATAGCATGCAAATTATAGAGGACATATTGTAAGTAGAAAGCATAGGGCTTTTTTGGGGTTTTTTGGCTTTGGAAAAAAATAGCACGTTAAACAACAAAACGCTCAATATAGTGTATTTAAAAATATAGAGCACACCACCTGACAAGATGAAAACCATCACAACAGAGCTCTGCATCACCACAGTAACTTACTGGATGACAAAAATCTCCTTGCGTCTAAAGAAAAATGAAGAATATCTGGAAGTAAAGATTCATTATTTATTTAGTACACAAACACACTGGATTATTTTTTGCTACTACAAGAACATGAGCATTAAATATCTTGAGCTTCATCCTACTTCAGGACACTTGTCTGGAATTCACATATTTGTCAGACATTTCTTATCAGGATTCATGTATTTTTGCCATTGTTTGCAAAATGGTTTAAGAGAGAAGTAAAATCCATGGCTAGAACCTGTCAAAGAATTGATGGCGATTAAAATGCTAATGATTTTACATAGAACTTCATGTATCAAATATTATGTGTTCTTATTGAAGGTACAATAAGACTTGCACTACTAAAGATTTTTCAGTTTCTGAAGTTTGAACCTATAGTAAAATGCCATCACTCCTTTGTCCCATGTCACTAAAGAACAAAGAATTCAAAAAAAGCAGTTCTTCCCTTAGAATCATTTCTCTGCATAGGAAAAGCTGCCTCAAGAAGGATCCCATAGGGTCTTGTCTTTTTAAAAGGGGTTATATTGATCTCATCTAGTAAGCTTCTGAGTTACACACACACACACACACACAGAGAAGTACAGGTGTATCTTATCTCTGAATCCAACGCACGCAGGCTAGCATCATGGCTGTCCTGTTTACTACCACCTTGGACAGTTACTTAAATTCTCTAAGCATCTTTTGTTTTTCAACTGTAAAATGGGGATAAAAATATCTACCACAAAAGGATTGAAAGAGTTAAGTGAGATCATTACACACAGAGTTAACACACAGTAATTGCTCAAAAACAGTAGCAATTATTTATATTAGCAAGCCTTCTATGTGAAAGTAGATTGGGATGATTTTTTAATTTTATAAAGATTGTAAATAACAATAATAATTCCAAATGTAGTATTCTGATTTAAAGTTTACAAGAGCTTCCTGAAGACATGTACATTTAACGAAAATTCAACTTGCACACTTCTAAAGTTATAGAAGAACGAAAGCAATTCAATTGTTTGCTTTCTTGAGGATTTTAATTCCATTCATGATTACTGGATTGGGCCTTGAGTCTAATTAATGCACCATTACATTCATTCAACTAAAATAGGCAAGAGAATTAATATGGAATGATGCACAAAATTTGGGGGGATAATTGAGGTTTGGAAGAAATTGAGGGTGAAGTAAGAAGATTAGTAACATTGATTAATGTTATTCTACTATGTGGTTTTTTTTTTTTTTTTTTTTTCTGATTTAGTCACCCTGGGTGGGGGTGGGGGGTGGGGGAGATTGGAGATGGGGAACCTACTATAACTTAATTAAACCTGGTAAGGAGACAGTAAAAAATAAACATTTTTAGCAAATAGAATATTTAACTTGTGAACCCTCTGTTAGGTTATTTAATTTTAAGTGTTATAACTCTCTTGGGAAGGTAGTTTGTGTGCAGTTAAATTAGTTAAAGCAATCCATAGGGTCAGCTGGTCTCAGCAATCTTGAAGAAACAGGTCTGTTTTACCTGAGTGTTTGCTAATTTTGCCAATATTTCCTCCTGGAAACCTTTCTCACTTCCTTGGGCTAAGTGGTTGTGTTTCAAAGGAGCCATCACAAAATGTTGTTTTGTTCATTTCTTTAAAACCCCAAAGGTCATTTTCTAATCTGGTGAATGTGGAAGAGATGAGCCCAAAATATTAAATACCCTCCCTAAGAAATATATCATGCATTGTCTAAACTTAAATATAAAATGTGCATAAGGAAATGGTATAATTATCATTCCAAATAGGAAATGAAAACATTATCTTGGCCTATCCTGAATGTTCTCATGGAGTTACAGAGTACTCAATCTTTTTTTTTTTTTTTTTTCCAGAGTACTAAATCTTCATTCGAGTTTTGTTCTTCAGGAAGAAAAATTACAATGTGAGAGAATTCTTCTTTAGATCCTTTGTGAAACAAGGTAAAATATAATTAAATAATAAGAGTTTACACACACAAAATTTACAGGATGAATCTTAACACGTAAATAAATATACAGGCACATGTCATAAAATGAATAATTTCTTAACTATAAAATTCCAAGTCCTTGACAGGATTTAGTACAAGCATCATAATAACTTTTGTTAACTAGATAACTCCCTAAAATTAATATTTTAATTATTGATTAAATCTTCTTCTTTTATCATTTCTCTTACGGACATGTCAAGACATACAACACTGAAGAAAACTGCTAGTCCAATATGCATGAAGAAAGTGGGCAGGTTGGAAGGAAAAGAACATGCCTAAGCCTCAGGTAGAAACAGCATATATTAGCTGGGTAGATTTAAAGGAAATCACCTAAGTTCTCTCCGGCAAATAACAAAGACATATGATGTAAGTTATTCAACAATTTAAAAACTAAATCAAACTCCCTGATTCTTTACTCTCAGAATCTACTATCAGTCTCTGGTTCTACTCTCATGCCCTATATGCCTTTTAATAGATTTAGATCTTCCAGCACCTCAAGACAAGTGAAGGGCTTGAGAGCTTCACTGAAGGATGGCCCCTCGTATATGTGCACATGACTAATTATGGATCTGTTAGTTACCATTTCTTCTAGACTTAATTTCCACTGTATTACTGACCTTATTCACATGAAAAACCTTCAATAAATAGTAAATCTGGAGACAGATCTCTGTAGTGAAGAGTTAGTACTCAAACCACTTGATAGTTATTTTAATAAATTTCTGTAATAATCAAGCAAAGCATATTATTATGTGCCACTGGAATTACAAATACGGATGTTTCACAGTCATGAATGCTGGAATCATATCAAAAAGTGAGAAAATAAAAATCATAGAAACTAAAATTTCCAACTTTACTATTATTGGGGGTAATACATACTTATGACCTATGTGCAAAAATAAATATTATTTGAAATATACCTGAAAGACACTTATACATCATTTTACAAATAAATCCACATATACATAAATAAACATGGAAGCAGGAAAAGAAATAATTAGGAATCAAGATTAAATAAGGCAGTCCCTGATTTATAAAAAACCAATAATAAACAATCTATGCAGTCCTTATCCATCTTTTCCATTAGCTGCCATGACAGTCACTGTTAAAAAAAAAATCTTCCAGCTTTTAGATAATGGCTGTGTTCAGAAATGCAGGAAAGGGCAAGCTGTGAAAACACACAGAGCTTAGGGAATCTAACCTCAGCACAGCCTGCCTAGAATGATAACCTCCTTGATAAAGAGCATTTTAATACTGACTGGCTTTTTTCACTTTGTTACGTCTTATCTCTTCCTAAAGATCTACTTACTAAGGACTTCTGGGATATTAATAAAGATTCTTTTAAAAAACTGCCCCTATAAGTGTTTGGACACTTAGAACATTTTAGTATGAACAGATTCAACTAAATCGTTCAAACAACTAAAATTAATTGCACTGAGAGATTTGACGTGTTGTCTCTTGTACTTTTGGGTGTTAGAAGACACTGAGACTCCAGGCCTGTGGAGGTGGTACAAACATTGAGAAAGGGAGTTGAGAGAATACTACAGAAATTCAGTTGGCCCGCAGGGGGAAAGGAGAAGAAACTTCCTTTTACTACACAGGATGACCCTTTTAAGGACCAAGACATAGCCTAATATTGGAATGCTCTATTGCTCCTAAGATGTGGTTAACTCTGGCAGGTTACCCTGCAAATCTATTGCTCTTTCATACATAACATTTCTAATGTGGAAAACTATGTCCTGGATAATAGATAACCTTCTTCCATATGGTCTTTGGAATACTATCCATTTTGTTGTATCCATAGAAACAACCTCTATTAGAATATAAACAAAGGTAAATATCTAAATATAAAGAGTAAGTTTACCTCTTTAACAGAACAAATTTCCTTGTAATTTAGTGATAACACTGAATGACTTTCATTTTGCAGTATTTGGAAGGCCCCTGCTTATCAGATGACACTTCCCTCTGTAACACATATTTGATATTTTTAGGCATGCTGGAAATACTCTTTCAAAGTCAATCTATTAGGTAAAGACCAGCTTTGCTAAATGACAACTATAAACAACCCCCTTTTAAGTTCAAGAACCTTCATGGCGTATTTCCAGAGTTAATAATAGTTTTTTAAAGCCTAGCAGAGTTGTTCATGTACTTTGTAAAAACTGTCATGTGCTTATAAGCATCACAAAATATTGCATCTTATAAGAATCTAAACTTGCTATGATGGCCTGATGACAGTTTTTATTAAGAATTTGATGAATTATCTTAGTAGACAAGTTTTTCAAATGTGTCAACATTGTGAATGATTTATAATGATTTCAAAAGGACTTAAAATATTTACTCTTTAAAATTAAGCACCTTTACTATTTCCAATACATACTGATGCCATGCTTTTCTTCCCAAAGGTAATTGTTTACTTTGTATTTAATTTTTAAATACTAAGCAAGTAAAAAATAAAGTGTTAATACACAAGTTAGATTTTTAATGTAATTTCATACTAAAATAAGGAGCTATGAGGCTTTTATAAAAATGATATAAACAACATCAAGTCGTTACAAATTTAATTAAACTTGTGATTAAAAATATGGACACTTCCAGAAAATCCAATATAAAAGAAATCTATCATATGAAGTGAATTATTAAACATGATTTTAAAGGTTTCATGTGTAAAAATATTTGTCTCAGGAAAAAAAAAAGAGCTTGGTTGAACGTTATAGTCCGAGGTTCATATTGAACCCAAAGCATGAGGAAGATTAAGTGATTCTCCGAGCACCAGTGAGAAGTGTGCAGAAGATGGAGGTCACTCTTTGAAAGAAGATCTCTATGACCTGTGTAAATAGGAGCCCCACAAACACTTCCAACAAGCATAGGTCAGAATAGGGTCATGGCTCCAGGCCCTCTGAACCACTGTTCGCCAAGAGGAGTGTGCTCACCGCGTTAATCTCTCGTCCTTCAGTTCCAGGTCTGCCACAGTGACGAGCTGATCCAGCTTGAATTTAGTGTCAATAATTTCTGCGTCTCGAGGAGAGTATGTGCCACCTTCTTTCTGCTTCTGTCGAATTCTAAAAAAGTGTAGTAAAGCCCAAAAAGGAAATACCATAGAAAGCATATAAAATTAAGTTTCCTTTTGTTTTTAGATATCAGTCAAATAATTTCTTTGTTGGGGTCACATCTCTGAATATGGTGCAAATTTATAGGTACTCAACTTATTTTTCCTGTTTTAATTCCATAAAAGCTAATTCTACTATATTCCTTTAAGATGTTGCTTTGTTGAAGTTTCAAATTTTAATGAGAATCAGTTGATCAAGGCCTGGGCCACTGGCAAACTTAAACTACAGGGCAAATGAAATTGAAGCTGTGAGCTTGTTTTTCCTCCCGATAGCTGTCTCTAGATTTGTCATAAAGAGAAAGTATGCCAAAGTGGAACCAGCTCATTGCTACCAGCACCAGCGGTAAAAGACCATGTTCCATTGTTTTATATACACGAGACATTTCTACATTCATGAAAATGCATAGAAATATGTTTTAAATTGTCTCATAGGCTTTTTATAAAAATATTGTACAGCATATAATGTTATCTTTATTTATATTCAGAAAATTCAAGTTCAAAAATAAAAATCACATGAATCTGAGAATCAAATCCAAGTCCTTTCATTTTTAAGCCATTTACATGATTATTTTTCTATGACACAGTATGGTAATTACAAAGTGATATTAGCTATGCTATCTTTTACATTTCAAACATTTATTATGTAATATGAATTATTAAGGATGGAAAAGAAAGTATAAAATATGGTTCCTATCCAAGAACATTACAGTTTAGTTGAGAAGCAAGATCTAAATGTAGAAAAAGCAATAAAAAGAAAAAAATTCCAAATTCCAATTCATAGGACAACTACTAGTATTGTCAGGAAGTAAAAAAGTGAGATCTGATTTGAGTGTTCCAGAACGAGAAGGAGGAGGAAGCACATTTCTGATTGACCGTATAAAAGCAGAGTTGTAGAAAAGCCTAAGGAACATTCAGGTGAGAAGAGACCCATTTGGCCAAAGAGAAGTATGTTAGGAGGTTGTAGGGAATAAGAGGAGAGAATTTCTTATCCACATCAGGAGTTTATCCTGTAAGGAGATGAAAAGTCAGAAAAGATTTTAGAGCAAGGAACAATATGAATATGGCCAAAGCATGCCCTTCAGGTACAAGGAAGATATCTTAAACAATCTATCCCTAAAAATGCCTAGAATAATGACTTTCTCTCACTATCTCTGGGAGGAATCTGAGAACAGTATGCAGCATAAGAAAAATACTTGTTTCAACAGCTCTTCAAATTATCCATCAAAATGATGATTTAAGAGATTCAAGGTGAAAGAGATGATGCATGGCATACAGAATATGGGACCACCTTCTTCAAATAAAATAAAAACAGCCTACTGAGCTACTTAGGAAATTAGTGTCGTGGTTACCTTTGCAAATATAAGGTCCCTTTAACTCAGAAATCTACTTTATGAAGCCAGATTTTAGGACCACAACTAAGATTTCCCCTGAGACCCTGTAAACAGGAAGGGAATTAGGAGGCTGATACTGGGAATTTAAAGGGACCCTTGGAAAATGAAGTACAGACTTGTTGGTAAAGTAAACAGGAAGAAGGGGCCCACCATGTAAGGAAGTTGGACATCTTCAAAGTGTTGTCCTGATTGTAAAAATGATCTCTTCTGTATAAACTTTAAGATTTAAACCTGATTAAAATATTTTTCATTAAACCTATCAGTTTTAAATTATTTTTTAAAGTGCAGAAATCCGAGAAAACCTTCTGCTTTTGTGTTATCACTTTATTATCTCTCAGTTTTAAACCTGCTCATTGGGGAGGGTATGTGCTATGGTGAGTGCTGTGAATTGTGCAAGACTGTTGAATCATAGATCTGTACCTCTGAAACAAATAATACAATATATGTTAAAAAAAAAAAAAGAAGAAGAAGAAGAAGATAGCAGGAGGGGAAGAATGAAGGGGGTGGAAATCAGAGGGGGAGATGAACCATGAGAGATGATGGACTCTGAAAAACAAACTGAGGGTTCTAGAGGGGAGGGGGGTGGGAGGATGGGTTAGCCTGGTGATGGGTATTGAAGAGGGCATGTTCTGCATGGAGCACTGGGTGTTATCCGCAAACAATGAATCAAAAACTAATGATGTAATAATGTATGGTGATTAACATAACATAATAAAATTAAAACAAAACAAAGCAAACCTGCTCTTCTTTGCCCCACTCTGTGATATTGGAGCTAGACTCTATACTTCCCCTTTGCCGGCTGCTGGGATGCTCAGCTTTGTCAACAGAGGATACCACAGTGATCTTCAAGGGCAGAGGGACAGGGAGATACTTCCCTGGTGTGTTCCAGTGCTGCATGATTATTATTCATGTGGAAGCCCAGCAGCCCACCTGGATGAGTGCTAGCTGCCTCCAAAGTGGATGCTCTTCCCATTGGTGAACCATTCCAATAGCTCAGCACCCCCACATTATTCAGCAAGATGGGCTGTTTCTACAGACCAATTCCAGCCTGCCTATCCTCGATTAATGATGATTAGCTTCTAGAGAACAGCTCCAGCCCCTTCCCTCTGTCATCTTCTTTGCCCGCTGATAGGTGACCGGCTGCATGTGCCTGTGGTAGACATTCCATGTCAAACTTTTGGAGTGAGACTTCTTCTGGTTCTTAGTTCCTTTACTGTCCATTCTTCCTCAGCCTTGAGAGAGCAGCCATTTTGTCGTACTTGCTACTTCTGGACCCTTTAGAGTTCTTTAACCCCTTATAGTTGTTAACTATTTCTACTAGTTAGCAATTTTTTTAAATTAAATACTCCCCATTCAAGTGACTATTATTGTGGCTTCTGTCTCCTGATTGGACAATGACTGAATAATGTCTATAAAGCATCTTAGGAAAGTGAGTATAAATAAATTTTACCTTGCAAATGCAAAAATAGCTGTCCCAAGAAGAATGATCGAAAGGATACACAAAGTGACTGAGAGAATAATTTCTACAGTTCTTTCAGAAAGTCCTTCACCTGAAGAGGACAAAGAACATTATTATTGATTATTATTAGGAAATACTAGTTGGGTCTCAAAACACAGAAAAATATTTTCTTGGAATGTTTCTCAAGAATGCTAAGAAAGTGTACATATATGTTTGTTCCCCTTCTTCTCCTAGATCTTCTAAATCGGGGCTCAGCCCTTGGACCTCTTCTTTTTGCTATCTAAACTCACCACCTTAGTGAGCCCATGCAGTCTCGTGGTTTTAATTTTCATCTTAAATGATGACTACTTAATTGCTATCTATCGAACTCCAGATGTGAATATCCACTTTGCTTACTAAATATCTTTATTTAGAACTGTAATTAAAATTTCAAATCATATCCAAAGCTGAACTCCTATAATTCCTTCCTTTCAACTGCATCTTTCTACCTCTTAGTTAACGACAACTTCATTGATCTAGTTGCTCAGTCCAAAAACTCTGCAGTCATATTTGACTCTCTTTCTCTCATAGAACACATCCACAATCTCCTAGGAAATCTTCTTGCCTCTATCTTCAAGATACACATACTTCTCTTTAAAAGAAACTAGGGAAACTTGGAGAGATAGTAATTCCAAAGTGTGATTAGAAAACAAAAGGAATTTGGGACATCTAGAGGGGCCAGAGAGCTAAGAAGCTATCAAAGTCTAATGGTATGGAAAGAAGAAAGGATCATCTTGCAGAAGTTCCTACTGGTCAAAGAGGGAACAGCTTAAATTTTATGATGAATAAAAACTGAAATTGGTGGAAATAGATTCAATATATAAAAATCCACAAGTTCTAGTATTATTCAATGAAAGAGAAATAAAAAATATACAAACTTTTAATTTGTAAGCACTGGTTATAGCCAGACTGCCATTTTCTTATTTTAAAAATTTATACTTAAAGGGAAAAAATTAAGCAATTTTTCCTAGCTTTCTCATATGAACTGTATTTTATGAATTAAAAAAATAGTCCTACTCAAGGCAATAAAGCACTTCTTTAGAGGAGAGCTCCATTTAATAAGTGTGGAAGGACTAATACAATTAGAAATTAGTTTTTCACTCCTAATAAAGTAATTGATTTAGGTAACAAGCATAAATCTATCCTCAATGATAAAAAGGAAGGTTGACAGGGAATCAGATATCAACAGGACACTAGACTATCATCCTACAGATTATTTGCTAGTTATAACAAGGGGGGAAAAAACCAACTTTCCAATGAAGGATCATGCTGTTATGACAACTAAAACTCACTGATCAATTTTAACATCATTGAAATGTGACAACCAGATGTTATATGCCTCCTGATGAGAGGTGTTTTAATCTAGGCAGCAACACCTGCAAAACACCCTTGCTGAAAATGTTAATTGTGAATATTCAAACCTTTAGATCTTATTTCTAATTTATAAGAAGTAGAAGAAGGAGGAAAAAAATAAAATCATACCAAGAGAAAGGAATCAAACAGATTCAGAATATGGGACCTCCTATAGAACAACTCATGTGTTTGCCTTAATGAATCTATGGCATAGGGGGAAAAAAGAGGAAGAATAAAAGAGAGTAAGAGACACAACAATAAAAATAATATATGAACCTCTTATTGGGGTCCTGATTCAGACATACTATGAAGGAAAAAGAAACAGAAGATGATTTATATAGAGTATTATATAATATTAAGGATTTATCATTAATTTTATTTAACTGAGACAATAGAAATGTTCTTATTAGAGAAACATACTAAATAGTGGAATATAATGCTTTGTGTGATTTACTTTAAAATACTTCAGAAATAAAAGAACAAATGCATAAATAAAACAAATGTAACACAATGTTAAAAATTATTACATTTAATTAGTAAGTATTTGGGGGTTCATTATACTATTCAAAACTTTGTGTATGCTGTATTCATTTTTCATCCCCTCTGCTGCCAGAATCCTGAGCCAGGCCACCACCCTGTTTTGCATGAATTATTGTATAGACACCTAACAAGTCTTCTTGTAGTCACCCTTGTCCTCTTCCCATCTATTTTTAATAGCAGGAAGAGTAATCCTTTTTAAAATATTACCTTTCTACTTAAAATCCTCCTCATCTCTCACAGGGAAAAGCCAAAGTCCTTCCAATGGCCTCTGTGATCTGGTCCCTCATTAACTCTCTGACTCCCTGTTATCTCTCTGACTTCCCCTTCAATTTCCACCTTCCTCACTCCGCTGGAGCCAGACTGGCCTCCCTGTTGCTCTTGGAACATACCAGGTCATGGGGCATTTGCACCAGCTTCTACCTGTGCTTGGAAAGGTATTTCTCTTGTGTATCTGTCTGAGTAGCCACTTCATAACCTTCAAGAGTTTGCTCAAATATCACCTTCTCAATGAAGCCCAAACGGACCAAATACACGTGTCCCTCCAAAATTCTTATGTTGATGCCCTAGCCTCTCAGTGTGACTGTATTTGGAATTAGGAAGTAACTAACATTAAATGAGGTCATAAGGGCTGGGCCCCAATCCAATAGACTTAGTATTCTTATAACAAGAGACACCAGAAAGCTAGCTCTCTCCCTCTGAGCACATGTACTGAGGAAAGGTCCTATGAGAACACAGCAAGAAGGAGGCCTTCTGCCAGCCAGGAAGAGAGCCCTCACCACATAACAAACTTACTGGAACTTGGGGTTCTTAGACTTCTAGCATCCAGAACTGTGAGCAAAATTTCTGTTGTTTAAGCCACACAGCCTATATGGTAATTTGTTATGCTAGACTAAGCAGACTAAGACATCATCCTATTTAAAATCAAAAGCTCCAACTTCCTCACTTCTGCCTTCCCCCCTTCTACATCCTCTGCACTCCGTTCTACTTTTTTTCTCCATTGCTCTTATCAGACTTTAATATATCTTATAATAAACTTATTTATGATCCTCATTATTCATTGTCTGTCCAGAATGTAAAGACAGGAGTCTTCGTTTTATTTAAAACTGTATTCCCCGTTCTGAGAATAATACCAGATACATAATAAATACTCAATAAATATTTGCTAAATTTACTAATGAATATAAATATTGGTTTTGAAATAGATACTAAAAATTTTCAGGTTGAAGATCAAGCATTGAAACAAATAAGAAATGCAAGATATTTATCATTTACTTAGAAACAACTATTATAATTGTAACCATTTTTAAGTTATATGAGTTATAATTTATAATTTTACTGTAAAAAGTACAAAAGTTAAGTGACAAAATAAAATAGGTTAACTACCTGTATATCATGCAAGAATTAGTGTTTTATCTTTTTTCCCTGGGTTGGTGCTTATGAAATATTAACAATAGGAAAGGGTTCCTATGGCTATTTTGCCTGGTTAGATTCGAATGAATACTGAATCTTAAAAATAGTTGCCAGAGTTTCATGGTTATCTAGATCTCCAGCTAAGTTTAGGAGACTATAAAGCAGCAATTAGCTCATACAGTATTTTAGATACCCCTTTTTAAAATATATTAACATGTGAATGACTTGTTTTATGAATTTTCACATGCTGACTCTAATTGGATGTGCATAGGAAAGGAAATACATGAAGATGAATAAAGAATGTTCTTTATCAGGTAATACTGAATCACTGGACCTTAGAACCCAGTTGGGGGTAAAAATGGTTTCATAGACCACAGAAAAATGTTTCAGATTAGATTACCATTTCAAAGTACTAGCCAAGTGAAGTGAGGAAATGACATACAATGTATTAATAAACAGTATGTAATCCTTTTGGGTACATGTATTACAAATGTACTAGTAGGAAAGGACAAAGTGTACCATGACTGTCCAGTACAAACTCTGATTCACTGTTATGCATATACCCACAGAGAATTACCATCCAAAATGAAGTCACTTCTCCAAATCCTTCCATAGAAAATGGAATTCTTTCACTTGAAAATATAAACATGATTCTCTCTGTAATAAGCAGAAGTAATTTCCTGACTAGACTTAAAGTCCTAAGAAAGGTCACATTAAATTATGCTTTATTTGCATAATAAAATGTACTGCTGTAATTAAGCAAACATAATTATAAAGCACTAAATTTCCTGTGTTTTGATTGAAATCTGATTTAAGCCAGTTTTATAACTCTAAGAAGAAGCTGAATTAAATGAGTTATAAAGCTCATAGGACATATCTGGCTCTTGATATAGATGTATGTCATGTGAAAGATCTTCTAATATTATTATTAATCTTAAAAGAAAACAAGTTGTTATAACAGAACTTAAGTATAAGGATCTCTTCTTCTCTTTTGGACAATACTATTCATCCAGATATTCAAGTACTGAACAAAGAATTTATTAAAAGTCACTCAATTTCATAACTGAAGAAATGTAAGTTAAAACACACTAGGGGCACCTAGGTGGCTCAGTCAGTTAAGCATCTGCCTGTGGCTCTGGTCCTGGGGTCCTGGGATCGAGCCCTGCATTGGCCTCCTTACTCAGCAGGGAGCCTGCTTCTCCCTCTCCCTCTGTTCTCCCCACACTGGTGTTCATTCTCTCTCAAATAAATAAAATAAAATAAAATAAAATAAAATGCCCTAGACATATTATTTTCATGCATCAGTTTGGCAAAATATTAAAAGTAGACAATAAACAGTGGTTTCCAGGGTGTAAGGAAACACTTATTCATTGCTAAAAAAAAAACAAAAAGGAATTTTTGTATCTTTATGTGCAAAAGTAGAGCATACTCATGTGTGAACGCTAATCTCCAAAAGCTAAGAGGAAATGATGATAAGAAAACAGCTGGAAGTAATTAAAAATGTTGGGAAGAGAAAAGGGTACAGCAAGGATAGGAAGTCTGTGGGAGCAGAAAACTCACCAAGAGCAGTGCAACTGCAACCGACTCAGACACTGAGCGATTTCCAGGCAATGCATACAGCAGTTACTAGCACAGCACTGACTGGAGTCAGCCTGCCTGGATCTAAAAGCTGGTGCTGCCCTGTCCTAGCTCTGTAACCTCGGGCAAGTTGTTAAAAGACCCATCCTTCCGATTTCTTACCAATAAATTGAGGACACCCATAAATAGGGGGTTATGTTAATAGGGTTGTGAAGAATACGTGGGGTTATATATAAAAATATTCATAAAAGCCTTGGCACATGAATAATTCTCTTTATTGGGACGCCTGGGTGGCTCAGTTGGTTAAGCATCTGCCTTTGGCTCAGGTCATGATCCCAGAACCCTGCGATTGAGTCCCGCATTGCAGGGGGGGGGTCCCTGTTCAGCGGGGAGCCTGCTTCTCCCTCTGCCTGCCACTCCCCCTGCTTATGTTCCCTCTCTCGCCATGTCTCTCTCTAACAAATAAAATCTTTGGAAAAAATAATAATTATCTTTATTAATAAACATTTCATATTTACTTGTCATTCATTCATCTGATTTAATCTTCCAGTTAGCTTATGAGGTAGGTATTATTATTTTCATTTTGGAAATAAGATTTCAGAAATTAATTTGTTAAAGTAACAAACCCAAGGCCACATAAATTCAATATATGCCCATACTGCCTGAAGTATGTCTGTCTGACTGCAAAGTTTATGAGGTTCAGCACCACATTACCATATTATTATTATTATTAATAATAATTAATATCATAAAACTTTCCTCATTCATCTGGTGTCTTGGGGGCAAGTGATCCTTTCACTGCAAAAAAAAGAAAAAAAAATACATAGCGACTCCCGATTTCTGTTTCTAAATGAGCATATTGGAACTTCTCATTGTTAGCACAGTAATTAAATGAGAAGTGTTATGACAAAAGAAAACAATCACAGAGTGCCTTTGCCATGGGGTTTAAGATTTCATCTTGTTCAGCTTTAATGAAGCCCGGTAAGGTGCAGAAAGCAGTGTCTGGTTTTCAAATCACAGGAATCCTCTATAATTAAACCTTGTAATCAAAACATTGCCTACGAGCAGTTTCCATAAACTGATGTGCCTAAAGAGGATTTTTAAAAAGAGTTTAAGAAGGATTCTTATGAGTTTTGTTAGTAAAAATGTTAATGCTCATTCTGAGTGAAAACAAAATCAAATAAGTTGTAGGTATTTCTTTAGGATTAAAATAATGCCATATGTCATTTCCCCTGTTTATTCCTACACGTCATAAAGATTTCCCTAAGTGCAAACTCCTCTTCCACACACTCATCCTTATTCAGCAAAGCCCTGCCTGGCCCCTTCACTTGTGCTTTTGTTAACCCTTTTCAATAAACTTAAACCTTTTAGTTGATTAGTCTACGGTGATTCTTTTGCCCCTAATTTTAACTTCAAAATAATAGTATCTGTAAGAGGCCCAACCACTATCAAAATGGTCTGTCTTAGAAATGTACACTCTATACTAACTTAAAAAGACAGCCTTGCAAAGACTCTTAAATCCTGAAGATTTTACTTAGCTTGGAGCTCACTGCCTGTGCTATGCTAAATACCAGTGAAGGAATGTATATCCACGGGTGGTTTGAGGACCTAGATGGGCTCTTCACTTCTTTCACTGAAGTCTGAGATCACATACACACATAAGTTCTCAGCAGGCTTGTGAGGAATGTTGGGAGCCTCTAGCCTGTTGCAAATGGTATCATCTATCCTAATACATGACATATTTGAGATAAACAAGGACTCAAACATCCATTGTAATATTCTGATGATGCCAGGGTAATTACATCATTGCATTTTATTATATGGTTGCTCCCATTCTCACAGCCATGAGACCATTCTTGCCGCTGACTAATGTAGAAATAATCAAGTTTATTTCCTTTTTGAGTCCTACTACTTCTTCCTTGGCAATGTTTGTTTTTTTACCCCCCAAAACTCTTATGACTCCATGGTCTTTTACTAATGTCAAATCATGGACCAGGGCCATTTCTGGAGTGTACTTTTTGGTGCCTGACCCATCAAGCTGAATCTGATATCCACAGAACCGTAAGATCCAATCTCCAGGTAAAATGTGAGGACAGAAATTGATGGTAGTAAATCCATTAACCAGCTAGATGACTGAGCTACTTTTCCAGACATTGAGGAATTCTGCTCCAATGGTCCATTCCATACTCCAAAGCTGCACATCTCATTTCACCACAACTCAGGGTGGCACTTCTAATTATTTTCTCCACTCCTGCCTGTCATGGTTTCACTAACTATAAATAACTATCTTGAGAACAGAACTCCATGTGGTCAATCCAGAATAAGACTATAGTGCCATTATTTATCAGAAGACAGTCCATGGAAGAAAATCTAAGGAGGAGCTTGAAAGGCTGCCCTTATGTCCCTGGTCTACAAATAATATATGAACTCTGAAAAATTAGATCATAGATGTATGGGACCCTTCCTTGTAACCACCTCTTACCAACCCAATGGCTTTCTACCTTATATGTTGAATCTACGTTTCAACAGTGCTTAATTTTGACCAGATTCTATGCTCTGTGCTTTGTTCCACATTTTGCATCCCCTTTAGACTCCTGCTGTTACCAGGGCACACAAACATTAGTACCTGGTTGACTGGGGTGGGGATAGTCATGATTTCAAAGAAGGAACCAGAGAACTGATGGTGTATTTCTGCTACTTCCTAGAATTAATTATTTTATTCCACTGAATTGGCTGTGAGAGTAAGGAAGAAAAAGAACATTGCTGAGGAGCACCTTGAGACCACCTGCAGCCAAAGTTCTACTTGAGACCCACCCTCAGCCAGAGGGAAGACATTTGGCAGAATGTGAGGAATCACATCCCTGCACATCATGGTTTCTGATGCTTGTCTTTCCCCTTTTTTCATTCCTATTACCCTGGATGTTGTAACTTCGTCTCTCAGAGAACTGACATAATGTACTCTCACATCAATAATCTGCATGAAACCAGCAATCTATGAGAGACATAAGCACACAAGAAAATTACACAGCAAGGCAACATCTTTAGCTCTGCTCCTACAAAATGTCATCTCCATTAGATATATGAGCTATCCACTTTGTCTGTGTCTCTTATCTTGCATCAGTAAACACACCAGGATCACCATTTTGCTGTGGTAAATAGTTTCTGAATGCTTAACCTAAAGGAAATAATGTTGGTGCCATCAAGACATTTACTTCACCGCGGTGGTGTCAGGGTGTGATCAACTCACCTATCAAATGACGAAATACTCCACACCATTTCAAAACCACAAGTCTAGTCAGCCAATTGTAAAATGATTGAATTACTGGGTACAATTAATTAATTAAACCATTGGTGTTGTGGAATAAGACAACAGAGCCAAAGATTTCATGTTATTCCTCTATAACATCTATGTAGCAAACCATGAGCCCCTTTATTTCTTCAAGATTGAAAATTTCCTTAACTAAGTAGAGGTTGCAGAAACTGACTCATTAGATAATTAATCTTCCACAACCAGAGGAGAATTTCTAACTGAGAATAATGGAAAAATCTATCTTCTTCCAGCCACAACTCCCACTGAAATCTGTTGCGTCTCACATTATACTGTGGATCTGAACGGCACACAAAGGTCCACATTCTCAGAGCTTGATACAGAGAAAACTGGAAGCTGCAATGTACTTAGAGAAATCCTAGGGAAATAATTTCTCCCAAAAAAGTATATTTCTAAGATCTTTGATTATAACCTATCCCAAAAGAAGTGATTAAGTATTTAAAATTTTACTAACTATAAAATATTAGTATCTTTACATATGCTATTTTATTTAAATCTTCAAGGTGGACACTCTCACCGCCATTTTCTAAATAGGAAACTGAGGTCTATAGAAATTATTTTCTCAAGTGGCAGAGTCAAGTTTTGAATCCAGGTCTAAATCCTGTATTGTACTGGAATGGTTATGGAATCTGTGCTAGATTGTTGAGCCACTTAATTACTTAAACTGGGTTTTGGTTTCCTCATCTATAAAATGGAGCTAACAGCACCTAACAGCTTCTCTCCATCTCAGCACTCTTGGCATTATGCACTAAATAATTCTTTGCTGAAAAGATTGTCCTATGCTACATAGGATGCTCAGCAACCTCCCTGGCCTCTGCCCACTAAATGCCAGTAGCTTGGCCCCATAATTGTGACAACCAAATATGGCTACAGACATTGCTACATATTCCCTGGAGAGTAAAATCACTCTGGTTGAGAACTACTGGTATCAATTAAAAGACAGTTGTGAAGAGTCCATCAGTCACTATATACAAAGAGTCTAGAAGATGAT
This sequence comes from Mirounga angustirostris, assembly GCF_029215605.1. NCBI lineage: Eukaryota > Metazoa > Chordata > Mammalia > Carnivora > Phocidae > Mirounga > Mirounga angustirostris. The sequence continues at coordinate 38,047,465 of NW_026991713.1, forward strand.
GATGGTAAAGATGGAGGAGGAGGAGGTGGAAGAAAACACTTGCTTTGGACTATATTGTACTTATGGTTTATTCAGGCCTGATTGGGTGGGTATAATTGAAAAAACTCACTTAAGACTTGATTAGAAAGAAAATAAAACTTTAAAAAGTTGGTAAGTTTCTAGTTTTTAAGATTATTTCAGGAAAATTTTCATAAACCTTTTTCTTTTTTATTAGGTAAAAATGTTTTACATATAAGATTATATATTAAACATCCAAGTAAATATTTGCTTAGTATAATGTTAGTACACATTAGCATAGAACTAATACCATCTTGAAATCTATGTCCAGATTTGAATAGATGGAACATCCATCACTTAAAAGAATATCACAAATAGTATTTTTTCCTTTGTCAGGCTAATTAACCCTGAAATGAATTTATACTTGAGAACATTCAGTCACGGATTAATATATTTACTAATGAATGTTACAACTATGATTAGCATGTTGAGATTATCAATGAAATTAAATTGCAGAATATATCTTACCTAAAGTCTTAACAGGATCAGAATAATCAGAATCAGTAAATTGTCCCATAATATTTGTGGCTCTAAATTTAAATCTATGAAATAAAAAAAATAAAAACCAAAAATTTGCATGATATATGACTTTTTTCTATGAATAATTTAACAAATAGCAATGAAAAATACACATTTTTATTCAAGAGAAAGTGTATTTATGAGATGTAAACTTGGAAATCAATTGCCATCAGAACAATATGTCTTATCTTTATGGGAGATGAATAATTATCCTGCATATAAGAGAGTAATTAAAAGTTTGGCCAGACTCATGAGTAGTCAGCGGGTTAAACAGATGAAGTAGATTACATTCCTCATAGATTTATTTGGATGAAATTATTTCATGTCTGTGTGAAAGTGTGTTACACAAACATACTTTACAAATAGAAAGTTTAATAACTGTTATACCTCAACTACTTTTGAAAATACCAATGACCTAGATTTAGAATGGTCATACAGAACTTATTTTGTTCACGTTAGCAAAATGCTTCTTAATTCTGTGTGTGCCCAGCGTATTTTCACTTTCTATGTTTTTATGACATAAGAAACAGAAAATGGTTACAGAATGGGTGATTTTAACATCTTCAGAGATAACTGAAATTTACCTTATTTAAAAATTATAGGCATCTAAGCATTTTAAAGTACAAAACCAACTTACATTAATAAGTTTGTTTATAATTTAATCTCTATTCTTCTCAAATTCTTACGACTTTATTGATTATATGAAGAGTCTGTGTTGGAAAAATACGCAAAATAAATAATATTTGAATAAATATTAAATTTTGTGGTATAACATTTTCATAACTGCCTATTATGATAATTAAATTTCAGGCAATAGCTTAGTAACCAAAGTAGCTGTACTTATTAATAGATGATAGAGCATTCTATTTTTTTCAAATGCCTGACTTCTTTATTTTTCTAATGTTAGCTTAGAATGTTTATGAAGAATTTAATAATGCTTTAACTAGCAGGCAAACATGAAATTAGCTGCATTTTCCAAATTTGGTAGTAAAAATTATATTTTGGAAATTAAATAATTTAAGATTAAAAAATTATAGTCTTATGACAAAAATAACACAATCAATTTAACAGGAGACAAGTGATTAATTTAGCAAAGCATTTAATAAAGCCAGAATATCAGCAGTGGTATTTAATACATTAGATTATCATGATCCACAAAATTACAAATATTAAAGTGAATTATAAATATTTCAGTCACTAATTGAGAGGTTTAATAATACAAAGAGGAGAAAATTATTGCTATAACTCTGGTAAACTGAAGTTGTCGTCAACTAAAAGACTAGGATAGTGTTTCTAAAAACCCATAAATTAGCATGTGTTGCAAAATAATGAGTGAAAAGCACAAAATATTATGTTAGTCACATTATCCTTTACAGAAAGAATTCAATTCTCCTACCCATGTTCTCCAATTACATGTTTTTCATATTGTCCTTATGTCACTTATCATATCAAAGCATAATTACTTTTAAGCTTGCCTACTTTCTCTATAGAACTGTACTTTTAGGGAAGGTAAGGACAATGTCTTGTTGATCTTTACCATGTATCAGGTCATGATACATAATGGATGCCTCGCACTTATTGGAAAGATGAAAGGATGGGTAGATGGGTGAATAAAAGATGTCGCCTTGCTTGCTACCACGATGCATTAGTAAACATCAACTAAACTTACAAGTATTGCTTTTTTGGTTTCAGAGGTCCATTGCAAATTCTGTCTTCACTGCCAGGAATCATGCATGCATTATCAGCACCAATGATGTAGATTTCTTCATTGCCACTGAACTTTGCCTTTCCTTCCGTACACGGGGGATTAGGAAAGCCTTCATTTGTAAAATACGGCCTTGGTTTATTAAAATATGCGTCATACCACTTTGTTACATTTCCATCATGCTGAGCTATTTTCAGAAAAAAAGGATAAAATTACAAGTAATATATGAAGATATTTTCACATTTCTGAAGAGCATTTGTATAATTACATGAGGAAAATCTGGATGCAACATCTTTAACTCTGTGAACCACCAGGGATGATTCATCTGGTCTACCTGGATAAACAGGAAACCCTATCTTGCCCCATCACACATGATTCTTTAGGCTTTATTGTGGAGGATGACTTCTCAGAGACAGAAAGAACATCTCTCGGTCAAGGATAACTCTCCTGTTCATACCTCCAAAGAAGCTGTCAAGACTCTATCTTGTCAAAATCAAGCAATCCAACCAGTATATGGAATGAATAAATAAATCACATATTTTAACTATGGCTTGTCTTATTTTAGTCAAGTATTTTAGGTATAAATTAATGATTAGTATAATTAATGATAATATTAACACTGTATTAAGCTCAACAGTTGTGTGATAATGGGTAGTCAACCTTATATTACTAATTTTGAACTGAAACTTCTTTAGCATTCAACAATTCATACTCTACAATTTAACAAGGTAAATTGACAGTTGATGATACCCCCTGCTTCTGTTACAAGCACTTGTACATTTTTAATTGGTCCATGATCATCATTGTAGTAACATATTGGCATTCTGATTGTAATTGTTGTTGAAGTCACAAGCAGTTTTCCTGTGGCATCATAAATAGGGGTTGGTTTGGATTTTGGTCGTGCTGGAGCTTTAAACAAAGAAGAAATATCACTGCAATTGATTTTTTGTTTCTGAAGAGAAGAAAAAAAATTTAAATTCTCATTTCATGCAGGTGATTTATAGATAAAATGATGACAAACAAGTAACAAATGAAACAGTTTTGTTTGACTACAACAGATGTTTAGCAATTATTATCTCTTGATGCTTTAATTATGTATTTCATACTGGCTTGAGATAATGGGGCCCAGGTGTGATTTTTAGGTGTCTGACTCCTCTTCACATATTAAAAAATTCAAATTATATATGCTCTCACACCATATAATTTTTGTAAGTGTATTAAATCATACTAATATTTTAGTGGGTTTTTTCTTTTACTTCCTTTAGCTGATTCATCAATTTCTATTCTAGTCATAATAGCATCCCTCCCACAGTTTATCCATGCCAAACATTTGGATGATATACTCCTATATTTTTCCCCATGTTCACACAACCATATAAAATACATAAAGTCATACATAATGGATTATTCTCACTGCTTGATTTTTTTTTAAAGATTTTATTTATTTATTTATTTGAGACAGAGAGAATGAGAGACAGAGAGCATGAGAGGGAGGAGGGTCTGAGGGAGAAGCAGACTCCCCGCCGAGCAGGGAGCCCGATGCGGGACTCGATCCCGGGACTCCAGGATCATGACCTGAGCCGAAGGCAGTCGCTTAACCAACTGAGCCAGCCAGGCGCCCCGGAATGTCTTCATTTCTATGGTAAAATTTTTATAGTTTGATAGATAGTAGAGAACCATTGAAAATGTTTGAATGGGGCCATGAGAATATTAATTGGGCAGCAACATACAGGTGTATTTGAAGGGAGGCTAATTGAGAGAAGATTGAATAGAAAGTTGTTGGTTTTTTTTTTTTAATTTATTTGAGAGAGAGAATGAGATAGAGAGAGAGAGAGCATGAGACGGGGGAGGGTCAGAGGGAGAAGCAGACTCCCCGCCGAGCAGGGAGCCCGATGCGGGACTCGATCCCGGGACTCCAGGATCATGACCTGAGCCGAAGGCAGTCGCTTAACCAACTGAGCCACCCAGGCACCCTCACTGCTTGATTTTTTAATGGGGCTATATTATGTATTATAATCACTCCACATTTTGCTTTTTTCACTTAAATGACTTACATAAGTCTTTCCAAGTCACCAAGTATGGGGCTAACTCATTCTTCTTAGCGACTATGTTGTATATATCATGGTGTGACAACATCATATTTATTCAATCATTCAGCTAGTAATGGGAATTCTAGGAACTTTTCCTTTTGGTTTTGAACATGTGCTGCCATAACCAGCCTTGTATATTTAGCCTTATGTACTAATCTTTTTGTTTCTATGGAATAGATTTCCAAGAACAGAGTTTCTGGAACAAAAGATATACATATATTTAACTTTAATGGATATTACCAGAATAATTTCTGAAAGTGCCACGATAATTCACATTTTACTGCCAATGCATACAAGTATCTCCAAAATCAGTAACTGTAGGAGCTCTGCTTGTTTCATCTCATCTCATTGCTATATGCATATACACCAGCTGTTTGAAACACAGCAAGCTGCTTAATCAAACTTCAATTTCCATATTTATTAAATTTTTTTAAAAGCCTCTCAATAATGCCATAAAACTGGCAATACCATTTCCATGTTATAGATGAGGAAATGGCCTTATGTCACATAGCTGTAAAAGGGAAAGATCAAGATTTGAATCCAATCTTTTTGGCTTGATCCTTTAGCTCACTCCTCTGAGATGTAAAGGCTATAATAATATTAGATGTGTAGGAAGTTTATTGGAGGAAATATCCATGAAGAGTCAAGGAACAGGGAACAGGAGTAGGTGGCAAGAGCCTTCAGAGCACAGATCACAGGTCTAATACCTGCGTGAGAGAAGAAGAAAGGAAGCATTCAGCAAGAAGATCCTCAGATTTCGGGGAGTTCTGAGAAACTTTCGGCCAGGCCACTGGGGAGTCCCCAAGAAAAGGTTTCCATTTAGAGGAATCTGGCACTGGATATGATTACCCAAGTGTATATTATGTGTCAAATGCAAATTTAATGAGACTACTATTAATTCAGTGTCACTCCATGTTACCAAAAACAATCATGCATATTACTGGAGAAAAGTATTTCTCTGGCACCTCACCACTGCCAACAGTACTCACATATTCTTTTCTAGACAACTGATTATGAGTCTATCTGTCCTCTCTAAGGAGTGGAAAGTCAGAACTAACCATCTCTACCTGGGGTTGATCAAAGCAATAGACATAACAAGTTTTGCTAAAGAATTAATATAATGCAGGGCGCCTGGGTGGCTCAGTTGGTTAAGCGACTGCCTTCGGCTCAGGTCATGATCCTGGAGTCCCAGGATCGAGTCCCGCATCGGGCTCCCTGCTCAGCGGGGGGTCTGCTTCTCCCTCTGACCCTCCTCCCTCTCATGCTCTCTCTCATTCTCTCTGTCTCAAATAAATAAATAAAATCTTTAAAAAAAAAAGAATTAATATAATGCATCTATTGCTACCTGCACACTTACCTGTCTGCCACTGAATAACAAAAAGAAATTAAGATGGTATGACATAAGTTCTTCTTGATGAAGTCATTTGGTAAAACAGCTGATGTTTCTGAAGAGCTTATGCATTTGCACATTCCAAGTAGTTTGGAATTGAAAGCAACTCTTAATACTTTTAAATAATATTACAATTATATAAACTACCATTGATGAAAAGATAAAACTTACCAGCTTCATCTTACAGTGAATATTTCTTATTCTTAATAATACTAGTTTCCAGGCACTGTCCTAAGGGTTTTTCAAAGATTATCTCTTTTAATCTTCACAACAATCTGGGAGGTAGGAACTAGCATTATCTGCATTTTACAAGCTTACAGAGGTTAAGACACTTGCCTAACGTCAAGCAGATATCAAGTGGCCAATCCAGGGTTCAATCTCAGCAGTTTGACCCTAGACTCAGTCTAGAGCTAGCACATTTGATCACTCTGCTCTGCTGTGCTTACCAAAGACTAAGAAAAGTTACTTTTTGCTTCAGAAAGAGAAGTGTTCTACTAAAGGTCCAAACGCTTCAGTTTTTTAATCTCTCTGCAGGTTTTATTATAGATTTTTAGAGAGATAGCACAATTGGATATATGTTTTCAGTCAGGAAGAGGAAGTATCCCGAATGACTGGCTAGCCCTAAATTCTTCTTAACAATCTTTTTTGGTTTTCATGGATTGTTTTGTGTGAGCAAGGCAGCCTTCAATTTTAATTATATTTTCTATACACAATACCTGTCAGAATAATGAATTGATAGATCTACTTTATAGTCAGAATCATAAAGTTGAATATATGGTAGTTCAGTAAACACTATCTGATTAGCTAAAAAGAATTTTACTTTCGAGATAAAGATCAGTCAAGGAATTTAATTATAACTAGTCAAACTCTAGCCATGGGTGTTTTTAACAATGAATTTTCAATAGAATTACAAAACATAATAACAGACTATAAAATTTGTCTCAGAAAACTTTAAATTTAGAGGAAAAGAAATATAAGATAAATAGCAGGTGGGCATTCTCTTTAAGATGGTAATTTGCATTATTATTAGACATTTTAAGTATAGCTTTAATAAGCAGGCTTTATTACTTAATGTATGCTTATTATTGCATATGCATCATTTAAAAGGTTGACTACATTCTTAACTCTAATAATAGAATTCAATTATAATTACTCTTTGATTAAGACAACAGTATTTCACAGGAAGGCAGCTCATGTATGTACCTTTAATGTCCATGGTTATTCTCATCTGAACCTTTGGCCCTGCACCAGCACTATTAATTGCATAAACCTAAAAGAAAAAGAGAAACATCTTGTTACTATTTTTATTATGGTCATATGTGATTTTAAAATGATTCTACTTTGGGGCACCTGTGTGCCTCAGTCGTTAAGCATCTGACTTTGGCTCAGGTCATGATCCCGGGGTCCTGGGATCGAGCCCCGCATCGGGCTCCCTGCTACGCAGGAAGCCTGCTTCTCCCTCTCCCACTCCCCCTGCTTGTGTTCCCTCTCTTGCTGTCACTCTCTCTGCGTCAAATAAAATCTTTAAAAATAAAATAAAATAAAATGATTCTACTTTTAAAAATAACTGCATATAGCCTGTTTATTACATTTTCCTTGCACTTACTCAAATGAATACAATATGTGTAGGAAGAACATTAATAGTAAAGTAGTTCTTAAAATTGATCTTAAGTACAAAGTCCTGAGAACAAAGGCTGGGTGACTTAAGCAGCCCTATCATAGCGACCAGGAAAGGATGTGGTTTCAATGTGAACTCGTAGGAGGAGCAGACACACAAAAGCCACTATGTCTACACTCCTTCATCTACTCTCACATCTGCTCCTTCCCTCTGCAGCTAGGTAACTCTGGCTTTCTTTAAATCCATATTCAAGACCCTCTTTTTTTCTCTTCTCTGAAATGAAATCCTATTCCTTCAACCTCCTTGTTTTCCTGTATTAAATCATCCCTCTGAAAGCTGGCCTTTATGCCCTTCTTCACCCCTGCCCCAAAGTATCTGACGCTATAACCTGCGTAATGCAGCATATACACATAAAACATTTCTGTTTGTATAGACAGAGGGTGATTCACACAAATGTGAATCCCTTCGATTCATTTTATGCTAAAGAAACTGTAGATAGAGAATCTTCCTTTATTTACTTTATTTTGCTCTATAAAACAAAGATTATATTCTTGCCCAGTTTCATTCACAAACACAATTCAGAATATGTTTATTGGAACTAATTAACTTGTTTTCTATACTTCACACTATAGATACTTTGGGAATGTTTTTACTGAATTAAAATTATAATAATATATATGATGCAGTGGGTATGGTAAATAAACTAAGCCTAAAAAATGTGGTTAAAAAATATCTAAAGGAAATATTTATTGGAGTCTGTAAATTTAAGAAAAGAAGTATTGGGAAGCCTGGGTGGCTCAGCTGGTTAAGCATCTGCCTTCAGCTCAGGCTCAGGTCACGATCCCAGGGTCCTGGGATTGAGCCCTGTAGGGGCTCCCTGATCAGTGGGGAGCCTGCTTCTCCCTCTCCCTCTGCCCCACCCCCCCCACTAGAGCTCACTCTCTTTCTCTTTCAAATGAATAAATAAAACCTTTTAAAAAAGTATTAAAAATGGAAAGTGATATTATGGTGTGCTTCGTTATTTTTACTTCTTTGTGGTACAACCTAACATTTAAGGGAGATAATAAATGAAGAGCTAGTTGAGCTACTCAAATTGTGTTGTACAAAGAAGTCACTTGTAAACCTGCTGAATGAAGATATGCAGGTTTTGATTCAGTAGGTTGGGATGGATGTGAAAATTATATATTTCTAATAAACTCCCAGGTGTTGAGGTGCTACAAATTGCATTTTCTCAACAGTAAGTTAGAGAATTTTTTTTACTGTTCTTTAAATTATGAATTAGTTCTACTTTGTTTCCTATTTTTTCCTCTTGTTTCCTCTGGAGCACTCACAACTTCCCATAACCATAATTCTTTAATCCTTACAAAAATCCTATAAAGAAGTCATTATTCCTATTACTGTTTTTCCTTTTTTCTTTTTTTTTTTTTTGTTTCAAGTTTTTATTTAAATTCCAGTTGGTTAACATACAGTGTAATATTAGTTTCAGGAGCAGAATTTACTGTTTTTTTAGATAAAAAAACTGAGGTACAGATTTGAGGCAACTGCCCAGAAACAAATCGCAGAGTCAGAATTTGAACTCAGACTAGTTCATCCTCTTAACCACCCTCCCTATTCTAATAGACCTTCCACAATAGTGGTCCATTTAATGGGATGTGCAACAAGAATCCTAGCAGGACAGATATATATATATATATATAGTGAGTGAAGATATATAGTGAGTGAAGGAAGAAATGAAGATATGTAGATATATAGATATAATATAGAGAAAAACATATGTATATATGAATACAAATTTTAATAACAGAGTTCTGATCTTACACAATAATCATAAAGAACTGGTAGGAAAATTAATTACTAAGCTACCTGAAGTTGGGGTGAACTCTATATTGCTTAAAAGATGATATTCTGACCCATATAATTCTATTTGAAAATTTTAAGACATACTACAAAAAAAGCATTTTTGAAATAAATTGTGTGTATGTCTGCATGTATATAAACACACATGGATAATTTAGAATTAGGATGTAAAATGTTTAGCTTTAGTAATTATTAGGTGAAAGGCATGTGAATTTCAAACATGTAAATAGTTACTTCTGCCCTTTGCCTTTGAAATTTGCTTTTCCATTTTCCATTTTTAATCACACATAAACAGCTTCCCTTTAGGTAGAATTCTCTCTTTACATATCACTACTCTCTTGCTTTTAACATGCATTTTCTTTCCCCTTTATTTTATTTCTGGATTTCTACTATTGTTGTGAAAACTTTTTTGTTACCTACATATTTTCATAGTGCTTGCTGTATTATAATAGGAAATAAGCAATTTCATTTCTCTAAATGTTATTTTCTGTTGGCATGTCTCACACAATCCCGCAAAAAGATATGAGAAATCTAGTGTGCATCTAAGCTGCAGTATTTTTGAATGCTGAGTTTGTAAACTGACTTTGTAAAATAGGTGAATAATTAAATGCTATGAATGCTTACACTGATATTATATGTATGTCCACCTTTTAGTCCTTCTAACATCGCAATGACGGATGTGTCAGTTTGCTGGATAATACTGAGGTTGTGAATCTGGACAGCAGTAGGATCATCTTCTCGGTAAACTAAAGCTTGGTATACTTGGATATTTCCATTGGGTTGAGAAGGAGGAAGAAATGTTAACTGAAATTTTGTAACTTCATCTGGTATCTTCTGAAATGTCATATTGTTAGGTGGATCCTCGGGGACTAAAATGAAATATTAAACAATTTTTTAAAATTTGTGTTCTTTTTAATCTCCATATAAAATTTATTTGTGTCAAATTTCTGTTTATAAAATGTGTTACACAAATTATTTAAACCATATATGTTATGGAAACAAACAAAATGGTTGATACATGTAGGTCACAGAAATCATAATGGTGATCCAGTTAGTTTGGTTATTTTTTTATTTTGACTTCCACATGGATTTGCTTTTATATAGAATGTATTTCCATGACTTTTTGTATTGCTTATTTAAAGATAATAGACACACAGGAATTTGCAGAAGTGGCACATACAGTCCCCTAGAACATTCCCCCAGGTTTTACCAGTGGTGACAACTTACCTAACTGTAGTTTAATATCAAACCTGGATATTGACCTTAGTACAATACTGTTAGATTACAGATCTTATTCAGATTTCACCATTTTTTCATGCTTTCATAAATGTGTGTGCAGTTCTATGCAATTTTATTCCATGTAAAGATTCCTGCAATCATCACCAGAAATAAAGTATAAAACTATTCAATTTCCATAAAGAAACTTCCCCGGCTATCCTCTTATATTTGCACTCTATGCATCCCCACAACACTAACCATTGTCCTTCATAGTTCTGTCACTTTAAGAAAAACAATAGCATAATGCTTAAGTTCCATCAGGGTTGTTGTATGTATCAATGGTTCATTCTTTTTTTATTACTGAGTGGTGTTCCATTTTGTGGATACACCTAAGTTTGTTTAATCACAGAAAAACATTTGGGTTGTTTCCAGTTTTTTGTTACTACTAATAAACTTGCTATTAACATTCATTTATAGCTGTTTGTGTGAACATAAATTTTTAATTCTCTGTGATAATTGCCTAAGAATATGATTGCTAGGTAATGTGCTCTAAGTGCATGTTTAGTTTTATAAAAGGCTGCCAAACTATTTTTCAGTGTGGCTACACCCTTTTACATTCCCACTAACAATGTATGAGAGATCAGTCTCTGTATCTTTGCCAGCATTTGGCATCATCACTATTTTATAATTATTATTTTATCTGTTCTAGGAGATGCATAGTGATATCTCATTGTGGTTCTAATTTGCATTTCCTTAATAGCTAATGATGCTGAAAATCTATCTTATCATGAGTTTATTTGCCCATTGTATCTTCTCCGTGATGAAATGTCTAGTCATGTCTGTTGCCAATTTTTAATTGGATTTTTTTTAAGTGTTGAGTTTTGAGAGTTCTTTAAATATTCTAGATATTCCATTTTATTTTTGATAAATAAAAATTAGCCTAATATACAAAAGTTAAGTATCAGTAAATTATCATAAAAAATGATACATGTGAGGATAAAATTAATTTATGAATATAGGAACTAGTTCTTACTGTACTACATAATTAATGTTCTTTACATAAATGACTGATTACATGAATATATCTATTTTGATATATTTGATATCTTCCATACTAAGTGAAGGAATTTCCATGAAGAAGGCTGCTAATATTTGGCTGTCAAAGGTTCAGATGCTCAAGCTTTAATATCTTTATTTATTATTTATTATCTTGCAAGCAAAAAAAAAAGTAAATAAACAAGAGGGAGAAAAAAAGAGGGGCGCCTGGGTGGCTCAGCGGTTACGCGTCTGCCTTCGGCTTAGGTCATGATCCCAGGGTCCTGGGATCGAGCCCTGCATCGGGCTCCCTGCTTGGTGGGAGGCCTGCTTCTGTCTCTCCCTCTCCCCCTGCTTGTGTTCCCTCTCTCGCTGTGTCTCTCTCTGTCAAATAAATAAATAAAATCTTAAAAAAAAAAAAAGAAAAAGAGAAACAGATAAACACGTTATAGTGCCAAATATCACATATTAACTGGAAAAATTCATAGCTAAAGTGAAAGTTAAATTGGCTCAACACATACTTTCATATTTGCTGTTATACATTTCTATGATATAAAAATATATTTTCTTTTAATAAGAACTTTCTCTAAAAATCAGATAAGGTTTAAGGTTGGATAAGTGAAATAACTCTCTGAATGATGGAAAGCATTTCCTATTCTCCAAATATCTTTAGTTTTACCTCTAAAATTCTACTCTTAGAGATTTAGTAATAATTTATTTAACCATGATATCTTTGTGAGAGGTAGCACATTAAGATTTGACAATCAGTGCTTTATGGTATGAGTGAGAATAAATCCAGCAGCATCTTTCCTAACAGGTAGGATGTGGGAGAAATGCAAAAAGTATAAGAAAATAAATATCTGGGATATATGTGGCAGCAAAATGGAAACAAATGAAATTTTAGGGTGCTGAGGATAAGATGTTATCTTTATAGAGTATATAACATAATGAAAAGACTAGCTAAAAACATGTTTTACCTCCTATACTTACCTTACAGATAGCAACAAATAAACTATAGCAACACATCCCTTCATGTGCTCTTTCCAAAGATATATCTGGTGGCAAAGAACATCAGGAGTCTGAAGGAGGATAGGGCAAGCAAGTTCTGGGAAGCTGACTTTCCACACTTAATTCCTATTGGTTACAAACTTAATTCATTCAGACCCTGTTCGTAGGAACTTGAGGAAATCTGTATGGATTCTGACATTTATTAAATAGGTTATATAATAAAACATGTCATTTGATTAGGTGAGGAGAACAGATATGGTAAGCATGACCTGGATTCTAATTTTGAGTTCCAGATTATATAATGATAGAATATTATTACTTTAATGTGCATTTTAAACCATGGACAGAAATAATTAAAATGGGGTTTTATATGAAGTATTATTGACCATAGACCATTTGAAAAATCATCTCTTAGGCAAGGTAACTCAAATTTCTGAAATAGTTAGTGCTTAAATAAATACAAAAAATACAATTAGGACATTATTATGAACTAATTTGTTTCTCTATTTCCAAGAACTGATTATTCTACATAATTCCACTTTGCCTAAAAAATGTAAATAGAAAACTTCACTTTTGTCAGCTATGGTGAATCACTGAATTTTATATTTTATACACTTTAAAAATTTCTTGTAACACATACCCTTTTTAGGGGGTGGTGTGAGAAATTCTAAGAAAGACACTTAAATCTCAATCAGCTTTTAACAGTGATGGAAAATATGCCTTACCTGATTCTAAAGTGGTAACAATCACTTCAGCACTTGACTTTCCTTCTACATATGCAGCACTTATGTTTCCTGTGAATGCTGTGATCACCACAGAATACCTTGTGAATATTTTCAAATCTTTAATTTCTATGGTCTTATTTTCCTCATTTGACTTGATGAAGGACATATTAAATTCATCACTATCTACCTATAGGAAAAAAATAGCTAGTAATTAAAGGAAGTCGCACTTGAGATCCAAATCGCCAAAACATAATACTACAAAGCTACATGTGGTATATTTATCTAGCCAAGATTTAAATTATTTTTTTCTTGCAGTCATATTGTCCTGGGAAATCTAAAGTGCCACTTTAACAGTCTACTTATAAGCAATTATTTCAACAACTGAAAGTAAAAGAAAAAAAAATCACCCAACCAACCACAATCAATCAACCCATCCAATGAACAAGCAAGTATTATCTGTGTCAATGAAACTCTACTTTCTACTGTGATATTTTATAGGAGAAAGAATACAGGTTTTGGTAATCAAACATTAAAGGTTCAAATCCCAACCTGGTCATGTAATAGTTCCTGTAGCGTTTGACAAATCACTTATGTTCTCTGTGTCTTACTGTCTGTGTATGTAAAGCTAGAGTAATAATATCTATTCATAGTGTTTGGTGAGATTTAGAAAAATAGATCTGAAGTAGCTGGCACAGAGATTTTGATATTTTTTTGACCATGACCTACAAAAAGGAAACACATTTTGTAATATAACTCAGGATATGTGTGTATTTATACTCATATATATATATGAGTATACATACATACATGTGTATATATATATATATACACACACATACAAACATACACTTCTTTATAACTTAAAAACAATTTTCAGAAATGCAACTTCTTTGGGTGTTGAGTTTAATAAGTTCTTTATAGATTTTGGATACTAGCCCTTTATCTGATATGTCATTTGCGAACCATGAGAGAATATGGACTCTGAGAAACAAACTGAGGGTTCTAGAGGGGAGGGGGGTGGGGGGATAGCCTGGTGATGGGTATTAAGAAGGGCACGTACTGCATGGAGTTCTGGGTGTTATACGCAAACAATGAATCATGGAACACTGCATCAAAAACTAATGATGTAATGTATGGTGATTAACAGAACCTAAAAAAAAAAGAAAAGCAACTTCTTTCTGAAATGCATTTGGTATTTTCTTCTCTTTTAAATTTTATTCCAGCTCATTTAAAAATTTTTGGTCATGATTGTAGTTTGAAAAACTCCCATCTAGCACTATGCATGGCACTGGATAAGGACTCAATTAATTGTGGATGTTATAATTATTAGATGTGCAAAAATGAGCATCCTTAGGTGTATTAAACATAGTCACACAGTGTGTCAAACAAAGTGTGCCTTTGATGAAGAGTCTGGCCTATTCACTGAAGGGATTAAACATAGCTAAAGTTTCTAGCAATACAAAGAAGGGTTTTTCCTGAGATGAACATCAGAAAATTTGAAATCCTACAATGCATGCTACTCCCTAGTATCTGAATTGAAACACTTAAAACCAGATTGTATACACTGTTCACAGTACTAAGCTCATTTTCAACTTGACCCTCCCTTGTACCTTTGAAAGGTTTCTTGTTCAAAATAGTCTTCAAATGCTCTTTTCTAAGAACTTTTTGAACTGAAAGATGTTTCTATGAGAAACACAGCAAAAGGCTGATAAATACCATACGCCCTGCAAAGTCAAATAGATTGTTCCCACCTTAGAGCATTGAAGGCAGTTGCCTCCTTTCTCTAAAGTGGCAGAAAAACAAATCAGCATAGGAATACTATTGATCAAGTGCATGTTCTCACTGGTAGAAAGTGTGTGTGATTCAGTTAGATGTCAGCATTTAAACATCACATAAAAATCTAGCTTTTTAAATTTTCCTTAAGACTAGGATTATATTCATGCTGGGTAATAATTATCTAGAGATGAGTGATAGTTGACTTCTACAATGGGGCATGAGTGTCCAATTCATCACTGCTTCACCCAACTGGGTGAAGTTTATGTTACTTGACTGACCTCTATACCTCTTTGGATTCTGATTTTATGGAGTTGAGGTGAATTCCTCAACATTCCATAGTTATTTAGTAGCTGAGATAGAATTTGCTCTCAAGTCTTTCAAGAATCCAGAGCTCTCTACACTACTACACTGGGCCTGATCTTATAAAGTAAAATTAAATTATTTTAATGTCTTCCATTAAAATAGTACATACCTAATATTGAGTAGTAAAAATATGACATAACGTGCCTGTGATCTACTGTATCTTAAAAACGTATTTAAT
Organism: Mirounga angustirostris; assembly: GCF_029215605.1. NCBI lineage: Eukaryota > Metazoa > Chordata > Mammalia > Carnivora > Phocidae > Mirounga > Mirounga angustirostris. The sequence continues at coordinate 38,063,004 of NW_026991713.1, forward strand.
AAAATCCAAAAAGAATTTTGGGTCCTCAAATACAGAATGTATCAAAATTCATTTATCTTTCTTCACTAAATCTACTCTGTCGTCATTATTGTTAATCATTGTTTGTCCACACACCCAGGAATGAAACCTCAGACCTTTTTGATTCATTATTTCCCTTCCATCAATTTCAAGCTTATTTGCTCATATTATATTTGATCATCTATTATTATTATGAAATGTGTCCCATTATTTTTGCAGTATGGTAGTTTTATAGGCAATGTCAGCAACTCGACTTTGATTCTATTTTCTCTCCTTTTCCTACCCCACTTGCCCCCTTCCCCCCCACGCACACCTTTATTCATTCCTCAAGTCCCACAGCCAATTTAACCTGCTCTGTAAAGTCTCCATTGTATCGTATGCCCCTCATAACAGGAATTTTAATTACTTTGCTAGTTTATATTCCAAAAAAACTGCATAGCTCACATTCTATATTTACCTGTTTATATTCTGGTGTCTCCCATAAGAGTGTGAGTTACTTATGTTTTGCATCCTTTTTTGGTGAACAGAAACAATAAATGTTTGTTATTTTGAAAAAAATGAAGGGAACGATGAACAAAGGACTACAAAATGCATGAATTTCTGGTAGTATCATCCAGGGTGATATCTGTGCCCATATATCTTTAAGACTGTCAAGTTTTGCTTAACTTGAGTCTTTTAGGAAAAAAAGTTTTATGTCCCTGTGACTAGGATTTAGCAAAGGCCAGGCTCACAGCGTAAGTCCTAAATTCAATGACATGTGTTCTTCCCTGGCCTAGGATCCGATCATTCTTGAAGGTAGATAATTATATATCCATGAAATGAGCTGCAGATAAGCTCTATAAAGACAATGACCACATCAGACTTGTTCTAGGTATCCAACACCTAGCACAATGCTGGCATGTTGGATGCATTTAAAACCATGTGTCGAATGAATAAAGGAAAGAAGGAACTAAATGACAGCCTTGTTCCAAGAACCCGGGGAAACTACAAAGTACTACAATCTATTTGAATTCTTGTTATCTTTGAACTGAAAGGTTTGGATGAGCATATATTTCAACTTGGCAAATTTTATTTGCTACTTGGTGGTTTTTCCTTTCTCATATCACACCACCGTCTACTGGCTATAGCCAGGTCTTAACTATTTGAGAAGCTATCATCTCTGTGCCTCAACTCCCCTTTATTCAAAATGAAGATAATATATTTACAGTAAAATGTTAGATAAGATAAGGTAAAGCTATGGAGAGGGTACTGTGTAACTGATATAAAGTAAGCAATTACCATGTTAGTCATTCTTCTCTCTTTCCCTTGCTTATTTTTAAACTCAGTAAGAATATTAAGGAAATGAGGTTATAAATCATTTTTAAAAATATTTTATTTTCCCTTCCTTTAAGCTCAAATTTCAAGAGAGAACTATTTTCATTAATAAGGTGTCTTTGACAGAACAGAGCATTATCATTTTGTGATTTGCTTTTAATACATATTCCCAGAGCATTTGTCATGTGTGTTGATTACTTTTGGCTAATTGCAAACTAAGTCTTCACAAATATGCTCTAAAAAGGAACATAAACAGAAGACTGAATAGGAGTACAAATGCACCAATAATCCCTTAAATTTTCTTTTAATCATGACAGGTCTTTTGAGATAGAAGCACTTCCATTTTAGAAATAACATAAAGACATAATAAAATTATAAACATTAAACAAAAGGTAGGTAGAGACATCAAGGAAGCAGGAGAATTCACCATAAATGACTCAATGCATTAGATGCCACGAGAAGAGAGTGGTCATCAGGCCCAGTAAAACCTAAGCAGGGCACTCACAAGGTTTTTCCAATCCTAATCCTAGCTAACAACTCTGCATTATTTACATTGTTAAGCACCTTGTTTAAGGTGAAAGGCTTGACTCTCATGTTTGGGTTTCCTTCTATCTGGATGGCTACTCCAGTCTGGTGCTTTCGATGGCCTCTTGTTTAAATGTTTGGATTCCCCAGGATTCAATCCTCAGGTTAGTTCTTACAGAAGAGGTTCTTAGGCTACATGTCCCATATTTAATCTCATCCCTTCCTATCATTTCAACTATCATCTAAATACCAACACTTCCCAAATCTGCAAATTCAGATCTCCTCTCCTATGCTCCAGATCTATATATAATAGTGCTAAGGGAGTATCTTCACCTGGAGGACTCCTGGGCATCTCAAACTCAGTGCATCTAATACTGAATTGATTCCCTTCCTTTACAAATCTATTTCTCCTCACAATTTTCCAAATCCTGTATCTAAAAGTCATCCTTGATTATTCCTTTCACTCACCATCCACTGATTTTTTCCCACCAAATTCTGTAGATGTAAATTATTTTCCATTCCATTCCCTCACTACATTTTCTCTGTCCTTATCTTTTCTTACCCAGTTATTCTTATAGTGTCCCGTCCCCTTGCCAAATTTTGCACTAAGACTGCTCTATCCTCAGCAGTGCAACCAAGCTGATCCTATAAGATAGAAATCTCTATCCCAACACTGCTTTAATTCCTCAATTGACACCCCACTGGCCTTATCATAAAACTCAAATTCCATTACATGTTAGACCGTTGGCCTTCTAATCTAGCTTCTCTCAGCACTTTTCTTGAATGCTTTGACCAAGGATTCCTGAACTACTTGCTTTTTCTTGAATGAATCTTACTTCTCACACTCTTAGTACCATTTCTCTCTCATGGTCTGCTTCAGGTGTTTTTCACAATTAAGCTCTGATAATTACTTTATTTGGGAGCTATTTCTTCTAATGCCTTCTCCCTTCACCTTTTTTATTATGAGGTTTTTTTCTTACTGTATTGTTATTATTGTTTTTAAATATGAAATGCTGGGCGCCTGGGTGGCTCAGTTGGTTAAGCGACTGCCTTCGGCTCAGGTCATGATCCTGGAGTCCCAGGATCGAGTCCCGCATCGGGCTCCCTGCTCGGCGGGGAGTCTGCTTCTCCCTCTGACCCTCCTCCCTCTCATGCTCTCTGTCTCTCATTCTCTGTCTCAAAAAAATAAAAAATAAAATCTTTAAAAAAATAAATAAATAAAAAATAAATAAATATTAAATGCTTCATGAATTTGAGTGTCATCCTTGTGCAGGGGCCATGCTAATCTTCTATGTATCTTTCCAATTTTAGTATATATGCTGCTGAAGTAAGTACTTTTTCACTGTATTTTAAACCAGTGTATTATTATCAATTTAACCACTTGTTTACATACATTATTTATACCCTGGGGATAAATATGACAATCATGCTAATAATACTTTACTTACATTTATTGAGCCTTACTTACATTTACTGAGCCTTACTCAGGCAATGTTTAAAGTTCTTTATGCATATTTTCTAATTTAGTCTTCACAAAATTTCTGTACCCTGGGTACTATTATTAATCTTTACCTTACAGATGTGGATAATGAAACACATATAGGTTAAATAAGTTGCCTGAGGTCTAACAGAACTAGGATTAAAATTCAAATAGTCTGGTTCCCAAAATGTGTATTCTTAATCACTCTCTACACCGTCTTTTGCATAAGGTAAGATACACCTTACCGATTTGACATCGATCAGATAGAATGTTGGTCCAGTAATGGTAGCAGGTTCACTCCAGCTGATGTTGATGCTAAAAGGTGATGTTGCTACTACATACACACTTTCAGGAGGACCATCTGGAGCTGTGAAAATAGAAAATCAGTTACCCTGGGACATCTGAGTTAGTCTTTGCTACAATACAATAATAGAAAAGGCCATGAGAAAAGGATAGTGATAATGAATTAATTATACATTAATTTATAGTTCACAGCATGCTAAAGGCATTGGCAAATCAAAAGATGTAATTCCTTTCAAAATAATTACTACATATAAGAAACTTCCAGGCGCCTGGGTGGCTCAGTTGGTTAGGTGACTGCCTTCGGCTCAGGTCATAATCCTGGAGTCCCGGGATCGAGTCCCACATCAGGCTCCCTGCTCAGCGGCGGGTCTGCTTCCCCTTCTGCCCTCTTCCCTCTCATGCTCTCTGTCTCTCATTCTCTCTCTCTCTCAAATAAATAAATAAAATCTTAAAAAAAAAGAAACTTCCACATGAGAAATTAATAATCATAAATGTATGATTTTTAAATGTAATATTTTGAAATTATTACTGTTGCAAAATAAATCTTTTTTAGTAAGTGCTTTTATTTAAAAATAGATTGTCTAATAATGTTGTTTTAGGAAGACCTGTAGAAACATGTTTGACTACAAAAAAAGTGAAACTGGAACAAGGGAATTATATTTAAAATTGGGTTGCTTTTGTTGTTTTCACAGAGGGAATAACATAGGAAATAGGTTATACAACTGATGTTATCACAAATGTAAATGTTTCCTGAATTCATTATTATTCCACACAACTTTAATTTGTCCTATTTTTATTACTGTTGTTTTTTATCAAGGGTGTGAAACAAGAGATAATATTTTAGGGAACTGACTGCTGAAAACCCTTGTGTGAATTTTCAATTTGTGAAACTGCTAGAAATTAGAAGAGTTTTTAGTATGTTAAGAAGGATTTAGTCACCGTTGATTTGACATACATTGAACTAGGAACACTGTTATGCATATCTCTGTCCTCCTATGGCCCCTAGTCAATTCGAGGGGCATTAAATACTGGGAGAGAAGAATTTTCCAGTTTTTCTAATTTTTAAATCCACTTGAGGAAACACTGCTGAATAAATATTATTCCACAGATCCTGAGAAGGTATAAAGAAAAAGATTATTAAAATATTCCTTTCCTCAAATAATTTATAAGAGCAACAAATTGTACTAGCTTGGTCAAACAAAATTTCTGGACCTCAGCTTCCTCCTCATATGCATATATCATAGTGTTTTAAAAGAATCATGAATTCAAAATGTGTGCAGGGGCCAGTTGGTTTACTATTTGGCCCATCATTGTCAATTAGCACAATATACTATAAGAAAAGGCTAAGTTAAGGTAAGGACTAATTAGAAATACAAAGAATCTACTGTGAGTGGGCAAAGGGCAAAGTGGTGAATACAGACGGGGCAGGGAGTCTAGGTAAAGTTGCACAGAGTAGATGGGAACTGAATAGGCTTTGAAAGATGAGAAGGATTTCAATAATCAGAGGAGTAGGGTTAGGGGCACTTCTTTGCTAAGAGGATCACAAGCAAAACCACAAAGACACAAACAGCAGGGTCCACAGACAGATAGAATTTTATCACTGTAGAAGTGTTTTCCTTGGTAATCTTATGTTTATTATTTTATACATTCAAAAATATTGTCCTAGGAAGGAGTCCACACACTTCATCAGACTGCCAAAGGAATCCATGATACAAAAAAGATTCAGAATCCCCAAATTCAAGGAATACAGATATCACAGAGAGACCCATGTTCATAGGGTAAGGAACACGCCTCAAATGGGCTTTGGGAACTAAGTTAGGTTATTATGCTAAAGTATTTGAAGCTTATTCTTTAAATAATAGAATGCCACTGCAAGTTTTTGAAAAAGGAGTTATTTTTCTAAGGATTTAGGAAGAAAACTCCAGTAGTTATAGAATAGATAAGTGCTCTGAAGCATTGAGTCCAGGGAGGCTATTTCCAAAAAGCCAGATAAGATATGATGAGATCCTAAATTAGATTAGTGACACTAGGATTGGATAGGAGGGGATGAATCCTAGAGTCATTTAGAAAATTTAATTAAAAAAAAAACTTGAGGCTGATTATATGTGGGTAAAAACTGACATAGAGGATGTAGCAAAAGCTAATTCATGTGTTAACACCAGGAGAATGTTAATAGAATTCATACCAACAGCATATTTAGGAGCAGATACTGATTTTAGTACGGTTAAGACTTTGGAAGGAGATAATAATTTTGGATTTGTACTCATTGAGTCTGAGACACTCACAAGAATTGAGAATGCCTACCTGATAATTTGAAAGATAAACCTAGAACTAGGAAGACAGGGCCAGGATGGGAAAGAATTTTTTAAAATTTTCATATGATTCTTTACAAATCGAGATAGCATAAATACAGCAAGCATATCTGGTTCAAGTGAGTCACATGATCTGAAGAGAGACAAAGGTTTATTTCAGTACCAGATAGTTATTTAAAATGTTAATAGCAGTGACAATTTTTAAACTATGAATGTGTTATTGGCACTTAGAGTACGTTTCCAAGAGAGATGTTATGGGTGGAATTTAGGTCCTCAACTCAGCCCATAAAAATACATTTTAATAGTAGCATTAAAATATTTCAAAACAATATTCAGATGTAACAACAGAGGAATCTAGCAATTGTGTATAAGGAAGTTTCTGTGGGAAAATGCCTTCGAGATATCAAACATATCTTTCCTATGCATACCTTTTCTAACCCTTGTGCAATATTCTGGACATTGACTCAGAGATCTAGTCAGTATGGCCCAGGAAGGCATTCAGGAAAGACAGTGAAGAGGGGATACTTCAGGATTCAGAGGTTTGATGAGCTGAGAAGTGCTAATAATGATGACAGAATTGGGTACATGATTTCTCTGGTAACTAATGTGGAGAGATCATGGAATCCCAGCACTTAAACACACCTGCATATCCTAACATCTTCAGTCTTTATTACTTCTAATTTTATGATCCTAGATTTATGAAAAGTGTCTCAAATTGTAGCACAATTCATTTAGATAATTACATATAATAAATGAGAGCTATGAGAGATCTCCTGACACCAGCATAATTAATTGCTTTTGGATGCCCTAGCAGAATAATGCACTTCATATTCAAGAGTGGCAACCCTCTTTCCTTCTCAAACTGGAGTTCCTTAGAAATGTTATGCCCACCTTACCAAGTTACAAAATAACAAATAGTATCTCTGAATCTCTATATGCAGAATGTTAAATGAGGAGTGGATAGGCTTCAGGACCAGGTACACCATTACTGATCATTACTGTACACTCTTCTCACGGAGAAATCTGCTTTGAAAAATATAAGATGGTTTGTAGCTTTTAATGGCCTATCTTCTGCTGCCTTTGACTCTATAAATGGGGATGGGCTAGAAGTACAAATTTATTAAGACATCTACTAATTAATTAATAATTAATGTTTTTATTATTTAACATTAATTAATCTTTTTTGCAAAACCTGCCTTCTAGCTCTGTAAGAGCCATTGTGGAATAGAACAATTTTCTGACAGGCCACAAACTTAAAGTATACCACTTTAAGAAAATATTTTAGGCTCCCCTTCTCTTTAGCTATACCCAAATGTTCTGTTGGCTTTTAGATGAAATTTATATGTTTATCCAACCAGCAAATATTGATTGAGCACCTTCTGTGTGCCAGACACTGGGAAGACATAAAGATTATAGAAGTGATGGACGTAGTTGTAGACCTATCCATATAGAGTTTCTAGAATATAACTGCTCTTCTTCACTCAACTATTTATTGAACACCTACTACATGTGGGCATTTTTGAAGTGCTGCTGGTGGAGAAGAAAACCAAAGAGATAAAGATCATAGAACCTCTATTTTAGTGGAGGGAGATAAATAATATATATTATAAAAATTGAGGTAAGTTAATACTAATATGTAAGTAAATTACATACTATGTTAAGAAGTGATATGTACCATGACAAAAAATGAAGCAGGATAGTAAGAATAGGGATGCTGATGGGAATTTCTATTTTAAATACGGCGGTCAGGGCATGTCTCTATAAGCAGGTGTCATTAAAACAAAGATTTGAAGGAGGTAAAGGAGCATGTGAATGTTTGAAGGAAGAGTGTCACAGATGGCTATGCAAAGGCCCTGAGGCAGGATTTTGCCTGGTCTATTCTAGGAATAACAAGGATTCCAGTGAGGCTGAAGTCAGGTAACAATGAGAGTAAGAGAGGAAATGGGAGCCAGTTTGTGTAGGGCCTTTAAAGCCAGTGTTAGGGGCTTTGTAAGAAGTGCTGTCATGGATAAAAGGACAATGCCATACTATATTTTCATGGACTAAAGTGGCCTCTATAGATTTTGACACTTGATATCTAACTCATACCAGAAAGATGGGTCAAACTTAATGAGATCCAAAGAGGAAATATTATCTCCAGAATCTAATTCATATACTTCTATAAAGTATACCAATTCAATGGCTATTGGGACTAACTTTTAAACCAAACTCACTCTAGCAGGCAGGCAAGATGATACATTATTGACAGATATCACAGACAGTTTACTGATAATTTTCTGTGACTAAGAAAGTTGATGAGATTTTTCTGTGACTATGTTGATGGTAGCCTGTCTTTGGAAAAATTTCCAAGGAAATATGTCTACATCTCCTCTGCTCTATAGTTTGGATCTTTTGGGTCTCAAGTGAGGGCAGATCCAAAACCATTTCCCAAGGTAAACCTTGCCTAGTCTTGCAAGTATGTCTGTGTCTACATAGCTCAGAAAGCAGTATGAAGCCTTACTTCAACTCTTGTCTTTCATAGGAAAATGTCAACCCTGCAATCATTCCTTAAATACTAGTAGTCAAGCCCTCATCAGGGAGCGTCTGCTACCCCAAGCAGAGCTGAGAGAAAAATGACATTTAAAGATCATTCATGGCACACCCTAACCAACTGGACTACGCAATATTTTCAGTTCTATACACTAATAAATCATTATAAGAAAAAGGCAAGGTATTTAGCCCCTCACTGAGCTGTGCTTTAATGCCATTTCTTGAACTTTTCCTAAGGACTTTTTCTTTTTTTCTTTTTTAAGAAACACTCTAAACAACATCTGCATTTTCAGTAAACTTGATGAAATGGCCTGTTTTTTTTATACAAGTGTTTCCTGTGTTGAATTCTTTGTGAAAAATTTCTTAGAATGTAGTATATCGATCTGTATTCTTGAAGGATTAGAATATGACATAAGAATTCCTAAATCTGAATTAAAAAAATAAACTAAACTGATATAGGAATATATTATATGCATATAACTGATTCTTATTTTATCTGTATAAAGCAATTAAAGACAATCACTTAATTCATAGATAATTTAAGAGAAATATATAGAATACCAAAATGCTCATCTGTTATAAAACAATATCTAATTATTTTAATATTGCCCAAATATTATAGAATACTTTTAAGCATAAGATATTTTCAAATTTTTTTAGGTAATATTCTTTTGGAAATTCTCAAAATTCCAAAAATATATAATAAAATATATGAGTATTTTTTCTCTTTTATTCCAATGTGTAGTAAACTATTACTAGAGTCATATAAGGGAGAATGCAAAATCACAATTATAAATGTCAACCAGCAAAACCAAGGAACCTTAAAACAGTAAAGGTGTGGGGAGACGAAAATATGCCAGTTTAAAAGCTTAGTAACGTATAAGCATCTTTGGAAGACTTTGTTTGTCTCCCCATAAACTGTCACATTCTGATTTAGGATTGTTTGTGAAATGAATCTGGTCAGTAATGGGCCAAGATATCACTATACCCTTTCTCTTATAAATCACAGCAATTTACTCAGTAGGAATGATCTATCTTTATTCTCTCATTCCCCATAATCCAATCACTTCCTCTCATAAGCACTTTTCCCCTGGTTTTCACAATAATGCATTTTCTGTAACTAACAACCATCATTTCCTGATTATCATGCTTCTATCCTTGCACAGGAATGTGGGTCTTATGTGGGTCAGGGTCATCTTTCCCATCCATCTGTGTCCCCATGCTAAGTGTGTTAGCTGAAAGGTGAGTCTGGATAGACCATCATTTTGCCTCATACATATAAGAGTTTTAATGCCCCCAAGTCTATGCCAGTTTGATTAAGAACCATATATTTTGGTGTGTCTAATACTATACTTTCAAAATAAGCACATTCAAAGACTTATTAGTAATTTTGCCTTCTGCAGATCCCTGCAAATTTAATGATGAAAAATGTAAAAAATATTATATAGTTTTTTTTAGTGCACCATGCTATTGTGACTTTCCTAAAAGAATAAACATAACTAAATAAATGATTTGACAACAACTCACAAGACAGAAAATCTTGAGCTCTGCACACATGTGATTTAAATTGTCTGTATATCTATTTGGATTTAAGTTAAGCTTAAAGCTTATTTCAAGGGTCTACCCTTCAGGGTATTTTGGTTTCAGGATTTGGTAGAGTAGACTACCACATTCCTAGCTACTATCATCACTACATGAGGACTCCATTCTTTCTTAGCTTATACAAGTATTAGCCCCTAGGACTGTGAGTTGGCTTTGATTCAGCATACCTGGAAGAATTAGCTTTAAGTTTTACTTGTCTCTCAGGACTAGAGGAAATCTAATTGGCTGGGTGGTTTGAGTGGATTCCTTGCATTTTAAATAATTCAGCTCATCAAGGGACCTGAAGTTCAGCAATTAGACTGAATATATGTATGCAGGCCAAGAGCATCCTAGAACATATCCTACTGGTTACAACACTACATTAATCAGCTATCCTTCCCTGGTGTTGAATGTTTCCCTAAAGCCCAGTGATCTCACTGCCTAATATGGGACAATATGGTTGGTGTATAAAATATTTCCTACCATTCTATAGGACCTTAATTTTGTTTTATAGTTACATTTTCCAACAGCAAGATGGCATCACAAAGGCAAATATTTTAAGCCTAAGAATCTGTCTAATTAGACTGCTTGATGAGTACTGAGAATGATTCATGGATGCTCATAGTATTAGACCTCACTGAATGACCATTTTCTGTGATGTGTAATGAGTAATTTTCTGAGTCATTTCATTCTGGCTTAAGTTGAAAAAAATACAAAATACAAAAAACTCTCACTTCCAACACTAGTAATGCCAGGTAAGAATAAAAATATTCTGATATTAGTACTATTGCTTTTAGGATCAGATAATACATCTTTTTCTAGAATAACATCACGTTTATAAAATAACTTTCTACAACAGTGGTTCTCAAAACGTGGTCTCCACACAAGCAGCATCAATATTACCTGGGAAATTGTCAGAAAAGCAAATTCTAAAGTCACATCCCAGACTTAACTGAATCAGAAGCCTGGGCAGGGATTAAATTACTGCTTCTGTGAGGGCTAGGGAAGCAGTGGAGGAGGGTTTGGGAGCTGGTGGTGATAAACATGGGAATGTGCATCCAGCCAATACACACTCCACACACTGGTCTCCTCCTACCTTCCATTAATTTTAATTCTGGATAAATTATGGCGAGTTTTCTCCCTACTGTCACTCCCTCCCATTCCCAAAGTTTCCACAGTAATAATAGGCCACTGTATTCCATAAGAACATAGAAGCTCTGCGAAGGAACCACCTGGAATAATACAGACGAGGCATCACCACAATGGAGTATTGGGACCAAGATAAATGTCCCTATTTCATCCTTCCATTCATTGTATGTAGATAAGATAACTATCAGGTGTATCAGCAAAGAGAAAAGAAACTGAAAGTGTAGTCTGAAGAAAAGTCCCATCCAATCTGTTTGCGAACGGAGATTGTTGGATTATATACTAGAAGCTTGTCTAATATCTTCATGTCTGTTTTAGTCCTAGTTGTTGAAGTTAATAATATCACATAATAATAATCCTTAAAATTTCTTTTAACTGTTTGGTTCTTAGCGCTTTTGCTGAAAAAGACATTGCATTTATGCATGCAAATGGGATTTCAAAATATTTTTTATATTCTGGAAAACTTGCTTAAGGTTTGGCAAAAGCTTTTTTTGAACACTAAATATTGAATTGGATGCTTTAGCAAATAGTTTAATTTTAAATGTTTACTAGTATTTCCTTTAAATTACTATTTAACCTGGATAGCTTCTCTTTGTAATCCTACATAGCACCTCTCTGCTTCTTTTTTTTTTTTAAGATTTTATTTATTTGAGAGAGTGAGAGTGAGCAAGAGAGAGAGAGAAGGGGCAGAGGGAGGGGCAAAGGGAGAGGGAGAAGCAGACTCCCTACTGAACAGGGGGCATGATGAGGGACTTGATCCTAGGATCCTGGGATCATGACCTGAGCCAAAGGCAGATGCTTAACCCACTGAGCCACCCAGGTGCCTCTCTCTGCTTCTTTTTTGTGGTACTTTCATATCACCAGGAGGCTTTGCTGAAGTCCTATTCAAGATATAAGAGCACAGACTCTACCCTAGAAATAAATAAATTGATTCATGAATGAATCAATGTGTGTAAAGTTCTTAGAATAGAACCAGCACATAACAACTTGATAAGTTTAGCTATTGTTGCCATTCTTCTTTTTTTTTTTTTTTTTGACAGAGAGAGACAGAGAGAGAGGGAACACAAGTAGGGGGGAGTGGGAGAGGCAGAAGCAGGCTTCCTGCGTAGCAGGGAGCCCAATACGGGGCTCGATCCCAGGACCCTGGGACCATGACCTAAGCCGAAGGCAGACGCTTAACCATCTGAGCCACCCAGGTGCCCCTAAAATATTTATTTTTAACAATTTTATTTCTTTGACAGAGAGAGACACAGTGAGAGGGAACACAAGCAGGGGGAGTGGGAGAGGGAGAAACAGGATCCTCGCTGAGCAGGGAGCCCGATGCAGGGCTCAATCCCAGGATGCTGGGATCATGACCCGAGCTGAAGGCAGATGCTTAACAACTGAGCCACACAGGCGCCCCTAAAATATTTTTATTTAAACTCTGAAAACTTGTTTAATAATCTGGCAAAACCTCTTCTGAGTTGAATATATAGTTGAATGCTCTATTAAATTCTTTAATTTTATATGCTTACTATTTTGTCATTTAAATTATGATTTCACCCAATATCTTCTCTTTGTAATCATATTTAGCAGCCCAAATTTAGACATTGTTCTCTTTTGTTTTCTTCATGGACTATCAATCTACTATGATACCACCTTGCTATACAAATACATTAAGTTTATTATCTCAGTTAATCATTTAGATACTGTTAATGCTTCTGAAATAGGCATGTATTTTCCTTTACTGTTTGACATGCATATTTCTTTCCTAAGTGCAGTAATTATACTTACTATGCTAATGAAAAGGAAAAATAAAAACAATATGAGCAATATAAAATAGACTGGTTTTGTGAAATAAAAGAAGCTGAACATGTTAAACATAGTAACTGAGAGAATTTTAATTTTGGCTATAACCATGTAAGTATTTGAAAGACAAATTATATACAAAAAATGAAGAAAAGAATTAGTATGAACTATTTTGCAATGGAGAATTTTGGAATTGAAATACTTTCACATGAAGTCAAATGCCTTCCTCAAGTCCAAATGCCATAATCATTTAGTCTTAGATACTGAGTAGGCATGGAGGGTGGAAACATACATAACACATGATCACCTAGTTATCTCTGCTTTTTTTTTAAGATTTATCTATTTATTTGAGCGAGAGAGAGAGAGTACATGAGTGGGAGGGGCAGAGGGAGAGAGAGAGAGAATCTCAAGCAGAGTCTGTGCAGAGCATGGAGCCCAATACGGGACTTGATCTCAAGACCCTGAGATCATGACCTGAGCCAAAACCAAGAGTCTGACGCTCAACTGAGGGCACCACCCAGGCACCCCTAGTCATCTCTGGTTTTAAGGAGCTTAGAGTTCTACAAAAGAGAGAGAAAAACAATTATGAAGCAAAATGTTCGGTATTTGAGAAACAATTTTCGAGCTGTGGGAGTGGAAAGAGGAATTCATGGAAGGGTTTGCAAAAGAGATGTTTGGTGAGAAATATAAAGAAAAGGAAGCTGTTCTCAAAAAAAAAAAAAAAGACACAAAGGACAGTAAGAAAGAACAGCAAAGATTCTGGAGCACAAAAGAGAAAGAGCAAGGGGAATATAAGCAAAATCACAGATGACCTACCTCATAGAGCATACTAAAAAGTATGATTTTTATAAAACAGGAAAATAGAAAACTTAAAGATTTTAAGCAGGGGAAAAACATTGTCAGATAGGTGTATTCAAAACCTGGGTTCGGGTAGAGAAAATGGGACAAGAAAGATCATTTAGATACCTTTGTAATAATCTAGGAAATTAATTTTAAGAGTCTGGATTTAGAGATGTTAACAGAGGAAAATAAATTCAAGAAGTACTTAGAAGGTAAATTCAATAGGACTCAGGTATGGACTTGGGGGTGGGGGATGGGAGACGGCTAGAAATAATTAACGATTCCTAGGTGGCTGGCATGAACAATTAAATGAACAATGGTACAATGCACTGAAACAGGGAACACAAAGGCAGGCAAGGTTTGCAGTGGGGCGGGGGCAGTGGTATATGGGGTCTGACATGTCTGTGGAAACCTAAGCAGTCATAGCAGTTACTTCAACCTACAGGCCTAGTAGAGAGATGTCCTCTTGAACCACACATTTGGGAGATTCAGGCAACTGAGAAGGCTTTCAATAGCATCTAACTCATTTCACAGAAGTACAACCATCATGTCTAGAATAAATTATAATCATTTCTTCTAGTGGCAGCAGGTTAGAGCCATTCTAAAAATGCATTGCCACTAAATGGGCTTCTTTATGTCTTGGATTATATTTTCCTATTTATTTATGGCTAACATCTCTTCTTATCTTTATATAATTGCTTCTTTAGAGAAGGGATAATATCTACCTTTGTTATGATAGCACTTATCACGTTATAAGTGCATTACACCATTTAGAATAAATTAAGGAAAATAATTGAATATATAGTAGCTCAGTAACCATTTCTTATTTTTAAAAATTGTTAAGGCATATTTTTCCCTCTATTTAGTTTTTCTTCTTTTTAGATCATAAAGTTGCATTCCTTGGAAGCCTCTTTGATGAGGCATGTTTTGTTGAAATTTTTTTTAACCTAACAGATGTTTGGGTAGTTAAAATTCCTCATGAGTATGGTATCCTGTGGTTTTCACAACCTAAGTGTTACCCCAGGAATTTTCCTTTCTTGCTGTCTTCCAGTCCTGGTGGTCTATAGGAGATGCACATTATGAGAGTCTCATTTCATTCCATACTAATTTCACACCCACACTCTTTTAAAGTTGTACATTTCCTCAGCATTATAAGAACTTATTGTGCACCATGGAGATATTTAATAGTTTTCCATTCTACATTCCTCCCCCACACAACTCAAATGGCTTTTGAGTATAAGGATAATCAGAAAAAAAGAGATGAGTAAAATAATCTGCAAGACTTTAATGTCTCAAGTTAAATATTTCTGCCATTTGTAATTTTTGTGATTATGTTTGTATTTATACACACTCAGCATGAAGTAGAGAGTTACGGCTATTATATAGATGACTTAAGGAGAAAAGCAATTTGGCTTCACTTATCTAGATCAGAGTATGTGGGAGAAAGAAATGTTAGCTTGAGTTGGCTGAATATTGTTTCCTTTCTTCACGCCAGTTTACAGTGGTAGATTCAAATGTAGAAAGTAACCCAATTTAATTCTTTGTTTGCATTCTAACTTTGCTTCTTGGATCTTCAATTTGAATACTCTTCTTTATGGGTGCAAAGAGAGATAATACTATATATTTTCTTATTCTACAGGCCATTTCAGAACATTTTTATAATATTTATTATTCAGACTGGGTGGTCTTTCAGAGTTATTCAGTTTTTGAATTTTGAATTCAAAATTTTGAAAAAGTTGATATCAAACTAACCATCAGTTTCCAGGTCATTTCAAGAAGTTCCAGGCTTTTTGATATGAGGGCCTATTACTAAGTGCTTATGTGCAACTCAATGCCATTAGAAATGCACACATATGAAATAGTGATTTATACTAATTTATACTGTTGTTTAGTCTTTCCTATCATTGAGAGAAATTGTTCATTTTCATTTTATCTTCTTATATCAGATTATGAAACAACATAACACTCTTTTGAATAATGACTGATATTACAAAACATTAATTTTCTTCACTCAGATTACTTTCTTTACAAAATGTCTTTAATACTTTTCATCTTTAATATTCAGAATAAACACCCAATCATTATTTATTTTTTATCTTAAAAGCATTACTGCTTATCAAGATTTTTGTTGCTGGACTATTTTAATTTATTCCTTTTTTTAAAAGATTTTATTTATTTATTGGAGAGAGAAAGAGAGCACACGAGCAGGGGCAGAGAGAGAGGGAGAAGCAGACTCCTTGCTGAACAGGGAGCCCAACATGGGGCTCAATCCCAGGACCCCAGGATCATGACCTGAGCTGAAGGCAGATGCTTAACCAACTGAGCCACCTAATTTATTTTATTCTTGTATCATATATTAGTTCACTATTTTTATTATCTGGCAATAATATGTGTAGTGTCTTTTTGTCTTTCATATCAAATGCAATCTCAGATGATCTCTCCTGGGCTTAATATAATAAATAAAACTTTTCTCTCACTGTATAATTATGAAATTCAGATATATGTGTGTGTATATATATGTGTGTATGAATATATGTATATATATACACACACAATTCAGAAAAATGTCTTCTCCATTCCTGAGAAAAGGGGTAACCAACTCATTCTAATAACTTATACAATTTATTATTCCCATACATACAAATACTCAGGTGAAAAGCGAGTAAGTTTGCAAATGCCAAGAAAAATCATATGTCTGTTGTCACAAATTCTTTTTTTTTTTAATTTTTTTATTTATTTGACAGAGAGAGAGAGACAGCGAGAGAGGGAACACAAGCAGGGGGAGTGGGAAAGGGAGAAGCAGGCTTCCCGCTGAGCAGGGAGCCCGATGCGGGGCTCAATCCCAGGACCCTGGGATCATGACCTAAGCTGAAGGCAGACGCTTAACGACTGAGGCACCCAGGCGCCCCTGTTGTCACAATTCTGAAATACATAAACTTTTTTACTTTTCTCTCTAAATCACAGTGTTGAAAGGCACTTTCCATGTATCCTCTGGAACTAAAATAAGAAGAATTTTTTTATTCTACTGATAAACAACAAAGTAGAAAATCAGCTCTCAAGCAGAAAGAAAAAGAGAAAGGGAAAAAGATTAGTATAGACAACCTACTTAAATATTGATAAATATCTTCATACTCAAGTATTCTCTGATGGTGAATTCAAATTGTGGCAATGAGATACTTGATCCAGGGAGAAGAAAAGTACCAGATAAAAGACAAACTAGTGCTCTGTAGAGAGGCACCTGGAAGCTGGGATGAAGAGAAGCCAAGATTACTTTCTCCATTGCACCAAGAACTAACCAACCAGCTAACCACCAATGACAAAGGGAGACAATCCTGGTAAAACTAGGAAAATAATGCTTAAAAAAAAAAAAAAGCTCACACTGATTGCAGAAAGTTTGCAATAATCTACCATTATTCCTTTAGGCCAAAATGAGCAAAATGGAGTAGTAGGAAATTGAAAATGATCTAATTCTAGTGAGTTGATCACAGATCTTAAAAAGGGGTTAAGGAGGAGGGGAGACCAGGTGGAAGCAATGACACTCAAAAGGAAAAATTCCTAAATTTTCAAATTAAGACTGTGAGATTCTTTGAAAACTCAGCTTTGCAGTTCATTTAGCAGATTCTGAATTAATCATGCTAATTGTCATTTTATGCTAACTGAACATTTATCATTATGTCTAGTGTGCTTGAAGAGATGATGCATTCAGAAAATCCACTTGCTGGCTCACTGTAAGAGGTAAAAGCAGGTATTATCCAAGTGACATGATGGTAAAGAGTAGGATGGGAATCCTCAGTGTCAGGATGGGAATCCTCAATGTCTGAATCCTCAGACCTTACCAGTGCAGGCAGAAGGTCTAGTTAACTAAAGTCTCCAAAGTAGCTGTCCACAGGCCAGATCTGGGCTACTGGTATGCTTAGTTTAAACAACTAAATGATTTTAAATTTAAAAAAAAAATCCAAATCAGGGAAATCCAAATCAAAACCTCAATGAGATACCACCTCACACCAGTCAGAATGGCTAAAATTAACAAGTCAGAAAATGACAGATGTTGGCGGGGATGCGGAGAAAGGGGAACCCTCCTACACTGTTGGTGGGAATGCAAGCTGGTGCAGCCCCTCTGGAAAACAGTATGGAGGTTCCTCAAAAAGTTGAAAATAGAGCTACCATATGATCCAGCAATTGCACTACTGGGTATTTACCCCAAAGATACAAAAGTAGGGATCCGAAAGGGTACGTGCACCCCGATGTTTATAGCAGCAATGTCCACAATAGCCAAACTATGGAAAGAGCCAAGATGTCCATCGACAGATGAATGGATAAAGAAGATGTGGTATATATATACAATGGAATATTATGTACCCATTAAAAGGAATGAGATCTTGCCATTTGCAATGACGTGGAAGGAACTGGAGGGTATTATGCTGAGCGAAATAAGTCAAACAGAGAAAGACATGTATCATATGACCTCACTGACATGAGGAATTCTTAATCTCAGGAAACAAACTGAGGGTTGCTGGAGTGGGGGGTGGGGTGGGAGGGATGGGGTGACTGGGTGATAGACACTGGGGAGGATATGTGTTCTGGTAAGCGCTGTGAATTGTGCAAGACTGTTGAATCTCAGATCTGTACCTCTGAAACAAATAATGCAATATATGTTAAGAAAAAAAAAAAAAAGAAGAAGATAGCAGGAGGGAAGAATGAAGGGGGGAAATCGGAGGGGTAGACGAACCATGAGAGACGATGGGTTAGCCATGAGGGAGGATGGGTTAGCCTGGTGATGGGTACTGAGGAGGGCGCGTTCTGCATGGAGCACTGGGTGTTATGCACAAACAATGAATCATGGAACACTACATCTAAAACTAATGATGTAATGTATGGGGATTAACATAACAATAAAAAAATTTTTAAAAAAAGAAGTAAAAAAAAAAAAAGGCCAAATTGTTATAAGCAAGAAACTGAGCATTTTCACATAAAAAAAAATCTAAATTTCCTGTTTCTCTGAAAACATCAGAAGTCCTAATGGCATGACCTGTCTATAGGACAGTTATTAGCTTTTAAATAGCACATTCTCTGTTAATTTGTCACGGTTTCCACCACTCCCAATTGCCTTGCATCAGCCTACTTCATTCATTATAGTACCCCTTCAGTTAACTTCCAGTTGCCTCAGGACTTTAAAGTTTATTCATTCAGTCAATGTTCCATTTTTAAAAAAAAATTTTTTTTTAAAGACCTTATTATCCATTTGAGAGAGAGAGGGAGAGAGCACAAGCAGGGGGAGCAGCAGAGGGGAGGGAGAAGCAGACTCCCCGCTGAGGAGGGAGTCCAATGTAGGGCTCTATCCCAGGACCCTGGGATCATAACCCAAGCCAAAGGCAGATGCTCAACCGACTGAGCCACCCAGGTACCCCATTCAGTGTCCCATTTTTTTTTTAAAGATTTTTTTTTATTTATTTGAGAGAGAGAGAATGAGAGAGAGAGAACACATGAGAGGGGATAGGGTCAGAGGGCAAAGCAGACTCCCTGCCGAGCAGGGAGCCCGATGCGGGACTCGATCCAGGGACTCCACGATCATGACCTGAGCCGAAGGCAGTCGCTTAACCAACTGAGCCACCCAGGCGCCCCAGTGTCCCATTTTTAAGCCAAATCTTCATTTGTGATTTTCCAGGTTGATGCAACTGAAATCCCTATTTTCCTACATTCTTATCTCTTAGCATGTATTCTGTTTTCTAGTTAATTGGACTAGAATAGTTATTTCTTCTCAAAACCAACAGGTTCAAAATAACCATGCTTACTGACTAAACCAATCCAAATTTGATTTTTTTTCTTTTCTGTGTTATGGCACCATCAACCTCAGTATCACCTGAACTTGAAAACAGTTCATTCTCTCCTACCCACTTGAGTTTACCCCATCAAGTTTAACTCACTTAGGAAATAGTAATAGAGTACCTACTCTTACCAGGCACCATTCTCTAGGCAATAAGAAATAGCAATGGTCAAGACAGATTCTAAAAACAAATAAAAATTAAAAGCTATTACATAATTATAAATGCTCATTAGGATAACATGATATTTTAGAAAAAGACTGCAAAGTTGTTTTAGATTGGGTGGTCAGGGAAATCCATTCTGAGCAGGAATCATTTAAGTAGAGGTATACATTATGAAAAGCTGCTCATGTGAGGCTGGGGTGAAAGAACATTCCAGTCAAAAGAACATTCCAGGGGGGTGCAAAGGCCCAAGTCATATAGGACTTTGTTGATAATGTTAAGAAATTTGAATTTGGGACACCTGGGTGGCTCAGTTGGTTAACTGCCTGCCTTCGGCTCAGGTCATGATCCCAGGGTCTTGGAATCGAGCCCCACATAGGACTCCCTGCTCAGTGGGGAGCCTGCTTCTCCCTCTGCCTGCTTCTCCCCCTGCTTGTGCTCTCTCTCTCTCTCTCTCTCTCTCTCTGACAAATAATTAAATAAAATCTTTAAAAAAAAGAAATCTGAATTTTATTCTAAAGCAATGGAAATCCATTGGATGGCTTTAAACAAGGAAGTGACATCATCTGATTTAGGTTTAAAAGATCAGCCTGGAAGCTCAGGAGGTCAGTTAGGTTAATGCAGTGATAATAGTAAGACGAGTCAGAGCTAGAAACAGATATTTGAGAATGATCACTGTATCAGTAGACCTTAAAGTCATAGGACAGGATAAAATCACTTCAAGGTAAGATCTCCTAGGGGTTGTGTGTTGATACAAAAAAGGGTCAAATATAGATATCTGGGCACTCCAACACTTAGATTTAAAAAAGGAATGAGCAAAGGAGACTGAGAAAGACCTACCAGGGTGATAGGAGAAAAAAAAAGAAGGGCAGATATTACAGAAACCTAGAGTCAAAGTGCTACAAGGAGGAGTGGCTGGATAATTGTGTTGAAAGCTGAGTTGTTTGGATTCTATCTCAAATGTTGAATTGCATTAACAAATATTGATTGGAAATTTATTATACAAAAATTACACCAGGCATTCCTGGGAATACATTTAGTAACCTAAAAAATAAAGTCTCTAGATCAAAGTTTATCTATAAAGTCCTACAACAGCATCTATTTATCACTGAAAATCTCACTGTATCTCTCTTTGGTACTCTACTTACAGGTACCAAAAAATTTTAGGAAAATGTGATTTGGATTTGAAAAGAATCACCTAGTAACAGTCTTGATCAAGATAGAAGAATGGTAACATAAGGTCCCTATTTGGATGGCTTATGTGGGAGGGTATTGCGATTGGGTGACCTGGGCAACTTGAAATTTGCTCAGGATGGCTTGGGGTGGAAATGGCATTTCGGACAGTGCAGGTCTGGCTTTCACAGCACTTGACTTACAATTTATTTGTTTTTCATGGAAGCCATTATAATTCTATGTAGATACTGTTTAGGATAAATAATAGAAATTTATTTACTCACTCATGGTTAATCATGTTATCTAACCAAGTAGGGTAACAATTAGTTTTAAAATATAAAACTAAAGTTATAATAGCATTTTTACCATACTTTGAATAATTTCTATGGAAAAGCATTTAAAGAGCTCTTTCTTGAGTACAAAAGTTCTAAAAATGGGTAGATGGCAGAATAATTTTGAGAAATTATTTTGTGTTTCTTTTCTGTGTTTTTTCCTTCTCCACATCTCAAACTCAGAGTTGAACCCTTGGTATTTCTTTGCCTCAGAATTTTATATAGGTATAAAGCACAAGCTGAAAAGCTGCTTGCTGAGAGACCTATCTCAGCTGTTGTGGGTGTGTGTGTGTGTATCCCTAAAGTCACTGAAAAAGTTGTAAAGTCTGGCTTAAAAGCAGCAGAGCATCCAGATATGAAGGGAAAATGTAGGTATGGACAAAGGGTGCTCAATGGCAATGAGTATAACCTAATAATATACTACAAGAGAGGCCCAAAATGCTTTATTGCAAGAGAAGACTCTAGGACTTTGGTCGAACTCTGAAAGTCTGAGAAAAGCCTTAACTAATAATGTCTGAAATTGAGTTTCCCATTGGGATTCAATTAAATTAAAAACAAATGTTATTACATGCATTAGTTTATACACTAATTCAGTAATTTTCATGTTCAGTGATTTTACACAAAATTGTATTAAGTAAAAATCATTAATTCAACAGCTATCAGTGTGTGTATATATATGTACTTATTTATTTATAAATATATATATATGTATTTCCTTTGCATGGAAGCATCACAATTCCATGGAGATAGTATTCAGGATAAGTAACAAATTTATTTAGGTAATTATGATTAACGATGCTGTCTGAACTAGTAAGGTACTAGTTATTTTTAAGATATAAAACTCAAGTTGCAAGAGCAATCAGTACCTATACTTGGAGTGATTTCTGTGGAAAAGCATTCAAAGAGCTTTTTCTTGAATGCAAACGTATAAACACATATACAAGGTAATACTTACGACCAGCAAGGGTTTGTGTAGATATCCAGTTGGAAGCATTGCCATAGCCAGCATTGGTGCTGGCAGCCACCTGGAATCGGTACCACCTAAATTTCTTTAATCCATACACTGTCTCTTCAGTTAAGTCAGCTTCATAAAGGTATTGAATTTTTTGATATTCAACACATTCTTCAGAATCCCATTCTATGCATCTCTGAGCCCGCAGCTGAGTGGTGATCTTGTAGTTTTGGAAGTAGCCAAGAATAGTGTCAGGTCTCATCCATGTTAATGTTGCACTAGTTGATCGAACATTAGAAAAAACAATATTTGTGGGAACACTGGGAACTAAAAGTTAAAGGAGAAAAATTGAAAACAATTAGAATTACCAAAAACCGTCAAACAGAAGGAAGAAATGCATTCAAAAATATGTCTTTATTATGCACCTAGTGGCAATCTCTTATTACAACTGACTTTAGATTAGCATCACCACATTTAATGAGCAGAACCTTAAGGTGATGCTTCAGAGACCATTGATTCAAAAGGCATAGGACAAAACAACTATGATTTGATTAATTCCCAATTTTGTTCCCAAACTGACTCATAAGAATCTCATATAAACTTACTTTGGCTTCATATATAAACACTAGTACAAAGAAAATTGTATGCTCATTTAATCTTATGTACTTCCCTGGGTATGGACTGAGTTTTAATATTCAGTTCCCAAGAAAGACATACTTACATTTAAATGTCTGGATAGACACAAATACATCTTATATATAGTAAATATTGATTATACAATAATTCTAAATAAACAGTGTTATTAGCAGAATTAATAATTTACATATTAGTTTATTTTTATTTTATCTTGCATATACTTAAATTTGACAAAACTGATAAATTAATTTGACAAAACACTTTCTAGAACATCATCCAGCACACTGATATTAATACACAGACAAAGGTATCTGTATATCATCTACAATCATAGGGTCCTACTTGGGGTCACCTATTAGATTTCATATTGACCACTGGTTTGCTATTTGTATACCACCTGTGAGGCTCTGAGCCTGGTATGAAGGATTCAAGATATAAAAGGCTTATGTCTTATTTTCAAGAAACAGCCACTTATTGAACAAGTAATACAAGCATGTTATGGTTAGGAACATGAAAGAACAATGAACTAAGTGACATAAGTACTTTCTTCAACCATGCCTTTCCTGCATATGTGCAAAGGCTTTTGCTTAGAAGACTAAGATAGAATGGTAACAATGACTTGTATGAAAATGACATAATCAGTAAAAACTATATGACAATAGTCACACTTAAAAATAAGAAAATAAGTTGGAAAACTCATTCATTCTTAAATATATCATATTAATTCAGGATTCAATAAATATCTAATGAGCACCTAATTTGTGCCAAGTGCTATCGTAGGTGCTGGGTATACAATGAATAAACCAGACAGAAGTCCCTGCCCTTGTGTAATTTACATTCAGGATATTTATATACAATAAAAGTATAAGTGAGTATTGTATATAGTATTTTGGATGATGATTAGTGTTTTGGGGAGAAATAAGGAAAGGAAGAAGGAGAGAAAGATGATCCAGGGATATTAAAATTTTTAACTGAGTAGGCCTCACTGATTAGAAGGCATGAAGTTCCTGATGAAGGTGGGGGAACAAACCATGGGAATATTTGAAAAAAGAACATTCCTGGCAAGGGAAAATGCATGATTATAAGCCCTAAGTTGGAACCATCCTTGGTATATTTGAAGAATAACACGGAGGCCAGTGTGGCTAGTAGGAGTTGAGGTCTGAGAAGAAATAATGAAGGCCAGATTGTATACGACATTGTAGGACATTCTTATGACATTCATTTGAGCAGAGGAATGACAGGCTCTAACTTGTTTTCACACAATCACTCCAACTACTGTGCTGATTATGGACTGAAGGGATAGAAGGGTACAAACAGGGAGAGCAATTAGTAGGCTGTTTCAATGTCAACACAACAGATCATGATGGCCTGGTGGGGATCACAGCAGAAGAAATGAAAGGAAGCATTCAGATTCTGAACATATTTTAAAGGGGAGTTGACAGGATTTGCTGATGTGTGACATGTGGGGTGTAAAGGAAGGAGAGAGTAGAGGAAAGCTCTAAAGCCTCTGGACTGAGCAAACAGAAGGTTGAAGTCATTATTAACCAAGATGATGTGGAAGGAGTAAGCTTTGGGGAGAGAGATTACGAATTTATTTTGAGCATGTTAACTTTATTTTTTTTTTTTTTATTTTTTTAAAGATTTTATTTATTTATTTGATAGAGAGAATGAGAGAGAGCAAGCACATGAGAGGGGGGAGGGTCAGAGGGAGAAGCAGACTCCCCGCCGAGCAGGGAGCCCGATGCGGGACTCGATCCCGGGACTCCAGGATCATGACCTGAGCCGAAGACAGTCGCTTAACCGACTGAGCCACCCAGGCGCCCCGAGCATGTTAACTTTAAATGCCTACCAGATACCCAGAAAGAGATGTCACATAGATGGATACATGAGTCTGGAGTTCTGTAGAAAGGTCTAGACTATACAATAGGTCAGCTATATAATAACCTGGGGATATACTGTGTTAGAGGAACTTATAGTTTGTCAGGCAATGGAAAGCTATCAAGGTGTCAAAAGGAGATGTTCAGAAGTACATTTTATCAAGTCTAGTCTAGTAATTACACTACAGAAAAAGGGACAAATTTATATACCACTGGATATGCTAAAAAAAAAGAAAGAAGATGGTAGCAATAAGAAAGAAATATATTTTTAGATCATTTTGGTGGTTGAATTCATGGAACTGGCAAATGAATCAGAAGATGACAGGATCAGAATTTGAAGGAAGTTTAGAGATGATCTTGGTCAACTTGTCTTTTTATGTCTGACCTTTATGTAGGCAGATGTCTCCCAAGATTCCTGGCCCCTGTACACTCACCTTCATCCAGTTTTTTTTTTTTTTAAAGATTTTATTTATTTATTTGACAGAGAGAGAATGAGAGACAGAGAGCACGAGAGGGAAGGGGATCAGAGGGAGAAGCAGACCCACCGCTGAGCGGGGAGCCCGATGTGGGACTCGATCCCAGGACTCCAGGATCATGACCTGAGCTGAAGGCAGTCGCTTAACCAACTGAGCCACCCAGGCGCCCCTTCATCCAGTTTTTCAACCAAGCTCTGATAGGTGCTGATATGAAAAAGTTTTTTATCTATAATTAAGAAACCAAATCCATTAAGGAGTGCACTTGTGATGAGCACCAGGTGTTGTATAGAAGTGTTGAATCATTATTTGTACGCCTGAAACTAATATTATACTGTATGTTAACTAAAGACTTAAAAAAATAAAAAATAAATAATATAGGGAGAGATTATGCAGTGGACCTGATTTTCTAGCACAAGTAGAGTGTTTAAAAGCAGAGAGTTTTCTTTGGTTCATTACAAAAGAGGAAGGAACATATTCTAAGCAAGAGACAGATTTGATGTATAAAAATTCATTCATTATTGGCTTAGAAGTAGAACGGGCCATAGGATAAAGAATCTAGGACATCTCTAGGAACTCAGAGAAGCCCTTGGCTATGAACCAGCCAGGAAATGGGTGTCTCAGACCTATAAATGTAAGAAATCAATTCTGCTTGTGAGCTTAGAAGAGGACTGAGCTCCCCATGAGTATATAGCTTACTGACACCTTGAGTTGGCTTGTGAGCCTCTGGATAAGGAATCCATGCACAACATACCCAGACTTCTGACCTACAGAACTGTGCAATAATCAATGGGTGTAGTTTTAAACCACTAAGTTTGTGATAATTTGTGACATAACTATAGAAAACTAATGCAATTTTCCTCTATAAAATGGCCAATTTCTACTTTTCTGGACTCTGCTTAAATATATAGAGCAAAAGGAAACTCAAAATCTTGAGGGGATTCATTTTAAAATTTATTTTCAGATAACTCTCTTAGTTTGTACTTCATTATTTTGAACTGATAGCCACCCTCCTCTAAATCCTAATTCTACTCTGAAAACCCACCTCAAATAGGCCTAATCCTCTTTTCAACTCCACTTCATTCCAATATGTATTCCAAAGATCTAGAAAGGTTCTGATTCTACATTCATATCAATAAAAAAGATTGAGCAATTACTCCAAAATGTGGTATGCCTATTCATATGTCATATACACAAATATCAATCTACATATTAGATTGTGTCTCTGAAGGTCTGGAGTAATGCTTGCAACAAAATAGACACTTAATAAATATTTTTTTGAACAATGAGCAAATAAGTAAGAGGACATAACAGGAGATTTCATTTATTTATTTATTTTTAAAGATTTTATTTATTTGAGAGAGAGAGAGCAAGAGAGCGAAAGTGCATGCACAAGTGGGAGGAAGGGGCAGAGGTAGTGGGAGAAGCAGACTCCCCGCTGAGCAGGGAGCATGATGTGGGGCTCCATCCCAGGACTCTGGGATCACGACCTGAGCCAAAGGCAGACGCTTAACTGACTGAGCCACCCGGCGCCCCGGAGATTTCATTTAGATAGATGGTCAGGAAAGGCTTTAATTTAAATCAGAGAACTGACAGATAAGATTAGCTTCCCAGGTGGAAAACATCAGGATGTGTTAAGATTCTGAGGGAAAGAAAGTCATGGCCTATTAGAAGCACTTAAAGAATATAGCTGGGTCCACAAGGAGATGGATAGGAAGATAGAAAGCTAGAGATGTAGTTCAGAATCAGATAACGTTCAGCCTTCTGGACTGGATTCAAGAGTTTTAGTCTTATCTTAAGTGTAGTGGGGATACTTGAGAAGTTTAATATAGACTTTTCATTTGCATTAAAGCCATAGACTCTGCTCTATCCCTATGGGAGTCAGGGAGTATGATCCAGACATTTCCCTCTTTTTGAGTCCACCACCAAACGCCCCTTCCATGTTTCAATTTCCTTTACCTAGGGTTTACTAAGCAACTAGAAATGGGAAGAAAATGGGATGCATTAGTTATCCAAAGAACTGGAGAAGGCAGAAGAGACTATCTTTTTCCCAATTCAGCAGAAGGGATGACTAAATGCCCATTGTTGTTCTATGACCAACTTTTTTCCGCCTCCAATGTTCAGACTATAGGAATGAAGACTTTAATGGCAAAATTTGTAATGCATAAAAATTTTCAGCGGATTAATAGTGGTCCACAGACTCCTATATTTTCCAAATGAGTACTGCAGAGAAATAAAGGTCTAAAAGGAGAGTTCTTTCACTTGACAAAGAAACAAGAAGAATTATGTGTAACCCGACTAAAGGAAGAGTAACAACAATTGAGTTGCCTTCCATGTGACAGGCATAATGATGGAGCCTGCACAGATACACAGTGTCTGGCACATATGGGCACTCAATAAGTGCTGTATTGCTTAGATACAATTGTTCAATGTATCTATATGTGTTGACTATATGAATAATTTATGTTTGACTATATGAATAAATTATGGTTCATTGAAACAGTCTTTTGGTTTTCAGGTGGTACAAAATTTTGTCCACATTTTCCAATCAAATGTATTTAGAAAGATAAACCAAAAATAAATCTAATCTGAGGCCAAATATGTAACTCAGAAACATTTTTTTATAGCAAGGCTACCTCAGTGACACTCATAAAAGACCAGCATTTATATGCAGTATCTTCTCTCTTGATAAACTGTGTGTTGAACTAGACTATTTCAAAGCAACTGCCCTATTGAATTACAGATACAAAAAGGATTACACTCATTTTAGCATGGAGAATCAGATTTCCATTCTTTAAGAATGACTAAAAACCTCAATTTTTTTCTATCCACAGATGGTACTAATTTGAACACATCATTCCATGCTTCCTGGAGTAATCACACAGCTTGCTTAGATTTTCTAAACATGACTGAACTGTGATGAAGCGATCAACATTCACTGGCAAGGTATTCCGTAAATTACATTTTTATTCATAAATTATTCTTATCTGTGGAATACTTTCATCATGGTTGAAATGAAAGTCTGTAGAACTATATAAGTGATATTTGTTGTAGGTTTAAATGCATGTCAGTTTTTAGTGACTATTTAGTAGGTTCCACTTAGGAGATGAAAATGTGTATAAAGTGTAATTATTCTCTGAACTTCTGAATATCAGTTATTAGAAGTTGCCAACCTCCCATGATAAGATTCTTATGGTGGTTTGTACTGACTTCTCACTGAACTGATTAAGTATACTAACATGGAAGGCCAAGTTTCTTTAATTCTTTATTTATGACTATATATTTTTATCTTCAACCACAGATGTACTTTCTTTTAAACAAAACAGATGCCTGAACAATTATATTTATAAAACTTAAGAAAGTACCAACACAATCTTTCCTAGTTTATCAAGAATATTTTTGTCTCTACTAGTTTTAAATAATCTACAATCCTTTTAGAAACACAAAGTACTGATATATGATATGAGCATATACAAATAAAATTACAGTTTACCAACACTAACATAGTATGAATCAATATAAAAATAGAAATTCCTATAAAGTTGAGTGCAAAAAAATTTCAGCATAGCAGATATAAATTTTGCACTAACTTGAATTTAATCAGTAACATTTACTGATCATTCACATTGACCAGTGTGGGCAAGTTATTATAGTCTTAGGGAATAGCTGCTTTTCATAAATATATGTAAAGTAATTTAACTAATAGAAACCACCACAAATAGGTGATGCCCAAAGGAAAGTTTCAAGGAAAGAGAATATCTGGGGGCTATAATTTGAAGGAAGAATTAAGAATCAGTAGATATGTGGAAGAAAAGATGTTTAAGCACGTTAGGTATGGGAGAGATGTAAGTAACTACAAATTGTCAAAAGTCTGGAAAGTATACTAGACTAGAGAAAAGAAAGTTTAAGGAAGTAATAATAAAAAAAGAGGGGCCATTAAGTGTTGTGTTATTGAAAGGCATTGAAAGTTTGAGAGGTGAGTTTAGGTAGTCTCTATTAGGCAATAGAAAACAATCAACAGAAATTAACTGGTAAAGTATAAACTTAAAGAAAAGCCTGAGCCTCCATGTAGCTAGTTATTAGGAAAAGTATAATTTGATAGAAGCTGGTTAGATGTTATATATACATATGCAGTGCAATGCAGGTTACAATAACAAAGAATAATTGGGAATAGATTTTTTTAAAAAGGCAAAGAACATCAGCAGAATGTGTTTATTTATTGGGCAGAAAGGAAATAGGAGTAAAACATGGAATGAACCCAGGAATTGGGTCAACAGATTAAATGTACATCGTACACTTCCCAAAGGTAGGCTATGACTTGGCTCTATGTTATAGAAAACAATACAAAGGAAAAACTCAAGATTTTAAATCTCTGTGATTATAAATAAAGACAAATTAAATGAACAAGAAAATACCATAATCTCTGGTACTGAGATGAAAGATATATTTCTCTCTCCTCTCAAAAAAAATCAAATAAACAGGTTGCCATGTAATTTAATGAACAATATCTTCAACATCCTTACATAGTAAATGCTAAGTATCTTTAACTTGGCTCTTTCTTACAATGTCTCTCAATGTGAGTGAGCAGATTATCAAACATGTTTTAGTAAAACTATTTCTTCAGAGGTTCTAATTATTCAGTTCAGGCATTCTTCTCTCTAGCAATCTAGTTTAACCCAGAAATAGATTTTGGAGTAGCTGGGCTAGAATTTATCAAAATATGCTACATAAACATGATTTTAGGTGGTACTATGAAACTGGGAACATGCACTCTTATTAGTGTGCCAAATAAAATCATCTTAAATATTACACTTGAAAGAAAGAAAACTGAGGAGGTATAAAGCAGGACAAAATTTCATAAAAATTTTTAAAGTGTCTATCCTAATGCATGTATAAATGGACAACTGAGGGATCCAAAACTCTATGGATCATAGCTATAATAATATTAGTTCTTAAGTCAAGTATTACTGAATGCATCATTTATTTATAAAAATATTTCACTAAAACTTTTGTTTTGTTTTGTTTTTGGACATTATTGAAAAAAAAGTGGGTTATATATGTTGTGTTTGGAGGGAAAATGAGTTGATTTGTTTTATAAAGTCATTAGTTTGACAGCTCTATAAACCAAGCCAAATCATGAGAATGTCCATCAAAATGACAAATTTGATTTGAAATTATTTATCTGAAGTAGTTCTTAGGATAGTAATTATATAGCAGAGTTAGTTGTCTATTAAGAACAACCCTATAACACCTGGAGATGAAATTGAATCATTGACACTAATGAAGAAATGGGAAAGATACTGGTTTGTGGGGATTTGCTTGAGGATGGATATGAGTAAATGACATGTTAGTTTCATATCTTATTAACATGAATAGAGATATCTTGGGAGGAGAAGAGTGGGTTAGCCTAAGAGATCAAGAGAAGCCAAGTTGGGATAAATAAGTATATATAAGCTTGGAAATCATAAGAGTGAATAAACATTTAAGGGGAGTATTTGTATATGTAGTATCACAACAGCAGATGATAAAGAACGGAGTCTCTGTCAAGTTAGTAGTTAATGGGCAGTGAAGTAGAATGGGAATAAGAAATCATAAAAAACTCAGTCAATAATGTCTGGCTTATATTGAAACTTGAGAAATATTTGTTTAACAAATAAATAAATAATTGAGCAAATGAATGGATGCATGTACCGATTTCAAGAAGAAAGTGTCACCAATGCTGTTACCAATGTTGATTGATGAACAAGTGTCACCAGTGCTGATTGTAATCAAATGCTACTTGAAACTATTCCTGTTTTCTAAGGATTGTGGCTGTACAGAAATCCTTGATAGATTAAAATATACAAAAGTAGTCCTGGTTCTAAAGTTTGGGGAAAGCTCTATGAAAGAAAAGGAAGAATTTGGAGTTTTCTGGGATTCTGTGACACACACATACACACACACACACACACGGAGAGAGAGAGAGAGAATCAAAGGAGAGATGAAAAGAGAAAAAACCAACAGAGGAGAAAGGATGAAAGGATGGAGTGAGATTGGGGACTCCATGAAATAAAGTAGCCAATAGAAAAATCCCTGATTGCCAAAATATTTTTAAGAACAAAACTATATACTGTTTATTTTAGAGTCATGTATATTATTGCAATGTAAACCTCCCCTCTGTGTGCTTATCACAAAATATTCAGTAAGGCTATTTTTACATCAAAGTATTCAGTATGACTAGAATTGTCAAAACCAGCAAAAAATAATTTTGCAGAAGGAGCAAAATACCAAAATATTCCAGTTCCCAAACACAGTAAGTTTGAGGATCTGTTCTGATGGTACAGGAATAGTTTGTACCAGACTAATTCTCTTGAAGATAACAACTATGCACCCTGGAGGAAACAAAGAAGCATACAAATGGCTTTTGGCTTGAGGCGTTAGGAAATGGCATGTGAGACTGCCAAAGCAGTTGGAAAAGGAGGGAGCCAAAGAGGGGTTAGACCTAAATTCTGGGTCTAAACTCATCTGAAATCCTTGGCTAATCTCTTAATTGTAGATGTATGAAGGACATACTGAGGAACATAGTGGAAAGAAACAGAGGCAAAACTGAGTAGAAATTTTAGTTGCTTTCCAATGCAGAGGAGACAGAATTTGGAGTTTCAATTCCACCAAATTAAGGGATTGGTAAACAGCACAGTCCTCATATTAAAATCCTAAAAGGGCCCATACCTTTAACTTTACTCTATATCCCAGGATTAAGGTAGTTCTTCTGTAAATAATGGAGAAATCAAAACCACACATTCACAAAATTACTACTCAGTAATTTAATAGTCTGTTAGAATAAAAACCAACACTCTTCAGAACAAGATAGCAAAATCCAGAGTTTCTGCAAAGTATCACCAACAATGTCCAATATAAGCTTAAAAATTACTGGGCAGGCAGGAAAATTACTAGTGACAGGAAAATGTGACTCACAGGAGGAAAAAGTACTCAATAGAAAGAGATCACAGAATAAGTCAGGTGAAGGAATTAGAAGGAAATGAATTTCAAACAATATCAGTATTTTATTTGACTTAACAGAAAACATGATCATAATTAGAAACCAAATAAGGAATTTCAACAGAGGAATGGAGATAAGGAAACACAGAACTAAATAAAAATTCTAGAACTTAAAAATAATCTGAAATGAAAATTCACTGGATTTAACACCAGAGTAAAAATGGCAGAAGATAGTCAATAAACTTGGTAAAACATCAACAGAACTCCAATCTGAAGAACATAGGAAAAAAAGTGAAAAAATTTAATAAAGCCTCAGTCATTTTAGGAATGCTATCAAGAGGTTATAATTGGAGTCTCAGAATAGGATAGAAAATGGAAGAAAAATATTTGAAAAAATAATGACCAAAAATTTCTCAGATTTCAGAAAAATATTAATTTACCAATACAAAAAGTTAAATGAACCCTTAGCAAAACAAATGCAACAAAAAGTACACTGGCCATATCACTGATAAACTGCTTTAAAGAAAAAGGATTTTGAGAAGTGCCAGAAAAAAACAACATGTATCACAGACAAAAGAATGATATCTTTAAAGGGAAAAATACTTGGGGGGAGGGTGGGGAGAAACTAACTTCCCAGAATTTTATATCCAGTGAAAATATTCTTCAAAAATGGAAGGAAAATAATTCTATTTTTAAGTAAATAAAATCTGAGAGAATTTGTTGTGAGCATACCTGCACTAGAAGAAAGTCTTAAGAAAGCTAAAGGGAGGTACAGGAGGGGAAGAAGGAAGGGGGGGAAATTGGAGGGGGAGACGAACCATGAGAGATTTTGGACTCTGAGAAACAAACTGGGGGTTCTGGGGGGATGGGTTAACCTGGTGATGGGTATTAAAGAGGGCACGTTCTGCATGGAGCACTGGGTGTTATACGCAAACAATGAATCATGGAACACTACATCAAAAACTAATGATGTAATGTATGGTGATTAACATAACAATAATAAAAAAAAGAAAGCTAAAGGGAAATGACACTAGGTGTGTGACATTGGATGAAATGACACTGTAATAAAGAACACCAAAAACAGTAATTACATAGAAAAGATATGTGGTCTAAAAAAAAAAAAAGAAAAGAAAAGATATGTGGTCTTTTCTAAATTTATGTAAATCTACTGGTAAGTAAAAACAATACAATAAATTGTGGGGTTTACAATGTACATATATGTAAATTATTTAAAATATATGGATATCAAATGCATGACATAAATAGCACAAAGTATAGCAAAATGCATGGAACTGTACTTCTGCAACTCCATAGAGTGAGGGGAGGGGAGAAGGAGGGCGAAAAGGGGAGAGAGAATCTTAAGCAGGCTCCATGCCCAGTGCAGAGCCCAACATGGGGCTTGATCTCACTACCCTGAGATCTTGACTTGAGCCAAAATCAAGAGTCAGATGCTTAACCAACTGAGCCACCCAGGCGCCCCTGCAACTCCATATATTTTATGTGAAGTTGTATGATATTAAGTAGCTATAATAAACTAAAAAATCACATTGTAATCCCCTTGAGCAACTACTAAATATTAATAAGACAAAGAAGTACAGCCAAAAATACAACAGATGAAATAAATAGAGAGCTAAAACTATTCAATTAACACAAAGGAAGGCAAGAAAGAAGAGAGGAACTAAAAAAGATATAAGACAAAGAGAGAACAAATAGCAAACAGTAGAACTAAACTCAACAAAATAATGACTTTAAATATAAATAGATTAAATGCTCCATTTAAAAAGCAGAGATTGGTGTTATAGTGAACTGATGAATTATTGAACATTATATCAAAAACCAATGATGTACTATACCTTGGCTAATTGAATTTAAATAAAAAAATTCTTACATAGTAAAAAAAATAAAAAAAAATAAAAAGAAGAGATTGTCAGTCAAAATAAAAACGAAAGGCCTAATTATATGCTGTCCACAAGAGGAATACTTTGCTATCCCTAGGCACACAGTTTAAATATGATACAAATAATTCAAAAGTAAGGATAGAAAAAGATATATGATGCAAACAATAAACTAAAGAGCATGTGCCTATATTAACATCAAACAAAAGAACTTTTAAGATAAGGAGTATTCCCAAAGATAAAAGAGACAGTTTATAATGATTAAAGGGTCAGTTAGGGAGTTATATCTATCATAAATATGTATGTGTTTAAAAAAAAAAAACAAACTTTGAAGTACATGAACCAAATACTAACAGTAGAAGCAGATAAATCCACAATCATTGTGGTATATTTTAACATTCCCTTCTCAATAACTGATAGAATAATTAGGCTAAAAAGTGGTAAGGATATAGATTTGTAAAACATATGCAAACACAATGAACTAATACAGAGAACATTATGGCCAACAATTGAAAATATACATTATTTTCAAGTGTGCATGGAAGAATATTCAACAAGATAAACTGTATATGCTGAGTGACAGAAAATTTCTCAACAGTTTTTTTAAGATTAAATCTTAAAGATATATTCTCTGACAATAACGGCAATAAATTAAAAATCGATGACACAAGAATATCTGGAAAAGTCCCAAATAATCAGAAATTAAACATATTTTTATGTAACCATGGCTCAAAGAAGAAATTGCAATGGAAATTAGAAAATATTTTTATCTGGAAGTAAAAAACTAAAATTTTTGATATAAAATTATCAGGAGGAGACAGCACTATAAATGAGTATATTTGAAAAGAAAAGTTCAAAGTCATTATGCTAAGTGAACTAAGCCAGATACAGAAAGATAAAGATAAGTGTGGCATCTAAAAAAGTCAAACTCGGGCGCCTGGGTGGCTCAGTTGGTTAAGCAACTGCCTTCGGCTCAGGTCGTGATCCTGGAGTCCCGGGATCGAGTCCCGCATCGGGCTCCCTGCTCGGCAGGGAGTCTGCTTCTCCGTCTGACCCTCCCCCCTCTCATGTGTGCTCTCTCTCTCATTCTCTCTGTCTCAAATAAATAAATAAAATCTTTAAAAAATAAAAAATAAAAATAAAAAAGTCAAACTCATAGAAAGAGGATTTAACATCATTAATCATCACTGATAAGAAAATAAAACTTACAATAAGATAGAATTCTTTACATGAACTAGAATGTCTGAAATTATAAAGACTGTTAACACCAAATTCTGCTGATACTGACAAGTAATTAGAACTCTCATATATTGCTGTTAGGTATATATTTAAAATAGTACAATCATTTTAGAAAACTGCGTTTCTTGAACACAGACAAATATCTAGACTATGACCCAGCAATTCCACAAGAAAAGATTTAAACAAAATTAACTATAGCAGTTTTACTCATAATACTTAGTTTAGAACAACCTACATGTCCAGAAAAACAGACACACAAATAATGGAATATTCATATGATGGAAAATTATTCAACAGTAAAAAAGAACAAATTACTGAAACCCTCAAGAACATGAGTTTCACAATTATGTTGGGAGAAACAGACCAGAAATTAAAGAGTACATACAGCTCAAGAACAACTGAAAGTAACTTTTGTTGACTGAAATCAGGACAGTGGTTGCCTTGGAGAGTGGGTATCCAAGGGAATTTTCTGTGGGAGATGGAAACGTTCTATATGTTGTTGAGTGGTGTTACATGGGGGTATGTGAAAAACCACTGAATTGTACACTTAGGTTCTGTGCATTTCATTTTATATAAAATAATTTCCCATAAGTAAAAAACATAAAAAAGAAAACAAAAACATGAAAAAAGTTTTCCCATAAAAGTGTAGCAGTAATATTCAAAATATGTTATATATTACATTTATACAGAAATTTAAAATACTAAACATTAATACTTTCTAGCTAATGTTTTGTAAATCTAGGTGTTAGTAGAATAAAACAAGGAGCTTTATTGTAGTTTTCATATATCCATACTAGAGAAGAAGCCTTAGAGATTAGTCCAAGTAGTCAACGAATACTTTCAACTTCAACAATCATCTGGCAATTGTTCAATCTTCAGACAAAGTTCCGACTAGTACTTGTGAGAATAGCATTCTATCCAGCTTTCAAGGAACATGTCTTATACAATTAACAATTTCTCTGTAATAACATCCTAAATTCAAAGTTAGTTTTAAATTTTAAGTCTAGGGGCGCCTAGGTGGCTCAGTCGTTAAGCATCTGCCTTCGGCTCAGGTCATGATCCCAGGGTCCTGGGATTGAGTCCCACATCAGGCTCCCTGCTCTGCGGAAGCCTGCTTCTCCCTCTCCACTCCCCCTGCTTGTGTTCCCACTCTAGCTGTGTCTCTCTCTGTCAAATAAATAAAATCTTTTAAAAAAATAAAAATAAATAAATTTTAAGTCTAAACTTTAAAAAGGTTAGACTTTTCCTACATAACAAATATTAATGTAGTTGTGTTTAAAAAATTACAAACAGAATCTTGGTTTTTAAAAAAATCCTTTCTAAAGTAGGCTAATTTAATTAGTAACAAACCAGAAAATTAGGCCACTGATTTTTTTAAATTTATTTATTAGAGAGAGAGTGAGAGAGAGAGCGCAAGAGGGGGTAGGGTTAGAGGGAGAAGCAGACTCCCCGCTGAGCAGGGAGCCCGATGTGGGACTCGATCCCAGGACTCCGGGATCATGACCTGAGCTGAAGGCAGTCACTTAACCAACTGAGCCACCCAGGCGCCCAAGGCCACTGATTTTTAATGTATCTTTTAATTGGTATAGATTTTGTTATTGTGATCCATAAGGAATAATAGTTATTATCTTTCTAACATTGCAAATTGTTTTTAAAGTAATAATTAAGGTATCCAGACAGAGAAATAATGGGTGATTTATTTGAGGATGCAATGAATACTAGGTGGTGAAAATTCAAATTACAATGATAACATTAATATACTAAGAAGCATTATTTGTTTACTTGAATTTTGAAAGTGTTTAATCATATAGTGGCTGCTATTTATGCATGCCTTATTTTTATAAATAGCTTCCTGACCAAAAGTTATTTTCTTATACACAATGAACTTGTAATATTTGAAATTCACTGAGTTGAGGTTAACAATAATTTACACAACCTTCTATTTGTTCAAAGCCTTTTCTTTATATTCATATTGCACCATTTTTAAATTGAGTCTAAATGTAGCATTATTAATGAAATTTTGCTATCATTAAAAGTCATTTGTTTTACATGTCAGAGTTTTTACACCATTCATAAATGGTTTTCCCTGAAGCTTATAATCTCAGAGAAACAACAGGCACATTCCTGAAGCTTTCAAGTAATAGGTCACTATAGATAAAGAAATAAGAAGGCTCTTGCATGCACACACACACATCCTTAATTTACTTAAAAAGGAAAGTAAAAGAGAAAGAGAAAAAAAAATGGAGTGAAATGGGGGAGGAGGTTGATATGTAGAGGCTGTTATGAAAAGTACCAGCTACAGCTGCATAGGACAGGAATGGAAAATAGGGTAATAAGATATGCCCCAGTTCTTAAATAAGTTAATAAAAATGCTGCTTGAAGAACAGCTGTCTTTAGCTGGAGCTGGGATGAAGAAAGGAGTAATGCCTGGAGTCTACTTAATGAAAGGTATTAGAGCATCGAAGGGGTCAAGGAGAATTATGCATTCTTTACAAATTCATTTTTTACAAATGGAATTACACTTAAAAGGACTTTTAAATTTGTAATTTAGAATTTGATACTTAAGACAATTTCACAATGGCAAACATTACACCTTTGGAATTGATCCAGGATAAAAAATGCGATACGTGTCTAGGAACTCTAAAAATTTCCCAGAATGGCTTCAGTATTTTACATAGTATTTTTAGTATTATAGTATTTTTGGTATTATAGGTAAGCACATATCTGATGACAGAAATTGAGTTTTCCTGAATTTTAAATCCATATTTGGACAAAAATATGTATATAGTTACATCATAAATATATCTGCACAAATTAATGAGGAAATTCATAAAATGAACCTCAATCTCCCCACCCCATAACAATTCTATCGAGATATTGTGAAATAATGGAAGAAAACTATTCTAATACCAATAAATTCAAATGATTCATTGAATTTCTAAGGTAAGGGTAACTCTTTCTAGTAGAAAGAGTTCTGGATCAGTGGAAGTTCTGCCAATAATTAGTTATAGCTCACTTAGTAGACACTTAACCTGTGTGCTTCATTTCCCATGTCTGCCAAATGAAATGACTAAATGAGGTTATCTCTGAGGTCCAATGAAAATATAAAATTATGTGATTCTAAATTTTAAAAGCACAAGAAATAAATTTGTTTCATCATGGTATTCCCATAGTCCCTACCATACTACTTCATATGTATTAAATACAGTCATCTTGAGTAGATGGATAAAAAGGGTACCAGGTATGATATTAAACATCATGTTCAGAGTTTTTGCTGGAAGCATTTTTGTTGGAAGCATCTTTCCTGCATAACTAATTGGCTGTAAGACAATTCTGCCATAAAAGATAAAATCGTGAAAAATAAAAGAGGGATATTCATTAAAAAGGACACAATTAAACATTAAAAATGAATAACAAATTTTGAAAGACTTTATTGTGAAATACTAAATATTTGAATACATTCAAAATGTATAGTGCAGATTCATGGCAATACTGCACAAAGAGTGGATTTTATTTTTTTTATTGTACCTAAGCACTTATCAAAAGTTTTTCATTCATAATATCATATATGCTTTTGCTTGCTGATTCATCTTCATGTACAGCATCTCATTTTTTCTTTTTTTGCTAAAATTTCTTCCTTCACTAAAAGATATATCAATTTCCAAATACTGGGATGCATATTTGTAAGTGAGCTTTGTCTTGCATTGTGAAAACTTTCTACACCATTGTTTGCTGCATGTCCACTGATAGATGTTCCAAAGTTCTATGGGAAATGTGGGTTCAAAACTCTATGCCACTCTGCAGACCCTTATGGGAGCTGGCTAAGATTTATATCATTTATAGCATTTATATTATATCATTTATATATTAAAAATGGGAGTACTGTATCAATAGAGAAATGAAACCAAACTGTCAACCAGTTGATGAAACCATCTTTCAAACCAAACTGTCAACCCATTATATTTATCTTTTTCAGCAAAATTGCCTTACAGGGCGGAAATGATCTGATCGTGGTGAAAATGCTTGCAGCAAAGATGCTTACTTAGAACCATTAAACATATGAACTTCTGCTCTGGAGAAGATGGAGTAGATGTATTCTCCCTACTTCTTCCACTATCTGCAACTAAAACCATAGACATTAAATATAAAGACACTGAAAGGTGGAGAGAAGGCAGAGCAACTAGGGAAATCAGGACCCAAGAAAGAGCACACTGGTGAGTTCTCTGGGTTTTATTCTTGCCTCATATAGCCCCAAAGCCAGCAATCCAGAAATGTCAACTAGCTCAAGCCAAGAAAGCCCTAGTAAAAGTCTGCTCTCTCCAGCCCAAAAACAGTGTAGCCTAGGGAGACAAAACTTTTAGACAATAACAGCTCTACCCCAAAACCACAGAAGAAAACTGTGGCCCCACTCCCTCCCTAGTCTTCTACTCTCGGTACTGAGGCACCTCAACCATCTTTGATAGGGTGAGGTTGGAGAAGGCAAAATAAGAAGCTAGAACTTCTACCCTTTCCAGAAATAAGAAGACCCCTCCACCATGTCAGTGGACAACCATGTGGGGAGCAGTCATGAGGAACTCCTAGCCTTCCCAGCTAGGGCCAAGAGGCCTCCTCAGTGGAGGCCTAGTGGGCAGCCCTCTTTCCTGTGCCCATTCAGCATCCTTCCCTGGGGTGTCAGCGGAGGGTGAGGGGGAACCTGGATTTCTACTCCCACCTGCCAGTAATGGAGAAGTGCCCTCCCTTTCCCTACTAGAGTGGGTCACAGGAAATCATTACAGATGTAATGGCCTTAATAATTATAGGACTATTCACATACTAGGTGAGCTGTGGAAATTGCAGTTTTTGAACAAAGAGTTTGCTTCACCTAAGGTGCAAAATTTTTGTGTGTTAAACTGCTGGTATTATGTCCTTATTATCCTTTTGATGTTGGTAGTAGTGTCTAGAGTGGCTTCATTCCTAAGTATTGGTAATTTGTGTCTGCTTTGCCAGCCTTACTAGAGGTTTGTTAATTTTAACTTTTCAAAGAACCAGCTCTTTGTTTCACTGATTTTTCCTGTTGTTTTATGGGTTTTGATTTCACTGATTTCTGCTCTTATTTTTATTATTCTCTTCCTTCTTTCAGCATGTTTTGGGCTTTTCTTTTTCTAGACTGTAGTGGAGGGGAAGATGACCTTAGATTATTGTTTTGAGATGTTTCCTCTTTTCCAAGGAATACATTCAAAGCTATACACTTCCCTCTCTTCACTGCTTTAACTGTGTCCCACACATTTTGACATATTGTATTTTCATTTTATTTCAATTCAATATATTTTAGTTTACAATATTTCTTCATTTCTCTTGTGACTTCCTTTTTGACAAATGGATTATTTAGAAGTACCACTTTCTGCAACTGGTTTGATATCACATTTCAGTTCCAATTTTGCATCCTGAGAGCACTTAAACATAATTTTAAATCTCCCCAAAAAGAGATCTCCAGGCTCAGAGACTTTCACTGGAGAACTCAACCAAATATTTAAAGAAGAATTAGTACCAATTCTCTTCCAGAAATTAGAAGAGATTCATATTATGAAAGTAGTGTTATCCTAATATTGAAACTAGACAAAGACAGTGGGGGGGAGATCCCAAAAACTACAGACCAATATCCCTTATAAATATATAGATGCAAAAAGCCTTAACAAAATATTGGCAAATATAAATCAGTAATATATAAAAATAAATACACCACGATCAAGTGAAGTTGATTCCAAAGACCAAAGGCTTGTTCAATATTAGAAAATCAGTCAATCTAACCCACCGTATTAACAAGCTAACGAAGACAATCACATGAACATATCAATCACAAATGACAAAATTATAGAAGATGGAGAACAAATTAGTGGTTGTCAGAGGGTTAAGATGAGGGGAGGAGCAAGAGGGTGGACAAGACTTGGGTATGGCTGTGAAAAGGCAACATGAGGGATTATTCTCATGGAAATGTTGTCTATTTTGATTGCATTCACATAAATATGGTGGTTGTGATAATATACTAAAGTTTTACAAGATGTTACCATTGGGGGAAGCTGCCTAAAGGGAACACAGAATTTCTCTGAGTTATTTCTTATAACTGAATGTGAATCTACAATTATGTCAAAATAAGAAGTCTAATTAAAAAATATATTCCAGAAGCCACACCTTTCTTAGATATTTTACCATACAATTGTCTAAAAATAATTTTATAACCATAAGTTTCTACT
Organism: Mirounga angustirostris; assembly: GCF_029215605.1. Classification (NCBI taxonomy): domain Eukaryota; kingdom Metazoa; phylum Chordata; class Mammalia; order Carnivora; family Phocidae; genus Mirounga; species Mirounga angustirostris. The sequence continues at coordinate 38,104,609 of NW_026991713.1, forward strand.
TAAGGCTCCCAAAGTATGCATATTGAGTGTTTACTGTTTGCTTATCACTTTTCTAGGACTGTGTATTGATTGGTTGATTCATTCAAGCTTTCATAATATATTTGAGTATCACTGTATTCTAGACACATTTCTGAACATTGGAAATAACTGTGAACTACACAAAGAAAAATCCCTATCCTAATGGAACATGTGTTGTAACGAGGACAGATCCATAGACAATGCTATGTACAATACAGAAAAGTAAAGCAGATAAAGAGGACAGAAAATTCTAGCTGGGAGGAGGTTCAATTATAAATAAATCAGATCCTCTTTAAAGTGGTGGCATTTGAGGATACATTTTCAAAGGATAAAGGAGGAGACAAAACATAGCTAGGGGAAGAGAATGGTGGGTTAAAAAAGGACCCTATGGGCCTTGAAATGACTGTGGATTTTATTCTTTGTGACTTGGGAGGCTCAGTAACTATGTAATGAACAAATTCTTCTTCTAACAATTACTACAGTCTTTAGGACAATGGTCAAAAAACAATCACTATTTTTAGAGTTACTTATGCTGCTTCCTATTTTAAATTTAGCAGAGTTCTCATTTTTCCATATTATATTCAAACTTCTGCTACAAATATGCAAAATCAAGAGCAAAGTAAGGCCCACTTAAGTTTTTCAACCTCCCCTCCTACACTCTTTCCAATACTATGCACCCCACTCTAGTCAGGCTTCCACCTGAGCTTGACCTCCCCTTTTTTTTAAATGGTTTTATTTATTTATTTATTTAAGAGAGAGAGAGCGAGAGAGTGATAGAGATAGGGAGAGAGAGCACGAGCTGAGAGGAGAGGGAGAAGCAGGCTCCCACTGAGCAGGGAGCCCCATGCAGGGCTCAATTTCAGGACCCTGGGATCATGACATGAGCTGTAGGCAGACACTTAACTGCCCCTCAGCCTGACCCCATTTCTTTATCCCACTGTGTGTTTTCTCTTGGTGTATCCTGGAATTCATATTTACTTCCTTCTCTCTATTAATCTCACTACTTTTGTGAATAGTGATGGTGTCACAGGGTGGCTTACCATGAGTGCCTCAGAATACCCATAATCTTCAGTTCTCCCTACCATTCGTATAGATCAAATAAAATGAAGAATGTTCTTTGACATGTAGTATGACATTTTCTCATAGCACAATGAGGAATAACAAAAAAGGATTTTTCAAAAACTTGGCTATTTTATTGATCTGTATCAGATAATCTAAGTAGACACTAGTGTAACTGCCTATGAAATTCAGGGTTCAAGACCATATCATCATTTCCCACTAGGTTACTGAATCTAAGCTTCTTCTACAAACAAATTCTGAAGCTGCCAATGAGCAACATCTAATTCATATTCCATTTCTTCAGGATAGCTTTCAATAAAATCTATTTCTAATCTTCAATATTGCCTTCAATAAAATCATTTCCTATTTGATTTAATCTTCAATCCACACAATTGATTAACATATTAATACAGTTTTATATTTAATTGCTTTATATGTATTGGATATGTCTTTACAATAATGGTGGAGTTATTTGGATGCACACAGCAGAGATCACTGATGCTATTTGGGATTCAAACTTGAATCTTGAACCGCAAACATAGAGCCTGCAAATAGTAAGCATTAAATAAGTATATCTTGGTCAAATTTCCACACTACAAGTGTAAAAGATACTTTTCACCTGAAGTTCACTCTTAAGAGAAGTATTATGTTTAATACTTAAGTCTGTATGAGGGATATTTTGTAATAAAACACTTGAATTTCAATTAGAGTAGCAATGCTAATAGCTATTTCTTTCTGATCTGTGACAGGCAACTATAATGGCTTTTATGCTTTCAGCAATTATTGACTGGTAAGTAGAATGTGTCAATTCACTTGCTTAAGAACAAACAGGATCATGTAATTTACCTACATGCTTGACTTCTCAACTGATGTGATGGATAAGGAGAAAAATGTCAGAGGGATGCAGACAAAGGAAAAAGTGAACTTCTGAATTATTGCATTAATTTGCAACCCTGAGAAAAACTTTTACCACCCACATTCAGTCTATTAAATGGTATTAGAGAATGGTATCCATTCTTATAAGTCATATAAATATTTTATTTTTTAAAAAAGCTGGTAAATGGAAATCAAATTTAGTTGTAATCACAGTTTGCCCAGTAATCTATGCACTGCTCAGAGAGGTCCACAAAATAGGGATTCAAATAAAATGCATGACAGATAAATTTCTTAAATAATTCTTAGGGGAATTGTGGTCAGGACTTTGCAGAAGAGGATTGAGAGTAAAATATATATTAATATAGATAATTTATTAAAATATATAAATGGATAAATATTATATATAATTCTATTAATATATATTATATATAATTCTATTAATATATATAATATATATTATATATAATGTTATACATATTATATATTAAAAATATACAAATACATGTATACTAATAGTTTGCCATATATGGTTTTTTCAAATAACCAAGAGTAGAAGAAAAAAGAAAAACAGGGAAATGGAACACATTCTAATTCAACCACACTGTACCATTAATACATTTGTTAGCTCAGTGGATTTCCAGTGGGTCCCTACAGGTGCCTGCCTGACATCTTCTGTTGGACAAAAACAAATGAAGAAATCACTGCTGAAAATAACACTCCTAAAAACCACAATGTGTATTTTACTTTCCCTCAATTAAGTTTTCGGCATCCAAGGGATATAGCTAATTTTTCTCTCTTGATTCTAAATTACTGAACTTGGAAGAATTTCGAAAAAATCCAAACTATAAAATTATCTTCAAGGAAAAAAATGTTTTAAAAACTCAATATTAAGTTACCACATTTACTAAGATTTGAAAATATTATGGATAAGTACATGCATTTTGAGCTAATACGAGATTCTAAAAGTTCAGTCCTGTGTGCACATGAACTTGCTATAATATTTTTATTGGTACATATGATACACTTTGACATAAAATACTGTTAAAAGTACCAAGGTTTGGGGCCTTCATCTGTATTTGCCCTATTCCAACATGTTTGACTGTGACAATGGAACCAGCTTAGACACCAAACACTAATCTTCTCATAAATTCAGTCGTCATGATGCATGTTTAACTGTGTCCAGATATGACCGAGTTTACACTGAGAAAAATACCCAATAATCCCTGGAAGGAATGTTAAGGTCAGACACCAGGCAGTGAGAGAGTGAGCCAAATTTGATTTTACTTTATGTCAAAAATAAGTACAGAGTCAGTGACTCAGAGCTGACTATACACCATGACTAATCTTAGACCACTATAAATTAGAAGTTTGCGGCAGCTATAAAACTGTTTCCATTCTGAACAATGAATCTCCAGTTCTTACTAATATCTAATCAACAAACAGTTCATGTGAACCTAAATAAAAGCAAAGTATTTACCTAACAAATACTGTAATCAGAAATAGAACTATATCCTAGACCTGAAACTTAATTTTAAAGATGAAAAAATTACTTAACTATTTTTGAAGTACTAATTACTACTTATGTTTCATGTGAATGACTCTCCTTAATTAAAAATACTCCTATATTTGCATGGGAGAAAATATCTATAATTTTGCCTGGTGGAAATATAGAAATAATATTTTGCAATGGAATAAAAACCTTTATGGAAAATTATAAATTTAATAAGAAAACAATTCATTTCTTTCTCCTAAAAACATGTGAGTACCTGTAATTCCCAGGGTATTTGCTAGGAACTGTGAGTAAAACAAAAACAAATTAGACATAGACCCCACAAGGAAAAAGTTTACAATGGAATAGAGTGCATCTCTAATTTCAGCATTGTCCTACCCACATAATCTTATTTAAATGCAGACTTATCTGTGATCACCAAGACAGCATGGTATTGGCACAAAAACAGACACATAGATCAATGGAACAGAATAGAGAGCCCAGATATGGAACCTCAACTCTATGGTCAACTAATCTTCAACAAAGCAGGAAAAAATATCCAATGGAAAAAAGACAGTCTCTTCAATAAATGGTGCTGGGAAAATTGGACAGAAAAATTCAGAAGAATGAAACTCAACCATTTGCTTACACCATACACAAAGATAAACTCTAAATGGATGAAAGACCTCAATGAGAGACAAGAATCCATCAAAGTCCTAGAGGAGAACATAGGCAGTAACCTCTTTGACATTGGCCACAGCAACTTCTTTCAAGACATGTCTCCAAAGGCAAGGGAAACAAAAGTGAAAATGAATTTTTGGGACTTCAACAAGATAAAAAGCTTCTGCACAGCAAAGGAAACAGTCAACAAAACAAAGAGGCAACCCACAGAATGGGAGAAGATATTTGCAAATGACATTATAGAAAAAGGGCTGATATCCAAGATATATAAAGAACTTCTCAAACTCAACACCCAAAAAACAAATAATCAAGTCAAAAAATGGGCAGATGACATGAACAGGCAGTTCTCCAAAGAAGACATACAAATGGCTAACAGACACATGAAAAAATGTTCATCGTCATTAGCCATCAGGGAAATTCAAATCAAAACCATATTGAGATACCACCTTACACCAGTTAGAATGGCAAAAATTGACAAGGCAAGAAACAACAAATGTTGGAGAGGTTGTGGAGAAAGGGGAACCCTCTTACACTGTTGGTGGGAATGCAAAGTGGTCAGCCACTTTGGAAAACAGTGTGGAGGTTCCTCAAAAAGTTAAAAATAGAGCTACCTTATGACCCAGCAATTGCACTACTGGGTATTTACCCCAAAGATACAGATGTAGTAAAAAGAAGGGCCACCTGCACCCCAATGTTCATAGCAGCAATGTCTGCAATAGCCAAACTGTGGAAAGAGCTGAGATGCCCTTCAACAGACGAATGGATAAAGAAGATGTGGTCCATATATACAATGGAATATTACTCAGCTATCAGAAAGGATGAATACCCAACTTTTACATCAACATGGATGGGACTGGAGGAGATTATGCTAAGTGAAATAAATCAAGTAGAGAAAGTCAATTATCATATGGTTTTACTTACTTGTGGAACATAAGGAATAGCATGGAGGACATTATGAGAAGGAAGGGAAAAAATGAAGGGGAGGAAACCAGAGGGGGGAGATGAACCATGAGAGACTATGGACTCCTGGAAATAAACTGAGCATTTTAGAGGGGAAAGGGGTGAGGGGATGGTTTAGCTCGGTGATAGGTATTAGGGAGGGCACATATGCATGGAGCACCATGCATGGAGCAGTGGGTGTTATATGCAAACAATGAATCATAGAACACTACATCAAAAACTAATGATGACTGTATGGTGACTAACATAACATAATAAAAAATATATTTTTAAATAAATAAATAAATGCAGACTTGTTGTGAGTCTTACTTTCCAAATTCTGATTCCATAGGTCTAGAGTAGGGCCTCAGGGATATACATTCTGATGCAGGGATTAGAAGTCTCAACTTCAAAAAGCATTTTTCTTCAGTATTGAGTACATAACACACAGTACCATATCTGCCTAATTCATCGATTTAGAGTCCCTTCAACTTTCAGTCATGTAGTCTTTTAACCCTGAGTTAAGATCAAATTCAAATACTTATTTTTTTTATTTTTTACAAAGACCTGTACCTTACATTCAGGTGTCTCTGTATCAAATGCATATTACTGTTTTGATTATGTGTCTCAGTTCTACTAACTGAACTTCTGCTTTGTTCCTGTGATGAAGCACTCACCTTGAGTACCAATGGACTTAGTAATGAGTCTTCTGCCTCATTTTCAGTCTTGAACCTCTCATTTATCTCAGAATTATTGTCCTATTTTTTTTTCCAGTTCTCTGAGGCTCAGCTCCTGTACAATGATCAAGACTATTGTACCTGATGCTAGACCATCGGCCAGGATTTGAACATATTTCCTTCTGCTGCCCATTTACTAGGGAAATACCTATTACTCCTTTCTGGACGTCTCTGACACTGCCTGTCCTCACTGCTACATATTACCAACCATCAAAGTTCATGGGTAATCTACTCCAGTATTTCCTCAAATTTACAGAGCATCAGATCACCTAGAGAGATGCTTAAAAGTACAGATTCTTGGGCATCACCTCTTGAGGCTGTGATTCAGCAAATCTGGAGTGAAGTCTGTGGCTTTAAAGTTTGGCATGTCATTGAAGAATTTAAAACACACACCCACATACACACACACACACACACTTAAACTGGGCTTTTAAGAATGAATTTTGTATAACATAAAAAAGGAAAAGGACAATATAGCTACAGGAAGCAAAGCAATTTGATCATGAGAAAGTGTAGGGTACGTTTAAAAAGAGTGAGTCTAATCAATTATTAGCCCCATAGCAAGTAGCAAGAGTTTAATAAATGTTCTTTGAATTGAATACATGAAGTCTAATGTGCTGAAAAAATGAAGTTTGGCTAGAGGCATCAGCTAGATGAGGAAACGCAGTGGAGGGACATAAGAATGAAAAGCTAGACAGAAGTCAGATTCTAATTGGTGATAAATTCGGGGATGCATTTTCTAGACAACAAGAATAAGTAAAACATTTGGAGTATCCCGGGTCATCTCCTACACCTTTTACCTTTCATTCTGATCTCTTTGCTTCAAATACCCAAATCTATGTCTAACGTTTACCCTCAGATAATAAACTTCAACTGCCAGCACATAAATGCTCTAAATTGTGTATTAGAGACAATTCAATCAAAGTAAGTAGGTAGGAAGAAAAGACTGATGGGCAGGCTGGATGAGGGTGTGTGGTAAGGCTACTTGAGGTATTATTACAGGAAGCAACGAGAATCTGATGCAAAATGGGGCAGTCAAGTTGAAGAAGGAGCAGATTGCAGAACCATGGCAGAGACTGAATTAATAAGATCTGATTTTATGTAGGAGAGATGGGAGCAAGAATCACATATAAATATGAGGCTTGGTGTCCAAATGATTATAAAGTACAGGCATAGAAAAGTAGGGAAGAGAAGAATTCATGTAGCATAAATTCCATGTGAAGAAGTTTAGGGTTGGTACGCCAACCAGTTCCTTAGCTGAAATTTTCTAATAATTTATGTGTGTGTATTTGTGTGTGTGTGTGTGTGTGAGAGAGAGAGAGAGAGAGGATAAAATGCAGGAGAAAGTAGATCGAATTGATGGAGTGATGTTCTAGAGGAGATATATTGAAACAAAAATAAACAGATTCCTGAAAAGAGGAAAGCAATGGCACCCCTGAGAGACTATCTTGAGAGCATAAATAAAGATATGGGCAAATTTTGAAGGAGGTCAAGTCAGTATCACTGATGTAGTAAAATGAATAATCACATCAAATATAGATGATAGTGTGGGTATATTATGTTCAAAATGAGAGCAGAATTCTGCTATGGAAAATTGAAAGAGTGTAAACAAAGGATGTATAGAAGATTATGGAGCAGGTAGGAGAGTTAGAAAAGGTGAATTTATAGCTGAAACAGGTAAATAATTTCTGTTTTTTTTATAGCACTAGTCTTCAGCCAGCATCTGGTGAAAACAATGGAATTCTCTCAGAGTTGGGAAACCCCTGGAAGTTGAGTCACAATGGCCTGGTTTGAGATGTAAGGAGTAAGAGGCAGGTGTTGCTGAAAAGCATCAATTCCAGCTGAACAGGGAGAACACTGAAGTATGAAGAAGTGTTGCACTGAAAGAATGAGAAGGAAAGGATGCCGAGGAAACCAGGGAAAAGGTACACCATGTCTCAAAGTTCTGTGGTTTACCACCTCAAGGATAGAGAAGTGGAGTAAAATTGGGTGATGCTGATTTCAGAAGGCAGAAGGAATTAAAAGATGCTACCAAGATAACAGATCTGGATGTGCCAGAAGTAAACAATTATGCCATTACCCACAGTCCCTATTAGGACTTCCAGAGAAGTAGCATCATCAGGAAGGAATCAGACTTACATTTATATGAGCAGGTACAATACTGGAGAAGGAAGGATGAAGGAGATTATGACGTAGGTCAGACCAGTGTTAGGGAGGGCAAGAGTTTTCTTCTTCGTGGACTAGAGCTTAGTGAACCGGATGTTTTTATTCAAATAATATAAAGATTAGGGCTAGTATATAGGAAAACAAATAGATGAAAGAGAGTTTGACTCTGCCAGCTATGGAATTCAGGGAAGCATCTAGAATTCCATAAAATCAATTAAGTAAAAAAGAGATAAATATCAAAATGTTTACATGTTCACTCCATATTTTAATTTATGAGAAAGCATAATTTGATAAGCTCAGAGTTTGGATAATAAGAAATATTTGTGGAAACACAGTAGTACAGATTTGCTCTCTCCTTTCCTCCTTTTAATCTCCTAATGTCGTGGAGAGGGGTCAGTGTACTACACAGCTAGTACTCAGGTAACACATGTCATAAAAATGTATGTGTTACATTTTTAAATATTTCTTTCATATCTTCAGATAAATGTGCTATAAAGACAATTACCATATGAATTCACTCATATGTGAAACTTAAGAAACAAAACAGATGAACAGAGGAGAAAAAAAAGAGAAAGAGAGGCAAAGCAGGAAACAGACTCTTAATTATAGAGAACAAACTGAGGGTTGCTGGAAGGGAGGTGGCTGGGGGATGGGCTAGATGAGTGATGGGGATTTAGGAGGGCACTTGTGATGAGCACTGGGTGTTGTATGTAAATGAAGAATCACTAAATCCTACATCTGAAACTAATATTACATTGTTAACTGGAATTTAAATAAAAACTTGAAAGAAAAGAAAAAGATTACAACTGGTGTTGACCAATGTATGACATCGGCCACAGACGGTTACTTGTTTTGGGTGTTAGGTACCTCTTTCAGGTAAATTACCTGTTTCAGATTAGTTACATGTTTCACAGTAGTTACCTGCTTCAGGTAGTGTGCTGACGTTGCATGTTTTTTCATCACCTTCACCAGCTGAGGTTGAAGCTCTTATTTTAAAGACATATGAGGTATTGGCAAGAAGTTTCATGAAAGTATACATATGATCTTGGGGAGAGACTCTTGTAGAATTCCTTTCAGCTGTTATCACATAATGAATAATTATTCCATTTGCCTTTTTGGGTGGATCCCACTTCACTAAAGCTGACTGCCAGCTAGTTGCCATACACCGTATATTCTGTACGGCATCTGGAACTTAAAAGATAAACAAATGCCCAAAGTTAAAATTTATACACATGTAGTAAATGATTTCATTACCTGATTGCTATAAAATCATGTTTAGGAGTTGAGACCAAATAAAAATTTAACATATCAAACTTGCAATGTGTGCTCAATAAGTTCTTAACATAGACTGAATGAAATGGCAGTTGGCTCATTTTCTATGCTATTATGTTAATCCTTACAATAGTGAGCCAATCATTGAATATTTTCCTAGGCCCAAGCAGCAATCATCCTCAAATCCTGAGAAGCAACTAACTGTAAAGCCTCAAGCTCAGGCAGTGGTTGAAGCCTGCCCTCTTTATCTCTTAACCGGAAAGGAACAGTCTTAGTAATACTTTTTTTATGGAATATTTTTATGGAAAACATAGATGTAGGTACCTCCATGATTGACACATCTGGGCCTAACATTGTTAGGAGATAGTTGGACAGTTAGGTAGTCAGGGTGATGGTCCCCAATGAGAAAATATGGAGTCAGGACAGCTAAAATAAAACAGCACTAACATCTGGTTTTGCAGCTTAGACAGGACCACACTGACATTCTGCTTTGCAGCCTTTGCAGAAATGACTTCTGCAAAATGTCCTAAAATAAGACAATTAACCACAAAGCATATGTCAATATCATGAGCAAGGGGCAGTTAAGACATAAGCCCCCAGATGTCCCACCAAAACAGACCATCAGCACGTGGACATTAACCTAATATGTAGACAGATACATGATCAAAGCCCTGGTTGGCACGACTCAGCACACCCTGATTGCTGAAGATAGTTCTGCAAAAGAGCTCATAAAAACCCTTAAACTTAGAAACTCCAAGGGCAACCCTCTCAGGTCCCCTCCCTCTCTGGGAGCTTTATACTCTTGTTCAATAAACTTTGCTTTGGGGCTCACCACTCTTTGTCTGGTCTACCTTTTCATTCTTCAAAGCAGTGTGACCAAGAACCCAGGGCACTAAAGGCAGAGAATTCCTGCAACAACAGTACTAGGAAACATGCAATCAATTTAGGGATTTTGTTTTTACAATTGGTAGGCTTCTTCGGAAGAATTGTGAAGACCTGATCCCTCAGTATCTTTTAAAAAGTCATTGGAGGGAAGATTTAAATCAGTCCCAGTTTTTAATTCAGTCCCAGTTTTTTTCTAAAACTTCTATGAATTTACTTGGAAGTAACCCAATTTCTCAGAGGCCCACTATATCTTGTGGACCTGGTTGAAGAGCAGTACCCCAATCCATCAAAATGACTGCAGATTAGAGAGACTGGCTACTTCCCATGGAAATGTCCAATTATGTAATGCCCCCTAATATTAGCATAGCTTTTCTTATTATAGTAAAAAGAGGATGCTAGAAGGAAAATTCACCTATCATCATTTTGTGGATTATAAAGAAGTAGTGGAGTATATAAAGAATTTGTGGAGTATAAAGAAGTATAAACAACTTGCTGTCATTATGCAAAACATAGTTATTGAAAGAATACTCAAGTATTATCTTTGAGTTTTCTCCTCTGACCTAAATTTATCTTTACAAATCCTTCTTCCTTTTTAAGATAAAGACATCAGAACTAAAGGATGTGTGGCATTTAAAATGAAAGAAAAGACAATTTCTCAGCAGATCCAGGGTTCTGGCAATTAAATATTATTAATTATTTGCTTCCTTATTTTCAAAAATATATAATATTTTTATAAAGTAAATTAAGAGACAGTTGATACTTTGCTTAAGTTTAATTTATAAACCCAGATTTTGTGAATATCTATTTCACTGACCCTGTAAATCAAAAAATAATTAACCAGCGATATTTAACACTTGAAGTTGAAAATTTCTTTTATTTAACCAATCAAGGCATAGAATTTTATGCAATTTTATTTTATTGATAAAAGTATTTACTGTGTTATTGTCTACAAGGTTAGCCTTGATTTTTTACTAAACTGATACATGTATAAATTGTTAAAGTGTTTTTCTTCTTTATAGGTTTGGCATTTGTATATAATATGTAAATTATCATTTATAATATAACCATTTCCTACAGTCATGTCTACCCTTCACTAGAGGTCAGAAACTAATGTTCTAATTCAGTTTCTTCACTAACTTTTTCAGACCTTTTTATCTAAACTGCCTGAATCGTGGTTTTTTTCATCTGTAATACGAGAATGGGGCAACAGTAGTATTTTTTTTGACCACTAAGTGTGTGTCCAACACTCTAATAAGAACTTTATGTGGATCTTTTAAAATATTTTGCACCACAACGTTATAGGCGGCTACTGCTAATATGTGTTTCTTTTCAGTTAGGAACATAGAGGCTCAGAGGACTCATGGGCCTTTGCAAGGTTATACAGCTAGTAAGCTTATATTCAAATCCAGACACTGACTTCAAAGCATGTACTTTTATCCACGATAAATATTGTCTTAGCCTGTCTAAAGTTTCAGATATTCATAAATTAATGCAAAAATGACTAATTTATCAGTGAGTGCTCCCCAGTTTCAATTTAGAGGTTCACTAAAACAAGAGGAAGTGCATCTAAAGGTACAGAGAAAAAATAACTAGAGCAATATCTTGTGCTCACTCAATAATCATTGATGAAAAAAGTGAGGACGAGGTGCCTTTAAACATATGGTCCAGTTGAGAGAAGGAAAAGTGCATTTCTAAGTCATCCATGAAATAGATCATAAATGAAAACTATCCAGTACACAAGCAAAGGTCAGCTTTGGCATGGATATGACATGTAGGTAAGCTGTGTAATTAGACCAGTGGTATTTCATAGTCTTCATAATCCCCTCCACATGTTACAAATAGACTACGGAAAGTAGAAGTTTACATAATGACCAGTGGTCTTCACGTGTCACAATATATCTTCTTTAAAAAACCATCGGTATCGCTTCATGTAAATATAAACCAACCTGTTAAAAGTGGCTACTGGTTGGTTTCTCTTCCCTCCCCCCAATCTCAGCTGTCTCAGTTGATGCTAAGAATTTAAGAAACAAAACAAACGAGCAAAGGGAAATAAAAAAGGGGGAGAGAGGCAAACCAAGAAATAGACTCTTAACTATAGAGAACTGTTGGTCACTAGAGGGGAGGTGAGTGGGGTTGGGTGAGATAGGTGATGGGGATTAAGGGGGGCACTTGTGATGAGTACCTGGGGTTATATGGAAGTATTGAATCACTATTGTATACCTAAAACTAATATTACCTTGTATGTTAACTAACTGGAATTTAAATAAAAACTTTATATAAAAAAAGAATTAAGTAGTTTTTACAGATACCTAGAAACCTACTTTATTCCTAAACGATTCCTTGATTTCAATTTCCTCAGTTCAAAAGGAAAAACCACGTGTAAGTATATATATATTTGCACACAAGACCCAGCCTACTGTTAAAGGCCTGAAATTCAACTTCCCTTTGAATGCACTATTAAATGATGATACTTTATCACATAAACCAAAAGGAAAGGAAAAGTGTTAAATACAAAGTGAAACATTTTAGGATGAAAAAACTGTGTCTCACCTGATTCTTGAGTTGTGAATTTTACTACATTACTAAACTGATTGCCATTTCCGACTTTTGTAAAGGCAGATAGGCTGACAGAATAGGTGCTGACTGGTTCCAGTCCAAAAAGTTGGGCTTCAGTTTGAACACCTGAAATATTCTGAAAAGCAGGAAAAAATTCTTTGTCATGATGCATCACCAAAAATTTGTAACTGGGAGAAATATTTTATTACATTAAAGTTATGCTGTCTATGTTTAATAAGCATGGGTATTTTCAGTTAAAACAAATATTAAACATTTTTTTGTGCCACCGGGTGTGATCATATGATGATATAGGATGAACTGGGCACCCTCTCAGCCCTGAAAAATCTCATACTGGCCATGTTTTTAATTTTTTTTTAATGTTAGAGTATTTTGTTTTCATTTTGTCTCCCTAACACTTGCTTGGATTAATATACTGATTACTTCCTTTAAATTTGCAAAACTGAAAGTCCCCAACTTAAACTTATGGGTGGTTGACAATGTTAGATTATTCTTGAATTCATCTAGAGTCATTTTTTAAAACCCAGTAATACTAGGTAAATCAATTTATTCGTCAGCTACTTCTTGCTAGGCACTGGGAATACAACAGTTAATAAAACAAAATCTCTGCTCTCATGAAGCTTAAAATATGAGTTTTCTCAGACAACTCCTAAATTTTACCCAATCTCTTAGGAAAATGAAAAAAGGAAAACAGTTATCACAACTGCTCAAGGAAGGATATGTGTTCACATAGAAAAATTTACCATTAAGTATAAAGTCTTCATTCAAAGATAATTGCCAAAACTGAGAGATCAGTTAAGACTAATCTGTTATCCATATGGAAAGAGAAGACAATCTCCTATGATGGTATAATTTTAAAAATACTGTATTTTATCTGACCCAAAATATACACCACTTCGACTTATTTATTAAACATTTCAGTAACAGAAATTTAGTAAGAATACTAACTCGCAGGGAGTTACAGTTTAATCACATTTTAAATTAAATCATATTTTAAATTAATATTCCAAGTCATTCATATACTTTAGGGACTCATTCTGTTACACTATTGCCTTCCATTCTTTCACACTTACTATTTATAAAGCATACTGTTAGATAACCAGGAGATTATAAAGATACATATAAATAAATACATGGTTCCTGTGATTAAGGAATTTTTATATTAAACAAAGAAATCTATCAACAAATATTTACTGAGGAGAAATTAAACATAACTAGGTAAATTTTGACTTGGATTAGGAAGGGCTTGTATCCAGAGAAGTGACTGAACCCGAGATTATAATAAAAAACATGAGCAGCTTACTGGATAGTGACCATATTTACCTAAGAGTAAGTTGTAAGAGGGAGACATGAGTGAGGAATATTTCCAAACATTTTAACAGAACTTTTTAATGAATAAACAATTTCTTTCCATATATATGAGTGAGCCAAGTTACCAGTAGACCAGGATCTAAATGGTCTCCATGTGGACCACACTGGATTGACTGCAATGGTAGGAATATTTGTGGGTGGTTCTGGAATTATTCTGCCTCCACATACCCATATATTATTTGAAAGGATAAAAAGGAAAAGAAATAGAAACTGATAAGACAGAAGTAGAAGAAGGGGCACCTGGGTGGCTCAGTCGGTTAAGCGGCTGCCTTTGGCTCAGGTCATGATCCCAGGGTCCTGGGATCAAGCCCCACGTCGGGCTCCCTGCTCAGTGGAGAGTCTGTTTCTCCCTCTCCCTCTGCCTGCCTCTCTGCCTACTTGTGCGCTCTGTCTGTCAAAATAAATAAATAAAATCTTTAAAAAAAAAAAAAAAAAGACAGCGGTAAAAGAAGACACAGAAAGGGAAATAGGACGATACACTTGGAAAGGAAATAAGGTGGCATGAAGTACATGTAAAGGAACTTAAAATAGACTATGAAGGGGCGCCTGCGTGGCTTAGCCGATTAAGTGCCCAACTCGGTTTTTGCTCAGATCATGATCTCAGGGTCCTGAAATTGAGCCCTGCCTCGGGCTCCAACCTCAGAGGGGAGTCTGCTTCTTTCCCTCTCCTTCTGTCCTCCCCATTCTCACGCACATGCTCTCTCTCTAAAATAAATAAATATCTTTTAAAAAAGAAGACTATGAAAATGGACAGAAGAGAAAATGGATGTAAAAAGGAGTAACTAAAAGTAGTAAATTTTTTAAATTTTAATTTTATTATGTTATGTTAATCACCATACACTACATCATTAGTTTTTGATGTAGTGTTCCATGATTCATTGTTTGCGTATAACACCCAGTGCTCCACTCAATACGTGCCCTCTTTAATACTCATCACCAGGCTAGCCCATCCCCCCACCCCCCTCCCCTCTAGAACCCTCAGTTTGTTTCTCAAATCCATAGTCTTTCATGGTTCGTCTCCCCCTCCAATTTCCCCTTCATTTTTCCCTTCCTACTATCTTTTTTTTTTTTAACATATAATGTTTTATTTGTTTCAGAGATACAGGTCTGTGATTCATCAGTCTTACACAATTCACAGCACTCACCATAGCACATACCCTCCCCAATGTCTATCACCCAGTCACCCCATCCCTCCCATCAGACAACAAAAAGAAATAAAAAGCATCCAAATCAGCAAAGAAGAAGTCAAACTCTCACTCTTTGCAGATGATATGATACTTTATGTGGAAAACCCAAAAGACTCCACCCCAAAACTGCTAGAACTCATACAGGAATTCAGTAAAGTGGCAGGATATAAAATCAATGCACAGAAATCAGTGGCATTCCTATACACCACCACCAACACAGAAGAAAGAGAAATTAAGGAGTCGATCCCATTTACAATTGCACCCAAAACCATAAGATACCTAGGAATAAATCTAACCAAAGAGGCAAAGAATCTGTACTCAGAAAGCTATAAAATACTCATGAAGGAAATTGAGGAAGACACAAAGAAATGGAAAAATGTTCCATGCTCATGGATTGGAAGAACAAATATTGTGAAGATGTCAATGCTACCTAGAGCAATCTACACATTCAATGCAATCCCCATCAAAATACCATCCACTTTTTTCAAAGAAATGGAACAAATCATCCTAAAATTTGTATGGAACCAGAAAAGACCCCGAGTAGCCAGAGGAATGTTGAAAAAGAAAAGCAAAGCTGGCGGCATCACAATTCTGGACTTCAAGCTCTATTACAAAGCTGTCATCATCAAGACAGCATGGTACTGGCACAAAAACAGAGACATAGATCAATGGAACAGAATAGAGAGCCCAGAAATGGAGCCACAACTCTATGGTCAACTAATCTTCGACAAAGTAGGAAAGAATGTCCAATGGATAAAAGTAATAAATTTTAAAGAAAAACTATTCCCTCAATTAAAAGTGGTACATTTAACATTCATAGTATAAAGGTTATATGTTTGCTACTAGTGAAATTTTAATGGTAGCATTTCTACTGAAAAATCAAGATGTTTAAAAATTTTAGAATATAACTTCTCATATTCAGGTAAAGGTATACTGTCATTTCATGCTTAGTGTTATGACAATGCTTGATGGATTTTTTTAAATCTTTTTTAAAATAACAACAACAGCTAATACATTTAACATGTGCTAAAGATTATTCTAAATGCTTGATATAGATTTTCCCTTTATAATCCTCACTTTTTAATGTATGCATCTTTATAGCTCCCATTTTGCACTTGAAGAAACTGAGTCAGAAGAGATTAAGCAACTGCTATAATGCAGCACATTAAGTCTCAAAATGTGATTGCAGTAAGAAAATGATTGCTTTTTACTTTTGATATACATTGATATACATTTCCCAGTGACCCACACAGATAAAACAAACAAAAAATGGGAATATGTTAAACATATTAGCATTATTAATAGAATTTCACACTTCTGGGGAACAGATTCCACATTTATGGAGTACTATAATTCAAATTTTATTCAGCCAATCAGATTTTAAAGTAGTATCTTGTTTTCCAGAAAGAAAGTCATTGCTCCTTATGACATAACCTTAACCACTGCTTTTGCTATTTACTATTTACTTTGTAAGCTACATATGCCATAAAAATGATTTACCATCAGCAATAAATTATAATACATATAATATTGGGGACAATGTTTACTGCAGAGTTTTTTCACTCTTACTGTAACTAAATAAGAGCATTCCAGTTCTTCATTTGCCTTAGGGAAAAAAATAAAAACACTTTCTTAAATAAATGCCAGTCATATAACATTTCTTTTGGCAATTAAATGCTAGAAATCATACAAGTATATATGTATACTTGAGATCATTTGTTATATCAGTTCTTTGGGTATTTTTCATTGATTCTGGAACCTAAAAATGGAGGAGGGAAAGGGTATCTACTGTTGCAAACAAATTAGCACTGAAAGGAAAAGAATAACTGTATATCTTAAAAGACCAAGTAGTGTAGGATTATATTCTATCAGGGAAGATTAACAGATGTCCAGCATAAATACTTTTCTGAAAGGTTATAAACATTCACTTGGTATCTCTCTTAACAATAAATAGAAATATATTGCATTTAATATAATAACAGGTTTTAAGTAGTCTAAAAAATTTACTACATACTTTCCAGCATTAACAAAATAATGTAATTATTTCTTAACTCATAAATATCTAGAAGTTGTAAATTCTAAGTAAATTGCTCTACAAAGTATTCACCTTCCAATCTGACAAATGTTTTCTGTGTTTTCCACAAATATCCTCAAATCGTAGGAAAAAAAGATTATTCAAAAAGATGGTCCTTATTTAATTTAAAGCAGTCCATTTTCCCCGGCATGTCAAAAGATTTTAATTCAATTTTTGAATTTTTGAAATTAACTTATACTGTTATAATCAACCTACCTTATAAAATATAGCATCAGTTTCATGTTCATGAATTTTTAAACTATATACTTTAACAATACCGCCTGGAACAGGACTTGGGTTCCATTTCAGCCATACAAAGTCTGAAGTGTAGTTGATTAGGGTCAAATTTTGAGGAGGTGCTAAAGGCACTGCAGGAAAACACATCATAAAACTTACATTCATAACACTTTTAGCATAAAAATATCACTGTGACTCTAGCTTCCTGAAGACACTAGTTAAGATTTCTAAAATGATGATATTTTAATTTCAGAAATAAATAGCATCAGTAATTACGTTTTTATACTTGGAACTCAGTAGTTCCAAAGTTGTTTTAAACAAGCACTTCATTCTGAAGCTTGAGCTAAGAAAAAAAAAAATGTTCAGCAAAGTAGATGAATACTTGTGAGCCTGTTACAAATAGGTAATTGAATATCCTTTCAATTTCCACGCTGTTCCTTAAAAAGAGAGAGCAAGGCTGCAACAGTGAAGAGGTATGGATTCCGGCTTACCTGACTCATCTGTGTAAAAGAAAAGAGTACTGGAAGGACCAAGTCCTTTTATAGTTCTTGCAGCGGCAAAAAAACTATATAATGTGAATGGCGAAAGCTCTTCCAATATTAGATAATTATCAGAAGTAACGAAAGAGTAATTTTCATTTGGTCCTTGTAAAGTTAAATCATAACTTATTATTGCACCATTTGGCTTTACTGGGGGATCCCATGATAAGAGAACTGAGGTAGAGGAAAGGTTTTTAAAAGTGTTGATTATTGGTGAAGTTTCTGGGACTATAAAAGAAAAAAAGAATATTAAATGAAACAAAAGTGAATTAGCATTAAAAAGAAGAGGCTTTAATAATGATGGGACTTAATTTTATTAGCAGATAATTATTTTAATTTAAAAAATATAGAGTTATGTTTATTGAAAGGCTAATTATTTGAGAACAAACAGATTCTATATAAGAATGATGTTTTCTATCAAAAAGCAATATAAATAAGAGAACAGCAACAATCTGCTTATAGGCAATAAAAGGGTCCAGCCTACCATCTTCTTCAGTTTTGATGTGTAGCTGGGCAGTATAGGTATCAGAGAATCCTTTTTCTGTTGATGGAGTGATTTTTAATATATAATCAGTATATTTTTCCAGATTATCAAAATACATGTTTCTCTCATATGCAACGAGAAGTGGTCTCACATGATGAGGAGTCTGCTGTAAGCTCAGAGAAACATAGTAGAAGACTAGACCATTTGGTTGAGACGGCGGGCTCCAGCTTACATTTATTGCAGTTGACGAAATGGACTTGTAAGTTAGGTTTCCAACAAACCCTTCAGGTACTATGGCAGGTAACGTGCAAAATATAAAAATTATCAGTCACCCTAAATAAAAGTTGAGTAAATTCACAAACTGAGGGTAATTGTTGAAATGGCATCTTTTATACCATCAGCTCTTACACTGTTTAAATGCAGATGTAGTAATACCACCTATTACAAAGTATCATTTCAAAATAATTATATTAAAAATGATTCAAAATATAAACCCTGTCATCTTTAATATGTGTGATATTGCTTTATATAATATTCTCTTGTCTTTTCTTTCCTACAACATGGAGATTATCCATGTATTATACATGTATGACTGTGTATATATACTCAGATATTTAAATATTTGATAATGTATATTGTCTAAACAATATTTTTATTTTCTGTCTTCTAAAGATTATCTTTAGCATACATATATCACATCTAAGACCTCTCACCTGCAACTGTGCCCAGTAAGTGTTTATTATTCATGGTGCTATAATAGTCACTGATAAAACTTATAGTTTGGTGAAAATATGGGGACAGATCTGCACTTAAAGAATGCCTGAAATGATATTGACCACATACTGCACTAAAACACTTTGCTAAAGACTCTGAAAGCACATATTTTCACATATTTTTTCATATCTTATTCTGTTGCTCAATGTGTAAACGATTTAAAAGATTGTTCTAAGAAGGAAAGCATTCACTCCTCCTACTTATTGTGTCTGCCAGTTTACAATCTTAAGACAACACAGAATCTTACTATCAGCAGAAGTTTAGGTCAATGCCATTTCTCAATAAGAGACTAGTCTTTAAGAAATAAAACGACACCAGAAACAAGAAGAAATAGGCAATGATTTATGTATCATTGTATTCTTGAAGCTGAAACCTAAAAAACACCAAGCACTTCAATCATTAGAGTTTTCTGAATCCTCAGCACAAACAGGATACTGCTGACGCTGTATACAAGAAACTTCTGGGGTTAAAAAAGTAAAGATATTCCAGGTATCTGAGTCAAAATCACAATAAGAACAAAGATGCTGTATAGAGTCCTATTTGGACTCAAAGGCTGAAATGGAAGTTGCTAGATTACAAAAAAAAAAAAAAAGAGTAGTTCTTAAAGCAGAGGAACAAGTATATTAAGTATTGGAAAATCCATCCATGTATACAACAGTATTTTTCATGCTTATAACTGGATGGCTGTGACATCCTTTGAAGAAATAAAAGTGACAGTTTTCATGAATGGTAGCAGTTTTCATGAATAGAAAAGGCTGTTATTATTGTAGCAGTTTTATAGCAACATTAAATACATTTTCAAACTTCTATAACTAGTTAAATGTGCCTAAATAAATTAGATTTCACTAGCAATATATACAAATAGAAAAAAGGTTCTGAAATAAAGTTTTAAATTAATCCTATTAAAGATTAATAAATGATTTTTGTTTACATACTGTCTTGATCTGTGTATACTTCAACTATGTCACTGCTTTTATTCCCATTTCCAACTGAAGTACTTGCTGTTACCCAAAATGTATAGTAGCTGAATATTGCCAGTTTCTCTATTATTGCAGATACGGTCATATTGTCAAAGTCATTGGTTACTTCACGGAGTGTAAAATTCTGAAAAATAAACATATTGTTTTAATTGTTCAGAATATAGTTTTAGTACACATGCACATCTCAAAATAATTATTATCCATGAATTGGTTGTCTCATTACGTAAATATGTCAATTTGAGAAAAATCAACATAGAAAATTTTAGTGCAATAATTAAACTGGAAATATGTTGTACTAAAAGAGGAATGGATGGTAGTAGTTTTTATCATAAAACCAACATAAAGAATAGCAAAGAGTAGAAACTTCCAGCTTAAGGAGAATGTTCAGCAGCCAATTGAAAATGCTACAACTCTACAGTGTCAGTTTTCCTTATAAGACATTCAAGTATTTTTCAAAACACTGACATATATTTTTGAACAAGTTTAGGATTATTATAAAGGCTTTTATTTTTTTCCTGCTAATGATGAAGAAATTATGAAAGTATTCACCTCTTTCTCTCAACTCAAATGGTTGTTATTCATCTTTAATGAGGCTTTTTTTTTTCTATAATCATGGGGAGAAATAGGAAGTCCATTAGATGCATTTTCTTTCTTATATGCAGAGTAAGAGCAATTTTAAAATTCTTTTGCCTGACTCCTAGTTATATTTGTCCTAAGGAATTTTTTGATGATTAGGGAATTTATTTATACAATCATTTCCTTTCTGACCATATTTTAAACACAAAACACATAGTTAAAACCAATTATAAAATAAAGGAAAATAGACTTAAAAATTATGTAGGCAATTAGTATGAATAAGTCTTAATAATAATGTGCATCTACACCAAGAAAGCTCAATCATTCCAATCCATACAAAGCTTTGAGCTTCCTATAGATCTAAATTCAATTCTAGCAGAGTAACCCTCAATAAATCATCTCAACTCAAAGCTTTCCCTTCCTCATCTATAAAATAAGGAATAATTATTTCTCCTTCACAGAGAGATTTAAGGATTAGATGATATGGAAGCACATAAAACAATATCATATCTGGTACACAATTAAAAGCACAATAAATGATAATTAGTTCATTTAAATGAAAAACATAGGGTAATCTGGGGCGCTCAGGTGGCTCAGTCAGTTAAACATCCAACTCTTTTTTTTTATTTTATTTATTTATTTGGTTCAGAGGGAGGAAAGAGAGAGAGGCAGAGGGAGAGGGAGAGGCAGACTCCCCACCTAGCAGGGAGCCTGAGGTGGGGCTCAATTCCAGGACCCTGGGATCATGACCTGAGCTGAAGGCAGATGCTTAACTGACTGAGCCACCCAGGAACCCCAAGCATCCGACTCCTGATTTTGGCTGGGGTCATGACCTCATTGTCCTGGAATGATCCCCATGTTGGTCTCTATCCTCAGTGGGGAGTCTGCTTGAGATTCTCTCTCTCTTTCCCTCTCAGTGCCCCTCCCCCCAACTCTCACATACACACACTCTCTCTCTCAAATAAATAAATAAATCTAAATGAAAAACTTAGGGTAGTCAATTTGACTAAAGTTTATAGTTAGGATGGTTCTATAATGTATCAAAAAATTAAATTCAGCAAAGTTTTGTGGTTCTTTTGCCAGTATTTGGTGGAGAGGGAGGGAAGAATGAGTGTAATAAAAGATCTACCTCAATTTTGTGGTTGCTTATTTAGGAACAGATAAGTTAAAACAATATAACAATTTCACACAAAATATGATCTGTAAACTTCAAAATCTTTTAACATACCTATTTGACACATGGAATAACTGGCTTACATGAAGTATCTCTTAAAAATATTAATGTAATTAATTAGTCAGCCATTTAAAGAGAAGGAAATCTTGCCATTTGTGACAGCAAACATGAACCTTGAAGGCATAATGCTGCATGAAATATGTCCAACAGAGAAAGACAAATACCATATGATCCCATTCATATGTGGAATCTAAAACAAACAAAAAACCAAAACCCTGAACTCACAGATACAGAGAACAGATTGGTGGTTGCCAGAGTTGCAGGGTGGGGGGGGGTGGGCAAAATGGGTGAAGGTGATCAAAATGTACAGACTTCCAGTTATAAAATAAATAAGTCACAGTATGTAATGAAAAATATATTAACATAGCTTTTTGGTATAAATTTTAATTTTTCTTTGTTATAGAATTTATTCTGATTACCTGTCATAAATTACCTATTGATTACCAATAATAAATTACCTATTGATTATTCAGAAATGAATTATTCTGAAGCATCCAGAAGTCATTCCTGATGAATATGTGACTTAGCATGCCTAGACATGTAATAAATTTGGAATCAGATCAATTATCTAGATGATCATTTCAGTCATTTTATTTGTTTTGGGAAAAACTTTCAGCTCAAATTATCGAATTAAGACTTGCTACTTTGTATATATAAAAGCAGCCAGAAGTTATATAGTGAAAGCTTCCAAATTCAATTAGCATTTTGTTAGTATAACAAGACACTATGTCAGGCACAGGAGGAGATATGACATAAGTGGGTAAAAGTGAAAATGTGGAAGAGTTAATACACTCTACTAAACACAATGTGCAGCAAGCAAAGGAAAAACAAATGGTAGCAGAGAGATTAAATTCCCCAAGGTAAGAAGGAAAAATCACTTCACCACAAACTCAAATGCTCCATCATTATGACTAAGTACCAAAAATAATGTTGGTCTATTACAATAATTTTATGTTCTTTCAACTAAAAATATTTATTGAGCATTAAACCTATGTATGATACAGTACCAGAGGACTTTGGGGGATGGAAAGATACGTGTCACATGACTCTTTTCTTCAAGTTATTTGCTATGGCATAGGAGCTAAGACAAGTAAGCAGATACCAGGAATGAAAAGCAGAATATGATGTACTGTGCATGAAGTATTCTACAAAGTTCTGTGGGAAAGAGAAGGAGGAAGAAAAAAGCGATACACTTATTTGGCTGTATAATTTTCATTTCGAGGATTTCTTCTATTCTGCCAACCCCAAATAGAAAATTAGGAAGTGAAGATGCTGTATTTAATGCTAACTGAAGGAACAAATTAAAGCACGGATGAACTTCAAGCAACATGAGAAATGTTTTCACATCATTAGCCTGTGCCCTCTTGCAGCTGTCACACTTAAAAGCATTCTTAAGATTATTTAATAAAAGATTACATTTTCTAAGATAGATGAATTATAGATGGGATGGTATCATATACCCAGGTTTGAGTAAATAGGCTCATAAGATCATGTTGAAACTATAGTTAGATGTTTACACTTCATTATTTAGATGTGGACAAAGAGAACCAAAACAGAATTTTGCATACCGGTCATAAAGTAAATTGTGCAGAGGCAAAACCTTTACTAAGATTTAGAACTACTGACGTCACTTTGCAATATTTTTGTTAAATGCATGAAAGAAGAAAAATCTGCATTTTGAACGGCCTCTGTGACATAATGACACATTGTTAAATTTGTAAACAACATTGTGTTAAAAATAATAATAAATTGCACACTAATCCCATTTCTTTTCTCCAAATAGCGTAGAACAAGAAGGAATAACAGAAATTGCTTAATGTACATAGAAGCAGGGAAAAAGGATCCTCCTTTCTTCTGCTGTTCTTAAGGTATTTGTTTAAAAAGTCTACACCTATAACTATATATATTTATATATATATAGTTATATCTATATCTTCATGTCTTGTATAAAGTAGTTTTCCTTTTGGCATGAAGTTTTAAGTAGTCACACTTATTCAACCCCTACCTTTAGAGGGCCTTGAGCAGAATATAAAAACAAAACCAACCTTGACTTTGTCTTATTCACTGCTAGGTTGCTATGTTAGTCCTGAGACAGCTGGTAACGTCCTGCTCTGACCCCACTGGTTACTAGGTTAGTCCTGAGACGGCTGGTAACGTCCTGCTCTGACCCCACTGGTTACTAGGTTAGTCCTGAGATGGCTGGTAACGTCCTGCTCTGACCCCACTGGTTACTAGGTTAGTCCTGAGACGGCTGGTAACGTCCTGCTCTGACCCCACTGACCGGCCTAAATTGCATCGTAGACACACTAAAGCAAAGAGTACAATAAAGCATGCTTTATTTCCTGAGATTGTAAATTGCAACATTTCTTTGAAGTTAGTTTTTTTCCAAATTATATTCCAACTCCCTCCATTCCTGATTCAATCATAACCGTTCCTAATTTTTACCTTTTTTATATATTAGAGTTCTATAAAATATTTAGTTTGGATAAAATAGAGGATCTCTATTGAGTAAACTGAAAATACTTCTCTACATGAAATGCATTTTAGCTACTTTCATAACCATCATTCACATCAGAAAACTGTGTGATCCTAAAACCCTGCATACTTCAAGTTAAATAACCACATTACTAGTGGTTTTATTACATCTAATACTAAATAATAATAACAACCCCTCCTGCTAGTAGTTGAAAATTTAAAAAAAAAAAAAAATACGCAAACACATCCAAACTTGAAAACTATTTATATTGTATACAAACAAAAGGGAAAAAATTTAGCTAAGAAATAGCCGAGGGTAAATTAAACCATTAACTCCTCAGAGAACACTTCTTGGAGAAGTAGAATTAAGGGCCATATTTATACATAGAATTTTAAATAGGTGGCAGTTTCATTGTTAGCAATACATTTGAAATGTGGGAGCATGCATAGCTAGATTAAAATGTATCTGACATTTCTCATCACGTTTTTCAACGTCAATGGGCGTTTTATAAAATGTCTGTGCATAATTATCAGTATAAGATAAATGATTTTTCCACCAGGCCAAGTCTATATCATCATCAATGAAACTGAAGGATATAAATAAAGAACTAGAAGAAAACTCAGGTCTTACCTGCACAAAAGTACCTGAAGTATTTTTGTAATAAACAGAATAATATTGTATAATCCCATTAGGTTTCGAAGGAGGCATCCAAAAGAGCATTATTGATGAAGAACTGAGATTTGCATAATGAACATCTTTGGGAGGATCACTTGGTGCTATAAAAAAAAACAACAATTGGACAGAAAACTGTACTTGTGGCTCCAAATAATGTCTGAAATGTTCTAAATTTTACCCGTCTTTGATAAGTGATGACCATCATTTAAAAAAAAAAAAATTAGAAGTCAGAAATGAAATCCATAGACTCATTGGGCCATCCCTCTCACACTATATCATAGCAACATCCAAGCAGAGGACTGTTAGATTTCTTACTGGTAAAACACAATCCCAGCCCCAAAACATGCCTACTGCCCTGTATTTGAAGAAAAAAAAAAACATTATAACAAGTCTCCAACATAAAACACATAATGTGAAATTCTAATTTAACTTAGAATCTTGAAATCTGATAATAGAGAGCAAAGGTAGAGAACTAACTTCATGCATTTTACTTTGTTTCATTTAACAAATACATAAAATGCTTACTAACTGTCAAGTTCTGTACTGAGTGCATTTACAAATATAAACTCATCTAATCCTCATAAGGACCCTGTAAATTAGGTATATATCGTTTCCATTAAGGACCCTGTAAATTAGGTATATATCGTTTCCATTAATACAGATAGGAAACTGAAGCACGGAGAGATTAGCTTTCCCAACATCACACAGCTAGGAAATGACCAAAAAGCAATTTGCCTCCAAAATGATGACAGATATTAAGCTTAATAATACATTTCGATATTTAATGCTTATTTTTTCTGAGTAGGATCTTCTTTTACTTGGCCTACATCCCAAAGGACTCACCTCCCTCGGGTGTTCGAAAGTTAATGATACTGCTTCTCATTTTCCCATCACCAAACCTGGTGCTAGCTGTTACATAAGCATTATATTCAACATCATAGTCCAAATCTGAGAATTCTAATGATGTTTCAGTTACATTAATAGCTTTTAATGATGATCTATCCCTGGGAGAAAAAAAAGAAATTATCTGTATAATTGACTATTAAACATTACATATACATTTTGAGCACAAGCACATTAAAAATAAGCAACATTAATGCACAGAAATATCTTAATCCAGACTAACAGGATAAAGAAGCCACTTATTCTGAAATGCTGAAAAGGGTGAAATTCAAAATAATTCAATAAATAAATTTCTTTTGTTTTCAAGTATATTTAGTAACTCAATCAAGTGTTAATAAGATGTTCTTATTAGAATTTACCTGGACTGATTTCAATAGAGCTCTAGGAATACTGTGTAGTCCAAATAATTATACTACTCCTTTTCATACCCATGTTTTAGTTTGTTCAAATATTTTTCTTTTTAAGTGCTGGCAACATCTTATTTATACTCTTTGTCAAACAAATTCACTTTTCATATATTGTACAAAAGTAATATTTACCTTAGACCAATTCAAAAAATAGTAAATATTTGAATAGTATCACCTAAAATAGTGAGCCTATGGGTTATCTTTTGTTTATTAATTATATTAATTACCCTTTAATTATTAATTTATAATAAATTATGTATTAACTGGAAACAAACTGAAAATAGTGTACGTATAATATACAAAAAAGAAAAAGGTAGAGCTCATGTCTTTCATCCAATTAAATCTTAGAAGTACTTAAAATGTCACTCCAGAAAAGAAAACACAAATAAATATTGATTAAAAACTCTCCAAGTAAGTACTGAAATCACAAGGGGAAAAAGAAAATCTAAAGAACAAAATGTTGCTAAGTAATATAAGACTACAATTATTTTATTTCAGTCATGCTCATAGAGTTTCTATAGTTTTGAATTAAGTATAGATTAGAATCTAAATTAAAAAATGAACATGTATATAGGGGTACTGAAAACTGCATTTAAAAAGAAATTTAGGGGCACCTGGGTGGCTCAGTCAGTTAAGCGTCTGACTCTTGATTTCGACTCAGGTCATCCTTTCGGGGGCCTGGGATCCAGCCCTGCGTCAGGCTCTGTGCTCAGTGGGGAGTCTGCTTGAGATTCTCTCTCTCCCTCTGTCCCTCCCCCACCTCTCTCTCAAATAAACAAATCTTTCAAAAAAAAGAAGTTTAGATTTTTAAGAGCAATAAAATTAATTATGAAAGAATGTAAGGGAATATGATCAAATCACAGAAAAAGTATCTCTCATGTAATCTCATTTTTCCTCTGTATCACAAAGCACCCAAGAAGTAAATGGATATTATTTTCTCTGAATATAAAACACTCTCTCTTTGCCATTGAAATAAGTAAGAGTATCCACAAAGACAGACATTTCAGGCATGGTTTTACTATTACAAAAGTGTCAATCCACTCCAAATATTAAGTACGGTTATCTGAAAAGTAGTTGGAAAGCTTACCATAGTGAGAAAAATATGGATTCAGAGTATGGGATTGGAGACAGGCAGGATTAGCAAGGCTATTCAGCAATTTGAAACAGTTCCATCAGACAGTGTCTCTCAGAAGCAGTAGGGACTTCACTGAGACCCAGGAGGGGGCTTTTAGAACTTAATGCTGTGGCTGTTAGTCTCAGAGAAAGATGCCTTGTCATAGAAACTTTACCCAATTGCATACTCCTGTCATTGGTCACAGGTCATTAGAACACTGCAGTATGGTTAATCCAATTCAGATCTCCAAAGCTATGAAATTAGCTAAAGTAATCTAATTGCATTTTATCTATTTTTAAAATTCCTTTTCAAGCATATTTTTTAATGCTATCTGCTGTCTTGCCTCACTACCTTCTTGCCCTGACCTTCACAACAAAGTAGTGCAGATGACTATGCCTACAGGAAGAAAAACCCTGATTATGTTCCATAAATAATGTAGAATGGAGGCAATCACCTGGAAAAGGCAGGTCAAAAGTAAATTCTGTCTCACATATCCAGATATTTTGGTAAGAAGAAGATAGTCTTTATAAATTGTCTGAATAACAAAACCAATAATCCACCTCAGCATATACAGATATAGTTTCTACATCTATACTGGTTTACCCTGAGACAAAATAGTACTAACAAAATTTTTCAGATACTGATATGTCTTGCTGTTTCAGGTTTTTTTGTTTTTCTTTTGGAGTTTAGGATTGTTGCTGATATTTTAATGACTAAGGTAAAAAAAAATATCTGAGCATCAGTAAACTTCAACTGAAATTTCAATTTCTGATCTAAATTCAGAACATAGATCAAGAGACAGTTTGCTCTATAACTGAGAACTTGGAAGTAAAAATGAGAGAGAAGTGCTGCAGTCTCTGAGGATCTGACTCCATCCACCTTGCTCTTATGCAATTGCCAGATTGGAGAAAAGACCCATGAACCTCTGGGCTGACGCCTGAGCTCTCTGCACTCCAAGGAGGAGTCTCAGTGAGCAGCCCTGCAGTTCAGATGGGTCACACTCCCTCCCGTGCATAAGAAACCCTGGTTTGACATGGCCATAATCTTTTGGTTTTAACTGGCTTAGTTTAAAGATCTCTGTTTTGTTCTTATTAGTTTAAAAATGTTATAATAGGAATATTAGGTGTTCCATTAGAGTGTTTTATTTCCATTTATAAAAGTATATGTTCTTCTATATCTTGTTTTTTGCTTATATGATCTATCTATGTGATAATAACAATGATTCTTACCATTATTTTCCCTAATTTGGATATATCATAGTTATTCAGCCATTCTTCTATAAAATTAACATTTAGGTTGCTTTCTCTCTCTCTCTCTCTCTCTTAGTTACTAACCATGATGCAGTAATCATTCTTACACAAATGCCTTTTCATAATGGCACCTGGATTTCTATAGGTTAAATTCCCAGTAGTGTAATCATTGAATCAAATGGTTTGATTTTTTAAAAATTCTAATTATTACTGTTCCAAAATTGTTTCCTTTCCAAACTATGAGTGATTATAATTTAGAGCCACAACAACAATGTGTGAGAGCACATCTTTTGGAAAACTCTTATTACCAGTCTGGATATTAATCTTCTTAATTACTGCAAGTTTGACCAAACAAAAATCTATTTAATCTGTACATCCCTAACCATTTGTGAGACAGAATATCTTTTCATATGTATATTGGTCATTTGTGGTCCTTTTTCCTTTTTGCATAACATACACATTTCCTTTTCTATATTCTACTGTAATGTTTTAAATGGAAAACAATATATATTAGAGTTAGAAAGGCATTGTTCTTTCAATTAGTGCTCCAAACAAAGGATAGATACCTCCCCAGCCCCTCTGAATTTAGAAATGATATGTATACAATCAACATTTGACAAAATTTATTGAACATCTACTTTATTCAGGAACTATGTTAGAAATAAATATGAGTAAGATTTAGCCCCTGTCTTCAAAATAGACAAAATAGTAAATAATTATAAAACAATTAATTAATAAGAATGGGATCCCTTTAAGGACAAGGACAACACCTCTCCCCATCCCGCCCCACCAGTGGCTAACAGCAAAGAAAAGGAGAAGAGCAAAAAAATTAAATCATAAAAAAATAATAAATCTGTAAAATTTGACTATTGGTAACATCTAGAAAAGGAGACTAAAGCATAGCTCCCAAAGATGTAGGAAATTGTTGACTAGAAAGTTAGTTTGTAAGGTTTGCGAGTAGAATAGGGAGCTGAGTGTGGTGGGGAGAGAAAGAATAGAGGCCTCCCTGACAAAACAGGTCTAAGTCTTACATATCCAAAAGTATAAACTGTGTAGAAATGGAAGGAATATAAATGCCAACAATACTTAATCTCTAAAATAGATAACTTTCAACAGCAGGCAAACCTCCTACTCAGTGTAAATTTTCAAACTGAAAAAAAACTTGAGGGGAGTCCTCAGTGCCTTTGTTTTACTGATTTAATTCTAGAAACTTACTAGAACATTTTAAAAGCTTTCTTGAATTTGAGACATCAAAAGAATTTGAATGACCTTGGAACTATTCTGAATAAATATAGGATGCAGTTTTTCTGTCTATATTCACTGGTAACACCAAGAAAATGTCTTGGGATGGGATTAATGGAGTCTTTAAAATAAAGTTATTTCCTCATTATGATTTTTTTTCAAAAAACGGAGCACATTTTGACATCTAGGCATAAAGGAAATTCTAGAGTAGAAGAGCAATTTCTTTGGTCTGGTTTAGAACTTACTTTGCTCATCTCTTATCACATCAAGATCATGTTAAGCAACAACTGCCAGTGAAGGAATCTTGAGTACCAAAACCACCTGGGAAGACTGAAACAAATTCCACTTCCCTAAGCATGAACATGAATGGTTTTCTACACATGGTTTGAGACCCTTTGAAAGGTCATGGTCTTAATTCTCAATTTCATCATTTGGTATTTTGTTCCATGTGGGTAATCTAACCAAATGACATATCCATCCTTGTCCATTCCTATGTATTTATTTTCAAAGCTATAATCTGCTGTTATATAAATATTCTAGATTAAATATTTCACTAACTAAATAACACTCCCAATAATTTCAGCATCCACTTGACTCTGTCAAATATTCTCTTCCTCTATGAACCAGTGATTTTCACTAATTTTCCCAGTATAAGGAACCTGCTCTTCTAT
The DNA here is from genome assembly GCF_029215605.1 of Mirounga angustirostris. Taxonomy (NCBI): domain Eukaryota; kingdom Metazoa; phylum Chordata; class Mammalia; order Carnivora; family Phocidae; genus Mirounga; species Mirounga angustirostris. The sequence continues at coordinate 38,135,499 of NW_026991713.1, forward strand.
GTTGCACCTTACTCTAGAACAACTACCCTGCATAGCTGAGTAGGTCTAATAGACTCACAATTATGTATTAAACAACTCCAAACTAGTAAGACATAAATAGCTGCACAGTTTATGATCCTAAAGCTCTTCTAGAGTTTCAGAGAAGGTCTGAGTGAAAGCAGGGTATTTATTTGTTGTCGCTGTTTTCTTATTGTCATCATTTGGTTGGCTGGTTGATTTGGCTCGATTTTGTCTTGTTTGTTTGCCTTTAGCAAAAAAGACACATTTATAAGATTAAAGGCAAAAGCCATAAAGAGAATGAGGTTGAAGCTGGGGAGCCATTTATAAACCATGATCTTAGAGTAGACACAAGGAATTAAGGACCAGAAGACAGGAGGAGGGTTGTGCTTGAGCTGAAGGAAAAAGATTTCATTCCCTGAGAGTGGATGCAATTCCTCAGGCCAGAATAAGAAGTTTGAATTTTATTACAAGAGGAGTGGGAAGTCCTTGGAGTATTTTCTCTAGCAGTGTGATCTTTAGGTACAGGGTTAAAATAAAAATTTTAAATCCTGTACAATATTGAAATTCATATTCTCCTAATAGATGGGCAAATAGAGATATATGTATACCCTTATTCAAGCCTCAAAAATCCATGTATCTGTGCTGCCCACCTCTCTAACTTCATCATCTCCTGCTTTCTTCCTGTACCATTATACTTAAGCTATAAGGCTGTCTTGCTGTTATCCACGCAAGCTTCCTACTGTTAACCACATCTAATGAAATTATTTGAGCTCCTACATCCAATTAGTATATCCCGGATTTTCAGCCATGTGTCAATAAATTCCCATTTTTGTGTAAGCCAGTTTAAGTTGGGTCTAGTAACTTGAAACTACAAGTCTTGACTGAAACCTCTTCCCATTCTCCCCCAGCAGTTTCTCACATGCCTTGATCCTGAGTATTTCCATTTGCATCATTCCTCCCTGAACAAGCTCTACTTTGTCTATATAGTACAGACAGAGACCAGTAACCAAATGGTTTGCACATGAAACAGTATACTTATTCCCTCACAATGAATATATCAATTAATGCAGACCAATAACAAACGAGTGATTTTTTTTGGTAGAAATAGCCCATATGAGTTGATGCAATAAACTGAATTTATCATAACCCCATAAGTGTTTATCACAAATACTTTTATCAAACTAAGACTTCCCTAATCCTGTAAGTATACTGCTGAATATTTAGAACAAATGCCATTTATAACATTTATTGCTAGTGATTTGAGAAATGCATGATTTAGGACTAAGATCTAGGTATGAATTCTTACTGTCATCTTCTAGCTCTGTAAATTTAAGTAACTCCTTAATCTCAGAACTCAGTTCCACACCTACAAAGTGGGAATAATATTCTCTTTAAGATATTTTTATGAAAAATAAATTATATAGGTAAGAAACTTAACACATTTCTCCCAAAATACTAATGACTACACTATCCCTCTTGGGCCCTTTTGCCTACCTCTCCAAGATGGTTTTTCCCCCAAGTCTGTAATGCAAGGAAATCACAATCTCTCCCAGCTGTGTACATATCACAAATGTGATTTAAAGACCCCTAAATTGAAGGTGTAAAAATTCAAGATCCACCCAAGCAAAATAAATGACTAAGAAGACTGGATTTGAAACAGGGTGTAGTGGGAACTCTGGTAAATTGCCAAGCAACTGCTCCATCTAAAGATAGTTTCTATTCAACTCCAGCTGATTTTTATCACAGGGAACTTCCTGATTTCTGTAAGAAACAAAGGAACCTGAAGTTTTACTAGAGATCTATTCATTGTTAAATGCTGACAGAATTCTATTCAAAATTTATTAACAGTTCACAGGTCCAGCAAAGCACAGGTGGCCCACAAGTAGCCTGTTTATGACTTGGCACTCACGTTCACCCAGGTCATTCAGAAAAATGACTAACAAATAGAACTGAGATGGAGCTTTTAATATCCCTCTAGAAACCTCAAGTTAAACAACTCAAGGGCATCCTTGTATTGAACCACTTCTTCTACCTGTGTTCATATCTCTCCCAGCCCAATTTGACCCCAATATTCCATTTCTACAATGCTACTTATCAACTTCCTGGCACAGTTCATTCATATGCCTCCAAGCCTTCATATAAAATTGTCCTCCTTAATCCATAGAGGATACATTCCAAGACCCCCAGTGGATTTCTGCCTGAAACCATAGACAGTTCTGAACCCTATCTATGTTTCTTTCTGTATATACATACCTATGATGAAGTTTAATTTATAAGTTAGGCCCAGTAAGAGATTAACAACAATAACTAATAATGAGATAGAATAATTATAACAATATATTATAATAAAATTATGTGAATGTGACCTCTCTTAAAATATCTTATTGTACTGTACTCACCCTTCTTCTTGTGAAGATGTAACATGATGAAATGCCTACGTGATGAAATGAAGCGAGGTGAATGATGTAGGCATTGTGATGCAGCATTAGGTATTATTGACCTTCTGATGATTTGTCAGGAGGATCATCCACTTCTGGGCTGCGGTTGACTGTGGGTAAGTGATATTGCAGAAAGCAAAACCGCAGAAAAGGGGAGACTACTGTACTGTTTCCAATGAGATGTTCTCCTGATTTATCAATCTATCTTTATAACCTTCCCTTTCTGATTATTGATCTATATTGTATGCTCAAACAGTAGTTTTAATAGGGTGAACATATTTTAGAAAACTGGAAGCAAGAGACCTAAGCATACTTTGAGCAAATAGAAGGCCATTTCAAAAGGTAAACTTTTATGTTACAGGAGAAATTATTTGACCAATGACATTCTTAAAAAAGCTGACTTCCTAATATACTACTTAGCAAGTATTTTTAGAATTATTTCACACACATACTTTATCTCCAATTAGTCTACAATCATTTTTAAATTCTCTCTATATTTTTTATCTCCCCACAGAGTTTAATAAACATTTGTCAGACTGACTAGTTCAGAATTAGTTCTCAAAATTACTACTAAGAAAATGAGAAACATCTAAAAGCCAAGATTTGTACATAAGCTAGAATTTTCAACATTACTTTTACTCCAGTCTTTTAGCTATACCTTATATGGCATTCACCTAGAAGATTTATAAACAAAAAAAGAAAACTACTGTTAAATTTTACTAAAAATATAGAAGCAAAATTGCTAAACAAATCCAAGTTGAATTCAACTACAGATGGTTCCCAACTTACAATGGTTCCACTTAGAATTTTTCCATTTCATGATGGTGTGAAGAGCAGTACACATTCAGCAGGAAGTGTACCTAGAATTTTAAATTTTGACCTTTTCCCTGGCTAGCCATATGCAGTACGATCCTCTCTCATGATACTGGGAGAGGCAGCAAGCCACAACTCCCAGTCAGCCACACGATCATGAGGATCAACAACCAATACACTTACAACCATTCTGTACCCATATGACCATTCTGTTTCAGTAAAGTATTCAATAAATTACATGATGTATTCAACATTTTATTGTAAAGTAGGTCTGTGTTAGAGGATTTTGCCTAACTGTAGGCTAACGTAGGTGTTCTAAACATATTTAAAATAGGCTAGGCTAAGCTGTGGTATTCTGCAGATTAGGTATATTAAGTACATTTTTGACTTAATGATACTTTCAACTTATGATGGGTTTATCAGGATGTAACCCTATTGTGAGTCAAGGAAGATCTATATAAAGTAAGTAAATGAGCTTTGTATCAGTTTACTACAATACTACACCTCAATCTAAAGTGTATTAAAAGAATAACTGCTCTAATAGGAATTCATTTATTTAATGGTGGTTGCCCTTGTAATGCAAAGACTGTTTATCGTTTAGACATATATAAGCATAATTTATCAATATAACCGAGGGAAAAAATGCTACTTTTATCATCTTGATAAATGATAAAAGCTATTACACAAAACAAAGTTTAAAAGGAAACATCATTTAAAAGTGCAATTAGTTAAAGCAGATTTCTGTGCACACCATCTAAAAATCAAATGTGACTCACATAGGAGTGGTTATAAAATGTCTGCACATTAAACCTCATTTTGTAGAGAAATATTCATGACAAAGAGAGAAGTCACCCATTATAATTAATAAAATTGGCAGTCTGCATTTGGTAGACATACTGAAAATAACAAACATCCAAAGATGTTGTTTTTAAAAGAATCTGGTAATTACTGGAACAACTAAAATAATGGAAACTAAGAAGTATGAAAGAAATGTGAACTCCTGAAACAGGAACACTTTTAATAACAATACCACCATTTATCCAATATTTTAAGAGAACCACACAGATAATTGAACAGCAATGCCAAAATTCAACCCCATGTCTCCAAAAGTGTTCCAAGTCTAGACAAAAAACTAGACTTGGAACAAAAACATGTAATATTAAAACCTTTTATAAGCAGTTCTTTCTATATCGTTTGAAATCTAACTCCTGGGATGTCTAAATTATTAGAGTTAATATATTAAGAGATTATTTCTCTAATTTCAATAAGTTGTGAAATATCTTTAAAGTTTTAATAAATTTATGCATCTTTTAAAAAATCTTTATCTTGGGGGGTGGGAGGATGGGTTAGCCTGGTGGTGAGTATTGAGGAGGGCACGTTCTGCATGGAGCACTGGGTGTTATGCACAAACAATGAATCATGGAACACTACATCTAAAACTAATGACGTAATGTAGGGGATTAACATAAGAATAAAAAAATAAAAATTAAAAAATTAAAAAAAAATCTTTATCTTAACACTTAAAAAGAAAAATTCACATATTCATTCCAACAGCTTTATCAGGCTTGGCTGCCCAATAAGTTACACACACACTCAGGCACTTAGAAGGTCATTGAACGGCTCTTTAACTGAACGAGTCAGGGCAAAGTGGCCACATTCCCACAACTGGACTCCAAGTTCATTTTTCACAAGGACACCTTACTCAAAACAGGCTGTGGGGCCTCTGCAGTTGAACCATGCCCCTAGATTATGAGACCAGCGAAGTTAGCATGATTCTCATGGCTACTTTGACTTCAGAGTATCTTATTTATTGAAGTGGAACTTTCTGAATGGAGAGACTGAGTTACTGCCCGCTCGGTAAAATATACATATAAAATTTTCAGTAACATTCTAGATTCAGGCAGGCAGTCAACAGTAAAATACATACCAGTAGCCTGTTCTTGACAGATTATATAGCAGCCCTGGCTCAAGGATTTCTTTCCCTACAAGAGTCTTAAGATTGTTCACTAGTTGATGCTTTGTTGTTGGTTTTTTTTTTTTTTTTTTGGCTATTTGCTGGTTTTGATGAATTTGCTGTGATCCAGTTCAATTATTTTTTTAGAGTCATCCTACAGCTGGGGATATACTTCAACAGTCTTAAAAGGGGGACCCTGGCTCTCTCCAGTACAAAGGAGGGAGGTGATTCTCTTGGATGATGCCCCACATAGTGACCACCCTAATTCTGCAATCTTAAACTCTCCAGCTGATCCTAGGAGCAGCTTCTCTGACTCAATGTCTCTATAAATACCCCTCTGAATGGTAGTAAGAAGGGCTTGCTCCTTCTTAGGATGGAGAGAAAAATGATAAGCCTCTTACAGAATCTCTGTCTTCAGTATGCCACCATGTTCAGCAAGATCTAAACGCCCCTCTAGCAGATCATCCAGGGCTAGGGAAGGATGTGGAAGTTACCTTTGCAATCCTGCCCACTGTAGATTGATGAAAGCATCTAGCTATCTGAAGGTTAAGACAGACATGCTAAGAGAGCTAGGGCATTAGAATAAGCCTGAGGTTGGATCAAGGATAGAACGGAAAATCAGAACTAGAAACTGTGACTAGAAGCTATGACTACAGGTGGGCAGCAGCACGATTCCCAAAAAGCCAGGTAAGATGAGCCATAATATTACAGACTTGAGATTCCCTGACCCCACTTTCAGTGGGCTTCCCTTGCACCTAGAATCCATCTTATGAAGTGAGACAGAAAAGAGACACCTCAAAAGAGGAGAGAGAAAGCACCACTGGGGAGTTGAATTTACACAGCATGATCACTGTATAGAGGGATGAGACTGTCCCTACAGTATGGGCCAGAAAACCCAGTCATAAAATCTTGATTCTCACTTTTATTAACTTGTTTCACTTTCATTTTTCCTAACTCAATAAAATGGCATCATTCTTGATTCAAAAATCTAAAAGTCATCATTGATTCATCTTTTTTTTTTTTTATCCCCACAGCCAGTGTATCTCCAAGTTCTGTCAACTCTCCTTCCTAGATGTAGAAAAAAGCTACCCACTTCTCTCCTCCATTGCCAGTAACATCTATTGCCCAGACTACTAAAATAAGCTCCTAGCTAGTATTCCTGCTAACAGTTTTGCCATCTACAATTCTACAATTCTTTCTCCATAAAGTACCCAAAGTGCTTAAAATTCTCTAGTAACTCTTATTACAGTTAAATGAAAACTAAATCCTTTTTGTGGCTTGGCTCCTGACCTATGTCTGCCTCCTATCCCTCAGTATTACTCTGTCTCTCCAACCCCCAGCAACACTGACATCTCTGGTCTTCAAAATGACAAATATGTTTTTTCACAGAGCCTATACAGTGATGTTCTTTATTCTTGGAAAATTCCACCTTGCAGATCTTCATATGATAAAAAGCTCATTCTTGTCATCCAGACTGTAACTCAGAACAACTTTTTCAAAAAGGATTTCCCTAAGCATCCCATCAAAAGTATCCCTCTTTCCCCTGACTTTCCTTCATTTGTTTGTTTATGTGATATATAGTCCAGTTATCCCTTTAGAATATAAGTTCCTTGGGGGAGGAGTCATATGTGTGTCTTGTTCACTGGTATACAGACTCTTTATCAATTTTGTTGAATGAAGTAATGAAAAATGGATAAACAAATGAACTGGGCCACAGAGGAGAATGGTTACCTTCTTCCCATTGCTTCTCTTCCTATTGATATTTCTCATGCCACTCTCAATTTTTCCATGACTAGGCAAAATGACTAGGAGTCAGGTAATGAAAAAAATAGGAAGTACAGTCCTAAAGAGTGGTATGCAAAGGGTTTAAAGAGAGATTAGGGAAAGAAGAGTCTTAATTTAGGAAAAAGAAGAGTAGATTTCCTTAAAACATCATAGCCTCTCAGTGTTGGACCTTCAAGTCAGGAATATAAAGGTAAGAAATGCATATGTTCTATAAAGTATTGTGTAAATTGTATTTTCTGAGTTGAAATATTTAAAACCCACTAGGAAATATATAACTGGTGAATCTTTTTATGAGGACTTACATTAGATCAAAGTGAGGATTTTTATATTGAGTTTTCATGAAGCAGTAAAACCATGTTGTTAACTGATGTGATATGAGCTATAGGATTTAATCTTTTACAAAACTGACACATAAATAGGTAATCAGGGTAAAGGTGATCAGAAAAAAATATAGACACACTGCTAAATAAAATATTTAGAATGGCAAATATTTGGAATGGTAAAAAAATTGACCTTAAATAACAGATTTGTGAAGAAATATCTTTCAGTTAAATTTTAGTTAAAACTATTCTGCTCAAAGGAACTTAACAAGACAGTGACATACAGAATACTTGTGTAAAACTCTGAGTTTAAAATTATATGCTTGTATGCACAGAAGTTGATTAATCAATGACTTTTAAGAGCAGAGATTTAGTATAATTATGCATGATATACACTTTTTTAGGTACAAAAATTATGTTATTTGACTATGCTTGGACTTCTACATAGTATGGGAAAGACTTGTTTCTTTAAAAAAGCATATTAACTAGCCTATTAACAATCAGGTTCTTAATGTAGCATCACATTCTGAAATAAAAAAAACTACATTCCTATTATGTTACAGATTAATACTTGTTCTCAGAACTATTTCCAAAAAAGAAAAAATTTCTTACCAGACATAAACTGTGTAATAGAGGATAATTCCATTTGGCTCCAGGGGTGGTTGCCATGACAACTTCACCGTGACACCAGACAACTGTGTTACAGAGAAGTCTTTGGGGGGAGAATCAGGAGCTGAAAAGTTAGGGTAAGGATAATATATTTTATTAAACATATGTAAGAGAAGGCTAAAATGGAAATGCACAAAGTTTTCATTATAAACATTCTGGTAAATGAATCAGGCATAGTGTCTTTCTCCATGAGCATGGGAGACTAATTGTTTACTTTCAAAATGAGATGATAAAAAGAGATTTGCATGGTGGTGTTAGAACATCTGTTTCTGTGATTCAATGGAAAAAAATATTTCATGAGAAAAAAGAACAAGGGGTATGTCACAGTGATTCACCTACTGTTCAAGTACATCTTGGTAAATTATCATCCTCTAGTAAAAATAAAACTACTGGGGTGAATAAATATAATATGCAGTAAAAGTGCTCCTCAAACAATAAAAAGAAGTGGAAAAAAATCACACATTCAAGAAGTGGTAGAATGATAAGCATAACACTGGGAGAGCAGTTAAAATGACTGACCTCACAAATAAAAACTACATTCCTCAATTTCAGTTGTCATTAAACTGTAAAATAGTATCAAAATTTGTTCACTGAGTCTTCAAAATTGAATGGTGACAAAGAAAACCAATGTAGCACATAAATAAGAATATGGACAGGTTAGGGTCTACTTCTAATTTTGCTATGACAGCATAAGGATTCAAATAACTTAGCCATTCTGCACTGGATAAACACTAAAAAAAACTACTAGCAAGCTACTTAACCAAGTTCATATTTACATTTAGATAAAATATTTAGAATGGCATTTCTCAGCTACTGTGTAACACCACAGTAATGTCTTAGAAGATTAACATACAAATTTTGCATATAGAAGGGTATAAATTACTAAAAATTTTTATCACTGTTACAGTTATATGTGGAAAGTGAACTCATAGGTAGCTAATAGAAGTTTTAAGAATTTGTTCAGATCTTTGAACAATGTTAATTTATAGATTAGCACGTGCGCACATCACTTTTTCCAATAATTTGAAGAAAACCTTACCTGAATTATTTTAATTTCTTTTTGATTTTCTGAATAATCTCAGCTAGATTGTGTGTGTACATATGCTTGTTTGTGTATATGTGTGTTTTCATTATTTTGGTAACAAGAACTTTCCAACAACAAAAAAATTATTGAGCAAAGAAAAGGTTTATGAGATGAATTCTAAGGAATAATGGTGACAGTTGTATTCATATTTTCATTTGGTATTCTCACAGGCACTACAATAAAAATGCTATCAAATATTGATTATCACAAGAATCCATATATCACTTGGAAACATCTGTTTCCCAAGATATGAATTACTTCTGAGAACTCTCATTTGTCAAAACAAAAGCCTATGATATTTCTACTAACATCTTTACAAACTTAACTTCTGTTTATCACTGGAAAAAAAAAGGATTTAAATCAAAAATAGTACTCATTTAGAACATAATATGTTGTAACTAAGCATTTCTATTCTATAATATGCTTTAAGCTTTTATGTCAAATATCAGATAATTCTGAGTGTTTTATTTTAATTTCAGTATATCCTTGAGCATTTTCCTTTTTTATGTAAAACTTTTTATTGCTAATTAAATACAATTAACATGTCTATCTAGACAAAATATGTACTATAGCAGACTAAGTCTTAATCATTTTGGCATTTGTATTCTGAAGCACAATTTTAAAAATGAAATTGGCAAAGGGGATTAAGAGGCACAAACTTCCAGGCATAAAATAAATTTTTAAAAATTAAATTTACTTTGGGGTGCCTGGGTGGCTCAGTTGGTTAAGCGACTGCCTTCGGCTCAGGTCATGATCCTGGAGTCCCGGGATCGAGTCCCACATTGGGCTCCCTGCTCAGCAGGGGGTCTGCTTCCCCCTCTGCCCTCTTCCCTCTCGTGCTCTCTGTCTCTCATTCTCTCTCTCTCAAATAAATAAATAAAATCTTTAAAAAAAAATAAATTTACTTTAAAGAAAGAAAGAGGGAAATCAGAATACATAAATGAAATAATATCTTTTGCAATCTATCTAATTCATCATGACAGAGCACATGAGAATAGGTGAGAAGGGTATTCATAAGACGCTTCCTCCCTCTGGCTGCTGTGGTCTTTCCTATCTCTTATCCTCCCTCTTCACTCACTTTCCTTCAGGTCACAGCCTAGGTGTAACTTCCTCAGTTACACTTCCTCTGATGCCTCAAAGTAGCTAAAATTCCTCTTTTGTCCTTAGGAATAATTTGGGGGAAATACTTAAGCCAGAGATTAAAGTTATAAAGATTATTCGTCTATACACAAATCAAATTTAGATCTCTTCCACTAAACCACAAGTTTCATGAGGTCCAAGAGCACCTAATACCCGAGAAAGCAAAGCTTCTCAGTCCTTTATCCATTCTTGATTTGCTGAAATTTTTCAATAAAGGGGTCTTGTTCTTCAACCTGCTCATTAGCAATTATATCAATGACTTGGCCAAGGACTTAAGATGGTAAGTTCACCATGGTGACTTATACCACGGTAAGTTTAATAGTCCAGGTAATTCAGATACACAGTATAGTTTGAAACTATTGACTTAAGTGGTAAACAAACAAACAAACAAAATAGACAAACAAACAAAAAAGACTTTTGTCAACTCTGCAGACAACTCTGTCTGCTCAGCATATATGTTTACTACTGGTCTAGGTTCCTGCATATAGACCTCAAATTCTTACCATCAGGACTATATTATTAAGTTAGAAAGAAAAAAAGTGGATACTACGTTCAAAAGGGCATTGCATAGATGATTTAGTACATCTTTCTTAGGCATTATCTAAGATGGAAAAAAGAGCTAACCTCACCCCCGCCCCAGCCTTTAACAATCGTCCCATTGGGAAGGATTTATTTATTAGGTTAATTTTTACTTTCTTTCAGCACAAAGAATTGAACTATGAAAGAATGAAAATTTGGACAGGTTTGAGTTTTGATGGAGAAATAACCATAGTTAGTAGATGCAATGACTAAGGAAGACCAACCCATGAGAGTACTTAGAACCTGGGACAAACCGAGCAGCCCACCAGGATGCTTTAATGAAGTAGTTTGATGGAGGCAAAAACAGGGAAGGACCTAAAACAGAGGAGAAAGTTCTGAAGACTGTCATTTTGGATAAAATAAGAACAATGCAGAGAAAGGCCTTCCCTCTTCTAGAAGTATATAATGCACATTTTGTCCTGCTGAATGATTAGAATCTGAACATCCACAGAATGCAACCCAACTTGAGGATGGAAAAACTTGAAAGAGAGGTGGGGAAAGACACCCTAGAAACACTTATGATATCCCTCATAACAACAGGACTTCCCTTTGCAGAAATAAAAATAGAAATAACAGTCTCAAATATATACAATGTATAAAACATAAAATGTAAATCCAAATCCCAAATATATTTTCTTAGCATGATATATACCTAGAACTTGGTGAGGTACCAGTGTAAAGTGGTCTCAGTAGTAAAGTTCATTTTATTCAAGTTAAGAAAAGATATGTTTAAATATTCAATATGAAGGCTATTAACATTCAGGAATAGCATCTTGGCAAATTATGTAGAGAAACCTGGAAACTGGCCTGAACTCATTAGCAAGCTAATCCGAATACAGGAAAAAAGACTGCAGGTTGATATAACAGAATCTACTACAAAACTGATGTAAATATCTATTCTTATGAACATTAAAGTTGAAAAACACAGTCATAACCTACATTAGTTGATGTTCAGACCATTCAAACCAAGATTTTAGCCTTAAAAATTCCCATAAAAAATATTGCTGATTTCTTACAGAGCAAGGATGACTTCAGAAACAAAAAAGAGCATTTTATGAGTGAAATAAGTGAATCAGACCTCACTGATATGAGGAATTCTTAATCTCAGGAAACAAACTGAGGGTTGCTGGAGTGGTGGGGGGTGGGAGAGATGGGGTGGCTGGGTGATAGACATTAGGGAGGGTATGTGTTATGGTGAGCGCTGTGAAGTGTGCAAGACTGTTGAATCACAGATCTGTACCTCTGAAGCAAATAATACATTATATGTTAAAAAAAGAAGAAGAAGAAGAAGAAGATAGTAGGAGGGGAAGAATGAAGGGGGGGAAATCGGAGGGGGAGACGAACCATGAGAGACGATGGACTCTGAAAAACAAACTGAGGGTTCTAGAGGGGAGGGGGGTGGGAGGATGGGTTAGCCTGGTGATGGGTATTAAAGAGGGCATGTTCTGCATGGAGCACTGGGTGTTATGCACAAACAATGAATCATGGAACACTGCATCAAAAACTAATGATGTAATGTATAGTGACTAACATAACATAATTTTTTTAAAAAGAGCATTTTAGGGGTGTTTGGGTGGCTCAGTCGGTTAAGCGGCTGCCTTCGGTTCAGGTCATGATCCCAGGATTCTGGGAACCAGCCCCACATCAGGCTCCCTGCTCAGCAGACAGCTTGCTTCTCTCTCTCCCTCTGCCTGCCTCTCTGCCTACTTGTACCCTCTCTCTGTCAAATAAATAAGTAAAATCTTTTTTTAAAAAAAGAGCATTTTATACCTGATTTTATTGAACATGAATCTGACTTTGCTAGCTTCTTTTACTCCATGACAATGAAATCTCTGATTAATGCTGGCATGGCACACAACTGATACCCAAGTCTAGTAGACTTTTTACATTATATCTTCATTTTATGTACATGCTTTTTTTGAAATGTGATGGATTCAAAATAAATCTGTATCCACTATTGTATTTACCATCTTCTTCAGTCAGTACACTTATGGGTTCGCTCCGCACTCCTTCACCCCTGAGTGTACTAGCAGACACCTCAATCCTGTATTGGGTATATTTCTTTAGTCCTAAAAAGAAATCAAATAGATAAGACTTACAAAATATCCTTTAGTAATATGCAAGAGGCAGACTATGAAACAACTTAATATTCCAAAAGTAAAAACTAAATGAAAATGAAGTGCTTTCAAATAGTAAGTCCTATTACAAAGACAAAATATGACAAAGTATTGACTTAGAGTATTCTTTCATGTGACTGTAATAAATTCCTAGTTTATTAAACTAAAAAGCCAGAATTGTCCTACCCTGTATAAAACTAATCATACTTACCATTTATAATATAAAAACAAGGTAATATTTTGTGCCCACTGTCAATATTAATGTTAATACCTAACATTATATATTATTTTTTACCTTTAATGTTCTGGGTCAAAGAGGTTGTATTTATAGTTCTTTCCTCATTTCCATTACTTCTCCTGAAATAAATTGTGTATTTTTGTATGATTCCATTAGGACTACTCGGGGGAAGGAATGACAGCTCAATCTCTCCAGAAGATATATTTTTGTAAGTAATATTTTCTGGTGCACTATCAGGCACTGGGAAAAAAACAAAAATATAAATGCATAAAATAATTCTATCCTAAAAATATATTCTCAAAAAAAAAAAAAAACATTTTGCTGAAGTCTTCACCCAAGTGCACTAGGATATGTATATAAGAACATCCTAAATGGAATAAGAGACACAGAACTTATACACTTACAACTATGTAAGAAAAAATTGCATCTCAAAAGAAAATTCATACTATGATTCTACAGAATAATGCTTATAGGATGATATGTTTATTAAAATACTTGAGATGGCATTAAACTATCTATCGTTGCAGAACACACTGATGCAAGAAAGAAGTTCGAAAAACACCTAAAAATCAATTCTGTCTTTCATTAATAATGATAATATATAAAAGATTAATAATTAGTTTGGGTACAAAACAAGATGTAGGACAAGGCAAGGAACCTCTCCTAGATACAATGATACAAGGTTGCACATTAGGACCTGGCAGCAAACCAGTCTTCCAAGGATACAAGATAACATTAAATAAAATACAGGTTTTATGTATCTATTAATGTTCTTATTGTATTGAATCCAATGGTCATAAAATGGTTTTCTATGTATATTCAAATACTAGTACTCCATGTGGAATTCTGATTCTGATAAATATTGAAACGGATACCCTAAACTGAATGACTATCTTAATTAAAACAGTTAAAACCCTTCATAAAATTGAAACAAAGTTTTCTTTACAGGAATTGCAGAGTTGGACAAGGTAGTTAGAAATCTGTGGTAGCCAAAAAAGCAAAAGCAAAAAAAATTAAATTAAACAAAAAACAAAGTAAAAATGGGTATCCTGAAACAGAAGCTGGTACTAAAACCAGCTCTGTCTTAGAGGGGACTGGCCGATCCTGGTGATGTTGAGTTTTTGCATTAACAGCTATATGGAATTCCAGATAAAGAAGAGAAAGCCTTGGGCCAGAGGAAGAGTAAGGGATATCCCCATTTAAGAAGATGGAAAACCAAAAGCACGCAATTTCAACCATTTTACTGGACAATTCAGGGAGGTACCTTCAATTCTTCTGCAGAATGCCACAGAATTCAGTGTGAGTGGTAACTCCTGATCTTGTGCAATGTGATGTGTTCATCCTCAGGGAAGAGGGAGTAAGAAGTAAACCCACCATACAAAAGAGGACAGAGAAGAATTTTTTTTTTTCTCACTCCATTCTGGATGAAGAAGTGAAAGAGAAAGAAAAATTATGCAGTTTTGGAACTGCACACCTATCCCTAAGAGCCTATGTGGCTCAAATCCATGCTACCTGAAAAACCTTCACTTCAGAATTTAAATTAAAATGAGTCTGTAATAGAGTGGCTGTTATTCAAAAGCAACTAGCAGAAGCAAACATAAATCCTCTCAGAAGGAACTCAGCTTCAACTCAGGCCGCATAAATGTACCATGGATAAATTTCAAGGAAAATGTGCTGACTGATAAAATCACTAAACAAGCAAATCAGACACCAATAAAGTTAGCAAAGAAAAAGGGAAAAAAAAAATCTGTCTCTCTCCCTTACTCCCCCACACACAAACACACAGCAGTCAGACTTCAAAAGACTTCGGATAATTGAATTTACCAAAGCATAAAAATAAATGTTTAATGCATTTCAACAGATCTAACAGATTTGAAAATATGAGCAAAGAATTCTTTAGATAATAATAAATGATATATAGCCAAGCAGATTTGAAAGAGAACCAGTTAGGCCTTCTGGAATAGAAAAACAAGATAACTGAAATTAAAATTCTTTTGATGTATAAAAAAGCACATTTGATAGAGATAGAGAGAAATTTAGTGAAAAGGATGACAATATTAAAAAATTATCAAGAATGTAGTTCAGAGAAAGAAAACAGGGAAAATATAAAATGGCAGTTAAGAGACATGGAGTATATATCAAAGGAGTCTGAGATAACAGACAGGATGAGGATGAAGAAATATTTTTAAAAGGATAATGGCTGAGACTTCAAAATTGTTGGAAGATATTAAACTTTAGGTCAAGGAATCTCAATAAGTTCCAAGCAGGAAAATATTTTAAAACAATCATATTTAGACACACCATTGTGAAAGAGAAGATCCTAACAGCACCAAAAAAACAGATCATCTACATAGGAATGACAATTAGACTGACAAATTGACCTCAACTGAAAAACAACTGGAATTCTATAGCCAGAAAAATTAACAAAAGCAAAATAAAAACATATTCAGACAATCACAACCAGAAAATCCTCAATGAGTGATGTCATAAACAATGCATTTTAGGCAGAAAAATATTTACGGGAGATGAAAGAATCACAGTTGCAAAGATAATGGTTTAAAAATCACCTGCATGGAACAATAACAGTAACAACTAATTGGAGGGGTTAAACAATATAAACTATGTAAACATTATTGCCATTATAAAGTCCTATTACAAGAATCTTTCCTTTCAAAAGAAAGAATTGAACCTTTTTTTACTGGTCCTCTAAATATAATGGATATAAAGTTGCTACTAATAAATTTAATGAAGTAGAAAAATACAGTTCAAAAGCCTTGAAAGTGTAGATGCAGTATCACCTGCTCCCAATTGTTAACTGCTATGGAATATAAGGCACACTTAATAGGAAAAACTGACATACAGATGTTATTTCTAAAACTTTAAGAAGAATTGTAACTTAACACATAGTTTGATGGAGTTATATATAGCAGTATAATTCTACACAATATAATCCCTTTGCATACACTCAAAATCTTCTCTAGCATCTTCCCAAGGCAACCCATTACATGGAGAAAAATCCTCAACTGCTCTGAATGCTTTCTTAACCTTCTGGATCTAAGTGAAATCTTGGACCTCCTGAGAACATTACATTTTAGTGCTCTCAGGGAACAGGTAGTCATTTGTTTTTCTCCTACAATCCCTAGAACCATAGGACCTGGGAGTTCAGTAGCTGCATTTACAGCTCCTCTTTGCCATATCCAGATTGTTTCTCCTTCCTTCTACCTGAAGAACTCTAGTGCTACCCCTCCTTAAGAGTCATACTTCTTCAAACATCTAAAATATTGTATCACCTAAAAGGGGAGTGGGGTGGGGAGAAGGGTGAAATAGGTGATGGGGATTAAGGAGTGCACCTGTGATGAGCCCTGGATGACGCAAGGACGTGTTGAATCACCATATTGTACACCTGAAACTAATATTGCACTGTATGTTAAGTAACTGGAATTTAAATAAAAACTTTAAAAAAAGGAAAAAATTTTATCACCTGGATGACTGACTTCCTCTCTACCACTCTTAAAAGATGTCAACGTCAATGCAAATTATCTGCCCAGTTCCCTGGACTCTGTATTCCTTGATCTCCATAATTCCAAGTTTTCCTCCACCTCACTTTAACCGCTAGTTTATACCTTGTCATTACCAATAATTGCCCATATTCCTTTCTTTGGCAACACCTCCTCTTTCTAGCTTACTGACCTTTGTACTGACAATCCAACAATTCCTTGACCCTCATCATAACTTCATTTTATCCCCTCCCTTACATCCTCATCTCCCTACTCACTCAGGCCAGAGCCCATCGCCTACCACCAGAACCAGTCCCTACCAATTTCCATCAACTCCTTCTGTTTCCATCTTGCTTTCCAGCAAAATTCCAATCCGAATTAAACTGAGCTCAGTGCTAGTTCCATATCTGCAACGGAACAGCTGAAAACATCGGAAGAAAGCAAAACTCCATGCTAACTAGCCTCATTTAAATTTAAACCTCAAATTTCAAATGAATTTTTTCCACTTTCCAACAGCCTAAATTTTACTTTAGTCAGTTCCGTCTACAGCTCTGCTCCGTATGTTTTCACCATCTTCTCTGTCCACAAACATCCAAAATCCCTCGCCACTTCTTATTCAAAGCTGAAAATCTTGCTTCCCACTTCATTTCGATAATAACACTCAATAGAGAACTGCATTATCTTCCTTCTACCGATTTTCCTTTAACTGCTTTCTCTCCTTACTCCCTTCCAAGGCATGGCCCTGCACTTTTTTTTTCTTTCAAGTTTTTATTTAAATTCCAGTTCATTAACATACAGTGTAATATTAGTTGCACAAATCCACAAAAACATGTTCAGGCCATGAATAAATATGTTCAACATGACATAAAATATATTTAAAAACAAGAGAGAAATTCACAGCTAAGCAAAACAAGATTGAATTGAATAGCTCTTTAACTGCAAGAAAAAAAGGAGTCAGTAATACTATGCTTGAACTTTATAACTCAGTATGACTTCTGATTTTGAAAAATTCCCATTGGAACTTGCTAAGTTGTCCCTCTGGAGCTGTCTGCCTACCACCAGTAGTCAGAATATAAATATGCACCCCTGACCCCAGGCTGATATCCTTTGCATTTTTATTCATTTATCCTTAGGGGATAACCAGTGTTGGATTCAGGGAAAATAAGACAGCCTTGATGACTTACTGATATTGGAGAGCAATGATGGACTTAGAGTTTTCTGAACCAACACAGTGTGTCCAATTGGAGAAGTATTGTGTAAAATAGATAGCTCATGAATAAAAAGACTATGGACTCTGAGAAACAAACTGAGGGTTCTAGAGGGGTGGGAGGATGGGTTGGCCTGGTGATGGGTATTAAAGAGGGCACGTACTGCATAGAGCACTGGGTGTTATATGCAAACAATGAATCATGGAACACTACAACAAAAACAAATGATGTAATGTATGGTGATTAATACAACATAATAAAAAAAAGTTTAAAAAATTATTACAATTGGTTGGAATAAGCTTAATCTATTTAAAAAATAAAAATAAGAAATGTTTGTTCATGATGGTCCCAAAATAGGAAGTGACAAGTTACCTTGAGTATTCCAAAAGATTGTTGTTTGGCATGCAAAGTTATAATGATATGTAGAAAAAATTTTAAATGCTATTCATTAATATAAATAAATTTATAGAGCCCAACACAAAATTTTGGTCAACATCTAGGTTACTCTCCACTAGTGGTTATTACCCCACATCAGACATATTCAAGGCATTTTGTTAAAGGCTTCTCATAAAGAAAGGTAGATCTTAAAGAGGAAAGAGAAAAATAGAGATCATCAAAAGGTAATTTATATGAGAACTTAAAGTTCTTTATATGATTACTGAACCCTAAGTATGAGAAAACATGAATTAATCTTGTTTGATTGCAAACTCTACATTCTATACTTAAAACACACATAAACACAGTCTCTCTTTCATACACACACACACACACACACGCACACACCCATGAGATCATCCTCGTATTGATCTTTTTTGCTTGAACACAAGAGTATTTTACTCCCAAGCATAAGTAAACTCTGATTCCCCAATCAAAATAAAGCATGTGCACAAATAATTTATTCTTATTTGTAGCTAGCAGCATTAACACACTACTAACCAATCCCTCAATTTCTCATGAACCAATGTTGAAAAGTGGGCTCTTGTTTTTTATAGTAAGAGTAGAGGATGGATTCATTCCATTTAATAAGAATATGAAGCCTTGGGAATAGATAGATAGCTGTTCTTGCTTCAAATGACACCTTGAGACTACTTAACATTCTAGCTTCCTCTTTTGCAAAAAGAGCTAAAACTGGTGGCTCAATAGTAGCACACATATCATGGGAAAAGTCATGATGTAGATTTCATTGTCCACCATTTTCATCTAGATGAAGAACGCAAAGATGTTGAGAGTACCCTACTTTAAGACAGAGTTCGAAATTAGAAGTATGGACATTGAACACAATGCCCTATTATTTTTGCTTCTGAAGAGCCTAGTATCAAAAAATAATTAGCAAAGAACAAAAAAGATTTTTCTATAGATAATCACTAAGGTGTTCTTGATGCTGTGACCAGTAGTGAAGTATTTGTAGTGAAGTATTGGTAAGTATTTGATAAGCATTCATGAATATGATGATGGTTTAATATAACAGGAACTTTGAGAGTTCTTCTTTCCTTCATGCTATGCAGAGCCCAAGTAGCAAAATATCTCTGCAACAATGAACAGAAAAAAATCCTGGATATATTCTATAATTTACCAATTTTATTGATGGCTTCTGAAACAGATTATATTGTGAAAGGAAATATGCTTTATAGTCTGATGCATTTGGGTCCCAGGTCCAGCTTCATCACTTACCAGCTGGGTGACCTTAAGCAATTAAACATCTACCAATTAATTTTAACTTTAGGAGGGCAGAAATTCACTTTCATTTACAGTGTTATATTCTCAGTAGGGCTTGGCATATTGCAAATATTTGTTAAATATTTATTGAAGGATGAACCTCTCATACCTGTTTTTCATTAGGCAATGAAGATAGTAATATCTTAATGCTTTATTTTAGAATTAAAGAGGTAGTTTTCATGAAAGCCAATGGCATAGCCCACGGCACTTTGCAGGTGTTTAAAATATGCTTGTTTCTTTCCTTGAACTAGTGTAAAATAAAGCTAGGTCAGGTAAAGAGGAGGTATTTTTCTTTAAAAAATACTGATTTTAAAAACGATATCTATCAAAGCAATGGAACATGCCAATATACAGTTTAACATCAATTAGATTTCACTTTAAGGGATAACTGTTGATGCTATAAAACATCCCTTTCATTACTCTCTCAGTCCAGCAGTTACAATTGCCATTCTCCATGGGCTCTTTTATGTCATCTCATTTTATTAATTTCTGTGACCAGTCTCAAGAAGATACTCCTGTTCAAAGATAAACTGCTTTACTAGATTCCTATATCCTTAAGGTTAGAGACAGGGCCTCACATATAGCATGTGGCTGAACCATATGAAATTGCTGATACTTGGCCACTATGACCCATAGGAATAGTAATTCCATATGGTTCAGCCAGTAGCTAGTCAACAGATATTTAATTTTAAAAGTAGGAGTAAAACAGAAACTTTATATTTTTTATTAATTCTCAGCATAAACTACAGAGTTGGCTTAAGAGTGATGCTCCAATATATGATTATAAACATAATATAACAATAAACTTGTTCTAATCATCTTGTAGCACTGAAACTGAAACACAAGAGTGTAATTCCTTGCTTCCAGGATATTCCCCTCCCTACCCACCCAACAACTTCAAAAACATCCACTCTACCCTATTCTTTAAGATCCAGGTCAGATGCTATCTCCTCCATAAGACTCAACCAGGCATGCCCTTCGTATGCTCCTACTCTGCACCTCTTTCTTTTTTTTTTTTTTTAAAGATATTATTTATTTGGGAGAGAGAATGAGAGAGAGAGAGCAGGAGAGGGGGGAGGGTCAGAGGGAGAAGCAGACTCCCTGCCGAGCAGGGAGCCCGATGCGGGACTCGATCCTGGGACTCCAGGATCATGACCTGAGCCAAAGGCAGTCGCTTAACCAACTGAGCCACCCAGGCGCCCCTCTGCACCTCTTTCTATATACATACCTCATTGGAGGACAGGAATCTATTCTTATGAGTGGGCTCTGCCTTTACCTAATCTGCAAACATGTAGTTATTTTACAGGTACTCTGAAGGATTCCTTGGTTTCTCAAGGTCTTTCACTTGAAAAATTCACTGATTTTATTTTGGAGTTCCCATATATGTAAAGCAGACTTTAACAATCGACACAGCAAGCCTTTTCCCCACACCTTCCCAGAAAAAAATAAATAAATAAATAAATTTCTGGGTTATACGAAAAAGAATAAGAGATTTTAGGTTACTTAAAATATAAACAATATGACAATTGTCAGCCATGTTTACTTCATTACTATGTATTATTAAACAGCAAACAAAAAACTTACCAGTCTCAGAAGTCCTTACAGAGAGTAAAGAAGATAACTGATTGCCATGACCAAATCTGGTATATGACCTGACAGAAATGTTGTAGAGGGTGTAAGGTTTTAAGCCCCCTAAAATTATGTTTGTGGTTGAGGTGTTCTTCATAAACAAGGTGTCCATATTTTTATACAGCACTTCATAAGCAACAATAATCCCATTGGGTTTCTCAGGTGGTGACCACTTCAAATTTATTTCACTTGCAGTAACATCAATAACTTCAATATCTTGAGGTGATGATTCTGGTTCTGGGGGATGAAAACAAAATTTTAAATACATGTATTTTTTCATGCTAATTGCTTCAGCCACTAAGGGAGCATGAGATAGACAGCAGTAAGCATGCAACACTACTTGCTTCTCTTTATTAAAATTGCACCTGATATTCTTACCATCTTCTGGAGTTCTCACAAAGATGTCATTTTCTTCAGACAAAGAACCTTCTCCAACATGGGTTGAGGCAGCCACTCTCATTTTATATTTCGTGTATTTCTTTAACCCTATAATGACAACAGTAATCTGTTTAAAGATCATAAAATAGCATTCATGGATTAGGGTCATTTGACACAGGACTAGTGAAAATAATTTATTTGGGAGACTGGCTCTCCAAGTCAGTTTCCTTGTAATCTCATTGTCCCAAAATTCCTCAGGCGTGAGGGTCTTCCCATGTTGATGATATTTTAGTTCTTTCCTGAATATTAGGGTAATCATTGAAGCTGAAAAATAATTTTTGGCACGCTGCAAGGACTATGTTGACTTGGCACAAACAGCATGTCAGCTCAGTAACTTCAGCTGATTTTCACATTCATTCATTCAAGCTTTTAACACTTTACTTCAGTGTACAAGATATAAAATTCTCTGGGTTAAGTATATCCCTACAATACTTGGTGATCTGATGATCTCTTTTTTTTGTAGATAAATATAGATAAAGAAAAACACATTTAATCAAGTTATTTCTTCACATTTTTCAAGATGTCCATGGCAGCACAGCATAAGAAAATCTGAAATGAGGCAGCACATGTCCTGCAGTGTTTAAGGCAAAAAGAGATGCATATTTTCATCAGAAAAGCAATGTTTTAAAAAAGATTGTTCTACCTGTTATGAGAAAGCTGTTATCTCTAGTAGTCATCTGGAATGCTCTGTTTGTATCCAGTTCCATTGCATAAATGGTATAATGAGTTATTTTTCCATTGGGATATTCTGGAGGATCCCAATACAACAAAATAGATGAAGAACTAATATTTTTATAGTTTATAATTTGAATGGAGCTTGGCACTTGTAAAGAAGAATGAACAATTAATGTGAGCAAAAAGAAAAAGTATTACAATGTGTAAGAGCAGTATTTGCAGGTAATTATTTCAAAGGAAATACATTCTTACCTTGCTCACGTGTCCTCACATTGAGAACCGTTGGTGGTCCTTCTCCCATGATGGTGAAAGCAGATACACTAATCATGTGCTCAGTGAAAGGTACAAGTCTCCTGATAACATAAGACAGCTGTTCAGCAGCAATGTTGGTGATATACAGATTCCTTGTAGTTCCTATTTGAAATCAGTTAAAAAAATCATGATCAAAATTATTTTTCCTCACAGAGTGAAACCTTAAACTTGATTTCACATTAGTCATTAATTTTTCTATGTACTCCTTTATGCAAAATAATAAAAATATGTGTAAATAATAAACATGTATAATTAATAATATATACATCTTGGAACATGAGACTAGTGTTTTGAGAAAATACAACCTTCTGAAAGGGACTGGCTAGGAATTTTCTCTGAAATGAAAGATGAGGTAATAATATCAAATTAAAATGTTATAAGTCAATGCTATGTTGTAATGTGAATGTTATCGAAATGAGACTTATTTGGACTAAAAAAATACCATACCTTTATCAAACCCCTTGGGGGTTTAAAGTAAGCATGCTTGGATAACTGACACATAAATATGTCTGAACAAGGATTTCAAATAATGTTAATTTTTTTTTATTAAGAACCTGTGCGTCCAACAATGTTAAATAACAATTAGGCCAGACAAATACTCAAGGAAACATCTGTATCAGAAATTGTGGGCCTCTTAATTTTTAGTGTTGCTCCAGTCTTTGCACAGCTCAAAATGGATCAGTAAATGAAATAAACATATATCAAATGTAATGTGATATTTTTGACTAATTCTGCATCAATAAAATAACATAATACTTTTAATTTGGAATGAGACAACTACTGAATCAGAAAAAAAGGCAATGAAAAAAATATTCTTCTCACTTTTAGAATGACCAGAGAGATCATCTAGATCTGCGTCATGTAACCAACTATTTTTAATTTGGTATATATGGCATTCTTCTTTTAGAAACAGTAAGATCCATTGACCCTGAAAAGCAAGTGTATACACTAATGACATCACCACATCGCTGGGGTCACCTACACCTGTTTATCACCCCATGCACTAGAGTTGTAACTTTCTGACCTATTTACCTTTAGTGACATTTGAAAACCTATTAGTCAAAAGCTGCAGAGAGTGTGAGGCCTGTAAATGATTTGAAGATATGTTAATCCCTCCCCATCACACCTGCTTTGGCAACTGTAATAACTGATTGTCTATGCAGCTTGGCCAGAGACTCTAGGGTGCTACTTTCTCTAGGAGGAAGGTCAAATGGGTTAGGAGGGGCCAACGCCTGCCTGTGTGGCATAACCATTTGCTGCATGAGGTTATCCAACAGTTGAAGAAGAAAAAATCTGACTCCAGCCCATGAACCATTAATAATTTGGTTGAACTCTAAGCTAAGGTTCATATCTGTGCTAGCTAGTACTGATTGTTTGAAATACGCTTCAAAGAACATAAATACTGTACCTACCAACTGCTGAATGCTGGTCTTCAGCTCGGTTCCTCACAGGGAAATTATTACGCGCATGACTGTTATATATAGCTGAAGCAAGTGAGTAGAGGTCTGAAGGTATCTCTGCTGAACCCTCAAATAATTCTGCCATTGACTCTTCTTTGTTCACAGTTTCTGGAGTCATGGGGTCATCTATATACTGTAATTAAAAACAGACTATTTACAATGACTGTAACATTTACACTTAATAATGACTTCACTCAAGTATTTAGCTTAATTAAAAAACTAGCAACTTTGGAATCACACCTTTTAAAAAGACAGTATTATATCCACAACTACTGTCTTCCTTTACATTCCCAGATTTCATTCTAGAGCTATTAAATTCCTGCATCATTTTAACACATCCTGATCACTCCATTATCTTAAGAGATCAATACTGTATTGTGGGATGAAGGGGATATTTGTTTCCGATTTGAGTTAATTATTGTAAAATTAGACATCCTCATACAGAGGTTTCATAACTAAACTTTTAAAACCATTCACCCCCAAAAGTAAGTGTTCTAGGCACACTGCCCTATTAAAATATGTTTTGCTTCTCTATCTGTGTGTTCTCATTTGCATATGAGGTGTGAGAGGCTTGTATGCCTGCTTGATACATCAATAATAGTTTATCTTTGATCAAGTGAAGTTACAGACATGAACAAAACTGCATGGCAATCGCTTTCAAATAGCCTATCCAAGGCTCTGGACGTAAAGAATATTTTAAGTAACTGTGATTGCTCCTAGATCCCATAATGTACTTCACACATGTCAAGTTCACCAAAGTAACAGATACTGAAGTGAAAATATCAGGGGCACATTACAGATAAATGCAGAAGAGTTTCTATTGGGATAACAAGATGACTCTCTCCTTTCCCCCTTCCCACAAAGCATAACTGATTGAGGAAAGGGTATTTGAGCCCAATACTATTAGGTATTTTGTGTAGTTTTCAACCTCGGAAATAAGACTAAACATTAACCAAAGTAAATGTTGCCTTAAGAGACTTAACAACCAAATGAAATGTGTGAACTTTGGATTCTAATTAGTACATATCTACCAACATAGGCTTCAAAAATAATCAGGAAAATGTGAATATGTTCTAGATATTAGATGATACCAAAACAATATTAGTAATTCTGATAGTTGTGGTAATGGAATCGTTATATGAATTAAAATGTCCATGAGTTTTAGAGATTTGTTATTAAGTAGGCACGTAGGAGCAAAATGGGAAGTCTGGAATTTATTCTAAAATATGTCCAAGGCAACAGTAACAATGGGAAACAGCTGATGCCAGTATGACAGGATGTTAGTTACTGAATCCAGGTGAGGGGCAAATAGGGGGTTATTACATTCTCTTCTCTACTTTCATATCTGTTCAAAATTTTCCAAGATAAAATCATTAAAAAAAAAAAGACATTGCAAGAACTACTTGCTTTTGGTTCATTACTTTTCAAGTTCTGCTTCAAAACTCACCTTTTAAGAAAAACAAAAATGCTTTTTTTAAAAAAAAAGAAAATCATTTTATTCCTTCCCAACTCCATGCTCTCTCACACTCACATGCTCTCTCAAACTTGTAATATATAATAAAGGTTTTATTTATGTAAATAACTTTTGGTACTCTTATCTTTTAATTATCTTACATGTTTTGGGGTTGTCTTTAGTCCTAGAGCCAAAAACAGAGTTTTTATTCCTAAATAACATCAATACTTAGTATTTTAAAAAAACTAAGAGGTTCTCAGGAAAAATTTCAGTAAGGCAAGAAATTTTAAGGCCGTTTGTTTAACCATCTACAAAGATAGGTCATTGGAATATTGACTTTTCTGAGACATAAAAGAATGGAGAAATGATCCAAGGAAATCTCTGGTTCTCCAAATGATATTTATAAAATAAAATTATCTAAATCTTGTTACATCTTTAGCCAGAAGAGTATTGTGATGAAAAGCAGGGGAACACCTATGAGATCTATTCTAAAATTGTTGCAATAAAGAACTCTGGATAGGGAACTCTATATGGGACAAGTTAAAGGTCTTCGATCTTCCAACGGCTCACTTCAGCTCTGCCTCCACAGGGAAATCAGGGAGGGCATGAATCACAAACACATAATTCAGAGATGCTCCGGTATTCCAGTCAATAGTTTATGCTTGAAACACACAGCTGTTTCCACTATCAATCAGCCGCTCTTTGAGAATCTACTGCGTACAAAGCACTACGGAAGGTGCAATGAAGTAGTACAAACAATTTCCCCGTGAACTAAAACTTTGCATTAAATCTCCTGATATTTTACACTCCACGTAAGATAAATTATTGAGAGTTATGCCACAGCATCCCATCAATTAACTAAATTAAGCATCTCTGTTGACAAACTGCCATTTCAATAGAAGAGTTGACCTAAATAATTTTGGCTTTCTGAATTTCTCTCAAATTCTGATATTCTGGAAAGACCCTCCCTAACTGGGGCAATGATTTGAACATTGGTTTCACAACAACCCAGAATGTTATTTGTTATCACTGAGAGGACTGTGCCATGAATATTTCTCACACTTTGCCTCTCTTAAAAAGGCATTAGATATTGGGTTTTTCAAAGGATGAATAAAAAATATTTTAAGAGCAAAAATGATGGGAAAGAACTAGAACTTAAGAAAGTAATTGGAAGGGGCCAAAGTCGACATGAGAGAAATGGAAGAGAAAAGAAGCCCACCACAACCCCTAAAGGTTTCAGACTCACTGAGTTAGTCCAGGGCTCTCAACCTCAGCTCTACTGACATTCTGTGTTAGATAATGTTTTGTTGTGGGAAGGTTAGCAGCATCCCTGGTCCCTACCCACGCGAAGCATCTCCTCAGTTGTGACAAAGAAAAATGTCTCCAGTGATCGCCAACTGGAGAGCAAACTCTCCCTTAGTTGAACACAATTGACTTAGGGAATGTCACAGTTCATCAACATGAAAGGCCTCTCATATGCTACCCAAGAATCTTTGGAATTTATGTGAAAGAATTACAGTTCTTCAGAGCTAAATTCCTAATCCATCTGTACAAACCAACCTGATTCTATGTGTAATAACCTTCATTATAGCTAATGTGATTTTATTTCTTAAAAAATCTCCATTACGTCTATCAATTTAGACTCACTGGAAGTCTACTGGATTGAATTA
This sequence comes from Mirounga angustirostris, assembly GCF_029215605.1. Classification (NCBI taxonomy): domain Eukaryota; kingdom Metazoa; phylum Chordata; class Mammalia; order Carnivora; family Phocidae; genus Mirounga; species Mirounga angustirostris. The sequence goes on from NW_026991713.1 coordinate 38,162,694, forward strand.
ATGGAACAAGTGACTTATTCTTAAGAAATGTTTCTATATTTTATTATAAACTATAACATGATTTATGCTCTCTGTTATTAAGCAGTAGTAAAAAGAAAAGTCTGCAATTAGCATATGTTTGGAAACCTAATGGATATTATTTCCTTCTGCATATTTTTGGGTGACAACCCTTAAGGCTTAATTCTTTTTCTGTTCCTAATGGTCAATAAAGTAAACTTTATCTCAAGCATTTCCAAACTACTCTTGAGTCCTGTCACCTTCATTCCATAGCAATTGGTCAAGCATTTAGCTGGCTTTCTTCTCATGTTCACCAATGACAAATATTGATATACTTGTGAAACATATCAGATGAAAAGATGTATCTGTATGAATCTCAGAAATTTGTAACACTAGGCAGCAAGATGGTGTCTTTGGGGAGAAAATGCCCCAGGATTCTACTAGAAGAACAAGTACAGGATGAGATCTGAGTGTGAAATTCAAATTAAGAGCAGTCCATAAAGAGATGAATTAAAGATTTTTCAGATTTTAGTCTCAGTGGAATGAGTTTTGCAAAGAAATTAGTTTTATTCTTTGCATTGAAAGAAGTAAGAAATGAACATCAAGGTAGAAAATAGTTCTTCTGAATTTGGATCTAATCAAATTACATATGGACTATTGTGTTCAGATGATTAAGAGGCTCAGTGACAAACTGGAAAATATACATAGGAGAGTAATCAATAATATGAAGGATCCAGAAACCATAGCTGATAAGAAACTGAGGATGTTAAGCTTTAGGGAAATCATGACCATCATCTTCAAATGATAAAAAAATAAATCACTATGTATTGTTGTTACTACTACAAAGAATAACATTTAAAACAACTATGTGTCAAATGTGGTGCTAAGTACTTTCACCCATGTGATATCACTTCATTATAGCCCAAAGAGTTAGGTATCAAGATCTCCATTTTACAGTTGTCTGTTAAAGTTCACAAAACTAGTCATAGCAGAGGTAGGATTAAAACACATTTCCCTGGTTCCAAATTCTGAGCTCATACCATGTGGGTCTAGAGAAAAGAGATGGGACAAATTGGTAAACATTAGAAGACAAATAGTTCAGTTCCAAACAGTTAAAGAACAGAGTAGTTTCTTATTCATCTGTGTATCTTCTGGACCTAACAGAGTGCCTGGAACTTTGTAGTTACTTAATAAATACATGCCTGGGACGTCATAAAGAAGAATATTTTTAAGTTCATAGAATAGGACCTGCTTTTGTGGTAGTAGATACCCTATTATCAGAGTTGATCAAATATTTTAGCAGAGGCTGGATTCCCAATCATTTATTAGGCATGTTATACATGCGATTCATATATAAATTTGGAAGTTGAAATAAAAGTCTTCAAACACTAAGATTAAATTTTCTAATATATTTTTTCAAGTATTTGTTTAAATACTGAAAGTGAAATCTTATACATGTTTCAGCATGCTCAAATAACCCCTATTTATTAAGAAATAAACAAACCATAAAAGGTCACTGGAAAAAATTTTTCAATAAGGGTGACTGACTTTCTGCAATGATACTAAGGAGTTAGATTTCTTAAATAGATACATACCTTCCCCATCTGTTCTCAATTCTTATTTAGTTACTTCTCATTAGAGAGAAGTATAAATAATATACTTAAATCTGGAAGGATTATTCTAATAGATGTGTGAAATATAAAATAGTGGACTGGGAGAGTGTGGTGGACAGTCTCTCATGTGGCCCCCCCTATTATTCCTACCTCCTATTGTTCATGCATTTGTATAATCCCCTCCTGTTGTGTGGGAACTATGATTTGCATCTAACCAATGAAATAAGGCAAAGGTGAGAGGATGTCATTCTTATGTTTACATTATACCATATAGATTCCCCTTGCTGGCATGATGAACTAAATGACCATGTTGAGAGGGGGGTGGGGGGATGGGTTAGCCCAGTGATGGGTATTCAGGAGGGCACATAGTGCATGGAGCACTGGATGTTATACAAAAACAATGAATCATGGAACACTACATCAAAAACTAATGAAGTACTGTATGGGGACAAATATAATAAAATTAAATTTTAAAATAAAAATAAAATAAATAAATAGATAGATAGATAGATAGATAGATAGATAGATAGATAGATAGATTGATAGATAGATAGATAACCGACCATGTTGGGAAAATCCTTGTGACAATTCTCCTGTGGAGGCCTCTATGAACTGGAACTAAGGCTAGTCTCCAGTCAAAAAACTGAGGCCCTCAGTTTTACAGTCAATAGGAAGTTAAATCTGCTGAAACTCTGAGTCTGGAAATGGCTTCTTCCCAGTTAAGCCACCAGACGAGAACACAGCATAGTCTGCCCTTGATTGCAGTATTACGAGACCCTAAGTAGAGAATCCATCTAAGCTATGTGGATTCCTGACCTACAGAAACTATGAGATAATAAATTAATATGAATTGTCTTGAGCTTGTGGCAAATTGTTATACAACAATGGAAAACTAAGGCAGTAAGACAACAATAGTCCAGGCAAGAGACTATGCAATCCTGAGCTGCAGTGCAGATACAGGAATGAAATATAGATGTATGCATCACCCTTTGGAGGTTAAAATAATTGGCTTAATATTGAATGACTATTGAATGCTAAGTATAACCCAAGACAGAGATAGCCCCATGGTTCTGAGCCTTTATGACACAAAGAGTAACAAGGCCATAATCTGAAAAGAGAAATATCAGGCATGTAAAAGCACCATAAGGACCTTCTCAGTGCTTAGACAATGACCTTCAGGTCAGAGAGCTGTGGTGTGCCCAGTCCAAGAAATAAAGGAACTCTAAAACTAGTTATTTGGTATCTAGGCTTCAAATTAGTCTCTCTCCAGACTTTGTTCTTCATAACTGAAACTATTAATTGTCTAGATAGACTTTCTTCTTGTGTGTTCTGTGAAAACCTTCACAGGTCTCCATCGCCATCCCCAAATCTCTGTCAAGTATCTGTTCCAAGGTGTATCCCAGCTTTGTCTCCTCCTTCTGGTCATAAACCAGGCCATTACCCCAAAAAGGATTTTTGTTTTCTTTTATGAGGGAAAATGAGTTCAGATGTGATAAACCCTGACAGAACCTCCCTACAAATGGTTGCCATTAGGAACAGAGTGTCAGAGAAAGACCAGAATAGAAAGCAAGGCAAAGGGATCATTCAGGTAGGAAGCTGTGACTGAAATTGTGTGATCATTGAAAGAAAGTGTAAGAAGAAGGCTGAAAACAGAACTGTCTGGAACACCTTTACAATGAAGGAGTTAGAAAATTACAGGAGAACTAGCCGTTTCAATTTTCATTTTACAAGACCAAAGTTTTGCAAAGTCATAGCATATGAAAGTGGAGGAAGCATGAGGCAGAAAATACTCAAAAGCTGGAAAGTGGGAGAGCAGAAAAATGGATTCTGGAGGAGACAATGAAGATGGGGACACTTAAAAATATATTACCACATTATTTGACACTTAAGAGGTCACTGGTGACTTCTAATAAGATTTCAAGAACTTAGATAATTCTTGTGAAACAGTGTGGAGGCCATACTTTGAGAAGTAGAAGAGTGAATGAAAGGTAAAAGTCCTTATCCAGTATCACGGTCAAGATGAAGGGTAATAAATGAATACACTAAACCAGAGGTTTTATCTATTATGTCCCTACTCCTCACCCTGTAAGCTGAGTATATAAGCCCTGCTTTATACCAAGTCTCCAAAAGTTGACTTGTCCAAGGTTATAGAGCTAGTAAATGGCAGAGCCAAGGCTAGGACCGAAGTCCATTTGGATTTAGAGCCTCTGCCATATCTCTCTCTCCAGATCAACTTCCTGAAAGATGAACCCAAACATCAGTCACATGGAAAAACAGAAATATCAATAATAGGCCTGATCTAATAAAGAAAGATACCATCATAGAAATAAGGAGACGTAATGTGTCCTTTCATTGAGGGAGGATAAAGAAACTAATAATATATGTCAATCAGGGTGACAGTTCTAATGCCATGATTAATAATCACAACAGGTCACAATAATTTAGCATAGCACTTACCACATACCACGTACTGTTCTAAACTCTTTTATGGACATTAACCCATTAAATCCTCATTAATACTCTTTGTTATAGGGACTCTTATAATCTCTATCTTTGAGAAGAGGAAACTGAAGATGAGAGAGGTCAGGCCAGCTTTCCTAAGATTAAACCAACCATAATGGCAAAACCAAAGTTTAAACCCAAGCATTCTGCCTCCTAGGTCCATGTTCTTAATCTCTCTATTGTAGAGCCCATTAAGTGACCAGGATATAAACCCACATTTATATGACCCCAAAGCTCACGTTCTCTTCAGTGTATCACAGGGATTACAAGCCATATAGACAGAGGCAGAATCACAAAGAAGTCTATCTAGAACATCTTAGCTTCAAGAGAAAAACAGGTGTGTCTGGCCACTCAACAGATGTCATTAACAGAAGTGGGAGATCTGTCACCTAGTCCCAAAACAGATAACTATCTAATTTAAGACCATCTCAGCTGGAGCAAAGGTTTAAGCTCTTGCCCTTTGCCTGAGTTGTCAACTAGAGTATCAGAGAAAGCATAACTCACATCTTTTACACAAAGAAAAGGAGTAAACATAGGATTGAATTTTAATCCTGCACTAGAGATGGTGAATAATTTGGAATCGTAAATCCTGGGCAGCCAGAGTGCTTTGAGTACATAGTAACATCAATTTTCAAGTATGTAAAAGAAGTGGAAGAAAGCAGAGACTAGAAATAGAGTGGACAATATGTATGGGGAAAAACAATAGCACAGCTAGAAAAAGCAGTGATTCTGGACCAAAACAGTAGAAGCCAATTGATGAACAGCCATCAGGTAGCTCTTTCAAGGCCTGTGATTGGATTCACTGGTCCTAAGTACATTTATTTTTGTATCCATACTTGAATGTGACTAATCTGGTGACTTACAGGGCCCTCACAGATGAATAGCTGGCTGGGCAAGGTGAATGAAGACAAGAAAGGGAAACCAGTGTGGCCTGTACTTCTAATAGAAACAAAGGGGAAAAAAATAAGACTTCCATTGTAAATAGAGGCAAAGACATTGTCCTCTTATATCTATGAATGGCTTAACCTCCATTATTTAGCCAGCTGCTTTCTTTCTTTCTTTTTTTTTTTTAAGATTTATTTATTTGAGAGAGAGAGAGCAAGCAGGTGGAGGGGTAGGGGGAGAGGAAGAGAGAGAACCTCAAGCAGACTCCCTCATTGCAGGGAAAGGGACATGGGCTCGCCCTCACAACTCTGAGATCATGACCTGAGCCAAAACCAAGAGTCAGACACTTAACGAACTGAGCCACCCAGGTACTGCCATTTGCTTTCTTTAATCAAACATACTTTGCTTGGTTCTTTTTTAAAATGATGTAGCTCTGAAAAAAATAGCTTCCAAAGACTGAACAGGACAAGTCATTTGTCAACAACAACTACGAAATACTGTGCCTTTCACTGGCAACTGTTCCAAATTGCAAGCAAGCCTAGAAGGAGTGTTTAAATCATAACAGGAGTTTCTAAACAATTCATTAACTGAATTACCATAATAATATTCACTTATGGAAGCACCTTTAGTTCTATTTAATTTTTCAGTTAACATTTTTATATACTGAAAAAGAATAATAGCATTTAACTAATAATGTAGGTTCTAAAATGAAATATGACCTAGCTAGATTATCAACATAGCCCAAATTTACTTCACTTTGTACCATGATGCTTGTCAAATATTTTATGTTTGAATGCTGGAAAGTCTTCCAAGTTATCAGGGCCAAATCCAAGGAGAAAAGGCTCACCACGATGTGAAATGAAAGTGAATACCTCATCTTTTCCTGTGAGCAAAGTATTTTCCAGAATTACTCCTGTCTCTGAAACTAGAACTTTGACTCGGTATTGGTTAATGATTCCATTTGGTTGTTGTGGTTTCTTCCAAGTAATTCTTATTTGTGTAGCTTCTACTTCTGCAAGTTGTAAATCAAATATTGCACCTGGAACTAAAAAAAAAAAAAAAGAATAAGGAGGGAAGAATTTAAAAGTATATTTTTAAATTTTAAAAATTCCCTAAATTCTTAGCTCACCATTTAAGATTTGTAAGAAAGTCTATTAGACTAAAACAATTTACTATTTATTAACAATTAAACATGTATAAGATTCTTTAAATATATAGATAAAGTTAAATTTCTACAGATTGTTCTAAAAAATGTAAGTAAGAAATAGGATAACATGGAGTAATTTCCTCAAATCAAAATGTCATAATATTTGTTTGAAACAAATTCATTAATCAAAATAACTTCCCAGAGAAAGCTGTTTAGGGATGATTAATGCCCAATAGAAACCCTGAAAGCTTTATAAAATTATAACAACATATCAAAAAACAATATCCAGAAGACTTTGTATGAAATGAAATGTAGTTGGTAAATTCAATGTGGTTGTCTTTCAACTTACAACATTAGATTGCTTGAAGAGTTGACTGATTTTGGTCTGCTGATTTTACAAATGAATTATGAGTCTCTAATTTCAGGTACCCTTACTCTTTTCAGTAATAAAGAGAAGCAGAAACAAACTAACAACTGGTTTACAATAAAGCACCAAGTACTTACGTAAATTCTAGTTAGAAAGTGACCAAGAGTGACATCCAGTAAACCTCCCAGTACCATAGGAGCAATAATGGATCAAGGATAAACATGCCCTGGGCTTTTGTCTACTTTTTGTTTATAGCTAGTGTGATTATGAACAGCCAATTAACCCCTCCCCTAATTTTGTTAATCTATAAAGTGGGTAAAATTATATTACTCTTATTACTATGCAAGGTTACCATAAGGAACCTTGAGTGAAATGCTCAAGAAAGAAAATAATATAACTACTTATGATCAAGATGTAGTAAAACATCAAATTTATTTCCCTAAGCTATTTCATATCATTTAGAACAGAGGCACTTCAGGGATATAATATAAATAGAGAATGACCCTTTTCCCTTTTAAGATAACAGAAAGGAATTGAAAATTAATGTCACAACTCCTGTAAATATTATTTAAAATTAGTTAACATAATTATGCTTACCTTAACCATATAGGAAACGGTATGGAGTTCTCATTCCATAGATTGAGTTTTTTTCTTTGCCTCTATGAAGTAACCACTTACAAAGCCCCCTAGATAGTGTAACAATATAAATATTTCTAAATGTTTTTAAATAGTTAATAGCTAGATGAATGAATGAGTCATTCTTGCCTAAGATTTTCATTCCTACTGCAGCCAAGATTTTCGTGTCCAGCACATAGTAACACCTGTGCTCAAAATTGAGATATAAACATGAAAGTACAACTGTAACTTGCTAATTCTTTAAATCGCCTTTTCTAAAAACATTTCAATATTTCTTTATATAGAAGGATAACTCTTCATATTGATCTCTCCACACAGAACTTCTAATCTGAAGGAAAAACAGTTTGACCTGTGAAGGGTAGAGGAAGAGTTCTAGACTAGGACCCTATAATCATTGATTCACTCCATAATTCAGCAGACTGAGCCCTCATCTTTTGGTCATTATTCTAGGCACTTGAGAATTGAGCGAGAAAAAAGATAGATAAAAACCTTTTGCACAGGTTACCTCTTGTATAAGTATATATAAAATATATATTGTCCCTAACATATATTTGTCCTTATGTTTTTATCATATTTACTAACATACATATTTTCAAAGGCAGAGCAACTTTCCAATCAACTGTGTACTATGAAAATAACACAGCCATTTAAATAGTAAAGCTCCCATTCCACCTTTCTTCTACATTTTATTTTAGAGTTGCTATGTAGACAAAGCCTTGGCCAGTATTGTATAACATAATTCATGGAAGAGATCTGGCATTTTTCCATTTAATTTGAACTTGTGTAGAACCTCAATTGAAGAAACAATTTAATGACTACATTGATCAGACTAACAGGTAAGGAAATGCTGCCTACCAAAAAAATAAGTAAAGTGTCACTTCCATTTGATATAACACATTAATCTAGTGGAATACCAAAAACTACCCAGTACAGCAAAAAAGAAAAAAAAGGTGTGTATATGTGTGTGTGTATATATATATATATATTTTTTTTTACTGTCCCTTATTTAATCAAAGAGAAGAATAAATCTTCTAATTTACAAGATATTTTTCAATATAACTTAATAAGTATTGCTCTATAACACAATGCCTTTTTAAATTACAGTTCAAGTAAAGATTAAGTGGTTCTATATTATGCTAAAAATGTATCCCAAACCTGTATAAGAACAACTGTAAAGCTATCTCTCTCTTTTTTTTTTCAATGAAAGAAGAAAAAGCTTGAGGGATAAAGGAAACGCCTCCATTTGTCCTTGTCCTTGTCCTTCGGAAGATACTTGATCTCTTACACCACAAATTCTTATGAGGAAACCAGAGAAGTATGGATTAAATCAAACTCCTTTAATATTGATACCAAATTAACTAAAGAAAATCAAATACACAAGGCAATTATTCATGGTTCAGCATCAATTCTGAGGTGTTGTCCACGGGGATTACCTAAGAATCATTCTCAAGTCAATACATCTATAAATTTTATTAATAAATGAGAAACAGAATAGACATATAAAGGATAAATAATGTTCCAAATGATTTTAAGCTTTCAAATGAAAAAGTATGAGAAAAAAATAAAATGGAAACAAATGGTACTGGGGCAAAAAAAAAAAAAATACATTAAAATAAATTTTGCCATTATGTAGGGTGCCTGGGTGGCTCAGTTGGTTGAGCATCTGACTCTTGGTTTCGGCTCAGGTCCCAAACTCAGGGCCATGATCTCAGGGTTGTGAGATCGAGCCCTGTGTTGGGCTCTGTGCTCAGTGGGGAGTCTGCTTATGGTCCTCTCTCTCTCCCTCTGCCCCTCCCCTGGCTCTTTCTCTCTCTCTCTCTCAAATAAATAAATTTTGCCATTGTCTAGCAAATTAAACTAATTTATTAAATTTTTTAAAGATTTTATTTATTTATTTGTCAGAGAGAAAGAGAGAGCACAAGCAGAGGAAGCAGCAGGTAGAGGGAGAAGAGGCTCCCTACTGAGCAAAGAGCCTGATGTGGGACTCCATTCCAGGACCCTGGGATCATGACCTGAGCTGAAGGCAGACGCTTAACCAATTGAGCCACCTAGGCGTCCCTAATTTATTAAATTTCAATTAAATTAATTTTGAAAAAAAATCTATTGACAAAAGTCATTGAGAACCCTGAAAACTTGAGTCTCTCAGTGATTTCCCTACAAAAGATTTTACTATTTGCAGAAAGTAGCAAGTTGAGGGACAAAAAGTCTTCACTTCCATAGTCTGTTTATGGAAGAATAAATATAGATTTCAACACTCTGTTTGCTTTTAAGAAATTATGTTAACGTTCTTATGAAATATTTGATACTAGTGACAGAAAAGTTCTTAGGGGATATTGAAGCAACAAAGTTTTACTTAAGATTTATTTAACCCCCCATGCAAATAATAAGAAAATGCTGGTGCCTATGTTATATACAATAGCACTGTCTCATTTTGTGATAGGCAGCTCCAGGACATTTTGTAACACTGGAAATTATTAAATTATCATTGTTTTCCAAAACCATCTCTTCTTCATACCTATGTAGAAATCTGTTCAGTAAAATATTAATGCATATATGGGAATCTTATGAAATGTATAGGAATACTGCCATAACAACATGATGTTGATTTTCACTGATGATCAAAGTAGGCTATGGACCATAACATTCTTAGTGCTAATGAAATCAGCCCCATATTACTATAGTAGCATATAACATTGTCTATAAGAGGTCAATGCAAGATTTTTCTATAAATATCTGGAGATTTGTTAGAACACCAGTTGTTCTAACATAACATAATAAAATTAAATTTAAAAAAAAGAACACCAGTTGTTTTAAAAAAATTAATTTAAAAATTGGCCCTAGTGTATTTTTAAATAAACTATAGTCTACTTTGAAATATGGAGAAGAAAATAAATTGGGTAGCCTTAATTAGAATACAAAGAACCCTGCTGTATTAATAAATGAAAAAGAATAGTCTAAAATTAAGATCTCAATTTTAAGTGAAAGTATATACTTCTAGTGAGTTATTAGATTGTTCTCATATAGTTTAAAGATCCCCTTATTGCAAAGTTTTAATTAGCAGGACTAGGACTAATTTGTGTTGTCAGAAGTTGAAAGCTACGTTTACTCTATTTGCCAGAGCATTTCACTGAAGCCCTTCCTAAGTCTGAACTACCCCAAGAGAACTCCATGGAGGAAGGTTGGCATGCAGAGATAAGGACCATGCCATTTCTGCCCTTAGTGGAGCCCACCTGCTGCCAATGGAACCCCCTGAGAGCCACCTGGGTATGGCCAGGAGGGTAGTAAGATAAAACTCAGGATAAGTTGTTTATTACATAAGGCAAAGAGAGTCATTTGTTCAAATTAATTTTGTGAGAAAAATAAGCCATGTGAAATATATTGAACAACGTCCTTAAATTTTTATTTATTATTGTGTGAATAAAGAAAAATGCAAAAATAAAGAAAGGGGGATGAACTCTTTAAATGATGTCCAAAATCAACAGCATGACATCATATGTAGCAATATATTACCTATTTCCCTATTTTTGTCAAATGCCCTACATTTGAATAATAGAATAATGACAATAAAACAATAATCTTAAATTGCAGATTCAGTTTAGGGGTGCCAAAACTGGCTTGATTTTAAGGAAGACAAAAATTCTGTATTTATTTAACTGTATAACATAAGAATAAAAACTCGTTGGTCAATCAAGTTGTTTGAGAAAATGCTATTAAAATCAAACTCAAGGACTCTAATCTGATAAGGGCCAGGTCACTCTGCTGTTTTTGGTAGCCATTCATAAAGCTGTCTAGCTTTCAAAGAAATGCTTAAGAGCATTTATTAGGTGATGGGGAGATTTAAGGTGTAATGGAAAAGACATGCAAAGCTAAGATTCTTCTGACAGAAATACAATGGAAAAATATTAATAATGAAAAAAATGAGAATATTTTTGCTTGTAAGTATACATCTCTTTCTTAATCTGTGTTTGAAATCATATACACATCAGCATTTTCATTTGAAATTGATATAAAACATAATTTTTTCATTCTTTCAACAGCAAAATATTACCAACGGTTAATTGTTTTTAGAAGGGGAGTACAAAATTCCCTAATAGTTGCTGCCCTCTAATGGTCACATACTTGAGTGATTTATCTGATGAACGTATGCCCAATCTTCAGCTGTATGTGCATGTGTGCACTTGCACACGTGTGTATTCAATTTACAAGTTACTGTATGTTAGCTATCACACAAAATTTGGAAACTTTTCCAAATGTTAATGTACTTGTAATAAAATTGTGATCTTCTCAAATAATTGCAATCCCTAAGTAAAACTGAAGACATTTTAGCAAATTTGATATGGGCCAGGAAAATATGCAGTGAGACAATGAGGGAACATTTTTTAAACATCTAAAACTGTGATGTTTAATACATGCAAACAAAAACTTTCTTTAGGAGAGCCATTGTTTTAATTATTTGGGGATGTGCTGGTAAATTTGTATTATGCACCCTCTAGGAATCCTCGCTTGCTTAAAACACCCTTTTGTTTACAAACATATTTTGTTAGAGGCATTGGGGATATATGGATTCCGCTAAACATCATTCTGTGAGAAAAATCTATTCTACATTGAATAATGTGAGTCAAATGATGTTAAAAGTGTTTATTTGTTTCCTTTGACCTCATGAGGTTTTGCCAATCTTCACTGTGAGTCACAAACAGACTAATACTACATGTACTACTTCCTAATCTTGCTTGATCTCCAGTTCCTCTATGAAGCATGCTGCGGGGTTTAATGTTCTGAGGAACGCATGTTCGGAATGCATTAGGTAGTAATTTGATAAGGAAATAGCATGAATTAAATAAATACAAACCAAATAGCTTCTAATATAATGTTTCATCAGTGCAATAAAATCCACAAGCAGAGTAAAATATCTTATGAACAAACTGAAGAAGATGTTCTTACCTTCTGGAGGAGTGAATACTGAAATATTTGATTTGGGTCCAATGCCTTCACTGGTCTCAGCTGCAACATATACATCATACACCGTAAATGGTGTTAGGTTAGTGAACTCAAACTTAAGGTCTTTTGTGCTATTATCCAAAATCCGACCTGCAAAAACCAAAAGATACCATGGATTATTTTCTCGTTAGGCATGCAATCATTCTCACATTTAAGTAGAGAGCCAAGAATAGCAATTGATGTTTGTTATTACAATTTTAAAACATTATAATTACAATTATTACAAGTTTTAAACATTTAGCTTAGTGGTACATTGATATCAGGTTAATTAAAACAATAGAAACAACATGAAAATCTAGTATTCAAAATAATTTATTAAATCATAAAGCCTTATCCAATTACCATGTTATTTTTTAACATTTTTTTAAAAAGAAAACATTAGATTCGGGCTAATATTAAAACAGTGACAGTATTTTATACATAAATTTAGTTAATTAAAATGTTAAATATTTTCATTATCTTCTATAAAAAGACATACTTAGAAAATATTTGTAGTTCAGCTTCTGAGCAAAGCTCCTTAAATAGTCCATCATCAAAATTCTCTTAATCCTCAACTTTACCTCTGAATAATTCTTTCTTCCTTTGCTGCAGCTGAAACCTGGCTCTCCCCTAAAAACACGGCTTCTATTCCCTGCAGCCACCCCAAATGATCTAATCTTTCCCACGGTCATCAAGTGATGAGGCCTTCAGGTATAGTATGCGTTCCAACCCACCTCTCTCCTTACAAAAGCTCACAGCTTTCAATCTCATGTCATGGATGGCCTCCACCAGTCCTCCTTGTTGCCGTGATTGATCTTCTAGGCCCATGGTCACTCACCCTCATTCTGGATGATTTAGTGCCTGCTTCAATGTCACTGTCTTCAGTGCTACCATCTTAATTTGTGGTGATTTCAGGATCCCTAGACTTGACTCTTAAAACAGTCCCAGCTCTCCTCAAATAATCTAATCCACCACCCTATCTCAGCCACTCCCATAGACATCACTATTACCAGTAACTGCGAATCTTCCATGATCTCAATTTTGTGCAACTCTCTCTGACCATTCCTTCTTATCTCCTGTTCACTTATTCTAGAACCCTGAAGCAACAATTCTTTAAGTTCATTGGGACCTCCGGCAGGCCTGGGTGGCTCAGTCGGTTAAGCGTCTGCCTTCAGCTCAGGTCATGATGCCAGGGTCCTGGGACTGAGCCCCGCAACAGGTTCCCTGCTCAGCGGGGAGTCTGCTACTCCCTCTCCCTCTGTTCCTGCACTCTCTCTCTCAAATAAACAAAATCTTAAAAAAAAAAAAAAAAAAACTTTAAAAAAATAAAAAATTAAAAAAAAAAGTTCATTGGGACCTCCGATCCGTTGATCTTATGAACTATTTTATTCTGCTTGGTTTGGTCCCTCACCACTTGGTTTCCACTCCTTATCCAGCCTCAATGGCACTGTCAATTATAATCACTACCTTTACATAAGCCTTCCATTCCATTGCCCTCCTCTTGTTGAAGAGAGCTGGAGAAAAACACAAATCCACTTTGATTGATATCACTTTATTCAATACCACACCTCAAAGGAGCCCTAAATTTTGCCTAGCCCTGTACTCAACTTCCGTGACCCAATCACTCTCTACTCTTCTGGTTGATTTTTTTTTCATAGAACCATAGCATCTCAGATTAGAAAAGAATTTTAGAGTTTACTTAATTGACATCCAGCAATAATATTTGAACCCCTCAAAATATCTGACAAGGGGATGTCCAGGTCCTGCTTATTCACAAAGATAGAGAACTTGCTACATTATGAAGTTGCCTATATTATTTTTAGAGAGCTCCAATTATTAGAAATGCATTCCTTGTTCTAAGCAGAGATTTGATCTAACTGAAGTCCATTGTTCTTCATAAACATATTTGCAATTAAGTAAGTCAAGGTCCTCCTGTTCAAACATTTGAAGACACGTATGTCCTCTAACACTTCTCTTCTTAGGAGTTATCTCATTCTTTCAGCTTCTCCTCATGTAAATATGGAACATGGACAATGTTTTGCCATCCGTATACTTATTTATGATTTTAAACAAAAAGTTCAAAGAACCTCACCTCCCTTAATTGCTTTTCTATTATCTGCTTCAATTGTAGGATCTTATAAAAAAGAGCAGGGTATTTTTAAGGAGTTTGATAATACTAACATATTTTGCATAATTCTTATTCCAAAAGGTAAACACAAAACTGATTGAGACTTACCTGATGGTCCATATAATTCAACTCTGTAACTAAATTTCCCTGTTACTACAGTAGGTGGGTCCCATGAAATTGAAAAGGACTTCCCTGTAATGTTGCCTGTTATATAGTTTTGTGGTGGTCCTTCGGGCACTAAAATTGTTATTAAAAAAAATGAATAAATAATATATACTTAAAATAAATGAGCATCTTATTAAATACACACAATAAAACACAAAGTCAGAAAGAAAATAAAATATCACACTATGAGCAAAGGGTTTTTTAATTTTACAAAAAAGGAAAAATGAACGAACTGAAGAATTTAAATAAGACATGCTGGATCATCAGATGAACTACTTATTTGCAACAGTTACTAATTTAATTTAATGTTGTATATGACTGCACAGGGTGTTTCATTCTCATTCCAATATTGTTCCTTGCACAGTTACATTGTCTTGATAACGCACTTATATATTGAATTCAACCAGGCCTGGGCATCTGACTTGAAAAACACTCTCCCCCTGGTGGACACAGGTAGAAGGGTCAGGGTATTAACTCGACCTACATTACCTTATTGGCAAAGATCTTCACTTTCTGCATCAATATTTGTATTTGGTTCTGAGAGGAAATTTATAACCTATAGTTAGAAGATTCTAATGTAACATTGGTAACATATAAAAAATAATGACATTTAAAAATAGTCTACTCTTCACAAATGTGTTCCTACATTTTACTTTCTTTTGACTGAAATGAAATATTCCAAATATTTTTCTCAAGCCAAAGTTCTTGTCTACTAAATTTCACTTTGTGTTATCTTTATGAAATTATTTTTTAACTGTATAAGAAGTATGGAAGGAGGAAATGGTATGATTCAAAGATGACTATTTAAATCAAGAAAAAACTTCAAACTTAATGTGATGAAATGATAAAAGCTGACAGCTATGTCATCAGAAAAAAAAATACTGCGCTTTAGGGAAATTACCCTACCAGTAATAATTTCCAGTAACCTCAAAAATTACCAATCACAAGTGAATGTCTGATACTACATATTTAATATGGTATTGTGTCAGTAACTACATAAATTTACACATATATATAATACCATAATCCCATAATTAAATATATAACACCCATAGCTAGAAATGTGTAGTCTTCAAATTTAGTAGTAATAATACCTAATTATACTCATTGAATCCTAACACCACCACCATAAGGGAGGTACTATTGCTGTATCCATTTTTCACATAGGGAAACCCAATGCAAAGCGGAGATAAGTAGGTATATTTTTTAAGTACTATTTTTGTCTAATATTGAAATGTGAATCACACGATATTTCTACCACTATAGGTGTTACTTCCACATTTGGTTATAAGAGTATCAGTGAGAGGAGGCTGTAGATGATTACAGGAGAAGGAGAAGGGCAGAGATGATTAAGAAAAATTGCTCAGATCAAAGAACAATAAAAGCTTATCATAGGATCATGGCTATTAGCTCAAGAATCCATTCTTTCAAATTTCCTTTCTCTTTTTAGTTGTTTATGTTAGTATTGTAAGAGTACTGAAATTAAAGATGCTCCAGATGATATGCCCATGATCTATTATTGAGGGGGAAACGTTATTGGAAGGGAAAGAAAGTTTTAACAAAAAGATCTACATGGAAAAAATGAAAAATTA
Source organism: Mirounga angustirostris (assembly GCF_029215605.1). Taxonomy (NCBI): domain Eukaryota; kingdom Metazoa; phylum Chordata; class Mammalia; order Carnivora; family Phocidae; genus Mirounga; species Mirounga angustirostris. The sequence goes on from NW_026991713.1 coordinate 38,178,703, forward strand.
TTATATAACTAATTTAATTCTTTTTTTTTTCTACCTACACAAAAAATGAAACCATACCTGATTCTGGTGTTCTGACAATCGTACTATCAATATAACCTGCTTCAGTTGTAACAGCAGAAACTTCAAAAAGATACGTTGTATAAGGTCTCAAATGTGTCACTACAAAACTGATAGGCTCTTTCCACACAGAGCTTATCTTACTCCTCGCCAACGTGCTTGACGAATATGTCGTACGTGATGGAGGCGTAACTCTACCAAGGGTTGGAGAAGGGCTGGTTGTACTCCATAAAAAAGATTCATTATTCTCCTAGTGAATAAAATAAATAGCAACAGAAAAATAATGTGGTATCTTTTGATGAACATGAGAAGTGTAATTCATTTATTTTTCCTTTATAGCATAAATATTATTCTTAAATTTATGTGTATGTGTATGATTCATTAAGATTTTAATATATTGTTATCTGCTCAAGCTATGGACAAATTTTCTGGAACTTAATTATACCCATTTATGTTTACAGTGTTAGAACAGAATATATTTATTGCATTCTTTATACCTTCATATTTCTTATGAATAGGACTTCAAAAGGCTTAGAATAAAGGTAAAGCAACAGCAAAATCATTAGTAAGAATTTTTAAAATTCATGTTAAAAGTGCAAGAACCAAAGAGATAAACTATCTTCCCTTTTGTGAAATTGCAAGCATAAGTCACTTTCTCACTGGTACTATCATTTTTTTCCTCATAAATAATCAAATGATAAAGCCAATAGCACATATGTGCAAGTATGTATGTTTGTGTGTGTATTAAAAATACAGCCTAATTTTAAAAAGAAGGTTTTAAGACTTCTATAACTTACAGTATTTAAAACAAAAGTAATATTGTTTGTTTTTCCATCAATAATATCACAAAGATCTTCTAGATTATTTTTGAGAGCATTATTATGGTACTTCCAGGGATTTCCCATAAATGACTAGAGTCATAACAAATTCTTCACCAAAGATATGCACAACAAAAACAATCTACTTCCACAAACATAACTTTGACTGTTGCCTTCCCTACCCCTCCTGTCATGTGGAAATATTATCTTTTTTCCCAGTGATATTCTATACTTTCCTATCAGTTCTTTTTATAAAATATCCTCCACCCAAAATACTCCCCTCACACGATCTCCCCTGTCCTTACACCAAGGCCAATCCAAGGTCCATTAACAAATGCTACTCCTTTCATGAAGTCTCTTCAGAGCTCCCTGTGAGATTTTTCTATCTCTTGAGTTCTCAAACCTTTATCTTATTCTACCTTAATACAGTCAATTGTGTATAACATGATACTATAACTGAACACTATAAGGAATCAAACAGCTAATAACCACTGTGGTTAAAAAAGTTTCCAGATACTGGAAACTTCAAGTTATAAGCTCACACCTAAAATTTCTGAGACATAGGAAATGTTCCATAATACTTACATTACATTCTGGCATTTTCCCAGTCAAAATGTCTTCTACTCTGATGGAGACATCTTTCACTACTGTCCCACTTCTGGCATGTTTCACACTAATCTTGAAGCTGGTAATTTTGCCATTTGGTTGCCTAGGTAAATACCAAATCAGGTTTACTGTTGAATAGTTAAAGGCCTCAACTGTGAGATTCACCACTTTTCCTGGAGCTGGGGAAGTGACAGAAATTGAAGGAAAGGAAAAAACACTGTTATAAAATTTAGAATGGCATTTATATAATGTTGAGATGTTATATTTCTTATGTCATATAAAATTAAATATACTCTGTTAGAAAAAAATCTACTTGGGTGAGACTTTTTGAAATATATTTAATTAATTTTGCCTAAGATAAAAAACTGGAACTTGAGCCCACAGAGTTACGTTTAAGAGGCAAATAAGTTTTACTTTAGGATTATTTGTCTAAGGGATCCATTGGTGAATTATTTCAAATAAGTCTGAAAAATATCCAATCAACAGCTATTTGTGAATATACAAACAAATTTGAATAACAAATCCTCTCCTAAAATATTCTGGAATTATGCAGATTCCTTAGATAATGAAGAAGTGGCAAACTGAAACAATTATCCAACCATTTACACCAAAAAGCACATTTCTGGAATGTACGTAAATATCTAGTGTCTAATATAAAGTGAATAGCACCCAACTGGTTGTGGTTATTATATTTTGAGTTTCATACAACCTCAAAATCAACTTTTATCAGAATTCATATACTTTATTATCAATTACTGATAAACTGCAATAACAATCTATATGCTGGGGGTACCTGGGTGGCTCAGGTGAGTGGGCATCTGCCTTTGACTCAGGTCATGATCCCAGGGTCCTAGGATGGAGCCCATGTAGGGCTCCCTGCTCATCAGGGGAGTCTGCCTCTTCCTCTGTCCCTCCCCCGACTTGTGCTCATTCTCTCTCTTTCTTTCTCTCTCTCTTAAATAAATAAAATCTTTTTTAAAAATCTATATGCTATTTTAGCTGAGATGAGATAAACATGAAGCCAGAATGAAGGAAAATTATGCCCACTAATTTCAAGGTAAGTTATGCAAAACTGACAAAGTAGAGTAAATAATCAAGATCCTTTAGAATATAGAACAAACATGACAAATCACTATTGAGAGAAATAAAAACAAAACAGGATGTCTGTGGTAAAACAAAATAAGTAATAACAGAGGTGCCTACTATTAAGATACCGAATAATTAGAGTTTAAATGCACATTGTAGGGAAGAATACCAAAATATGATTTGTATAAATGAAAGCCATATAAGTTACCTAAGGAACTTAGGTCATGGAAAAGAGGTTGTATATGAATGATATGAGTTAAACTGGAGAAACTAGGAAACTTAAGGACAGCTGCATTTTAATGGGAAAAAATAAAACAATTTGGAAGGATGATTAATCATTAATAATGGGTAGAATGATGGATAGAACTTTTTTTCTCCAAGGAAAACTCATCAAAGTAATTAATTAAAGCTTAAGAAGGACAATGACAATATAACTCTCTGACACTAAAGATTTAATATTTGAATTTCTTTTGGATGGATAAAATATAATAAAGCAAAATATTAAAATGTTAAATATATGATGCTATGAAATTATGAGTTAAAACTTTTATCATGAATCTCTTTTTAAAACTGAATATATTTGGCATATAACTGTATAAATTTAAAGTGTGGGGCGCCTGGGTGGCTCAGTCAGTTAAGCATCTGCCTTTGGCTCAGGTCATGATCCGGGAGTCCTGGGATTGAGTCCCGCATAGGGCTTCCTGTTCAGTGGAGAGTCTACTTCTCCCTCTGCCCCACCCTGCTCATGCTCTCTCTCTCTCTCAAATAAATAAAATATTTAAAAATAAAATAAAATAAATTTAAGGTATATGAGGTGTGAATTTGATACATTTCCATATTGTATTATGACTGCTATTATAGTAATATTTAGTACTATCATATTATATAATTATAATATCACATTACATAACTATAATATTGCATTGTTATCTATATTCATTATACTGTGCATCAGATCTCTATGGCTTATTTATTACTTGAGGCAAGTTTGTACCCATAAACAACATCAATCTTATTCTCCCGCCTCTATCCTCTGGTGACCACCAATTTACTCTCTTCATGAATCCCATCACTCTTCTAAATTTCTTATTTGTGTAAACTATACAAATCTTTATAAGTATGCCTGATACACACACACACACACACACACACAAATTATATACATACAAAAAAAATGCAATTTGTTTTCTAAACATTTTCAAATGAGCCTCAATAACAGTCACAGGGAACTACTCAAGTATAGAAAGATTTGAATTTATAAGGTAACCAAAACTTTATTAAATACATGATCTGAAAATGTTTAAAAAGTGACCAGAAATATTAAATACATAGAAAGTAATTAAATATGTTGGGGCACCTGGGTGGCTCAGTCAGTTAGTTAAAGCATCTGCCTTCAGCTCAGGTCATGATCCCAGTGTCCTGGGATCAGATTGAGCCCCACTCCTGGGATTGAGCTCCTCTGGAGCCCCCTGTAGAGCCCCCTGTCAGGCTCCCTGCTCAGCAGTCTGCTTCTCCCTCTTCCTCTGCCCCTCCCCCTGCTCATGATCTCTGTCTCAGATAAATGAATAAAATATTTTTTAAAAAGAAAGTAATTAAGTATGTTAAATAACACTTAGTGAAAAAATGGTATTTTTATTAACTTGCTTTAATAATTTTTGTCTCAATTAAATATTTCTGCTTTTATTTTCCACTTGTGACTTCATTATGTCTGAAGAATAAACCTGGCTCTTTTCTGTAGTTGGTAGGTCTTTCCCTACTTTAAATATTCTAGTTTCTACTACTGGCCTTTTATGTACCAAAACCCATTATTTCTTGATGTTCATAGAGTGAACTTATCCATCTTGATCCAAGTAACGGTTTGACACTGTGGTATCAAAAATTTCTGTTTATAAAGTCATTTCATCTTTCAGATAAGTGTCTTCCAACACTTTGAGGATATATCTAGACTAGTGACATGCATAAATTTGTATAGGTATGTGAAGGTGTCTACAACTTTTCAAAGTGTACACTATGCAAAGTATACATTTATTGAACCAGAAAGAAACTTCATAAATCCAATATAGAGACTTTTCCTGCATTTCTAAAGATCCATCAAGTTGAAAATGGAGGTGCATTCTATTATCTTAAAGCCAAAATAAATTCTATGTTTACCTGAAATAATGCTGCATGGGAAGTTAAGAAGTTGAGATTTTTGTGCTTGTGGATGCAACATCAGCTCAGTATGGCATAAATAGTTAACCTGTATACTCTTCCCAAGAGTATTTTTATTCATGGGAAAAGAAATTCCTTCTGATTTAACAATAAAAAATGCAGCTTATTTATTCCATTGAACTATTCCTTAAATTTGTGTTCCCTATAGCATAAATAATAAAAAGGGGTACTTGGGTGAAAATTGCAGAATACTGATACAATTAAATTTATATTTACATTATGTTTTTACCTCTTTACATTTACCAAAAAAAAAAAAGTCAATATAGGGGCAAGAGAAATTATATAATTATCCGATTTGCCCAAAAACACACAATAAATGAGAAACAGTAAGACTCCCAAGACAAAACTTTTCATGTCATTCAAAAGTTATTCCAATTAACTTCCCTAAAACTTAAAAACATAAGTAATAAATTTTTATTTTATATCCTAGTGAATATTTAATTTTGAAATGATAATTTTCCCACTTGAATTTTAGTTGTACAAATAATTTGAGAGTCAATATGCTCAAAATCAACAAGAGTAATTTAAACCTCATAAATCATTAATTTCTAATTTTAAATGAACTCCTGAATTTTCTCTAACTTCTTATGTGATAGAGCATGTTTTCATATGATTCTCTAGATAAAGTCTCAAACAGAAACTAGGCCACAAAGCTTGATGCATGTTTTTTAACATGAGCCAATACATTATCCTCTCTAGATACACAGGGCCCATTTCAATTTATCCCTTTGGCATAAAGTGGTTCACTGGAAGATTTTTATCTTTTAAATATGTAAAACATTTATAGTTGCAAAAAATTATGGAAATTCTTTTTATAACAGTTATCACTAACCTGACATATTACTTAGTAACTCATGTATCTTAGCCCACAAGAACGTAAGTTCCACAGAAAATATCTGTTGTTGAATGGAGATGCCATTATTTATTTAATCATACTGCATTTATTGGTTCTAACTTTTTGCTATTATAAGTAAATAGAGGAATTATTAAATAAATAAAAGCACCTCCAATCACTAACTTATTTTTATCACAAAGCTTATGTTCTACGAGGCTGATATATACAATAAAAAATAAGCAAATAAATATGTAACATATCAGGCTGGTCCAATGAAGAAAAATAATGTGTTAGGGCTAGAGATGGACAGGAGGAAATAGAGGCTATTTTACAAGGTGTAGTTAGGAAAGTAATGTGAGATTTGAATTAACTAGGGGAGAGAGACATGCGGATATTTAGTGAAAGAGTATTCCAGTTAGAGGAAACAGCAAGTGCAAAGGCCCTTTGATGGAAGATAGGTATGGATGGTGTATTTAGAGGGAGGGGAGAATGTTAGAGATGGATCAGAGAGGGAAAAGAACATCCAGAGTGCTATGGACCATGGGAAGGACTTTCGGTCTTATTCTGAGTAAGATAGGAGCCCTATTAGGAAGAGAGAAGCAGGGGCTCCTGGGTGGCTCAGTCATTAAGCATCTGCCTTCGGCTCAGGTCATGACCCCAGGGTCCTGGGATCGAGCCCCATATTGGGCTCCCTGCTCCGCAGGAAGCCTGCTTCTTCCTCTCCCACTCCCCCTGCTTGTGTTCCCTCTATCGCTGTGTCTCTCTCTGTCAAATAAATAAATAAAATCTTAAAAAAAAAAGGGCAGAGAGAAGCAATATGTTCTGGCTTATGTTTCAAAAGATGACATAGCTCATGTGGAGAAAGGGAACTGTAGGCAAGTAAGCTGGAAACAGGAAAACCAGTAAGGAGACTTTCAATTGTTCAGGCAAGAAGTGATAATAGATTAGACTGATTTCCAATTAGGGTGAGATTCAGGATGCATTTTGATGTAGTGCTGGTGCAATTTGCTGATAGAGTATACTATGAGAGAGAGGCATCAATGGTACCTCAGGCTCTTTCCTCTCCACCATTGAAAGAAGGGAGGTATCTTAAATTGGTTTGATAACGACTACATGTTATGGAATAATATAACTATAAGATCTATATTTCCAAAAGTCTAAAGTCATAAAAGTGTGTATGATTTGATATTAACAGGAAAAAGCAGGCTATAAACTTGCATAATTTGCATAAGGCTACTTTCATGAATAGTCACATAGACACATATTCATGGGAGAAAAAAAGGACCAACCAGGAGTGAACCAAAATGGTAACAGAGTTTTTATATGACAACGCCATGGATAATTTTTACTGTTTCTTATTTTTTCAAAGTTTTTTTAAGATAACACCTACTGCTTTCATAATCATAGAGAATAATATATAATTTTAATGAATAACTATCCAAGAAGACTCTAAAAGTAATTGAATGGCCATGCTTTTGAAGATTCTATGGATTTTAACACCATTATCTGGTTTATATGCCTATTTATTATAAATGACAAAAACTCATAATTAAGTTAAGTTGGAACAAATGATTTAGGCAAATTACCACTTTCCGCAGTTTGGAAAAGAAATGGGTCACTAAACACTCCAATACCAGCGCTGTTTTCAGCAGCAACCTAAAACAGATCAAAAGAATTATGTTCAAACTTTTTACTCTCTAATTAAACAGAATCTGAAATAATAAAATTTTGACTTGTTGATAAGTTAAATGATAAAGACACTTTTCCCTTAATTCCTGCAATACTCCCAAAGTAGAAAGCACACATGGAGCTATTCCTTATTTCCATTATCCCTAAGGGTATATTTGCAGCATAGTTTGATTCAACAGATTTCTTCAATTCCTAATGGAAATTTTAATAGACAAGTTTTATAGTCAATTAGTAGTATTAATAGTAACAGTTATTATTTATGGGCAACTTTTACATACCAGGAAATCTCCTAGAAATTTTACGTATCTCATTTTATCCACATTATCAAAGCATAAAGTGTTCTGATCAGAATTTTATAGATGAGGAAACTCGTTGAGTGAAGTCAGGTAACTTGCCTGAGTCATACAGGAATAAGTGGTAGAACCAGAATTCCATTGAAGTCATGCTTATTTCTAAAGCTCAAACTCTTTCCATTATATTCACTTCATGCCAGACACTATGACTATTTCTGTAACAAATATGAAACCATATATATGGTATCTGGCTTTAGAGTTTACAATCTAATCAGTCAAATACATACTCAAGAAAACAATTTTAAAAATAAGCTTAATCAGTTAGACTAAGTATTCTGAATTTAAAGATAGAAAAATTCTTTTTGACTCAGATAGCCTAGTCAAGTAGACTAGAATAGGCAGAGAAAATGTCATTACTGAGATCAAGACTCTTAATGCTCTTCCAAATGCCATAACTGGCGTCTGAAAACCTTAGTTTAAATTGAACTCCACCAACTCCTAAATGAGTAGTTGTAGGCAATTTACTGGTCCTATTCTAAGTCACATTTTCCTTCTCTTTAAAATGGGAATAACGATATATCTATGTCATAGAATTGTTCTAAGGACTAAATGAAATAACACATGTAAAGTACTTTTCTCCCCAGATTATGTAGATTTGATATCTACATTTGAAGATATCAAATGTACTGCACCAAATACCCTTTGGAATTCTGCAATGGCTAACATTTATTTGAACAGTGTAAAGGTAACAACAATGATTTATAAAGTGTGGGATTAAAAGAAGAATAAGGGCTTCCCAACAGGCCTGAAATAAGAGAATTCAAAGGAATAAAAATTCAAACTCCATAAAAATAGATCTAAGCAGAACTAGGTTAGCTAAATTACCTTTCTGTCTATAACAGCTTCTTATCACATTAAAATTTAATCTTTACATATTACCTTCAATAGTATATTTTAACATATATCTAAATATGGGCTGTTGACAGAAAATATGTATACTATGCCATTTTTATGTGTCAGTTAGAAAATGTCTCTTACTCTTTACCCATGTTTCTGCAATGAAATAGCCATCATGAATCTTTGGCTTTGACTTTTGCATCAGTAAAAATTTCCTTTTAACTGTTCTCATATGGGGGATCCCTACTATAGGGAAGCTCTCTAATTCTTACTGTGTGCTTTGCTTTCACAAATAGGCATGCTTCCAATAATGAAACCCCCACACCAGACAAATTCTCTCTTTCCCATCATTTCTTACCATCCAGAAAGCCATCTCAGTTATGTCTTATCACATATTTATACAGCTTTTATAGATTTTTTCTCTATATTCAATTATCTTAAAAGCTCAAAGAACATATTGATGTTATGTTGAAAATAGAAAGGATCAAAAAGATATCTATATCTTTTACTATACTCTGGAAATATCACAAATATATCTTAATTGTAAACATTTTCATACAGCCTAATTTAGGATTGCTTTTTATATGCTCTTCTTTAATTTCTAAATAAGATGTTTAATTTTGCATATTAAACATTGTAAAGAACTAAAAATTTTTATAAACACAAAGACACAATAAATGTTCAGGAAACACTACTTGAATTGAACTGAATTGAATTCATTGTTCTCTGAGAAGCTGGCTCAATAGAAACTTTCATACCATTATTCAAATTTTGATAACATACACACAAATACAACAGGATTAAGAGAAAAATAACAAAGATAACTTAAAGGTTAATGAAAAAGTAGAATATTTTTACTTATAAAGCCTAAATTATGTAATTTAAACTTGATTCATTCGTTGAAAAAGTTGCTAAGGTAAATGTTTTTAAAATAAATAAATTACATAAATACACCTAAAAATGAAAAGAGATTACAACAGTTGCTCAAATTTTAAGAGCCCAGATGGGCCCTGAGGTCATGACTCAGATGATCATTCTTCAATCACTTGGCTGTGTTCAGCTTTAAAGGCTGGTGGGAAAAAGCTCCTTCACTTTTAAAATTAATACTAAGCATTAATATGAAGTACTTAACACTTAATACTAAATATTAACAAAATATTACCTTGATTTCATATGTTGTTCCAGGATTAAGATTAGTAAGAAGAACTTCCAGACTGTCTGGCTTTGTTCTAACTTGTGTGTATTCTGTTTGCATCCATGGACAAACTTCCTTATATTTAACAATGTAAGATACAATCCTTCCATTTGAATTAGGTGGTGTATTCCAAGACAGAAGAATCCCAGCAGATCCAACTCTTTCTCCTGCTAGGAAGACTGGAGGCCCTGGTTCTATTTAAAAAAAAAAAAAAAGTTGTTAAAAGGTCAAACAATTATTGTATTTTCACAATCATAAATAAGAAAGTTTTTACAAATGTAGACTTTTGAAGTTCCCAAAGACTAATGGTGTCTCAAATGTGACTTTATCCTCCCTAGAGCTTTGCTACCAAAAGAAAAAAAAAGATTAAATGCTTTGGGGGATACCAGAAACATTCTTTTATAAGAATGTAAAAAATGGAATGCTACCACATACTACATGCCAAATACACTTTTGATGCCAGATCATTTTTAAGAGAAACTTATTTGTGCAAAGCTCACACATAAAACTAAGAAAGCAAGAACACAGTCTTACAAACTAAATAATTCTTCCCGAGCAAGTGTAGTGAGTCTATTTTCATGGCTCTGTATTATTTAAATATTACCATTAGCCACCTCTCTGATCCATTTCACAAACAAGTACAATTATCTTTACTCTCTGAAAGTCAAGAAAGCTAAAAAAAACAGTAGAACACAGGTCCTAAAGAGATCACTTTCTTATGTTTCCATTTTGCTTTAATTACTAACCTGTTTTCATGTATATAAGGCACATAATGCTAATGTAAGTATTTCCATCCAATAGATTTATACTAGCTGCAAAAACTTCATTAAAAGTACTTCATAAAAAAAGGAAACATATACTCACTTGTTACATTGGTTGTCACTGTTCTACTAACAGGTGAGCTGTATGTTGTAGCAGAAATAGAATAGATGGTTACATCATACCTAGTACCAGGAACAGCATTGGAAACATCAACCTAGAACACCAAAAACAAATAATTGCATTAAAACTCTTTCTGGAAAACAAGAAAGCTAAAACAATAAATCTATCACAACAACAAAATAAAGTAACATCTCACACAATAACTCTGCACTGTTTAAAATATTCCAAGTTCCATATTACTGTAAAATATAATAAATTTGTTCTATCACATAACTATTTACCAAGTAACAGATAATAAAAACTTATAAAACATACTGTGTTATCAAAAACTAAATCAGTATTTCAATCTCTCTTGCTTGTTGTCACAAGAAACAACTATTTAAGAGTCTTAAAAAATCTACAGCCCATTGCTTAACATTTTTAGGAGTATATATGAAATACCTGTGTCTCTGAAGTTCCAATAAAAAGTAAAAGAAAAATGATAAGAAAGCCCATCATTATTACATTTTTCAGGCAGTGGAATCACATTGATGGCTCTAGAGAGAAATGTTGCCTGCATTAATGATTTAAAGACAGATCCTCCTGGCAAGTACACAATTAATGAGCCTGGATTACTCAATAGCTCTGCCCTTTCTTTGTTAAACTATTCATGAACCCTTGGATGGCTGGCTGTAGGTTCAGGGTAAGACTTAAGAAAAAAAAAAGGCATAGACGTTGCTAAGGTAACAGTCCACCCATGCTGAAACTCACACTCATCAATTCAGCATCAGTGTTTTTGTCTTCATTTTATGCTTTTAAAAACTCTCAAAGGAGTAAGTGTTCATGGTGTATGAGTTTCATAAAGAACTTTCCTATGAGGACCAAATATAAACACAAGTTGGCTCGGCAAGTATGATAATGAAAACTATACCTGATACTCTCCACCTCCAAGATCTTTGATAGTAACAAAGCCACTGTCAGGAACAAGATCCACATGAAACCTTTCCACATGGCCAGAGGGCAGGCTCCAATACAGAGAAAAGGAATGTGTGGAAATATTGAAGGCTTTAAGTTTCTCGGGTTTTTCTGGTTCTGATATTGAAAAATAGAGGTTTGAAATAGAGTTATTCTCCTAAATATTCAAAGAAAAAATGAGAATCAATAATCTGTCAGATTTAAATATAACCACATTGTTAAAAAGCAGAGTCCTTTAAATTATCTCCGGTCACATAATGGTGTTAGGCATCTAAATCTTTAATAGTAACTAGTTTTTAAGTATAATTATCAGAAATAATATATCAATTTATGTATCTGTTTCTGGGATATTCTTTACCTGCTAAACTCTGTTGGTTGCCCAAATGGTTTTTTAAAGCTTATGCTCTAATTGAAAACTTGAATCATTTTAAGCAAATTATTTAAGTCCAAACTATTGATCCAATTACCTGGATATTTTAACCAAGCAGAAGATAATTGGAAAAAAAATATAACTAACATCTGCCAAATTTTTTTAAAGGGTGAGCATTTCTGATGAATATTTACTCAGGTGTCTCCTTAAAAGAAAAGCTTTTTTCATCTAGGAAGTGAACTACGATAGCTTTTAAACAGTAAGTACTAATTGTCCTAGCCACTTCAACCATATTTTTCTACCTTTGCTTCCACTGTTCCCAGAGTTTTGTTTATGCTGCCTGTACCTCCTTGAAGGGAGTTTTCTACATAAAGTTCTTCTGATTGGTTGCCAATGAGTCAGATTTTCACTCTGCCTTATCTTTAGTGCAGATTCCAGAAAAACAATATAGGGGGAGGAAGAGAGATTATGAAGCCAACTATGCAAAAAACATACCTGATAAAGACCAAATCTAATACCATTTCAAAAAAAAAAGGACTCTGGAATTAATTATTTAACTCTGCTTATCATTTTAAAGTCCATCTATCAGAGATGATTTCAAATGAATATAATTAAAAAAATGAAATATACATTTCCTAACAAAACTGATAGGGCACATGGCATAAAATAGAAACCTTAAGAGGTCAATTTCTCACATTTGGGCAGGTGAGAGATACTTTTAGAGTAGTCTTTCTTTATCTTCTTTGAAAAAGTCCTTTAATGCTTATAATGCTTCCCTAGTAACTGATCCAGGTATTGATCAATTAATTTCCACCATGACATTCTCAAAGATGCAACAAACAGTCTCCTGGCATCATCTCCAAACTGTCTGTGTAGGGAAAACTGCAGTCTTATAATAACTCTTTAGAATACTGTAAACCCAGGGGCACCTGGGTGGCTCAGTCGTTAAGCGTCTGCTTTCGGCTCAGGTCATGATCCCAGGGTCCCGGGATCGAGCCCTGCATTGGGCTCCCTGCTCCACGGGAAGCGTGCTTCTCTCTCTCCCATTCCCCCTGCTTGTGTTTCTGCTCTTGCTGTGTCTCTCTCTGTCAAATAAATAAATACAATCTTTAAAAAATAAAATAAAATAGAATACTGTAAACCCAAGGCAAAAAGATCAGAGGAATACCCAGTTTATATGGGTAGAATTCCTTTGTTGTGCATAGCTGCTGGCATTTTTTCCTCGATCATTCTGCACACAGACCTATGTCCTCTGTATTCCAAGCTTGAGAGAAAAGAGCTTGGTTCTTCTCACCAGCCCACATTAAAATAGGCAGAAGTCTAACATGACAAAAGTCCAACCAATTACTACTCATGCTGACTGATTTATGTGAGGGCTAATACTATGTATTTCCTCAAAGATCCTGGAAAGTAACTAATATCCATGAAATCTTAGGCAAGAAACTGGAAAAAGACCTGGATGAAACTGTGGAAGAAAAAAAAAGATAAGAAAAGTGAAGGTCTGCTTACTAGGATGGTGGTGAGATAGGATGTAGTTTCCTAGACTGTGGTTTAAGATTACACACTGAAGGACTCTTGGCTAAGGATGAAGCATGTCTCACCAAGAAGAGGAAGAATATATTTGTCTGGAAATCTGCCAATCTGATCAAAAGAGAAAGCCTGGAAGTTTCAACACAGTTTGGTAAAGACTTTTCAAAGCAGAGTGAATAGAAGCCCTGGAAATGGACAGAATTTAGTGTAACTGAGAAAGGCCAGCCTGAGTTTCTGGAATCAAGTAAGAAAGAGGAAGTCTGATGATTATGCAGGCCATAATAAAGATGTTAGCTTTTTACCCCCCTAAATACAATGGAAAACTATAGAATTTGAAAAGGAAAACAATGTGACTTTTTCGTTAATTATTATTTTAAAAGATTATTTTGAAATGGTATATGAATGGCATAAGATTTGAAGAGAAGCAAAAATGGCAATGAGAGGCCAATTAGTAGGATATTGTGGTAGTTTGGACAGAGAGAAAGGAGGCTTGTCCTTAGAAAAAGGTAGTGGAGATGGAGCAATGCTTATGTCATTATGGAAGAGGGCAGATTCCTGGATATGAGCTGGAAGATTCAATTAACTGAAAGTAAATGCCATAATAAATATATGATTTGTACCTCATGGAATGTAATCTCTCAAAAGGTGGGAAAATATGAAGCAAAAATATTACTCTCAACCAAATTGTTACTAACCAATAAAAATCAAATTGTGAGATGGATGTGTTTGGAGTTTTAAAAGAATATCACACTGTGTTCAATTTAATTAGGAATAGCAAACAGAATTCTAGGCTTAGTTACATATTTTTTTTTTAGACTAGAATTTCTCAAGCCAATCCTCAGAACCCTAAATCCTTAGAGTTTGATAGATGTTCTATGATTAAGCCACTTTGTCAATAACTTCTTTTTTAAGTTAAACAGGATTTAAATGTGATAGGCAAAGTTTATTATATACAGTGTTGGTACGTAGGAAGTATAAATTGCAGGATATCTTTATTGCAGGATATCTCAGAGACTTAAATATGCTTAACTGTCTTGTGATTCTATAAAGCAGCAGTGTCCAAAAAAATACGTGAGCCACATTAAAAAGGTAAAAATAAACATGTAAAATTAATCGAATAATACATTTTAGTTAATCCAATATATCAAAAACATCATTTTACATATAGTCAATATAACATCATTAATGAGCTAGTTCCCTGTCTTTCATACTGTCTCTGAAATCCTACGTCTTTCACACTTACAGCACAGCTGAATTTGGACTGGCCACATCTTAAAACCCAGTAGTCATAGATTGCTAATCACTACATACTGGACAGTATAGCTTTAAAGAATCTCTCAACTTTCCCCTTGGCCTTTTGGTAAATTTACCTAAACTGCATTTTGAGAACTGAAAAAAAAAAAAAAAAAAACCAAACCAGAAATATAATCCAATGATCAGTGTCTATAAAGAAAAAAAGTTCAAAAGAACTAGGAGGACCTCAAAAACAAAATTCTGGTACAAACTATGGTATATTAACCTTTAAGAAAGAGAGTAAGAAGAGATTCAAAATGGAAGAACAGGCTACATAGTGAACTCCTCAGTAGATTCCGACTCAAAAGAGTATACATACACAAAGTGAGAGCAAAATGTTACATACCTTGGAATATCCACAAAAAAGCTCCACATACTTATCAAAACACTCTCAAGAAAACAAAAGCCAGCTATTTTAAAATAAAATGAGAAGCCTTAAAAAGTTTCCATTACCACTATTATTAACTTTTATTTATACTTCCTACGTACCAACACTGTATATAATAGACTTTGCCTATCACATTTAAATCCATCCATGATTAAATCATAGGCTGGGCATAATATATACTATGATGGAGGAGATACTCATGCATAAGACAAGCAAAATTCTAACTAATGCAGACAAAGTTCATGATACCATCTACTCTGTGCTAGCACTTTCACACTGTATTTAACAGTCATAACAACTCATCACTATAAACTATTATCACTGACATTTAAAAATGAGAAAACTGAGAAACAAAGAATTTAGGCAACTTCACCAAGGTCTCAAAGCTAACAGGTGAACGGTAGAGCCAGGATTTAGACCTAGAAGCAACAGCTTCAAAACTTAAGGTTCAGGGGCACCTGGGTGGCTCAGTCGTTAGGCGTCTGCCTTCGGCTCAGATCATGATCCCAGGGTCCTGGGATCGAGCCCCGCATCGGGCTCCCTGCTCGGCGGGAAGCCTGCTTCTCCCTCTCCCACTCCCCCTGCTTGTGTTCCCTCTCTCGCTGTGTCTCTCTCTGTCAAATAAATAAAAATAAAATCTTTAAAAAAAAAAAAAAACTTAAGGTTCAATTATTATGATAACTCCACCGCTCTAACTTATTACACGAAGCGGCTTACAAATAACAGCAGATCAAGAAATTCTAAATAAATCAATACTTTATAGAGGATTTAAGCAGTAGGATGATCCATAGTTTTACTGTTAAGTCTAAGATTATTATTTGAATTGGCCCCCAATTTAAAGGGACTCCATCTAAATATGTCCTGTGTCAAGGCGACACATATTCATCAAGTGCCTAAAGCTTCCTCCTATTTCAGAAATAGGTATAAACTATTAATAAAATAAACATTCTCTAATAAGTCGGCATCTCCTTAGGTGCCACAAGAGTCTAAACAAAGAATCATTTTTTTAGTACAGGCACTGGTCATAGGCCCTGGAACTGGATTACTGGGTTTAAATCCTGGCTCTGCCACATAAATAAAATTCTAGGCAAAATCCTTAACCCCTCTGTACCTCACTGGCCGCGTCAATTTGGGGATAACCCCTCTGTACCTCACTGGCCCTCATGATCTCAGGGTCCTGGGATTGAGCCCCATGAAGGGCTCCCTGCTCAGTGGGAAGTGTGCTTCTTCCTCTCTCTCTCTGCCCCTCCCTACCACTCACGTGCTCTCTCTCTCTCAAATAAATAAATAAAATCTTTAAAAATTAAAAATTAAAAAATAAAATGTACAAAGTGTAATAGAATGTTTAAGAGCGATAAGGAGTCTCAAAGATCATGTACTCCAAGTTACACTGAAACATAAAGCCAAAGATATTAGATAACAACCAATAATAGTCAGTTAATAAGTATCAAATCCAGGAGTAAACTGGTGAATGAATTCTAAACACATTGCTTGTTTTGCATTGTCACATACATACCACATTTAGGAAAACAATAGTGTAGTTAGTCTGTAGAATGACACTCCAAAGTGCCCACATGCTAACCCATGAAACCTTTTAATATGTGATGTTACATGGCAAAAGGGGTTTTAGATGTAATTAAGATTAGGGACTTTAAAACAGAGAAATCAACCTAGATTATCCAGGTAGGCCCGATCTAAACACACAGGCCCTTAAAAGTGAAAGAGGAAGAATAGTCACATGTGACAGAAAAAAAGGTAGGAGAGAGTTTAAGCATGAGTGCAATTCAACCTTCTTTTTTGGCTTTGGAGATTGAAGAAGAGGATTACAAGCCAAGGAATGAGGCTTTCTCTAGACTGGGATCAATTCTCAGCTGACAGCTAGCAAGGAAATGGTTACCTCAGTCCTACAACTGCAAGGAACTGAATTTTGCAAACAATCTAAATGAGCAAAGAACTGGGTTTCCCCTGGAACCTCCAAAAAGAACACAACCCTCCAAATACCTTGATTTTAGACTGGTAAGATCTGTGTTGAACGTATAACCTACAGAATTAGGACATAATAAATTTTTTGTTGGTTCATGCCACTAAGCTTATGGCAACTTGTCACAACAGCAATTAGAGGCAAACACTATGTGTTAAGAGCCACATAACAAATCCGTAGACTGAGTTACCATCACATGTCTGCTTTGGATCATGTTGAATCCACAGTCTTAAAGATTACTTAAGAGCAATCTCATAAGATATTGCTGTGATCATGTTCTTTTTTCAAAAATTTAAAATATTGATAGGCTTAACAGCTTCATTTGGATTTTAAAATGATGCTTTAAATTATTCAGAATAAGATTTTGTTCTCTTCTCATATACAAACAACAAAGTCTTACAATATTGAATTGCTTATAATTCCACAAATACACCATTATTCATTTATACCTCCATAATTTTGCATAGGTTATTTCCTCTCTCTGTGAGTCCTCCTTTCCTCACACCCCACATCCCCTCTAGTCTAATTAGGAAACTCCTTATTCTTTACAGTCATTACCAGGCTCAAAGAACCTTCTCCATCCATGCCATGGAGCTAGCCATTTCTTTTTCTGTGCAACCAGAATAAGTTTGAACTTAACTTACATTACTTCACCTATTAATTTGATTTATATTGTATGTGCTTCTATGCTTTCATTCTTTACTCTCTGCACATTCTAAGATTATGCTTTTTCATGTGTATAGCACATAGTAGGACAAAAAAGGCAATGAATAAGTTTTTAGGAGGATGGATGATCCCCATGTCATCCACCTAATTTCACTAGCTGGACCTCTAATTTAATGTGACACTCAAGTGTAATATTAGCTACATTTCATGAGCACTGACCATGTACCAGAAACTGTTTTATCTGATTTGCATTTTAGATATATTATGTCAAAAATCCACAGAATATCCCAGTAAAATGAATATTTTTACCCTCTTTTTGTAAAGTTTAAATTTTCAAATTTCAAAAAAATTCACTGAATTTTCATCTTAAACAGTATGATATGCAACACAAATGTGAATTTTTAAAATATCAAAAAGAATTTGTATACCTGCAATAACTCTGATAAATGTGCCAGGTCCTTCAACATTGCCTCTCACTCTACATACTGTGATGTTATATATTCCACCAGGAGTCAGATCTGTAACTGTGTGCTCTGTAATAATTCCCCAAATAAGATATTCTTCTGCAAATGTTCTGTTTGATATACAAATCTTGTAATGAGTGAAGTTAGTCTCTGTTGGATTCCACATTAAATTTGCAGAAGTAGTATTCACAGCTTTTAATGTTAAGCCACATATCCTAGATGGTTCTATTGAAAAGGTAAATTATATATAAATTAAAATCACACATATATATGTAAAAACAAAGCAAACATGAATAATATAATTTAATCATCTATGTACTAATCCTTAAATTTATTCATGTATAACATCCTCTATGTTTAGCTCTGCAAATAGAGAAATAGGACATTATATATATTTGAGTTTCAACTTAAGTAGCTCATTAATATCCTCCCTAGTTCCCAAATGTCTTTCCTTAATCAATCATAAGTCATTAGTCATTCCTGTAGACTTGTGCCGCCTGAGTGCTTGTAACAAGAAGTATCCTTATACCATATAATCCCAGGTTTGTTAGCTACCACCTAGCAGTTAGCTAGATGTTGAATAAAAATGAAACAGAACAATGGGGTGCTTGGTGGTTCAGTCAGTTAAAGCATCTGACCCTGGATTTCAGCTCAGGTCATGATCCTAGGGTCTTGAGATAAAGCTCTATGTTGGGCTCCATGCTGGGCGTGGAGCCTGCTTAAGATTCTCTCTCTCCCTCTCCCTCTCTCTCTCCCCCACTCATGCTTGCTCTCTCTCTCTCTAAAAAAAAGAAAAAAGGAAAGAAAGAGAGGGAGAGAAGAAGGAAGGAAAAGAAAGAAAAGAGAGACAGAAAGAAAAAAACAGAATAAATAAGTTAGAGCGTAAGTAAGGGCCAGAAGTAAGGGTACTTTCGAATGTGGTTCTTCTGGTTACATCAAAGTTTTTAGCATTTCTATATTGCTGCATTTTTAATATATTTGTCGATGGAGGTAATGTTGTTTCTTGCACTACTAATTGGTTTCCACTGAGAAGGGATCCTGTACACCTCACAAACTTTCATAAGAATTATTGGTAAGGTATTATTATTCTACCCCATCCAAAATATTATGAAACTGATTTACAGTAAATTTACAAACATCAGGGAAGAGAAAAGTTCTCTGTTTATCAAACCCCTTCCTCAGTAGAAAATGAATTGTGTTTATATTATTATGGCATCTATATATAGTGTTTGTGTGTATATACAAACATATATATACATGTGTGCACACACGTATATTCCATATATGTGACATACAATACACACTTATATATATATGTTGGCTTCAGATTTTTAAGAAAAAAATCTAGGTGCTTCCCAATACATTTAGTCATACAAAGATTTTTTTGTTGTTCATATAGTTTTTGAGAATTACCTTAATCATATTTTTATGGTCATAATTATTCTTTATTATCAGGATTTATGTATTAAAATAGCTTTATGCTAAGCAAAAATACTTTAAGTTCTTACTAGACTATAAGGCAAAGAATTTATGATATAACCTTACTTGTAGCCACTTTCTTCATTACAGATACACTGTAATCTCTGCCTCTAACTGTCTTCACGTCCAACATGTAGTCCACACCTGGAGTCAAATTCTTTACTTTGGCTTTGTTGCCAAACACAATTACTTTAAATATCTTCTCCCTTCTAGATGTCATACCACAAGATATCTAGAGAAAGAGAGAGAGAAATTTATGCTTTTAATTGTTTAAAAAGAATTTACTTAGCACCAACTCTGTACCAGTCAAATTCACAGACATTAATACTGCAAGGAAGGGGTTGTGATTCTTCCTGTCTTCACCAACGAGTAATTTGGGGCCAGCTGATATTGAATAACTTAGTGAAGTTCACATAGTTAATAAGCATAGTGGACTGACCCAGAAGTTTATGCACTAAAACACCAATAGTCTCAAATTGTTTTCAAATTTCATTTATATATATACATACATACATATATACACATACATGGATATATATGTATATACAAATATATATAAATGAGATATTAAAGTATATATTTGTGTACATATGTGTGTATATATGTATACTCTCTGACTTATATGTGGATATCCACATATATGAACTGGACTTTTCATGTTGGTCACCTGAAAACAAAAAAGTATTGTATAAAATTGCTGTGTAAAATTCCACTCTCCCAACTCCATGTAAGTAGAAGACTGGAGGAGGAGAAAGCAGGAATCATTGGAGTCCCAAGTTTCTGACCTAGTGAAGAAAACCATGGCTTTTCCCTGGCTTCCCAAGGTATGGTAAACAGGGTGATTCTGCCCACACCCCACACTGCAGGTAAATGAGAGACTGACATGTTATCACTCCTGTAAATTGAGGGTGCCTACTAGAAAGAATGACACCTCCCACTTGGACATGTACTTAGCAGACTTCCTGCTCATGTTCCTGACTGATCAGAGAAAAACGAAATTGGAAAGAAAGAACATTGCAAAAAAAGAGCCATGGAGCAACCTGTACACCCACTTCTGCCCTGACAAATATGCCAACCTCCCATGAATCACAAGGAGTAGTCAGTCTTAAACAGGGAGTAGTCAGTCTTAAACCATCTTACCAATACCCCATCTAAGAAGGCTGGCCCCTGGGCAGAGACCCTGGCAGCACAAAGCAGTGGGATATCAGAAGAAAGCGTTGAGAGGAAGTGCAAAAGTTTGAGCCTGAGCTGGATCCATCATGTTAAGGAAATGGACAATGGGTACAAGCCCCAGGGTCCTCCAGAGAACTCACACATGTACCTCAGGACAGAGCCAGTATTTGGAAGACTGTTACACAGACTGGAACATGTTCAGCGTTAGTTAGAGGAGTCAAACAAAAACAAAACAGTAAGAGAGAGAACAACAAAAATAGACACCTGGAATAGGGAATGCATTCCAATTTTTATTAAATGGATGCATGATAAATGTCACACTCAATGCCAGCCCATCCTTCACTGTAACATGAGCCAATCAATTATTCATTAAAGCTCTGAGAACTGGCATTGCTTTTAGAAATTTTCAGTGGAATAACCTGATAGTTCTAATACCTTAGAGATTTATTGATTCATCAAAAGCTATAACTATCTTTACTCTTCTTCACTCTATATTCATGTTTGTAAAACAGAAAGATGTATACAAATGAAAATAATGACATGATAATTCTATAAGCTATTTAAACTTTATTATGCTTTAAAAAACAATTTTTATGTGGTAGGAATCAGAGAAACAAATTTCCTAGGTAGGCATGTTTATCACTGTCTTGTGGGAAGAGTGTTTTGTTACTGAGAAAGATAATCATGCGGTCTAGAAGCATATCACTGTTTATTGATTTATAAGGTGTCACTGACAATTACCTTGCTTGTCTGGCATATGGAAAGGCAGGAGGAGGAGTGAGGAGAATGCTGAGGACTTCCAGTACAAAAAAGGATGGTAGGAGAAAGTAGCTTGTAATAGTAGAATATAATCTTAATGGAGTACTAAATTTGAACATATGAAGAGTTACATTAAGGCATTAATGAATGGGTAGAAAGAAAAGAAATAGTCTGTAGTGATCTCACGTAAAAATATGTAAATTCTTAAAATCCAATTTGAAGGATAGAGGTTTGTTTGTTTCCCAAAGTATGTGGACTACACTTCTAATAAAAACCAATTGAAAAAAAAAATGTAATTTGGGCTTTATTTCTACTTTTAAAGCATAGTTTGAAGACCTGGGATGATTAATTTTAAATGATTAGGAAAATGATCCCAATTATGCAATTACATTGTACTAAGCAAACAGGATACTGTTGTTTAATTCATTAAAATTTAACAAATAATCTCATTGGTTGAGAAAGGCTAGGATAACCATTGGTGATACGATATAGTTGAAAAAATAATCTGAATCCTAACTATTAACATGATTTCTTAGAATAAGTTTCACTTACTAGTAGATACATAATTTACAGTCTCTGGGCGGAAAAAGTGTTCATACAAAAATAGGAAAAATTAACTCTAGGGTTATATGTTTTATCTGACAACAAATAATTTTATGGCTTCAGTTAACCCCAAAGACATTTGCCTTGAGAAATAAGAATTAGAACAGACAGACAAGGGTAAAAAAAAAAGTGAACTTTTTACAATTAACACTAAAAATGTTTAGAATTTTCACTGGAGAGCACCTACACTGAATATAAAAATTAATCAAATCATTTCAGAAAGGATAGAATTTTTAATGAATGATTTATTAGGAGGCCCCTATCATTGAATGACATTTAGAAATAAATAGAATGCTCACTCCTGACTTTGTGAACTTGCTAGTGTAGAATAACTTCTTTTCCATAAGTATGAACCCCACTAAAAGTGCATCTCAAGTTCTACCCTTTCCTGATAACTATATTCAGTATTGACATCTTTCCTCCATAATTACCCCAATCGTATATGGGAAAACACTGTTATGTAAGGTTTTACTTATTTATCATACATTTATTGAGCTTTTAATTCGGGGCAAGCATTAGGATAGGCACTAGGTATATTGTGATAAAGAGACAGAAAAGGCATCTGATTGTAGGGAAGTTACCTTCTAGTGATAGCACCTAACAACAAGCAACTCAATAAAATAAATGAATGAGATAACTCAGCTACAACAGGGGTTAAGTAGAAAGAGCAGTTTTATTTAGATTAATCAGAAAAGGAGATGAGAAGGTAATATTTAAGATTAGAATATAATAATAGGAAAAAGGCAACCAAAACTGAAAGCTGGATATCCATGCAAAATGAATGTCAAGAGAAAAACCTTGTAATGAAGATGTTTTTGGCATGCTAGAGGAACAGAAAGAGAGTCACATATGGTTTTAGCATAGTAACTAAGTAGACAGGATAGCTAGATGAAGGCCCAATCAGATGAGGTCTTGGAGACCATGGCAAGGAGTTTAGATTTTATTTGAAGGAAAATGGAAATCTACTGGAAGATGTTAAACTAATGAGAGACACTATGTTTTTAATAGCTCTCTTTCTTTCTCTGGCTGTTATATGGAAAGTAGATCGTAAGGAAATCAGGAATGGAAACAGAGACAAGCTGGGATGTGAGAAGCTTCCATCTGTCACCTAGGCTGCTGGTCTTGGTAAGAAATGATAGTGACAAGGACAAGAGAGGTGGAGGATGGAGAGAAATAGACACATTGACAATCTGTTTTAGAGGTACAAGTGGCAGAGCTAGCTGATGGGTTGAGGGAGGAGAGGATGGGAAGAATTGGGCAGTGATTTAAGGACAGTATCCTTTCCTGAGTTGGGAGAGACTGAAAGGAGCAGGGGTGGGGGTCACAAGAGAAAGGCAGAGCCTTGTAAGCCATGGCAGGAGTCTTAAAACCCAAGAATGATAGATATTTTTTACTTCTAGGAAGTGGATTAGGTGCCTATGCCTATGGCTTTAGCTAGGGAGCAGGAGAGGTCAGGGCTGGGGCATACCTACTGGTTTTACCAGGCCAGTGGGTGAATACAGGGACTACCCATGCCCCCCAGTGCTAGCAAGTTAGAGTAAAAGCACAAAAATGGCTCCTGCTAAGTCCTCTGTCAGTGGACACCATCCCAAGAGGCCACTGCCTTTCCAGCAGAAACTTTAGGATAAACAAATGAATCTCTTTCACATATAGTCTAGATGCTTTTCAAACTGCTGCTTTCAGCTGGGCCCCAGGGAGAATGTCTGTGTGAGAGCCCTTAGAGCAGTATCTCAATATTTTACAGCCTTCTTGATCCCCTAGACATAAACCCCATTGGTTTTCAAAGCCACATGTTTTGGGAGTTCATCATTCTGGTACAGGTCTTAGGGGTTGTGGTGCCTGACGTGGGGTATGAACTGTTTGCTTCTCAGGGAGAAGCTCCAGGCTTGTGATATCCCTTTCTATTGTGGGTTACTGTGGCAGGAATGGGGTTTTTCCTGCGTCTCAGCCTCTCATACCCATCTCAATATGACCGTTTTATTGTTTGTTGGAAAGGAGCTATTCATCTGGTCTTCAGGTCTTTTTCAGAAGGAATTGTTCCATCTGTAGCTATGGATTCAGTGTGTCTGTGGGAGGAGGTGAGTTCAGGATCTTCCTATGCTGCCATCTTGGACTGCCCCCTAACTTGTGTCTTTTTACTTTTTTAATGTCTCTAATAGACAATTTAAAATTACACATATGGTTCTCATTTATGGTTTCCATTATATTTCTATTGGACAGTGCTAGTCTATAACATAATTCAGAGTACATAAAAAAACAGTTGAAAGGTGTTAAGAAGGAAAATGGCAAACTTCCATTGATGTCCTATATCAACTATTTGATTTTTTCTAAGTTCACACTGAATTCTTTTAGGTCTTAAATGTGTGAGCCAATGTTTATTTTCATGCTTGGGATAGATTATACCTTCAGTTCCATTACAGTTATGAGATTCTTTTAAAGGATATAAATCTTTTTGCTTTCCCAGTGCTCATGAAAAGAAAGCCAGCAATCTAATAGTTTCAGAGGATTACTCACTAGAACAAATATTTGGTGTTCAAATGAATTTCACAGTTTGTCCATACTAATAAATGTTCTTTATATTTTGAATGCTCAGAATGCAGGGCAAAACAAAACAAGGATTTCTGTTTTGTAAAGAAACTCCTATTATGAAATTTATTACCAGAATATTCTGCATAAGTATATCACTATGAGCTTAATTCCTCTGAAAAAAAAAGGCAGAATTGATTGAAGTTGATGTCCACTAATATCATGAGAAATATGATACGTGTTTTCTTATGTTATCTGTGACATAGACTCTAGTGACCTTGTATGCCATGCAGACTCCATCATTTCACATTGGTAGAGAACTTTTAGATGGTTTGGTTTTCTGAGAACTCATTAAGAGCCAACTGGAATTTATATTGCAGTAATGGAATTGATCATACTTGGTGACTGAGACTGAAAATTTCATTTAAGATAGTTCATTTTAGGGTGCCTGGGTGGCTCAGTTGGTTAAGCGACTGCCTTCGGCTCAGGTCATGATCCTGGAGTCCCTGGATCAAGTCCCGCATCAGGCTCCCTGCTCTGCAGGGAGTCTGCTTCTCTCTCTGACCCTCCCCCCTCTCATGTGCTCTCTCTCATTCTCTCTCTCTCAAATAAATAAATAAAATCTTAAAAAAAAAAAAGATAGTTCATTTTAAAATTTGCCTTGGTTAATCAACCAGACTTTTAACACATAATGCCCTCTTTCCTTTTGATTTTAGAGGATTTAAGCTTGATCTTACCTCCTCCGGGCTTTTTTTTGAGCCATTCTAGTCACTATCCTTCTCATATCTGCAGTTCTTCTAAACTGTTAGCACCGTAAAGACAAGAATTTGCTGTTGAAGGAATAATTTTTTTTAATGCTGAATGTTGGATTTGTTGAGTGAATGAAACTGTTTCTGTTCCAGGAATCTTTCAACTCAGCCTGAAGGCATGCACTACATGCCTTTAAAATATAATAACTCCCTTTTACCTAATTTCTTCTAATCTTATATAATTAATTAAAGTACTATAATATAAAGAGTTTAACTCCATTTTTTATTTGACTATTAACAACTTTTGGATCCCCACCCCTCTTCCCAGTCTACCTTGCATCTGGGCCTCAAGATAAGAAAGGCTTAGATCATTCTGCCTGTGAGAGCAGGAAATTTTCAAACCTCATAGCTTCTATTCCTCCAGGAAGCCCCTGCTCCAGCTCTATCCTCTAATCAGAGTAAACACCAAAAGTCAACCTCTCTTCCTTTCTATTTGCTCCCCTCCTCATTGGATCCTTATATGAGCCTATCCCCTTCTGGGAATCCTCAATTTGTTGTGAATACTAATGACTGTTGTTGTGTCATTTGCCTTGGCATCCAAAGAAATTCCTGGTGGGCAATCATGTCTGCTTCTAAGCAGACATCAAAACAAGTATGTGGTAAACATCTGAAACTAATATAATGTTGTGTGTCAACTGTACACAAATTAAAAATTTTTTAAAAACAAATATATTGTATAAAGGCTGTGACAAAGACATAAACATAAAGTTGCATGGATCACAGAAGAGAAAAAATAATTATTTTAGAAATAGCTGGGGAAGCCATCCCCCAAAATATGGTGACAGTAAAAAATAGGCCAATAAACAATTCAGAGAGAAACAACTTACAGGGATGAGTCTCAAAGAGGTGTGTACTACTGAGGAAAGAAAGAGTAAGATGTTTAATGTATTTACAATATGAGCCTGAAATTTAAGATGAGTGCAGGGAAAAGAAACGAGATGATGTTTCAATAGCTTTAGAAGGATTGTCCTGGGGGTCAGCTTGATCCTTGGAGAACAAGGGAGCCAAGAATGATGGTAAGAGCCTGAACAGAGGAAAAGAAAAAGGAAATGGAAAGGAAAAAAAGAATTTTCCCAATAATTCTTAGTTGGAATCATCAGGATTCAGTAAGCAAGTGCATATGGACATGAAAGAAAAAGGAGTCAAAGATTATACAAACTTTCTAGTATGGGAGACTGATAACTGGTGTTCAAGGGAGCTTCCACAGAAAGAATATATCTGAGCAGTGCCTTAAAGAACTGTCAAAGAAAAATGGGAAAGAATGTATTCTGGTTAAAAGAACATGACTAAGGAATAGAATCAGGAAAACATAAAATATGTGGATAATGGTAGGCAATATAATTCTGCTGAAATATGGAATCTAGAGAAAATAGATTAAGATAGGTTGTTAGAGTCTGACTCTGAAGATCACACTAAGTAATGTGCACATTAGATGGACAGTGGGGAACCACTGAAAGACTCTATATTTTATACAAGCCCATTATCTTGTTTCTCTTATTGACCTTAATTGTCAAGAAATTCATACTCAACTATAAAACCCAGATATACTAATCTGTTCGTATCAAGTATCTGGTAATTTTATTGCTCTGGTTCCTTTTAGATTGCACTGATTTTATAAATTATTAAATTTGTATTATTTTTTATTTATAGGAAACATCTTTTGCTGTATTTGCCCTAAATCTAATGATTGTTTTTATAACCCTATCCCCCACAGACCTGTGGCCACCATTTTTTACATGATTTGGGACCTATAAGCACAGTTAACTGGAACTGTACTAAGTATCTAATCCAATTTGGAATAATCACAGTCCTTCCCATGGGAATTTAAGGAGAATCTGTCTCTCTGTGGCTGGTAATGCACCATTTGTACTCGGAAGTTGTATACAGCATTCTTTCCCTCACCACACGGATTGTTTAGCAAAGAAAATTGGTCATTAGAAAAAAAAAATAAGGCAGATGAGTAGAAGTAGACAGAAAAGAAAATAATCCCTGGATTCTCCATAGCCACAAAATATCTGATTGTAGGTCTTCCTAACACCCAGTTATAGCCTTTTCCTTGGTCTCCATGAAGCACTCCTGTATTAATAAAACATTTTTTTCTTTATGGTTTAAACTATTTCAGGTTGTTTTCTATTATTTGTAACTCAAATTACCATCTCCTACTGCTATGAAAGTATGGAAAAGTTTACTCTGTAAACCATACAATGTAGGATGCAGGGTGGATATATTTCTTCATGTGATGCCAGGTTACATTATTAATGGCAAAAGACAACAAAAAAATACATGCTTACTACAAATAAAAATAGATACAGTTGAAAAGTGGCTTCTCCATATATCTTACTCTCCTACTCTATTGGCCAGAAGTCTCCACTCAACTAAATCTCTAGGATGAGGTTGAAAGGGAGCCTATGACACATCACTCAGCTTTAACAGCTCAAATTTTTGTTCTGGCCAGTGCTGTCACCTAAGCATTACTCTCTGGCACCATCATCCCTTTATTCACTTCCTTGTACTATGTGTGCACATGTCTACCTCTGTTGAAAACCAAACTCTTTTAAAGTATTCAGCTTTGATTCATATTTGAACACTTCCCGTGATGAACCTTGTACTTTTAAAGCAGTAAATAGAAAACTTACTTTGGAGGAAAATCTTATGTTAAAAGTAGAATAGTTTCTAAAACCATTATGCAAAAGAAAGGATAAAAACAAAGAGTGAAATAAAGACCCCACTAAACATCAGGGTTGTATGATAGCAGCGCTGTTCTTTACCTGAAACTTTTCAAAGCCTCCTTGTGGAAATTTCCAAGACAAATATATTGTGTTTTCTTCCTGCCCCAAAATCATCAAATCTGATGGTGGGTGTGGATCTATGGGCAATGAAATAAGGGCAATGAAATAAGACATTGGAATGATATCTTTTTTAAAAAATCTATAAAGAACTTATCAAACTCAACACCCAAAAAACAAAAAAATCCAGATAAGAAATGAGCAGAAGACATGAACAGACATTTCTCCAAAGAAGACATCCAAATGGCCAACAGACACATGAAAAATGCTCAACATCACTCGGCATCAGGGAAATACAAATCAAAACCACAATGAGATATCACCTCACATTGGTCAGAATGGCTAAAATTAACATCTCAGGAAATAACAGATATTGGCGAGGATGCAGAGAAAGAGGAATCCTCTTACACTTGGTGGGAATGCAAACTGGTGCAGTCACTCTGAGTAACAGTATGGAGGTTCCTCAAAAAGTTAAAAATAGAGCTACCCTATGGCCCAGCAATTGCACTACTAGGTATTTATCCAAAGGATTAAAACATAGTGGTTTGAAGGGGCACCTGCACCCCAATGCTTATAACAGCAATGTCCACAATAGCCAAGCTATGGAAAGAGCCCAGGTGTCATAAACAGATGAATGGATAAAGAAGATGTGGTATGTGTATATATATATATATATATATATATAGGAATATTACTCTGCCATCAAAAAGAATGAAATCTTGCCATTTGCGACGATGTGGATGGAACTAGAGGGTATTATGCTGAGTGAAATAAGTCAGTCAGAGAAAGACAAATACCATATGATTTCACTCATGTGTGGAATTTAAGAAACAAAACAGATGAACATAGGAGAAGAGAAGGAAAAATGAAATAAGATGAAAATAGAGAGGGAAGCAAACCAAAAGAGACACTGAACTCTAGGAATCAAACTGAGGGTTGCTGGAGGGAAGGTAGGTGGAGGGAAAGGGTAACTGGGTGATGGGCATTAAGGAGGGTCCTTGAGGTAATGAGCACTGGGTGTTATATGCAACTGATGAATCATTTAATTCAATCCCTGAAACTAATAATACGGTATATGTTAACTAAACTGAATTTAAATAAATGTTAAAAAAAAAAAAAGAAGGCCCTTGACTGTCACACTATGGAAAAGCCCTAGGATACAGAGGTTTTTCCAGTCCAATTTAGCACTATGTGATCTTGTGCAAGCTAACTACCCTGAATCTCAGTCTCCCCAACTCTGCAATGGAAGGGAAAAAAGAATTTTCTAGAAAGCCTCTTCCCATAATAAAATTATATAAATTATGGATTTTAACATTTCTTTTTTCTTATAGCAGAACTCAGTATGAAGTTACTACAATTGGGATTTTTAACTTACAATTTTATGCACTGCATAAAGAGATTGATCTATCCTCCTTGCTGTAAGTTCACAAACTCCTTTTCCCTTTAAATGTTATATCTGAGAAGGTTCTTGAATCTAAGTCTTCAAATTGATAACATGACTCTATTTCTAATTTATATTAAAAAGTGACATTGCATTGCTTTTTTTAACTGAGGGAAACAAAACATTAATATTTTATTGGAATAATTTCATCTCTAAAATTCAAATTTAGCATGAGATTTTTTTGTCCCTACTTACATATTGATTTAAGTTTATTTGAATTTAGCTCAGTGGTAGAATTAAACCTGAGTCACTGATTCACTATCTTTTTTATTTTTCTGTGGTGCATATACCCTTCTAACTGGAATTAATTTACTATGCTTCCAAATTCCCATAATATATTTTAGCTTCATTTTATACATTTATTAATAGTCCATCTACCTCCAAATGGAGTTGAGGTGGCTTGCAGAAAAGGGAGGTACAGAAAGATAAAAAATTATTAATATATACAGTAGAAGATAAAAGTCAAATAGTAAAGTAGAAAAGATTGGGGGGGGGGGAGTTACTAGCCTTGTCTTGGAAAACACAGCCAAAGCAACATCATGAAATATGAAAGTAGAAATGAAGATCTTGAAGTCCAAACAGAATCAGGATTTGTACAAAGTCACAGAGCCAAGAATGGGTAGTGTCCTTCCTATGACAGACATAGTAGCCTTTCTAGTGAAGCACAGTGGTTACAAGGCAAAATTTGATGTCAGGAAAACCCAAGGTCAAATCTTTGTTATCTTGTATAAGCTACAAGAATTCTCCAAGCATCAGTTTCCCCATTTATAAAAAATGTAACAACATGCATCTCATTATGATCGATAGAATAAAAGCTGTCATTCAGAATTAAGTGATAAAAAGCATAGAAAATACTAAGCAAAGTCTCTACAACAAGCACCAATTTGATGATGATGACAATGACAGTGATGGTAACAGTGATAATCGCACAGCTCAGATCAAAGCAGCAAAGAAACTTGCACTGGTAACAAATTTCCAAGATGTCCATCGACAGATGAATGGATAAAGAAGATGTGGTATATATATACAATGGAATATTATGCAGCCACCAAAAGGAATGAGATCTTGCCATTTGCAATGACGTGGATGGAACTGGAGGGTATTATGTTGAGTGAAATAAGTCAAACAGAGAAAGACATGTATCATATGACCTCACTGATATGAGGAATTCTTAATCTCAGGAAACAAACTGAGGGGTGCTGGAGTGGTGGGGGGTGGGAGGGATGGGGTGGCTGGGTGATAGACATTGGGGAGAGTATGTGCTCTGGTAAGCGCTGTGAATTGTGCAAGACTGTTGAATCACAGATCTGTACCTCTGAAACAAATAATGCAATATATGTTAAGAAAAAAAAAAAAGAAGAAGAAGAAGGTAGCAGGAGGGGAAGAATGAAGCGGGGGAAATCGGAGGGGTAGACGAACCATGAGAGACGATGGACTCTGAAGAACTGAGGGTTCTAGAGGGGAGGGGGGTGGGAGGATGGGTTAGCCTGGTGGTGGGTATTGAGGAGGGCACATTCTGCATGGAGCACTGGGTGTTATGCACAAACAATGAATCATGGAACACTGCATCTAAAACTAATGATGTAATGTATGGGGATTAACATAACAATAAAAAAATCTTTAAAGCAATAATACAGGGGGAATATGGAATTAAAAAAAACAAATTTTAAATAAAATTTATAAAAATGAAGCTGTTTCTCATCTATTTCTGCTATTTCTTAGGATGGTCTTTGTGAGAGGCAGCCGAGTTCATATCAGTTTTGGAGTTTGATAACTGGGTTAAAAATCTCACCTTCCCCCAAAAAAAATCTCACCTTCCATGATGAGGAATGAACACCTCTGAGCCTTAACCTACATTGGAGGTGGCCTGGGTAGATCCAATATGGTGACTTAAGCACCTAACACCATGCTCGTGAATCATAAGTGCTCAAATGTTTCAGTGTATTTTCCAGGAATTGATTTGACTGTTGCTCATCTTCCAGTGCTTTCTATTCCTCCACATTGCAAATTCTGAGATTAAGCCTCCTCTCACACTGACAGGGCACTGGTACCTGCATGTGACTGGGCCCCACAAGTGAAAGGGCTTTTTGGAACACTGCACATGTTCAGGGCAGGCATACATGGAAGTGATGCTAACAAGGTCAGAAGAGGCCAACTGAACCCAAATAATGCAATTAAAAAGACAGTGCCGGGGCACGTGGGTGGCTCGGTTGGTTAAGCATCTGCCTTCGGCTCGGGTCATGATCCCGGGGTCCTGAGATTGAGCCCCGTGTCAGGCTCCCTGCTCAGCAAGGAGCCTGCTTCTCCCCTTCCCTCTGCCTGCTGCTCCCCCTGCTTGTGCTCTCTCTGCCGAATAAATAAATTATTTTTTAAAAAATAAGTAAATAAATAAAAAGTACCACTTATTTTTTCATACTCCAGGTTTTGTTTTGTGTTTCATAAAATGTTAAATATAGTCAAAATATTAGAAAAAATATTGAGTATTTCATGACAATAATAGCTTGAGGTTTAGAGTACTTTGCACTTGCACAAAGAGCTTTGTGCTTGAATCTTAGTAACAAGATTTTGTACCTAGGCAGGAATAATTATTCTCATTTTCTAAGTGAAAACTTAATAGTTTTGCCCAAGGTCACATAATTAATAAGTGATGGAGACAGGAATATAACTCAGGCGTTCTCCAAATAAATGTAGTGCTCCTTCTCTTCAAGCATGCCATAAACCACTTCCATTTTCATTCAATTTTAATTAGATATTGGCTTAAACACAACCATTTCCATTATTTTTTACCCATGAAAAGTCAATTAAATATAAAATAAACTTACAAGTGCTAACCATGAGGACAGTAGGATGGCTTCTCTTCAGTCCCTTGGTAGTTATAATGCTAATTAAAAAGTCAGTCCCTGAAGAAAGGCTATTAAATATGAAGGTCCTACACATTAAAAAAAAAATCACATATTAAAACAGCTCAGAAACATTTGGAAAACTCCCATTTTCTCACACTGTCTACAGAAAGAATTTTATATTTAAGTCTCGCGGTATTTTTACTGCCTATCATGGAAACAATCTTCTATTGTTAAGCACAAATAGTTAATGAGAAATCATAGCTTCTTACACAGAGTAATTCAATTAAGTCAAAAAGTGTGTATTGTATATACAAGCATGAGATATACTGAATTGATTTAAAATTATTTATTTGCAGAAAGAATTTGTTACTGTGTATCTGATTGATTCAGTTATTCTAATCACACTGTAGTCCGAAAAGTTGTCTTACAGTTCAGTTTTCTAATTTCTGTTTATATTAAGCCACTAATATAGCTTTTCAAAAATATATATAAAATGTTAATCTCGTGTTCCATGTAACTTGACACAATTTCTTTTCAATATTTTCATACCTTTTTGTGGAAGGCAGGATTTCCTCTTTCATTAAGCTTTCGCTGGATATTAAAATAATGTATCCATCCAGAAGACTTCTAGCTGAAGGCCAGCTAACAGTTATTGCATTGGAGTTTCTACTATGGTTCATAAATTCAACTGCACTTGGGGCTATATCATAAAACATACACATAAAATAACATTTTCTACCTCACAAAGCACCTGCTCTGAAACAGCCTTGAAACACTCTCAAGATTTGTTTTACTTTCTGCAAACTCTGGGGGTAAGCAAGACATTCCTTTTATTCTTCCTGGTACATACGAAAAGTTAAAAGTCAAAAAAGAAAAAAAAAACAAAAAACAGCAACAATCACTTTAAACTTTAAAATAGAGCCAATATGTATTATTGTAGTACTGTAACCAATATTTCCCTTGCCTCAAAAATGTAGGGAGAGATTATATCTTGGTCCTGTGCAACCACTGAAGAGGAGCAGAATATGCCACCCCAAAATATTCCTCTTTGCCGTAAGGATTATTTTGAGCTGGTTATTTTTAAGAAACAGCAGACAGGAGAAAACTCTGAAAACTGAGTAAAAGTTACCCTTTGTAAAAGACATTTACATTTATAAGGGAAATCTCCATTCATAAGAGTGTCTCCCTCTACAAGGCAGAGAAGTCTGACTAAATCTCTAGAAACTCTTATCAATGGAGCAGACAGACCTAAATCTGCATAACAACCTTACATTTGTTTACTGTGCTCTTTCTGGTAGCCTCCCATAACTGACTCCCTTACCCCCTCCCTCACCCTCAACATTTTCTTTTGTCTTCAGCTGGAGATGGTATTTAAGGTAGTGGTTTAGGCCATTTCAGGTAGTTACTCAGATTCCCTGGGTCTCTCCCATGTACGCAGGGAAGTACACATGTTATTAAATTTCTGTTTATTTCTCTCCTGTTGATCTGTCTTAGAGGGGTTGGGGGTGGGGTCTCAGTCAAGGACCTAGAAGGGCAGAGAGAAAATTATTTTTCTTCCCAACACCACAAATCTCAGAAATATTTAATGATTTTTCGGACTCATTCTAATTAAATACCAAATAGTAACAAGGTTAATCAGTAGGAAAGTTCATTGAAATCTAAATATGAAATGCTTCCCTGTTTCCTATGGAAAAAAAGCTAAATGAAATAGTGTACAGTATGTATTTTGTTTCGTCTCTAAAATTCTTCCATGTATAAGAAAGGAACAAAACTGCCAAAATATTCTTTCCCAATTCCATTCTGTGTTATTATAGTAAAGGAATACCAGACATGACCAGTTTCTAAATACATAAATCAATGTTCCCATAATATCAGTGTCAAGAATCACTAAAATAGGGGCGCCTGGGTGGCTCAGTTGGTTAAGCGACTGCCTTCGGCTCAGGTCATGATCCTGGAGTCCCGGATCGAGTCCCGCATCGGGCTCCCTGCTCTGCAGGGAGTCTGCTCCTCCCTCTGACCCTCCCCCCTCTCATGTGCTCTCTGTCTCTCTCATTCTCTCTGTCTCAAATAAATAAATAAAATCTTAAAAAAAAAAAAGACTCACTAAAATAGCTATTTTAGTAGAAGAGTTGAAAATTTTAGGAGTGCCAGGGTGGCTAAGTCGGTTAAGCATCTGCCTTGGGCTCAGGTCATGGTCCCAGGGTCATCGGGCTCCCTGCTTAGCGGGAAGCCTGCTTCTCCCTCTCCCACTCCCCTTACTTGTGTTCCCTCTCTCGCTGTGTGTCTCTCTCTCAAATACATAAATAAAATCTTTAAAAAAAAATTTTTACTTCATCTAGATATGAAAATGTATACATTTTACATACATCCTTCCCAATCATCCCTTATTTCATGTGACTAGCATGGAATAATCGCCATCTGCCATGGGGAGTAAGTTGCTAACACTGGGGAAATGTCACTTCATTGTCTGCTTAACTGAACAATGAAGAAATTAAATCGCAAATGGAAAATCTGGCCAGACCCCAGGCAATTAGCCACTCTCCTGCCTGGCAATACATATACAAAAGAGGTTATTTTAACCCATATAAGGGGAAACAGAAAGAGAGACAAGAGATGACAACTGCCTGCCCATAAAGAAAATCTGGAAAGAATAAACTATTTACTAAATCTTCCCTAAAGAATGAAATAAATATCTGACCATTGAATAATACCTAAAGTGCTTACACAGGCTATACCTGTCTGTATTTCTTTGATATTAGGAATGCTGTCTTTAAAACCTTCTTTTTCAGTGCGAATTGAAAAAGTGTACACCGTGGCAGGATCCAGGTTAGAGAACGTTGCTGCTTCTGCAACTACCTTCTGGACCTATCAATCCAAAAGAATAAATTAGCACATGTTCATTTTAAAAATGTTCCACAATTCAACACAACCAAATAAGCATGGGGTTATTTAGTTTCACTACTATCTAATGTAAGGATGCAGTAATATTGGATTCAGCATGAAAGACTCAAGTTTAATGCCTCCAAGAGCGGCCTGTAATGTACCATGAAAGCAGGAGTACAGTTCATGCATGTGATTTCATAATGCTGAAAATTCCCATCAGCGCGATTCCAGAGAACTTCTATGGAAGAGTCTGTCACTTTGCCCTCATGGATATTTGATGGTGCTTCCAGACCTACCCAAAACACACAACACATTTAAATTCTTCTTGTATGTTTTCTAATTGGGTTTTTCTTTTAATTTATCCCTTTAAAGGGAAAAAAAACCACAATGTGAATAAAGAACAATAAAGCTTATTAATCAACCATCTCTATATTCTAAGTTAAAATAGTTTATACATCCATGACAGTTCATTAAATATAATAATCAGTTGCAATACTCAGAGTCATTGCAAACACCATAACAAGCAGCTAATTTTGGTTTTGCAGCAAAAACTACATAGCAGCAAATTCACGGTTACAAATTGCATAATATTCAAAAGAAGAAAAAGAGATTAAAGCTTTCTGAATCTATTACCATAGCTAAAAAGACAACAGAGAGAAAAATGTGAAGTCCAGACAAGGGAGTAAAAGAATCCTCTTTGTATCAGATATTGGCAAAAGCTAAAATGAAATTTTATCTGATGAGTTTTAATGGTTATATTTTCCATTTTAAAGACCCCATTCAGCATACAGAAAAAGAAATTTTCAGAAAAATTTAAAAAATTGAAGCTTTAGATTATCATCTTATATATTGATATATTTTGCCACTTACATCACAAAATTGATATATCTAGATGATCAAGTACTAATTATTTTTAAAGACAAGAACTGTCAAATATAACGCTGCCCATAATGATTTATAATATAAGGAAGAGACAGAAAATACAGATATGATAATAAAAAGTATATAAAAATTACAAACAAAAATAAAATATAAACATATACTGAGCTGATTATGAATATGCTAAAGTACTGTTATAATAATGTGATTGGTGATACCAGTTTGGGAGTATTTTATGAAAACTTGAGTTTAAACAGTAATGGAAAGATTACAATTCGAGAGGAAGAAGACGCATAGTGGTATAATAATATATGTGTAGATTTAAAGACCAAAAGAGCAAAACATGAAGAACCTGGATATGTTATAGTCAAAATCATAATATTTTTAAGACTACATATGATTTTTGTATGGCATTTATTACTCTGTGCCATTCATTTCTATATCTACTGGGTCAATATCTTAGATAAATTTCATGTGTCTCAAATGTTCAAAATGAGTATTTGTAGAATTTGTGAGTGGCTTAAAGAAAAGATAAATCAAAATTGATATGAAATTCAAAATGTAAGTACTGGTATGAACAAATATAATACATACTAATTTTAAATATTCAAAGTAGTAGGGAAAATATATACTAGTTCTTTCCAGACAAAGGGCAGCATGGAGAGAGCAAACACATGCTAAGATTATGTGCTTTGAGAGACACTATTAAGTGTCTCTAGACTCAAAAAATATAACCTAGTTCTTATAATCTGCCTAAAATTATTCACATTCCTCACTCTTGAAATAAGTCATTGTAAATTCTGATTAATATGCACATACATTTTTTGTTAATGGATAGATTTAAAAAATTCATGACTTCTCAATTTTACATAAAGTTAGCTCTTTCTCTATACTCGAGCAATGAAAGATCAGGCTCAGTAGTAAGGCTTTTGCGATTATGAAAATAACTGCATTGAAGTGAATGTAGCCTACTACTATGAAATGGTACACAAAATCAAAATCAAGAAAAAACTTATATAAGTCCCCAAATACTTACATGTTTTTACAGCAGGTACATAATACATATTACTTAATTTAGTCCCACTGATGATGGAAACAAAAAAATTGTATTCTGTGCCTGGGATTAAATTGCCAACAATTATTTTATTGCCATGTTTCAAAGGCTTAGTAACATTTGGCCCTCCTTCAATTACAATATGTATGCCATCAAACACTCCAAGATCAGGCATTTGAACAAATAAAATTACAGAGGTACTATGACTTTCATATGGGATGACAATTTGGACTGGTTTGGGCTCTGAAAAATAAAAAGAGAGATTTATAATTAGTGGGTTTTTTTAAATTTCAAATACATTTCTATTTTGTCTGGCATGTTCTAGAATATGCAAAAATACTAAATGCCTGTGCAAACTTATGTTTACTATGTCATTATTAGACAGAAAAATAAGGTGGACATTCTGAGAGAGTGTATGTACATATATATTGGAAGCACCTGATTAACTTTCATTTTTTGATTCTCAGTAGTAGTCTCCAAAACCTAAGAATCTGAGATTTTCCGATTTTTTTTAACCTTTTTATCTATTTATTAAGCCAATGCTTTTGAAAACCTATATACTAGGAGAAGTGCTTAAATAAAGTAAATAATGCCAGATTCCTGCACTCAGAGTTCCCAATCTCAAGAAAGAGATACACAAATCACTTACTAGAATCCCAAATGGATAGAGCTGAGCTGATAACATGAACAAAAAGCTGTTGAGAAGAGAGGAAGAAAACAATTCTAGCAGAGATCATTGGAGAAGGCTTCCAGAATCTAAGATGTTTTATCTGAATCCTAAAGGGTAGTACAAGTTTACCAGAAAGAGCGTGTGGTGGGGTGAGGTGGTAAGGAGGGAATTCCAGACAAAGAGAAAACCATGGAAACCAAAAAGGACATCATCATCATCATCATCATCATCATCATCATCATTGTGTATTCAGGGAATATCAAGTTCTTTCTGCTGTTAACTAGCAGGGCAAATTACTAATCACTAGTCTTTGATAATTAGTTACTAATCTTTGGCAAGTTACTAAGTCACTCTGTGCCTTGGTTTACTAATCCCTAAAATGAAAGGAGACTAGTATCTACTTTGAAAGGTCATTGTGACAATTCAATGAGAGCTGTATTTATATACAAAGAGCTTAGTTCCCGGCACATGCCAGGCTCTCAGGGTGGTTAAAGCCTGGGGTATGTGAGGAACAGGGATCAGGCGTGGAAGGCCACCTCTGAGGCTGGATGCTGTCTGCAAGGGGCTTTGCATGCCATGCTAAGGACGTCAGACTTTATCCTGCAGGCACAGGGATTTTGAACAGACATTTCATTTCATTTTTAGGAGCACAGTCCTGGCAACAGTTTAGAGGAAGGGTTCGCTTACATTTCACACTCTCGCTGACCTCTACGTAAGAGCTTTCTTGTACTGTAATCCTCTACTGTATCATTTAGAGCAGATTTGAAATTTTAGATCATTTCTATTCACATTATTTTTTTCCTCAGGTCAATTTTAATTTCAACTCTATTTGTGGATTATTGAAATACTATAGGGTATATCCTTAGATCTGTCTTTCTTCTAAGTAGATATCTTCTTCTAAGATATACATTCTGAGGAAATATTCTTTCTTCCAGAGAATAATTGGACAGACTTTGCTTTTCAGTTTTCTTTGTGACATCTGGTTTGATGCAATGGAACTTGTTCTAAGTCAATGATACTGTATTTGATAATGTGATTCCGCCAGTTTACCCAGAGCCAGTACTGTGTAAAAGGATTTAAACACATACCTATAATTAGCATTCTAGAACATAAAATCTGTGCCATATCTCCATCAATTCATTCATTTGTAACATATAACTTTCTTGCCTTTTTCAGTCTGGGTAGTTATGAGGAAATGTTCAATATATTAACCATAACAAATACCATATGGTATACTACTGGGTTTCAAAGCACTTTTTCCATGTTTTTCTTTTTCCAGTTATATTAACTTCCCCTTTTCTGTCATCACTGTTTTTTGTGGGTTTCTTCTTTAAATCCCTTACAGCTCTCTTCAGTTACAAAGCTCTTACATTAAGTATGGTTTTTCTAAGGCTAGTATGACATCCTACAAGTATCCAATCCATTTAAATGTGTGGGCAATAATCTGGAAGTTTCTAAATCTGCCTTGGGCAGAAATTAAATATCTGGAGATTGGAAATAAGTGGCCAATATAGTCATGGAAACAGTTCACTTCTGCCGTGTTCCTAGGTGCTGAAGATATTTTCTAAGGAAAGACAATGCTTTAAATAGGCATTATCTAATTTAGTTTCTAAAAGCGTATAGAGTCTGTGACATTCTCTATAGTGGGTAAATGTGGGTTTTTTTAATCAGTTCCACTTGTTCAGGGAAATGGGACCAATGGCATCAATAAATGACATATTAAGGCAGATGGACAAAAAGGCCGGAAAAGTGTACAACAGGACAAAGTTCTTTCTTCTCTTCAAACCTGTATTCTGAACCTCTGGAAACTCAAATGAGAGAAAGCATAGCCTATAAATAAATAAATAAATAAATAAATAAATAAATAAATAAATAAATAGTATTGCCATATTCTGGAGACTTCTTGGTGTCTCCACTTTCGTGACTGTGACCTTTATCCTTACTCATTTTCCTGAAAAAGATTTTTCAAAAGAAATGATAGCACTGGGGGCTGTGCGAGGTTTTTTCAATATAAGATAAATGGAACAAGGCTAAACTCAAAGGCTTTTATTATAGGCAAGAAAGAATGAGGTCTCAGAGATTTCCAGTCTATCTTAAAATTTATTCTTCTATACTGAGAGGGAAAAAAGGAGACTCAAATACCAGCTCTCCTTCCCTCAGGAAAAGGAGTACAGTTAATTCTCCAACAATGAGAGACTACATAGACAAATGACTTTAATGTGGTTGAAACACTAGGGATGCTCTTCACTCCACAAAGCCATCAGTCCAGTCCTACTGAGAAATAAAAATCATCACAACAATAAACATTCTCATAGTGCTTGCTTGGTGTCTGAGCCCTTAAATTTTATTAATTTCATACAGTAGATAAGATTATTATCATTCCCATTTTAGAGAGAAGGAAGCAGAGAGTCATTAAAGGTTGAGGGACTTCCCAGTGGATATAAGCTGATAATCGCGGAGTTGGAATTCCAACTGAGGCAATCCAGTTCCAAGGTCTGTGCTCCTAAGCACTGCCTTCTCCCAAAGGTCACATGTTACAGTTCAGGTGCATCACAATAATAACTGGAAATCAAGTTTTGCTAGTTATTTTCAGGATAATTAGAGACATGGACAAATATGTTTCGAAAGGAAAAGGAAAGTCAATGAACACGTAAGTTTTATTTTCTTCTACATGTCTACAAAAGGTCATTAAAAGGTAAATGTCCCTCTATGCTTAACTGTCTCGAAGTCTATGGAAGAAAGAGAAATAGGACATGGTAAATAATAATTATCAACAAACGTTTGTTGAATGAATGCATACAGAGAATTAATTTCTATTTATGCACTTTGGGATAGGTTAATATTTATCATCTGAGACAAATAAAAATGATGAATGATAAATAATCTGATGATGCCAGTTGTGTTTACCAAGGTTAAGAACTGAATAGAAAGGCCAATAGAATTATAAGAAATAGTGATATGCTTGAAGGAACTAAAGATAACTCACCAGAAAGGAAGAAACTATAGAAACCAGGAACACCTAATGGCTATTTCCAAACAACTGATGTCCTTTCATGTGAATCAGGGAGTAGATCTGCTCTGTCTGTGATACTTCCAGAAAACAGACATGGCCTTATAATAGAGGAAAATTACAGGTGTGCATTACAAAATAATGAGAGGCTCTATGCTAGGAATTGGGTATCAGGTAAGGCATTGGCAAGATCTCTGTCCTAACTTCAAACCCCCAAATTCTATCATTTTTCCTAGGATTTATATATGTTAATCATGTTTCAGCTTCCATGCTGGAGAGCAGTTTTACAAATGTGTTCGAGTTAAACAGAGTCAAGGACTGTGCTTATACCTGGAGATACAAGGCTGAGTAAGATTTCAAAGAAGCTCACCTTCTAGAAAGAGAGATAAAATTTTTATATTTTAGATGGCAGAGAGGTTGAAATCTGCTGAGTTCCCTGGACTCAAAGGAAAAATAGGACTTTTGAGCTGGAAGTCAATTTAAAAATGTATTCAATGATCTAAATTTTGAGAGAGAAAACTTAGGCACCAAGACACTGTGGGGACACTCTAACCTCATACTGCTAATCATTGGTTACAGTTCATTTGCCATCTATGAATTTTAATTTTAGTACTTCCATTCTGCCAATAAAAATTTTGGGCTGTTTGATGGTCATGAAATAATTCTTTTTAGGAATATCTTTTTTTCAGGTGTTTTCTTTTTTCCTAACTTTTTCCTATGATAATTATCTTCAGGCACATTTTCTCAGAAGTTTAAGTATGAAAGTGCTATACACAAATTTAGTTTTAGTATTTTTTTTTAATTATGTTCAGTTAGCCAGCATATAGTACATCATTAGTTTTTGATGT
This sequence comes from Mirounga angustirostris, assembly GCF_029215605.1. NCBI lineage: Eukaryota > Metazoa > Chordata > Mammalia > Carnivora > Phocidae > Mirounga > Mirounga angustirostris. The sequence continues at coordinate 38,220,681 of NW_026991713.1, forward strand.
AGCGTTCAGTGATTCATTAGTTTTAGTCTTTGGAGGACAAAATGAGAAGATTCGATGTTGGTTAAGTGTGGACACTACTGGTACATAGTTTTTTGGACCAAGGCATTTTTTCCATCAGGCTGCTCTACTGTTAGCCAAAAAGGCCTGTGAGGTCCAATGTTCTTTCCTTCCTCAGAGTTACCTCTTTCTACCCAAATTAGGTAGAAGTCAAAACCCCCTTCCTTTATTCCTCACATGCACTCCATCACCAAAGCTCAGACTTCCTACTTTCATACTATAAAATACATCTATTACTTTCCATCTGCACTTTCCCATCCTTGTCCACCATAATCTTTTGCCTAAATTCCATGACACTCTTACCCAGTTGTCCTACTCCCATCCCTGGCCCTTTACAAATCATTCTTTGCACATAGTCAGGGGGAAATTTTTGTAACATAGATCACACCATCCCTCTCCTTCATAAAACCCTCAATGGATTCCCACTGCCCTTAAAACAAACTCAAAAGCACAGCCTACAAGCTCTATGTGATCTAACCCCTGAATACCTCTCCAATATCATTTCATATTCCCCTTATCCCTCTTCATTAAACACCACATGTTCCAGCCTTTTTGGTCTCAGATATACCAATCTTTTCCCTGTTTTATAGCCTTTGTGCCTTTATGGTAAGTGTTCATGCCTAAAGTACCCTTCCTCCACCTGATTGCACTGTGGCTCCTTCTCATCCATTAGTGCCTTCAAATGCAACTCCCATTACAGTCTATCTACACTTGAACCACCCACCCCTCTTCAGTTACTCTGTATCACATCACGTTGCTTTTTTCCCTCCTAATGTTTAGCACAATTTATAAATAGCCATAAATATTATTTACTTTTCATTTTTTTTCTTTCTTCCTCCTTAATAGATTGTCAATGATTACCTATCGGGTGAATTAAACTTATTTGAGAAAAAACATAGAGATTTGTTGTTGGTTTGGTCCTAAACCTCTTAAATACTGTCAATATTTTATTTCAGTGTGCTACAATAGCTTGTCTTTGTTTTGATCATTAATAATTACAAACATTCATATCGTGATTATGTCAGGCACTGTTCTGAGTCCCTACCTTTATTAAATCAGCTATTCTCCGGAAAATCCATAAAACATATACCATTATTTTCTCACACTTTACAAATGGGTAAATTGAGGCATAATTAGTTTGAGTACATAGTCCAGGGCCACTCAACTAGTTGGGCCCAGATTCAAAGCTAGCTGGTATGGCTTTAGGGTCAAGTTTCTAATTGTAAACAATGCTGCCTTTATTCATGCATTAAGCATTCTCAGGAGAAGAGGAATGCAAACCACTCCAGGTCCTGGACTACCATTCGATAAGCACACCAACAATCTACTTAAAAAGGTAAAACCTACTACCAGAAGGGTGTGTCAGTGAATATTTCACAACACCCCCAAATCAGCAGATATCTGTTATGAATGAAAAATATTTGATTCTCACTTAGAGTTTGTTGAATAGTTACCAGCTCACTCAAGTTCCCATTCATCACTGTTGCCATTCCAATGTCATATGTCATCCCAGGGGTTAAATTATCAATCTTGAATCTATTAGCATCCCTTACAAAAAGCTTCATGACTTCTCTTGTATCTGATGAGGGTTTGATTTGAATGTAGACCTCATGGCCATCTGGTGGGGATTCCCACTGAAGAATCATACTGTCCTCTCCGACATCTTCAGGTTTTGCATGAACCTTCTGAGGAGGACTAATACCTTCAAGAAACAGATAAATAGGTAACACTTATCTTAGTTTATTGTTAGCATTACTCTTGCTCTGGAGTAAAAATGTCTTAATCCAATATTACTTCATGTTTAAAGTAAATTTAGCAAATCCCTACAGCACCATGACTTGAAATGGACTCAATTTTAGAGAAAAATATGTCTTGTTATTACTATGCAAGATTTGTCAATAAGATTAAGCACATTACACATCAAGGAAAACTAGAGTGTTCGGCAGATTCTTTAGGTTTTTAAGAGTTCCATCAGAATAATGTCCCCATTGCCAAGATTATTCATTTTTTCATCAAAGGTGCATGGGAACCTACTATGTACCAGGTAGCCACCTAGGCATGTAGAATGCTTCAACAAAAAATAACAAAGGTCACTACCTTATGCAGTTTATATTGTAATAGGTGGAAAGACACAATAAACAATCATATAATAAATGTGTATATTATATAGTACTTTAGATATGATAAGGTTAAGGAAAAAAAGAAAAAGTAAGCTAAGGTTAGAGAGGCCAGGAATGAAGTGGCTGTAGGGAGGAAGCTGTGGTATTAAATAGGGAATTCACTTCCTATCAACATAATAGAACACCACGTTTTAAGTTCTCAGGAAAATATCACTCTGTGTCAGACCCATAATCTGTTCATCCTATACAACTTCACACAATTGTACTTGGTCTGACTTTAGGCATTGGCATTAATTATGTATGTAAAACTATCAGAGAATGCTAGAATAATCCAATTAGACAAACTGCCCACAAGATTCCAGGGTGAGACAACTTCAGATCTTTGTTCCTGTATAACCGCTAAACTTACAAACACTTCAGTGGAGGACTTAGATGAAATCTACTGAATGCCACACATAAGTAGAAATTGAGGAAAAGATGAGATTTAGTAAGTCTGTGATAGCCCTATTATTACTCACAGAAATTTCTGTGCATGCATGTGTATTTTTATGGGAGAGGGTCCATTAATTTTTCCACATTCTCAAAAGACTTTGCGACCCCCCAAAAGTTAAATTTTACTGAATAAAATATACTCCTTAATATATATGAAGGCTCTTCATGTTCTGTGCCTAGTTTACATTTTCTAGATTCTCTACATGCTCCCGTACTCCAGCCTTGCCAAACTAGTTGCAATTTGCTAATGTTCAAATGTCAGTCCCTTCTAAAAGCCGTGTCTGGTTTTCCTAGATACCTCTTCTTTGGTCCTCTCTGCCTGTGCACTTGCTGTTTGCCCTACTTACAGCATCCTCTTGCCTCCCCACTGCCTCCTGGCTAACTCCTACTCTTCCTCATGAAGCAGTTCATGACTCCACCAGAAGACTTCTGGGTTAACTGATCCCTCTCTACGCTCCCATAGTCCCCAGAGCAGAACCCCTATAATTGCAACTATAATGCAGTATTATCACTGTTTTTTAACTTACTTGTCTCACTCTATTTGCACATAAGCCCTTTAAAGGCAGAGGCCAGGTTTTATTCATCTTTGCATCTCTAGTACCTATTACGGCTCCTGATACTAGAAAAATAATTTATTGAGTGAATAATGAATGAAAAAAGGATATTGCCTTAACCTTAAGAGAGTAAAGGAGCACTGGATTACTAATTCCTACATATGCACTGCTGTGTCACCTTACAGTTAATATACAGAGCAAATGACCCAAAAATTAAAAGTGCAGACACACAAGTACCTTAATCCTGTCCCTCTAGTAAACAGGTACATGCCATAAAATATTTTAATTTGACTTCAAAATGAACAAATCTGTGATAAATCCTCCTAGTCTCTCTGTCAGTTAAAAATGGAAGCATCTTACAGAGAAGAGATCTATGGTTACCTGAGAGGATCTGTGTTGGAGAGTGGGCAAAAGGGGTGAAGGGGGCCAAGGGTAGCATGATGGATGGTAAAAAGAATTTTGAGTGATCACTTTGCAGTGTATACAGATGTTGAATTATAATGTTGTGCACATGAAACATATATAATTTAAAAAAAAGAAAAAGAAAAGAAAGCGTCTTCGTAAGTGTAAAAGAGTCAACCAAGAATTTATCCATTGAAAGGTGCTTTGTCTGCGCTCAAGGAAGAGAAAACATGGCTATCTACTATTCATTTGGAAAAATACTTTTGCTTAGGATTTACAACACTGAATACATGTATGTTAAGCACTGGCATTTAGTTCTCATTAAATAGTACCTTTTGTTGTTCTTATTTTCAAAGTATCCCAAGTATTCCCAGTGAGTAAGAGAACACTAATTAATCTATGGCTGTGCACATTTTTCATTTCTCCTACCTCAGCTCTAGCGTGTTTAAATTTTAGCTGGTATGATTTGATTGGGATTTCAGCCAAAGAACTTTGCATATAGGCATGTTAAATACACATGCACCAACAATACACATATTATACACAGGAATATACTCCAAAACATGTTTAGCTATGCATTGTTTCATACAATACTTTTATCTTTTAAAAAAACATTGACTTATACTTAAGGGGTAAATATATTGCTTAATTAAAAGATTACTTTAGTGATTACGCTCAAGACAAGAATTCAAAATTGGCATATGGAGGTGAATGATTAGAAATGCAATTGTCCAAAGTCCTGGGATGATACTGCCCCCTAGAGGTCAACTCATCACACTGTGTAAGAAAATGAATTTGAGTAAAACTGAGTGAATATGCAGACCAATTTGTTGGATCTAGTGTTGTTAAAAAGAACTGGATGAACTTATCTTCATGTTTCATGATAACTTATTTCCCAGCCAAGGCTATTATAAGAAAGATGTCTTCTAGGAACTCTGGTAGGAACAACGCAGATGTTTAAAGAGTTCATGCAAATCTAAACGAATTTAGTATAGAATCTATGCTAAATTTTGATTCAACACTCAAACAAATGTTTAGCTGTGAGTATTCATACCGATGAAGGATCAACATAATTAATTTTCAGCAAATAAATTTCAAAATATGAAGTTTACATTTTTTATTAAAAAGCAAAATTGTGCCTGTGCTTACCTGTAACGGCTGAAATAGGTCTCTCAGAGCAGCTTAAAGTTCCTCTTTCTGCTACACTGAATAGATATATCAGATAATGATGGAAAGATTTCAGATCTCCGATTTTCATCGATGTGTTGAGTTTTTCAACAAGCACCTCTTCTGATTTATTGTTTTCCACATCCAAAATAGTCACAAGGTAATGGTGAAAAGATGTAAGATCTGGAGGATTCCAGTGTAAAAATATTTCTGTTGGGGTCACATGAGTAACTGTGATATTTTGAGCTGATAATGGGCCTAGGAGATTTTAAAAGATCAGAAAAATACATTATATTAGTGACAGAGTCTGGCAGAGTACTCTCTCACCTCTCAGTACTTCCATAGTAGTCTAGTTTGGAGAGAAAAGGAAAACGATTTGAGTCCTGGCTTTTCCACTGTATGTCTCTACTCCCTGAGTAAATTATTTACACTCCCTGAGCCTCCATTGTTTTGACTGTAAAGTGGGAATTATAGTAGTAGCTATCTTGGAGAATTATTAAGAAGATTAAATGAGATAAGGAATGGAGAGCACTCAGCAAAGTGTTTGACCCACGTTATTGGTTCAATCATTATTTTTATAACAAAACCACCAAAAATGGCACTTCTGGCATTCTATGATCACATCTTCCATGGCTTTTACCTTCTGTGTCTTGTCACACTAGAGAGCAGGGACTTCCTATTCCTTATTCTTCATTCCTGTCATCACTAGACCTTGGGCATTCATCCTCTTGCAGAAATCTTTCCCCACTCCAAACCATTTCATCCAATCCCAGTCAGTGGTTTTCCTAATTCATCCTTCCAGGTTAATTTTCTTTAAAAAGCACCTTGCACATTATCAGCTTCAAACCGGTATCTGTCCTTATCCTTCACACACACACACACACACACACAAGTACACACATTCCTCTTCTTTCTTTACAAGCAATAGTTCAAGAGTTAAAATAAGACCATCTGGGTTCCTGTGTGGCTTAACAAAGTGTGTTGCTCTGGTCAGTTTACTTAACCTTTCTGAAGCTCAGTTTTTTCATTTCTATATAGCTACTCCCAGGGTTGAGGTATGACCTTTGTGAGATTATGCATTAAAAGTGTTTTGTAAAAGGTAAAGCAAGTCTTAGAAACTGCAGTCTTAGTGGATTTCCAATGCTTCTAAGGTCAAGTCCAACCATCTGAGACTCACGTCCCTGGCACTCCCAAATCTGGTACCACTTCACCACTCCAACTGATTTTACTGTCATGCCTGAGGAAATTTTTTCCAGTTAACCTACACTATTCTTTTTCCACAAGCTCCTGTCTCCAAACTTTTGCTCACAACATGCTTTTCTTCCTTCAAGTTTAATCTAAGCCTCTCCTTTCCATGAGTCTTCCCATCACCCATCTTCTGAATTCTAGAAAGCATTTATTAAATGTACCACTTAGTGATTGAGAATTTAGACTCATATTTTCCTACACTTTGCTATCTCATTTGCTTTTACTTTTACTCCTTACTAATTCTCTTCATTATAAGCCTCCCCAAATCCATAATGCATGTCTATCTCCTGCTCTTAGCACATATCAAACTATAGAAATGATCCCTGAAAGTATAGTCTTTCTTAGCACATATCAAAACTTAAGTTCCACAAAAATGTATTGATTATCCACTGTGGGCAACAGTCTAGTCGGTGTTGTTAAGACAAGTAAGATAGGGCGCCTGGGTGGCTCAGTTGGTTAAGCGACTGCCTTCGGCTCAGGTCATGATCCTGGAGTCCCTGGATCGAGTCCCGCATCGGGCTCCCTGCTTGGCAGGGAGTCTGCTTCTCCCTCTGGCCCTCCCCCTTCTCATGTGCTCTCTCTCATTCTCTCTCTCTCAAATAAATAAATAAAATCTTTAAAAAAAAAAAAAAAAAGACAAGTAAGATATAGTTCCTGCCCTCATGGGTTTATAGTTTAACAGGAAAGCCAAAGACAAACGGATTCATCATAATTTAAAATGATTAAAGATTTAGGTATGCCGAGAGTGTTACGAGAAAATACCAGACCCTCAGGAAATATCTGCTAATTATGATATTCAATAATTCAAAACTTTCAGAGGTTTTATAACTTACGTGTTTCAACAAAGAATACTGAACTTAACATAGTTTTTGTCTCCCATTCGTTTATTGCAAAGAGTAAAAATCTGTAAATTTGGCCAGGAAACAATTGGGTAATTGTTTTTTCTGTAGTATTTGGGGATATGCTTTCAAAATATTGTTCTTCTGTATAATCTAAATAATACTTAATGATAATTTTATATCCCAGTTTTAGCCACTTATTCAAATTATTCCAAGCATTCAAATTATGCCAACCAAATACAACTTCAGTTGTTCCAACATCCTTTATATAGATCAAAAGGTTTTCCTGCAGAGAAGGTGCTGAAAAAAACATAGAGGAGGATTATTGTAATTAGAAATCATAATTCTATCTTTAAAATAATAAAAGTGAGATACATGGTATAAGAATATTAATTAAAATAATTACATTCATATTTGCAAATATATGGCAATGGAACAGAGCAGAAAAATCTTGTAAAGAAATAGTTTGATCCAGTTGCATTTTGCTGTAAAATGTAGCAATCTGTTTCATTCTTGGGTAGCAGTGGAAAAGAAAAGATTTCATTCTTCTCAAGGCCAAAAGATGATCCATCTGTCCATGTGAGATGACCTTCTTTCTGAAATAAGATGTAAAAATTAAGCCAATTTGAAGGAGAAGTGTCATATCTTCAAATATATGTATCCTTCATGAGTTATTCTGAGTTGGAGACAGAGTTCACTTTTATTCACCCGTTAGTCATATGTCTTCAAGAAAATTGCTGAATCTCACATTAAGCTTTTATTTTCTCATGCATAAAATGGATATAATAATAGAACCTACATCCTAAATTAATTAAAGAGGCAGTGCATGTAAAGGCTCAACACAATGCCAAGTACAGACCCACTATTCATTACCGATTAGTTATTTCAAGTCACCAAATAAGTCATATGCATATGCATCAGGGGAGGTTGCTGATACCTTCCTACTAAGGGATGCCACTGGTGAGTATCACCAACCTCAATTCTCACAGGTAAGAGATATTAAAACAATCCGTTCCAATTCCACCTAACAGAATGGAGGAATACTGTTTCCCCCAAAAATCCGCTTGATTGCATATATGACACTGCAGCTTTGAAAACAGACAGAGGCTTGAGGCAGCACACATAAGTGCTTAGGGCAAAAAGCACTGGTCAGACAGACACAGATTCAAAGCCTGGCAGGGCCATCTGTTAGCAGTGTGACCAGGATTTTTCTGAGCTCCATTTTCCTTATCTATAAATGAGAATAATGATAGTGCCTCCCTCATAAAGTTGTTGTGAGATCTAAATGAGAGATACCTGTATAAACTTTCCAGACTGGAATACAGAACTATTAATCTTTCATTCACTACGTTCCTGCTGAGTGCCAGGCCCTAACTAGAAGCTGGGGACGCAATGATGAATAAGACACAGTCTTTATCCTCAAAGTCCAGCAACAAACTCACACTTATTCAGCATGAGTGAATGGGGTGATTGTTTTCTCAACCCGTCATAGGGATTATAACCCAAGAGGTGACTTTGATGCTAACCTCAAGAGACCAGCTTCCCACAGAAGTTATAGAGTATAATGGTTGAGAGCAGACTCTGATGCATGTCCACAAGGGCAAGTTAACTTCCCTGTGCTCCAATTTCCTCATATGTCACACAAGTGAAGCACATAGCATGGTGCTCAGCCCTTAGGAGACACTACAGGACTCGGCTACTAGTATAAAGGAAGTTTTTCTTAGTAGTTACTTTGACATTTCATTTACCTCCTAAATTATGTTTAAGTATCATAAAAGCAGAGACTGTATCTTAGACCCCTTTGAATAATTCACAGCAACCATCATGACACCTTGGGAATCCTCACTTTGGCTGTCATGACCATATGACCTGAACCTTAGAGCAGAAACCAGTAACCAGATCTACTAGAAGACAGTTTATAACAATCATGCTAACAGCAGGAAACAACCATATATACACTAACTGGTCTACTTGAAAAGGGACTGGCATGCTGGGAGGCAAGCTTGTGAGATGTCTGAGATCAATTGTGGTTTGAGGAATCTATTAGAACTTCATTCCCTGCCCGTGAAAAGCTAAAGGAAGCTCAAAAAGAGAATGATGAAAATGCAATTAAAGACTGTCAGTAAGGGGCGCCTGAGTGGCTCAGTCAGTTAAGCGTCCGACTCTTGGTTCCATCTCAGGGTCATGAAATCGTGAGATCGAGCCTCGAGTTGGGCTTCACACTCAGTGTGGAGTCTGCTTAAGACTCTCTCTTCCTCTGCCCCTCCCCCACCCATCTCTCTCAAATAAATTTAAAAAAATTTAAAAAAGAGAAAAGAACTGTCAATAGTCTTCCCCAAGCTGATGCAAAGTTCCACAGAAAAAATGGTATCAAACTGATTTGCCTTGGGTCACTACAGGTCAGGCTATCCCATAGAGAACAGATTTATTTTTGAGTGGCAGGAATTTTTTTTTTTAAAGATTTTATTTATTTGACAGAGAGAGATACAGCGAGAGAGGGAACACAAGCAGGGGGAGTGGGAGAGGGAGAAGCAGGCTTCCCGCGGAGCAGGGAGCCTGATGCGGGGCTCGATCCCAGGACCCTGGGACCATGACCTGAACTGAAGGGAGACACTTAACGACTGAGCCACCCAGCTGCCCGAGTGGCAGGAAATTTTTATGAAATGGATCATCAAGAAGAAAATACAGACTAGGCAGAGATAACTGTGCTAGGTGTTGGGTGTTCCTACAAAAAGCTGACCAAAATGAAATTTCATGAGATATTCCATAGTGATAGGAATGTTGGAGAAAATGTCACACATTCCTTATTTCACTGGTATTGAATAGAAAATCTTCAGATCTTTCTATAACTCTTTTAGTAAAATTAACTTTCATAAACCTGGATATTTGAAATAAAAGAAATAAAATGAACAAAATTTCTATATTCCATATTTTCAGGTTCACATTACTATGTTGTTCACAGAGGTGAGAAATAGAGGAAGTGGAGCAGGTTGGTGGGAAGGAGAGGACAGTCTGGGCAATGCTGAAGCATCTATGGAAAATTCCAAAAGAGATAATCAGAAGAAAATTAGATAGGGGCACCTGGATGGCTCAGTCGGTTAAATGTCTGCCTTCGGCTCAGGTCATAATCCCAAGGTCCTGGGATTGAGCCCCTGCATCGGGCTCCCACTCAGCCTGGAACCTGCTTCTCTCTCTCTCTCTGCCTGCCACTCCCCCTGCTTGTGTGCTCTGTGCTCTCTCTCTCTCTCTCTCTCTCTCTCTGTCAAATAAAAAAAATCCTAAAAGAAAAGAAGAAAATTGGATGTCTGGAGCTCATAAGAGAAAAGTGAGCTAGCTAAATATTTAAGAACAATTGGGCTAGGTGGTAAATAAGTGAAGAAATAGATGAGATCACCTACATTTCATACAGGTCTGAGGAAGACCAAAATTAAAGCAAAATTATGGAAAGATATAGATGCCTACAAAGAGATTGAAGGGGGTGGGAAGAGATGAATAGGCAGAGAACAGAGGATTTTTAGGGTGATGAAAATATTCTGCATGATACCATAATAATGAATGTATGTCATTATACATTTGTCCAAACCCATAGAATGTACAGCACCAAGAGTGAAGCATAATGTAAACTATGAACTTTGGGTGATTACGATGTTGTCAGTGTAGGTTCCTCGGTTGTAACAACTGTACCACTCTGGTGGGGGATACTGATAAGGGGGGAAGCTATTTATGTGTGGAGAAAGGGGATATGTGGGAAATCTCTGGTACCTCCCCTCAATTTTGTTATGAACCAAAACTGCTCTAAAAAGATGTGGTGGGGAGGCAGGGAGGGAGGGAAAGATTGAGATAGAGAAACAAAAAGAAACAATGTCTGGGGATGCCTGGGTGGCTCAGTCAGTTAGGCATCTGCCTTCGTCTCAGGTCACGATCCCAGGGTCCTGGGAGCGAGTCTCACATCGGGCTCCTTGCTCAGCCTGGAGCCTGCTTCTCCCTCTGCCTGCTTTGCCTGCTCTCCCTGCTTATGCTCTCTCTTTCTCTCTCTCTCTCTCACAAATAAATAAAAAAATATTAAAAAAAAAAAAGAAAGAAACAGTGTCTGGCTTTTAAGAAGTATTCGATAAATATTTAGTGTATGATGGAGGAAGGAAGGAAGAGGGGGCAGGGAGGAAAAAAGAAAGGGAAGGGAAAGGAAGAGGAGGGTGGGGGGAGGAGAGGGAAGAGAGGGAGGGAGGGAGAGAGAGTGGTAGGGAGGGAAGAAGGAAACAAAAATAGTTCTATCATGATATATGCATTTACTAACCTTCATATCATTAAGACCAGTCCATATTATTATTTGATTATTTGACCTGAGAAGTGAAAATATAAATTTTTTTTCCTCTTCATTTTTTATATCCACAAGGTGTGCAGAACTTAAGGATAACCTACAATGTCGCTGGGCTATATCCCATGGTGTACTCTCTTTGCTAATTTTATAACAGCTATTTCTTAATGCTATCCATCCTTGTGAACATGAACCTACCAAAAGAAAAATGTTTTGTGAAAGATGAATTCAGTAATATAACATTTCATTAGTACATTTCTAACATCTATAGTAGTTAATCATAAAAACCTCACAGCATTAATTGTACACTTTCCCTATATTTCTCCCAAACCAGTAAAAGCGCTAAAGTTGCTATTATTCAAGTAGCAAATGAATTACTAACAATTAAAATAGTTTTTAAGTAGTTTCTAAGAATTAATTATGCAGAATTATTGTCCAATTATAACTTAATTAAAATAAAAACCACAGATTTTTTTTTTCTTTCTAAGTCACTTTAGGTTGCCCTTCCTTTCCCTTACTCTTATGCTGGTGGAGACTTTTTTTAAGTTTATTTTAGAGACTTTTCAGGTTTATTTTTATCTTAGAGAACCAGATATAACACTTGCTAAGAATTCTGCTCTCTACCACTGCTACTTGACTTCAAATGGGTTCACCTTCCAGAAAACACTTAGCCTTCTTCTCTAAGATGGCACACCATTGAAAGACTGAGGAAAATACCAGCCTGTTGAGATTAGATACTGTACTTTAACTCTTGATATTGTATCAGTGCTTCAACCCAACATATTAGGGAGATGTGAGAAGGATCTTTTGAAGAAATTGTTGTTTTTTCACAGGGGGGAGAAGGCGGATGGGAAGAAGGGATGCTTTAATTACCTTACTATCTTTTTCTTCCTACTGACATGTTTCTCTCTCCACTTCACTTGTAAACATGTACTATGTTTCAAAGTTTATTCCTATACAGGGTATTAAAATAGGACTCTTAGCCCATCACAGCATGTTGCCCTGATTAGCTATGACTCTCTCCTCTTCTCTTAAATCCTTTCCCACCATGTAGAGGAAGGAAGTAGATCTAGGAAGCCACAAAAAAAATTTAACATACATTCCCTTTTTCCTTGTAGTATTCTAAATTTTGATCAGGTCTGACCGGGGATGAATAATGAAGAAGCCTTAAATAGGATGAAAGATTGATATTTTTATATTGGATTTTAATGGACCTATTAATACCTGAGAATGAGACTGTTTATTGAAACTTGAAAGTCACCTAAAAAGCTATCAATAATTGCCAGAGTTAAAGAAAAGAGAACCCACTCGGTTCCATTTTTAAAAAGTGCTGGAAGGAAACAAAGTTAATTCTTAAACTTGCTAAATCCAGCTTGTTCAATAAATCAGTCAAATACCAGAATGACATAGTTAGAAAAAAGGGACTATGCTGGTTCATTTACAAGCAGTTTTCTGTGGCTAATACTTGGGTAAGCCACTTTTGAAAAGAACAATACATCTACCAAGTTATCTACAAGATACATAATATATTAATAAAGAACCAGATATCTGCATACCTGTTTCTACTTGAACATCCAGTCTCTGAAATATATTTATAAAATCCAAATACAACTGTTCAAATTCAAATTTAAAAGCATATAAGGTTCCAGGTTTTAAATTATCCCATTCATAAACTGTAACATTATTTTGCATAATTCGTGAAGAATTATTGAGAGATATTGACACTGAAATGTCATTGGAAGACAGCACACTCCAGTTAAAAGAAACACTCGTGCTTGTTGCTACTGTTTTAATATTGCTAGTTGAGAAACCACCTAAAAAATCAAGAACAATAATTAGTCGGATTCAAATAAAACTGAATGAAACACAAAAGATGTTGAATTACAAAAGAATCACCACGATGGGAAAGCAAATTATCTACTATAAAATATTTTCTAGACTATATGGGAGTTTCTTGTCCTCTGCTTGAAATAAATGACTTAGATTATAAATCCGCTTTATAATATTTTTAGATAATCTGGATGACATGTAACATCTCTGCTATGCCTATCTATTCATATTAGTACACATCAAATGTCAAAAATGAAAATCTTCTTCCTGCCTTAATTTATAATTTCCTTTAAATTTTGAAATTTACATTATGTTAAAAAAAAAAAAACACGGGGCACCTGGGTGGCTCAGTCATTAAGCGTCTGCCTTCAGCTCAGGTCATGATCTCAGGGTCCTGGGATCAAGCCCCGCATCGGGTTCCCTGCTCAGTGGGAAGCCTGCTTCTCCCTCTCTCACTCCCCCTGCTTGTGTTCCCTCTCTGGCTGTGTCTCTCTGTCAAATAAATAAATAAAATCTTAAAAAAAAAAACACTACCATCATGATGTTATTTTGGACTATCATATACCTGTTAGTCACCATAAAATTCAGATTATCTGATAATAAAATTGTTTCCCTTTTACAATTAGGCAATGGAGATGAATAACAAATACATATTACTTACGGGTTTTAAATGACTTTTCACTTAAAATTTGTCCATATTTTATGGACTGTAGAATGATGTGATAGTCTTCCTTTTCCTCTAGTATTATTGATTTTGAAAGCTCTTGTGGGTTTACAAGAATGCTTTTGATATTCTGTAAATAATTAGATTTATCTGTTTAAGGAATGTTTATTAACTCTGTGTCAGGTACATTCACTAAAAGTTTGACTTTTGTATATTTCCTTCATAAGAAGCAATTTTTCAAATAGAATGTAATATATACATAAAATATTTATTTTTACATAAAATGATGTTACCTCAAATAATTACTTGTATAGCATATAAATTATTAAAAATAGAATCATTCCTATGAAAAAGTGTAATGGTAATTTGATCAACTACTTAATGAAGATATTTCATAAAATGCTAACATTTCATACACTAATGAATAAAAGTAAGATCCCAATTGCATAGCAAAAGAAAAAATCAACAAAAGAAAAAGCCAACCTATGGAATGGGAGAAAATATTTGCAAACCACACATCTGATAGTGGGTTAATATCCAAAATATATAAGGAACTCCTACAACTTAGTAACAAAAAGCAAACAAACAACAGCAAATAATCCGAAAAAAATGGGCAAAGAACTGAAGAGATATTTTTCCAAAGAAGATAATCAAATGTCCAACAGGCATAGGAAAATGTACTCAATATCATTAGCCATTAGAGAAATGCAAATTGAAACTACAGTGTCAGAATGGCACCTATCAGAGTGGCTATCATCAAAAAGAAGAGACAACAAATGCTATGTAGGGATATGGAGAAAAGGGAACCCTTGGTGCACTACTGCTGAGAATATAAATTTGTGCAGCTATTATGGAAAACAGTATGGAAGGGTCTCAGAAAATTAAAAATAGAACTGCCAGCAATTCCACTTCTGGGTATATATAGATAGGAAACAAAATTACCATCCCAAAGAGATATCAGCACCCCCGTGTTCACTACAGTATTATCTACAATAGCCAAATATGGAAAACAACCAAAGTGTCCATTGATAAGAGGAATGGATAAAGAAAATCTGGTACATGCAAGCGCACACACAGACACACACACACACACAGGAATACAATTCAGCTATAAAAAAGTAGGAAATCCTGCCATTGTGACAACATGGATGGACCCTGAGGGAATTACGCTAAGTGAAATAAGTCAGAGTAAGACAAATACCAATCTCACTTATATGTGGAATTAAAAAAACTAAAATCAGGGGCGCCTGGGTGGCTCAGTCGTTAAGCATCTGCCTTCAGCTCAGGTCATGGTCCCAGGGTCCTGGAATCCAGCCCTGCATCAGGCTCCCCGCTCAGCAGGAAGCCTGCTTCTCCTTCTCCCACTCCCCCTGCTTGTGTTCCCTCTCTCACTGTGTCTCTCTCTGTCAAATAAATAAATAAAATCTTTTTTAAAAATTTAAATAAATAATTAATTAATTAAATCATACAAACAGATCAGATTAGTGGTTGCCAGAGGTGAGGGAATACTGGGTGAAGATAATCAAAAGACACAAATTTCCAATTATAAGATAAATAATTTCTGGGGATATAATGTACAACATGATGAGAATAAGTAACAATACTGTTGTGTACTTGAAAGTTGCTCCAGAGTAGATCATAAAAGTTCTCATCATAAGGAAAAAGCTATTTGTACCTATGTGAGATAATGGATGTTAACTAAACTTACTGCGGTCATCGTTTTGCAATATACATAAATCAAATCATTATGTTGTATACCTTAGGCTTATAAATGTTTTGGGTTTATTTTTTTTAAGATTTATTTATTTATGTGACAGAGAGAGAAAGAGAGCACACAAGTCCAGGGAGCGGCAGGCAGAGGAAAGGGAGAAGCAGGCTCCCTGCCAAACAGGGAGCCCGATCCCAGGACCCTGGGATTATGACCTGAGCCCAAGGCAGATGCCCAACTGACTGAGCCACCCAGGCGCCCCTAGATTTATACGATGTTATATGTCAATTATTATCTCAATAAAATTGGGGGAAAATAAATGCCAATAACTATCAAATTCCTACTGTGATGTGACATTTAGTCACAAATTTACACTATGCTTACTTTTTATCAGAGTAAAAAAAAAGATGCCTTACTTTTTCAGGAAAATTATGAACAAGTTGGTATTTTAAAATATAAAATTCAGGACTTTCTCCCTTAGGAAATTCATCCCATTTAATAAAAACTGCTGTTGTTCGATTATTCCTTGGCATATAACAGAAACTTTTTGAGATCTGAAATGGGAAAGAAAAGTAACTGTAAAACTATAATAAAAATGCATTCTTGGTTATTATTACTATTTTATTAGCAAACAACAAAAATTAAGGCTAAAATATGTCAAATTGTAATTGAAAGTATTTCAGCAATATCAACTTCTACACATGAATTAGGTAACATCCGTTGGATAACTTTGTTACCGTAATTTTGAAAATGACTTAAGAAAGATAAGTAAAAATGGGAGCAAGGAAATTCAAGATCCATGCTTCTCAAAGGGGGAAACACCACGTTCCTGGGGTCAGGGAGAAAGAAGAGACTCAAATCACAGGAAAATCAAAGCACACCCTCCTAGTGTGTCAACTGTGTACTTTGATGATAACGGCTACAGGATTAAATTATTTTACAGATATTCTTGGTAACACACTTGCAATAAAAATAAGTGGAGTACAAAATGTTTGACTCTGAGTTATTTTAGAGGTTCAGTTCATTGACACATAAAGAAAATGTTAGCAACTGAGACAAAATATCTAGACCACAGGATAAGAGATATATTCCCTAGACGATAAGAAAAGACTTCAGACCTCAAGAGAATGATATACTTATCAGAATTCCTACCAAAAACAACCTTAAAATGCCTCACCATACCATGAATTTTATCAAATTCTGATCTCTCTCCTCACTGATTTTCCCAACACAATTTGTAAGCAGTGAAAACAGATGCCATTTATATGCACAAATCTATGCAACATCTAGCAAAGAAAACTGTCTTACGTACCAAAACTAATGTTTAGTGTTATTTCTCTTCAACATACCCCTCATTTTCTAAAACGGGAAGACTAATAGCATCCTGCCCATTAACTATTCAAAAAAATGCTCAAAAATGTCTTACCTTAACAACATATTGTAACCAGAGCAATAGAATAATTGATTTCTCCATCTGGAAAATAAAGTATATTCAGCTCAATTAAACGTGTATTTTTTTTAACCTCAAAACTAAACCATTGGACATTCTTTAGATGTGTATCACTTTAATGTCATATCTTTTCAAGTTAGACTGTTCATCCAACTGAATGTTAAGGCATTAATAAGTAGGTGCTGCGTAATATCCTCCACCTAATAAAACTGGAATCACCAGTACTTTCCAACAAATAACAAAATAATTCGCTTCTAGAAGCTGCTATAATTAAATATACAGGTGTTAGAAATAAAATGAATTATCAGGCAGTTATAGGAAATTGCATAGCATTGTGTGAAACTATTTAACCTTAATTGATGGAAATCTAGAACACCTACACACTGCTACTTCGTTGGAAGTAATTTCTCACATTCTAAAATTACACCATCCTTATGAAAAATATTTCAAAACTACTGACAAAATGGGAAAAACAGGTCTTTTCAACTCACTTTATTTTTAAAGTGCGTTTATCTAAAAAGCTTGTGTCACTTTCCTTAAGAATCTAGACTCCCTGGGTAACTGAGAACTTTACATCCAACGAAGGATACAAAGGAAAAAATTAACAGACTTGGTATTATATATATTTTTTTTTAATTTTTTTTTTAAATATTTTATTTATTTGACAGAGAGAGAGAGACAGCGAGAGAGGGAACACAAGCAGGGCGAGTGGGAGAGGGAGAAGCAGGCTCCCCGCGGAGCAGGGAGCCCGACGCGGGGCTCGATCCCAGGACCCTGGGATCAGGACCTGAGCCGAAGGCAGACGCTTAACGACTGAGGGTTTTAAAACCCTCCTGAGAGCCCACTGTAAAGCAAGTTTCTTCCTACAAAATCCTCTTTAGTCCTATCAAGGTGTTTACCTCAGATAAAATTCAACCCAGTTAAAAAGAAATACGTAATAATCCAATCCAGACACCGCCACAAAGCTGCAAAGTTTTAACCTTGTTCATTTTTCCCAATAACCTGATGTAACTACCCGCGGGGTTACGGTGTCAATCCCCGCGCCGACTCCAAGGGTAAACGAGCATTTCGAAAGCTCTGTACCCTAGTAAGAATGCCGAAGTGGGAAGCTCGCTCCCGGCTGCCTGTTCGTCAAGTCCAATTCCCCGCTCAAATTCAATTCTGCGAGTCACAGGGTCCGCGCCCCTGGACGGAGAAAGTGAGCAGCTGCCCTGCGGCGCAGTGCGTGAGAGAGAGGCCGCTGGAGGCAACTTTGGGCCCAGGGAGAGCAGAACAGAGTTGAAAGGAGAGGACTCAGGTTTTAAGAACGGCGGCGCTGAGAGGAGAGCACAGCCCTGAAGTCAGGGCGCGGAGCGCACAGCCAGGGGACCGCTGCGTGCGGGTGCCCGCCCGGCCCGAGCCCGCCCCACCACGCAGCCGCCGCGCTTTGCGAGGTTCGCGCGCACGTGCGGGGTCGGGCAGGCGCAGAGGCGGCGCGGGAGCGCGCGAGCCCGCCACCGCCGCCCAGCAGGCGGCCGGGCTCCTTGCAGCTTCCGCCCGGCTCCTCTCAGCCAGCCGTCCGCTCCGCTCCCGCTCCCGCTCTTTTCGCCGCTGCTCGCAGCTCCGCGGGTTTCGTGCAGGCCGCAAGGCCCTGTCCCTCGGCTCATTAAGAGAAGGTCTCCATGGAAACGCTGAGCTGCGGCGGGTAGAAGGGGAGTGGGAGGCGAGTCCCACCACAGCACTGGTGTGTGGAGGAGCGTGGCACTCGGCGTGGAAGAAGGGAGGGGAGGGGAGGGCAGTGAAGGAGAACCCGAGTGGGACATTTGGCCTCTCACATGTGGCTGTGAACAGCCCTGAGCGGACGCAGTTTTGAGTTAAGTTCACTCATGTGGCTATGTATGGAGCCACTTTCTTTCAGTGTTAACACGTCGTGTGGTTTAATTGCTTAAACCATTGTTTGTTTTCTGCAGCATTTGAAAGTGTTGATTGAACTCTTCCTCCTTTCTGAGATCTTCTCCACAGTTAGCATCCCTGACAGCACTCTCACCTGGATCTTCCATTTTCTCAATCCACATTATCCTCTGACATTTCCACCTTAAAAGTGGACTTGACCCATGGTGCCTTCGTTGAGTCTGGGGTATTTCGTTCACTTTTGTGATTACAGTCCTATTCTAGACTGCCTGTCACTCCTTCTTGCCCCTCATTTCTTTCCGGGACTCCAGAGCAGTATTTACGGCTCTGCACTGGCCATCTTCGCCCCGATGTCCCCAAAAGGCAATTCCAAACCATCTTTCCAAAATGAAATTCATGATCATCCTTTTCCCAGCCCTTCCTGAGTAGAGCGTCAGCCAACCAAACAAAAAAATTATCAACTCTGCGTCCTCAGATTCTTTCCCTCACTACCCAAAGTCAATTTTGTCCTCAAAAATCTTTTTTTGATTCTACCTCTAAAACTTCTCTTAGGGCAATTACTCCCTCTCTAGTCCCAGGACCATGGGCTTAGGTGATAACCTTAGCTATCTCTCTCTGGAAAGTATATGCCATGTTTAAGAGTTGGAATCTCAGTTCATTCATTTCTTTGACAGAGAGAGACACAGCAAGAGCGGGAACAAAAGCAGGGGGAGTGGGAGAGGGAGAAGCAGGCTTCCTGCTGAGCAAGGAGCCTGATGCAGGGCTCTATCCCAGGATGCTGGGATCATGACCTTAGCCAAAGGCAGACGCTTAAGCGACTGAGTCACCCTATTAGGAAATATGTTGTTTGGCATCTTATTTAAATAACTATTATGAAAAGAAACCCACATCTTCACCAGAGGTTGGGTGGACATATATGTATAACCACATCTCTGATAGAAATGTAACAATTATACAAGTAATACCCATCCCTTCCTCACCTTCAAATTCCAGTCATCCAATCAAGTTTTGAGTGCATGCTATGTGTCAAGCACAGTGCTAAGCACTGAAGCTATAGCAACAATGTTATTAGTTCTCCCTAATCATACTGTGATCCTGTGCACAACCGTATTCCTCTTGTTCTTGTTCTTACTATCTAAATCCAGGTCCTCTTTCCCTCTCATCTAATCTTTGGGCTCCTGGACCCAATTCCAATGTGTGTGAATTCTCGGGATACCAGCTTGGTGTCCTACAATTCAACTCAATTCTGACACTGTCTACACAAAGATAGAGTCAAATTCCACAGGCTAAGCATTCAGTCCTACAAGACTCCCCCCACCATGCCATTCCATATGTCTGTCACAAGCCCAGGTTGCTATCCATGCTTCTGACCTACTGGCTGTAGGTTCAACTGAACTCCCTGAGTTCAATTAATTTGCTAGAGTGGCACACCCAACTCAGAAAATCAGTTTACTCACTAGATGACAGGTTTATTATTATAAAAGGATGGAACTCAGGAACAGCCACATGGAAGAGATGCAAGAGCAAGGTATGTGGGAAGAGACATTCATGTCCTCTTGGAGTACACCGCTCTCCCCAAATCTTCATGTGTTCACCAACCCAGAAGCTCCCCCAATAGTTGATTAAATCAACTGTGGCCATTGGTGATTGATTCAACCTCAAAGCCCTCTCCCCTTCTGGGAGGTGGTGATGTGATTGAAATTTCCAACCCCCTGATCATATGGTTGGCTTCACTGGCAACCAGCCCCCATTCTTAGAATCTGTCCAAAAGTCACCTCATTAAAATAACAGAAGACACCTTTATAGCTCCCATCACTTAGGAAATTCCAAGGGAAACAGTGATGAGGACCAAATATATATTTTATTATAGATCACAGTATCACACTAAGATAACTGGCATCCCTTCATTCCTTCTTATTAGATTGGTCTAAAACAGGTCTCCTTATCTCTAGGGGCACCTGGGTGGCTCAATCAGTTAAGCGTCTAACTCTTGATTTGGGTTCAGGTCATGATCTCGGGGTCTTGAGATTGAGCCCAGCCTCAGCTCTGTGCTGGGTGTGGAGCCTGCTTAAGATTCTCTTTTTCCCTTTCCCTCTCCCTCTGCCTGTCCCCCTCCTCTCTCCCCCCCAAAATACAAAACAAAACAAACAAGTCTCCTTATCTCTGGTTTTTCATCTATTTTCAACTGTCTTCAGATTAATCTTCCTAGAGTTCAGTTCTGATAATGTTACTTTACAGCTCACAGTGTCTTCATTGGCTCCTCAGCCTCCCTAATTCCTTACTGTGCCCATTGAAGTCCTCCAGAAACATTTCGGCTTACTTCATACATGTTCAGTTCACTGTTTTTCCCTGCAATACTTTCTCTTATTTCACCATCTTCATGAAACTTTTCCTGGTATTCCTAACAAGAGCTCTATCCCCCCTCCTCTGTGCTTCTGTGGTACTTATTGCCTCTAATACATGGCTCATTGAATTCTATTTTTTATATAATTATCTGTGAACATCTTAGTATCTCTATCAGATTGTAGTCTCCCTGAAGGTAAGTCTTATTTCCTATTGATTTGCATATTACTCACAAGCCAATTGTGATACCTTACATAGTGAGCACTCAACAAGTATTTTTTGAATAAATACTTGTAGAGGGAATATTATAAAACTCTGCCACCTCCTTTTTCTAGGTGACACTTGAGACTTACTTCATTATAAATATTTTTCAATGTTTTTGAAACAAATACAAGTTTTAAGATGAGTCATGTCACTCTAAACAACCTAATGTATGACTTATGAGTCCTCTAATCTGGTTCTGCTTTGACTCTGAAGAGTCTTTTTCTGAACCGTTTGTGATGTGCATGAGACTCTTTCTTTCCTAATGATTTACTCTTTAGAGTAGCAAGATTTGTCACATTTCAGACTGTGGAAAATTATATTGTTTTAAGGTTAAAATGGAACAGTGCTTAAAAGTTAAAGACCAGCACAAAAATATTCTTTCTCAAATCTTCTAGATAAATTAGATGTACTGTTTTTATCTTTCCTTGTTTTCTGTCTCCTGTTCTTACGTGTCTTCTTAAATGTCCTCTTTCAAAGGAGATACTTCAAATTTTCTCACAAAAATAACACTTTTATAAGCTGACATGTAATCAAAGTGAGCCAGATTTCTATCATTATTTAAAGGAAAGCCATTGTTGCTGTAGAATTTCTAAGCTTTATTTTGCTGGCCTGGGTTACAAAAGAAAGAAAATAAAAGATGGATTAGCAGCATGTTTTTCATCTGTATTTGTTTCTTAAATGTGATGCCAAAAAGCTTGGTGTTTTAGTTCTATAACTAGGATTGGCCTTTTCTACAATGCAAAATTTCCTAATAATTTGTGGTATTATCTTTTTAGCATATTTATTTATACAATATGAAAAGTAGTTATTGCAACAGATCTTTTATGAAATGATTTAATCATCCAAATTAATCCAAATGAATTTGCTTTGAGTGAAAGTGATATATTTAATAAAGTGTTATTGGCTGCATTTCAGAATCCAATATTAAAACTCAGATTTATCTGTATTTATTGGTGTGGACTAAAATGCAAATGTCATATTGAGAATTGAGACTAAACAAAAAGGATCTGCATCTCTGGAATGGGATGGTTGTGAAATAATTTGAGGTCTGGTCCATCACGTTTATGGCTTTTCTGATAGATTTATTAACAAGTATGCCAGGATGGGTGGGAATTTATTTCTAAATGAGATTATCAGTACATTTAATATGTTTAATGAATTTTATAAATTTTTACTGAGAAACCTTGATGAAGAAAATATCTTAGCTGGAGGGACAGGAAAGCTGAAGCAAGAAAACTTGTAACTTCCTTACTACAAGGTCTTTATATCCAGACGGGAAGATCCACTATCTTTATACCCTGAAAAATGAAAGAAAAAAGTTAAAGACCAACATAAAAACATCCCTCCTTAAAACTTCTAACTTGGATGAATTAGTGGGACTGTTTTTGTCTCTCTTTTTAGGACACTAGAGGATAAGGGAGCTCTGTGAGCTCATAGGGATGGCCAATGACCCTGGCGGTCCAAGCATGATACTCTAACACCTACTGTTGGCACAATTCTAGGATGACACTGACACCTAAGATTTCCATCCCCTGTTATTCATACCCTGTATAATCCCCTCCCCCTGAGGTTTGGTGGACCTGTGAAAATGATGAGATCATCACTACCATGATTATTTACATTATAGAAGACTTCCCTGTAGCAGAACAAAAGAGGCATTCTCCTGCTGACTTTGAAGAAGTTGCCATGATATGAGAGGGCCAGGTGGTTAGAACATGAGCCTTGCCTCCAGGGGCTGAATGTGTGCCCCAGCCTACAGCCAGCCAGAACACGTGATCTCAGTCCTACAGTCTCACGGAATTTAATTCTGCCAACAATGTGAATGAGCTTGAAACAGAGGACCCATAGCCTCAGATGAGATCACAGTCCTAAATAACAACTTGATTTCAGCCTGGTGAGATCCTGAGCAGAGAGCCCAGACTCCTCGTTCACAGAAATTGTCAGATAATAAATGTTTTGATTCAAGACATTAAATTTGTGGTACTTCATTTCACAGCAATAGAGAAGCAATATCCACAGTTAATGTGATTGCAAACTTGGGCAGTCATTGCTCAGAGATAGATGTCCTGTCTTCTTTGTTGGAAAACATATTGAAGGTTGTTTTCATGGAAGCTGCCGTAGCCATATACAAAGTTGCCATGTGGAGCACCAGGAATGCAGCAGGAGAAAACGGAGTTGGCAGAGCAAGGGAAGCAGAGATAAATGCATTCAAGTCCTGGCACTTCATTCACTCTGGCCCATCTCAAAGTTGGTTATCTCAAATTCTTAAATCTTGTGAAAGATATTCTTTGCAGTGGCACTTATCCTCCCCAGGATTAATAAGTAACATCATTGGGATTTGATCCCAGGCATCCTAGTTCCAGAGGCTGTTTTCCTAACCATGAATCTCAGAAGAATATCCTTATCCATTGATTACATAATTAATCTCATCCTATTTGATATAATTTAGAGCAGTTAGATCAAGGAAATGAATATGACAAAAAACACAGGTATTCATGTACTACTTTTAGCAGGTCTAATATATTTATATCTTACAGACTTTTTCTAAAGTTAAGAAATAATTTCCTAAATGTTGATTTTAATCTGTTCTCAACATTAAATAATTCTCATATGTTTGGTTAAGCATTTGTTATCCTACTAGTATAGTCATTTTATTTTCTCAAGACTCCTTTGCAAAATTTTGTAGACCTTTTGTATAATGTTGATATTCGAGTCTCAGTTTGTACTGTTCTAAAATATAAAAACAAAACAAAACAAAGTTCACGATCTGAAATCGTATAACAGAACAAAACTGATTTCAGAAGAAAATCTGTTATTTATTATAGATAAAATTTACCAGGAAAGACAAAGGAGATAGCTTATATCTCTCTCATTCCCAATTCCTTAACTCAGAGTTCTATGCATCAGAAGCTGGACAGTGGCCACAGGGTGACGAAACAATGTCTTTCAAAAGTAGCTAAACTTTCTTGAATTCTGACTCTCTTTCTGGTCTTTCTGGATCTCTTGAAAGATAGCAGCTCCCAGGAAACAAGGGATTTTAGCAGTACTCCACTGTATTTTATGAGTAGTCATTACAAGATAAACATTATAGATGAAGAGAGTGTCAAGAAAAATGGACGATAAAAATGGTAGCTGTGAACAAAGAAAATCATAGTTTTTGATGAATTTTGACAATTCGGGATATCAGAGAAGCATGAAAGGATGGTGAGGAATCTGTCACCTTCGTAGTTGAGAACTATTAGGACATGCTCGCCAGAATATGGAAAGTAAAATAGGAATCAACTTTATCATTCTGCCCTGTAGCTGGAAATATGAGAGTAAAATTCTTACCATTCCTTAAGTGGTAATAGAGGACAACCATGGACAATCCATATAACCTAATATGAATAGCCAAAATGGCATGAAAATAAGCCATGAGACCTATGAAAAAGTACTACAAAGCAAAGAAAATATCATCCTAAAAACTGAGGAGAAGAAGAGATTAGCTATTATAAGCACTCTGATGCAGAATTCAGGGGAAGAAACCAGGAAAATTTTTGTTTTTGTCTGAAGTACACAAAATACATGATTTCCATAAAACCATGGAAAAATATTGAGAGGGAAGAATAGTCTTGTATAAAAAGAAAATAACCTGAAGTTAAAAAAAAAATTAGATGAGTTAAAAAGGGAATCTGATATGAATAAATATGAGGAAACAAAATGCATTTGCAGATTTACACCAATCTACACCGATGGAAGTAGAGCAAGTATGAATAACTATTATGGAAGAAAACTTAATATACAATTATGGAGAGCAAAAAAGACAAATAGATGAAGACATAGAAAATGTCATAGGTATGAAAGAAAAACAATGTATACATAATTAATATTTCTGAATATAAAACCAGATTAAAAGGAAAACATATCAAATAAAAATATACTAGCAATAGAAGAAACACCTTTTATATATTTAGAAAAATATTGTGTGAATATCAGAAGATCCAAAGGAAAATAAATAGCGAACCATACCTATACACACTCCCACAGTAGTATTGAATTCAAAACTTGAAGGAAAATTATAATAAGCAATAATTCAAAAAAAAAAGGAAAAGAAATATACCTATAATGGAACCAAATACTAAAATGGAAACCAGACTTTTCTTTTAGAGCACTAAATGTCCAATCACAATGAAGCAATGTCTAGAGTTTTGAAAGCAAACTCTGACCTCAAATTTTTATACTGAGCTTATATATATCAAGTCCTCTGTATGTGTTAAACACTCTAGTAAGTAATTTACCTGTATTAACTCCATTAACCTCACACAAATCCTATGAGAAATTTGAAAACTATGAAGTGTAAAATTATTAAGTTTATTTAGAGTCACACAGAAAAGGGTGGTATTAGGATTTGAACTTATACCTATTTCATCCGAGAGCCTGAGACCTTAGCTATCAAGCTACAGTGTGAATAATGCCTTAGGAGATATATAATCTATATGCCTTTCTGGAGAAAAATTACTTGAAGACATAAGCAACCAAGAAATAAAACAAACTAAGAATTCAATAATGGAGATATTAGGACTGACAGTAAGGACTTCGGTTAATTCACATACAGAACTATTAAATTAGGTTGCAAAACTGAACTTATTTTTATGTGTGTTTATGTGCATGCATATATAGCTTTTAATAGAATATATAGACAGACAAAATTTAATTGGGGCACAAAATAAATATGACTGAGAAGGCAGAAAAGTTAAATTCCATATCTTTAGTAAATAAAATACAATTTTTAAAATTTTTTATCCATCTCAAGATTTCTGTAATCTATTTTCTGACAGTAGATAACATTTTTGATAATGTGATAGAATTTTTACTTTAACCAGATCATCAGTCTTTCTAGTTAGCAGTTGTTAGTGAAATAATTCCCCCCCAAAGATGCAGTGTACAGGCAAGATTTCAAGTACCAAGGCCATTTATACAACATTATTAGAAAAAAATGTATGCTAAAGCTAAGAACAAGATCGTTGCTAACCTTTGTGCAAACTAGCAAAAGATGCCTCCTCATGATAGATACATTAGGAAAAGGCACAATGTCTTGTGGATAAATTAGAAAATACCTCAGGAATTATTAGAAACAGCTCCTCCCTCTGGGAAGATGTACTCCCAAATGGGTGTTTGGCTTGGCGAGAGGCCAGTGTCTTCATGCAAAGAAAAAGGCATTCCTTCCTCTGAGTAGAAACAGCTTCTTGTCAGGGTACATGACCTGGCTTGAGAAACATAAGCCAGATTTCAGTACTCCTTTGCCCCTCAGCTGAGCACTTTTATATAGAAACCAGACTTCTGGACCATTCACAGTGACCTTATCTGGGAATATTAGCACAAATGTGAATCCTGATTCACTTGGGCTGTAAGCCTTCTGGCCAGGGTCATAATTTTTGTGTATCTTGAAATCTTCTGAATTTACATGTTGTAACCACAAACTCTGTCAAAGGTTAATTTTAAGAAATTGTTGAGATATTTTGATTTCAATGGTGTTATTTTCTATGTAATGTGAACATTAACCTTGAAATATTACATGATAATTAATTGCCTAGAAAAAGCTCAGAAACCTTTTAATTCCTATTAAGAGCCTCTATTCTCTTTTGGACATTAGAGCCTCAAGGTACCGTATCTGTCTTCTCTCCTTTTCAGTTTAAATTGAATGGAATATATCAATAATTTATTCATATTCATCTCTTAAAGCTAACACGTAGAGGTTTTGTTTTACTACTAATAATTTAATTTTAAAAACAGAATCAAAAGTCCCAGGGTATATTAATTATAGTACTTAAAGGTGGAGACAGGTGAATTAAAGCTTGCAAAATCATTTGTCCTGAAAGGGCACTCTATAAAATTACCACTAAGAAAATGGACAAAGAAAAAATATACAAGAGATAAAATGAGTATATAAAAAGGTTTGAATTCAGTGGCACCATCAGATATCTATTCTACTGTGAGCTGACCTTTTTTCTTATTATATCAATAAGGACTTTTGTCTGCTACTACCTAGTATTGATTATGATAAAGGATAAAAGAAACAAACTCATAAACTTCTTGGGGAAGAAAAAAGTTGATCAGCACTTGTGGAAGACAAATTAGCAAAATGTATGGAAATTCTTCAGCATGTTGATGCCATTTGGGTCCTTCAATTCCACTTCATGCATAAGAGTTTATAATAGGGAAAATGAGAAACATATTTAATATCCATTAATAGACTGGTTAAATAAATCATGATATTTATGAAAATACTATATAGCATATAAAATTTCTACTGCAGGAAAGCTTTTTAGAATATAAAAATTCTTTTTTTTTAAACATTTTATTTATTTGAGAGAGAGAAAGAGAGTGAGAAACAGCATGAGAGGGGAGAGTGGGTCAGAGGGAGAAGCAGGCTCCCCCCGAGCTGGGAGCCCGATGTGGGACTCAATCCCAGGACTCTGGGATCATGACCTGAGCTGAAGGCAGATGCCTAACCAACTGAGCCACCCAGGCACCCCTAGAATATAAAAATTCTTAAAGAAATTTAAAATTTATATATATATACGTATATATGTATATGTATATTCAATTTAATCCCAGATCAAGAGAGGC
The DNA here is from genome assembly GCF_029215605.1 of Mirounga angustirostris. Classification (NCBI taxonomy): domain Eukaryota; kingdom Metazoa; phylum Chordata; class Mammalia; order Carnivora; family Phocidae; genus Mirounga; species Mirounga angustirostris. Next base: position 38,248,633 of record NW_026991713.1, read on the forward strand.
AGGGAGAAAGCGAAAATAAGTAAAATGACAATAGAAATTATTTAGGTGGATGTTTTATATTCTTTTTCTCCTAGAAAGTGCATGAGTTTGTTTTTCACTCTTCTCCCTTCCAACAGGACACAGTGAACAGCTAAATCCTTATTGATTTAATAAGCTAAAGTTAGCATTTTGTAGTTTTAATGTAAATTTCTGAGCCGGTCAGGAAATATGTACGTGGTTCAAGTACATGCTGACACAGCACATACAGACATTAAATTTGTTATTTACTGACGTGGGGAAGACTCTGCAAGGAACCGATTTAAGGGAAGTGGGGCAGGAGAGAAACAAAAGTAAATACAAGTCGAATTATTAGAGAGTAGGCCGCAGCTCACATAGAACACAGATATATCTGGAAAGGCCAAAGGAATCACTGTGTCTGGGAATGGTCGGTGAGCATGAGGAGTGACAGTGAGCAATTTACCTGCTTGCTCCTGGGCCTGTCGTCATTGTTCAGAGTTCACCTCACAGGGTATTTATTCCCCCTTTATTCCAGCTGTGTTACCCAATTTATCAGGGTAGTCAAGGGGGTATGGTGCTTCTTCCAGGCTCAGAAGTGGTGGGAGAAGCCAGAGCGCCTATGGCAGGCAGAAAGAAAACACTGGTCAGGGGAAGGCAAGGAGGCCGATGGCCTTGGCTGGTCCTCTGCACATGCACTGGGGCCGTTCCTGCCTAGCTGTTTCAGGCGGAATGCATAGAGAATTATCGTGAAGGTGGGAGCAGGTCCAGGACCACCAGCTGCAGAAACATGAGCATGTGTCTGAGTGAATCTGGGCATGAGTATATCAGGAGGAGTGTATATATTGAGTTCAATTTACCACCCACTAATCACCTTTCAACCTACTTGCTATGGTCTGAATTTTTGTGTCTCCCACTCCCTGCCCCACCTTAAATTCGTATGTTGAAATCCTAACATCCTATGTGATGGCATTAGGAAGTGGGCCCTTTGGGAAGTGAGTAGAACATGAGGGTGGAGCCCTCCTGAGTAGGATTAGTGCCCTTCCAGAAGAGACCCAGCCTTTTGGGAAGATCCAGAAGATCTTGGACTTCCCAGCCTTTATTTATAAGAAATAAATGTTTGTGTTTTATAAGCTGCTTAGCCTAAAAAATAAAAGTATAATTAAACTTTTAATTTGTTACCATCTGGTAGGTGAGAAATGGCTTGTCAGTGTAAACTGAATGTGAAATGCTTTTATTAAAAGTATGCTCCACTGGGGCGCCTGGGTAGTGCAGTCAGTTGAATGTCCAACTCTTGGTTTTGATGGGATCGTGATCTCAGGGTGGTGGAATTGAGCCCTGCATCAGCCTTTGTGCTGAGCTGGGATTCTGCTTGGGATTCACTTTCCCTCTCCCTCTACCCCTCCCCACCATTCTCTCATTCTCTCTCTCTCTCTCTCTTTCAAATCAATAAATAAATCTTAAGAGTATGCTCGATTATCTTTCCAGTGTCCTCAAGGATTATTTCTTTTTCTCTGTAATACCAGTTCAAGTTATTGGCCCATTTTTCAATTAGATTGTTCATATTTTCCTTTTCTGATTTTTTTAGGAGCTCTCTATATAGAAGACTAGCCTTTATCAGTGATACGTTGTAAATATTGTGCTTTGGTCTTACCTTTTTCTTTTGACTTTGACTTTTTTTGTCTTGCAGAATTTGTTTTCACTTTTCTTGTTAAATTTATCAATCTTTTCTTCTGGGCTTCTGGATATTGAATCAGAATTAGAATGACTCTTCCCACTCTTCCCATTCACTATTAGTGAATTTCTCCCATAATTTCTTTAGAAGTTCTAAACTTCTAACTGGTTTTTTGAACATTTTTGAATGTTCCCTTTTAAACATTTAAATCTCTGATTCACGTAGAATTTATCCTCATGTCAATGGATGTACAAATCCAAATTTTTCTTTGTCCAAGTTATTATCCATTTGTCCCAACACCAAGATATTGTCCAGGTCATTATCCAGGTGTCCCAAATCATCATCTCTGATGATCTGAGGGCCACCTGAATCATATGCTACATTCTAAACTTCTAAACTTTCTCATAGATATGTTTATTTAACTAATGCCTACTTTCTCACTAGATTTTAAATTACAGGAGGGTCCACACTGTGTCTGCTTTACTTTACCTATATCCTCAGAGCTTAGAACAGCACCTGGCACATAGCAGGTGCTCAATACCTATCTGTTGTATTGCAGAAAGCTTACGATGTTCTAGGACAGTGTTTCCCATTTTCCCCCACAAATAGGTCTAAATGTGATTTAGTATTTTTAATTTAATGACAAGTATTTTACAGAGAATGAAAATAAAGAAATGTGTGGCAGACAATATACATTATGTGCCTCAGCTGAGGTACATAATAGTTTCTTTCAAGCAATGTTATTTTAACCAAAGATGTTTGATTCAATCTATATGTTAACAGGAGTCAAAGAATACCAAAATGTTAGTGTCTAGATGAAGCATTTTTATTAAGCACAAATAAGATAAAGTCAATTTTTATAAATAGTAGACACTGGGACATTGCAGATGCAATGTTCATTTCATTCTTTCACTCATTTCTTAGTAACCCTGGAGGTCCAAAATATCTAGGAAGTTGCATTTTTTTCTGGGAAGCATGATTTTGAAACCCAAGTACTCACCTAGCTGAAATCTGAACCTCGTCCATCAGGCCCCCGCATCTGCTTTTCAGTGCATCTCTACTGTTTTCTTGTTGCTATTTGACTTCATTTGATCCCCACAACAATCATACCAAGTAGGGCATTCTCTCCTTTTTACAGATGAGGAAACTCAAGTAATTCTATACTGTAAGTGGCAGAAAATTTGGGGATTTGCAAAGATCGCAAGGTATGTTCCTTGCAAATGACAATAATTTACTATATTTAAAAAGTGCAGCATTCCACTGTAGAATTATTAATACATTCAAATAATTTTATTTCATTCTTCATTGGCAAAGCAGCAGCATGAAAAGCAAAATAGCATGCAACTTTGATCGAATGCAAATACATATAAAAAATCATAGGTCCGTGAGCTAGCAAATAGTTAATTAAACGTTAAATAATAACAACATATTTAATAACAGTTGTAATGGTATAAAAAAATAAAAGTCCAAGATATCCTTCCACTATTTAGCAACTAATGCTACATTTCTCCATTTCCTATTATTGGGATTACTATTATATGTATGTATATACATATGTATGTGTGGCATTTTTTTTCATTTCTTTAAAAGGAATTGAGTTTGAAAGTCTTAATTCTATGCAAAGCAAACTCTTTAAGAATCAAAGGTTCTGTGACAGACACTTTACTATACTGTTCAAAAGAAAAGAGCATAGGACTGGAATGCACAAAGTCACTTGGGGTAAGTCACACGGCTTCTCCAATGACCTGATATACTGCAAAATGAGAGGAATTTGCAATAACAACCCTAATATTCATTCAGGCTTTAAAAAATCTAAAATCCTGTAGTTCTGTGATCTGTCTCAAAGTATCCTACTCTTTATGACTATACAGATGTCAATTCTAACTAATTACATTTACCAGACTAAACAGTGGCAATGAACGAGTACTGTTACCTTAATTTGGCAGACTTCGTAAAGCAAAAAAGTCACTATTGGGTGCAACTGAAAATTTCTGCAAAATAATCTTCTAATTGATGACAATATCCCAGGGCTGTGGCATGTTGCAATTATATACATAACTGCATTTCAGCTGAACAACTTAAAATCATTTGATTCTTTAAAATAGAGTAAATCAATACATCTATATTTTCCTAGGAAATTGCATATATTTGTACCAAGTATTAAATTGCCATATCCCAATAGTGTGAAAAATACGTTATTGTTAAATAGTATAAATCTTCCAGTGCCTAAATAATAGTGTTAGAAGGTGACTTCACTTGACATTATGATTATTGCACAGAGTTCCTAGAATCCAAAAGTTTAGTTCCACTGGCATGTGCAGTCTATAGGTTCCTGGAGGGTATGCATGACTTCAGTGCCATTTCCTGAGCAATACAGGGGCACAGACAAGTTTCTCACTCCATTTTCACGACAACATTTGCAGAATCTTAGATGGCTCTCAATATTGATGTTATATATGGTAGCAGATGGGCAATTTCCATCACAAGATGTGACATTTACCTGTAAGGAGAGACAATGAGAAAAGAATTCTTAAAATTTTTAAAAACTGGCTATTCAATTCTTCTAAGATAACAAATGAAAGCAAAACTTTATTATCACTATAATAACTCTCAAGCTTCTATGTTAGAAGACTGCAAAAAATACCAAGTTAAAACTTAGTAACTTGAATAAGTCCAAGAGATGTTCCATGGTGATGCCTAAGACAGCAAGGCTGACATAAATCAAACTCTGAAATAAATTGCACATATAACTAGTCAGGTATGTATAAAATGTTCATCACAATCTAATGATTCTATTGTAATCTGTATTGTATCATGGCTCGTGTAGACTGTAGTATTGGATAGGTCACACTAAATGGGGTAAAGTTAGAACTAAGACTATTTTTGCTGAGTTAAATTGCATAGTTAAGAAAATATGTAGTCAAATATATTTGGTTTTAATTTCCATCTCTCTAGATTGCAATTATGATTCATAACTATTGATTATTTATGCTAAGAATAGTTCACACTTCTTCACAAACAGAATATTTTAATATTAAAATGTATGAATAATCTCAAAGTTAAATATTGTGACACTCAGCATTTTGTTGACTTACAAACATATTAGTGCTGTGACACATATGCTTTTGGAAAGTCACATGCCCTTTATGTAACAAATCATATTTTTCCACTTACAGGATTTTGACTTATACAGTCCTGTTTCCTTATGATTGATTTAATGATCACTTTCTGGCATATTCTTTCTTCTCGTTTGCCTGATAAAATATAGAATGTATTTATTCATCAGAAGGCCCATGTCAGATTGTTTCTTAATTCAATTAAACATATGCCTATATTTAAAATAAAATAATGTATATATTTATATAAAATATAGTCTATATTAAGGTATACTTAAAATTTCCTTCATATATTTTACGTTCGATATTTATTTTCACTTTCTAAATAGATTTTCTCATATTTTTAGCATTATACTTATCTCTTTACCTTATTGTCCTAGAATAGTTATCATAATCATAAATCAAAACATTTAACACATGCAATGTTTGTATCATATAGAGAGATAAAATGTTTAAAATTCTAAAAATATTAAATTATTTTTATAATGAAACATTGTATGTAGAAGTAAATATACATGTACATAATTAGGCATTTATACATATATACATAAATCTTAGAATTAAAAACAGATTTAAAACTACTTTATCTTAATAGATGTTAAGATAAAATCATACATAAATGTAATTGAATTATTTATTAACCATTTTGAAATGTATGGATGAGTCAAATTATAGTTTGTATTTGTGGCTCTGAAATGATCTCTTATGACTTCACATTAAAATACTTTGTATTAATTAATGATACATTAATATGCCTCTGTGCGTGTGATGGATGACCACTTGATAATACAGCTAAGAATATATATTTAATGCTATAGGATAGTGGATGTAAATAACCCCTGAATCAGGATGCAAAAAGACCAAGGTTCTTACTTCACTCTGACACTAACTTGCTTTGTTACTTTAGCAAAGTCACCGAAATCATTCTGCTGAGTTTCCTTGTTTGCAAAAGACTGAAATTAGATCTCCAGTTTCCAAACTAGTTTAGCCACAAAATCTTTAAGTGCTTATATGAAATTCCAACATGTAAAGTATCTAAAAGTTAAACTACTGCGGTTGAAGTAGAGATGAGTAGCAGAGATTGCCTGAAATTAAACTGTCCTTCTCAAGGTCACTCTTGACCTTCAAAGTGCTAACTTCGGAGGTCACAGCTTAGTTCTCATCCTACTTAATTTCTCAGCAGCATTTGGCCCAGTCTATCACTCTCTCCTCCTTGATACAGTTTCCACACTTGGCTTCCAAAACACCCCCTTTGGTTTTCCTCCATCTCATTCGTGGCTCCTCCTCAGAATCCTAGGCTTGTTCCTTCTCCTTTCCCTGGCCTCCCACCTATAGCCTGGTCGGAGGTTCAGAATTGGTGATGGAGGGCAGGCTGGTGTGTTCCTTATGGTGCTTTCACTCAGTGGTTAGTTACTTTATTAGCCTTTCTATTCTCATGTAAGAAAGATTAGTTAATAATGAAATCATCTTTAATGTGACCTATAAGGTATCTACCCTCTTCTTTCTGTCACCTTCATCCCTGTGCTTAGCCAAACTTTGCTATTTCCTCTGCTTTCAATACTTTTTATTCTTTCTGGCTGGATTTCCAAAGACATTCATTCTCTACCCAGATGATACCTCCTCATAGAGGCATTCTCTAACCACTCACTTAAATTAGCAACCCAGCTCCCCACTCTCCATCCCTTTTATTCTGTACTATTTTTCTTTATATCACTCATCTCTACCTGGCACAATATATTTATGTGTTCATTGTTTCTCCCCCTTCTTCCTAATATGCACTAGGCAGGCAGGTATTGCATCATTCACTATCATAGTCCCAGTGCCTAAAAGAGTGCCTCATACATGGCAGGCACTTCATAGAAATCAGTTTGATTAGTTAATTCATACAATGAATATAACTGGGACAGCATAAATTTATTGTTAGTTGGCTGAACTTATTAGTACCAAGAGGCATATCCAACTTCCAGTCTCTCCAAGATAGCCCAGTCACCCAGAAGCAAAGTCTGCAGACAAGGATTCTGTGATACCGAAGCAGAAACTATTTCACAAGTCCTTACATGTCAGATGGGAGAAACTGAGGTAGGTTGGTATTTTTCTGCAACTTCAGAGAGCTTGGCAGAAGTGAAAGGTCCTGGGCCTGGGCACTGGACAGGCCTGAGTCCATTACTGATTAGTGCAATCAACTTTCCTAAAGCTTTATTTCCTTATCTGGAGGGGAAACCATACTTACCTCCCGATCTACCTCCCAGAACTGTTGTGAAGTTTGGTTGCAATACAGTCTTCAGGGGGCATAATAGTGCCAATGTGTGGCAGGCAATAAATAGCAGGATTATGGTCAGTTGTATAGATCTTCCCCTGCCTGCTCTCGGATAACAAGATGTACTTACTTGTTTAATAATCAACATGGAGTTACAGAATCCAAGGTCCTTATTGAAATCACAATGCCATTCACATCTTTGAGATGGGCTAACTTTGTATAGCCCATCATGTTCCAAGCAAATTTGACTACAGAGACTTTTTTAACTTAAAACCTATTAAAATCCTATGCAAAACCTTTTGGGAAATACAACAATAAAGAAATTTCTGATATTTAGGTTAATATTCATCTAAATTAAAAATACTTTATTCATATTCCAGAAGACCAAATTATAAAATAATTAACCACATGACAAACATTTAAATAATAACATTATAAAATGTGCTTCCCTCCTTGCATCATAAGATCTGAATTTTATGAGAAAAATCATAATCACCATGAGCAATTAAAACTAATCTATCAAATTAATGCATGTAATATGTCCTCACTTACAGATCTTGCAACAGCCTTCATTATAAAGCTTTACAATCCCTTCATTCTAGGAAGAGAGAAGGAATAAAGTCAAAACTCACAGTGTTTGTTATTTCCTCTTGGACTAGAAATAGAAAAATAACTCTCAGTATTTTTATTAAATATCACAAAGCCTTTAAAGGAAAATGATAGAAATTTAACCATTTCTAATGAGAATTTGTTTTTAAAATTAGGAGCTGATATTTTGTTTAAATTTTTGTTATTCACTAGTAAAACAAAGTGCAAAAAGATTAACTTACTTAGAAGAGCACTTTACTTATTTATTTATTTATTTAAAAACATTTTAAATAACACCAAAAAAATTCTTACCAAAGCAAAGTACTAATAGGTACTCTAAATAGAGGCCATTATGTTTTTTTCAACTCCTTGAAATAACCTAAAGTACTCTATGAGACAAGACTAAGTTCCTGAATATAACTGATTTTTAAAATGATGTATCTTTTTATCATTTTATTCAAAAATATCCACCACTTCAGGATGACTCTTGCCTAAGACTAAATTAAGAAAATTTTATTGATTATCTTTTTGAATTCTTACAGTAAGCCACTAATTGCTTTTGGTAACTTGCTAATTACAATTCAAGTAACAGAACTTACACTATAAAAATGGATCTGGGAAATAAGATGATGCCTAAGATTCTTTCCAGAGCTGAAATTCTATTACTTTACTATATACGATATCTACCTACCCAGCCAGCTAGCCACCATCACTAAAAGGGCACATCTTGGGAAAAAAAAAAAATCAGTGAGACTATGCTATTTCTGCATACTTAAGAAAAATATTGCCTACACAATAGAACAAAGTTCACTTTTCATTAGGGATTACTATCTCCTAAATAGTTAAAGCTACGAAGGATCTTGTAAGAAAAAAGTATCTATCAGCTCCAAAAATCTACTTTCCCAATGGACTCTTCTCTGAGAGAATAAGGAATTGGGGTATCTAAGCTAAAGGATCAGCAGTGCTGTGATATATGCCAGGTTCCACCATGGCCTGTGCTCAGAGAAGTTAAGACAAATTTCATTTAGGCCAGCATGAATTAAAAAGGGAATGGCATCATAAATCTGGCTGTGTGTTTAAGAAATAAAATTGGCCAACCTCTAATTGATTATTAATTCATACTGAAAGAGAGGCTAGGTCTGCTGATCAAAGGATTTTTCAATAATTCTTTGATCTAGCACAATGTCCGTTCAGGGAGAATCAAAGTTATTTGGAACACCATTTATAACTCAAAATGGCAAACTGAAGAAATATAATGAGCTTTTATGTGTACATGAAAATAAAACGTACAGCAAATAAATAAGCCACAATGTATTTATGTACGACCTTCGAAAACATATTTTCTAAATTATATGTAATACTACATTTTCTTAGATATGATAAAGTACAAACCATTTTGCATTCAGTCTCATTAAAAGGGGGACAGATCATATTGTAGTTCAGAATCATTGTCCCTTCATCAGTCTTAACACATTCGTATGTGGTACAATTATAGTGCCAGGTACTCCCCTCCTAAAAATAAGAGAAAGTTACTGTTTTGCTTATTAAAATCTGGTATGTTTCTTAAGTAGAATATTTCCTATCCAAGATGCAGAGAACTTCCTGTGGCATACAATGTCCATCTGGAAATATTCCCAAACTTATCTAAAAGGATTAAAAATACATAGATGGTGTGTGTGCATGTGTATTTGGTTTCATACTAGAACTGAGATGTAAAAGTCAAATAAAGCGATAGAGAGGAAAGAAACAAATAGGTATGTGTTTCTACTACAAGATTAATTATCCAATTTGCCCAAGTGACAAAGGTCTTGTTTTAATATTCCCTCACTAATTATAAAACAACAAATCATATTAGTTAATATGCCTCCTTTCTTGAGATTTGTTTATTCTTCCTTCTACTCCCTTATCAACAAAACAATTACAAAATCTTTGGATGACAGTGATAATTGACTTTTGCTTCTAGTTTTATATTCCTTATCATTGTTTTAAAACATATTCCTATTCCTTTAACAAATTTTTAAACATAATAACTGTTTATTTCTTTCCTGATTTCAGAATTCTTATTTAGAAATAAAAGCAGCTGGACATATTATAACATAATTATTGAGCTGTAGTTGTCGATCTATATTCTTATTTTTTAACCCACATTTTAAGATGCTAGCCATGGGCTCCCTGCTCAGCGGGGAGTCTGCTTCTCCCTCTGACCCTCCCCCTTCTCATGCTCTATCTCATTCTCTCTCTCAAATAAATAAAATCTTTAAAAAAAAAAAAGGGCGCCTGGGTGGCTCAGTTGGTTAAGCAACTGCCTTCGGCTCAGGTCATGATCCTGGAATCCTGGGATCGAGTCCCGCATCGGGCTCCCTGCTCAGTGGGGAGTCTGCTTCTCCCTCTGACCCTACCCCCTCTCATTCTCTCTCTCAAATAAATAAATAAAATCTTTAAAAAATATAAAAAAATAAAAATAATAAAAATAAAATGCTAGCCAAACTCTGGCTTAAAGATTCCTTGTGCAGTAAGGAATTTTGATGAACTTCTTTTTCTCCAGATTCTATTTTAACTTACAAATATCCTTAGATCTTCTATGAACCTTAATTAGAAAAGATCTCCAAGTCCAGGTATAAGAGAAAATAAAATATTCAAATTCAAATAGTAATTCTGTTAATATCCAGTTCAAATAGTACAATCTTGTTTATCTGAAATCAAAAATCAGTTGTTCCACAGAAATTAGATTTCTAGATAACTAAAGCTTATCTTTGAAAGAGCAGGAGTTAACCATCTTGATGTATATTTACCTTGATTGCATTACTTGTTGAGTTCTCAAAAAATTTTCTGAACATAATTTAGTCTTTTATCTACATTTCAGGCTATCACTGTGAATACTAGTCATATAAATAGATGGTTCCTGGATTTATTGATTATAGAGTTTATGTTGCCCTTTTACTAAAAGCCCCAAATTTCTGTGTTTTTTCAAGTAAATTCTGATTCCTTTTCTCTCACTGACACCTATGTCTTCCTCATCATTTTAGAAGGTTTTGTTTTCAAAGCCCCTTCTTTAAAATAATATATTATAAAATAGAAATATTGCTAGGATAAAACAAACAGTATCAACAACACTATTTAAATTGGTAACACTAGTTTGTACATAACTGCGAAACATAGGTTATGGCACAAGAAGACAATTATTCATCTTCTTATTTAATAAAATGCACAGGATTGGAGAAATGTGTTTTGGGGATATGTGACTAATCCCATGTAATTAAGAACACCAGAAGTAAGACCTCTAGATGATTAAACTATTAATGAAAACACTTAAGAATGGCAAAAATAAACTGGAACAACTTTCAGGTAATGTAAGTTACAAAGAATTAGTCACACTCCTAAATCTGATGACATCACTAATAACTGCACTAAAAATAGAAAGTTCCCTTTCTCTTTTCTAGGGAAGGAGTAGGTCAGTCCATAAACCTATATGGAGTTATTATGAGACTATAGGAGCGTTCTGAATAATTATTATATTATTTTTGGTAGAAAGATGTGATACAGCATTACTGACTCTTGAAGTCTTCTTTGTAAAAAATATTCTAAGTCTTTTATCTTATTTACCCACTGAAATCTTAAATACCTGAAATAGTAAAATGTTAACATTGTGAGTTTCAGATTTCTGTTAAAATGCTTCATTTTTTAAATTTCTTTTAAAGATTTTATTTATTCATTTGAGAGAGAGAGAGCACGAGAGGGGTGAGGGGCAGAGGGAGAAGCAGATTCCCCACTGAGCCCAATGTGGGGCTCGATCCCCAGACTCTGGGATCATGATCTGAGTGGAAGGCAGGCACCCAACTGACTGAGCCATCCAGGCACCCCCCACCTTTGTTTTTTAAGATTTTATCAGATGAATGGATAAAAAAGATATGATACATATATACAATGGAATATTATTCAGCCATCAGAAAAGATGAATACCCACTATTTGCATCGACATGGGTGAACTAGAGCGGATTATGCTAAGTGAAGTAAGTCAAGCAGAGAAAGACAATTATCATATGGTTTCACTCATATGTGGAACATAAGCAATAACACGGAGGACCATAGGGGAAGGGAGGGAAATCTGAAGGGGGAGAAATCAGAGAGGGAGATGAACCATAGAGACTATGGACCCCAGGACACAAACTGAGGGTTTCAGAGAGAAGGGGGCAGAGGGATGGGGTAACAGAGTGATGGGCGTTAAGGAGGGCACGTGATGTGATAAGCATATGTGATTATATGCAACTAATGAATCATTGAACACTACATCAAAAACTAATGATATACCACACAGTGGCTAACTGAGCATAATAAAAAAAATAAAAGAAAATGTTTCATTTTAAATGAGTGAACAAAATAATGGTTTTTTTCTATTGGTCTAACAATTAGAATAAGCAATTCTCAAAGCCCATTTTCCTCACATCTGGGAAAAAAAATGAGGATCTATACTAAAATGAGTTTCAGAAATGATTTAAACATATTCCTTTACAGCAGGAATTATCAGAAACTTTAAAATGTAACAAATGTAACTGTGTCTTGTGTGCTGTATATGAGTGTATTTATTGTATGTAGAACTCTGTGTGTGTGTGTGTGCATGTGTGATATTTTTCAAACTTATTTGACATAAAATCATCTTCAGAAAATTGCAGAGAGAGCTACCCTCCAAGGAACTTATTTTAGGAACTAAGGAATTCATACCTCATATATAACTGATGTTCCATTTTCCATTTGAAATTTGCAGGATACATTTTTGCAGGTACCACAGCAATCATAATCACTTGGAGATGGAATGTACACCTGGTGCTGGGTATAATGATAGTACATTTAATTAGCCACACAACAATACCAATATTTTTAATGAATCCATTCTGGAAGTGCTTCCCAATATTACTATATGCTCTCTCAGAACACCTGTAAGCAATTTAAAGGTTGAATTTGAGGCACTTCAAATAATAATTGACTTTATATAGCTGTATTAGAAAGTGAAGAAAACTATTAGCCTTTACATCTAGCAGCCAAGATTCATCAAGCAGGTCAAGCAAGCTATATAGATAAATAGATAATAAGGCTCAAGATCATACACAGGAAAAGGAAAATATGCATTGTATAGATATATTACACATTAATAGAATATTGAACTATTCAAGTGTATACTTCAAATTTATGCAGTATTCACTAGTTAAAATTCTATAGCTGCCATTTTATGATTAATTCAACTCTCCACTGGAATGACTTACAAAGAATACTTACAATGTCACATTCTTTTGAGCAATTCACCATTGTAAAATTCAGAGTGTGAAAGCCTATATGGTTATCTTTTTCTTCCAGACACTCCACTGTATAACAAAAGTCCCCTTCCAAATACTTTATCATAGATTGGCCAGGATTCAATACTGATACTGCTTGAAATACACACACATCATCCTTTTCTAAGAAAAGAAAGTCAATGAAAAGTACTATTTTGAGTTTTTTATTAATCAATCAGTGGAACTTTTACTTATATTTATGTTTTCATTGTGATGTGCAATTTTTTTTTCCAAAACCAATAAGAAGATCTTTACCTCTATATTTTGTTAATAATTCAAGAGTTTACTTAATAATGAATGTAGCACATTTATTCCTTAACATACAATAAGAAAGTGATCTGTAAAGTCAACTCCTCTTTACTGTTTGAACTGTCTTCAAAACTATACTTCATAGCAGATTCCAGAGTTTTAGACTTATCATCAAGCTACTTGTTATCCTCTCTTCTGGAAACATACATGACAATTTGGGGGAGTAGATATAGATGGAAGCAATATCTAAATCAATAGTAGTGGGGCTCTTCATGGTGGCACTAACATTTTATGGTTTTTATTGGTTCTTTTGAGAGAAAATTTTCAATTTTGTTGTGATGCAAAATATAGCCTTGTACATCGTATTCAATGATGAAGGTAGTTGATACAAAGTAAAAGCATATTAATTTAGGCTAGACTAGTGATGAAGATTCAGCTCAGAAGCTCTTTGTGCCTTGCCAACAACTGAATTTAAGCTTTCTTGCATATAAAAATGCAAAAGTTTCAAGCTGTTGAATAAAAGGTTTTTTATTAACCCACTAATACATAATATGAAGATTTGTTAATTTATAGAAAAATCAGTTCTATGTTTTACAATGTTAACATCCATAATGATAGCACAGTGAACAATAAGTCTCCCTTTTAGATGTTTATTTTTAAAATATTAAATATATATATTAAAAAGAACCATAGAATCAACTTTAAAATTCTGCAAAGCCTCTGAAAAAGACATTCATTTTTCTGTCCCATTAACATATTTGTCAGAACATTTAGAGATATTACAAAAGAGGCAACTGAAAAATAACAGTGCACTTTTATAATAAAAAACTGGCAAAATGGCTTAAAATGTGTAATATAGCTCAAAGAAAATCATTTTTAATTTATTAATAGTGAACAATAGATACCAATAATATTCATGTCATTTAAAAGCTAGATAAAACATAGTTACCACAGAGATACTGTACACATCCACAGTCACTCTGAAAGTTCCAGTCTATTGCAGTAAATTCTCCCTATTAGAAAGATATTAGTATTAAATATGACTTGTACAGCTTATTATATGACAACTATAAAAATATATACACAGTATAACATTTAGTAAGTTCCCTACCACACAGCCAGACACATATCAGGTGCTTAATAAATATTTGATAGTAAACAGGCTTTGATTAACACAGTGGTCATTTAATTAGCAGCCTACAGAAAAAATTCACAATAAACAATATGATTATGGATCACTTAATCTCTCTAAACTTTAATTTCTTTATCTATTAAATGAGTGAAAGTAGAGAAGATGATCTTTATGGTCTTTAATAACTTGAAAATATTGTTGGAATCTGGGCTTCTAGTGGATAGTTGGAGATAAGAGAATATGTGCTAATCCCGGAAATTTTGGTTGGTGCAAACATTCTTGATCTTCTCTATAGAGGTGGTCCAAGGTTCTGATGTTTGCATGGAGCAAGGCTGCAACAGCATAAAAGCAGGAGCAGAAGAGTATAGTAGAGGGACTAAAAGCACAGACTCAGGAACAAGGCTGCTCTGTGCGCATCTGGCTTTGCTGCCTGCTAGCTGTGGGACCTCAGGGAAGTTACTGAGTCAGGCTTCTCCTCACTTCCCTCATCTCTAAAATGGGTATGATAACACTGCCTACCTCTTAGGTTTAGTTGGAGAAATAAATGGGTCAATTCAGGTAAAGAACTTACAATAGGGTGGACACACAGAAAATGCAGTATAACCTTTAGGTGTCAATAAATTGCTGTCATACCAATCTTAAGCATTGCCCTGTCAGAAACGATATAGGGTCCTCTCAGTGTAGTACCAGGTTTAAAGTTTTAAGAATTGCATTTTTGAGTAATAACTTTTCCTGAGTGCATTTAATTTTCATATGATATCAATAATAAAATTAACTTGATTCTTTTTTCTTTTTTTAAAGATATTTATTTATTTATTTATTTATTTATTTATTTATTTATTTATTTTAGAGAGAGAGCACAAGTGCAACTAAGGAGAGAGGCAGGGGTGGGAGGGGGAGGAAGAGGGAAAAATGCCAAGCAGACTCCGTACTGAGTGTAGAGCCTAACATGGGGGCTTGATCTCATGACCCTGAGCTCATCATGATCTGAGCCAAAACCAAGAGTTGGATGCTTTTTCTCAAGGCATGAGAAAGGTTGCTATCTTTCAGCATACATTTCTTACCTCACACTTTGGTGCATTTATTCATGTTCAACCTAGCCTCTATCTAAAATAGCTCAGCTCCTTTCATCCATTATTCTGAACTATCACTTTCTTCCAAACTTTTCTTGATGGTTAACTTCCCTAGAAAGTTCTCCATGATGATCTGTACCTTGTGGTTAACATTCTGAGTACTGTGTTTATTTTATCATAATAATTCTAGCTAATCCTTATTGAGCTCTTTCTATGTATCAGGTACTATCTAAGTAATTTATATTAACTTATTTTATTGATATGATGTAGGTATTGTTATTTTTATATTGCAGATGAGGAAAGTGAAGCACAGGTAGGAAGAGTCCAGGCCAGGAATAAAAACAAGGCAGTTTCAACTTGCTTTTGTTCTCATTTCAACTTATGTCTGGGCTATAGTTTCTAAAGGAAATGAAGGAGTTATGGCAGAGTAGAAAGAATAAAGGAATACACAAAAGCACACACAGACATAAAACAACCCTTGGTTTGAGTCCTAAAGATCTCAGTCAATCATTTGCTCTCTCTAGACCTCAACTTTCTTATTTACAAAATGTTCGTAGATAACTCTTAAGAAAACACCAACAGTTACATGTTTATATCCCCTCCTTCTCCACAATAGAAGCATCATTGGCACAATTTCTTGAAGAATCACTGGGGACACCTCTCAATATTGAGATAATCTTTTTTTCAATGTTTTGCTTCATTTTAAGACCAGTGAAGTAGATATAAGGCTAGTAGATTCAGTCACCCGTGAAAAAAATAATGGATTGCCTTTTCTTATCTCAAGTAAATAAAAAGAGTTTACTGCTCCCTGATACCAGAGCATGTTACTTTAATCAACTTCAGTATAATTAAAGAGGATAATTTCATTAACTCCGAGAACTCAGAAATAAGGGGGATAAAGGAAGAATAAACTAACTTAAATAATATGACAATTCAATCAAAATATGTGTTCTTACCACTTCACAAGTTGGCATAACAAGGTTTTCACAGCTACATTCTAAAAGGCAAAAATCAACATATTTATGTTGGTCAGAATATATCACTGTACTGTAATAAAACTTCAAAGTATGAAAATTAGTTACCGCAATGCCATGTTGGACAACATTGACCAGATACATTTTCTTTGACAAGCTTCATATCCTCTGCACAGTCGAGTAGTGGTGCAGGACAAAGATTTGGGTCACAAACTAAATAGAAAAAAATTCCACGGATAAAGGTTAGCTTCTTGTAAAAGCTTATCCTCACTACCTACCATTTAATTCACTGCCATTGCTGATGTCATGCATGGACTCATATTTCTCCCACCACTCACTTGCCATGTATCGGTGGGGATGGAATACATGACTCCCAAGCAAGTACAACAGTAGTAGAACTAGGACAGCTCAGCAGGTGAAGAGCCCTGAGAAATGCCAGGTGTGTACTAAAAGAAAGGAAGTAGAGAATGTATGGAATCACCTGGGAAGCTAGAAATTCTAGGATGATGAGAAAAGTCATAGTAATCTATTTTGGGGAGGTAATGATATTATCCAAGAAGAGCTCTTAGATGTATAAAAATATTACCTATACTTAATATATATTTTATATACTAGAATTCAATGAAGGTCTGATGTAACAGTGCAATGAAGATTCATGGGACTTTTTAAATATTGGGTAAATCTAAATATTTTAAATTAGTTAAGATATACTCACCACAGTAATATCGTGGACAACAGAAATGTGTAGTATTAAGATCCACAGTGAGAAATTCCCCATCAGTACATAGTGGAATAGGTTCCGTGCAAGAGTCACAAACTGAAGGTAAAACAAAAAGCCAGAAATCACAACTGAGCTAAAAACAAGCTAATTATTAATTTGGATTACTACAGACATATAAAAATCAACATGAAATAATGTTTAATAAAATAGGAAAAAGGGAAAATAAGGCTTTAACAGATCTCCTCATTTGGTCATGAAAACAGTACTAGTAGGTATATTGCTATATGCTTTCTGAACACAGTGACCAAGAAAAACACCATCTTACCAGAAATACAGAGCATTAAGATTTCTAGAGCAACTTTCTTTTTCCTAGGATCAAAATGTCATTGATTTATTTACTTCAGTTTTCTGAATTCGCTACCCTTGATTACTCCAATTTATGGAAGAATATTAATAGAGTACGCACTTGTTCTTTTGGGCTGTTCACTTCAATTACAATTCTCTGAAAGACCCTGGCAAAATGTCCCACCCATACTGTCTTGGAATGACTCTTAATAAAGGTGCCTGACTCTCAGCAGGCCTCTGTGTAGGAACAACCCACATTAGACAAATCAGAATCTCTTTCTATGGCATCTGAATCATAAACAGAGGCACACCAGGGCAGGAAATGGATGTTGCTGACTCAGTCCTTAGTGACTGCCCCCTGGAGTAGCTGGTTTCTCTCCTTCCAGGGCTTGGTTTTTCTGCTTCATCTTGATCCTACAAAATCTTGATCCCCAAGCCTTCCAGTAATTGGTTGTGTGTAAACTAGCCTTAAGCAATCCATTTTGCCACCTGCACTCAGAGAACCTGAACTGGTACAAAGAGATGTGTTTTGATTTCCATAGGTACACCTGAAACCTACATTAATCACCAGTCTTTGATATGAAAATTCACTTGAAATGGAAAATAGAGAACTTTTTAATTTTCAGTGTCCATTTCATCAGACAGAATATATGACTCCCTATAGTCTTTTCCCAGACACCTTTCATTTCATTTCTACCATTCTCTTCCATCATCACTATGCTCACACATAACATCACACATGATATATAAAATGAAGTTTTAAAGTGGTTCTCTAATGGCTTAGCAGAGTCCATTATTTCAGTTGGTTCTTCAAGGAAAGCCAAGGCTAAATTTTTCTCTAAAAACAACTGGTACCAGCCTTATTAAAGAAAAAAAAAATTTTAATTATATTGTCTTGAGCATGTTTTGACTGATATATATAGCCCATATATATAATAAGAGAAAGTAATGCTAACTGTAATAATTGTCGAGTCATTTAAAATGCCGTACTTTCTTTTCAACTGTTCTTATTCAGTTGTATTCCTATCAGTATATCAGCAGAATATTGGTTACCATCAGTCCCATGAAATTCATATCAAATAAGAGATTTTCCCTACATTCTCCCTTTGGTTCAAAAAAGTTATCTCACAGAACACTCACCACAGAGAGGAGAAAAACAGCAAGGCTCTTCCTGTTGAACTTGAATTATGAATTGGTCTTCTCTGCATTCTGGTACTGAAATCCTGGGGCATTTCAATTGGTCACATTCTGCAGAAACACCAAGATATTTGAAAAATTGTATAAAGTGAAATGATAAAATAAATAAAGTTGTATGGTTTAGTTCTCTTTGAATTTATATAAATCTTGCTAACTCAAAGTGTGTTTGGTGGGGGAGGGTTCCCACTCAGCACCCAGTAATTCTCTAGACACCAGCTGGTTGTCCTACAATTCAACTCAATTCTGACAGTATCTACAGACACCAGTTATAAGCCCCACTTGTTACCTGTACTCCTTTCTGGCTGACTGGCTATAAATCGGGGGTTTCCACAACCTTTTCCTTGGGTTTGATTAATTTGCTAGAGCAGCCAGCAGAACTCAGAGAAAACTTTTACTTACCAGATCACCAATTTTTTATAAAAGAATATAACTCAGGGAGGGGAAAGATGGCGGAGGAGTAGGGGACCCTATTTCAACTGGGCCCCGGAATTGAGCTGGATATCTACCAGACCACTCTGAGCACCCACAAAATCAGCCTGAGATGTAAGAAGATCTGGATCTCTACAAACAGAATATCGCAGGCAGTTGGTTTTGAGGTATGAAGCAGAGAGCCGTGATTCTGTGGGCAGATATCGGAGGATAAACGGCAGCGGGAGGGTGCCTGGCCGTGGGGATCCTACACCGCTGGTGAGTGACAGCCTTGTGCGCTGTGGACGGGGCACAGACTCGCAGACCAGTAGCATCAGGAAAGAACTTTAGGGCAGCCCCCGGGGTGGAAAACCAGACCGGCGGGGTCGCGCACACGCGAACTGCAGCACCCCCCCACACACAGAAACCGGAGCGACGGTCACGCACATGCGAACTGCAGCCTCCCAGACGGAAAAGGGA
Organism: Mirounga angustirostris; assembly: GCF_029215605.1. NCBI lineage: Eukaryota > Metazoa > Chordata > Mammalia > Carnivora > Phocidae > Mirounga > Mirounga angustirostris. The sequence goes on from NW_026991713.1 coordinate 38,268,169, forward strand.
AACCTGGTGCGCCGGGGTCTTGCCGGTGAACTACAACCCCCAGGGGTGGAAATCCCAAGTGGCGGGGTTGCGCCCGCGCGAACTGGGAGCAGCTGGCGGTTTTCGAAGCACCAAGGGCAGAGACATGCCCCGACCTGGAGGCAGGACTGGGAGCGCTGCGGAGGGGCGCACAACGCAGGATGCTGCAGTTTATAGCAGCATGGACAGAAAAGGAGACGGTGTGGCCTGGAGAGCTCACTGAAGAACAGACTGAGGTCTCTCTGCTCTGAGGCAGAGGGTTGGAAACGGTCTCTTCTGCTCTGACTCGCGGAAAAGACCGGAAAGCCGCCAGGGAAAGGCGCCAGAGAACAAAAGCCCCAAAGACTGATTCCCACTGAGCCCAATCCCCGCCCCAGGGGCGCAGGGCAACTCCGCCCAAACAGGGTTGCCTGAGTAACAGCATGGCAGGCCCCTCCCGCAGAAGACAGGCTGGGAAAACAAGAGGCCAGCAACCCTAAGGTCCCAAGAAAACAGGTGCATCTTGCTTGGGTTCTGGTCAATAATTTGGACTCTATACATTCCCTCAAACACCCATCAACAGAATGACTAGGAGGAGGAGCCCCCAAAACAGAAAAGACTCAGAGATTATGACTTTTGCTGCAGATTTACAAATGGATGCAGACATAACCAAGATGTCAGAGATGGAATTTAGGCTAGCAATTGTGAAGACAATGGCTAGAATGGAGAAATCAATTAATGGCAACATAGAGTCTCTAAGGGCAGAAATAAAAGGTGAATTGGCAGAACTTAAAAATGCTATCAATGAGATCCAATCCAATCTAGATAATCTAACAGCTAGGGTAACTGAGACAGAAGAGAGAATAAGCAATCTGGAAGACAGTATAATAGATAAAAAGGGAAAAGAGGAGGCCAGGGAAAAACAACTCAGAATCCATGAAAATAGAATCAGAGAAATAAGTGACACCATGAGGCGTTCCAATGTCAGAATAATTGGAATCCCAGAGGGAGTGGAGAGAGAGAGAGAGGGCTAGAAGATGTATTTGAGCAAATCGTAGCTGAGAACTTCCCTAATCTGGGGAATAAAACCAGCATTCGAGTCCTAGAGGCAGAGAGGACCCCTCCCAAGATCAAGGAAAACAGGCCAACACCCCGGCATGTAATAGTAAAACTTGCAAATCTTAGAACCAAGGAAACCATCTTAAGGGCAGTTAGGGGAAAGAGATTCCTTACGTACAGAGGGAGGAACATCAGAATAACGTCAGACCTATCCACAGAGACCTGGCAAGCCAGAAAGGCCTGGCAAGACATATTCAGAGTACTAAATGAGAAGAACATGCAGCCAAGAATACTTTATCCAGCAAGGCTTTCATTTAGAATGGATGGAGAGATGCAGAGCTTCCATGGCCTGCAGAAGTTGAAAGAATATGTGACCACTAAGCCGGCCCTACAAGAAATATTAAGGGGGGTTCTATAAAAGGAGAAAGACCCCAAGAGTGATCTACAACAGAAATTTACAGGGACAATCTATAAAAACAACGTCTTCACAGGCAACATGATGACAATTAATTCATATCTTTCAATAATCTCTCTCAACGTGAATGGCCTAAACGCTCCCATAAAACGGCACAGGGTTGCAGATTGGATAAAAAGACAGGATCCATCCATATGCTGTCTACAAGAGGCTCATTTTGAACCTAAAGATACATCCAGACTGAAAGTGAAGGGATAGAGATCTATCTTCCATGCCAGCGGACCTCAAAAGAAAGCTGGGGTAGCAATTCTTATATCAGACAAATTAGATTTTAAACTAAAGTCTGTAATAAGAGACACAGAAGGACACTATATCATTCTTAAAGGGTCTATCCAACAAGAAGATCTAACAATTGTAAATATCTATGCCCCCAACATGGGAGCAGCCATCTACATAAGCCAACTGTTAACCAAAATAAAGAGTCATATTGATAACAATACGTTAATTGTAGGAGACCTCAATACTCCACTCTCAGCAATGGACAGATCATCTAAGCAGAAAATCAACAAGGAAACAAGAGCTTTGAATGATACATTGGACCAGATGGACCTCATAGATATTTACAGAACATTCCACCCTAAAACAACAGAATACTCATTCTTCTCGAGCGCACATGGAACTTTCTCCAGAATAGACCATATACTGGGTCACAAATCAGGTCTCAACCGATACCAAAAGATTGAGATTATGCCCTGCATATTCTTAGACCACAATGCTCTAAAACTGGAACTCAATCACAAGAAAAAATTTGGCAGAAATTCAAACACTTGGAAGCTAAAGACCACTCTGCTCAAGAATGTTTGGGTCAACCAAGAAATCAAAGAAGAACTTAAACAATTCATAGAAATCAATGAGAACGAAAACACATTGGTCCAAAACCTATGGGATACTGCAAAGGCGGTCCTAAGGGGAAAATACATAGCCATCCAAGCCTCACTCAAAAAAATAGAAAAATCCCGAATTCACCAACTAACTCTACACCTTAAAGAACTAGAGAAAAAGCAACAAACGATGCCTAAGCCACGCATTAGAAGAGAAAGAATTAAAATTAGAGCAGAAATCAGTGAATTAGAAACCAGAAACACAGTAGATCAGATCAACGAAACTAGAAGTTGGTTCTTTGAAAGAATTAATAAGATTGATAAACCACTGGCCAGACTTATCCGAAAGAAGCGATAAAGGACCCAAATTAATAAAATTATGAATGAAAAGGGAGAGATCATGACTAACACCAAGGAAATAGAAACAATTATTAGAAATTATTATCAACAACTGTATGCCAATAAACTGAGCAATCTGGATGAAATGGAGGCCTTCCTGGAAACCTATAAGCTGCCAAGACTGAAACAGGAAGAAATTGACAACCTGAGTAGGCCAATAACCAGTAACGAGATTGAAGCAGTGATCAAAAACCTCCCAAAAAACAAGAGTCCAGGGCCTGATGGATTCCCTGGGGAATTCTACCAAACATTCAAAGAAGAAATAATACCTATTCTACTGAAGCTGTTTCAAAAAATAGAAACAGAAGGAAAACTTCCAAACTCATTCTATGAGGCCAGCATTACCTTAATCCCCAAACCAGGCAAAGACCCCATCAAAAAGGAGAATTTCAGACCGATATCCCTGATGAATATGGATTCCAAAATCCTCAACAAAATCCTAGCTAATAGGATCCAAAAATACATTAAAAGGCTCATCCACCACGACCAAGTGGGATTTATCCCCGGGATGCAAGGGTGGTTCAACATTCGCAAATCAATCAATGTGATAGAGCACATTAATAAGAGGAGGGAGAAGAACCATATGGTCCTCTCAATTGATGCAGAAAAAGCATTTGACAAAATACAACATCCTTTCCTGATTAAAACTCTCCAGAGTATAGGGATAGAGGGAACATTCCTCAAGCTCATAAAATCCATCTATGAAAAACCCACAGCGAATATCATCCTCAATGGGGAAAAGCTGAGAGCCTTTCCCTTAAGATCAGGATCACATCAAGGGTGCCCACTCTCACCACTGTTGTTCAACATAGTACTAGAAGTCCTAGCAACAGCAATCAGACAACAAAAAGAAATAAAAGGTATTCACATTGGCAAAGAAGAAGTCAAACTCTCTCTTTTTGCAGACGACATGATACTTTATGTGGAAAACCCAAAAGACTCCACCCCCAAATTACTAGAACTCATCCAGCAATTCAGTAATGTGGCAGGATACAAAATCAATGCACAGAAATCAGTTGCTTTCTTATACACTAACAACGCAACTGTAGAAAGAGAAATTAAAGAAACGATTCCATTTACAATAGCACCAAAAACCATAAGATACCTTGGAATAAACCTAACCAAAGAGGTAAAGGATCTATACTCTAGGAACTACAAAACACTCATGAAAGAAATGGAAGAAGACACAAAAAGATGGAAAAATATTCCATGCTCATGGATCAGAAGAATAAACATTGTTGAAATGTCTATGCTACCCAGAGCAATCTATACCTTCAATGCCATCCCAATCAAAATTCCAATGACATTTTTCAAAGTGCTGGAACAAACAATCCTAAAATTTGTATGGAATCAGAAAAGACCCTGAATTGCCAAGCAAATGTTGAAAAGGAGAAACAAAGCTGGGGACATCATGTTGCCCGATTTCAAGCTATATTACAAATCAGTGATCACCAAGACAGCATGGTACTGGCACAAAAACAGACATACAGACCAATGGAACAGAATAGAGAGCCCAGATATGGACCCTCAACTCTCTGGTCAAATAATCTTTGACAAAGCAAGAAAAAACATGCAATGGAAAAAAGACAGTCTCTTCAATAAATGGTGCTGGGAAAATTGGACAGCCACATGCAGAAGAATGAAACTCGACCATTCTCTAACACCACTCACAAAGATAAACTCAAAGTGGATGAAAGACCTCAATGTGAGACAGGAATCCATCAAAATCCTAGAGGAGAACATAGGCAGTAACCTCTTTGACATCGGCCACAGCAAATTCTTTCAAGATACATCTCCAAAAGCTAGTGAAACAAAAGCAAAAATGAACTTTTGGGACTTCATCAAGATAAAAAGCTTCTGCACAGCAAAGGAAACAGTCAAGAAAACAAAGAGGCAACCCACAGAATGGGAAAAGATATTTGCAAATGACACTACAGATAAAGGGCTGGTATCCAAAATCTATAAAGAACTTCTCAAACTTAACACCCAAAAAACAAATAATCAAGTCAAAAAGTGGGCAGAAGAGATGAACAGACACTTCTCTGAAGAAGACATACAAATGGCTAACAGACACATGAAAAAATGTTCATCATCATTAGCCATCAGGGAAATCCAAATCAAAACCACACTGAGATACCACCTTACACCAGTTAGAATGGCCAACATGGACAGGGAAAGAAACAACAAATGTTGGAGAGGTTGTGGAGAAAGGGGAACCCTCTTACACTGTTGGTGGGAATGCAAGTTGGGACAGCCACTTTGGAAAACAGTGTGGAGGTGCCTCAAAAAGTTAAAAATAGAGCTACCTTATGACCCAGCAATTGCACTCCTGGGTATTTACCCCAAAGACATAGATGTAGTGAAAAGAAGGGCCATATGCACCCCAATGTTCATAGCAGCAATGTCCGCAATAGCTAAACTGTGGAAAGAGCCGAGATGCCCTTCAACAGATGAATGGATAAAGAAGATGTGGTCCATATATACAATGGAATATTACTCAGCCATCAGAAAAGATGAATACCCAACTTTTACATCAACATGGGTCGACTGGAGGAGATTATGCTAAGCGAAATAAGTCAAGCAGAGAAAGTCAATTATCATATGGTTTCACTTATTTGTGGAACATAAGGAATAACATGGAGGACATTAGGAGAAGGAAGGGAAAAATGGGGGGGGAATTGGAGGGAGAGATGAACCATGAGAGACTATGGACCTGAGAAACAAACAGGGTTCTAGAGGGGAGGGGGGACGGGAGATTGGTTAGCCCGGTGATGGGTATTAAGGAGAGCACGTACTGCATGGAGCATTGGGTGTTATATGAAAACAATGGATCGTGGATCATTACATCAAAAACTAATGATGTATGGTGACTAACATAATATAATAAAATTAAAAACTACCAAAAAAAAAAAAAAAAGAATATAACTCAGGAATAGCCAGATGGAAGAGATGCATAGGGCAAAGATAGGGAAAGGGTAGGGAGCTTTTATGCCCTCTCAGAGCACACCAGTCCCTGAATTTCCTTGTGTTCACCAACCTGGAAGTTCTCTAAACCTCAGTCTTTTTTGGGTTTATTTTAGAGGCTTTATTACGTAGGCATGATTGATTAAATCATTGGCTATTTAAGATCAGATCCAACCTCCAGCCCCTGTCCCCTCCCTGGAGGTCAGGGGATGGGACTGAAAAATTCTAACCCTCCAGTCACAGGATTGGTTCCCCTGGCAACCAGATCCCATTCTCAGATTAGCTAAAGGCTTTCCAATAGCAGTCATTAACATAACAAAAGACACCTTTATAGGTCTCCTCATTTAGGAAACGGGATTAGGAGCTCTGTACTGAGAATGGGGTAGAAGACCAGGTATGTAGTTTCTTATAAATTACAATACCATACCTGCTATTTCCTATATATTTCTGCTAAGATTAAGATCTTTAAAATGAGTTAATCTAAATCCATGTGTTAATATAATATATAAACTTAAAATATACATATATATATATATATACATTTATTTATAAAGAAATTGCAGGTTAAAAAGGACTATTTTGGGACCCCCCCGGGTGGCTCAGTTGGTTAAGCGTCTGCCTTCGGTTCCAGTCATGATCCCAGCGTCCTGGGATCAAGCCCCATGTCCGGCTCTCTGCTCACCCTCTGCCTCTGCCTGCCTCTGTGTGTGTGTCAAATAAATAAATAAAATCATAAATAAATAAATAAATAAATAAATAAATAAATAAATAAATAAATAAAATCTTTTAAAAAAAAGAACTATCTTTAGCAAGACAACTTCACAGTATCTTATAACAAATCATTTTCTTGTAGACCCAAAGAATGAGAATCTAATTCACTATTCTGAACAATGAACCTCACTCTTATTTTTCCTAGTTAATTACTCACCACATTGATACTGTGGACAACAAGAAAGAGGACTATGGCCAACAACCAATTTCTGACTATTCGTACATGTTGGAATAGCAGTTTCACATAAGGTCATGTCACATCCTGGAAATAAGAAACAGAAGCACTAAAATATTAGCGAATATAACTAAAATCTGTGCTTCTAACTCAAATCAGTGAAGTGATTTCTTACTATACATGTTTTTACACTGCAATTAAACACATTCAACTGACAAATGGGTCATATGTGAAAAGGTAGCAGATTTAAGGTTTATTTATTATGGTCCTTTCACCCTTAATTGTCCTAAGTCAAAGATTCCCAGAACCTTGTCACATATTATTGAATACTATTAATTGCTTATAGCTAGAGTTTTGTATGTGTATTTGCAAAATCAGCAAAACCATAATGAGAAAAAACTTGCTTTGAGAAAATAGAAATGATACTTATGGCCATATTTCTGTTTTTACCTCAACACTTTTGTTTACTAAACATTATGCATGTCCTGATTTTTTCACAAATAATATCAACATATTTTGTGGCATTGACAGACGGGAAGTCTTTGGCCTGCACACATACCACAAACTTTCTTTGAACAGCAGGTCCACTTATCAGTGATGCTCAGGACAACTTCAGCTTCTCGTTCACAAATTGGTGAGGGCTCTTCATCACAATCAGGTTCTGTAGGAATAATACTTCCATTCTCCAAACATTTGTAGAGGGCACATTCACCAATGCCCCCATTCCAAACCTCCCCGGCAGTACGAGGTTGGTCTTCACTATCTGTGCATGCTTAAAAAGATGGACAATGTTACATCACTCATAACCTGGACACTAAAATAAATCAGGCTATGATATTTGAATTTCAGACCATGACTTGACTTGGCTCAGCGACATAGATAACATGTCACAGATTTATCCTTTCTTACAGATTCTTCTTTTTATCAGCTAGTAGCTTGCACTTCTCTTCCATGAAATTTGTAATGTAATCTACAAAAATATTTTCCCTTCTACAACTATCTGTAAATTTGCATGTCCTCTTCTATACATAAGATAATCTGTTCATTATTTCTTATTCATTTTGTCCTGTTAATATGATTTATTTTGCTTGAACAAACTCAGTAAAAGAAATGTAAGTTAGTTTTAAAATATTAACTGTTCAAACTGAGTGGTATTAGGAAAAAAAGTCCCTATCACATATTTATCATTTTTGTCCAGTGAAAATTCAAAACATGTCAACTTTAAAATCTAAATGTGGGAAGTAGCTAATTATTTAGTGACTCATTATTTAGTAATTATGTAGTTTTATTATTGAAGTTTTACTTAATGATAAATATGGTCCACTAGTAGTTCTTTTAAAAATGATAGAGATGAATATAGTGATGGCCATATCCCACAGCCTCAAATGAACTTCTTTTATATTATTCTCTTTACTGTCAAACCAACCTCACAGGTCCCTAAAAAAACAAACATGCCTGTTTATTCTCAAAGTCTTCTACAAATACTTTTCTCAATGGCAAACACAAACTTCTTTCTGGAACTATATATGCATTTCACTTCTACTTGCCCATTCTCTTTCATTATTAGCTTAATCTCTTTTCCTCTAACCATAATGTTAAGCTCTGTACTGCAATTTTCTCAGTTTTGCACTATTTTCATCTGTAACCACCATGGAGACGATGAGTCAGAATGAAATGGTTTGAAAATGAAAGTTGAACAATTAAATGTTTTCTCCCAGATAATAACATTATCTGACATTTCTTGAGTGGTTATTTTTCTCTAGGCACTGTTGCAAAATGCTTTGTATTATTTATGTATCCCCACACTAACTTTATGGGATAAGTGCTATTATTTTCTCCATTTTACAGATGCTAACCCAGGGTCAAAGAGGTAAAGATGAATCACTATTACATGAAATAATTGGAATTTCAATTCAGTTCACATCCTATGCTCTTAATTTTTAATTTATCATACCCCCGCCTAGTTATTACAGGCATAGGTAGAGACTAAAACACATCATCACTGCATCGCTGTGGGGGGGGTTGTTAAATGGGTAATGGACATTAAAGAGGGCGCTTGTTGTGATGAGCATTGGGTGTTGTATGTAAGTGTTGAATCACTAAATTCTATACCTGAAACTTATACTACACTGTATATTCACTAAATGGAATTTAAATAAAAACTTGGAACAACAACAACAACAAAACCACATCACCACCAAAACATCTAATTTGGGTAACATATTAAAATCAAACTACAAACAAACCGGTTTTCTTTCCAACACCTAGGGGACCTGTTGATCAATCTTTCTCAGCACATCTCCCCAAGATCTAAAAAAGCTTTATTTATTTGCCAAGTCCCTAAGCAGTCATCTTGCACTCTGCTGCTTACCACATTCTTGCTCTGGAATGCACTGAATTGAGTCTGGCCTGTGAAGGATAGTTCCATTTTTGCACACGCAATCTTCCCTTAAATTCAAACATGAAGAATGTCCATAAAACCACCTGTTCAGACATGTTCTTGCTTCACAAGTCTTCACACAGGGTTGATATTCCTTCCCCTCTGGGCAACTCAGAGCTATGAATAACAGAGGACAGAATTTGCTAATGAGAAAAGTCACCTTTTTGGATTATAGTAAAAGGAAGAAATATTGGATTTCTTTCTGAAAATGAATTTTGCCCATTTCGGTCTCTTCAAATTTCATTTTTCATTTATTATGTAACCCAAAACTAGAAACAAAAGAAGCAATAGGCATTTTTGAGTATCTTCTGGGGGTCCAGCTAGTATTATATGTTATGTTATAGTAGGAAAAGCTCATCTGATTCGTAGCAAGTAAATGTGATCAAAAGGCAGCCCAAATCTAGTTGGCATAAATACAGGATCGACTAGTATGAGGTTACTTCTCTGTGTAGTGAGGACATAGAACAGTCTATTCAGACTTAGCACAGAAATATGCTTTAAATATGTAACTCAACCAAGCCATAAAAAAAGAAAAATGCTGTGTGTTTAGGTTTAATCCTTCACTGTCAAAAGAAACTACAATTGCTGAACAGTTTCTAAATGATGTTTTAGACAATTCTTTTGATTTTCAGTGATCTTAAAAAATCATACTGTTAAAAAATGAACACACAGCTGGTAGGGGTATAAATTGGTAAAATCTCAGCGGGGAACAATTTGATGGTATCTATTAAAATTAGAGATGTCATGCATTTCCTATGAATCAAGCAACCCCACTCTTGAATAGTGATTATCTCTGGGAACAAAGAGAGGTAAGGGATAGTAAAGCACACCAGGAGCTGCTTTATGTCTGAAATGAAGTCATGTAACTGGTGTTTGTGATATCTTATCCTTTCTATATGTATTTTACTTTTTCTCCTAGGGAAAATGAAAAATTTTATTTTATTTTGGAGCATTTCATTAATATTCATTTTGACCATCTTTTACCACTTACTCCATTTAATTGCTATTTCTTAAATTAAATTAACAGTATTTTCTGTGAAATATACCCAGGACTGGATATAGGTTTAATAAAATTTTTATGAAAAGCATTACAACTTGATGAGAAAGCATGAGCCCCATAGATAAAAATTGGCAAAGTATACATACGAAAGAAAAAGGATCCACAAACATGTATTTGGAAAAAGACTGAACCTAGATACCAATCAAAGAAAGATTAGCTTCCAGGATGTGGATACTATGTCAGGAAAGGAGGAAAAGGGAACAGAAAAATTTGTATCTTCTTCACAAGCTAGGGGACAAGCCGGGGGTCAAATGAGGCGGGTTGAATTGAAACCAACAAAATGTGCTCTGGGATACAGATTTAAAATCCCTGTTCAATCCCCCTGTGATTTCGTCAATATTTCCATTGATTTTGCTGATTCATATTTTGTGGACTAGGTTTTCTTTTGGGAGGGTTGAGGCCAACCTTAGATTTAGATCAGGATGAAACTAGAAGTTGCCTATGTGGGTGAGCTGGCCTCTAACTTCTACGTTACATTTATCTGCGTTTTATTCTTACAAAATTATTTTGTGATGAAAAATGAAAAGAAAAAGAAGTGAATGCAAAACATGGAATGCTATAGGATTGTTAGAAAATATTACTGAAAATGTACTACTTACAGCAGTAATCAGGTGTTCTCCACTGAAGACAGATGTCAAACCTGTTGCACAGAGCCACATAGGCAGAAAGTGCATCACATTCATAGTTCCAAAAATAGGTATAATTGATCCACATCTTTTCACAAAAGTTCTGCGGTGAAACCTAGAGACACAGTTTGCCTTGGGATAAGTTATGTTGTTTTATTTCTCTAAAGGCCCTAAGTTAGTCGAAAACTATTCAGAGAATCAAAGGGTAGCAAGTTAAGACTTATTATGGATCTTTCTTGACCTTAGATTCCAAACTTCATAATCCTAGATGTCACTTCTGATGTGAAAATATTTTTAGACATATTTTACATAAGGTTAATATTGTCTGCACTAATCTACATAAGTATATCTTATAAAGGTGAAAAAGAAACAAAGTATGTGGACCTAGCAAAATCTATTTCTGATATTATACCTCGGGTCAGAATCGTCTTTTCCATACACTGAATGGGACTTTAATCTACGATGGATAAAACCGGAAGTTTCTGAAGCATTCCATAATGATACATGGCATTAGTTATTAAATGAGGTTATAAATGCTTCTCAAAAACTATGTATTAATATTGAACATTGAACAATTTATGTAATTTGACATGCCTCAATTTAAAGAGATTTCTTCCTACAGATTGTTTCATTTTGATTTAGAATTGCCTGAAATCTAAATAATTTAACTTGTAGCAACATCTATTCCAATTTTTCTCTCTACTCGTTCATTCAGCAAATGTACTAAACATCTCCATGCAGATGCCAAATTCTGACAAAGTTCAAAGGGCCAGATAAAAATACTTTGTATTTTTCATATCCCATCCTTTCTTCTTCAAGGTCCATGTCTATAAAGACCAAGATTCTACATTCTTTTAGTCTTCTTTATAGCATTCCCTTGGTTTCCAATTCTTCACTTTACATGGAATACTTGCTGTGGTCAAGAGCACGCTCATTGTGGAATCCAGGGAACACTGAGAGTTTCCTTCTTAAAACCCTCTCCTTGGACTTTTAGTGTACTTCATTCTATTGCCTGTTCACCTGTCCAGTGTCAGCTCCTCTGCTACCTCTTATTCTGAGTGTTTCTCTAGACCTCATCCTCAGTGGTCACGTCTACTAGTTACAGATGTTCTGCCTGGACTCATACCACCATCTTGGGCATGTAAATCTTTTCCTTGGTTTCTTCATAAGTTAAAGAGTTAAACATAAACTTACTACTACTTAAGATAGCTGTGAGCTAATATATGGTAAATGTACAGAGCAGACTCTGGAACACTGCACATTACTCATGGTTGTTTTTAAAAATCCATACACAAAGAACTCCCCAAACCTGATCCTGGCCTCAAGTTACCTCCTCTGAGCTCCAGAATTATGTTTCTAAGCTTTTTCTGGGTATTTTTGCTTGAAATCCCATATGACTTAATTTATCCAAAGTGAAAAATTACATACCTTTCCACTTAACCCACAAAAGTTGACTCTCCTGTATCCCCCATTCATATATTCACTTATGCAGGCTTTCATAATTTATTGAACACCTAACCACCTATCAAGCACCGTGCTATGCATGAGGAGCATAAAGGTCAATAACACAGACCTATTCTCTGCCTGTGGACCTCATAGCTAAAAAAGGTCTTTGAATAGAATCCAGAGGAGTCACCCCACTAAAATGAATCAGAGGAAGGAAGTATTCCGGCTGGAAAAACTAGAAGCTTAAAAGCCCACTGGCAGGAAAAACCTTGGAATATTCAAAGAATTGAAAGGAGACTGGCTCTCAGTAAGCAAGAAGAGTGTAGCAGAAAGGAAGCTAGAGAAGTGGGTGGGCCAGAGTGTAGAGGACCTCATAAGACTTTAAATGGAAGTGGAAGACACTGAAGGGTTTTAGGTAGAAAAATGATAGAATCCAGACAGATCACCTGCCTGCTATGGAGATTGTCAAATGAAGGTGAAGCTTACAAGTGGGAAACCAAATTACCTGCTTTTCTCTCTTTTGCCATCCAATTCACTGGGAAGGGGTTTGTCTGTGTGATTGGGCTATGACAGACTAAATGGCACTCTGCATTGCCTCCCCAAGCCTTCAATAATAGATAAGTTGAAAAGTTTTCTGATTTAATTACCCTACTAAGTTCCCAGTTAAAAATGCGATTTTTTGAAAATCATTACACTTGGGGTGCCTGGGTGGCTCAGTTGGTTAAGCGTCTGCCTTCAGCTCAGGTCATGATCCCAGGGTCCTGGGATCCAGTCCCGCATCAGCCTCCTTGCTCAGCGGGGAGTCTGCTTCTCCCTCTCCCTCTGCCCCTGCTTGTGCTCTCTCTCTCTGTGTCACATGAATAAATAAAATCTTAAAAAAAAAATCATTGTTAAGAAAAAAGAAAATCATTATGCTTTTTTTTAAGATTTTGTTTTTATTTATTTGTCAGAGAGAGAGAGCGAGCACAAGCAGGGGAAGTGGCAGGCAGAAGGAGAAGCAGGCTCCCCACTGAGCAAGGAGCCTAATGTGGGACTGGATCCCAGGACCCTGGGATCATGACTTCAGCCGAAGGCAAACCCTTAACAGACTGATCCACCCAGGCATCCCAAAAATCATTATGCTTTAAAAGACATTAAAATGACACTAAACTGAGTTTTAAAGTATTTATTATTTTTTTCATTTTTATAGGCCTGCTTTTTAAAAAAATGTAAACATTTAAAACCCATCTGCATCCAAATCTCCAAGTAAAACTAAGCTCCCAAAAGATACACCATTTTTATCCCATGACTCGCCATCCTTCACCTTTCCATGAGGGAACTCATGGGGCAGGCTGAGAATTAACGGAGTCTACACACCACAGTTGAGCATGGGAGGTGCTGCACAGTGAGCTCCTTCCTGCTTTGACAATTCCCTTACCTTCTTTCCCAGGCTCTTCCCCTCCATATGCATTACACTCAACCATTTCAACATCTTCCTAACATGGCCATTTACACAAACTTGTTCTTACACATATTGTTGTATCTGCCTAGGTGTCCCTTCCTCCCTTGTCTCTCCTGGCATATTCATTCTTCTAAGTGAATCAAATATCTAAAGCTATGAGAAGTCTCCTGAAAACCTGGGCTCCCATATACCTCCAGACTGCACATTGTCATGTACCTGTCCACAAGCTTGCTTTCCCACCAGACCTCTGGAGAATAAGGGAGAGTCTTATTCATCTTTGGGTCACAGGAGTTTAACACGATGCCTTGTAAGTGCTGCATGCTCACAGACTTTTCATTAAATGAGTCATGAAATGCTATATTTGTCTGTCCTGTGTCCCTAACAATGCATCTTTTTTTTAATGATAGAGATTACTTAAAATATCTACTAGTCACATAAAGTCAGAAAGTTAGAGACAAATAAAGAATGTTTAAATTGAATATATGACAGGCTCTATTACAAGTAGAGACCTAAGATGCCAGGATCATAGAGAATTGATAATATCCTCACTGTCTTGGTTTCTCTACTGGGTTATCAAGTGATATTGATTTCTTTCTCTTAGAGGCATTTATTCATAGGACAGAATTTCATTTTTCTTGAAAGCTGTAGATATACTTCTGAAAAAACATATGAGAAAAAAAGATAATTATCCTTCTTATCTCTTTAAGTCTATAAAAGTAAATGATTCTGAATTCCAAAGCACACTGACAGAAAAGGTTTGGGGCTAAACTATTCTCAGTAGGAGAACATCCGGGCAAGAACAAGAATTTATTGGCTTTACTCTCAACATGTCCAACATGACAGTTCTTATTTATGGTTGCCCTTAACTTACTTTATTATGGCATGGAATGAAAACTCTTCTATTTAATAACTCAATGCAGTGACTGCAATCATGCTCAGTACAGTTCCTAACAGGTCTTCTCGTTGTGACTTCAAATGATTTCTCAATTTCCCAGCTCTCGATAAATAATTCTATGTCTTCCATATTTGTAATAATTGTGCCATTTTGCATCCTTAGATCATCATCTGGATCTTCATTGCAAATTCCTAGAAAGACATGTGACATTTAGAAGGAAAAATTTTTTCACTTAAACCAAATGTAGGCAGCAGAAATAAATCATCTTAATAATTGATTGTAAATGAATAAATCATTTACTGAACAAGGTGCCAAATGTATATCCTTTCACTTTAATGTTGATGGATTTTTTAATTATGTATCTGATTCTTTGATAAAATAGTACAGAGTTGTCTTAACCAGATAAGAAAGAGACCACAATCCTAGAAGTCAAGAAATGTGAAAAGATGGTAGAAAATGAAGAAAGAGGAGATTGACTCTGCTCCCACACTCCTTCACTATTACCACTATCTAACTAATTGCAGAAGTAGTTCTTAAGCTTTCCAAGATATTCCTTAGAGTAGTGGGCATTTGGTAATTGCCTCCCAGTCATCCATTCATACAGGAAAACCCTGCCTCAAAACATTAAGTTCTGCCTTCAGGAAGTATCCCTACCCCATCACCACTATAGGAGAAGGCCATGATCGGCATAAAGGTAGTCCTTACTCCCGTGCATTAACAACTGTTACAGGTAATAAAGCAGTCAGGTCAGACAGTCACCTAGATACATGGATACATTCAACATTTGGACAACCACAACCAAACAGGATTTGATCTGGGAATTCTAAGACATAGACAATCTTCCTTCCTTAGGATGACGTGGCCTATTGATGGTTATCATGCTTTGACCTGCTAAAGCCTCCAGCTTCCTGAGGAAGGCCAGACTGGGGACAGATCTTACTCTTCATGCAGTGGAGTGCAGAGCCAAGGGAACTGCAGAGAAATAGCCCAGAACCAAGAACATACTTGATCTGAATCCTACCCTACCTTAAGACATATTTTTTCTTAATACCCAAGGCTCCAGCTATAAAAGATATAATTTGAACATTTTTTTCAAGTATTAAATCTTAATCCTCAAGTAGGCATATTAAGATCATAAAGGTTGCTGCTACCATCATTGCTTTGTCTTTGTAAATATACAAAGGACTGAAGGCAATGCAAAAATAAATAAAAAACAAAACTCTAGTGAAGTGAACTATACTGTCAAGCAGCTACTATTTTTTAAGTCTAAACTTCCCTGGAAAAAGGTAATTGCTAATAGAAAATTGGTTTTATTGCAACTCCAGCCACCAGCCCTGTAAACTTCACAGTGCTGTAGAGAACAAGGTATTCATACAGACCTCCCATTCTGGTGTCCATGCTCAATTTAGGTCATACTCTTGCTCACTGCAAATTTGCAGACGTGACAGTACCTAGATTTCCCTTAAACCAAAACCATTCTTCACCCACTATGGAGGTCATGAACTTTAGGGGGTGACCCTCGGTTAGCAAAAAGGTGATCCTACCCCCTTCTCTACAGTGATTACTTAAGAATCCAGTTAGCAGAGTGTGTCTATAAAAGCATGAGCTGACAGTAAGCGAAGGAAAAAAATTCACAAGATCAAACAGAAATCATAGCATGCAGAAATGATAAATCATCAGAGAAAATATGCATTCCTAAAGTCTCTTGAGTATTACTCAATAATAACTATTGATTTATTATATATAATCAATACTACACAGACTCAAAAATAACTTTTTCCACAGTGATAACCTTCAGTCCCCATAGAACTTTGTGCTATGTTTAGCGTACTATAAATAGGCAAGGAAATACCTAAACCTTTTTAGCCAAACTTTGCATTAAATGCTTTAAGGAAGAAATCTGGGTGTTTTTTGTAATTTGTTGAGGGAAAGGACTTAGTCTTATTTGTTTTTGCGTTACCAGCATCAAGCACTGAGTCTAAACACTCAGAAGTGTTTACTCAATTAATGTTTGGTGAGATTAAAGTAGATATATTTCACTAAGCTAACATTTATTGATCATGTGTATTAAGCAATGTGTTAAGTGTTTGACATTAACTTTCACATTCAACCCTAACAACAATCTTGAAGGGAGAATGTTGCTATTCCCATTTTAAAGATGAGGAAACTGATGTTCACTTCAGAGTACAGAGCTACAAAAAGAACAGTCTTCATCAGACATCAAAGCCAGTATTATAATTTTTTATTTTGTTGTGTACCTAGAGGTATTTCTGATTTGTTTCCTTTGACTTATAACTCTTTATGTGTCTATGTAACATGGTGTAATATTAACCTAGGTGTAAAGATACACCTAGGCATTACATTTTATAACAAAACCAGGACAAATATTGAGAACATTGTGTTCCCTGTATGTAACTTTCAAGGTGGCTTAAGCAACTAAATTTTCCCCTATTCCAAATTTTAACATTTTAAGGAAGAAACAAACTTATTTAAGCCTTTAATCTTTCTGTAACTCATATTTCTCACTTATAAATTAATACCAACTTATGAGGGTTATTGTTAGAATTGAATAAGTTCAAGTATATAAAACAATGGCACTTCATTAATGATTAATAAAGATGAATATAGTAGGATATATAGAGAATATAGCAGTAATATAAACAGTATCGCAATAGTAGTAGTAAACATTATATTTCCATAAGATATGCAAATTGAACTGTTATTTCTTGCTTCATAGCCCATGTATTAAGATGAAATAGTATTCACATGGGGAACTAAAAGTTAACATCACACCTCAAATATGAAAAGTGGGGCATCAGGGCCAAAACAGTGTAATGTGAGAAAAAAAAATTAGAAGAAATTAAGATTTGAAGAGCAATGCTCACCGCAGAGCCCTTCTGTGTCAGATGACAAGTTAAATCGAAAGCCAAAATGAATGTCTATGATCCCTGTAAGGTGAGCCCACTTTATGACTAGTCCAGCTGGAGTCGTAATCATATACATGGAACCAGAATCTTCTATGGACAGTTCTTGACTTGAAAATGGCAGAGGCACAACGACAGAATCCACTTCTACCTAAAATAACACAGTGAATTTACAACTGTTAGAAAAATATGTCTCAATATATACTCATTAAAAGTAGAATTCAGATGATTCCATTTCTTCTTGTTGAATATAAAAATTTATTTCTCTGCTGCTGCCACAGCTTCTCACAACTTCTAGTTCCTTTATTATTCCTTTATTGTATCTTGCTATATTCAGTATTTGCTGTCCAACTTGTTGCCCCTTATTTTCTTCAAAACTTAACTTTCTTCTGTGTTACGTATGCTTTTCTGTTTCCTGCAATACATGTTGATTACACCATTATCTACTAATACGAACTTAAGATAATAAAGTTATTTTCAGGATATTTTCCTTAATCTGGGTCCTTTCTTTGATCTTCTAAATCAGTGTTCAACTATAATGTTCCTCACAATCATCTGTCAAGCTTGGTAAAGACTAAGTTTCCCAGCAATTCTATTTCCTAGGTTTGGAAGGGATTCTAGACTCTGTATTTTTAGCACGTACTCTTGGTAATACAAATATAGGCAATCCGAGGATTATATTTAGAAAAACACTGTTTTAAATAATGACAAAGACATGGAACCAGCAGTAACTTTGTCGGTCATGTCTCACCAACCATCCAGTTTCTCATCTTTATATCTTCCTCATATTGCCATCTGTAGGCTAAAATAGCCTTACTCCTGCCTGGTTAATCTCCACTTTCTTTAACATTTCTCTTAGGTGTCACCTCCTCCAAAAATACCTATTTGACCTTCCTATAAACTTCATTAAGTGACCTGTTTCCATGATATATTAGTCAAACTCTATCACTATACCTCCTATTGCTTTCTAATTGGCAGACAATTGCATTTAAGCACCTCACATACAGCTACAAATGACTTGAGACCAGGACCTTGTTGTTTTATCATGTGAGCTCTCAATAAATGATTCTTAAAGAATTAGTTTTTAACTGAATACATGACCAGAGATGAATTCAGTTGAAGCCAAAACTAAGCCCTTTGGCTCAAATGCTCACTAATAGCACTGACCAGATGTGAGTTTAAATTTATTTCCCACCCACTTCCTGTTAATGTATCACCCTGATCAAATCAAAGGTATACACAAGTGCTATCATCCAAATAATTTCCCCATTCATATATTTTGCTTTACTTAAAATTAAGCTTTCTAACACCTTACTATTTTTTAAGGCTCATTTTAATATTGTTTCCAGTCTAGAATGTTTGGCCTGTGCTAAAAAAGATAGAATTATTTCTAGAAAGCATGTAACATCTCAGTCATTTTAGCAAAATCTTTACACATTATTTTCTTACATTTTTGAGAGAGCCATATAAGTGAAATACCCAGCTTATAACTCACCCTTCTCCAGTAAATACATACTCCTTGGGATAAAGGTTTTTTCCTATAAAACCAAATGGCTTTTTTCAATCTTTTTATAAAACATCCCCCTTCTTCAGTTTATTTCAATCGTTAATATTTCGTCATTTTTTCTTATTTTCACTATCACGTATTCACTGAAAATTTAACATCATCAGCACTTCAAAACTATTTTTCTCTTGGTGGTCTGCATTCTGGTATTCTTAACTCCTACATTTTTCAACCTTGTGATCCCTCTTTTTATACATCATTTCTACTTTGTCTAATTTAAAACACTAATGTTAACCTTGGAACTTGGGCACTCACATTACCCAAGAGGGATTTCATGTCTTTGACATGGCTGTTATAGTTAACCTCACAAGGGGAGAAATATTTGCAACACTTGGTACATTGTGGAAGGAGAAATATAATATTAAGAAACAATTTTTTACTGTCCATGAAAAGAATGATTAAACACAGTAACAATGAAACTCCACGGATATGTTTAATTTTCCCTGTTTTTGGAAATAATTGTGTTTAATATAATTTCTTAATTTTCTCTAACGTGAGGGTAACTTTTAGCTTTGTGCTCTTACCTTTCTTGCTGCCCGATTAACAAGTATTTTATGTATAGGTGTTGTCAAGTTTAACTTCTTAAAACAAAGTCCATGCATTCTTCCAGAGGATGCCTGAATTTGAAAAAATATTAAAACTTTATGGAGTTAAACAAAACTTTAGCAATGAAGGGAAGGAATTTATGAAACACTTTGCAAATACTCACTAGCTTTTTAAGTGTATTTTCATTCTGAAAAAAAAAATGTATAAAGAACACTTTAAAAAATATATTACTTGACTTCTTAAAAAACATTATTCAAATTAATATTACATGCCTCTAAATATGTTCACATGAAACATTTTTTAAGTACTAGAAGATAAATCTCAGTGAGTTCGTGAGCCCTTTCTTGCTCTGAGAATATCTAATGTCGCAGTGTACTTCAGCTATAGATTTATGAAGAAATGACACGAGAATGGATTATGACCTACCTGATTCATGGAACATTTTTCAATGTGAGCAACTATAATTTCCCCAGGAATTCTTACTAAGATATAAGAAGCCATACTATACAACGCTGCATTGTTTCCATCAAACGTAATAATGCTCAGTTCTGACAACATGGAACACCGACCTAAAAAAATGGTAGAGAGTGGATTTGGTCTATTAACTATTTGTATTTGTAGTAATGATTGCTTCTTAAAAAAAACCAAACTTTCAAATTAGTGTTACTATATTTGACAAGCAGCAACTCTAAAAGTTATATATTGGGAAATAAAATCATAAATTAAATGAAGAAAGTTCAGCAATAACTTTGGTGTGATGAGTGAGGTGATCAGCTTAAAAAAATAAAATAAAATAACAGTCTCTACCCAATTGGAAAACTGCCTGCCATGTAAGAAATGCAAACTTACAAGGACATTCCCACTCAGGGCAGCAGATATCGCTGTTCACTTGCATGGGCCTTCCTCGGAAACCACAGTCAGGCATTTCCAAGGCCTTTGGGCAATTAAGAGACCAGTTGTAAAACTGCCACTCCATATTAAGGCATATATATTGGCTACAATTATAAACAGGATCAAATTGTTGAGGCTGTTAATAAAAAAGAAAATTTGTTTTCTTTTTTCCATTTTCAACAAATGTTTTCAATTAATTTTTTAATTCCCCATTTACATTGCCCATAGTATACATTTCCTAAATACAAAAGCTTTTGAAAGATAATTTAAATTTCACTACAATTTTTGTTGATGTATTCTCTCTAAAATACTCAGTTTGAACTTAAGTTAAGCTTTATCTTAATACTGATTTGAAATCAGAATTGTCGGGCGCCTGGGTGGCTCAGACGGTTAAGCGTCTGCCTTCGGCTCAGGTCATGATCTCAGGGTCCTGGGATCGAGTCCCGCATCGGGCTCCCTGCTCCTTGGGAGCCTGCTTCTCCCTCTGCCTCTCTCTCTCTCTCTCTCTGTCTCTCATGAATAAATAAATAAAATCTTTAAAAAAAAAAAAAAGAAATCAGAATTGTCCATAGACTCAGACATCTGAGCAAATTGAAATCTTGTTCTAAATTGTGTTCATTACTATTTGCAAACAGACCTATAGAATACAGGTCAAGCTTTCATATGTCCTGTAAAGCTAGTATATCATTATAACTTCTGTTAATGTCAGTTTAAAAAAACTGCTACTTAATACTATAAATATTTCATTAAACATTCATATGTGAGATCAGCTTAACAGCACCTGGATAAAATCATTATAAATTAATTTTTATATATAGCTCACTAACTTCTAGATAAACAAAAATCAGTGGTAGATTTTTCAAAATTTATAAATGTTATTGTATTTAAATTATGGTACTAAGCATAACCATGATCAAACATTTATGTCACATATTATGTTCAAGATATTATTCTAATTAACACATTTCACTCCCACAACAACAGCCCTCTGAGGGGGCCCCTCTACTGAAACTGTTTCAACAAGGTCACCAATGAACTCTACATTGCCAAATCCAACAATGAGTTTTCATACCTCATCTTACTGACTTACTAACATATTTAGGATAGCATAGTACTCTAACTTCCTTAATGTTTTCTTTCCCTGGCTTCTAGACCACCCACAATCTCTTCCATTTTCTCCTATTTCACTATCCTTTGCTTGTTTGCCTTCATGTCTTCCTCCTTCCTCTCTTCTCCATCTGTTCTCACTCCCTTTGTGATTTCATCCCATCACTGAGAATTCCCAAAATTTAATTCACCTTGACCTCTGCTCCAAGCTCTCTTTATGTCTACCAGATCTGTACCTCTGCAGCTTTTTGATGTCTAAGAGCAATCTCAGTCTTTACATGACAAACCAGAACCCTTGATGACACCCACCCCTGACCTTCACTTCCCACAATTTCCCAATCCTGATTAATGCCAACTTTATCCTTAAAATTGCTCAAGGCAAAGATCTTAGAATCTTTGATGCCTGTTTCACTCACATCCCACATCTAATCTTTCAGCAAATTCTGGGCCCTCTATATTCAAAATACACCCTGAAACCAGGCATTTCTCACCATTCTCACTGCTATCCCCTGGTCCGTGCCACCATCATCTCTGCCTAAATTCCCACAATAGCCTCCTAACTGGTTCTGTTGTCTCTTTACACCCTGCTGTCAACACAGCAGCTAAAATGATCCTAAAACAAATCAGATCATATAATTTCTCTGCTCAAAAATATCCAATGTCTTCCTATGTCTTTTAAAAATAAAAGCCACAGTCTTTATAATCATCTATAAGGCTTTAAATAATCTCATTTATTTCTTATCTTATTGATTACTTATTTAATGGCCTCCTTATTATTCTTTTAAAATGTCAGGTACATTTTTACCTCTGGGCCTTTGCACTTGCTGGTCCTTCTGCCTGGAACCCTGGTTCCTGGTTCCCACAGCTATTCCCGCTGCCCTGGTTCTCTGCATGGCTCCATTTCTGAACTTCTTCAGATCTTTTAGTCTAAAGTAACTTTATCTGTGAGGCTTTTCTGAGCATGTCATTGAAAATAGACTTATTTTTTTTTCCTGAGCAGCACCTTCTAACATTTTATATAACCTAGTAACTTATTTTGCTTACTGGCTATCTTAGAGCCTCCAATAGAATATAAACTCCATAAAGGCATGAATTTTTGCTTGCTTTTATATTGCTTTATCTATAGTACTTGGATAGTGCCGGGCCAAAAATGGTGTTAAATAAATATTGGTGGAATGAACAGTTGGCTTATCAAACAAGTGGCACATTTGAAGTAAGAAGATAACTAAGTTCAAGTCTCAGCTAAGACAATTACAAGGTCTGGGGTCCAATGAGCTTACCTTTTTTTGCTTGCCAATGTATCTTTGTTATCTGGCATAGTGCCTGGCATATAATAGCTACTTAATAAATATTTTTGAATGCCTGCCTTACAGAGAAGCCCACATCAGTTAAATTTTTATTGAAGAATCACACTTAAGACCTCATTTGAGGGGTGGCTGGGTGGTTCAGTCAGTTAAGCTTCTGCCTTTGGCTCAGGTCATGACCCCAGGGTCCTGGGATTGAGCCCCACATCGGGTTCCCTGCTCAGCGGGGAATCTGCTTCTCCCTCTCTCCCTTTCCCTCTCTCCCTCTCCCTCTGCTCCTCACCCCTGCTGTGTGCTCTCTCCCCCACCCGCAAATAAATACATACATACATATATACATACATACATACATACATACATACATAAAATCTCAAGGGAAAAAAAAAAGACTTCATTTGAATTTTGTTTTTCTTAGTGTAATACCAGAATCTAATTAGTAGGACATATCTAAACCAGGTAAGAAAATACAATTGTATTTATGCCTCTGAGAGGGCACAAAAAATTGCTAAATTTAATGCATATTTCTTATTATCTTTTGGCAAAGATAGATCAGAGAGCATAGAAAAAGAAGTTTAATAGCATTTGGATAGTGATACAGAAACTTGAACAGATGCTCTAAGGAAATGCAAGTAGGAATAGATTACCCAGCCATACCTCACATTCCAAACCTGTCCTTGTTGGCGTTAGCATTTCCAATACAGTGAAATCTGACGGAGTAATCATTTCTGGGCCTGTTAGAAATGAAGATATCCTTTCCATTAGTGGAATGGTATCCATCCTGTATGGAATTTCCATGCAGTAGAAACTGTGCTAAGGAATTTTATACAGATCATTTCATTTATTCCTCCCAAGAACTCTGCAAAGGTAACAATACCCTTATCATTTTACAGATAAGGAAACAAAGGTATAGACAGGCAAGGTAGGAAGTGTCAGGGCCAGAATTCAAACTTGGGAATTCTTACTCCAGAGCTCGGATTTTTAACCACCATTCTATAAACATCTTCACTGTCCGGATAGTGTCAACACCACTGTTTCAACAGGTAAAAAGATCAGTATCACTAAAGAGTGCTCAGGAGTTACAAATTTTGTTGCCTTTTAAAAATAAGTAGTGAAGCTGATTCACTTCCCTTGGTGAATTTCTAGAGTGTGTTCCTTGCAGGAAGAATGGACAGTGCGGTGAGCCCCTTGTGGACCACCAGTTGGTGGATGCCATGAAGGAGTGATCCATGGAAAGGGAAGATGTGATTGGTAAACACATTTGTAAGGCATCTTCAAAAGCTTTTTGTTAGGGCTAAAGTTATCTCTAAAATAGTTAAAGTCTGAATGACCACAGAACAGCCAGAATGAATGGTTAAAATTTTGTCTAGCTATAATTGGTATCCATTGTTAATAATGCCTAAAAATGACTGTATTCTTTTCTTGTTGCTGCTGTAACAAATCATTACAAGTTTAGTGGCTTAAAACATCACCAATTTATTATCTTGTAGCTCTGGAAGTCAAAGTCCTAAAAATCAAGGTATCAGCGGAGCTGCATTCCTTCTAGAGGCTCTAAGGAAGAATGTTTCCTTCCCTTTTCCAATTCTTGGAATTGCCTGAATATTTTGGCTTCTGGTCCCTTTCTCCACCTTCAAAGTCATAGCATAATATCTTCAAATTTCTCTCCCTTCCCCCGCTTCTCTGATTCTGTCATCATGTCACCTTCTCTGACTCCGACCCTCCTGCCACTCTCTTATCAGGTCCCTTGTTACAATATTGGGTACGTCTGGATAACACAGGATAATTTCCCATCTCAAGATCCTTAACTTACTCACATTTGCAAAGTCCCTTTGCATGTAAGGTCATATTCACAAATTCTTGGGATTAAGAGGTGGACATTTTTGGAGGGCCATTATTCAGTCTATCACAATGATGTAAGAGAAAACTTACTTTTTCAGTGAAATAAATTCTCTAAGTGACCTCAATTTTTTTCTTATTTTATGGTTCCTAATTTACAGAATAAAGAAGAACAAAATTCCCATTCCTTGGTCCTAGGAGCAGAGTTCGTGTTCTAGAAGATTGCATCTTCTAGAAAATATGAAACAATACAGACTGAAATATTTTTATTCTTGTCACCATAAACACTTAAGCCATAGAAGAGGAAACAAAGTTCTAGTCCAAAACTAGCACAGAGTCATGGAAAATTCTAATGACTTACAAGGATTAAATGTATGCCAAGTGATTAGTCCAATGCCTGGCAGGTACTAAGTATTCGATAAATGGGAGCCAGTAAGAATAGTGGTAATAGTGATAGTTATAGGGAAGTTTATGTATGTCAACTATACTTCAATTTTTAAATTTTGTTTATTTAGATAGTTGGTTCAGAACATTTTTATTTAAAAAATCTCCTAGCATGGACTATGAAATCTGAAACTCCTACATAAGGTCACAACACCTACTTGCCTTTCTTAGCAGATAATTTAATTAGAAATACAATTAAACTATGATAATATAACAAAAAAAAGAAAGAATAAGTATCTGAACTTTTCTAAAGTATAGTCTCAGGAAAAATAATACATTACATCTGTCAAGCCTTACTGTAAATAGATTTATCAAGCCCTTTCCTAAGCCACGTTTCCTAGAGAGGGAGAGAAGTGAGGTATGAGCCAGAATATCTACTCCAGAGGCTGGGACAGAACACAGGAATAAGAATGGAAGTGCCAAAGGATGACTTCATTTACATTAACATCTCTTTAGAGTCAACTTAAGCACTGTGAAAATTTAAGCACAATTTAGTGACACCCAAATTCTAGGTTTAAAATGTGAGGGAAGTCCTTGTTATGTATACTACCAAAATAGAGGGAGAAGTGAACAAAATGAAGAAGGCATTCAGAAAATCTAGCATGCTGATCCGGGGAACAGCTACAGAATGAAATGAAGTGACTGCTGGGTTTTCTAGTCAACAGGGTAGTACTGAGGTCAGTAGCTGTTATAAGTGTGCCAAGACTTAAATTACATAATGCTAATTTCAGGGTCTCAAATGGTAACGAGAGCTGTAAACATGGGTAGAAATGGTTTACCTGGTGGAATTAATGCTGGTTCTGTGGGAATCAGAGGTATGCCTACAAAAAAACACAAAGATACACTTCCTTAATCTGTTGTGCTTAAAATGAGGCCCTTGTATATTTCCTATAGGGATCTTTAGCTTCAAGAAAAATGTTTTGGGAGAGAGAACACAGGACGAATGTTAGAGGGAAGATTTATATGTTCTAGAAAGTAAGTAGAAACAAAAAAAAAAATGTGGAAGGGATATTAAAGAAGCATCTTACAGAAGTCTGTTCTCTAAAGCTTCTGTTTACAACCGCTATCAGTAGAGAAAAAATATTCACGTGTTTCATTTTTCAGAATAAATTAGGTAAGGTTCTCACTTACAGTCTCCTGGATAAACACATTTGAGGGTGATCTCATCAAGGATCATATTTTTAGGGCAGTAGGGCAAGCATCCTTCAACACTTTACATGAAAAAAAAAAGTGAAAAAAGTTTAAAATATAAAAAAATACTGAGGTTAATATATGCAACTAAGACATATTCTTCCTGAAAGTCTTCTATTCTGTTTGTCAAGCAGTAAGCAGTGCTCCATTTGCTGCCATTCCATCATACTTCATTTTATGAAATCCCAACCCCTAGGGGATGATAGATATCGTTCATGATTAATGAAGAATTTGAACACAGACTTTTCAAAGCACCCACTTATGCTTGGAACACACTAAAGCCACGCTCTATAAATCACTGGAAATGCAGAAGAATCATTTATTGTGATTTTAATAAAAAATTATTTACTTTTCACTCCATACTCCCCCAAATCTCAGTAGATAGAGGTGCTTTTTAAATATCCTTGCGTTAAGGACACTAGCAGAACAAAAGAGACACTCAGTGGCTCTCCCTGAGTACTATTAAGCCCTGAAGTCCTTGAGAAGATATTAGGAACCTCTGGGTAGAAGGAATGGAGGTAGAACATGGCTGCTGCTCTTTGAGGACAAGGAGAGGAGGAGGAGAAGCTGCAGATCTCAAGAGCCCAAATGTTTGGCAGTGCCCTGGGGGGATATGGTTGTATATAAGCCTATGGAGATTGGATTTCGAGTCCCAGGATGTTTGGTTTTCTTAAGGATCTCCACTTCTTGTGCATGGCACAGAAGCAAAGCGAGGGTCCCAAATTTAAAGGAGCTATGGTTTGGGCATCATGGGCCAAAGACAAGAGGGACCATGTGAAATGCTTTTATCTAAGGGAATGAAGCCAATATAAGAAGGGAGGTTACATTTTCTTTCTTGTCCAATTGAGGCTCACAGTCCAATTTATTCTGATTCAAAGAAAATAAATGCAATCTTTTGTGTAGAACCAATTATTAGATTCATACATGCCAGAGACAATTAACGCAAATATTTTTATAAAAAGCCTTGCCTATCTGCCTTTCAAATACACTAAAAGTTAGTAATAGTATTTTTAATATTTTTAGACATTTCCAATTGCCACATCTGTGAAGTAAAGAATTTTAATTAAAAATACTCAAGGCCTGGGCGCCTGGGTGGCTCAGTTGGTTAAGCGACTGCCTTCGGCTCAGGTCATGATCCTGGAGTCCCGGAATCGAGTCCCGCATCGGGCTCCCTGCTCGGCAGGGAGTCTGCTTCTCCCTCTGACCCTCCCCCCTCTCATGTGCTCTCTCTCATTCTCTCTCTTTCAAATAAATAAATAAAATCTTTTAAAAAAATTTAAAAAAAAATACTCAAGGCCTTTTTCCAACTCAAGCTGAAAATGAACTTGACATTAGGAGTAAGTATTGCCACCAGAGGGCACTAGTTCATGGAGGGAAATCCAGGCAACAGTTTTTAAAAAACAAGAAAAGCTAATTTCTCTTTTAACATGAGACACATTTAGCCATCTCTTGGATACCTCCCTCACAGATGATTTTTTTTTTACATAAATAGCTTAGTTTATGTGACTAATTGTTTATTTTATAAAATGAACTTGAATAATAAAACTTTAATTGGTGTATGATATTCCTATTCTACTCTAAACTTTGTGAAACAAACAAAAAAAATTAAAGCTACACTATGGATGAAGAGACTAGGGCCAGTCAGTTATCATTAAATTAAGTAAACATCAATTTTTTGTGCAACTCAACTACTTTGTAATTGTTTATGCAAGTCAAAACCACAGCCACTTTCTTAAAATATTTTGCAGAAATCTGTAACTTATTCCTTTAGAATGCCTTCATGGTTGCACATAGCAGATTCTTCTTTATTTTATCATACAACTGATAATCTATTCAACTTCTGACTGATAAATAAATGTCTCAGATGTAAACCATTTCTTATAATAGGTATAATACATAACAGGAATAACTATTTACATATGGGCTCTATGGTGTGCTAGCTGGCATCTTTTCTCATAGAAGTTCTCATTTCCATTAGATATTTTTGTTTTTAACACTTGCTATGTGCCAGAAACTTCAATCATCTAGAACGAGGATGGTGGTTCTACTGGGGACTTGGAGGAGGAGTACAGAGGTGTATTAAAGCCCCAGCTCCGTACTTGAGTCTCCCCTTAGGGCTGTAAATACAAAAATGAGCAATAATTAGGCACCTTGATGCAGGGTAGGGGGAGAAGTTGAAAGAAGAAAGAGATGAGAAACAGCTTGGCAGAGGCAAAGTTTCATCCTGAATCTCTTCTCTGTATCCCAACCAAAAGAGAAGCTTTAGAATAGCTACTGACCAAACTACAGCAGCATTGAGGATCTGGGTTCAGCTGCCTAGGAGACTGATTAGAGCATAAGAAATAATAAAATAGCTAAATGCCACTTCAAACAGCCCATTTCCTCCCCTGTGCTGGGCTGGCCATGCTCTCTGCCCTCCATCTTCCTTCCTTCCTTGCCCGGGTGCCCTCCTCACTATGGGGCCTCCATTGTGTTTCCTACCAGAAGAGACAGGAAACAGGTGTGTGAACATGAGAGGTCCAAGTGAATGCTAAAGATGTCTCCGTTTCATAAAGAATTGGCTGTTCTTATTTTTAAGAAAATAAAGAGGGGCACCTAGGTGGCTCATATGGTTAAGCATCTGCCTTCAGCTTGGGTCATGATCCCAGGATCCTGGGATCGAGCCCCGCATCGGGCTCAGAGTCTGCGTGTCCCTCTCCCTCTGCTGCTCCCCAACTCATGCGTGCTCTTTCTCTCAAATGAATAAATAAAATCTTTAAGAAAAAAAGAAAAGAAAAGAAATAGAACTACTTCCTTCTCTCTGCTCCCATTGCACTTCATACCTCGTAGAGGTTCCATTCCTGGCTCCACGACTGCCTACAAACTGTGTCCCCTCTCTGTGCCTTTGTAAAGGTTTCCTCCCCTGACAATGGGGGTAAGGAGATGACCCAATTCACAGCACTTGGCGCTGAGTGAGTCACACTACAAAGACTACAGTGTGCTAGTTGTTGTTGTTATTGCTTTAGCCCTCTTTCCACTCTATTATCATTATCGGCTTTTGTGTCTGTCTTCTTCCTAAAGACTGGGAGCTCCTAGAAAGAGGTGCTGTGTCTCATTCATTCACACGCCCAGGACCTTTTGTAGTCCCAGTGTCTGTCACAGAAATGAAGCTCGTAGATACCTCATGTAAAATGATCCTTTAAAAAAATATTCCCTCCTATTATTGTTGCATTTCCTTGTTCTCCTTTACAGCAAAACTCCTTAATAAAAAAAAAAAAAAGCTGTTTATACTGTCTCCATTTTGCCTCTTCCTATTCTCTGTTTTGCCAAATCTAATGAACAATTTTCAGTCTCAAATTTAAAATCCTCAAAACTAAATTCCTGACTTTTCCTGCAGATTGCTCCTCCTACCATCCTCCCTACCTAAAAAAATGGCAACTAAGTCACCCCATTAAGTGGAATCATTTGAATTTGCTAATATTTGAGCAGCTTTTAGTACAAAAATGGTAATTTCATACCTACAAACTGTTGAGGCCTAACCTTGAATCTAACTCCTTTTTCTCTCATGATTGATATTAAATCAGCATAACCCATGACCCTAAGTTCAAAATATATTCAGAATCATCACATTTTTCACAACTTTCAGGGCTACCAAGGTAGTCAAATCCCTTTCATGTCTTCTCTGAATTACTGACCAGTTCTGCCCTTGTCCTTTGCCTCCCCAACAGTCAGTACAACAGTCAAAGGAAACTTTTTAAACATAAATCAAACCATGTCACTTCTCTGTCCAAAATATACCAGGGCATGCTCAGAGAAAAAAAAAAAAGTCCCCACAATGGGCCACAAGGCCCTATATGATTTGCATACCACTGTGATTCTCTGGTTTCATCTCCTACTTCTCTTAGTTTTGTTCACTTTGCTCCAACTAACTGACTTCCTTGTTTAGCTTCAAACACACCAAACACATTCCCATCCCAGGACCTTTGCACTATCCTTTGCGCATTGAATGGTTAAACATGACTTACGGTGGAAGAAATTTACACGCTTGTGCTTCAGGGTCACCGCATGTTTTAAAGCAGGGAATGGTACAAGGTTCATATCTCCATTCACACATCCTCCGGTAGGGCACTGCTGCCTGGATTTCTGCGGAAATAAGGATGTCTAGATTGCACATATTTTTCATGTACGGCTTGAAAAATAATGATTTATGATAGTAAATAGGATAGTAGATAGGATTTGACCTCTCCTTGACCATGATGCTGTAGAAAAGACAGACCTAGGGCAAAAGACATTGCCATTGCTTGGTGATCAAAGTATTTCATGGTTAGGCTGGATATCTAAATGTTAGTCTACCTTCCAAAGATTTTAAAAAGCCAGCAGTTGGAGAAAGCCAAGAAAAATTAAAAATCTTTTCCCTTTATGTTCAGTGGATTCTCACAAGCTACATGTCATAATAATACCAAACACTTGTTTGGAATTTTACTTTTTGCAAAGTAATCTTTTGTCTATTATTCTATTTTATCCTAGCAAGCCTGCTGAGTATTATTTTCATTTTATAAATGAAAAAACTGAGGCTCAGAGGAGCCAAATGACTTGCCAACTTCAAACAATTAAGAAAATGGCAAGATCAAAAACATGTTTCCTGATATCAAACCTAGGAAGAGCATTCCATCTTTGTTCTTCTCACAGAACTTAGAGCATTACCTTGTACATGGTAAGTATTACCTGATGACAAAAATAAATGAATGGCTTTTAATAATACATGCTCACAGTTATAAAACCTCCCTTGATTGAAGAGTTTTCTCTTACAAACTGCTAGTACTCTCCCCTCCCCACAATATAGAACAGACTTTCTGTAGCAGTCCAAAATTACCTCTGAAGAAGAGAGCTCCATAAAGGAGAAAGTTCACAGTAGAGGGTATATTTCTCAGATTTCTAAATTGGAGGGGAAATAGAGGCTCATAATGTTCAACTTTTAAGTAAACTCAAGTAAAAATATCACATCTACTCTACAGAATGTAGTATGGCCACATCAGTGACTTTTTTCATGAGTACATGAACCATTTCTAATAGGCAAAAATGTGAAGCTCGTCTGAATTTCTAAAATCCAAAGGCTATCGAGGTTTGCAGAAATTAATCCACAACAGAAAAGACGAATGAATGAAACAAGTGATAGGTTAAAATTAAATAATTTGTTTGGAAGATCCAAGGCATATGTTAAGCTCCTAGATTTTGAAAATAAAACACGACTTTTAAACATCAGATGAGGCAGTGAAGATTCCTCTCTGAAATTCAGAAAACTCAATAGCTATAAAACTGTAAGTATTTCTAGAAATAAAATCAGGCTTCTACTGAACCAGGTAAATCATCCAGAAGTCAATGGAACCAGATACCCTACTATTCAAAAGACAGAGATAAACATGCTGTCTTTATCATTAAGAATCAGGTTATTGAGAAGCTGCCTTCTAGGAAAGAAAAAGTACAAACAGCAGACCCAAGAGATGTGAGGAAGCTCGGTTTCCAAAGTCCAGATAGCCCTGAAAGTAATAATTGGGGCCATAATTAAAAGTAACATTATTTGAGGCTGTTCTAAGCTATTTGCCAATTAATTTATGTGATATAATAACTCTATAAAGTAGGTATTATTATTTCCCCAACCTAATTTCACATAAACTGAAAGACAAAGAGGTTAAGGAACTTACTCACTCGAGGTCATACAATCTGATCTACTTGGACTCATTTAGGAATGACTTAAAAAT
The DNA here is from genome assembly GCF_029215605.1 of Mirounga angustirostris. Taxonomy (NCBI): domain Eukaryota; kingdom Metazoa; phylum Chordata; class Mammalia; order Carnivora; family Phocidae; genus Mirounga; species Mirounga angustirostris. The sequence goes on from NW_026991713.1 coordinate 38,300,280, forward strand.
TAAAATTTGATATTTTGCCATAACATAAATTATCTATTGATTCTCCTTTTGAAGATCTCAGGAACCGTACCTTCTATGCTGAAGCTACTTGAATGTTTGAATTCTTCGGAATCATCATATTTTGATGCTTTGACACTATAATCTGTGAAGATGATGAAAAAGCCTTTCTTGCTGTATAACTCAAACGCACTGTACCCAGGAATCCAGAGATCCTGATGGTGGAAAAATGTGGCTCTCCGTTGGAAGGCTGAATTTGCCTGCCACAGTTCCAAAGTAAGAGTGTCCTCATCATGCACATAGAGAAAGTAGTTTGGCCTTTCAGCAGATTCCAAGGAAACAAGTGTCAATGCTGTAAAACATAGAGCAGTGTGTTTGACATGCCCCTGGGCTCTCTGGAGGAAGCAGATCATCAACACCAGCATTGTAAAATGTATTGCAAAGAGAAAACTGCACAACTGCCATATATGATTAATACCAATCTCCAAGATTTCAGAAATGAATTCTAAGATCTCTAAAAGGAAAATTAATATTTTAATGTAATGAATTGTTATTCAGCTCAAAAGCTCAAAAAGATCAGTCTTTGCTGAGTTCTATTTTTTAAATAATTTCTCATGTCCCTGGGGAGAGAAAAAAGAAATACCAGCTTAGGACACTGGAACACACAATTTCATGCAAGGAATTGAATGATTGATTGGACACATATTTGTATTTGCAAGCTTTAACATTTTCAAATGCACAGAATCTCCAAATGGCAAAGTTGGATGATCTAAAAGAATAGGGAAAAGATCGATTTAGGCATGTCATTCCATTTCAATATCACTGGGTTCAGAATGGGTAAATAATCTTGCAAGTGATTTTGCTGCATTAAGAAAAATCTATTTGCTCAACATTATTGTCTATTTCTCAATAGATGGTCAAATGGCTAATGAACAACTATAAAACATTTGAGAAATGTCATCCTTTTTTGTTACAGGCTTTAAAAAGTTTTCCTTGTATTTGTAAAACCCATGATATAAAAGTTTTTTAATTGAAATTTTAGTTTAATTTCTTAGACCTTAATTTTTTAGGTTTTAATTGTTTTAGTTTAAATCCATTAGGATTTTTCTATTAAAACATTAATTATTATAAATCATAAAATGAAGAGCTCGCTCAAATCCAATATATAATTCCAAAGGCATTGATTATATTTTAAAACTTGCAAGGCCCTCTCCTGAGCACTGGAAGATGAAAAAAGAATAAAAGAATTCTTTTTCAGAGGAAAAACAGAGAACAAACATATAAATTGGAAGTTTAGACTGTGATAGGTGTTTTCATAGTTTAAAAAGAATTAAAGTTCTTTCTACAAGATGAAGCAATTCATTCTAACAAGAAAATCAGGAGATTTCTCAAAATAGATATAAAAATTAAGTCTGATTCATTTAATAAATATTTTCTAAGCTCATACAACACCTCATGCATGATTCTAAGTAGGGCTAGTATAGCACAAATGTAGCCTGATTATCACCAGATCAGGAGACACTAACCACTAGTTAGAACAGGTGCCAAGTAGGTAGGACCAGTATAGATCTGCAGATGCAAATCAGTTAATGTGGTACCAGGTACCGGGACAGACAAGGCCATATAAGGATAACAGACTGTCTAGACTGATTTATTTTCTTAATATTTAACTTCTTCAATATCCAATCAAAATTTCAAAAATTTCAAATCAAGTCTATCATGGTTTCTATGAAAATTTAAGTTGTGCTTTATTTAGGACCAAAAATTTCATCAAATAATTTCAATTCTAATGTATATATGCCAAAAGATAAACAAAGAAAAGATTTTATATACAAAAGAGATAGTTGGTTCATGTACCAGTGTCTTATTTTATTTTATACCTTTTAGGACACCTAAAAAAAAAGCCATAAATGTATTAGATCCTCAACCAATAGCATGAATAAATGAAAAACAATGTAAATGGAAAATGAAATTCCTATTTTCAAGTGGAAATTATACTTACATGATGCCTTCTCTTTAAAAAGGCCTGGAGTGATCATAAAATTAAAAAATAAATTGCCATGAATACTACTCCTTGGCAAAGAAAAAATGCTTCTACTGGTCATATTGGCCCCCAGAACAAGGCCAGTCTGTCCATAACTTGCCAGCATGTATGGCCCTTCTCCAAGCCCTAGGTTAAATGCAGATAAGAGAATTATAAATTGGCATAGGAGTTTTACAATTATAAACTGGCATAGGAGTTTTAACATTTCAAGCTGTCATTTCAATGGGATAAATGTTAATAACAAAGAAATACTCTAAAAATTATTGTACATTTAAGTATTTATCATTAATAAAATAAATGAACTATTTTCAAAAATAATATACTATGATGAATTGGAATATATACATCATATTTAATTATGTAATTTAAAACATAAAGGTTTTATATAAGTATATATGTTACACGTATCTGTATATGTAAAATAGTGCTCCTTAGAAGAGTGATTTAAGCTTTCTGGATCTCAATTTTTCTCACCTATATGAAGGTTATCCAGGTAACTTTCCACTCTAATGTCCCATGATTTGAATCTATTCTCAATAAACATAAATTTATCTCTATTCACGGCCAGGGATTTTGAAAGTCTTCTAAAAATTATCTCTCTCTAATAAGTTGCATTGCATGAAAACAGAATTTACAGACATGATATACAATATTTTACTGTTTGGGGAATTACTGATTTTACCAGTGAGGCATGTCTATAAAAAAGAAAATAGGACGAAGCTCAACAGAGAAGTCCAAAGTCTTTTTAGTTATGCTATTGTTTCTCATGCACTTAAATAGCTCCATATAAAATGGAAAATATTTACTATAGTAAAAAACTTATTAGCATAGAGACAAACCTGAAACTCAATCAGAATAACTTTTCTGCAAACCTTATCTTATGAATTATAAATAAGTTCACTGATATTCAAAAAAATTAGGAGTTAGGTTTTGTGAGCATAAGTTCAGTTTACCTTCAGCCCAGTCTCTATGCCATTTAACGTTCTTAATATAACTGAGAGACTATAAAACTTTGAAGTTTCTCCTGAATCATCAAAATTAAGTTACATAATTATCAGCTGTATGCTTGGCATAGGTATTTGTATATTTTCTATGTTATAAGTTATGTAAAATGCTAATATATATGTGGCAAGTGCTATCATAAAAGATAAATCCAGTTGTTGTCAGTGAATTTCTCACTCCTTCTTTCCTCTAATTTTTGTCTCAAGAACAACTTTCCTCACCAAGCCCACTCTTAAGATGGAGGAGAAAAAATATCTAAAGAAATCAGAGGGTTAGGTTTTTTCCTCTTTCAGGACTGAAGATCAGGTTTGAGGGAAGAGAGAAATCATTAGACTAGGGGGTCAAAAGTCTTTGAAGCAAAAAGGGGAACAAGAACCAAAATTTCCATCATGAAGACCTACAGAAGAGGCAGGGACTCAGGATAAGTTATCTTCAAGTGTTGACCCCTCCACTGACTAGAGACACTTCATCATTGAACAACTGGGGACCCTGACAAGCCATGAGAAAAAGGGTTTTATCAGGAATTTGGACACCTTGAGTAGAGATGGAGACTTGAAGACAATTGCCCCACCAAGATGGAACAGAGCAGATACAGTGGAGAATCTCTCTATGAGCCCACAGCATGGACTTCCCACTGCTCTGACAAATACATATAATGCACAGTTTTCTTTGTGAGTCCAAAGCTACAACAACCAAAGAAAGCTATATCATTAGTCTACGCTATTTGCTGGCTCATTTTCTAAGAGAAATAAGAGCAACATAAACTTTCGAGAGGAAAATGTATTTCAATTTATAAATATGTTGGTTTGTACAAATATGTAAATAATGTATAAATCAGTAGATAAGTATGTAAATCACAAGGAGTTATAATTCAAAATGAAGAAGACATATAAAACTACAACTTGGACTGAAGGACCCTCATGGACATTCGACATAAGAATAGGAGAAAGAAATTAGACAACTAAACAAAATCTCTTCTCTACAGCATCGGTCCCTTACTAACAGCAACCTGAAGAGACAATTGTCACCTCAGAAGTCCATTTGTATAAAAATCAAAAGCTTCTGAATTGTTTCCCAGTTGATTTATATCTTGTGTCTGGATAGTCATACATTTTCACTAGCAATTGACTAGTGAAATCATTGACTTTATCATTGACTTTATCATTAATTTTCTTTAGGGAGAAGTATAATTTTACCACCTACTAAAAGCAATCATTTCCTTTGGTGATTATTTAAACACAATATTAAGCATATCCTATCTAATAAAATCACTCTGAGCTTAAAACTTGCACAACAATTTTTAGTGGAATATTGAAGTTCTTGCTCACTGACAGCAATCACAATAATAAAACCTTTGTATTTTTAGTAAATGCCATAAAATGAACATGAAGATATTACATACAGTCTTTGCATTACAGATTATTGAAATAATATCATCTGTAACCTCTGAATTCTCCTCTTTTTTTATTTTCCTCCTACAGAATCACAATTTACTTCTGCATTAGCTTAAAATATTAATAAGTATCTTGATAACACAGTGCCCAGTATGTAATATGTATGAATATCCAAAGAAGACTAGGTAGTTTTAAAATATCTATGAAATTAGCTGAGATGAAACAAATTAAAAATGGTCATTTAAAACAATGTTCTTTTCATAACTACTATCAACAATCTCCTCAATTCTATATTCCCCTTCAATCATCTATCTTCATTGCATTATTTTTACAAACTCGTCCTCTCCTTGGCAGGTTAATGCTAATAATAGACTAATAATGCCTATTATTTTGATCATAGGAAACAGATTCCCCTCTCACTCCACTGAGTTGATCAGGGTCTCTGGAGGCTAAATGCCCCATGTTCGCCCTCTGAATATTACCAATTTAGTATTATAGATGACACCAGAGGAACTGGTTTGAAGAATCCTATAACCCATTAGAAAAAAGAACCAACATTGGTAATGCAGCAGACTTGTTGACAGAAAGCAACATGTACCAAGAAGCAAAAGGTAGAAATTCAATATTCATAGAAAATTCTGCTTCAGAATCCAAAGGACTACAGAAGGAATGCCAGAAAGTACAAAGGCACAGATGGAGATTTTTATAGCAGAACTATGTGAGGCAGGAATTCTTAACTGAGGAAGTTACTGGAGCAATTTTTTTTTTTTTCAAACTGATGTCTGTGTACATTGCATAGAGCACATGATAACAGTGTGTGGTGATCTTTCCGAGATTGGGATGTGTTAACCATACACCAGGCAGTGTAGCGTGGAGGTCAAGCTCCTTGATTCTGAACTCAGATCGCTTACAAATCTCAGTTTACTACATTTTTGACTAAGTGACTTTGACCAAGTTATTTTAATCCCTCTGGTCCTCAGTTTCCTCCTCTATAAAGTCTTAATAATAATACCTTACAGGCATATTTTGAAGCTTAAATTATATGATATATGTAAAGTAGTTAACAATAAAAGCTATTGCTATTATTACTGTTATTAATATTAGGGAATCAGTCTCGATTTGAGCATGACATCCAAAGGAGTGATGTGGAATGTGTGTGTGTGTGCGTGTGTGTGTGCGTGTGAAGTTCTCAACAAGAGATATTTTTGGTTTATATTTTCTTTAACTATCACTGAATTTTTTTTTAATGTTGGTTTTTTTCTCCATCAAACTTCCATAAATGTAACAGAAACAACCAAAAACTAAAATGATGGATTCATCATCTCTATTTTTCTAAAATTATCTGGCTTTCTTTGGGTATTTAAAGCTGACAGATTCCTCCCTAGCTCAGTAAGACACCAAAAATGCCTTTGATTAGTTGCTTGGGGTTTTTGTAATGGCCCAGTTTTCCTATAACTATTACTCTAATTTATCCCATCGTGAGTCCAGAGTTTGTCCATTCACTGACAAAATGAACACCGAACACCGTCCTGGATCATCTCACTTGTTTGAATTAGATTTAAGTGGCTATACATTCCTCAATAAGTAGGTTTGACAAAAAAGCAGGCTCTAATTTTGCCATTATCTGGCATTTTGACTGAGGATATAACACTCTGTCTCTTCTTATATCTATGCCTTAGTTTAGGTAGCACCTCCTCTTAGAGCTCTCACTGCAAATTCGGTTGTTTGATGGGGCTAGGAGAGATCCAGTATTACTATTAAATCAATAAATTCTCATTCTGATTATATGTAAATAATTATTTTTGCCTACAATGATGGCGAAATAAATTCCTTACGTTCTTACCATCACACTAATAGTTTGTTTGATATCTATGATATCTATGATATAATGTTTGAATAATGTTTATAGTCATACATAATGGTAAAAGATAAGCATTTGGCATATGTTTTTCATCCTTTTTGCCTAAAAAAAATAGCTATCTTCACTCATTAACTTATTCATGTCATACAAAAACCATTTATTGAGGGCCTCCTAAATGCTGAGAACTTAGTTACACACTCATTTTATAAGGAATACGTTTTGACTCAAATACTTAGAAATTTAGATAAATTTTAGAAAGTAAAGACTTTCAGTGAATTATACCAAATTACGAACTATTGTTCCCAGACATCATTCAAAAGCTTTTAATCTGAAAATACATCCCACAGAATGCTATAGTAATAGTCTTTATTTAAATGTCACATACCTTCATTGTAATATTCACAGTCAAGTGCTAAAAAATAAAAGAATAAATGTTAAACTATATAAGAATCTGACCCCTTATCTGACAGTATGCAAAATATGGTTATATGTTTATCAATGACCAAGTGAAAGAACACAGAATGACATCATTATTTGGGAACTTCCTCTGAGCAAAGAAGATTCTTTAAGGATGATGTGTTGAAAAATTAAATTTTCTAAGATTATTTTATAGGTAGGCAAATATATCTGCCTACTTAGAAATGTGAAATGAAAGTATTAAAATCTTTGACTGGGCATCTACATTTATGTGAGTAAATGAAAAGTTTAAAAACTCAAATCTGTTTCTTATAATCAGAACAGTGAAATTCCACAGCTGTAAGGGGAATGAAGTCATAAACTATTTGAGGATGGTATACAATTTATAGTTCAAATGTTAAAGTGGCAACAGTCAAACAGAATAGAAAATTTTACCTCGATTTTTATTTTTATAAATCCTTTAGCTACACTGTAATTTATCTGTATTGTCAAAGGAATACAAAATTTAGTTATCTTAGAGAAATTCTATTTGCATGAATTCCATGGCATTTGTCCTGTGGTAAGACAAATTAATCTCCTTATAAGATTCCCACCTGATGATGATGTTTTAACTAGGGTACTCACAACAAATACTGGATGACCTCCAGTGAATAGATACCCCTTCCTGACAACATTTGTATGCATATGCTGCTACATTTGTGCATAAACATTCACAGTCCCCACCGAGATTACAGTTACACGTGTCTTCGTGGCAATTTTTGGCAAAAGAAGTAACATCAATCTGAAAATGAAATGAAAAATGAGTTAATTTCAGTAAGTATTAACTATAACTGATTAAAATTCAACCTTCTAAAAGAAAACTAACCAGTAGATTCTCAAAATCTGGTATTACCAACTTAACACTGCTACCTAGAGTTCTCAATATCTCAAACCTCTATATGGACCAAAGGAGAATTTATTAGGCAAATGTAAGATCAAAGAACCAGCAAAACAGGTAATGGGTTTAACAAAAAATGTAATTTCAACACCTGCAATATAATAATATTTTGATATTTTATAGAAGTTCATTGTTTCATTATTAGCATATTCACATGGAATTAAAAGAATGTTCTATTACCAATTGTACTTCTGGTGATTTTTATGAATACCTTAAACCATTTTTTTAAACTTCTATTGGGGCCTAAAATTATTATGTTGGGAAGGCATTTAGAAATTTAAATTACTCCATCTTGGTATATGCTTTTAAGACCGTTTTAAATGTGGCACTACTAATACTTTTAAACTATACATTGAGTTGAGGAGGAGAATGTCCGTGCAGCAATGTTCTCTGAAGAAAAACAAATATTTATGGCTTTGACCAATCATTTCTGACTTTGAGGAGGTATTAAAATCCTTCATAAACTAGAACAAAATATTACAAAAAATATGTACAAATGTATGTTGTTCAATAAGATGGACTGGGGGAGAAAATAAATCAAATAAATGCATTAATTCTACCAACAAACAAACTACCAAATTTGTCTGTCTGACAGTGGTTAGGTAGTCCACCTGAAAAGCCAACAGTTAGTTAAATTATTTGTCCTGCTCATCTCAGTGTTACAGATACAGCAGTACCCATGCAAATATGAAAGTAAAGTATTCATTTACCACATTGTGACAAGGAGCAAAAACATCACTGTACAAAATGGAGCACTCTTTCTTGGCATAAGGAAATTTGTTTTGATGTGCCTCACAGGGTTTAAATAATTCACTTGGGGTTTCACACTGTTGAGGAGAAATAAGGGAGAAGAGAAAGTTTTCAAAGGGGTGACTTCTGAGGCTGAAACCAAAGTAAACTATTCTGACTCCATCCATTACAATCACATCTCATATATTCTCATTCTTTTATTTATTTATTCATTTATTTATTTATTTATTTTATTTATTGGAGAGAGATAAAATGAGAAAGAGAGAGCATGAGACGGGAGAAGGTCAGAGGGAGAAGCAGACTCCCTGCTGAGCTTGGAGCCCGATGTGGGACTCGATCCTGGGACTTGATCCTGGGACTCTGGGATCATGACCTGAGCCGAAGGCAGTCGCTTAACCAACTGAGCCATCCAGGCGTCCCATCATATATTCTCATTCTTTTAGATAGGTTTTACCTAAAGCATCTGTGCTCAGCCAACTCAAGAGTATATATTATTTTTGTAAACAAGCATACTATTAAATTCTGGTGATATTAGAGAGTAGAGGTAAACAGTTTTTAAATTTGTCTCAAATGCAGTCATTAAAAAAGTATGTGAGCAAATGATTCTCTTTCCTTTCATTTTCAGCTCTTTCATTTCTGTCACAGCCATTCTCTGAGGAGTTGTATATGCACACGTATCTCCAGGCTCACCTCCCACAGACTCAGCAATTTGGTCTCTGCTTCTTCTAATTCACCTCCCTGAAACCACCCTAGAAATGTCATCAATGGTCTCTTCATTAGAGTTGTCTAAATATAAAGGCAGGTTTCGGTCTCCATCTCACTTGACTTTTCACTACCTTTGACTCTATTTATTACTTTGCCCTTCTTAAATGTCTCTCCTCATTTACTTCTTGTGATACCATTTTATTCTGCATTTCTTCCTAATTCAATGGCTGCTACTCCCCATTCTTCTGCCTCCTCCCTTCTGTGCAAAGCTTGATCCTCAAACCTCTATTTTTCACATTCTGTACACTTCTCATGGCTTCAACAACCTGTACATACTAGTAACTGCCAAATCCATATTTCCAGCCCAAATTTCTTTCCTGAATCTCAAAACTGGACATCTCCACATAAATTTCTCTGTAGCTTATCTCTCAATGCATCCTAGCCTGTACTTATCTCTACACAATTGTCCTGTCCCCACTTTCCTCCACCATCATCTCTCCTCTTTGCCTTGCCTCAGGAAACAGTACCAGCAATAAGCAACCCAATAAGCCAAGAAGTTAGGAGACTTTCTTGAATTCTCCAGATTCATCCTTCCTAAATGCAATCTTTCAACAGATGCTGATGATTTTAATCTTTAATGCCTCTCAAATTATATAGTTTTCTAAATCTTCACTGACTTAACATTACCAGCTGGATTATAAGAACATCCTAACTAGTTTAGGGCCCTAGATCCTAGCACTCATACCTTGCAGCTCTATACTTTGCATCCCAGCCATTGATTACTTCAAACCCTCCAGAGCCGCCATATTGAATTTTGAAATTCCCATTAGGCACCTGTCTTCCTGACACCTTCTAATAAGCTGCTCCCTCCTTTGCTGCTACACCATTTCCCAACATCTTCACTTTTCTAGCTCTTGTGTCTTGTAGGATTCAACCCAATGGCACCTTCTTTGGGAAACTTCCTTTGACCATAATGAAGCCAATGCTTTGTTCACCTCTATCAAAGCACCTATCTCCTATTTTCATTCTTAATTTTTCTACCTCAACTACTAACCTAGACTCTAAATTCCTAATGACAGAGGCTGTGTTTTAATCATATTATGGGTTCATATAACCTGGAAAACATCTAAGTGTAAAATTGAACTTAACAAATGAAAAAACTTTTTTTTTAATTTTTAGTTTTTACCATTGGGTATGAATAAGAATACACATTATAGTGAGTATAAAATTCTTTGATTACTCCAAATATTTAAGTATTAAAATTGGTTATTCCTTAATTCTTTTTAAAAGGACAAATGTAAGATAATTTCTTCAAAGACTTCTAAATGCAACAAGATATATGAAAGCCATAATAAAAAGGATTTTGTATCTCTCCATAAAGTAGATAGTTCATATATTAAACAAAATGTTTATAGTTTTCATCTTAAATATGCTGCTTAAATTCTACTGAATTAGGTGAATGTTTTATCCCAGTCCCCTTTTATGTTTTTAAAGAAATTTAGATATATTAGGTAAATTAGGTAAAGTGGAAAGCAATTAACCAGATAGTAACCAATCAGAAAGCTGTAGTTATGGACACCACTTTCAGCTACAAAGAAAAATAGGCTAAAAAGAAAAAGGAGAAGAAAAGAGTAACACTAATTTCCAATTTGACTCTGTTTTCTGAGTTAGCTCAGCATTTCTCAAAGTGTGGCACACAGGACACTATTTCCTTGACAACTAATACATAAAAACAGGTTCTGTGTCAATAAGTTGGTAAATCCTTCAGATTCATCCCTCCCATGGAAGCTTATAATTCCTCAAGAAATCCTTCAAAAGGGAAATATGTCTAACTTAATTTATTCAAATTGCTCCTAGAGGTAGCTGACCACAGATCCATTCTCTACCCATCCCCACCCCATACACAACCATGTCTGGAGAACAAATGGTAAGAAATTCTGCCTTCATTTTTTCATTGTTTTTAGTTGGCAAAAGTTATATTATCAGAAATATAAATATATTGATAAAGCATTTGCTATGGAAGGAAAAGCATGAGATTAAAAGATATGAATTTGAATATCACCTCTGCTTCTTTCTGGACATATACTATTAAGCAAGTATTTAATCTTCCTGAGCCTCAATTTCTTCAACTATCATATAGAGGCAACACCCTTTACATTATAAGATTGTCACAAGATTTACAGGAGAAGGTAAATGTGAAAGTAATTTGTCAGTTATGAATTACTATACAAATATGACATAAAATAGTATTATCTAAATAAATTTTCCTATAAGAATAAAATGATTGAGTGAATAAATATATCAAAAAATATTTGTTAAGTTCTATAATACATATATTCTACTTACCTGCCCTAATGCCCAGCTATCTCCAAATACTTGGGCATTTCTCACTTCCAAGTTATTGGAAGTGGTCATATCATTTGAAGTACATTTGTCAAAGTTTCCACATAATCCTGATAGTTTGTTCTAAAGTGAAAGAAAATTATCATGAAATATGAAATATTCACTTCAACATTTAAGGTCTCATTCACTAAAAATTTTTAAAGATTTAAAATAGACATTTTAAGAATTTCCACAACCATGTAAATATGTTTCAAGATAATTTCATATCTATTTAATTATATTTAACAGTTATTTTAAGTTCTTAACAGTGTTTCACCATCTTCCAAATTTTATCTATCCACACTTACCATTGTCTTAGCATTGATACAAGCAATAATATAAGCAACCTGGAGAAGTATAATATAGGCACTACAGTATATTTTGTATAAATTCATATACATATACATTTTTAATGATGAAAAACCCACCTCCAGATATGCTGAAGGTTTTGTAACACTATAAATGTTAAACAATAAAAATAATAAATTTTTCTCTAAGTCATACTTTGAAAAGCCAAAACATTCAAAACGTAACTTCTAAAGAAAAAGTTAACTTTAATATTCATGTATCATGCCACTATGAGACACAATAAATAGAAACCACATTTTACTTCACATTTATAAAGGTTGTTATAGGTTATGAAATGGTTACTGAAAGTGCCATATGAATTATATATGTCAATGTTACCCACTGCATTTTCTCAAATAATGTGAAAGGCTTTACTCTTAGGGGAGGAAGATAAACCAAAAGTACAAAGAAGAATGATCTTCCTAAAACAATGGAAATCCACCTTAAAACATTGAAATTAAACAAACTGAACGCTCTCTTCATGTACTGCAGAATGGAATGCAGTCCTTAGCCGATGAAGTAGGCTGCCCAAGTCTCCAGCAAATCTGACAATAACTCTGGGACTGCAACTGTCATGACCACAGCTTCTCATAGTGCCTCTGCTCTCAGAAGCCACAATAACTATCCAAAGACAATGGCCACTTCCTCCATTGGTCACCCAACAATTTAAGGCAGCAGTAAAAGGGGAGATATAGAAGAATAATTGGTTCATTCACTTCCAAAAAGTAGGGAAGAGAGGATAAATAATAAAGAATAGCAGAGAAACATGGTTGAAGAAGTATGGCAATGACTAAGTTACTTCACTTGCATCAAAGAAATGCAAGAAGCCAGCAAACCCCTAATAATAGATTTATGGACTTTATCTCACTTGAGGTTGAAAGAAAATGATTTCAATATACAATCATATCTTAAATATACACCATATTAAAATCTTTAAAAATATGTATCTTTTCCACAGTCTTATAAGAATATGTTGTTACCATCCCGATTTTTCCCTAACTTGCCACACGTTATATCCATGAGGCTGAATTTCAAGTTCAGATAAACCGGATTTTCAAAAATGTATTAATGTTTCAAAAACAACTTCAATATCTAAATTTAAAATATTTAATAAGATTTAAAATAACAAACACACTTAACATTTATACAATATTTAACAGAAAACAATATTTAAAACAATTTAAAATAGAAATTGCCAAAAATTCTAAACAACCCCGATTGAATCTTCAACCATGAATGAATAAAACAAACTAGTACATCCATACAATGGAATACTACTCAACAGTATAAAGGAACAAACTATTAATTCATTCAACAGTATGGGTGAATCTTAAATGTATTTTGCCAAGTCAAAGAAGCCAGACTCAACAGGCTGCATAAAGGCAAAACTATAGAGGTGAAAAATAGATCAGTAGGAGTTGACAATAAAGGGGCAACATGGGAGAAATCAGGGAGTTGAGAGGTCTGTTCTATATAGAACTCTGGTGGTAGATAGGCAACTCCACGCATTTGTTAAAATCCATAGAACTCTAGACCATAACTTTTTTTAATAAATGTACTATGTTCAAACTTAAAAAAATCCAGAATGTGGAGGAAAAGATAGAATGCAGAATGTAATAAATGAATCTAAATGTATGACAAACATATCATATAACCACGCTGAAAGGGATGGGAAGAAAGAAGCTGACCTAAGTAACTTTGGAAAACTGGTTACTCTAAGGTTAAAGTCAAAAAGAACTGTACACAACACCGTACCCTAATTGGTGGAGTTTTCTTCACTGGGTTAAGAGCTAGTAATTCTGATAATATAACTTGTTTCTTAAAGAAAATATCAATTATTTTATTTCCATAAAACATCTAAAGGTAAATGTAACTTCATTTCTTACATCTCACTTGGATTGGCCTACCAAATAGGTTGACCTACCTTCCACTGAGGTCCAACTTTGATATGAATGGTTGTCTTTCTATCCCAAAGAATAGTGATATCGTTCTCTGGAAAGTATACTGCTATGTAGTACCCTGCCTTCCAAAGCTGGTATGTAGGTTTATTTTCCAGAAAAAAACCTGATCGTTTCTTTAAAAAAAAAAGAAAAGAAGAAGAAGAAGGAAAGAAAGAAAAAAATGAATTCCTTGTTTGTTAACCAAAGTGTAAACATTAATTAATATCCACCAATAAGTATCTATGTACTAGTATTTTTCTTGGCTCTGTCTTTTCCAAATTCTGTAGTAAAAGACAAAACAAATGCATAAAATAGGAAATACATAAATTGGTAATGAGACACAATCTGATAGATGGGCTCAATATGGATAAATAAGCAAAAGTATTTCTATTATAGAAAAGAGCATAAACAAAAGCACAGACATAGAGTACATTAAGGGTAAGGTGATATACCTGCTGACTCAGAAATTCTATGCTGCTGATGAATAATATGATTAAGTACTAAAAATATATGATGTTACCTGCATAACTGAAAAACAAAAACACGGAGTGTATGTGTACTCTTTCTCTGTATATATATATCTATATACAGGTAGATAGGTAGATCTATAGATAGATAAATAGATCTATCTATCTTTATCCATCTATAACTGTATCTATATTTATATCTATATCTATCTAAATCAGGAGAGAGAGAATGGGGAGATGAATTTCCATTAAAGGGACTTGGAAAGGTTTCTTGCAAGGAGTGGGATATGAATGGATCTGTAAGAGGCCATACATAGGAAGGTATACAAAGCTGGAAATGAGAATGGAGAAGAAATCATTCCAAGCAAAAGTAATAACTTGAATAGAGACTTAGGGGCAAGAAAATTCAAAATTTGTTCAGGACTAAGGAGAGCACCAAAGGGCTAGACCATGGATTCCATGGCAAGCATAATCAGAGACCTTTTGCAGCCAAGTTATCCATACAGTCAAGGGCTGCTATTCTATGTGCAAAATGCATTCAATAAGAGCTTTTGAATAGGAAAGTGAGAGACCATGTTTATATTAAAGGAAAATAATCTGTGTGCTATAAATAATAACATTAAAGAGAAACTAGAGATGGAACCTGTTCGGAAAATTAAGCATACCTTTAGCCTAAAGAACAAATATGCAGCGTTCCTTATAAGCAGGGGCTATACCCTATAAAAGATTACATTAAGTCTGACATTGTAATTAACTCATATAATAACTTTAAAAATACATGGTTAAATCAGAGTAAGTAAAGCAAATTTAGCCAGAAGCAAAATAAAAATTGTGAAGGGGATATACAATCCTTTGATTATACAATAACAAAATCATAGTTGGGGAATACTATTTTAGAAACATTCCTTAGCACAAGGTAAATAAACTTAGTCATATCCATAAAGAGTTTTCAGTCTTCTAGACCAAGCTCAAACTTACAGGGACTCAGCATATTATAAGTAATAGTATATATTGTGTAAACATATATATGGTTAATGGATTCTACTTAACCTCTTTTCCTTCTACTCCCCAGTGCCAACTTGGAGTTATGGGGCAAGGCCCTGGGTGCCTATGAGGGTCTGCACTCAACCTGGGAGTATCCTTGTTCCTGAGTGAGCAAGGTCTTAAATAATAAAGAAAACACACACACACACACACACACACACCATGACAGGTCAAAAGAGACAGCAAAACAAAGGGAGAAAAAAAAATCCTGTTTGAACAAGGGGCATCACATTTTCATTCTTCACTAGGCCTACCCTGCCCCCAAGTCACTCTCTGCCATAGAACCTATTTTTATTGTTTTGATTATATTTTTCAGTACCTTTCTATTATATGATTTGTCTTTGGCTTTATTATCTGTCTTCTCCTAAGGAATGCTAGCTCCTTGAAAGATGTACTTTGTCAAGTTTATAGCAGTATCCTCAGCTTCTAGATCAAGGTGTGATTTACCTATTTTTTTTTTAAGGATTTATTTATTTATTTATTTATTTGAGAGAGAGAATGAGAGAGACAGAGAGCACATGAGAGGGGGGAAGGTCAGAGGGAGAAGCAGACTCCCTGCCAAGCAGGGAGCCCGATGCGGGACTCAATCCCGGGACTCCAGGATCATGACCTGAGCCGAAGGCAGTCGCCCAACCAACTGAGCCACCCAGGCGCCCTGATTTACCTGTTTTAAAACCTTCCTGCAACAGCCTATTCACAGGTCTCACCTTCCAGCCTGATCAGCAAGAATTAAAGCAAGTAAGCAGAATATTTGTGGCTTATAGCTCCTTTCAATCAATAAAATACTTTTTCATGTATTTTCCTATTAAGGTTCCCTTGGACTGGTTGACATATCTTTAGAACTTAAAAACAATTTTTGGATAAGGCAGGCAGTTTATCATTAGACTTCTTTCAGGTTGTTGTTGCAGCCATTATCCTGATGTAAAAGTTATCTTTTCTATTTGCCTGTAGAGGTAAAAATCCTTCATTTTTACTAAACAGGGAAGTTTACCACAAGAAAAACAGTTCTCTTTGGTCAAAAGGGGATAGTGCGCTCCTTTCTTTTCAGATTAGGAAGTAAAGATGCTGCTTTCCATTAGAAAAGGGAGGGTGTTGTGAATTGCCCAAAATCGAGACCTCCACTTCAGATGAGAATTATAGCACTTTCAACAAACTAGAATGATGTTAGAAAGATAAGTTACAAATGTGGAGAATGAAAATATTTAGAGTGCAGCTTAAATAAATTCATAAAACATTTATATCTTACATGTCTGACAAAACAAAATTGTGTGTTTATTGAAAGAATAACAGTTTTTTTCCTTCCCCTCAATGAGCAATCCATCTGCCAAAAATAGTCGTACTTATTTTCACTTCTGATGTTCAAGAAAAAATATTAGCAGGGGATTTGTTAGGGTCACACTATTTTTATGACTTTCCTTTATCCTACTTCATACTTCACAACTGATATGGAGATTCATCAACACCTGCATACAGGTGAACATTGGAAGTTGAAAGTTACACTGAACTGTAATTACCACTTCAAAAACGTGTCAAATTGTTTCTACAAGAGCATTTACTATTTTCTCTTCAGTTTTTTTCTTAAAAAAAAAACATATTCTTGGTCTTAGAAACTTCACCTATAAATGAATATCCAGCTGCTGGCTATGCCAAACTTCAGTAATTACTTTCAAAAGATGTCAACATGACATAGAAACTCTGTTTTGCCAAAAGCTCGATTGCTGCCTGGTTGGTCTCAATATTTCTGATTGAAATAGAAGCTGTGATCTACAGCCCTGATTCTCAAGCTTTAGTGTGCAGAAGAATCAGGGGGTACCATTAAAAATACTGATCTTCAGAGGCACCTGGGTGTCTCAGTCAGTTAAGCGTCTGCCTTCGGTTCGGATCATGATCTCAGGGTCCTGGGATCGAGCCCCGCGTCATGCTCCCTACTTAGCAGGGAGTCTGCTTCTACCTCTGCCTCTGCCCCTCCCCCAGCTCTCTCTCTCTCTTTCTCGCCTAGCTCTCAAATTAATAAATAAAATCTTTATTAAAAAATACTGATCTTCATTCTCAACCTCAGCCATTCTAATTATGAGGGGAAGCCCAGGAACCAGCTTTTAGAGTAGATATTCCAGATGATTTTAATACATATTTATAGACCAAACTGTAAGAAACACTATTCTAAAACTTTCTTACTTGTAAAATAAGTTCAAATATCTTATACCATTGAAGAGCCTCCATGGTCTGGAACCAGCCTCCTATCTACTGCCCTTGTTCCCATGCTCCCTGCTTTAAAGTCGGTCTGGATATTCCCCCCTGAATCTCTTTGCCACACCCTCCCTCCACTATCCCCACATACTTCAACCAAACTAAATCACTTGCAGTTCTCCAAACAAGCCATTTTATCTTTCAACTCAGTTCCTTTCAACATGACCATTCTTCTATATTGACTGCCTTTCTACTCTTTCTCTTCACCTGGCTAATACCTGCTCATCCTTTAAGACTCAGTTCAAATCATTTAATCCAAAGCATATCTTCTGAGCCTTCAAAATATAAGGAGGGTGAAGGAGAGGAAGAAAGTCATTTCTTGAAATCCATTATCTAATTTAATCATCATATGAACCTAAGAAGTAGATTCTATAATCATCCCACATTTACAATTGGGACAGCTGCAGCTTGAAGAGGTGAAGGAAACTTGCCCAAAGTGACACAACCAGCAAGAGATAGAACAGGGGTTCTAGGTGACTACCAACTGACTCCAAAGTCTACACCCTTAACAACTACCCTAAACATCCAAGGCTGGCTTCTTCTCAGGGATTCCCATACTGTCCTATACACACTCCTGCTATAACACATTCCACGTGCATTCTTGTTTATTTGAATATTCTCCCTCTCCTGAGTATAATGCCCTAAAGGCAAGCACAGTGTCTTTTCACTGTTTCAGTCCCAATAATTAATATAGGTTTTGGTAGATAGTAGACAAATGAATGAATGAATGAATGAACGAAATGTATTCATGCTTTCAAAATTGGGCAGGCTCCAAGAGTACAGGAATAAATAAGAGAGACAGTGGTCCCGCTTCTCATAGAATTTGTAAACAAATGGGAGAAGCAGACAACCACACAAGTAATTTCACTAATGTGTGCTGCGTGTCCTAACAGGGTGCTTCGAGGTATGAAGAGGAGCTCCTGAAGGAGTTAAGATGAGACCTATCACAGAAGAATAAGTTAAAGAAAAGGCAGATCCAGGCAGGAGCGATGACATTCACGAAGAAACAGAGGTGAGAGAAAGAACAGGCCGTCTGAAGAACTAATGAAAGGTCCACCTTCTGGAACATGGGCTTGGAGCAGAAAGTGAGGAGACATGAGGCAGGAAAGGGGAAAATGGCCAGACTGGTAAGGTCTTATCAGAGAACTGGGAAGTCATCTGAAAGTTTTGAAGCACTAGACTGATGGGAGATTAGATCCCCATTTTAGAAAAAAAGCCACCCTGGCTGCAGTATGGCAAGGTAAGAGGAGAGGAACTAATTCGGGAAGCTAAGCATCTAGTGCGGAAGATGGTGCTGTCCTCCGGATAACTGGTGATGGTTGCTAGGGCCAAAAAGGTGACCATGGGTTTGAAGAAAAGAGGAAAGAATTGGAATACAGAGAAGTGGGATATAAACAAAAGAGACTGGGGCACTGGGTAACTCAGTCTGTTAAGCGTTTGCCTTTGGCTCAGATCAGGATCTTGGGGTCCTTGGATCAAGCCCCACATCAGGCTCCCTTCTCTGTGGGAAGCCTGCGTCTCCCCCTCCCTCTGCCCTTCCCCCCCCAACTGGTGCTCTTTCTCACGCCCTCTCTCTCTCTCGCAAATAAATAAAATCCTTAAAAAAATAAATAAGCAAAAGAGACAAGTCACGTATGATTTACTGAAGCCACATAAAACAACAGAGAAAATCTAAATCTAGTAACCACTTGCAGAAAAAGTACCCTGAATTGTTTCTATTTTGTTTTCAGTATTCTCAGGAGAAGTTAAAATGATCCTAAAAGAAATAATTTACTAACCTGTTTGTAAGGAGTATCATTCAGGTAAATTTCAGTATCCCCAACTGAAATCAAAACACTTTTGGAACAAACAATATCGTTGTCAAAGCATTTCTTGTTCTGGGCAATGACAGATATATCTGAATCATCTGCACTCTGAAATGTCAAAAATAATGTATTAATACAAGTGTATATTATATGTAATTGTTGGTTATATTTTATTAACAAACTTTAAAGAAGACTAATAATGGATTGTATTGAAATTAAAATACAGCTTATCTCAAAAAAATTAAATAAAATACAGCTTATCTCTAAAATAAAAATTATTCTGATCTAATAATGTAAAAAAATTTATAAAAATATACCAAAATAGTTCAATATCTAAATATTTATCTTCAATATCTTCTGTTAAAATTTTGTTCTAACAAAACTTTTTTTCTATTTTATTATTATAGCTCCAATTTATCAACCAATTTCTTTTCAACAAATACCCAAGGCATGTCACTTAGGGGAATTTTAAAAGAAATATTTTCATTTTAGGCAACATCTTTTGTTATATTTTTAAAAGTTTTCTGGCTAAACAATTACCTGCCTACAGGTTAAAATTGAAATAGATACAAAACTTTGGTAGTGTTAGTAAATACAATAATGCGTATCATTTGAGGGCTTCCTTTGAACATTACATATGATATTTAATTCTTAAGATAATTTTTAAATTATTATCTCCACTTGACAGATCAGGAAGTGAAGTTAAGGAGGATTAACTGGTTGTCCAAAGTCACTTGGTTAAATAAGAGCAGAGACAGAGTTCAAAATCCTAATTTTTTTGTTGTTGTTGTTATGCTATTTGTAGAGAAATTAGGGAGGGTCTAGTAATGATTCAGGAGAAAAGTCAGTTGTAAGTTGAAGGGAGTTCTTTGTTTTGGAGAATATTATTTAGCTCCATATACTCTCAACCGGACTCCCTCACCTCCTACCTCACCTCTACTTTCCTTCAGCCATTCCCAGCTGCATCCACTAGGAACACATTCTCTAGAATCAGGGTTTCTTTTTTGGTATCAGTTTCCCGGGTGGGCTTCTGTGGCTCTACAGACCCTGAAAACTCATTGTAAAATGTTGTTTTTTGATGATTTGTATTTTTCTAAGAAGAAAGTCCATGGTTTTCATCAGATTTTAAAGTGGTCTTTATCCTTCCAAAAATTAAAAGCCACACTGCTCTAAGAGGGCTCTCGCTAACTTGTGAAAGGTGGGGATTTCACCAGAAAGAATGTGGCATTTCTCTTTGAACTCTCTGTCCAATTTTCGAAGGTCCACACACATTTCCTGAATTCTTTTCATTTTTAGATATATGGGTCAGTGTTTATTTTCAAAGTGAAAAAGTCCTTAAATATCTGCAAATCATACAGGTATAAATTCTCTATACTTAGGTTTTTCATATCACCAGCAATATGAACCCTAGCTCAATATTTCTTTTGGTTTGGCCAAATTCTTTCTGTCTTATAAGAAATTACTATAGCATAGTGCCAAGAGGATAGGTTTTCAATGAATGGTGTTGACAAAGTAATTAATGTGTCCTTCTGTGACCCACTTTTCCTTCCTTCCTTCATAGGAACTGAAAGCTTTTGCTTCTTAAACAATCCTTTTGCAAAGCATTGCCCAAATTTTGAAAAGGAGAATAATAAAGGTCGTTAAGATGAATATGGCATTGTACTACTCAAAAACATTATGCCACATTTTCTGCCTTTATGAACAATTTTCAAAGAAGAAAAAAATATATGTAATTCAGGGTTTTGTTCTGTTCTTCCTCTGGAGAAAAGTTATTTAGATTAAGGGATGTGAAAAGCCAGCTGAAAGGCTTTCTATTGCCATTACATTTCTATTGCTATTAATTAAAGTTCCTCAGTGTTAGATTAGTCTTTATATTAAACTCAGAAATGCCATGAAATATTCTATATTGTATAGTCTGCCCTTTAATATCATGTTATTGCTGACAGCAACTTGAAACAATATCAATTCCTAAGAGTCAAGTTTCTATAATTTTCATTTCTAATGTATTTCAAGTTAATATTAGGTTTGGAGATAATGCTACAGAGTTGCTAAGCAACATAATAAGTAATGATTATAAAGCTAGAGAGAAAATGTCAACATCAGTGTACCACATGGATTCCTCAAACCCTTTATTCTGAGGTACTGCAAACATTTATAGAAAATATTCTCCCAAGTGATTCCAAAACAAAATGTCAGCACCTCTCAAGGTGGAATATTACTTTACTCAAATGTCAGTCAATCTAAGCACCTGTCATAGCCCCTATCCCTTTTAAGGGTAAGTATCCCACACAAAGTTCCTGCTAATACAGTAGCCTCAGGAAGCCATGTTTCATGTCCCAAAGCTGTACATTCACCAATGGGCCAACAGAGTTCTATTCTATTTTTTTAAATGTGAAAGAGATTTATTGAGGAGACGTTTTGAATTATAAAGGGGCAAAGTAGGCAGAGTCTGACACCTGTGAGGGGGAAAGAGCAAAAAGGAAGACTGGGTAGGAAGAGTTTCTAACAGCAGCACGGTACCAAAAAAATTCTGGGGAGGCTAATGGGGAGTCCTTGACCCAATGTCACCCATTAGGGGATTGGGCCAGCATACTCATTTTCTGCAGCCCCACCATACTCATTCATTGGCTAAGAACAGCTGAGGGGTAGTGTGGCTTCAGCAGGAACACAGTGAGGGATCCAATGGGGCAACAGCTGGAGTTCTCAAGTCAACTCTGCTTCCCACAAGAGGAGATCTGAATGATGCATTTCCATTGCTGCTACCTCAGTTTTTGGAAGTCATCAGGTTTTTTCATTAATGTTTGGTGGATATAAAGACCATAAATATTTTCACGCCACCAAATTTATCTCTATATTTGATAGCTGTCATGAAACATGTTATGAAGTTAATAATATGTGGCTTAAAAATCAATACAGTGTCCTTTTCATTTCCAATCTCCATATTGAGTAGGTTCTGGGCCTCTGGGTCCACCTTTTTTTTGGTAACAGGATTAACATAATCTGGAAATTTTGGCAATGGTACTTTCTCTAAATTAGAATCTTCTAGTGCATCAAAATGACCTCTGGTAACTGTGGCTTCTTAAGAGATTGTTTAATGGGTTCAGATTTTTCTCCTTGAGAACTCATTTTCCTCACACAATGACACAGAAGGGGTGATCTTGCCACCCTTCCCACAGTGGCCGGGACACAGCCAAGCCACTGGACTAGCCCTGATATGGTGATGGTGCCAACTCAGGCCAACAGAGTTTAATGCAAGCATGAAAAGAAAGAACTCTAGCCTGTTAGATTATCTCTCATGCTTGAACCAGAAAATGATGGGGTTTTTTTTCTTAAGCTTTTTTGTAGTAAGATTTGAGGGTGAATAGACAGAAAGAGGATAGACGGTAGAGGGGTGCTGAACAGATGAGAGCAAGCTTAAAATATAAGGAAGCAGAAACAATGAACTGATGCAAAGATAAAAGATACAGAAAAGAGAGTTATACAAGCAAGTCTGAGAAAGAAGAGAGTAGAGCAGTCACACAGAGATTGTCCCAGTTGCATGAATGACAACAGAGCATCCATGAACTCCTGCTGCCTGGGAGGCAAAACCATCCTTCAGTTGTCACCTTTGTGAGGTGTACACTCTTGTTCAAAGATTTCCTTGGGATGGTATTTCCCTTAGGGTTTTGCATGGACATTACCACAGGACCCCCTACTGTTGGTTCTCTGAAATAGCAGGCACTTAACCAGGATGCCATGAGAAGAAAATCACCCTGAGGTGTTTCATTACCAAGGAAATCTACCTGGAAATATACTGAAAAAGAAGTGGGTTATACTGGGGTGAAATACTCTGGTACCAATTCCTCCCTCTTCCATGAAATTTTCCTGCTTGCTCTTTCTCTAGTCAAAATTAGTTACATTCCCACAAGAGAGCTTTCATTTATCCCAGCCTGCTAGCTTCTTGTTTATTAATGACTCCTCCAAATATCAAACAATTGAGGGTGAAGCTATTGTCTTAATAATTGTACCCTTAACAGCTCCTAGCATAGAGTGTAAATTTAAATATGAAAGAAAGAAGGAAGGAAGGAAGGAAGGAAGGAAGGAAGGAAGGAAGGAAGGAAGGAAAGAAGAAAGAAAGAAAGAAAGAAAGAAAGAAAGAAAGAAAGAAAGAAAGAAAGAAAGAAAGAAAGAAAGAAAGAAAGAAAGAAAGAAAAAGAAAGAAAGAAAGAAAGAAAGAAAGAAAGAAAGAAAGAAAGAAAGAAAGAAAGAAAGAAAGAAAGAAAGAATAGAGAAAGGTACAAAAATAATTACTGGAAAACCTATGCTATTAATGTGCTACTGAATGTTTTAGAAGTTTTTAAAATAGGGGGTGAATTATCTAAGTAGGTAAACTATTACAATGCAAAGTAAATATAGAACCTTAACATCTAAGATTAATAATGGAGATCGATCTTATGGATAAAATATTACAATCATCTTGCTTGAAATTTCCAACAAGGATACAATATTTAAGAGTTAGGTTACATGGATAAAGTAGAAAATGAATTAATTTTTTAAAATTGTTTATTATTATGTTAATCACCATACATTACATTATTAGTTTTAGATAAAGTGTTCCATGATTCATTGTTTGTGCATAACACTCAGTGCTCCATGCAGAACGTACCCTCTTTAATACCCATCACCAGGCTAACCACTAATTTTTTGAAAAGACACTGACAGGGTCGCCTGGGTGGCTCAGTCACTTAAGTATCCAACTCTTGATTTCGGCTCCGGTCATGATCTCAGGGTCATGAAATCAAGCCCTGAATGGGGCTCCATGAGGGGCATGGAGTCTGCTTAAGATTCTCTCTGCTCCTTCTGCCCCTCCCCCTAACCCCACTCATACTCCCTCTCTCTCTAAAAAAAAAGGCACAGAATTAATTCCATAAACTCCAAGATTTTCATCTTCCTACTGAAATAGATTAAAAAATACATCAGAGCTGTCTATAAAGTTTTGTTCATACAATTTTAAAAATTAAATAAAATTAATATATATATTTTAATAATTTTTTTAAGATTTTATTTATTTGACAGAGACACAGTGAGAAAGGGAACACAAGCAGGGGGAGTGGGACTGGGAGAAGCAGGCTTCCCGCGGAGCAGGGAGCCCAATGTGGGGCTCCATCCCAGAACCCTGGGACCATGACCTGAGCCGAAGGAAGGTGCTTAATGACTGAGCCACCCAGGCGCTCCAAAATTAATACATTTTTCACTTCCATTTTAGCTTTGGAAATATTAATGTCTCAGAATTGAAGGGGAATTTTCTTTCTATTTTTATCATATAGTTTAATTTAATTATAAATGTTTCTGATTTTCCTGATATAAAAATGTTAGGAAACTATAAAAAACTGATGTGCATTGAAAATATCCATTGTAATATAGACAAGGTATATTATACTAACTATCAATAAAGGTCTAAGTTGTCGTCTTTCTGCCTCTGACCCCTTTGTCCCCAGCATGGTTGTCAGACAAACAATATAAATAAAAACTGCACCTAGAAGACAAACCACAGTAAGAATCTCATTTCAGGGAATAAAAATGATTGGCTTAGAGATGGTAAATACATGCAAATGATTACTATTTGGAGAAAATTTTAAATTGGCTGCTTATCTCCTGATTCTGTAACTTTAAGATCCTTTTAGAGTAGATTTCTTCTTTGGGACTAAACTGGAAATAAAGATTGGAGACAACCAAACTTTGCTGAACCAGAAGTCAGTCAAAAACATCAAAAGATCTTTTTTTTAAAGATTTTTATTTATTTATTTATTTGAGAGAGAGAATGAGATAGAGAGAGAGCACATGAGAGAGGGGAGGGTCAGAAGGAGAAGCAGACTCCTGCTGAGCAGGGAGCCCGATGCGGGACTCGATCCCGGGACTCCAGGATCATGACCTGAGCCGAAGGCAGTCACTTAACCAACTGAGCCACCCAGGCGTCCCTAATTCTTAAATTTTCTATGCTTCTGTTTTCTCATTTGTAAAATGGGGATAATAATTGTACCTGTCTCTGGGGGTAGTCTTTGGGATTAAATAAGATAAAAATATATAACGCTCTTAGGTAGTGCTTGATATATAGTAAGTGTTCAATAAATGCCAACCATTTTTATTTTTATGAGCTTAGTTTGGTGAATACAAATATAAGACATTAAACCATGCGTTGGATGATACATATTGTTTATGGTTATAAGCAATAAAGAGACATTATTCTTAATTCTAGACATGTTATCTTGACGATATACTATAGTAAACCCTGGGCTTAGTATACCTGATAAAATCCTTAAAATTTCTCATATGTTTAATGCGTTTGGGTTTACTTTATTCCTAAATTTTATTTAGACATCACTGATCCCAGAATTAAATTTCTAAATGTAAAATGTAAGCTTCAGAAAAAAGTTGTACGAGAGTGAACAAAATAACATCTTTTCTTCCAGCAAGGTAACCTGTGATTATCTTGAATGCATGCCTTATTTCTGGGTAATGCTTTTATGTTATTAGAGGTATGTGTGTGATTCTGTTCTTTTAAGCATATATCAACAAAGTAGACACATTCCTATTTTGTATTAGTTCTAGTAAATAAAAAACAAATGGTAAAATCCATTGTGTTCCAAACTTAAACAATTCCTGCTTATGTTTTAAACCATTGAATTTTCCAGGACACCTGGGTGGCTCAGTTGGTTAAGCGGCTGCCTTCGGCTCAGGTCATGATCCCAGGGTCCTGGGATCGAGTCCCACATCGGGCTCCTTGCTCAGCAGGGAGCCTGCTTCTCCCTCTGCCTGCCTCTCTCCCTGCTTGTGTTCTGTCTCTCTCTCTGACAAATAAATAAAATCTTTAAAAAAAAAAAAAAAACCATTGAATTTTCCATTTGGTACTATTCTCAGCCTCCATTATGAACAATTTTAAGTTTCTTAAAGAATAAATCCAAATTTGTCCAAGAAAATTCTGAAGTTGAGAAGATTGGGATCATGCCTTACTTTCTTTTCCCCTCCCCATGTCATTTTGCAAAATGCTGAGCATTTGGTGAAACCTTACCAACTCCTTATTTGAGCTGTGTGCTCTGCCTGGCTTTTCCTTAACCCCTCATTTTCTTCACAGTAGAGAAATCATAGTGTTTACCAGTCTATTTTAAAACAATGATTGTGCAGAAAGCATTTCAAGTAGAATATTTGTCTCATCTCTGATTCTTGGTAAAATGAAAGTATGTGCTTGTGTTTGATGCTGAATGATTATAGCAGCCTTTCTAAAAATTGTTTATTTCTTTATTTATTGGTGCTTCACTATAACAGTATCATTCCATTTAGCAGGCAAAAGCCAAAAAAAAAAAAAAAAAGAAAATTTAAGAATTAGCTCATCACCTATAAATGATAAAACTTAAGAATGAGTCAATGAAATGTTTAAAACTGCTATCACTTTTGTAGGTTTTATTAATGACGTGTGGATTTATATGTCATGTATCAGCATACTTGTTTTTTACATTAAGTCTTTACACAAGTGCAAATAAAAGTATCTAATTGTGACATACCTTTATCAAAAATACCTGACAATCACTGATATAGTCATATTCCAGTCCATCAAAAGAATGATAATGCCGGTCCCCATATATTGTACACACAGCCGGGCATGGATAGTAGGTGCAATTGAACATCCCTCGCCGACAAACACTAGCCAAAAATAACACCAGTTATCTCTCTGAGACATTTGGCTCTAATTAGTGTTTTGCAAGCAGTAAAAACATTGTAAGGTTTGTATTCAAGAACATTCATTGAGCCAAGAGCCCTTAGTCATATTGCCAATTGGTTCTATAATATTTATTACACTGACAAGTTAGGCCTATATTTATCACTTTGCTTAAAAAGATTACCAGATACCACAACCAAGCCTAGAAAATAGTGCAAGGATCACCTGAAAACAGGTGACAGAATAAAAAATTGAATATAACCCTGATGGGAGCAAAAAACTGTCTCCTATATTTGGATCAGTTTACATATACTAGATGTGACATTTTTCATGAGCTTAGAAAATTTTTTCCACATTTTAAAGAAGTTATATTTCAATTTTGTTTTATGGCATTGTTTTGGCTTATTTCCAAACAGAAGACCTTGTATTAAATGTGATCTTCTCTTTGGAGCATTTATTAATTTCTTATAAACTTGAGATATTTTTTCTTATTAAATTTTCAAGTTTTTACATTTCACAGTTTTGTTTTGTTTTTTTTTCTGGGCTAAACAAATATGCCCCAAAATAATGGTATGATTCCCCTGTAGGTAATAGCTCTCCACCAACTCCTGAATGCCTTGAAAATCTTATTTACTCAGGCTTGATTTGTTTTTTTTGCTGAAGTCAGTCACATTAAGTAACTACAAGATGATCAAAACTAATACAATTGCTTAGGAAAACTTGTGTGAAATAAATGGATCTCATTACCAGGTATAACATGGTGTAGCAATCACTTCTCCCGAGAGGTACTCCCAATCTTTCCAGATACACGGACAGCTTTCGGGAACATAACACTTTCCTTTGTGCTCTGCCATTCTTCCAAATGTAGAAGTAAATGCTATTTAGTTTCAGTTTTTTAAGAATCAGTAATCTTGTCATAGTCAACGCCGTCTATATTTACGACAGCCACCACAGGCATGTTCTCTCAGACCTGTGGAGAGGTGGACCTAATCTTTGGCTCCCTCTTTTTCACACTGTACCTTGCCTATCACAGGAGTAAATAAAATGCCAGGCAAGGGATCAGACACAATATTTTAACCTTTTTGTTATCGCTTAGCACAAAAAAAGAGAAACAGAAGCTTAAATTTCTGGGTACAGTGAGCTATTCTGAAAACAACATTTAAAGAATAAGTGAGGCCCCCTTTTTTCAATATTTGCTACTTACAAGAAATAAATCTGTGGGGCCTAACAATTTTTCAATAAAAGAGTAAATTATGAAATAGATAATATTTTCTGTTGTGGAACAGAGAGAATAATCAAAAGCTCCTTATGTACGGGCTTAAATTTAAAATCCTGAGAATTTAGTTAAGATGTGTTTTGAATAAAAAGCCATTATATCAAGTGTTTCACATTCTTTATTATTATTAACATTTTTTAAATGTTAGTGTCCTTTGACATGTTATATCCTTCTTGAAAGATTATCCCATAAAAAAGTATCTTAAGGGGCATCTGGGTGGCTCAGCCGGTTAAGCCTCTGCCTTCAGCTCAGTTCATGATCCTGGAGTCACAGGATCGAGTCCCAAGTCAGCCTCCCTGCTCAGCGGGGAGTCTGCTTCTCCCTCTGCCCTTCACCCTTCTCTCTCTCTCTCTCTCAAATAAACAAATAAAATATTTTTTAAAAAGTATCTTAAAATATCTATGAATATAAAAATTAAATACCATAATTTCAAAGGAGAATTACCTTTAGTATATTTTCAAAATATTTTGATATGAAGATTAAATAAATACGTATGGTATATGATACATATTCCAACACCCTTGATATAAATATATACATAAATATTTCAATATGCTTAAAATCTTTTCTAAAGAATTTATTTCATGGGGCGCCTGGGTGGCTCAGTCGTTAAGCGTCTGCCTTCAGCTCAGGTCTTGATCCCAGCATCCTGGGATCGAGCCCTGCATCGGGCTCCCTGCTCCGTGGGAAGCCTGCTTCTCCCTCTCCCACTCCTCCTGCTTGTGTTCCTGCTCTCTCTCTCTCTCTCTCTGTCAAATAAATAAATAAAATCTTTAAAAAAAAAGAATTTATTTCATAAACAATAATAAAATGCTACTAATAAATAAAATTTAAATTATAATAATATAACTAATATAATAATTTAAAATAATGATAAAATAAACACAGGTAGCTACTAAAAATAGCCAAAATATATGAAGTTTTTTTCTGAATTTGCTCTAAAATGTTATAATTCAATGCTATCAAAATTAACATAGAAGTCAGGAATCCTGGATTCTTGCCTCTTCTCTCGAATAGAAATGATCCCATATGTTTCCTTCTCTGCTTTCCCGCTCACAGCTCCTCTAGCATAGCACTGTAATTTCTCATTTAATGTACATGTTGTCCATTAGACCTCAAGCTCCACTCAGGAAGACCAAGTCTTGATCGTTGTGCCCCAATGTCTAGCATATAACAGACACTCAATTGTTGAGTAAAGGTGACCAAATGAACTTATCTATATAAACACTGCATTATCTCATTTAGATTTCTTCCTTTTCAGACAACAGTCTTAGAGTCTGCATTTTCTCAGCTCACCCCTCCCAAACTTCTCTCCACTTTCCCTGGGCATCGCCATTTCTCCTCTGCATCTTCATTTCTCCTCTGCCTGGAAAACCCTTCTCTTCCCCAGCTCTGCCTGAAAAACTTCTCACCATTTAAGGCTCAATTTAATGCAATCTTTTATATTCCACGCTCCCTATACATAGAAATGTGTAAAAACCTTTACTGGAGGATTCATCACAATGAACTGCAAGTACTTCATTAAATGTCTCACAGAGAAAATAAAAACAACAGCAAAAACTAATTCTTTTGAGTGTTTCCTATGGCCCAGCCACTATTCTAAGCACTTTAAATACAGCACTAACTCACCTAATCCTAGTGACAATCCCATAGGAAGATTCTGTTGTTATCTTATAAATGTATTTTAGTAGTGCCCCCCATCCTGTAGCTTAACACAGTGGCCCAAACATTAGCACCATATAACTGGTGCACGGCACATACCTGACCCCTGTGAAATAGACATTTGTGGATACATTTTAAAAAGAGGAAGCTGAGATTCCAAGTGGTTAAGTCACTTGCCCTGAGATACTTCAGCTAATAAGAAGAAGAGCCAATATTTGAACCATTTCTGTATGACTCTTTTCACTGTATTACTTTCCACTTCTTTAATCCATAGCGATTTCTTTTTTAAAAAAGATTTATTTATTTATTTGAGGAGGGGGAGGGGCAGAGGGAGAGGGAGAGAAACTCAAGCAGAATCCCCACTGAGCTCAAGCCCAGAGAGGGGCTCAATCCCACACCCTTGAGATCATGACCTAAGCCAAAACCAAGAGTTTGACACTCAACCAAATGAGCCACCCAGGCATTCCAACAGTGATTTCTAAACTGAGGAATGAGGATCTTTCATACTCGATGAACTACTGTCACTCTGAGGAGCCCCATAAAACAGGTAACACTAGGCTTATTGTCCTAAAATACGCCAGCCAAGGTCATATGGAAGACAATCCAAATCATATTACCATGAACAACTTTATAATAGAAAGTTCTCCATAATAAAATTATTTCCAAATCAGTCAGAGGCCTCTTAGTTAATTCCAACTATATTTACTTCAATACAATAAAAGAAGGTGGGAGAAAATTTCTTTAGTTTTTGTAATGAAATTAGACCAGAAAATAAATAAATCATTGTTGAACTAAAAGTCAAAGGTGACAGTAACTAGATATTCTTAAAAAAAAAAAAATAGCGTCAACTGCAAGCCTATGAAACAAAATTAGGAAGCAGCTTTATCTAATCAGCTATGAGCCCTTGAGTCATAATTAAAATAAATCAAGCAACGTTATACACTTCAATTATTTTACCATAATAAACGTTATATTTCCCTTGTCCTTTTTACTAAAATGTCTTCCTCACTCATCTGCTCTAGGGCCTGATTTCTACCTACCTTTATTCTCCCACTCATGGGCCCTTGTTCTTTCAACCTCCTCCCTTTCTAAAGAGATTGGTAGAGTTCCAAGTCATTTGGCTCTTCTGCCTGTTCCAGATGGGGACCATTTAGACAAATGCCAACTCTCCTAAGAAACAGACTACAAAACCTCTCTCTTCTTTACTCATGGCTTAGATGACCTGAGCCCAGGAATCCCCCTGTGTGAATATGTTCACCAAGGAAGAATGGGTGACCTGTTTGCCTCAGGTGGCCTCTCGCTGTGTACTGCCTCCATTCATTACCAGAAAAGGGAGGGCCGTGAGGCCAGAGGTAATGTGCCTGCAGGGAAGTGAATAGCCACCAGATTCTGTATTTAACTTTCCCATGTACAAGGCATTCCTGCTAATAAAGGAAATTTACAAAAATAGGAGTAGATTATTCTGCCATAAGATAGTGATTCATATTTATTGAGTACACACACACACACCCCCCCCATATATCCCAAACCTAACAGGCTTAAAAGAAACTTGCAGAAAAATCACTCAGCTAACATCAGCAGAGCTGGGATTTGAACTCTGGTGTGTTTGAAGCCAGAGTTCCCACTGTTACCCACTGTTACCCACTGTTACCCACTGTTACCCACTGTTACCCACTGTTACCCACTGTTACCCATTGTTACCCACTGCCCTAAGTAGCCACAACACACCATTTTTTGTAACATCCATTAAGTAAAGCAGTTGGCGGGATGCCTGGGTGGCTCAGTTGGTTAAACATCTGGCTCTCGGTCTCAGCTCAGGTCGTGATCTCAGGGTTGTGGGATCGAGCCCCGCATCAGGCTCCATGCTCAGCCTAGAGTCTGCTTGAGATTCTGTCTGTCCCTCTCCCTCTACCCCTCCTCCCACTCATGCTAAATAAATAAATAAATAAAATCTTAAAAAAGTAAAAATAAAAAAATACAGCAGTTGGCATCACTATAACTTAACCTCAACAACAGTAACAACACAACAGAATATACCAAAGATATGCACTGGAAGTGTTTTAAGTGGATACTGGCTCACTGTCACTTGCCCAAAATTGCAGTTAAACCAGGAGATAAATGCCAAGTCCATCCTAAAATGAGTTCTCTCTTCAATTCATTGTACTACTTTAATAATATTGTATGTATAACATGTGTGACATATTCAATCATGTGTTATACGTCATATGCCATATTTCAAATATGACATGGGATATGTTACATGAATATAGCAAAATAATTACAACCGTCTTCTAGTTACCAACTCAGAGTTAACCACAGTCAGAACAATTTTAACTATTTCTGTAAATAATGTTTTTAAGAGCTCTTGCATTCTGTCATTTTCTATCAAATCCTGAATATTTAAGAAAACAAAAAACAAAAAAACAAGAGACTTACCCTGCAGCACAAACACAGCCACTTATACAGGGTGAGGATGGGGCACAAGTGAAGTTCATGGCCAGGTTTGCACATGTAGTCTCACAATTTACACCACCAGCTGGTAATTCAGGGTCAGGAAATCTGCAGTCGAAATACACTTTTCCTTCGGGACAGGCATGAACTTCAGGGAAAAGGCACAGATAAAATACCCTTAACTTAGTATTTGTTCCATAAACAGATAATCATCCTGACAGGCGTTTGTCATCAAAGCAGAATTCGGCCTAGAATATCTTACCAGTTATTACTAGCTGATGCTCTGAGTCTGCAATGTTTGGCTGAGGAACGTACAAACCTTCTCCCAGAAGATTTTCTGTTGTCTCCTACATTTCAAAAACCTATTTGGAGTTGGAAAACCTCACCTGCCCTCCACAAAGCATAACTAAACAACTATTATATAATTTTCTGAGGTCAAGAAACAGGGTATTTTGATTAATCCAAACATACACTTTCAATTTCTTGAGGGCTGGTAAGATAGCATACTTACACTCTTACAAAGCCATGTGTTTACAATGAACACATGATAGGTTCGGATCTTCACCTCTGAGTCATTATTTACATCAGTCTTCACTAGAGCGTAGAAGTGCAAAAGCAGACATAATTATAGGCAGGGGCTCCACAGTCTTCCAGAAAGCTCTGGGCTCAGAGGGATTAAATAAATTCCCTTCTTAGGGTCAATGGGATCAAATCTTGGGGATTCCTCTGTGAGAAATCTGGCCACCTGGATTTTCCCCTCTTTAACTCAAAGCCACCCTGAAGCAAATAGGGCAGGGCAAGGATGGTCCCCTTGCTACTGAATATGTGTGTGGTCCATGAACACAGCCTGTAAAGAAGCCTAGATAGTTCTTAGATAAAGCAAATCCAGGGCATATAAATCAAAGTGATTTATAATAATATATACAAGACCATGCAAATAAATAACAAAGCAATAGCTCCGTTTTATCAGCGTACACTCTTTCTGTCTATTAAAATCAATGAAAGCGTGCTGTTTGTTATTTGTCTAGAATTTCTGCACCGTGACTAAAAACGAGGCTTTTATATGATGAAAATAAATCATATGTAGGGTACTCTAATATATAGGACTTTCAGGAATGATATGCAAGTGTAAAATAACATTCTAAAGAGAGATGGCAGTAGATGTCATCTTGCAAGCCATGTTTAATTGATGGCTGCTGGTCCTAGAGTCCAAGAACCAGTGGCAGTGGCAGCAGAAATGTAGAATCTTGGGCATCACCCCTGACCTGCTGGATCAGAATTAATGTTTTACCAAGGCCCCCAGGTGATTGCATACACATTAAATCTGAGAAGTTCTGGTCTAGAGTAGTTTCCCAGCTGCTGGTCCACAAGCTGGTTTCAACAGATGCCTGGATACATGAGCCTAAGGTGCACCTGAGGTCGTTCTGGGGTGGGCAGCATGTAGGCAGCATCCCTGGGTTGATCAGCACTGCCCCTCAGCAGCCTTGTCAGTTCACCCAGGATGTCCTACAAATATTATAATTATCAATGTGAAAAAACTAAGGAAGCACTGGAGCACCATGTTGAGGAACATTCCCCAGGCTATATTCATGCACCTTGGCAAGGAGGGCTGTGATGGATTTATGACTTCCAGAAAAATGGGAACACTATTAGAGCTGCGTTCTCTTTAAGGAAAACATCTATCTTGATCTTACCAGTAGAGGGCGTTGCTGGTTCATCACATTTCACGGTCCCGTTGGAACACTGGCTAGTAGAGGTAAACAAATAGTTAATTTAGAAGCCACACCTGTTTTTTTCTGTATTTCAAAAACAATCTATTGTGCAATAATTGATTGGGTACATATACAAATGTTATTTTTTGCCACATAATTTTTTACAAATAAGTTATTGGCTTACGTCCAGTTTGAAAAGAGCTATTTCAGTTCAATTTAATCAAACAACTATGTGTGGGACACTGCAATAGGCATAGGGGATACAAAACCCAAAATTCATAGCCTTCACCCACGTGCTTACACTAGTAAGAAAGGAAGATATACAAATAAATAATTTATGCAGTGTGACATATGCAACAGAGAAATATGTTTAAGATATAAAAGTAAAGCACAGAAAATTGTCTTAAAATCTCTTGGCAACTGACATTAACACACTCAAAGAAGGTAAAGTCTGGACAGTCTTAAAGAATGGATGGAGGTGATGAAATGGATAAAGTAGGAAGGCTATAACACTCAGGGGAGATGTGGTACAAAGCAGTTTCTGTGTGACAAAGTACAGTGCAAGAAGTGACAGGAGATGCAGATGGCAAAAAGGCCAAGGCCAACTCCATTAAGATGCTAAGACTTTATCCTGGAGACCTGAAACGAAGGGGTAATGAGGTTGGTTCCAAGTCTAGAAAACTCATTCTGGCAGCAGTGTTGAAGATAGAATGGAGTCACATTTTCCTTGCAAATTAGGATCTAAATTCAGGGCATAAGGCAAACCAAATCAAGCAAGATTAATCTTGAAAATCCCTTAAGAAGATATCATTTAATTATATCTCCATTAAAAAAAGAAATCAAGATAGGAAACAACACTCCAGTTTTCAACAACTCCAGCATAATCAGTGTTTACTTCAGCTTTGGACCAGATCGTGTGTACTACATTTGAGCCCAGACGAAGAAGCTGACTAGCATGCAAAGGCCATGTTACATGAAATGCATGCTTATGCCTCATGTAACACTGAGCTGACACCCAGAGGTGTGATTCACTCACACTGTGCATGGCAGAGAGGAACCAAGACAGTCAGGTTTAAGGGTCTTAGGACCCAGATCCAGGTTTTCCATATCATACTCTCCCTGGGACACAGGCTTTTTGAGAAGAATGGTACAGGAGATCGCTACACTAACAGAATTTTTTTTTCCTTATTGAAGTGGGATGGTTCCTTTGTTTTTTCCAAGTTTACTTAAATAAATCCAATTGTGTTAAATTCTAGAGAGATATAACACCTAAGTAGAATGGAAGGGGACAAGACTAGAGACAAGAAAACCAGGTAGAAAGGTCCAGAAACATGGCTAGGGAGTAGTGATGGGAATGAAGGAATGAATTTCACCTATATCTAGAAAGCGAAGTCCACTATGGTTGGGGGTTTCCTGGCTGGGAGTGTGGAACTGGAAGAAAAAGTCCAAAATGACTCCTAAATTTCCAGCTTGGGAAACCGGCTAGTAGTCCAACCTACTAGAGAAAGATTCAAGAGCCGGTTGCCTTGGTGTCTTGATGGTGGGGTGAAAGGGGAGCAAATAGAGATGACAATAAAGAGAAATTGACCATAAACTGAATTCTGCCATAAATAAAAAATAAGCAGCAGAGCAAGGTAGGCAATAAAGCAAGTGCTGCAGAGCTAGGTTTCCTAGAATAGAAAATCAGCTTCATTACCAAGTTGCTTAACTGCCAGGGCCTCATTTTCCTCACCTATAAACAGGGACTAGAGCCACAGGGCCTATCTCTTAGGGTTACAGTGGTGAGTGAATAATAGACATCAAACACTTAGAAGGGTACCGGGACTGCAGGATGGGCACAGCGATGGTTAGATATCCTTATTATCATTATTGCTACTATTATCTACCATCTATTATTATCTGCAGGTTCCTACGGTACAACTGAAAGGAGGAGATTCAGAGTTGGATGAAGATCAATGCAGACTGCTGCACGTATGTGTCTGCACTTTTAACAAACAGGTTAGGACAGGAAAGAGTGTTATCCTATGAATAAGTGCTATCTCGCTAGGATCGATGTCACCAGGGAGGGGGCTCACTGACTTCAGTGTGTGATATGCCACCGTTCAGCAGCTAAAACCCCTCAGCAACTTGCAGTATTTCTGCCTGAGAACCAAATTCATCAAAGGGCTTCCATTTCGCTACATGACACTTTAATTCGTAACTGTTTTCTGCAGTTATGAGTACAAGACTTAGGCATTCAGTGCTGAAATGTAATATATATATATATTTCATATATATATGGTTGAAAAGGCCACATAAAGGTTATCTGTACATTTGAAATTACAGAAGTCATATTTAAATTCGCAGTTTGGGTTAAAAAATTCTATTAGTACATGTTGTCAAGTACAAGCCCCATCAGGGAAATCTACCATAAGCCCGAAGGTGTTGGGATGAGCTCCCCCGGTTGATAGACGCTGCCCCTAGAATGACACCGGCAGTGAAATCTAAAAAAAAAAAAAAGAGGGGGGAGGAAGTCAGGTTAATAAAATAGGCTATAAATTTTTTTTTAAAAACACTAAAATTCAAGCAGACCTTCTGCTCCGTGTTGGCAATTTTCAGGCGCACACTAAAGATGACACTATTCGTTGCCTGCATGCAGTCCTGTTATACGAATGGCAGGAACCATTTACCCGGGACTATCGTGTGGCTTCAGATCATGCTTTCTACATACAGATGCTGTATCGTGTTAGGCACAGTGCAGACTGTGTTGTTTTAGTCACAAAAAAGTCCCTGAATGCACTTCAGAGAAATACAATCGATATATCATCTCGCCCTACTTGTGAGACCAAAGTCTCCATCTCCCCTGAGATTTGAGGACGTTCTGAGCGCTGACAGACAATCCTGCTACTGAAATTCCTCCCGTGACACTGAAAAATAAACCCTGTTATTAATTTCGATGTGGTAAAAACGGGCAGGAATAAACTTTGGGATTAACCATCACATTCCTTAGCTGTTTCTGCAGCTATTTGTGAACATGTGCAGGGTTAAAAGTAAGTAAATAAAGGTAAAGACATGGAGAAACTAACGACACAGCTCACGAGCTGATCTTTGCATATATGCACACTCGTTGTAGGGGGAAAGTAGCTGTTCAGTGATGGAGAATATTTATTTTCCAGTAAATGGTGCTGAGTCAATTAAATTTGAAAAAAAGGAAGAAACCAACAAAACAAGCACAAAGCCCCTTCAACCTGTGAGGACAAAGAGAGAGACGTTGGATCCCATCAGCCCATTCCTGTGACTTACATGGGCACACAAAAGCTCAGCGTGTCTTCATAGTATTTGCCTTCGGGACAGTTGCAGCCCTCAGCGCAGTCATCACTACACCGCTCCGGGGCGGCGAGGGCCGTGCAGGAGCGGCGACAAAAGGAGGAGCAGTGATGGTACAGCATGCCCCTCTGGCACACGACCCCTAGGATGAAGGAGCATCAGGTGAGAAGGACTGCCACAGGCTGCAGAGGCATTCATGCCGGGTTATAGGTCTCTGATAGAAGTCATGAAAAACAAAGATATATTACATCAATAAACCTTAGAACAGTCCAGAATCCTATAACAGAAAAAATAAACAAGGGCGCCTGGGTGGCTGTCTTGTGCTCAGGTCATGATCCCGGGGTCCTGGGATCGAGTCCCAGGTCAGGCTCCCCGCTTGTCCCTCTCCCTCTTCTCCTACCCCCTGCTCCTGCTTGCGGGGGCGCGCTCTCTCTCTCTCAAATAAATTTTTTCAAAAATCTTTAAAAAATAAAAATTAAAAAACAGTAAACAAATAAGCAGATAAATAAATAAAATGTTTACAGTTGACCCTTGAACACCATGTGTTTAAACTGCACAGGTTGGTCTACCTATACTTGGATTTTTTCAATAAATACAGAACAGGAGTAAATGTATTTTTTCTTCTTTATGATCTTCTTAATAATATTTTCTTTCCTCTGGTTTGCTTTATTAAAAGAATATACTACATAATACATAGGCAAAATACATGTTTATTGACTATATTATCAGTAAGGCTCTGGGCAACAGGAACCTATTAGTAGTTAAGTGTTCGGGGGAGTCAAAAGTTATACATAGATTTTGACTGTGTGGGTGGGTGGGGAATCAGTGCCAATTCCCACATTGTTCAAGGATCAACTGCATTTTTCTCAATAGAAGTGTAACAGATGTATAAAATTTCTATTTTGAAATGTTTTTAAGTGTGACATTCCAAAATGGTCTCTAACAGTCTGTACCATATTTTTTTAATATTTAAGGTATTTTGCATGTCCAAATAAATTTCCCATCCTCAATTTTAAATCTATTACTGTTATACTGACATCACCTTGTTTGTAACATTCTTTAAACCTAAGGAAACTTTAAGTCTTCTACAAATAAGGCAAAACTTGGCTTAATTGATCCTTACTCATAGCTCTTATTTTTCACTTTCTGAATAATGTTCATACTTTTTTCCTAAACCTTCCTAATTTCTCTTTAGCCCAACCCAAACTGATTATAGTAGGCAAACTAAAATAATCTAAAAACACACTTGTAAAAAAAAACCTAGAGGGGCATCTGGGTGGCTCAATCAGTTGAACATGGAGTCTACTTGAGATTCTCTCATTCTCCCTCTGCCCCTCCCTCAGCTTGTGCGTGCGCTCTCTCTCTCAAATAAATAAATAAATAAATAAATAAATAAATAAATAAATAAATAATTTTTTTAAAAAACATAGAAAATTCTAGATAAAACATAACTGAAATTATGTTAAATGTATAATTGATCTTGTGAAAAAAAATGGGGAGGGGTAATCTCCCCGGATACCAGATATGAGGAGGGAAATAAAATCCAGAACCTAGAGAAGAGAAAGGGAGAACGGGTCCCAGTAATCTTGAACCTTACATTTAACTCATGCAGGAAAGGGACATGAGAATTGATTCTTCACAAGGCAAGGAACTGGGAGAACTTTAACTTGACCCTCAGAAAAGCTCCTTCCTCAGTTGAAAGATGTACTACAGCAGAGGTCAGCAAACTTTTTCTGTAAAGGGCCAAATGGTAGATGGCCTCAGCTTTGCAGGCCATACATACTGTCTCTGTCACAACTATTCAACTCTGTCCTTGTAGCTCAAAAGCAGCCATAGACAATTTGGATGCATATGGGCAATAAGCTTTATTTACAAAAAATAGGAAGCCCAAGAGTGTCGTTTGTCAGCTCCTGGACTAGAAGGAATCTGATCCTAGTACAGGAAGAGGCCAAGAAAGCTTCTCTAATTCTGTGGGGTCCGTGTGAAATAAAGTATCCTCTGAGAAATTAAATCCTGGATTTACATCCTGTGTAGTTGGTATATGAATTTACATTACTTTTATATTTACATTATTTTTGTCTTAGAAAGCCCAAGCTGAGAAATTACTATCAAAACTGGCCAGTGATAGCCCTGCAGTGATAGGAAAAAGCTTAATGAAACCTGTAGCAGAGAGGGGGTTGGAGAGGTAGAGTGACACTCCTGAAACCCAGGCCATAAAAGATTCTAACAGGGGTGGGGCAGGGGGTAACTCTGATACTAATTAACTCATAAAAAATTATAGAACACATAAAGAAAGGAAACAGTCTACCATGAATGAGACAAGAGACACCATAAGCCATGAGGTTGAACTTGAGATAATTGCCTGTTGTGTAATTTACCTATTTAACTACAAATTGCTTGGGCCACCATACCACATAATGTTTTTCCATACTTTCCAATACTTAGATACGACATTTCTGTGATAAAATTTTTTTCAAATTTTTCACATTATTTCTGTTGCATATCTCAAACCATGCAGTTGCAACTCTAATTTTGCTTATAATAAAAATAGTAAAAAAGAAAAAAATGATTGGTCTTATCCAATATAGCTCCAATTTTAAGAAGTGAAGTATTTCATTTGTTTTTCATGTTTGTACACTATAATCATATTCCAGATAACTTAGGCAATACTGACTTTTCTTTTTAAAAAAAAAAGGCAGTTAATTACATAAAAATCTCTAAAGTGTCATCTGATCCTCTTTATCTGTGCCATCATCACACTCACCACAGAATGAAATCTGAGCTCTGAAATCGATGGTAATACCACGCCGGCCACAGAGGTAGGCATAATGGGCGAGAGCGTTGCAGAGACAGGCGCTTCCGCACCTGCAGGCATCATGGCGGCACAGCTGATAATACAGCCCCGGGCTGATGGAGAAGTGGCAGGGAGCAAAGAGCGCTTGGTGGATAATATCACACTGTGCTGCGTATCCAACTGAACAGAAACCCCCCCACAAAAAAAAAATCCATTAGCACTTATTTACTAGTCTAGCTCATACCCCTAAGTACCAAATTCCAGAACTATCTAAGTATCTTGCTTTCCTAGCCATATACTGAATTGGATATTATTTTCAACAAGAATCACTATTTTCCATTTATCCTGTTTTGTTGGTTTGTTTTTACTTTTAGCAATATTGGTGACAGCCCTTATTCCATACTTAATAATCTTTTAGCCAAAAAAAGTATTGTGTTATAACTGAATAATAGGAGTAACAGAAGTGTCGATAGAAATGGCCTCAATCACCCAATCACCCCGTTGTCTGCAGATCTTCATAGAAAATTGCCCAGTTCTGCTGTAAAGAATTGGTGAGTATTGGAAGGCTTATCTCCAGACAACCACACATAGTAAGCATGGTGCCAGATTGTGGATGCTATGGCAACTCCCTGGAATACACAATTATGCAGGAAGGATTGGGAAACATCTCATTCCAATCAAGTGTCTGCGGTAAATGCAATGTGGCAGTTACCATATAGTCATCGAATACAATGTCTGCATAAGGCACAATGTCTGGCAAATATTAGGAGCTGAATAATGTCTGATAAATGAACCTATGAGTGCATGAATAAGTGAATAATGAATAGAAATTAGGGATTGGACCACATGCTAAAGGCCATGAAATATAACTACCAAGCCATTTTGGGAGGTCTGTGTAATCATTTCTTGAAAGTTATTGACTGTTCTTTTGAGAATGACTGATCAGATAGAATTATGGAAGTAACCAAGTTTGACAAAGCAATCTAGACCTTTTCTTTCTAAAAAAAAACGAACTCAGCCATAAAAAAGAATGAGATCTTGCCATTTGCAATGACGTGGATGGAGCTAGAGAATATAATGCTAAGCAAAATAAGTCAGAGAGAGACAAAAACCATATGATTTCACTCATGGGAATTTAAGAAACAAAACAAATGAACATGGGGGGAAAACAAACCAAGAAACAGACGCTTAACTATAGCGAACAAAGAGAGTTGCTGGAGGGGAGGTGGGTGGGAGATGGGCTAAATGGGTGATGAGTATGAAGGAGGGCACTTGTGATGAGCATCAGGTGTTATATGTAAGTGATGAATCACTTCTACACCTAAAACTAAGATTACACTGTATGTTAACTGGAATTTAAAGAAAAAAAACCCTGAACTTATTCTGTTGAGTATTTTAAATATATTTATCATTGGTAAGTAAACACATGATAATTATCTGAGTATTATATTTTGCATTGCTATGCATATGTATATGAAAACAAGTAACTTAGACTATAACAACTATAATAGTGTTCTGTTGGTATGCATTCTTCTAATCCCCAAGAACTCCAAAGCAACGAGTACATCAATGGGGCTTTTACTGTGTGTCCTAAGGATTTGTAGATCAAAAAATATTCTTACTAACATTAAGTAAAAGGGTGCCTCAAGAAGATCCTTGTGAAAAAATATCCTTCAGGATCCACTTCAGAATTATTGACTTTTATTATCTATTTTCCTTTTACTGGGGATCTTTCTCTGTTTACCTATTTGAAATTTTTTTTAAAAATGGGTCATGCCAAAGGTGAAGAAGAATAATATCTAGAATATATGTCATAAAAGACATGAGCTAGGGGGATAAAACTCATAAAATACATATTTATATATATACATATATATATAATAAAATGGCATGTAGTCAGGGAGGTCATAAAGAAAAGACCAGAGGGAAATTGAATTTATCCTTTAGACTCTATTCCAACTTTTACATGTTATTAAAAAAAAACAAAAAATAAAGTTGCTGCAATATCAAAGAGGAAATCAAGAAAGTTAGAAACAAACTGAGCAAGACTAATAGAAGAAGAAGGAAATCTATTAGTAGAAATTTGAGGACAGAATGGGGAGAAAACACCATTAAATGGGAGTGAGATTAAAAGTATTGAATTATGGAGACCACAAGACTTTAGTCTAATCCTCTTATTATAGGAAAAATGACCACAGGAGTTAACAATCTTCCACAAGTTTAGACACTAGCGTAGACAGAATGCCAGCAACACTGAAAGCATTATCTTGTATTCTTTCTAGGACACAGAAACCGTAAGTTAATAATAAGGACCATATGATAGTCAACAGAATCCTTCCAAACAACCACTACAAAATCCAGAGATTGTACTGGGTTCTTATGGGTACTTAACCAATATTAATAATATATATGAAAAAATACATAGAAACAGTAAATTAGCCAAAATAATTAAAGGAACAAATTAAAATTATGAAAATGTTTAATTAAGCATGCATATTAAATTTTTCACAGTGATTTGAAAAGAAGACATATATGTCTTCTTTTATTTGTGAAATCACTGTGTGTGTGTGTGTGTATATATATATATATATATATATATATATGTCTTCTCTTATTGATCAGTGAAATAGCCTTTCACATAGTTTGCTGTGGCTTTAGTAAAAAAACACAGCCAAAATTTCTTGGCATGTTTGTTACACTGTCACTGCAGATTGGAAATCTGGAGCATGACCGTCTCAAATTGTTGCACACTTCTTTGCACAGGCCTCCTTGGATCACTGGCTCCTGCTTATGAAGCCGGAACACCACCGGTCGTGTGATAGTACTAGAAGAATCTGCATGAGCTGCCACACAGTGGAGCTGAAGTGGAACGCTGCAAGACTATAACAGCATTATTACAGTATTTCCCGAGATTTTTCTGTAGCCTTTAAAGAATCTGAAATCTCCAAAATGCTAGCCCATATTTGTGAAGAGTCTAGGGATTCGCAAACACATAAAATAAGCACATTTGTAAATGCAAACTAGTAAATAAAATAGTCATTTTCCAGAGTTCTTTTAAAAAATACCCTAGATTAGATAAAGAGGCATATCTAATTCTCTAACTTTATAAGATTACAGTAATGCATGGAATTTTCCTCTAGGTTTACATGCGGGATGAAGGACTTACTGTTTTGTTGATTAATGTTGCAGGGGTCCACCATAGGAACATGAACAGGTGCAAAACAAGTGGAGGAAACTCTCCAGGCATTGGCATGAAGTTGTGGGGTACCTTCTATCATGCCTGATGGAGAACTAGAGAGCAAAGGTAATATGCATCTTAGTCTCTCCCATTCATTTCATTTTTTCATGGTCTTCAACTATTGAAAAGGAGAACGCTATTTTTTTAATTTACAAAGATAACTTAGAGCTTAAAATGTTCTATTTTTTAAAAACACACATGGCATTAGCTTCCTGTTATTAAGATTTCATAATGTGCCTCATTGTAGACATCCATGGTTTTATTTAATAATCACCTCAGCCTTGTGAAGAAAACATAATTTCCATTTTAAAGAGAAAGCAAAGCAGAAGCTCAGAGAAATACCAACAATCGTTCAGCTGATGTGCATCAGAGCCAAGATTCAAATCCATAAAAAAAAAAAAAAGATTCAAATCCAGTTCTGACCGTTTTAACGAAACATCATTCACACATCCAAATCATTAATGTGTGTGTGGTCTAGGGCGCATGGGCAGAGGTAGAAGTGGGTAGCTCACATGATTCTTTTTAGTGTAAAGACAAATGTCCCAAATATAAATAGCCTATATTTCTGATTCAATATTTCATTTCCATTATGAGCACTAAAATACCGAGGTGCCATCCTGAGGTTACCAAACCAAAAGAAAATTGAGGGAAAATGGTTTAGAAGGCATACTTCATTCGAGGTTGCTCACTTCTTCAGTTTCCTCAGCAAAACAAAATGGAAGAGAAACATCTACCTTTCCAAAATCAGTCTTATAAACCACAACAACATTGAAGAGCCAAACACTAAGATACCCCCTCCAGCAGCCATCAAGATTTACTAACTCAGCAACCCATATTTCGTGACAATCCCTATTGGACACTGTACCACACATTGTCAAAACTACCTAGAGAATCAGATTGGACTAGATCTCCTATAGGAAGCTCTGACCAAGCAAAACTTGACTAATGAAAGCCCCAACAACATGGCCAAATAGTCGAGTAGGCTTTATCTCAGTTCTCTATATTGTCCTAAATTAACTGCTTCGGTTACTATTGACCTTAGTCACTAGGAACTATATGGAGTTTCTCACCACAGTGGCTGAGAAAGGAGAATAAAAAGGAGCTTCACAAGCCATTCCACAACACTCATCCCTTGTTCCCACCCTTTCTCCTTCCCTATCCCTCAAAATGAAACCATTCTAGAACTGTAAAGAATTACAGCAAACACCTAACCACAAATCTCATTTTGTTCAACCAAGAACACTGAGCCTCAAAGAAATTGAGGAGCACTAGCTCTTTGCTTTCTTTCTCTCTCCTTCCCTCTTCACCCCTACAAAGGACAATAAAATAGGTCAAGGTGATGGGTATAGTCAGGGTTCCCA
The DNA here is from genome assembly GCF_029215605.1 of Mirounga angustirostris. NCBI lineage: Eukaryota > Metazoa > Chordata > Mammalia > Carnivora > Phocidae > Mirounga > Mirounga angustirostris. The sequence continues at coordinate 38,345,113 of NW_026991713.1, forward strand.
GGAGAAACTGACTCAGAGCTTGGCTCTCTTATTTCATTGAATTGACTTGAGACAATAAATACCAAAAAAAGAGGAGGAACCAAAATGCAGACCCATTTACTTATTGCATTTCATTTTATAAAATACCCTTTGGCTCACCATATTTAACTTACTGTAACAAGATTTTCAAGTAATTAATATTTTCCATTCCACTATGTTTGCAGATTCGCATTAACCTTTATGAAGTGAAGAATTTTAACTGTTTTGTTGGAAAGCTAAACATTGTTCAAAAGTTATCTCTGCCTCTGAAATATTATCCTGCACTGTTATCACGCCTGAATGTTTATACATGGAGGAGACTGGTGCCTTAGAAAAAGGCAGACAGATCTGCCATCTGTTAAACACTGACTGCTAACCCATTCTGATAAACAAAGAAGAGAAACAAGGCTTCAACCTCTTTTCTGCACATTTTAGCTGAGCCACTTAACATAGTCTGTTTCTTGAATGTGATAAAGATATTGATATTCTGAGCTACAAATAAATGAAACATAAAGAACTAAATAAGCTGACAACAAGGTAGTCACACAGAAGAAAAGATAAAATAAATTCTCTTCTGAAATTTAAAATTTTAAATGCCAGTTCTCCTTGTCCGTCCAAATTCTCTTCTTGGTGCCTTATTAAAAGTCCTACCTCCAAAAAATAAAACAAGACAAAACCAGAGAGAGAGAGACAAACCATAAGAGACTCTTAATCATAGGAAGCAAACTGAGGGTTGCTGGAGGGGAGGGAGTGGGGGAATGGGGTAACTGGGTGATGGACATTAAGGAGGGCACGTGATGTAATGAGCACTGCATGTTATATAAGACTGATGAATCACGGACCTGTACCTCTGAAACCAGTAATACATTATATGTTAATTAATTGAATTTAAATTTAAAAATTTATTTAAAAAAAAAGTCCTACCTCCATGTAGATCAACTATCTACTGCATATCAGGCTCTATGTTAGTTCCTAAGAACAGAAGGATAGAGGACTTGATCCTTATTCTCAAAACCCTCAGAGTTTTAAGTGGAAACCAGACAGATAAGGGACAGATTTTCATAAATAACAGAGTCAAAATTAACTTTGTCTGGTGGGATATGAGCTCATGTTTTGAAGCAAATAAGTTCTGAATTGGGTTCAACAATATATAGGTATTCACAAGAAAGATTAGGAGGCGGAAGAAATCCCAAATAGGAAAAATATGCAGAAGTGTTTTAAAAAATATGGTGTTTGAAAAAAAAAATTAAATCTGGTATTGAGGAATGGCTTGTCCATGAAATGTTCCCTGGCTACCCATCCCACACTGACCTACTCAAAATCCCTGATGTGGGGCGCCTGGGTGGCTCAGTCATTAAGCGTCTGCCTTCGGCTCAGGTCATGATCCCAGGACCTGGGATCGAGCCCCGCGTCGGGCTCCCTGCTCAGCGGGAAGCCTGCCTCTCCCTCTCCCACTCCCCCTGGTTGTGTTCCTTCTCTGGCTGTCCTTTCTATCAAATAAATAAATAAAATCTTAAAAAAAAAAAATCCCTGCTGTGTTTCTAGCCACTACCACACAGCTCAACATATAAGGTCCTGAAATTACCTCAGTGTTTTTATATATGGTTGATTAATACCTTGGGCCCACCTAATTATTTCTTGAAGCCTGTTATCCCCTCCTGACCTGCAATACAAGCTGCCTGAGATGGGAACCAGATGATCCTGCTTAAATTGCACCCCAGTCCTTAGGACAAGAACAGGTGCCCAAAGCATTTTCATTAAATGATACCTGGTGTCTTCTCACAGGTGGGGAAAACTGCTTTGCCAGTACAGGGGCTACAACTATACTATACTGCTTTTCTTCTTTTTTTTTTTTAAGATTTTATTTATTTATTTGACGGGGGGGGGTGGACACAAGCAGGGGGAACAGCAGAGGGAGAGGGAGAAGCAAGCTTCCCGCAGAGCAAGGAGCCCGATGCGGGGCTCGATCCCAGGACCCTGGGATCATGACCTGAGCCGAAGGCAGACGCTTAACCGACCGAGCCACCCAGGCGCCCCTATACTGCTTTTCTTCTGATGAAACACCAGCTATCATAAAAGCCGGTTGATCTGGATGCCAAAAGGTTGCTGTAGAGGTATCATTCATACCAAAGGATGTTCATATTTTTAAGGCATAACTTACTATCATTAATACCCAATGATAATTGAGATTTTTTAAAAAGCAGTGCCTGTTCAAAAACAAAATACTGTTAAGCTTGCTAGGTGGCAGGGGAGACAATCAGGGGTGGTTATTCTGTGGGTTAGCCCATGGACTCTGAGTCACACCACCCAAATTCAAAGCCCAGCTCCACCATATTTGGGCTAAATGACTTTGAGCTATTTACTTGCCACTTTGGGGCCTCCATGAGGCTTTATCTATAAAACAGAGCTACTAATCAGGGGATTGCTATAAAATTTAAATAGATGATCACGTAAAGCTCTTGGAACAGTGATGACTAAGCTATTAGTAGTTAAGTAAACGTTTTCAGTGAAAGAATTTGTCTCTAATTACTAGTCATTAAATCATGTTAGCTGTCCAGACATCATACTTACAGGAAATCATCCCTTATGTTCCCATTAAAAGTGCCACACAGACCTAGTGTTCTTCTTTTCCATGCACTAGTGAGCTGAATATAAATTCTTTCCCCATCTATAGCAAACAGAATCTTTAAACCAAATGTGGTTTTTAGAAGAATAAATAAGGATGACAGAGTTTGAATTTCAACAATTCCTGTGGGAAAAGAACATACATAAATCAGCTTTGAGATTCATAGGTAGTGTTATGAAATGCTAGCGTACAGCACCAGAACTCTTCTTTCAAGAGACCGGGAACTAGAATTTAAATAAAAACTTGAAACATTTTTTAAAAAAGAGAGAGAGAGTGAGAGAGCAGGGCATGGAGCAGGCAGACTCCCAGTTCCTGCTCCTTGCTCCAGGGCCAATTTTTGCCACCTTGTGCTTTTTTTTCTCCCATTTCTCTTCTATCTCTCCTTTCTGGGTCTTCAGTGGATCTTTTTAATAGATTATCATGTCCACAGGTAATTTCAGTTGACAAGCATCTCTTGGCAGGTGTGGACAGTCCTTAGCATTTGAAGTCTGTCTTCTTCTTTTTTTTTTTTTTAACTCGTGTGTGTGTGTGTGTGTGTGTGTGTGTGTGTGTGAACTTTTCCACAAACTGGTCATGATTCAATAAGGAAGTGGCACATTCCTCAAAAATTCCCCATTCCCTTGAGACTGTCAGCAAAAAGGGGAGCACAGGACTTGAGGGGTACCATTTTATAAGACACCTTTAGAGACAAGAAACTTGGGTTCAAATCTGAACTGATGACTTTTGCCAGCACAGTATATAGGAGCAATCGCTCCTGTATCTCTACCATAATTTCTGGTAGAGAAATTATGGTCTGTTCCATCGGTCTGTTCACCACACCGATCGGAGAATCATTCTTTGATCACTTTGTCCCCCTTGTTGCCCTTCCCCAACCAGCCCTAATCCAATCAGTCACCAGGTTCAGACCACCTTTTTTTTCCTAAATAATTTTTCAATCTCTCTTCTTTCTATTTCTACTGTCACTGCCTTACATCATCAGTTCCTCCTCCTTCCCTGCATGCCCTACTTCAGTATCATCCTAAGTACTCTCCACGTTTCCTGCCAGCATTTCTTAAAGCCATTTCCACACAGTTGCCATAGTAGTCTACCCCAAAAAAAAAAAAAAGACTTACCAGTCTTCTCATTAACACTTATTATTTATTTGGTTGAATGATATGAGATTGTTATCTCTGTACATAAAAATGGTCAAATAATGAAAATTTCATATTCAATTTCACATCAAGTTCAACTTCCTTAGCATGACAATGAATAGCATGACCATGTAATTTGTAATACAAATTGGGACATCTCTGGGAGTGAGAGTATTAACAATAACTATGCTGGAACACAGGCAGGAAGAAGAAAACCATAATGATGCCCTGCATATAAGGCTTTCCCTGGTCTTCATCCCCACCTATGTCTCTCTTCCCATGGCTAGACAATCTCCATGACCCTCCTCAGGCTTTAGCAGTACCAAATTAGTTATAGTTTCCCCTAAACATACCACACAGTTCTACAACTCCTTGCTTTGCATGGAACGCTTTCCCCACTCTTTCATCCTGACAATCCTCAGCTTTGAATGCTGAACAAGAAAACTTGCCTGACTATCCTGCACTCTCCTGCCCAAGGCTGGGTGAACTGCCCTCACTTAGACCCCCAAAGTCTCTGTGCATATCTTTCAGTTTATCATATTTTATGGAAGTGGCTGTTTGCGTTTATCTTTCCTCTTGCAAACTCTAGGCCACTTGAACACTAGTTCCCAAAAACATGGTCATCCCTGAGATGTCTAGCTGAGGACCCGGCAACACATAGAAACACAAATGTTAGGTTAGCCAGCCAATGGGAGAAGAATTCATTTAGCTTGTTTGACTGTTGTTGTTAACATAGGTAAAGTACATCATTGCTTCTTACCATTCAGATTGAAGCCTTGGTTAGGACTGGTAAGGATTTGTCCTCCTCTACTAAGGGTCACTTGTTTGTTAAAATCATCCTCCAGAATTAGAGTTATAGACTGAAGGCAGACCAAGCCAAGGTTCTGCATAAAAATCAAATCATCAATTAAAGGAATGAGAGAGAAATAGAGATATAGAAAGAGACAGTGATAATGGGAGAGGGGAATGAGAAAAAGCAAGGGAGAGACAGGGGAGAAGAAAGGAGAAAGAGAGTGCACATAGATAACAATTTCTGGCATGCAGAAGGCTTGAGTATAAGTAATATAATAAAGTAATTACCACATAACCCATTTTATATAGCCCCATTCCCAATAAAATATGTTTTTATATAGTACATTAAGTATACCATATACATATCTATATTTTACATAGAACATTAAATAAAAATGTTCTCAACAAAGTGCCAATAATTATGTTTTCCATAACACATTGTTAAAGTACCTCTCCAAATTCATTTAAGTAGCATATTAGACATAAAAAATTCAATAAGGAAAAGAACAAAGAGAATTAGGATTCTATGTAGAAAGCTTATTCAGACTCTGATGTATTGCAAAGGAAAAAATCAAACTGTAAAAAAAAAGCAAATAAAATAGCTCAGAATTTTTGTTGGAAATAACCATTTCACACTGGAATAAAACTAAAAAATTAAAGATTTCTGCAAAATTTTGACTATCTGAATTAAGGAGAGGAAAACCTGTGTGTCTTTACAAATAATCGATGTGTTTATTTGAAGAAAAGTTGTAAAATAAATACTTCAGGATGCTAAGAAATTCATCACATCTATTTAGAATATATGAAGCCTATTCACTCCTGTCAAGAATCACCTCTTTAAAATAGTAGCTTTTGAAATAACCAAAAACTTAGGTCCATTGTGCAATCATGCATGAAACGTTCAAAAAACTATACATACAAATAGCATTGTTTAAGAAAGAAAATACAATTAAATACATAATATTAAATCTAAAACACATACGCTTTCATATTTTAATATCAAATCAGGATGCATCATATAATCAATAGTAAAACATAGATTACCAACATTTTTTCTTTCTTTGTCAAATGTAGAATAATGATACATCTTAGCAAACATTTTTGAAGAAAATAACCGTACCCATTCATATTATCACTCTTAACCTAGAATGAAGCTTGAGTCAAAAACAAAACAAAACAAAGAACATTCCTCTGGCCATTTTGAGATGTTCCTACCTGTTCACAGTGAGCTTTCTGTAAAGTAATGGTGAATTTATCTTTTCCAGTTCCTTTCACAAGGATGTACTGGCACATTCCAATAAAAGAATAATGTCGACCATCAAATGTTGTAAAATGAGAAGCACCCACAACGGAGCATTGAACTACCAAAAAAATAATCACAAAAATAAGAAAAGAGAAAAAGAAGGAGAGAGAGAAGGAGAAGGCGGAGAAAGAAATTATGTTTGTTCTTAAAAAACAAAGTTGACTTAGGGTAAATAATCATGCATCAGAAAGAATAGCTAAAGTTCCTAAAATGAAAAAAAATAAAGTGTCTAAAATGTACTAGTTTGAAAAACTTACGAGATTATGTTATTAAATTTAATTTAAAATTTATTAAATGATAGCTCTTCCATGTAATTTTTAGGTTTTGTAATATTTATACTACTTCAATAAATTTTTACCAGTTTCCTGCTCAAAGCTATCCTTTATTCAATTTTCCATTTATCCTCCAAATATCTGGATTTATTGATCATTACATCTCTTGTTATATATGAGATGACCTCATAAAAATCATTGCTATCTTCCTTCAACTTAAAGAAAATTGAAATTTTTTTCTTTAGAAACATTTTAGAAGATTTACCTGGACAGTCATGCTCAGTGCAGTTCCAAACTCCACCAACACATACACTAAATGAAATTATAAGACTATTAATTACTGGTATAGAGAAACTGTATTAATATTTGCATCAATGTACTGATTGATGTACCAAAACATACCATGTTTATAGATTCAGAATAATCTCATCTATAATTGAAAAATACATTGACAGAAGTTCAATTGACTGATAAATTTGGACTGGCCAGTACCTAAATTATGATTTACTGTGTGTCATACTTACATCACTTAAGATGATACAAAAGGAACACAGAATAGCCTGGAACAAAAGTCCTATGCAGACAGAGAACTTGTTTTATGTCCTTCTCTCATTGCTTAAACTAAAAGAAGTTGCACACGAAAAGTATTTACCTATATTGTTAGAGAAACATTCATAAACAGTTAATATATTATCTCATCTATTAAAAATTGAGAAAAGAGACTTTTCTTTTTTGAGCATCATCAGACATTAAAAAGAGAAAAGATGTCCTCTTCTGTAAGATAAATTCTGCCTTCTTCCAGCAAAAAGAGTTTGAGGAGAGAAGGATGGAAGCAGAATCTGACAGTCAGGAGCTTAACCAAGTATGTAAGAACATGGTTGGTTATCCACCTGCATGTCACTTACATTACACTAACAGCAAAGGGGAAAGGGCCTGATGACATTTAGACCTGTTTCTTTATAAGACTTCCCTGGAGGGATTCAGTGCTTTCCTAGAATAGTCTTAATTAGCTAATGGAATAAGAAATTCTAAATGTCTCTAATCATGGCCAAGTACTGGCAATATAGAGAGACAGTTTTTCAAGTACCCAACAGAGAAGGCCAGGAACACCATTAAGTTCTAGTAGTAAAAGTACAGGCAAAGTACTGGTTACAGATAAGAAGAAAATGCAACAGACAGATGCATTACATGGGTATATGATTTGATGGAATTATTATCAAGGAAAGTGAGAAGAATTAAATCATGAAAGGATTGATAGATTTTCTATATTTTTTGTAGTTCTTTTTTCTGAACTTGCTTTCATCTTTAAAATATGAAAATATATATGGCCCCCTACCCCATTCCCGTAGAGACTTTAAATAAGATGCAAACCGTGTCTTGGAATTTTTGGAAGAAAATCAGTAATAAGTATAATCCTTTAAACATATATCATGGGAAAGATATTAACTAGCCAGGTGCATAGAAATAAATGGCTGTACATTAATCACATACCATTCAGTACATTCTTGTTCAACTTTTGAACCAACTGAATAAGCTAATCCATGAAAACTACACGGGCAGTTTTCCAAGGAGATGCAAGTCCCATTGTCCATTATGAGTCCTATTTAAGAAAAATATGTATCAAATTTTCAAAAGAAATAACAAAAAATGTGTTCTTTGCATGTAGTAATTCAACCAACTTTTATTGAACACCTACTTACACCAGGTGCTGAATATATATATATATATATAATTTTTTTTTTTTTTTTTTTTACTTTTTACTTTTAAAGAGGTTACTGACAACCTGGTTCTAACTCAATCAGTAGCTACGTTATAAGGCTCTATTTCGGTGATTTTCAACTTTTTTATTCCATGACTTGCCATCAAAAACTCAGGTTTCACTACACAGGATAAAGGCAACAAGACAGTATTTCCTTGCTTTCGAGGGAAAAAGGGAGGGAAGGAGAGAGAACATATATTCTTGGTTTAATTTCTGTTCATCTCAAAATGAGAGATTTCCATTATTGTCACGCAGATAATAAAGAGCGAGGGAGTGCTACTCAAAGGACCAGTGCAGAGGACCAGCCTTTTCTACCTCCTTAATGGGGAAAGGTGGCCGAGCCAGAATGTAAGTCAACCATGTTACCAAGCACGTGTTTTGTTCAGCTGACCTTTTTCAGAGTAGGAGTTCCTAGGTGAAGGAGCACTGACTTATATTTTGGCACATGGATTTTTATTCTTGTTCAAACTCCTTGTTGTATCATTGGTAAGAAATGGTTCAGGCCTGGCACTGGTCTAAAGATTATGCTTTGAGTGACACTAACAGACCAAAGGACTGAGGTCAACAGATCTGATTCCAATAGTCCTTGCCCAAGTGAGGAAAACACTTAACATCTCTGGGATTCTATTTTTTTAATCTGTAAAAATAAAAGGGTTTGAGTAAATCCTGGTGTTCTTTGTAAAGTTCTATCTGTATAGCAGTCATTCCTAATTTTAAATCTCACCTGTATCACTGGCTCTGTCACTTCTAATTTCAAATATTAAAACTACATCAGGACCAAAATCTTATACTGCCAAAATGTGAGGCTTTTTTTGAAATTGCTTTCGTCTTCAAAATATGAAAATAGACAAATTATTAAATGTCCTTAAATATCTAAGAGAGCAAAAGATTTGTTAACGCATGGTTAATTTCAGGACTCTGGATTCCAAATTTCCTGGGAAATGTACAAAGTAGAAAAGCAGCCATCCTTCCTAGTCACTTGGAGGGCCAAATCCTACAAGGGTAGAAAATTGCAATAGCCCTAATGTCCTGAGACAGGACATTATGATATGATTCTTAGATTGCTGGATACTAGTTTCCATGAGTACAGCCATCATTTCTTTCATGAAGTGCTTACCATCTGCACAGTAACATCCATCAAGACAATGGAGATTGCTCCCAAGACACTGTTTCTCAAATGTGCAGGTTGGTGGGCAACAACTGATACAATCCCGGTGGACGAAGCTATCATCACATTTATCAGCTAAAATGGGAAAACAAGGGAGCTGTAAGTCAAATCTACTCACCTCTCTTTCAAAAAAAAGTACAGTGTTTTGAAAAGTATGCAAGTTTACCAATGTTATTGTGTCAGTGACAAATCTTTGCCAATCATTAGTTTTAAGTGTTAGGATAAACCTGAAATTAACAAAAATACACACGGTTTAGGAAAATAAGGAAACATACTGCATGCTGGAAAGTCATCTCTCCAGTCTTGAATAGGGTGGCCAGCATGGGAACAGGCTCTAGCATACTCCGTGGCTGCTCGGCAATAGGTTTCATCATCATCGGTTCTGGAAAGTGAAGAGAGCCATAGTCACACGGATATGGGTAGAAACCAAGCTTTGAGCTCCTGATCTCTAGAAATGCTGAGTGCATGGTGAATATTCTATTATAAACTGATGTCAGCATGCACACATCATGTACAATAATGCAGAAAATATATAAGCATGAGATCCCAACTTCAAAGGGCCTGGGCAAATTGTCTTCATCGAACTATTTCAATGATTTGGCCACTTTTCCTTTGATTCAAAAGAGTCCCTGTACTGAAAAACTTTTCTATTTTAATTATGACATTCTGCCCAGAATCTTTGTATGTATCACTTTGCTCCCACACCAAGTATTCCAGAACTTTTAGAAAATCCTATTAATAAATATAAACAAATTTATATTTATAAATTTAAGCTTTGCGCAGTGGCAGTATCGTAGCCAATGAGGTTTATCCGAGGCACGATTATTGCTAATTGAAACTATATTTATAAATTTACATCTAGAAATCCCATTATAATAGATAAAATTCTATCACAATAAAAGCATCAAATACGAAAATTATTTCCAAGATACCATGCTCTTAATAGTCTACGTGCTGGAATAAAACTAGTACTAATAAAACAGCAGTTTTGAAAGACTGAATAAATAGCATTTAACTTTAAGATTTAAAAGATTTCTCTCTTTTTTTAAATTTTTAATTCTTTCAAGCTTAAGTTGCTAAAGCTAGTTACTTTTGTAATATTGCCAAGAGTAAATAATCTCTCATTGTTTTCTTATAATCACCCTAGAAGCTTCCCCAAACAAATATAAGAGGTCTGCCAATTCCCAAAGCAGATTAACATAGCATCTATAAAATAAGCAGTGTTTATAATAAGGTAGTGGACTTGTTTTTCAACCCAATTCAAACTCAAAATTGAATAGCTAAACATCTTACAAGATAATGACCTTAAGAATGTTGTATTTTGTGAACCCTAGCATTTTCAGTATCTCTGTTGTAAAAGCCACGCATCTCAAATTGCACTTCTCCTGTGCTGCTGTAATTGGAGTCATACAGCTTATCTAGTCCAATTAACTGAGCTGTAGAGGGAAAAACAAGGCTAAGCACATAAACTTCAGAAGCTCAGAAAATATTCTAAACCTCCAAACAAAAAAATTCTCTAAAAAACAGGGTAAGCTAATATTGTTGAATTCCTAGAAAGATAATAAGTTTCTGATTTACATTAAAAGATGTGCCTTGTTTCCTACAATTAATAGAGGCTTTGAAAGTCAACAAAGTACCTGAATATTGGTTTCCCAACCCAAGGCAACTATTATTAAAATAGCTACCATTTCTTTTTTTTTTTTATGTTATGTTAATCACCATACATTACATCATTAGTTTTTGATGTAGTGTTCCATGATTCATTGTTTGCATATAACACAAGTGCTCCATTCAATACGTGCCCTCTTGAATACCCATCACCAGGCTAACCCATCCTCCTACCCCCTTCCCTCTAGAACCCTCAGTTAGTTTCTCAGAGTCCATAGTCTCTCATGGTTCATCTCCCTGTCAGATTCCCCCCACTTCATTCTTCCCCTTCTGCTATCATCTTCTTCTTCTTCTTCTTCTTCTTCTTCTTCTTCTTCTTCTTCTTCTTCTTCTTCTTCTTCTTCTTCTTCTTCTTCTTTCTTCTTCTAACATATAATGCATTATTTGTTTCAGAGGTACAGGTCTGTGATTCATCAGTCTTACACAATTCATAGCGCTCACCATAGCATATACCCTCCCCAATGTCTATCACCCAGCCACCCCATCCCTCTCACCCCTCACCACTCCAGCAACCCTACATTTGTTTCCTGAGATTAAGAATTCCTCATATCAGTGAGATCATATGATACATGTCTTTCTCTGATTGACTTATTTCGCTTAGCATAATACCCTCTAGTTTTATCCATGTCATTGCAAATGGCAAGATTTCAGCTTTTTTTGATGGCTGCATAATATTCCATTGTATATATATACCACATCTTCTTTATCCATTCATCTGTTAATGGACATCTTGGCTCTTTCCATAGTTTGGCTATTGTGGACATTGCTGCTATAAACATTGGGGTGCATGTACCCCTTCGGATCACTACATTTGTATCTTTGGGGTAAATACCCAGTAGTGCAATTGCTGGGTCGTAGGGTAGCTCTATTTTCAACTTTTTGAGGAACCTCCATACTGTTTTCCAAAGTGGCCGCACCAGCCTTCATTCCCACCAACAGTGTAGGAGGGTTCCCCTTTCTCCGCATCCTCGCCAACATCTGTTGTTTCCTGATTCTTAAGTACCTATGTTAACTCTAGGTTCCATGCCAGGCCCTTGACATACAGCATCACAGGAAAATTCACAACAATTGGGCAAGAAATAAATTATTATTCCAATATACTGAGGGGAAAATGAACTTATTTGCTCCATTTTGGATATTAACTTTAATAATGAAAATGAGCATTAAATAATAATTGTTTTTAAATCAATTGACTTTGGAATGGCAAAGTTAAAAGCATTTCCTTGCTGCTAGGTTTATCATTTTTTGTTTCAAATTTTTATTTAAATTCTAGTTAGTTAAGATACAGTGTAATATTGTTTTCAGGAGTGGAATTGGGATATCATCACTTACATATAACACTCAGTGCTCATCCCAACAAGTGCCCTTCTTAATGCCCATCACGCATTTAGCTCATTCCCTACCCACCTCCTTTCCAGAAGGAAGGGAAAAAAAAAAAAAAAAGAAATGGAGGCAAACCATAAGAGACTATTAAGTATGGAGAACAAACTAAGGGTAGGTTTATCATTCATAAAAGCAGAAACAGGAGGGCATAAATTCAAAGATTGGTATTATATCATCCTTTCAATTCCAACTCCAATGTCATCTCCTTTGTGGAGCTGTGGTGGGCATTCCTTAATAAAGCCAACAATCCTCTCTTCCACAGCCACAGCACCTCACATTTAGAGCATGTGTCATTGCTGGAGACCTGTTTCTGCCCCATTAGAATGTGCGTTCCTAGGACAGGGTCCATGTCTAAACTGTTTCTGTTTCTCCAAGATGTGGCACAATGCTCAGCTCAGAATAGCTGCTAAGCAAATGTGTGTTGAATCGAATACAAAATACTAGCATAATGCAAGCAGGAAATTAATTTGTGTTCAGCAGATTCACAATTCTATTCTCCTGATAGAGGATCTTAGTGATGCCATCCCATAATATAAGAAATGAAGAGAATCTCCTTGAGGGGAAAAGGGATGTAAGTAAGCCTAGTCCTAGGTGAAATATTGGACAAGTAAGAGGCTAAGGTAGCCTCTCACTTCCATTTAATCAAGGCCCACTCACTTGATTTATAACACCCTTCTTTTGGTATTGCATGCCTGCTCTGCCCCCAAACCCGGCCTCTTCACCTCAAACATATCACTTAAGATACCAATTGATTTCAACCAGTAAAATGTGTTTCTCTATCCTGCTATTTTTATTTGCCTTGGAGAAAGCAACTGTATTGCAAAATCTAAAGCCTACAAATATCATAATTTCGAAAGACAAAAATGTTAATTCTTCAACGATGAAATTTCAGATGAAGTGAGTATAACAGAGGCTCTCTCTTGTCTCCAGAGCCTGCTTCTCATCAGTATTAGAACTCCCAAGACCTTGCTGAGCTTAGGGCTGCCCAGCCAAAGACAATATTTCCCATCTGTCCTTGCATCAAGGTGTGGCTGTGGGGTGGGGGTTGGTGATGACATAGCAATAGCACCGCTGTGTCATTGGAAAGCTCATGGAGCGGACACATGCTATGATCCCAGGACCACTTACAAGCTTGGACTTTATATGCGAGAAATAAAAGCTTCAATTTAATTTAAGCCACTGATACTTTGGCAACTGAAGCAGCCAAACAATATCCTAACTAATAAATGGAAAACGACTTTCCCGGATCTGCCAAATAATATTTCATCCAGTCGACCTGAGAAGTGGGCGCTAAAGATGATAATATGCCAAAGGTAAGTGAAAAGACTAGTGGAGAATGGCCAAAGAATGAGTTGTGGTGGAATAAGAACAATTTCTAATTCCATATACATAGCTAAATTAAAAACCATGGACCACCTATGGGGATCCTTAAAAAAGAGACTGAGTAAAAGGGCAGAGATGTAACAATAGAGTGCTTAAGTAAAAAATAAAAGCAAATAGGGAACAGAATATTGTAAAATATTAAGTTAGGTCAGTCCCCAATATTTTAGGCAGATGGGGAGCTCTTTCAACACTCCTGCATTAGTTCATAAAACCTTAACATTTAGAGACTATACATATAAATATATAACTGTACTCTACTCAAAATTAACAAGAATCCCAAATAAGTTTATTTTAACATCTGAAAAATATCATTATATTCACTATTTTTATAATAATCTCCAATAATTAAGGTAGGATAGTTATAAAGAAGATAATTTCATATTATCTCAACTTTCTCTCTTTGTTATTACCTTTGATAAACTTAAACCTCTTAACAAGCTACAAGCTATAAGATCATATGTAAGTGGTTTCACTCAAAAATTAGTCTAATCTTTTACAACAAAGTTCCCATGTATCATTTACACTTCTTAAGTCGCTTTAAGATATGCAGATTTATTAAAATTTCTTGAGATATTCTTGAACATTCAAGGCGGTTAATCAAATACTCTTGGTAAATTTTTGAAAAAAATAGTAGAAAAGACTCCAATAATAGGTAATCTATAGTAAGTTCCGCATTGATGAACATATGCGATGGTCTCACTAAATTTGTTCCCAAGACAACCATCTAGTCTAGGTGTTCCTAACCTGGGAGAAAATGTAAGGGTTGGGTGACCTTGGATGGGATGAAAATTACATATTTATTTTCACTAATCCCCAACTGACATTCAGCATTTTCTTAAATTACTCATATAGAAAACACATCACAATATTAGCAATATCCATGACCTTGTCAACAAGATATCTCATACCTCATTTTTAATGTTTTCATTTCTTATTACAATTGCTGCAAATATCCCAAATATTGTTTACACTCATCATTATGTCAAACAATAGTAGTTATAGTTTGACTTGAAAGGCATATTAAAAAATACATATATCATAAATTCATTTCTTTTACTATTTTGATAACTATTTCAATAATCGTTTCTTTTGTAACTTTGTGTGTTTGATTTTGTGCATTTCAAAACATTGTTTTGAAAGGATCTGTTGACATCTCTAAACTCCCAAAAGGGATCAGTGGTACAAACCATACTTAGGAATTGCTGTGTTCTGTTCATGCTCTTGCATAAAGCATTTAGTCCGTACATATTATCCAGCAAGCTTTTAAATAGCTGTTAGTACGGTTTATGTTCTCCGCTTCCATTATACTTTGTGAACTGCTGAGAGGGCTACATTACAGAAGTGGTGTTTGCTCTTCTTTTTGGATAAAGAAAATTCAATTACGAGCACTAATTATTTCACTTACTTGCAAAGATCATTAACACAGCTGGCAATATACAAATACGGATCAATATACTCATGGCAGCTCAGAAAAGGGAACTGCAACAAAATCTGACACTTGAAGAAGATGGCCTGTGTGGAAGAGGATGGCAGTCAGCAGAACATATTTAATGACACACGCGTACTCTCATTTTTTCTACTGATCTATTGGCAGGACCCTCCGTTCTTACCAGGAGAGGGAAGGTAATTTATGCTTATAGGTTTTAACCACCATTTTTCTAACTACCTATTTACACAATGAATACTGCTCTCATGAAACTCATTACATTCACAATTTCTGAAATATCTTCAAGTTATTCTTGTTGCAGTTACATTCCCTGAATTTTACAGGGTTTAATTACATCCTGTTTGCACTAAAAGTGCTTAATATTCAATATGCAAATACAATATACGTATATTATATCCAACATGCCCAAAATTTTCACATCAAATTTACCTCAAATGCTGGCATTCCCCTGGAGCACGGATTTGGAAAATCTGAGAGTGTGGGTACACATTTGCTGTCATCTGGAATTTGCACCGACCAACTATTTGCAAACATGGCAATGTCTTCTGTATAGTCCTCTATTTCACACACACACACACACACACACACACACACAAATATGTGTATTAGCATCACTTTACATAAATATAGTTCATTAACATAAACTTCCTGGTCAAAAAGTTAAATTCAATACCTTTATAATTCCAATGATTGCCAGTGATATTAGAATATAACATTACATTAGCATAAAACAATACATTGAACAAAGTGTAAGTACCAAATAAAAGTTCCAATCATTGAAGGGAAAAAGCAAACATCATTGAAGCAACATGAGGAAGGATTGAAAGTGAATGGTACAACATACATGCCGTAAAGCACTCATTAGCCTAAGTGTGTTGTAGAGAGAAGAAAATACACCTAAAACCAAGAAACATAAGTAAAAGTTTGGTATGAAATTTTTCTGACAGCCCTCTCATTATATTTGACGTTAGTCAGAACCTTGCTAAAACCGTGGTTCCATTTTTGAGGTACACAACAATAAAAAAACATCTTTTGTGGAGATTTCAGAAGACAGCCACACAAACAATGAAAGACTGGAAAAGACACCCAGAGAAGACCAAGAAGTGAATCTTTTTCATCTGAATATGATCAACAGTGTTTCTAAACGTGCTCAAGACGGTTGTTAAAGAATCGTGAGTCTATCCCAGCATTATGCAGAGGCAAGATTCAGGAGCTAATATGCAGGCAGCAGCAGACAGGTGGTTGGTGGTGAGCATTCTGGGTTCTCTGCTTCAGATCAAGTTTAAATCATTTTGGCACCTGGCCCAAAAACAGGTTCAGGGCCTCATATGAAAACTAATCCTGCCCGACATTCAGACAAAGTTTGAATCTAAAATCTCAAAGACATAGCAGAACCAACAAGGCAACATCTCGAAGTTTCATCTAAGACAACTGTCAGATGTGAGCTTTAGGTT
This sequence comes from Mirounga angustirostris, assembly GCF_029215605.1. Classification (NCBI taxonomy): domain Eukaryota; kingdom Metazoa; phylum Chordata; class Mammalia; order Carnivora; family Phocidae; genus Mirounga; species Mirounga angustirostris. Next base: position 38,361,516 of record NW_026991713.1, read on the forward strand.
TCTCACCACTTAGATTTATGCAGTCTACTACTGATGACAAGCTTCTGCACCATTAGAATAAGAAATCTCAAGCCAAATGTTTGACCACTCTCTCTCAGCATCTTCAAGATAGGAACATGCCTACTCGTTAATACCAGTTGTTGGGGAGATTGCGGGAGTTCATCTACAAGAATGCTTCACTCTCTTAGTGTACAATCCCAAACTTTACTGTGGCCTGGAAGACTTTTTAATCTGGCTCCTGCACTCCCCTGACTCCCCACTTCCTTCACGTACCACCCCCAGACACCCCTTCTACTCTTATCCCTGCTCAGTCTACTCCAGTCACAGTGGCCTTATACTGTTCTCCACTCAAGCTCATCCCCACCTTGCTCTTGCTTTTGCTCCCCATCCTTCAAAATTCCCTCCAATCTTCCCTCTGCTTTCTCCCTTACTTCATCTAGGTGTCTGTTTAATATGACTTCCTCAGACATGTCTTCTTTGTCACATGACCTGGAATACGACCAAACACATACTCTTCTATTGCTCTTAATCTTTCCCAAATTATTTTTTTCATAGCCTTATTGATCACAAAAATTATATTTTAGTTTGTTTCTATTTCTTTTGTCTTCTACATACAGGGCAACAGTTCGTCAAAGCTGCTCCTATTGCTTATTCCTAGTTTAGTATCTGGCATGTAGTAGGTGCTCAAAATACATTTGCTAAATAAATGAATGAATAAAAGGGGAGGTTTCAAAATTTAAATAGATTATTAGAATCCTAAAGCTTTCAAGTTTGTCTGGCCCACCTCATTATCTCTGATATTGTTGGAAATGTTACACAATGAACCAAGCATCGGCCTGGCCTAATATACTTTTTTTAAAAAGAGATTTATTTATTTATTTATTTATTTATTTATTTATTTATTTATTTATTTATTTGAGAGAGAGAGAAAGAGAACGAGCATGAGTTGGGGGGAGGGGCAGAGGGAGAGGGAGAGAGAATCTCCACCTGACTCCCCACTTAGTACAGAGCCCCAGGCTGTACTAGATCCCTGAGATCATGACCTGAGCTGAAACCAATAGTCCAATGCTCAACCGACTGAGCCACCCAGGTGCCCCCAGTGTTACTTTTAAGTAAATTTATAGTCACATTTCATTTCAAAACATCATCATTTTTGAAAAGTCTGTAGGACTAGAAATATTATCCAAAGGCCCATTGATTTCAGTATCTATACACAAATTTTAATGTAACTAAACAACCTGGACAGTCCCTTAGAGCTCACTTTAATTCCAGCTTATAACCACATCCTTAGCTATTTTTATGACATCACATTAATAAAAGAGTCACAAAAGTTGGTTATATATGAGACTTTAAATCCATTATCAATTAGTTGTCTGGAAGCCTGCGAAATTAAATTTAAAATGTTTCATATAATATACACTACAAGTAAAGTAATTTCTTATACATATTGGAACACTTTCTAAGAGTGAAAATAAGGCATTATTAATTACTACGTTGGGAAAAACAAGAGTAAACCAGGGCTTCTATTTTGATGTGTAGCTAGCTGTAAACATGAATTATGGAACCAGAATCTCAATGAGACAATCAATTAGAATATTTCTATATCCACAGAAATTCTGAAAAGCCTCATTTCTTTGTGAAGTCATCCTTGAAGAATAGTAGAAATGCAGGAAGAAATACAATTTTAATCACTGTTAAGAAACTGTGCATTCAATGGCTTTCAATCAAACTACCTCAGTGCCTCTAAAGTTTTATCTAATCAGCAAAGGACAGGCTGAGTTTCAAAAAAATACTAGGCATGTTAAAGCTAAAGGTAATACAGCTCATCTGTAGACATTTTCTTGCATTATTACAGAATGGGAGAAAATCAGAGGGCAGGTTCTTGTCACATCCTTTTAAGTTATTGTGTTTGTTTTTTCATTATTATTATTATTACTCTGCTTTACACTGTGCACCAAATAAAACTATGAAAAAGCTGAAATTTCTCTTTAGGTTCTTCCTACCTACTTCGCAGGGTCCTTCTTGCCTTCTGCCAATTCAGCCATAATTCAGACCCCTTGCCTCCTGCCGGTCTTCTACCACCTAGAATCTGCTAACACTCTTCTGCATGCTGCCCAATTATCTCACCATTTTATGTTCCAGGTTATTAAAGTTTGTCTGATCCTTAACTCAAATCCTTAGTTCAGTCCCTCTGCCTCTAGCGAGAGCAGATGCTATGTTCTATCCTCACCTCTGTACCATGTTCCCCAGATGCCCCAGGGGAAGTTGCCCACAGTTGTCTTTCCTAACTCTAACACGGAGAACTGAATTGAGTATTATTTTCTTCATGAAGCTTTGATACTCAAGAAAAAGAAATCAGTAATGACCATCTGATTGGTCCGCCTGAGTCTAAAACCCTACTTCCTAATAGTCTCAAGATTCCAAGTTTGTGAATCCTCTTATTCTAAATATCCAACTGAAAACACTAGTTCATTATGATCTCAACACTATACAACTGTGTGGTGCTCACAGACTTTTTGAACACTTTCACTTACATTTTCTCATTTGATCCTCAAAGGCTAGGAAGCTCTCAGGGTCATTACTATTATCTTCATTTGTACATAGGAGGAAAATTGACTGCTTGGAACCCTGTTCTTTACTCTCAGTGCTAGTAAACTAATTCTGACGATGCATTATCCATCTTGGGTAAAATGTTTGCATTTTAACAAGGGCCTTTTATTTTATTTTATTTTTAAGATTTTATTTATTTATTTGAGACAGAGAGAATGAGAGAGAGAGAGCACATGAGAGGGGGGAGGGTCAGAGGGAGAAGCAGGCTCCCTGCCAAGCAGAGAGCCCGTTGTGGGACTCGATCCCGGGACTCCAGGATCATGACCTGAGCCGAAAGCAGTGGCTTAACCAACTGAGCCACCCAGGTGCCCCAACAAGGGCCTTTTAAAGGAATGTCTTTAATCAAATGTTTTCTTATTAGCTCCGTTCTAGGCTTATTGAGAACATTTGGAGATGATTATAAATTAGCTAAAACATATTCAGTATTAGCTATGTACCAGGCACTGGATTAAATATTTACATGGATTATCTCATTTAATCCTTGCAACTCCATGCTATTATTATGTCATTAAATTTAGGAAGTTTAATATGGGGCAAAGCAGAATTTGAACCCCACAATCTGACTCTAAAACCCAGACTCTAAGTAGGACTTTCACTGTCTCTTAAAACACAACAAAGGGGTGACACTTCTCTCTGAATTTTATACTATAAAACAAAAGTATGACATAGCACTTTTACAGTTTAAAAGTCAGTTTCCAGATTAAAAGTCAGTTTCTCACACATTTATCGAAGCATGGGATTGGAAGTCAGTCAGATTTATAACCCGACCCTGACAATACCATTTACAAGCTGTGTTGCATTGGGCACATCCCCTTGTGTCCTCATTGTACAATTAAGAAAATGCCAGCCACCTTACAGGATGGTGTCAGGGTTGGGAATAATATAGCTACATGCCCATATTAACTGTTATTATAAATAGTATCAAGGTATATTATTATTATTACTGACAACACTGAACTCAGATTATATCTCTATTTTACAGCTGAAAATAAATGAGCAACAGAGAGATTCAATGAGTTGCCTTAAGTTATACAACATGTAAGCGTTGGAGCAAGATTCACAGTCTGGTGTGCTGGTATTAAGAACAGTATTCTTTATTGCACCTTTAAGTGTGGACCTAAATCATAACTGTGTCCTAAGATTGTCTTACTCTGTTTCCACTGCACACTAGTATCTCAGTTGAAACAGAACCCATTTTTAACGGCTCACTGAGATTAGTTTCATGACTTAGTATAAGTAGATAAATGATGATATGTACATCATTATACATGATAAAAAAAACCTTTCCAAGTTCTTATTTAACTTTTATAAGTTCTGTTCACATTATTATCTTTACAAAACCATTATTTGGTAGTCAATAAATCCATCCCTATAAAGACTGGATGCAAAATATCTTTTGTCTAAAAGTATATAAATTTGTCTCAAATGGGTTTGAATCACTAAAATATAAGCCCAGACAAGGGTGGAGTCTTTGTTTTGTTCACTGATGTATCCCAAGCTCCTACAACTGGGTCTAACATAAAGTCAATGCTCATTTAATATTTGTTACATAAGACTTGTATCTTAATTTAGTAAATGTAAACTAGCTTATGGCTTTTCCAAATGACACAAACCTGTTCCTATTCAATCTTCACTTAAAATCACTATAGCAGGCAAGTGATAGCACCAATTTTCCCCAACCTAGGGGAAGTTATACCCTTCTGGATACAAATAGCCTGATCAGTGAAGGAAGAAGACCTCAGAAGTACCACACGTTTCTTCCACTACACTCACCTTGCTGAATAATGAAATCATCAGATTGAATGCCATTGTAGTTTCCACATAAACCACACGATTTCCCTTTATGCTCTTGAGACAGTTTGAGGTAAATTCCAGATACTCCATCCCAAGCCAATGAAAAGCCAAAGGTTGTTTTCACCAAAATATAGTCAGCTAGTTTCTCAATGAAAACCTGCCCAATAGTCTGAGGCAATGTTAAACTTGAAAAATAAAACAAAGGCAATTTAAGAATTATGATGAATTCATTACAGATGATCAATTTCTTTCTTGGTGACTGAGAATTAAATAAAAGATCGTTATTATTCAAAATTATTGAATAAACTATGCAGCTAGATTTCCCAAGCAACCATCTTAGAGGAAACCTCAACATTTTGGAAAAATTTAATATTAAAATAAAAAGACAAGCAAAAATGGTACCTGTTTCCCCCACTGGTAAAGATTTTCTACATATAACTGGATGCTTCTCTCAACCAACAAAAAATACATTTCTGCTAAATATCAGTGATTTTATAAATCTGGAAAATAACCTTGTCTATTTAGAACAATGAGAGCTTAAATGTATTTATTTTTATCTAGAGAATACAAGATAATCTAAAAATGCTGGTCAACAATTTTGAAGTAAGAAAAAACAATGGTGAAAATATGTAAACACACTGAGTTCTGATTTTGTTTAATTTTGTTTTAAACTTGGCTGTAAGGAAATAGGAGCTCCTATCCCCAAAATGTCACCTTAGTAGAAGTCATTGTTTTCCAAAAGAAAAATGTCTGGGCATGATTAATTAGAATTTACATTTTTAATGCTGCAAAGTACATTATTAGGAATATTAAATACTTTGTCTTACAGTATTACATAGGGGTTATATTCATACATTTTAAATTGGATAAAATTAAGCCTATTTAAACAAGAGTCACACTGAATATTTAAACTCCTGACCCAATGTCTTTTGAAAAATCACTGGTGTCCTTTCATCCACGAAAATTACAGAAAAGACCAGGTGCTAATAATTAAGAAGACAGAAGGAAAAAATCATTTTTACTAAAATAGCCATGCTAAATGAAACTTATAAACTATAATATGAGTGAGGAGGGAGGTTAGTTGGTATATTCATACATTTCTCTCAGAAACTTCAAATTAGTGAGTTCCTTTCCAGAAAGAGCATGCTCCAAGGAACAAAAACTATAAAATCAAACATACTCATTAACAAAGTGATAGTCCCCAAAGAAATAATTCAAAATATCTGCAACCACTTGTACAGAGCTGGTTGCAGATCATTTTTATGGAGAATTAGTTAAAAGAATAGGAAAATAACTAAACTTTACACTAGAGGATAAATATGACTCTAGTTAACTACTACCATAATCTATTCTTATTAAAAATTATAAGCATAAGAAATTCCCTATTACATTCACAGTAAAAGTCAATATGAGTAATATCGTTTAAATTTGCAAGTTTATAAAAGCTATACTTGAAAAAAAGTAAATCATGCTTTATAAAGATATTTCTTAGCTACAGGATGTTAAGTGTATGGAGATACAGTTGTTCTGCTGTGGGTATTTTTTGGTTTGGTCATTTGTCATTTGATTCTTTCACAGCAAATTTGATGAAACATATAATTTTTGAAAATAAAAGATGCCTAACTGTGATTATCCAGCTGTGTATAACATAAAAAGATGCTAGTAGAGATGGGGGATAATAGTAAACATTAGATTGTCTCCCATAAATTTAAGAAAAACTCCACACAACCTAGTCAGGAAACATTCACAATGCAAACTAAAATGAATGTACAAATTAATGCTGAAAATTATTCATGGGTTCATATGTACCAAAACCCGTCATTTCACAGGTGAAAGAACCAAAGTCCAGAGAGGTAAGGTGAAATTTGCAGAGCCTTGCACATTTGATTTGATTTGATTTTGGTAAATACTTCTCTAACACCTGCTTTGAGTTAGGCCCTGGGCCAGGTGCAGCATTATTATAAACAAACTAGCAGAATAATAAGAAAACCATCCTCTTTCCATCATACAAATCATACCTAAATGGAATCTATCATACAAATGGAAATCCTCAAAGAAATATTTTCTCTGAGATTTAACAAAGAATTAGCATTCCTAAGAATCTACTTGAATGGCATTTTTGTTTTATAAAACGTAATAATTTTTTAAGGAGCCCATTATGTTACCCCAAAACCCATATAAGGTATTCTAAATTACTATTTAAATTCAGCTCCAAGAAATACATATGCAATTGTATTATCTTCCCATTCAAAAGGCTCAGCTTTCTTTTCTAAGAAAATGAGAAGTACAGAACCCAAATGATCAAGAAAATAAGGCTAAGAGAGGTGAGGGATTGCTTGCGGTCCCCTGACTGTGACAAAGCCTACGTCAGTGCCTGGCTCCCTGGTGCTTCATCCCAAACCCTTTATGCTATTGCCTTCTGCCCCTTGAGGAATCTAAACTGAGAAAAAAGTACAGAGGCTGGTAAGGCCATTCTGCTGGAAAGAATCCCCAGAGTTTAAATGAATTCTAAATGATAGAATTTTTCCATCCCACATTTTACTTTTTCTGGCATAATTCAGCCAAGAAATATTTTAAATTGAGTAATTCTATAATAATTTAGATTAGAAGCTGGATTATTCCACAGTATTCCTGCTTTACATATATAAAACCCTTCTTCAAACTAATAAACATCCCCTTCCCCAAAACTCTCAGGTCTTATTCTTGGTAGCTAGGAAGGCAAAGCTGGGCCTCTCTCTGATCTATTCAAGAAGTCCAGTTATTTATTGGCTCTGAGTCTTTGTCAGAACACTAACGGAAATTCTCAAGTGACACCTAAACCTCATGCATACACATTTGGAAAAGACTTCCAAAGGTTTAGTTTTATTTTAAGTTACTGTGAAGGAAGGAAGGAAGGAAGGAAGGAAAGAAGGAAGGAAGGAAGGAAGGAAGGAAGGAAGGAAGGAAGGAAGGAAGGAAGGAAGGAAGGAAGGGAGGGAGGGAGGGAGGGAGAAAGAGAGGGAGGGAGGGAACAGGGAGGGAGGGAGAAAGAGAGAGAGAGGAAGGAAGGAAGGGAGGGAGGGAGAAAGGGAGGAAGGGAGAAAGAGAGAGGAAGGAAGGAAGGAATGTAGGAAGGAAGGAAGAAAAGAAGGAAGGAAGGGAGGAAGGAAGGAGAAAAGATTTAAGAAAGAGGGCAAGTATAATTGAAGAATTGAACTATGAAAATTTCTCCTGAATCTCTGTTAGAGAAAACATGATAATCTCATCTGTACCTGTGCAAACCTAAGTGTATCCCGCATAAACATTAGGGAGGTTAAACTGGTTAGATTCTGGTCACCTGACTGGCCTCAGAGCTTGCTGAAGTTTTAATGTCTGTATGATATAACTTTAAGGTTCTTGTTTGAAAGAAATCCTTTCTTCCTATTCCCCATAATTCAATTCCAAGCATGAGATGTTTGGAAATTCTATCAATCCATGGTGTTTTTTTCATTATATCATTGATCATATCTTACCTGATTCCATCCTTTTTTATTTCATGCCCATAAATTCGAATTTCCTCCTGGTCTGAAAAGAACAAGCTGATTGATCGGTAACAGGAATACACTGAACCACGGCACTTAGGGCTATTATGAACCTTGAAGGGGGGAAAAAAAAAGAAAGCGTAGGAACCAACAACAGATATGTAGGCCTTCATTTGATTTACCAAAGTCACAATGCCCATCTACAGTTCTACAGCACTGTTAGACCTATGACACTTTACAAAATAGCAACTACATTTAGGATTTTCAAGAGAAAAAAAAAAGATTTAACAGAAAAATTGGACAACAAAGTTAACTTTATAAAGTATAAATTAATTCAGCATATTTTTTAAATGAGCTGAATCTTTACATGTTGAGTGTCAACATTCTTTTTTTTTTCTTTCAAGATTTTATTTAAATTCAAGTTAGTTCACATATAGTGTATTATTCATTTCAGGGGTGGAATTTAGTGATTCATCAGTTGCATACAACACCCAGTGTTCATGACTTCAAGTGCCCTCCTTAATGCCCATCACCCAATTACTCCATACCTCCACCTACCTCCCTTCCAGTAACCCTGTTTGTTCCCTATGGTTAAGAGTCTCTTATGGTTTGCCTCCCTCTCTGTCTTTATCTTATCTTATTTTTCTTTCCCTTCCCATATGTTCATCTGTTTTGTCTCTTAAATTCCACATATGAGTGAAATCATTTGTCTCTCTCTGACTGACTTATTCTAAAGGTACATGGTATGTACTGGAAAAAAAACAGTTCTGACAGGAAGACAGTAGAGCACCACAAAGAAACACATTTGTAGTTTTCATGTCCATGTCATGTTAAAGACTCATGAAATGGAGCTCTACACAATGCAATACTTAAAGTTTGCAAAAGGGACTAATAACCTCTCTAAAAATAAAATTACTCTAAAAATAAAATAATATTTTAGGGAAGACAAAGATTACTTCTCAAAACTTGATGGGAGAATTAGTTTACTGGAAAGAAAGGAAGGAAGGAAGGAAGGAAGGAAGGAAGGAAGGAAGGAAGGAAGGAAGGAAGGAAGGAAGGAAGGAAGGAAGGAAAGGAAGAAAGGAAGAAAGAAAGAAAAAGAGAGAAAGAGAGAAAGAAAGAGAGAATAAAGAAAACAAGAAGAGAAGGAAGGAGAAGAATGTTAGATTCTCTTACTTTATTCCAAAATTAATTTCAAAGATTCAAAAAGTAAAGAAAGTATAAATATCTGACCATATTGAGAAGAAATTTATGGAGCTAGAGAGTTTGAAGAAAAAAAAAGTAGTGATTGGAGTATAGAAAATGTCATAAACAAAAAATGGGATAATTGTTAACTCTATACAAATGCACAAAGAAGAGAAATAAAATCATAATAAACTATTGGGCTCAGCTCTTAATAATATTTATATGAATTCATATATATATATAATATGTAAATGACAATAATAAACCACATATAATTTAACCTAAGATGGTGATACAACCCTGTAAAGAGGAGGGAAGGAAAGTGTGTGTGTGTGTGTGTGTGTGTGTGTGTGTGTTAGGGGCAGGAAAAGTGATATAACAAAGATGATTTCATCTTCCATAGCAGGAAATGATTAAGGCTTAACTTTGAAAGATAAAGAAATAATAGCATATTTTGGCATGTAATATAAAAGCCAGAAGAAACAGCTTAAAGAGCTGAAGTAATTACTTTTGGGGAGCCAGATTGTAGCTAGGCTGGGGAGTGAAGGCAAGCAGGGGCTACATTTTTGCTTCAGATGCCTTAGATGAAGTTTTTAAACTATGTACATGTATTATTTTTATAAAAGTAAAATTAAATTTAAAAAGAAAAAGAAAATGATCAGGCATATAAAAAGGATATATGCATAAAGACGTTGATCAACGTGTCTATTAAAATACTGAAAATATTTTTTAAAATCTAAATTTCTAAAACAGGGCATAAGTAAATAATTTGAATATCCCATAAATTGGAACAAATACAGCTAACAAAATTTCGGTTTTTCAAGAATATTTGTCATGGAAGATAGTTCTTGACATAATTACCAAATGAAAATCTAAGATAGAAAATTATACACAGTATGATTTCAAAATTATAAATGTGTTTAAAATTCAGAGGAAAAAAAAGAGTAGAAGGAAAATATGTGAAGCCATTAGCAGTGGTAACTCTTTTTTTTAATTTTTATTTAAATTCTAGTTAGTTAACATATATGGTAATATTGGTTTCAGGAGTAGAATTTAGTGATTCATCACTTTCACACCACACCCAGTGCTCATCATGACAAGTGCCCACCTTCATAGCCATCACCCATCTAGCCCATCCCCCACCACCCTCCATCAACCCTCAGTTTGTTCTCTAACCTTAAGAGTCTATTATGGTTTGCTTCCCTCTCTCTTTATTCACCTTCCCATATGTTCATCTGTTTGTTTCTCAAATTCCACATATGAGTGAAATCATGTGGTATTTGTCTTTGACTGACTTACTTTGCTTAGCATTATACTTCTCTAGCTCTACCCATGTCATTGCAAATGGCAAGATTTCATTCTTTTTGATGACTGAGTAATATTCTGGAAAACAGTATGGAAGGTCCTCAAAAAGTTAAAAATAGAGCTACCCTATGACCCAGCAATTGCACTACTAGGTATTTACCCAAAGGATGCAAACATACAGATTTGAAGGGACACATGCCCCCTGATGTTTACAGCAGCATTATCAACAATAGCCAAAGGATGGAGAGAGCCCAAAGGTCCATCGACTGCAGTCAGTATCACATTAGTTCTAACACTATTTTTATAGACTTCTCCGAAATTTTCAAATTTTCTACAAGAAAAGTGAACTACTTCTATAATCAGGGGCAAGATGACATTTAAAGCAAATGGATTTGTTGCCTAGAAAGAAAATTCCACCAGCCAAAACAGAGCCAAGGAGAAACAAAATTAGCTCCGGGAGCACAGTTCAGCATTGTGTGCTATTATCAAAGGATAGATTATCTAGTTGACACTTTATTCTTCAGAAGGGTGAGACCCTGGACAAGAACATTTCAATGAGGGAGTCAGAAGGTGTTTGAGTGATAAACCCAGTGAGAGAGTGGAGGAATAATAGACAATAAGGCACTGAAAACAGGAGCCCTGTAAATACTGAAGATGCATGCCACTAACTTCCCTATTTAAAGAGACAGAGGATTTTTTATTCTTATGCTCCACAAGTTAACTTTCAATAGACCTCATTTCCTTTCTGGGTCACAAGACTTTTGATGCTCTTAAAAAGCTTCAAGGCCTACTTTTTAAGATTTGCACCACCTAGGAGAGGAGAATTTAGGCAACTCCAATTTAAGTTAGAAGGGAAAAAGAAAACAGAGGTTCGAAGAAATGATGCCTATGGAGAGTTCTAGTTTTTGAACAGGATAGCACAGCCGTTTCCTGACTCTGCTTGGAGATAGCTAGAAAGTCAGGGGAAGAGAGTGAGGCAGGGAAAGAGGTCCCTGACTTTTTTTATTTCAAGTAGAGCCACTCTGCAGGTTGCATTCTAAGCTGTCTCTTAGGAATTCTTCCAAATCAAGAATTCAGTTAAACACTAACTGTCTGAGCTCAATTATATAGTATGAACCAACCTAGTAAGTAGCTGCCTGTCTCTATGTCCTCAGGCCTTGCTTCTGTGATCCATTTCCTGAATGCCAGCCTCTGATTCACACTAAGGGGTGCCTTCAAAAAAAATTAATCTGGGGGTACATCACAACGGTAGTGTCAGGAAGGAAATGTGTATGTGCAATTTGGTTAGCACCCAAACCCGCTCCCTCTTCAAAATGTTCAAATAAAATCTGAAGAATGGGGATATCAACTGGAGTTGATATTATGACATCTGTGATACAGACATTCTGCATTGTCTGTAACTCTCTCCCACATGGATCCAAATCCTTCTTCTCCCAGTCCAAAGCTCCATCTCAATAGAATAGACTCAATTTAGCTACAAATTGGGTCCATCCCATTAAGAACCAATCCTTCTTCCCTAGTCAGAGCCCCAAGTATTCGTGCTATGATTATTATATATTTTCCATCATTTATCCAGTCCTTTAAAAATACAGACTTTGCCAGGAGAAAAAAAAATCTTTACGTTAATTATGCCCTAGGATCACCTACCCATACAGTGTACCAAGGCTCCAAATTACCACAGTCCTTTGCAAAAATGTAAGAACAGTTTCCTGGGAAATAATAGTAAATGCCATCAAAAGTTTCAAAGTGGTACTGTCCCCATGTTTTGCAAATCCCATCTCTGCCATGGCCCATGTTTGGCACTGAAAAGAAATAGGATAAGATTTAGTAGAATCAAAGAAATTATGCCCTGTTTCTGGCAAGGTTCAGTGAGATCAGTGAGAAGGGAAAGTGGACATTTACATTTTCTTTTACATTGTTTCTAAATCGTAGGAATGAATTACGGACACTCGAGTTAATACACAATATGATTGCCCCAACTCCCAGTGCATGAACACTGATATAGCCAATTACACCTTAAAGTTCTCCTTGACTTATAATTTCTCTCAAGTATCCCTGAAACTTACCAATCTGGCACCGTGTCCCAAGTGCCTGAAATATTTGACAGTCACATGTACCGGTCTTAGAACAGAAAGCTCCGTTAAGGCATTCATGAGGACAAGAACCTGAAGGACAAAAAAGATAAGTTATCTTCTGGCGTGCATCAGTTCTTGTAAACATAATATGTCAAGATTTAGCTTGGACTAACTGTAACCATTATTAATTCAAATAGAACCCAGGGCTTCTTGCCTTGATGAGCTAAAGAATTAAGCCTGTCAAGTCTCTATCTAGTTTATTTCATTATGTGTGCTGTGAAACAAGAAAGACAGGCTTTCACATCTCAAACTACCCTGAGAGCAAAGGTTAGCTTCCTTCAAGCAATTGAAAGGTCAAGTTCCCATGTAAGGAATCCCTGTCCCAGATGATGAGAACCAGAAATGCACAAGCTGCAGAAGATTCCATTGATGGAGTTTGGCCACAGCTGCACGTCCAGAGGGTTCCAACTCCAGGAATGAGTGTTGTATTAAAGAATAGTGTCCATCATTAGCTCGAGGAATCAGCCAAAGTATACAAAAACCCAAAAGGAAACTCTCATTTTTGAAGAGGAGAATTAAACATTTCATTCAAACTATGTGTATTAATTAATCTTCAGGCTCAGTTACAAATAATACATTCTTTCTGACCCATACTTAATTTTAATGGGGTCTAAACCAAAGTCGTGGCTGGCCATCACCAAAAATATTCTTTTTTGTGGAAAGAAACATTGTCCCAAAAGATTCTGTTGAAAAGAGGAAGCAAGAAACTATGAGCTCCTGAGTGAGTTTTGAAAATGCAAATGAATCCCAGTGAAAATTTTTCCTCTAATAAGGAGAGAGGACAAGGAGCACTTGGCAAATTTCAAGCAGGAAGAATTTAAGTAACACATCAAGAGAATAAGAACACATCTCTGAGTCACCATAAAGTAGTACCTCTCTGGAATATGTTAAAGTCCTAGGAGGTAGTTAACTAACTGCGATGATTTAACCACAATTCTGCCCAAGTCGAGAATTAGAAAACCCTATTGTCCTTTAAGATCCATTGAGCTAAAATACCTCTCTACATTTAAAGACCTACAGCTCTCTAAGTACATCTTAACTGAGGAAAAATGAGCTGTTTCAATTTTGATTATCAATACAGGTAAAAACTTACATTTTTCACAAATTTAAATGCAGTTTTTTCCCCTTTAAATCTTATCTTAGATCACAATCTTACATTTTTATAATAAATAAATATCTAATAAATAAATAAATATCTAAACACCTAGACAAACACATGTGTCTCCTTCAAAAATTTATTTATAGCCCTGTTTATTCTCCTGAAAACAAGTATCAAGCCAAAACTAGCCAAGAATTGCTGTTATTTTAAGTAAAAAGAAAAATTTGAATTAAAGTTTAATCTCTCATCAGCATTCTGCTTAATGAAAATGGGAAATGGTTAAGCAAAAATAAGGATGCTGAGGAATCAAGGAGCCAGTTAATGACTCAGAAAAAACTTGTCTGATACCCAGTGATAGTTCTTCCTGATCACGTAGTTATCAGCCTAATCTAATTGTTCAACGCTGCTTATTTCCAAACGTAATTCAAATTTCTACATGAAGTGAACTTTTTTTTTAATATTTTATTTATTTATTTGAGAGAGAGAATGAGAGACAGAGAGCACGAGAGGGAAGCAGGTCAGAGGGAGAAGCAGACCCCCCGCCGAGCGGGGAGCCCAATGTGGGACTTGATCCCGGGACTCCAGGATCATGACCTGAGCTGAAAGCAGTTGCTTAACCAACTGAGCCACCCAGGCACTTCAAGTACATGAAGTGAACTTAACTATTACTATTATTACCATCCTGGCTCAGTTTCCTCCTTTGCATTAAATGGCAATAGTTAATTCAATATATCCCTCAAAGGGGACTTTTAAGAAAGCCAATACAAAAGCGAAGGTGTGACACTGACCTTTTATTTTGCTCTCACCCCAGTTAATAGCTTCATGGAAGAAATATCTTGGAGATGTTGCTTCCAACTTTGAAAGACAGAAATAAGAATTCAAGACAGTTAAATTATTTAATTCAAGCCCTACATGCAAATCAGGAAGTCTGGGAAATTGTTACAGATACAGAAATTATAAAGTGCTGACTCTAATTCATTGGCTTCTGGAGGCAATCTCAATGTGGCTCCCAGAGGAGCCCTTTGTGGTTAGAGGACTTGACCTCAAGGTTTGGTTTTGCCTCTTACCTGACTTTGATGAGTCTTTATCCTCTCTGAGCTCATTCTCCTCCTGCCTTTCTGTCCTCCTTGAAAAAGAACGTGGGTGGGGTCTAATCTTTTTTTTTCATATTGTTCTTTTTTTTTTTATTCTTATGTTAATCGGGTGGGGTCTAATCTTTGCATTAACTGACTACTTTGCCTACAGAAGAAGCTCTACTCTGGTATTTCCAAGTGCAGATGGGTCTGGAGAAAATGCATGGGGCTGATGGACCAACAGACAGGGACGTCCACACTGCCTGTGGAGGCATCTGTGAGGATATCATCCACGGAAGCTTCTGCTGCCGCAGTGTGAGTGTGTCCCCTTCAGCCTCCAAAGAACTGACACTTTGAAGTTCATAGAACATTCAAATATATCTTTTTATAGACTCCCCACATCTTTAGGGTAATGGTTAAGAGTATGAATTATGGAATCGGACAGACCTGGATGAGAGTCCTGATTCTTCCAGTCCATACTCTTAGGCAAGTTTCCTAACCTCTCTCTTTTTTTTTTTTGTTTCCTAACCTCTTAAACAATAACAACAAAATTTCCTAACCTTAGTGCCTTCTTTCTCTTGTCTGTAAAATGGGAATGATGGTATCTACTTAATCGTGCAGTTATGAAAATAAATTAAAATGATGTATGTAAAAATTCCAGCATAGTGCCTCACACATAAGAATTAGCAATAAAGAGATTTATATTAATCTAAGCAACCCTGATAAACCTTAAGATTTCTGGAGGTCAATATAGCTTAGTAGCAAATAATTGTGGATTACTAAACCTAATCAATTAAGGATTTTGATTCAAACTCAGTGACTATTTAGGGTATGGTCTGAAGCAATGTCCTTTCAAATAGCATTTCTATGTTTGTCAGAAGAACACACACTCCCAAAATCTGCCACATAATTGCAAATTGAGTACCAGGTGTTGTTAGAAAAACTGGAAAGGGTGAAGGACAAGAAGAAAGGGGTGATAGGGAATGTGACTTCAGGTACAAAGTCCTACCTCAATGGATCCTGGTCTCCTTCCCACACACAGAGTTTATTTTGGCATTTTCCAGTGAAGTACTTTTTTTTTTAATAGCCAAAGGTGCCCCATGTCACAGAAGAGGACTCCCACACTCTCTCTCAACTTCAACACTCCTTTCTAAACTCCTTGCTCAACACTATGCCTCCAGATTCACTGTTTCCTGTTCTCATTCCTCCCAGGTTTCATCCTCACTGCTCAATCTCCCCTTTCTGCCTCCGCCTCTGTCTTCAAAGTAAGTTAAACTCACAACGGCCTCTGACTTTGATTCCCCCAAAACAGCAAATCTTATCCTGTCTGTAGCCATCTTATTTCCAACTGCCTACCTCTAGCACAGCCACCAATATTCCTGGGCACCAAAATCTGACTTCAGCTCCAGCGAATTATCTGTGATGCTCATTAAAATTGTATAGAGGCTTCAACTCTGCTTCATACAGGCTTATAACCTTGAACAAATTATTTAACCTGCATAACCTCAGTTTCCCAGTCTATAAAATGGAATAAAAGTAGAATTGTATTCAGTGAAATGGGGTAAGTAAAGCCCCAAGAGTAGAGCCAGGCACAAGGGTTGTAAATATGTTACCTATTTTTATTATTGGGCAAAAACTGAATACATCAGACAAGAATAGACCAAGGCTAGAATATATAAATTTTTTAGCTCCATATCCTCTCACTCAACTCAGGCTACACCTCCACGGAAATGACAAGTGCTCAACACACCAGCCTTCTGGCCACAGAAGCATCCTAGTTAACTCAGCATCCTAATGACCACATGTTCCGTGCATCATTCCACATTTCACCAATGCTAAGACAAGGCCCATACATAGCTTTTACTTTTTTAACCAACCTGAACTCAGAACGGCATCTTACATTTATAATTGGGAGCACTTTTATTCTTGAGTCCTATAAATAATGGCAAATAATTGATGGCGTCTTAGATTCAATGAACAAGTTACACAGAAATGACTTCTTTACCTGCCTACCTTCATGAGGCATTAAGTATCTAGACAATAAGCACCACTATTCATTTTACGTCTCTAGCATGGTCTCTTGAATGTCACCAACAAATACCAACTGAACTGAATTTACGCATTATTCAAATAGGAATGATCTGCCTGCCAAGCCTGTTTAGAACATGACTATAAAAGATTCTGTTGAATCTCCCTCTACATCCTCTCAGCCCACCTGCATCTGGGTTTCTGTGCACATCAAGACCCTTCAACTTCACGTACTGGCTTCTTTCTGTCTCTGCCTCAGTGCAGAATCCAAGCAGAAGAAACCACAGAAAATGACTTCGTGGGACTAGAAGGCCCCCCAGAGGTGACCCTCAACCAATGAGAGACAGGAATCAGTAGATAAGTACCCCAACTTCCCCCCATCCCTTGGAGAAACAGTTCTACAACTCATTCTACATGACTCCTCAGGGGGCCCCCACCAAGCCTGAGCCCCAGAAGCCCTTCCTTAACATACTCTATAAGATTCACTCCCCTCCTGATCTCACTTTTCTCTCTTCCCCCCTTGTGCACTTCCCCCAAATAAATTGGCTGCACCTAAGTCTGTCTCAGCACCTGCTTTCAGGAGACAAATTTTGAAATGTAACACAAATGCAAAAGAATTCCAGGCAGCGGGTGCATACATTCACATAACCAATAAAAGATGACAGCCAATTCTTCCTCCTTGATGATAACATCTCCACAGGATGGTGAGAAGCACAGAGAAACCGTCTTTAGATGAGAAATCACTGTGGCACACAAATACACCACTGACAGGAGTCCGTGTCTCCCCCCCTCCTGGCTCATTGTTCATCTCATTGCCAACATATTTCTGAATCCTTACTTGCATAGATAATCTACCCATCAATGCTCCATATTCCTAGAGCATCAGTTGTGAGTCAGTGGACAAGAAATGCCTTACGACAGATGAAATTTCAATCCTAAACAGTGCAACGCGTGATTATGACCTCACTGTCCTTCTTTTTCAGCGTTTCTACTTCTTCTTCTTTTTTTTAATGGGTTACTTCTTTTTTTTTTTAAGATTTTTATTTATTTATTGAGAGAGATAATGATAGAGAAACAGCATGAGAGGCGGGAGAGTCAGAGGGAGAAGCAGAGTCCCCGCTGAGCAGGGAGCCCGATGCGGGACTCGATACCAGGACTCCAGGATCATGACCTAAGCCGAAGGCAGTCACTTAAACAACTGAGCCACCCAGGTGCCCTCAGCATTTCTTCTTTTAAAACCTGTTCAGATGTTACATAATGTCGATGCATGTTCTCTCGCTGCAGGACATAGAAGAGCAGGTATCGATGGCTGCTCTTCATTCTCTCTAAAAGTGAAGTCAGGACAAGGTAAGTGTGTTCCTCACTTACTAACCAAAGGTAACTCCTTTGGGGTAAATTAGACACACTCTAGAAATATCTAAATGGACAACAGTATAACCCCATCCAGAGGTCACTTTATGTGACAACTTCGGGGTGTATTTCACAGATTTTTGACACTGGTGGGTTCATCAAAATGCAGTTTTTTCAAAATTGGATTTTCTAATGAATCATGCTGATGTCTTTTTGTGGTTAACATGGTCAACTGACAAACGTAGTTAAATTTCTCAGAGAAAAGCCATTTTAACCACTTCACATGATACGTAAGTACTTAAGTACACAAAACACTCTTTTTAAGAAAAAAAAAAAAGTGTTTCCATTCCAATCTTTTGTCCGTTTAAGTACCAAAAAAAAAAGTTTTCTATTTTGAATATGAATAAATTAGTTCTGTCCTCTAAATTGTCAAATCCATCTTCAGTTCTCTTTAACACCAAAAAAATATAAAAATTCAGGCATTTACCAGAAAATACTAGCAGAATTGATTGCAATTCAGGATTTGACAAAGGTCTCCTTGTATACATAAGCCGTTTGCTATATAAATACCCAAATCACATTACTTTCCCATACATGCCTTTAAGTTAGGATGCTCTATTTTCCCAACTATCTTTTACAGAGAAATATTTTTTTAACCCACCTCTTTGGACATTCCAATCAGAGTTTAAAAAATATTGCAATTATGTTATCCAACATCCCTTATATAAAGGGGACCTGGGCAAAAGGGCCTTCTCAGATTCAGTGCTACACGTCTCTCCAAAAATAAAGGTTACCTCTCCAGAAGTGTCTGTCATTGCGATTTGTCAGACACTATGAAGCTGTCTGTCAGGACACCAGGTCACCTCTGATGCCCTTTTGCAACATGTATACCTTTCTTTGCCCCTGCTTACTTGTGTTTGTTCGACTGTCATTGCTCTGATCGCACGCTTCATTTTTAAACCAATTAAAAATTTCTGGCAAGTAGATGAGATTATATCTCCCACACATGCTGTGAGCCTATCGGTAGGTAACTGAGGTGAACAGCAAAAAAACACTTGAGCGAACAGGTCAATGTGAACTAAGCATGAATTTGAGGGTTGCAGAAAAGCAGTAGAGAAGTTACTCTGCCTCTTCTCTGTCCTGTCTTGTTTTTAGCATTGTATTCCCCTTCACAAAGGTCTCATTGTTGAAGTGACAGCAGAGTCCCAAAGCAGAGTGGATTATTTCTCTGCCTCTCTCCATCGGATGCATAACCTACCTGTGCTGCTAAAAGAGCTCTTTTCTGTCGATTTTCATTAAACCTGTTTCTGGAAGAAAACAAAAAGAACTTGTATAGTCAAAGGCCACCTAGGCAACCTGAACAAGCCTTTCCCAGGAGAGAGCTGATGTTTTCCTCCTGATTTCCATCCCTTTATCAAAGAGGTCTTTCTTGGTTTAACATTTAAAAGGTCCCCCTCCCCTCTTGGAGGGGTTAGATTTGGGTGGTGGTGCTGTCTCATTTTACAAAATTCAAGAGTGTCCCCGGATCTCTCCAATCTCTGATGTGAACTGAATTTTAGGAAGGAATTGCAAGATCGAGAAATAAACAAAATCATGTAATATTGTGGCAGCGACACACACAATATTTTCTCCACATGACTTCATAAAACTGGTGAGGTAAGTATTCGCCAAGAGCACATTCACTTTTTCCAAACATAATACTTCTCTCCCTTTCCGTGTCATAAAGCACAGATTAATGTTAATGTGAATAAGCACATCAAATTGTGACCTATCAAAATCAAATGATGAATAGAATTCTGCTTTTCATTAAGCAGATCAGTTTAGTCCGAAAATGATTTTCATTAATTAGTGCTAGAACAATTTTATTGTTTTATCATTAAATATTGCTTTATTCTATGTTAAGAGATAGCACATTTAAAATCAACAATGTATGTTAATAATAACAGCATAAAAGGGGAAATTACCCAACATAACCTCTTTATAAATCACTGAAGTGAAAGTAATATTTCCTTAGTATCTATAGTCATTGGACACCTCTAAGAACTCATAATTAAAATGAAAAGAAAGAATTTTCTTCATAAATAGGGAAATGAATGGCTGATAATTTTTAATTTGTGGAACTGTTTTTAAAGAACACATCTCATGCCCTTACTTTGTAAAATATCTAATTTATTTTTTTCAAAAGCAGATACATTTATCTGCTGAGCTATGCTCATTCCCATTAACCTTATGTTTTAGAGGACAGAAAGAACAAGAAATACTCACTTTGATACTTTCGTCAAGATGGATGATGCACAAATATATCCTGCCAGAGATAAATATACACAGATAAGAATGGGAAAAAAATTATCCAAATATCTTGGTCCCATGTTCTGGTTATTAAACAGATCATTTTAACCTAAATTCTAAAACTTAGACTGAGTTTTGCTGTGAGTTAGTTTGCATTTTCTAGTGGATTTTGAGCAGCCAATTCCCTGTGAGACATTAGTGGGACTGTTAATCTGGATAGAAGGAACAGCGTACCTAGATTCATAGAGACATAATACAGTGGAAGGATTAGAGTCAGAGATCCAAGTTTTAGTCTTGGTCCTACCACTTAGTAAATGCCAAGCTTAAGCAAGCTAGCAAACACATCAAAAAAAATGATGGTATTGGACAAATGCATCTTGAAAGTCCCCTCCCGCATTGAGAGCATTTTCTCCTTGGAATTTCAATCACTACAAGGATTGGAAGATAGGGTCCATGACCTTGCTGGTCTTACATTTCAGTAATTTCTCCCACTTCCTCTACAAGCTCCAAAATATACAGCTCTTTTCAGGGATTAAAATCTACCAAGTAAATGTAAGTAAATGCTTTCCTCATGAGAATATTTTATAAACATTAACTTAGAAATAGAATTGCCATAAAAATAATTGAAAATAATTCGTGGCCCTAAATGATAAAGTCCTTCTTACAAACAACTTTTTACCATTCTTTGGGTTGATGACATGAAGAAAGTTTAAGTACTCAATTTATTATAAAATTCAAATGTTTAAGTTATACAGAAAACTATTTTAAATCATCTTTTAGAAAAGAAAAAATTAGAATCAGAATTTCCTCCAGTATAGTTGCCTATCATGATAAAAGCCTAATTTTAATATTTGAAGAAAAGACTCAAAAAATTAAAACCAAAGTCCCAAATTATCTACATTACTAAGAATTTTCAAAAAGGTGGTCTGGGTGTCATTTGGTATATATCCATTCTAATGACTCCAAAGTGCTGTTCCTATCAGTTGCAGGAGAGACTAAAGCACAATAAAATAAGGTAAAAATTTCATATAAGTTCTTACCTTGTAATGAAAACAGTATATGAAGCAAGAATAGACTCCGAGGTATCATTAAATTGAGTTTCCTCACAATGTTCATTTCAGTGGAGGCTTTCTCCTGAAATGCAACCAAATTGTTGGTCTTTACTATGATGGCATCTTAGAAGTATGCGTATGTGTAGAGTGCTCAAATTCTTATAAATATAACTTTGTAATAAAGTAATTCAAAAAGAAATTCCAGTCTTTCTAACTACATACAGCATCTGAAGCTTCAGAGCTTGCTGGCAAGCCTTTGGCTGAGTGTCTCATTAGTGATGCATGGCCGCTGCTTACCTAAGCCCGTATTAGTTACACCCTACCCCACTCCTGCACATCACACACCTTTTTAGGCTATATTAGCCCTTTACAACTTCTAGAGACAGCAGCACCAAAAATACAAAAAGCCTGTTGTTATCTCCTGATGTCTCAGAGGATAACCTTTATTCCTAATTGTTGGT
Source organism: Mirounga angustirostris (assembly GCF_029215605.1). Lineage (NCBI taxonomy): Eukaryota > Metazoa > Chordata > Mammalia > Carnivora > Phocidae > Mirounga > Mirounga angustirostris. Next base: position 38,383,397 of record NW_026991713.1, read on the forward strand.
CTATTATCTGTGTTTTATTTTAAAATAATTACCTGTCCTTTGAAAAAAAGGTGAAATAAAATCCTATCAATCATTTTTCGAACGTCTAGGTGTTCTCGTAACTTTTTCTTTAGAAATTAAAAGTAAACTAAAATTATGTGCACATATTTTCAACTCAAGTCCCATTGCAATGTAGTTTAAATTGACATATTCCTGTGCCCACACATCGTCCTGTTAAACATTCTGGCACACAAGTAGAAAATAACACAAGAAGATGATATTCTAATATCTGACTTTACAAAGAAATTAAAGTAACTCACACAGCCCTGAAGACCCTCCCTTCACACCCCATTTTTCCATCTACTATGATGGGTACCTAATGAGACAACAAAGGAAGACTTCTTATTCCAGCAGGAAGCATACTCTTCTCTGGAAGTGATGGACTGACTACCTAGATGGGAATCACAGAACAGCTCTAATATTTCATAATGAACCTTACAGAGATGATCTGAGCCCCATAAATGAGTGAAAGTCATGCTTATACAAGGGGAGCACATTCCCTATAGCGGATTCAATCCATTACCTGCACTATTATAGCGTTCGTTTACCGGATGAGGACACAGTAGTAAAGAATGTCTAATACACGAGAAATACCTTTGAGACAGAAAAGCACAGCAGTTAGTTCTTAATATCTTATTGTACTCAGACACCTCTTCTGCAAAGAATTTTCATTCTCCTGTGAAGTAGCCTTGATATCCTATTATACTGCTTGCCTAGTATCTATTACATAAACAGTCCCTTGCCTGTGTCCCAAATTCAATGATCTTTCACTCTTGTTCTAAATGATCTTAACTCATTTCCACTGCCTACATGATTGCTAATTTCATGAGCGAAAAGAAGATGTTTGCCTATAAGTTCATGTTTTTAGCATGAAAACACATTATAATTCATTAAAATTGTAAGTAGCTATGTATGCACCTATCTATACAGACACATACACACACTTGCACATCTCATTTTAAAATTTGATGGATAGGTTTAAATAATTGAAGTATAGTATATGTTTAATAAATATTTATTGGAAGTTTATTCATTACTCTTAAACTAATTAGACAGTGAATTAATATAATTCTAAACAGATAGGCTTAGTTATTTATGGTTACACCCTAAATACTGGTCCAAAAATATGTATCTACTCAACGACAATAAAAACTATAAAATATTCTAGATACATAAGATGTGAATACAGAATAAATTAAAGAGTTAAGTTTGAAATTTGTTTAGAGACCAATAATTTTCCTCCAAAGAAATTTTTACTTTTTTCCTCCAAAGAAATTTCTAAATTAAGAGAGCAATTTTGCTTATGCAGAATGCTTATTGACTCTTTCTGGAAAGGGTAGAAATTGTCCATAACACATATACATTATTCAGTACCCTCTTCAATTTACAGTAGTTTTTCTCGGCTTCATTGTTTCCTGTATAAGTCAGTCTAAAATATGAAGAATCTATAAATCATAAATTGTACTTTAGGATTTTTTCCCCAGTCCATTTAACTGTTTGACTTTTTTCTTTGAACTTAAAATTTTTCACAAGTGACACACATGTGGGAAAATCCCAAATGGAAACCAAAGTTAAATTTCATGATTCAAAAAAAAATAAACATTCCTATAATACTCATAGTTTTTTCTAAACATTACCAGAACTTGATGAGAAAAGGTTAGTAAACAGAAATATAAAGCCATGTAAAAAGTATTTATTTCTAATGTGAACTTTGATATTCTCTGTACTTAATTCAAATGTACTAACTCTGAGCTTCTCATCTCAAAATTCATATAGTATCTTTAAACTCTTGATTCAAAACATCACAGCTATTTTCGCTGGTTTAAGTTGGAAATTCCAAGGCTCTACTGTCTGGCATTTTTACTACTTTTTTTTTCTGTTTTGAACTATTTGCATTTAAAAACTATAAATTGTTTTTTCTGCTGAAGAAAATAATAGAAATTATAACAGAAATTTTCAGGGTGACCATTGTTCTATAGATAGAGGTTTAGTGCAGGCTTTTTTTCTCTTTCTCCTCCTTCCGGGCGTACAGTCGGTAGGAGATTAGAAAAGGACAGGGAACAGCAACAAAGAAAACAATGACAAATCCCATGTCTTTTTCAACTAACTACATTATGAACTCATTACACTAAATTGTAGGTACCATGAAAATAGGCAAAATAGACTTCCATGAATAGCTACAATAGAACCGAGAGTTTAGATAAAAGATTAGACCCAGAACCACAACAAAGGAATTTATGACTGTTGCTACATGTCGTTATTACTGTCAAAATTTAGTTGACAGCTTTTATATTTCATTCTACTGTGACAAAGGAACTTTGGCAAAAAGTGAGTCAGCTATCAGCTTGTGAAGAGATATTATGTTCTTAAGAAGTCTGAGGTGACTACCTAATGCATGGAATAAACAGTTCCCTTTCTGCTACACGATCACTGCAATTTCCCCACATGGAATATGATCTTTAGAAAGTTGACACCTGACAGCCTATTGGCCTCAACGTGCCACATTAAAAGCAACTGGCAAAAATGGGAAAACATTGGCCTTCTACATTAATTTAAAAAAAATGGGGGTGTATTTTTAATGAAGTTCATTATCTTTGGTCAAAATGAATGTCTTTGGTGATTTATATAGCACTCATTTTTCGTTCATTGAGACCAAATCTAAAGGAGATAACATTCAATTCCCACCATATCACATTCTACTAGTGAAATGCAATTATTCTTCACGTGTTTTACCAAAACTAGCACATTTCAGATTCAGTGATGTTGTCCGGAATTTGTTATCATTGAGCTAACAAAAAGAATCCTATATCTTTGACATGATTCTAACCACTCTGAATTTAACTGCCTTATTATGAGACAGTTTTGCAATATTCTATTTATGCTTTCAGGAGGTATGTTGCTTGGCAATTTGTGGGATGTTTCATATCATTTAATTTACAAATGGCATTTATCTTAGCTTTTCTGGATAAAAGACATGATTATGTGTCATAAGGGATATCTATGTTGGTCATGATTTCAATCTAAAGCCCACTCCCAGAAGTTAATGTGTTATATTTTATAGGGACATTCATTTTTCAAGTTGTTATGGTACCATTGATTTGCAATACTAACTGATATCTTGAAAGAAGTAATGTTCCTACAACTAATATTTCTTCTTGTCAACATTTTAATATCATTTTAAGATATAATACCAGTATTTCCTGCAGTTCTCTTCATTCTCTAAACTACTGTAGCACTATGCATTTATACTTCATAGTGTAATATATAATGCTCTCTATATAATAATATAAATTAAATTTGTCTCCCATGTTTTCAATTTCATTTTACATCTTCAATCATTTTAGATGTTCTTATTTTAAAGTTGCTGAGGGATAATATTATTTGAATTTCTCAGGAGAAGGAGGGATATAATCCTGTTGTTTATTGTGTTTTCTTCTCACATTTAGGGTGAATTACCTCATGGGTTTTGTGATTTTGAATTTTATGTCGACATCTGTAGGGTGTTTTCTGTGGGGATCTTTTACTCCAGGGCTGAGAATATGCCCCACTAGGAAAGATTGCCTCTGTCAGTTGCTCCAAGAAATTTCAGTTGAGCTCAGTTTGAGGATTCCCAGACTACAAAATATAAATTCAAATCCCAAACCCAGAGTAATGGAAGGCCAAAGTCTAGTTTCTGCTTTGTTTTTGGCCTCTGGTGATATCCCTTACATTCTTGTGAACTTATCCAACCACTTAAATGGATGTTTCTTTTATTTTATTCAGCATATTTAAGTATTTCATAGCTGGCAAATGTTTAAATCATTTAATCTGCCATATTGCCAAAAACAGAACCACCAACTATCAAAAACCATATGATCTTATTTTCTAAGTTACTAATTTATATATTTGCAACTTACTTTTCCAGCTGAACTACAAACATGTAATATGGAGCCATCTACAATTCATAGGTAAATACTTATCTAATTTAACTCTACTAATTTTAAGCAAGTTACTCCAAACACAAATATAAATTTATAAAGAAAGTATGTCAAAGCATGTCATATTTGGATCAAATTATTTAAAATATAAAAGAAAACCCATCACATATCTAAACGTCATGGGTTTTTACATCAAGATTCCAGCTTGAACTCCTGACAACCTGATTTGTGATAACAGCCACTGCAACAGCTCCTGGAGAGTCAAACATCAGCTTATCGTCTGCCACCCTCCCTAAAGTGGCAAGTTTGGTACAGAAAAACTGCCTTTGGAGATATAGCATCACTGTGGTTTTCAGCAGAGCACAGATCAGTATGAAAACATACCTTCGAAGAAACCAAGCCCTTGACTGTGATTTGAGAGCCACAGAAAGTTTGGAAAAATCTCAAAAAGAAATGTTTCCCCCTTTATTTTGACATGCCTTCTTCCCTGGCTCCCAGCCTGAATTAGAATCTTACTGAGTTACATGCAAAATTGTTATCATTATCTCCCAAAAGCTGCAGTAAAAACAAACTCGTTCCCTTGGAAGGTTTTCTTTAGCCTTCTCTTCTAACAAGGTAAGTTTATCAACTTTACCTTAGCATACAGTGATGGTTCTCAAACTTTGGTGGGTGCAAAAATCACCTAGGGAGTACATTAGAAGCACAGATTTCCAAACCCACCTCCACTGCATCCCGTAAGTTTTCTGATCCATGAGTCTAAGTGGATTAGACATCTGTATTGTAATAGAGAATCTCGCTTCAGGGAAATTAAATACCAGACTAGTTCACTGTAGTGGGAGAAAGAAATGCAAGTGAATTACAAATATGGGAGTACTGACAGATCCCATTGGAGGGGAAATATGTAGAGAATAGAAAAATTAAGTGGAGGTTGGAGGCCAGCCTCACTACCCTCTAGTGAAAATAAAGTAGGTTTGTTTGGGAAAATAAAGTAGGTATGTTATATAATTTGCCTACTCTTTCCACACTCCTTATGCAAAAAAAAAAAAAAAAAAAAAACCCTCCTCCCAAAGGCAACACATCTTGATTCTCACCATGATAGTTGGGATAAATGGCTCCCCAAAGACATCCATGTCCTAATTCCCAGAACCTGTAAATTTTGCTTTATATGGCAAAAGAGACTTATAGATACAATTAAGTTAATGATTCCTTTAACTTAAATCCTCATGGGTTCAATGTAATCACAAGAATCCTTACCAGTGAAAGAGAGAGTCAAAAGGATCAGAGTGAAAGAGAGATTCAAAGATGGAAGAACAGCCACAACCAAAGATTTCAGGGAGCTTCCAGAAGCTCAAAGATGCAATGGAATGGATTTTCCCCAGAGCCTGCAGGAAAAATTCAGTCCTGCCAACATCTTGGTTTTAACCCAGTGAAACTCATTTCAGACTTTTGATCTCCAGAATTAAAAAACAATAAATTTCTGTTTTAAGTCACTAAATTTGTGGTAATTTGTTAAAGCAACAATAGGAACCTAACACACATTCTCTTGCCACCAGGGATAGGCACCTGACATTAAGCAAAATAATGTATAGCTGTCCTACAATTGATCCAATTCTCTTTCTTAGGTATTGAAATATAAATCAGAGACATAAAAGTCCCATGTAGTCATAAGGTTGTGGGCCTTGGAGTTTTGTGGTCACAAGAATTAGAGGGCAGCTCTTTTTCAGTCATGTGCATACTGTTAAATAGGCAAAGAAAGTTTTGAGAAGTAGGAGAAGTAGGAGAAAGGAAGTAGGAAAGAGCAGTAGGAGAACAGAGCAGGTGTTTAGAGGGAAGCAAAGAAATATGTGATGGAGAAGATGCTTTACCACATTTGGGTTTCTATGACTACATCTATCCAATAACTTCCTTTTTGATTGAGTTAATTTGGTTACAATTTCATTCCCTGACATGCAGGGATCCATGACTGATATAGAGGGACTGAGAAAAAGGAGGATAACTGTGATGGTTGATTTTATGTGTCAACTTGACAGGGCCACAAGGTGCCCGGATAGTTGGTTAATATTATTCTGAGTGTGTTGGTGATAGTGTTCCTGAATGAAGTTAACATTTGAATTGGTAGATTGAGTGAAGCGGATTGCCCTTCCCAATGTTGGTAGGTCTCACCAATCCACTGAAGGACAGAAAAGAACAAAAAAAGTGGGTAAGGGGGGCGCCTGGGTGGCTCAGTCGTTAAGCGTCTGCCTTCGGCTCAGGTCATGATCCCAGGGTCCTGGGATCGAGCCCCACATCGGGCTCCCTGCTTCGCGGGAGGCCTACTTCTCCCTCTCCCTCTGCTTGTGTTCCCTCTCTCGCTGTGTCTCTCTCTGTCAAATAAATAAAAATCTTTAAAAAAAAAAAAGTGGGTAAGGAAGAATTCCCTGTCTCTGCCTGACCGTCTTGGAGCTGGGACATCGGTCTTCTCCTGCCTTCAGACTCAGACTCAGATTCAGACAAGAACCATACTACAGGTTCTCCTGGGTCTCTAGCTTGCTGACTGCAGATCTTGGGACAATGGCTTTCTCCTAAGGGATACTATAAATCAGATGGCATTTACTATTCCAAGGTCCCCAAATAATCTACTTAGACCTAAGAAAAACTGGAGAACTGTGATATATTTAGATATATTTAGATATATCTAAATATATATATAATTATAAAGTTAAATTTTCCCAGGGAAACCTTCTTGAAAGGTATTAGATAAGAGGGGATATGAAAGTTGTGAGTGAGAACCCCAAGAGAAACAGAAATGAGGCATTGTGGAAATAGTCCTATTACTACCAAGCATTTTGTTGAGTCACTCTTCTGTGAGTGAGTTTGCTCACTCTTCTGCTGTCCAAGAGCCAGATCGAGGAGAACGTGTAAATTAGACTTCTATTATAGTATTCCACTGATGGGATTCAGGGAGACTTCAATGACCGGGAAGTTGTGACAAGATTGGAAATTTAGGAGACATTTTTTGGCACTGAGGGTCTTAGGGATGAAGACTTTCATCTAAGAATTCTATGGTAGTATGTGGACGATAGCAGGCAGGAACACTGTTGGATAGGTTAGATTAGAGGTCCCAGTTTCTTATTCATATTCTCCTTGTTATAGAATTACATGTTTTCCCATTTTCAATGTGCTTTTGCAATACCTCCCTCTGAAGTAGAAAAAGTATATTTTTCCTCCCTATTAATGTTTAAATGGTCACATGACTTTCTCTGGCCAAAGTAATGTTAGCAGACACAACTTAAGCAACAATTTTAAATGTGCATCAGAGTTTTGGATTGTTCTCTTGCACTTCTGCTATCTACCAGAAGAAGAATATGTCCTGGGTAGCTGCTAGTCCAAGGACAATGAGGAAACATGGATTACAACCTAATACCTCCCCTCAAAGAGCTGGGTCCCATGGCTAGAAATGAATGTGTGTTATGCCATTGAGATTTGGTGTTGTAAGTTATATGAAACGTTATTGTAGCATCAATCTGGCTTGTTTAGGAGAGTCAGGAAGCAGAGGTGCCTGGGTGGCTCAGTTGGTTAATCGTCTGCCTCCAGCTCAGGTCATGATCCTGGGGTCATGGGATTGAGCCCCATCTGTGGCTTCCTCTTCATCATTGCTCTCAGCACAGTGTATTACATGTTATTTCTTTATGGTCTGTCTCACCTGCCATGGATTTTTGAGGGCATGGGACTCATCTTAATCTCTTCCTTTTCTCATTGTCAAAAAATATTCATTAGTTGAAGAAATTAATGTGTTTCTCTGCTATAAGACCCTTGTGGGAGTAGAGTTTTCATAGCCTCTTCTTTTTTGCTATTTTAATGCACAGCTTCAACCAGTGGACCAGATTAACTCCTCCAGGCAGATAAATCCATGCAATGCTTCCACAGGTCAAGCTAACATATTTGAGTTTATAAAGTTAGTGAACTGAGGGTTGAAGGACACTTGGATGAGGACTCTCAGTCATTGACAAATATCTGTTCCTTTGAATTCTGAATTAAGATCACAATTACAACAGTTTTGAAGATGAGGAAGAAGGGAGACTATACAGAGCAATGGATAAATCACGGGACTTATTTTCATGGAGAAAAGCAAACCATTAAATATCTCCTCCCTACCTTTCCTTGTTTCCCAAGAGCTACATTTATTTGTGGAAACATAAACCTAAACAGAGCACTAGTTTGTCTCTCAGGAAATTGCACTCCTGCTCTCAACTACTATTTGGCATTTATTATTTAACTAATTTATATTGCTATTTATCTTTTGTGAGTATGCCTATCACTTCTACTAGATTAATAGGTGATTGAGAGCTGTAAGCCTGACTTATACACCTTTGTATGTCCCCACAGGCCCCCATGCAGTGTTTGATATAAACTAATGCTTAATAAATTTCATTAGTGGTGACAACAATAGTGATGTTTATGATGATCTCCCTCTCCTGATATGTTCATAGAGCTTGGTGGGCAGGATTGGAGGGTGGGATGGTGTGGGATGGGAAATAAAGCTAGAAAGGGAGGCAAAGTCCAGATCATGGAAAGCCTTCTATTCTATGCTAAAGACAATGGACTTGCTCCTGGAGGCAAAGGAGATCTGTTAGAAAGTCCAGTGGCCATTTTTTTAAAAAGCTGTTTGACAGCAGTATGCTCCACAAAGTTGAATTCAACATTTCAGAATCCACTAGCTGGCTTACTTCTTTGAATTTAATTGCTTTCATCTTCACACAAATATCTCATGAAAAAAACTCTACTTTTCATATAGATGATAAGACGGAAACCCTTTAAAGCAGACAGAAGGGAAAAAATAAGAGTAAAAATTATAAATAGTTATTCATATAAGTTTTAAGACACTAAGGGTAAAACACTGTATTAGATGGTATGAAGATTAAAATATAAAGATAAAACATATACAAATAATCTCTTAAGCTAATTTAGTGGGCACTCTAAGTCTAGGCAGAGGGAATAGAGAAATGTATATGATAGCCTCCTTCCTCAAAGATTATAAGCCAGTGAGGTCAACAACATTAAAAATAATTACTAAATTAAGTATTTAATTATAACTGTGGTGTGTGTCCTTAAGGAGAGTACAAGATGCCCTGAGAGAGTCTTGCAGGAAAGAGGAGGTTCAGGAGGAACTTCTAAGAGAGGCTTACTTTGAAACTGAGAACTGGAACTAGCAGGAGAGAACCAAGATTTTACCAAACAGAGAAAACAGCTTATTCAGATGCCTTAAGAAGGAAGGAGCTTGGTAGGTTTGAAGAAATAAAGGTTTAGTACAGCTGGAACAGAGTGAGCTAGGGAGGGAAAGGGGCAAGGCTGGGAGGCGGGAGCAGCAAAAGGAGGTCATTCAAATGCTTTGGGCCATTGTCAGAATTTTGGACTTTACCCCAAGAAATATAAAAGCTAGTGGAAAGTTTGAAGCAAAGGAGTAGGATAAACAGGATTTTATATATGTGTTTCTATACATATTATATATACATGCACACATATGTAAATATATATTAATATATACACACATATGTACTTTTACAAATATAGACATGCATATTACAGATCATGTATATTCACCTATTTGTTTATTTTAAGATTACTCTCTATCCAAGGAGATTAAAAGTAAATGCAGAAAAACAGCCAGAGAGACCACGGTTAAGAGACAATAGTAATTTAGACTAGGATGGAAAACGTGGGAGTTGTGAAAAGAAACTAATTCAAGAAATATTTGGAAATAGAGTCACAGAATCTCCTAGTTCACCAAACATGGCGCATGAGAAGAAACTAGATGTAAAGGATGATGTCATCTGGCATGATTAATTGAGGGGTTGGTGATGTCACTTACTGAGATAGGAAACCCTGGAGAAAGAGCAGGTTTGAATGGATGTGAAGTCCGTGGAGAACTGTTTTGTTCCTTTATTTACAGAGATCCAGAGATCCAGAGATCTAAAAGCTGATAGGAAGGATACCACAGAGAAGTAGTTACTGAAGATACAGACATAAGAGGCTGCTCAAAATAGACCAGCTCTTGACCAGTAGGAAAGCCTTCTCTCAAGAAGCTAACAACTCAGAGGGCCAGAGAAATTAAGTACATGTAATGGGGATAATGTTGCAAGTATAATTAACATGTTTTTCTCTTTTGCAATTTCATGAGTACGACCTTCTCCGAAGTTAGAATGAGGCATGCATCTGCCTTGGGGATTCCAACTAGTTCATCCAGGAAACAAAGAGGAGAAAAGGAAAATATAATATTCAGCTTCAAACATACAAAAATGGGATTTTTTTTGTCTTCAGAAAGGCAATAAATTTAAAAGCCAGGCTTTTCCAAGAAGTAAGGAGATTTTCTAGACTATTCATTCCTTCTCTTATATATTAAGAGGCAAGACTGAGGGACTGGATCTTGGAGTTTTACGTGTTCCCAGTAAGGTAAGAGGACAAAGGAGTTAAAGCTCATCACCCATAGCCAGACGGAATGTAGAAGGAAAAGAATCAGTTATAGGAAAGGCTGATTTGTAGGCTCCACAAAGGGCATGCTGAAGGTAGAAGCGATTATGGAGAAGCAAAGGGAAGACCTGAGTTCAGCCCTCCTGGGCAGCCCTCAGATGCCACTTGACAGATGCGACCACGTGCCTCCACGAGAATGCTGTGGAAGGCTGGTGAGAGTCTGACTTGAGAGTTAGCAAGAGGGCTGCTCTCTTAACAAAGAAGCACCTTGGTAGCAGAAGTCTGCAAGTTGGACTTTGTGGCCTAGGATTCATAGGCAGACTTCAGGGGGTCCCCTAAAGCCACTGAGAGCTGAAGTTGGAATCATCAGGGAAAGTAACCAGAAGAATAAAGCGGAAGTTACAGCAGTTACCATCAGCAGTTGCAAATATCAGTAGGACACTAGGGGTAAGACCCTGTGCACAGCGGGAGTGGCCAGCCGCAGGAGAAGCCCAGACCAGCCACTCTCTGCCCAGACTGGCACTCCTCCAGAGAACACTACACGGACCTAAGAGCCAGTCTCCCAAAGACAGACAAGGACACACCTAGATGCCAGTGGGGGAAGGCACTGGCATTCTGAAGGACATCTACCTAGGTCATCCAAATAGAGCAGTGGATGGTGGTCATAAGGTCAGCTACAGAAAAGAAAATAAAGAACCTAATTGTCCGTTGCATATATGAGTGTAGTGTTAGTAAACAGGAGGCCCCACCACATTTATAAAAAAACAATAGGGGCACCTGGGTGGCTCAGTTGGTTAAGTGTCTCTGCCTTGGGCTCAGGTCATGATCCCAGGGTCCTGGGATCAAGCCCCCTATCAGGCTCCCTGATCAGCGGGGAGCCTCCTTCTCCCTCTCCTGCTCCCCCTGCTCTTCGCTCTCTCAAATAAATAAATAAAATCTTAAAAAAAAAAAAAAATAATAGGATTACATCAACAATGAGAGATGCTCCTTAAGGTGTGACGCTAAAAAGCTCTAACATCCTAAAAGAGAGAACTGAGGCAATGCCGGGGACAAGTGCATTTGCTACATGCTGTGAGAGACCGGAAGGGAGAAAGTAAGCAAGAAGTAAGGAGAGAGGGGCTGCAGCTCAATATGATTTCAACAGGAAATCATAACATTTCTGCAAGTGTAGTAATTGGCTTTCATGAGCCAATAAGAGCTGGCCCCAGCATACCATCAGCTCCCCTGGTAATACCATCGCACTATGACCCAGTGAAGAGCCGTAATAGGGCATTGTCTATGCCAAACTCTCATTCAAGTGGACCCAAAAACTGGTGAGTTTCTACCTGCCCTTCTACCTGATTAACACACCTTGTGAACTTCAAAAAAACGTTACATTAACAAGTCAAATACTAGGTTGAATGAAATCACATAAATTTCATTCTACTAACCAGTCTTTCTATTTTCTTTTTATTTAAGCTAGCTTATATCCAGGAAATTGATTTCCCTTTAGCCTGAGTTTATATTGAATAAGGTAATTTTTCTTCCATTGCTCTACGAATTTCCCATTAACAAGACACTCGCAGCAATGATGGAAAAGCCCTCTGCTGGCTCACTTTTGAAAGCCAGTGTGCACGCTTTCAGGCTTTAGAGCATTCCTTTTCCCTGCTTTGCCAAGCTGAGCTAGACTGCAAATTCTGCCTTAAAAATGTCATTAAGATAAGAATGGCCTAACTGTTTCTAGGAGATTTCATTGTTAAAACATGAGACTTGTCAGCTTATAAATCATATCATACTGCATTATTCCAAGATTAGTTATAATAGCCTAAAGAAATTTTTATAAACATCAAACTCCTTAAAAATTATATTCTGAGATAAAGAAAGGGGGGTAAGTGTCTACTTGCCGGGTACATTAAATGGAATTACATTATGAAGAAAAATGAGGTCTTTGTAACACATTTTCTAAACAGCAGGGTTAAGTCAGATGCTTTTGAGAAGGAATTTGAACAGGGAAAATAATTTTAAAGGCCTTATTATTTCACTGTTATTTTAGTCTGACTCGCATATTTCTGTGCCTTGTTGCTTGTACTTTACCAATGTAGAGGATTTTTTTCCTCGCTTCTAATAGGAAAACAAACAATAGTTTATTATTCATTTAAATAACTTTTAAGATTAAAAAAAACCTGGGCAGAAAAAATAAATGTGAATACTATATTAAAATATAATTTTAGAGTCCTCTCTGGTATAACATTATGTAAGGGAAAACTGTTTTTACTCAGACAACAAATATTTATCATAATAGTGTTGTTGCATTATTCTTCCTAGAATTCAAAATTTGTAATAGTTCAAAAGATCTAGAATGTAACACTCTGATTATGTTTCCAGTCAAGGTAATTAAAAAAGGGTGTTTTCATTTTTCCTATATGAATCAGTTTTAAGTTACTCCTGATGACTTAAGGTGACTCTGTTGGGTGATTTACATTTCTTTTTTATTTAATTTAATTTATTTATTTATTTGAGAGAGAGAGCATGAGCAGGGAGGAGGGGCAGAGAGAGAGGGAGAAGTAGGCTTCCCGTGGAGCAGGTAGCCCAATGAGGAATTCGATCCCAGGACCGGATCCGGGACCCTGGGATCTTGACTTGAGCTGAAGGCAGACACTTAACCAACTGAGCCACCCAGGTGTCCCAGGTGATTTAAATTTCTAATAAGAAGGTCTTGCCTGATTATTGAGTGGATGATAGTTACTGGAATCACTTAAGTTTCTGTAGTTGCGAGTATCAGAAACTAACTCTGGCCAACTTAAGCAAAAGGGGAATTATCAGAAGGTTATGGAGATCTCACAGAACTAATAGGAAGATTAAAGAATCATGCTTAGATTTGCAATGTGTACATATATCAAATCATTGTCTTACTCCTTAACCTTACATAATAAGTCACTTATTTCTCAAAAATAAAGTTTGCGGGGGGAGGAATCATGCTTAGTGAAATGAATATTAGTTTATCACTTAAGATAAATGAGGAATTCTGAATCTCAGGAAACAAACTGAGGATTGCTGGAGTGGTGGGGGGTGGGAGGGATGGGGTGGCTGGGTGATAGACATTAGGGAGGGTATGTGCTATGGTGAGCGCTATGAATTGTGTAAGACTGATGAATCACAGACCTGTACCTCTGAAACAAATAATACATTATATGTTAAAAAAAAGAAGATAGTAGGAAGGGAAGAATGAAGGGGGGGAGATTGGAGGGGGAGACGAACCATGAGAGACTATAGACTCTGAGAAACAAACTGAGGGTTCCAGAGGGGAGGGGGGTGGGGGGATGGGTTAGCCTGGTGATGGGTATTAAAGAGGGCACTTACTGAATGGAGCACTGGGTGTTACACGCAAACAATGAATCATGGAACACTACATCAAAAACTAATGATGTAATGTATGGTGACTAACATAACATAATTAAAAAAAGATAAATGAATTCCAACTGTTTGTATTTCCTTACAAAAACTCCGCTTAAGATCTGAGGTCCCTCAAGTGACAGATTGGGTCATATGCCTAACCCTTGGTTATACAGAAAGAATTTCATGGGACACCTCAACTTCCATTACTAGTTTTCCAAGATTCCATACAATTGGGGGTATGTAATTCCCAAAAGAAAATTAGTGTCATGAGAAAGAGGGAATGGATGCTAGACAGCTAAAAAAATAAAAATAAAAATAAATAGAACAACAAAGCTTTACTACACTGCTGATTCAATTTTGTGCCATAAAACTCCATCAATACAAGAGAAAGACAGCTACTTATCTGGGTCTCAATTTCTTCTTTTGTAAAATGAGAAGAATGCATTAGAAGACTTCAAACTTCCTGCATTTCACATTTATGATGACTAATTGGGTAGACATTGCAGCTACCTTGGAAATGCTTCCATCTAGACGAAGGGATCTTTCCTGACCCTTGTGTTCTCAGACCTCACCATCCCTCCCTCTCGGATCCATTTAAGTCAGAAGACATCTGTAGCTTTTCTGGCTCTTGCACATGCCAGAACAAGCCTCCAGAACTCAGTGGATCTCACTTGGAAAACTTGAAAATCAAACATATTTTACTCCAGCATATATGAAGATAAGTTACATTGTCTGAAATACAACACTTGCTTCACTAAAGAGTAGATGTTCAGGGTAAAACATCCCAAAGTTAAGAGTAAGGTTCTTTAAATTATTTTCTAGTCAAAATGAAGTTCTAAAGTTCCTCTCACGAAAGTAAGACTTACAAAGAAAAGGCTTGGTGCTCCATCTAGAGGACATTTTGTATTTTCCAGATTAAGGGAATTGGAGGGTCCTTTAGAGATGTCTAATCATCTAAATCTTGCTGTGATAATTCTACCAACAATTTTAAAAAACATTTGAAATAAACCCATACTGCGTATCAGTGAGGAAGACATCCCTTATCTCCCAATTTCAACTGATTGTTGAAGTAATAACTTTCTCTTTATTCATGAAATATATGGATACATATTAAGAATTTAATGTGCTTGCTTACTTTTGGGAGCTTCATGGCTTAAAAAAAAAATTAGTATGATTCCTAACAACCATTTACTAGTTTTTTAATAATTTTCATCAATTATCAGAAGCTCTTATTTTTCATTTGACAGATACTCTCCCTAATTTAAAGTAATACACTGGACAAAAATATACCTTTTTCACTTGGAATTACACAGCATTTTCCCTCAAAAAGACCTGCCTGTTAAGAGAACATGCCATTTTTATGTTTAGTAACAAGAGTTTCAGTTGGTAATGCCTCACAAATATCTTCCTTTTTATGTGAAACTTCCTTTTTATGTGAAATCCAGGACCTTATTTTAGTGAAAGCAAGGTTTCCAGCGTGGATATTCACACTTAAAAGGAGCACACCCATAGCATCTATTTTCCCATAAGACTCTGAGAAAGTAAGGTCATATAGTGAAGCAAAGAAGAACGGACCAGGAATAAGAATCTGGGAGAGAATTCTGGGGTGGAGGAGTGGGGAGAGACTGGCTTATCTTGGACTGCAGCCATCTCAGTCAGGACAGTGTAGCCAACCATAGCCTGATAAGCAGAACAGAGCCCTCACGTTACTGAACCAATTGTGTTGGAGGTTAAAAACAAAACAAGCAAAAAAAAAAAAAAAACCAACTATACACCAAGTTCTGTGAGAACAGAAACAATTGCCAAGAAAATTTTGCTCTGGGGTCTGACTTGCCATACTGGTCTCATCAAAAAGTTTATCATATGTCCTGAGGGTATCCACGAGAGACAAAACAATGTATCAGAACTTCCAAGATATATAGGCCAGGGAAGTAGATTTTTTCCATAGAAGGAAAGAGCAGGGGTGGTGGAGAATTAGTCTTGATACTTTGTTCACAATTTGCTACATATTCTTGAGAATAAATGGTGGTCCTTCTAAGTCATGGGTAATGTAATAATTTGCACACAGAGATGGGTTTCTCCAAAGCAAATCTGGATGAAATTTCCTTTTAGAATTCCTTCACTGAAAGGTCGATCTTGTTTAAGTGGACCATAATATTTAAAGTTCCTATAAGTGGTCTCTATGCCCTCTCTTGCCATGCAAACAGAGTTGAGGATAACTTGCTCATTGTCACAGAGCCAGTGAGTAGCAGAACTGGGACCAGAACTCATTCACACTGGCTGACACACAGCCATCACTCTTTCTATTACAATGTAATCATTTTAAAGTACTTTAACACCAAAACCTTTATGGAACCAGTTGTCTAAATAAAGTCTTAATATCCTTGCTCGGGAAGAGGGCAACTGTTTGGATATGGCATTCTTATTTTGAAGAAGAAACAAACTAAAACTTTATAAATTGTTACAATATTTGGTTCTTTAGATTAACCTTGAAAATGTTAAGAAACACATTAAATGGTTTTTAAAAATTCACTTAGTTCTTCCCTGCCTTGTTTCAAAATAGTATCTGGGCAATATCCAATTGTGTTAAAGTCACATTGTAAAACATACTTAAGGGGTGTCTTCAGAGCCAGCATGGACCTATTCTCGAGGGTAGAGATAGAGGCCTCAGGCTCGCAGATGGAACCACCCAGAGTCCTCCCAGCCCACTGCCCCATGCTCACAGAAAGCCAGCCGCATCTGAGAACCAGCCCTGCCGGAGCTGGACAGATGGCCTTCTTTGCTGCAACCTTACCAAGGCTCCTCCTCACCAGCCTGGGAAAAGCATGAACTACAAAGTAAAGGAAGAACTATTTTTAAAAAGGAACCACTAAGAATACTAGCACTAAACAAAACTCGGATTAATTCTCAAGCTCAGCTATAAGCGTTCACTTTGCCCATGGTTTTGGCAACTTTAACTCATGAATAGATTCTTCCCAAAAGAAAAAGTAGACATCAGCTTTAATTATTTTTTATGCTTCTCTGAATTTCTTTTTTTCTTCTAAGCATTAAATTATTTAAAAATTGTCCTCATTGAAGTGTGTATTTTACTGGACTGGGGAGGCTCTTTTGTGGGTCACTTAAGATCCAGGGCACATCCTGTTCCCAAAGAGCTCGGCAAATATCAGTGCGTGCATAGGACAACCTGAAAAGTCACATCCAAATAAAACTGCAGTGAAGATACTTGCTATTAATGCCCTTATGTGCCAAAAATAAATCATAGAAACAACAGCATTGTTATATACCCAAGTTAAAAATGCAGAATCTAAGATATTTCAACCTGCTATTAAAAAAATGGGGGGACACCTGGGTGGCTCAATTGGTTAAGCATCTGCCTTTGGCTCAGGTCGTGATCCTGGGGTCCTGGGATCGAGCCCCACATTGGGCTCCCTGTTCAGCGGGGAGCCTGCTTCTCCCTCTGCCTTCTGCTCCCCCTGCTTGTGCTCTCTCTCTCGCTCGCTCTCTCTGACAAATAAATAAATAAAATCTTTAAAATAAAATGGTACCAGAGAAGCTATGGCCAACTCTGGTAGGAGCCAAGATCAGGAGACCCTGCCAACCTATGACCCCTACTTCCAATCACCTAAGCTACATTGGAGGTCTACTTAAACCTCAGGAAAAAGTAGAAGCCAGTTTTGGGTGAGTCCTCCCATTACAACTGTTTTCGATCCCTCCTAAGACTCCTCCCATATTGCTATCTGACTTCTTAGCTTCACTTAAAATTATTTCTAAACAAAAAAGACCACCCTAGGAGAAAGATGAGAATCCATAGGCTTGCTTTCCCTTTGGAATAATGTAGTCCAGATGCATCATAGAGTGATTCTCAAACCCAGCCTGTACATTTTAGAATTATTTTAGAGAACCCCACCCAGACCAGTGAGATGCTACTATCTAGGTATGGGACCCAGACATTAGTACTTTGTTTTTAAGCTCCCCCAAGTGATTCTAATACAGCTTGTGGATGGAGACACCTTGGCCAATGTTCTATGACATGACTTTTGGGATCAATCCCTTTTGGTCTTCCAGATAAACATATTCCAGTTTCAGAAGCCGCCTAGACATTTTCTTCTTCCAAGAAATGAATTAACGCTAAATGATTTTTGCTAAAGGAGGCAGGAGAGGTTAAAGAAAAAAGAAAAGCAGAAGAAAGCCAGTTGCATTCTTATGAGACTTAACCAATTTCCCAGCTGCTGGGTCTTGTTTGGTCAATTGGTCAAAGATTGGATTTTCTTTGTTTTACTAAGAAGCATGCTTCAAAGAAAATAAACATTAAGTTAAAGACAGTGTTGGGTAAAAAGATTAGTCAACTGGGATTCACAAAATCTGGCTCATGTTTAGCAGTTAATAGCTGTGGGACGTGGGACTTTGAACTTACCCTCTATCTCTCATTTTCCCATCAGAAAAAATGGAATAATATACCGTACTTCCTTCTTCCAAACTCTCTATTAATCTGAGTATCTATCTGTGATCCATTCATCAAAATAACTTAAAGGATGCCAAAAGTGGTGGGGTAGACTTTTCCTTACAGACTCCCATAAAGACATTAGATTAGCGATCAAATCATAAAATCCTTAGAAGATTAAAAACAGATAAAATAATCAAAGCAGTGCTGTGGGAAAGCTCTACTCAAACTAAAATACTGAAAGGTCTGTGGAGGATCGATTGTTTATGATCCTGTTCTCTAGAGACTGAAATTCTTTGGATACACCAGATGTTTTTATTTATATAGCAAAAGTTCAGCTCTAGTGAGGTGCTGGTTGCAAATTCACACACAAATGAAAGATCCCGTATTTATGGAAGTTTACATAGCTTCACTCACAGGAGGGATTTTCCATTGTTTCTTATGGACCTTTAAACAAATGTTACATTTACAAAGTTAAGGAGGCCGCCCACCACACTGAAAAGGAAGAGCAACCTCCTGATATAACGAAGTAAGCCAGAGCCTCAAATTTAACACAGGGAAGTTGCAGACTTTTGTGGATCTCCTCTACCCAAATGCACGACAAACCTCATTTAATTCACTCTTTGATGTTCACATACAATCCTATCTCCTCAAATAGCATTCTTGAAAATGAAAAAGAAAACTCAACCCTCTCTCCATCTGAATATTTCAAGATGCATCCTGTGTCAGCTCCTGGCACTGAGTCAGCCTTGTCAGCCCAATTTAGAGCATATGGCAGTGATCCAACTCATTGTGGCTGTTTGTGGTCCTCAGATCAGGTTTCAAAAAAGAAGGGGCAGCAATCCGGTGACCTTCTCAAGATAGTAGAGAACAACTCTCGTCATGACTGACACCTGATCTTTCTGCTAACATTAGCTCCTAATCAAAGATGGTGCCAAGATTGCATCAGACACCAGCCCACAAACCTTTCCATCCTCCTGCAAGAGGTGTGGAGCATCCTGTCACCCGCTGAGTTTCGGTTTTAGAATGCCTTTCCCTTTCAGATCCAAGGAAGCTTGGTTTTATTGACATTTGAGATCAAGCTCACCGTCTGTCTTAATTGAGCCTTCCTGTTATTTATAGTGCTTGCCTATTTACTATTCATTGTCTTTATACCTAGTGCGGTTCAATGTGATTCATAACAATGACATGATTATAAAGCTCTCAAATTAACAATCCTAGACATCCATTTCATAATCAAGAAACCTCACTCTCTTGGGATCTTTTTCCTGTGCATCTCTCATCCTGTCATCTTTGCTTAAAAACCATGTGACCAGTAATCTTTCTGGGCTCCGAGTCATCCTTCCTCTCTACTTCTGCTGGATCTTCAAGACTAGCTCAGCCAGAGTCACAGACTGGGATCCAGCAAGATCTATGGAAGTACACTTGACCTTCCAGGCCAGGCCCCCATTATTTCTTACCTGACCGAATACCAAGTTATCAGTGTGATAAAATGATCTTGACCCTTGCCTCAGTATCCTTACATCAAGAAGCTGCCTTTCACCTTACAGGGCTTTTAGGGAATGTTCGTTCTTTGTCCCCTGAATTTTACACAAAAGTCTGGTGTGGAGGCCTGAAGATTTTCACAGCTCTGGAAGCATTCAAAGTAACTATTGGCTTTACTTCAGCTCTGAGTGTACGCACAATACATGATTTGAATCAGTAGAGATCCAAGTTTTCTATACAGAATTTTATCTTCTTTCTATCTCCCCAAACAATCTTTGAAGCTAGATGAAATGAGAAAAGAGGATGGAATTATTTCATCCTGCCTGTTTGTTTCCGTGAGGGTTCTAACCAAAAGGAAAAGATGAGTCATTCAGCGTCATTCCCTATTTGGTCGTTTGGACTCTGGGCCACTTTAACCAAAAGAGGGCAGCACTCCATGGGTTTTGAATTCACAGGAAACAAAACTTCAGATTTTAACTGAACTCTACCTTCAGCGAGGCACTGCACACGGTGTTGTGTGGAATACAGAGATGAATAAGGCATGCAAGAATTTAAATATGCAGGAATCACGAAAGAGGAAAGCACTGGGGCAGCAGAACATAGCTAAGAGTTGGGAAGTGGTGAAGGATAAATCTGGAAATAAAGAATGAGTTTAGATTGTGAGGGTCCTTTCAATATTAAGCGTTTAACTTTGATTTAGAATGCAATGGGGAGCCACTCAAAACTTTTCAGCAAGTGAGTAATATGATTAGAACACTGTTTGGGGAGGATACACGTGATAGGGGTGTACTGGAGAGCCTGAATAGGGTGAGACCAAGAGGCAGGGAGAAAAACAGATAGGAAAATAATACAAGGAATATCCAGGAAGGGACAAAGGTCTAAACCAGAGGCATGGTGGCAGGAATGGAAAGGCGAGAACTGCTGGAAGAGGAATTGCAAAGGAGGAAAAAATGTCTTCAGCGGAGTAGATAACCAAGAAAAGCCCAAAGTTTTACATCTGGGAGTTGGGCATATGGTAGAAAGTTTCTCCAGAGCTGGAAATACAGGAGAAAAGAACTTTCTGAAAATGTTTTTCCTTCCTTAGTTAACAGTATCATGTTGCCAAAACACAAGCAGTGCAGGGTGGAAATACAGGAATGGAATGGCCTCCAGGACTATCTTGGAAAGAAGAAATTGCCCAAAATATATACTCCAGTCTTTGTTTTATTCACCTGAATACGTGGCCCACGTATGGATATATGTGTTGAACATTATGGCCTATGTTTCTGGGTCCTGTTGGCTTTGTATGACTCAACTTATCTGTCCCTTCATTATACTCTATATTTGTATCTTATGGTGTGGCCACCTCTGATCCTTTTGAGATAAATTGGAATAAGCGTCAATTAATTAATATGTGCATTGTTTTTCTCCACAGACTTTAAAGACATCCTTCTGTAGCAAACACATAGATTCCCTAAGTAAAATGCATATCACTGACATGTACTGAAAAGTTATGTGCAAGGCATTCAACTAAAAGCTTTATGCACATCATTTCATTTAATCCTACGACTAGTAAAAGAACCTTATGAGGTCATTCCATTAGTATCCCATTTTACAGATAAAGAAATTGATTCTCCTGGTTCTTCTCTCCATGTTCCATGTTCGTTGTAGGATGCCACTTTCTCACGTTGAAGGGACATTGGCTTCCAGAGCCAGTGTCTTCAACCAGAAAGCTCTGGTTCTTCCACGCATAGAGTATGAATTAGCAGGTTTAAGAAAAGGCCCACTACTCCATTCTTTAAAGTCCTGTGTCCTTTTCTTTTCTTTTTAAAAGATTTTATTTATTTATTTGAGAGAGAGAGAATGAGAGAGAACACATGAGAGGGGATAGGGTCAGAGGGCAAAGCAGACTCCCTGCCGAGCAGGGAGCCCGATGCGGGACTCGATCCAGGGACTCCAGGATCATGACCTGAGCTGAAGGCAGTCGCTTAACCAACTGAGCCACCCAGGCACCCCCTGTGTCCTTTTTGATTACCTGTTTTAGCAGATGATGTAATTACCCGCCCAGTTTCCCAAGACCAAAAAAAAAGTCACCTTAAGAGTGTAGGACTTCAGAGTCCTATTACTTCTTCAAATCTTATATCCAGAATTTGGAGTCTGAGTAATCATAGACCACCAAGGCCTTGGATTGTACCATCCTGAATTACTGCTGTTTGCTAATAGATGGATGGATGGATAGATAGGTAGACAGACAGACACACAGATAGACATGTTTGTAGTTTGTGGTCTACACAGTCACCACACTTGAGATTATTAATGAAGGCATCATTCACATCATAGGCATTATAGATTTGTTTTTTTCTACAAAAAATTTCTCACTTTACAGTGAAACATCTATTATAACCAGTGATGTGACTATTTTCCAAGAAATAAATAAAGTACCTTGAGAAACAGTGCCCTTTTCAACTTTGCATAAAAGTTCCATATGGGTTAACAGTAGACTTGGGTCTCCCTGCTTCTAGACATTCCCTCCAAGTCATTCACGTATGCTGCAATAGTGATCTTTCCAAATGCAGACTTTATCATGATTTACCTTTAGTGGGGTGCAAGGATCTCCATTTTCTGCCTCAGCCTACCTGCTGATGTGAACCTTCTGCTTTGATCATCTTGAGATTCTTATAATTATTTGAATGCAGCATTGCCCATCTCTGCACATGCAGTTCTTTCAGCTTATAATACCAATCCAGCCATCTGCACCCCATTCTTCCTGGAGTAATCTTCCTTCCAAATCAGTTCGATGTTTCCTTTTCTTTGAATTCTGCTCTTCTCCCTCCTTCTCTACCTTAGAAAAAATGATTTCACTCTTTTGTGCCTTTAACCTACCTCTCTGTTGGCCAATCACACTGTAATACAATTATTTATTTTTCTAGCTGAACTCATAGTTAATTAAGAGCTCCTTGGTTTACTATAACCAGGTACCATTTAACCTTTCTTTTCCTATGGTAATGTAAAACGGTATAAAGGGAATTTTTTCGATTAAAGTCTTGGCTAACTGCTTCTGCTGCCTGCTGTCTAGCAGGTTCTTTGAGTGATGTTGCTGCCTGCTGGCAAGCTTGCACTTTGAACTGTGCTGCTTTGTGCTGCACTTGCTGAGTCCTACTGAACCTCTGTCAGAGATTGAACCAACCTAAGTAGGAAGTTTTGATAACTAACATTTAGGGACAGAAGTATGGGATGGAGGCCCTACTTAAAGTGGCTCTCGGGTCATGTATCTTAGACCAGACCTGCCTGTGTATCTCAAACTGAATCGTGTTTCCAGTTCTAGAATAAGCTGTGGCTGATGCTAAGCTCAGGAGAAGGATTCTTACCCTGTGACCACTGGTTGTATTTCTCAACCAGGAATTGGTTCTAATTTCATAGATAGCTCAGGATAAAGGAAGATATCCTGTGAAATATACAGGCCCACTTCCGTCTTATACAGACCACTCATGGTTGGTCACTTATGTCACCACGCAGCAAGCTGCTGTCACATTCCTAAAAGCAGATGGTTCACTAGAAATTGCCGTTGCTGATGCTATAGGCTGTGCGTTCCTTGCCAAAAAATCCTGAACTTCAGAGCTATACAAAAAACACCCACGACACCCCCAGGGCACAACCAAGGTATTAATTCAAACTTGACTTAAACTTGGAGACCTTAAATCCTATAAAGTAGCCATTGCCATGCAGGTGGGGGGCTAATCCTGATGACACTGATTGGAGACTCTCTGAAGGAAGAAACTTAAAATACGAACAAGGTAGAAAAATGAAGAGAATTCCCTATTCCCACTGAAGTATATGCAATTACCACAAGAAAGAAAAAAAAAAAAAACTTTGGATGTAGAGGGAGAGGAAGTAAAAAACTGCAACAGAGATCTGTAATTTGACCTAATTAGAAATCCAAAATGCAAAACTAAAAGAATTTATACAATAGAAAGATCAAAGGGTGCTGATCAGCTTTTGTGTCTCTACAACTGAGGATCTAAATTACCTTTAACATCTGTTGAAATGTACCAATTTGCAAACTTTCATGACCTTAATCAATATTGGTACTCAAATTATACTTTGGGATAGCACTAAATTTGAACAAGTTGCCCCCTATGCTCTCAGGAGAGTTACTGAACATAAAATAGAGGACAAATCCATATGTCTCACTTTAGCCATCAGAAAAACTGCCTTGCTTAAATTCCCCATAGCCATGACATATTGATGACTTCCTCCTCTAAGGAGATTCATTTGATATACTCATTCAGGACATACAAATACTCACAAAGGAGTTCACTCACAAAAAGAGATGGCTCATTGAGCCATACTTTGTATACGATACCTTGGTTAAACTGAAAATCAGGAGTAAACTAAAGGCCACTCTATCCCTAACATTGTCATAAAACAGCTACCGATGATTCTCTAAGCACCCATGGCATTAAAACAAGCTCAACATCTTTTAGGCCTTTTTGTGTTCTGAAGGCAACATATTCCTCATTTTAAAAGTTTTCTTAAGTCTATTTATGCCATTTCTCACAAATTGACCCACCTTGAATGAGACTACCCACAACAAAATGCTCTAGAATCTGTCCAACATGCAATACAATCACACTCTCCTTAGCATTCCACCAGAGAAGATACTTCATTATTGTAGAGGCTTTAGCAACCTCCTCTAACACCTGTTGGAGTCTATGAACCACCGCCCCCCATGATGGCCACAGGTTGCCCTTGGTTTTCAGGTATAAAAAGTTCATCTCCTCAGCTGTATACTATATGCCATTGGAGGGGCAATTGCTGACTGCCTATTGGGTCATCACAAGAACAAAGGCTCTCGGGGCGCCTGGGTGGCTCAGTCGGTTAAGCGGCTGCCTTCAGCTCAGGTCATGATCCCAGGGTCCCCGGGATCGAGCCCCGCATCGGGCTCCCTGCTCGGCGGGGAGCCTGCCTCTCCCTCTCCCTCTGCCTGCCTCTCTGCCTACCTGTTCTCTCTATCTCTCTGTCAAATAAATAAATAAAATCTTTAAAAAAAAAAAAAAAGAACAAAGGCTCTCACAGGCCTTGACTGTGACTGTCCATCCACAGCTGTTCATAATAACTTGGATTATAAAAGTAACACCCCACAAAGCTCAGCAAGGTTACTAAGCCTCCTTGTTAAGACAGAAGTAGTACCCACAGGATAAAACCAAACCTCCACCTTCTGGCATAACCCACCTGCAGGATGGGGCGGTCTCCCCTGTCTTCGGTCCCTTGTCAGATGCCTCAGTTCTGGAAGAATTCACCCCTCTCACTGACCCTTTGCCTGACTGGGGAGCCCATTGGGAACAACTGAGTGAAAAGCAAAGGGAGTTTGTATACTTCATGGGTAACAGCACCACCAACACATGATGGATACTCACTGGAGAACTGTTGGTTTAACTAGGATGCTACAAATCATGGATGGGAACCAAGGGTCAACACAACTGGACAAATTTCATGCACTGGATGCCCTGGCCAAACTGGTACCATTTGTGATTTTTACAAACTCTTAAGCTGATGTCATTGGCTGGTCCATCAACTCCAGGAACAACAATTCTTTAATCAACATTGTCTTGTTTAGGGTAAAGAATTCTGGGAATCTTTTGTCTCATAGATAGCCAAAATATAAATCAAGGTCTCCCATGTCTCTGCACATATGAAAGCCACAATACAAGGACTCACTAAGACACTCCCTATATCCTTCCAAGTTCCATACATTACTAAAAGTGAGCAAGACATACATTTCACTTCACGGAATACACAATGCTTAGCTCTTGAAAAAGACATTTAATGACGCTTTCACCTCCCTTACTGGCCTCAGGCTACAGGTCTCATAGAGTGCCGTAGGGACTTACTTAAGCAAGCTCAAATTCAGTTAAATGAAACATGGCCCATTTCAGTCAGTCAAATATCAGGGGTGAGTTGTAATTAAGAGTCTGACTCCATTTTTAACGTTAGCTGACAGTTTCAAGCCTTACCTCTCCCACTTCCCCTTACGTCCCACATGTGGTTAAGCTGGTAAGAAAGCTCTGTCCTTTAGCTCCAGTAGGAAGTTCACACCATGTAAGGCTGCCCCAGTGAGATGGTACTTTACCCCGGCCCCATCATAATCACAATAAAAACCAAGCCAGTCTCCTTTTCCTTGCTCTCACAAGCTATTTCCAGACCTGCTTGGAAGCCTGCCTTGCTCTCCTTAGAAAGCCTCATTGTGTGACTAATAAACCTTTTCACACCCACAACAGTTTCTATATTGTATTTCCATTCTCTATGGAATTGAGTCTTATCTGCAACTCCTACCTCAAAAGTAATAGTTAAAATAAAAAGTGTCATCATTTCCACACTAGGTAGAGAGAAGTAACTTTCAAAATACAAATGTACACATGCAAGAAGATAAAAAGAGATGGAAGGTTTAAAAAGTAATATTATCTCTGCTCCCAGCAAAGTTGGAGTAAACAGAAACCAGATTTAATTTATGAACTGAAACAACTAAAACCTGTGCAACAATTAAACACCTGTGCAAAATGTATGAAGCCATGGCTTTCCGACATTGGGCATCAGGCAACACTGAACAGTGATCACTGAGAGAGGAGGAATAATAGTGTGGTGAGCATTTCAGGTGCCCCAGGTTACTCCTCTTGTGCAGGGGCAAACCCCAGACCAAGTCTGGTAATCCCCATGACTTGAGGCGACAGGGCAGAGAGATGGGAGAGGCCAAGGCAGCCATAGTTGGCAAGGCACAATACTGAAGAGTGGAGAGCTGCAAGAGAAAGCTCCAGAGATCTGTAGAAAGTCCCCCTTAAATATTAAGTATTCATTAGTACATGCATGTACATATAAACTACCTGATGCTGGCAAAACAAAAACACAAACAAACAAAAACACCAGAAAGGAACTAAGGAAACAATCTCCAAAATTCACATAGGGCTAGGAATTGTTCATGTTCCCATAAGACACAGTGGAAAATTTTGTAATTCATAGGGCACTAGGTAAAGTATTCAGAAGGGTATTACCTCAGTAGTGGAGCAAAATAACCCTAGACTAAACCTTGCTATGCTTCATCCTCACAAAGCATAAAAACAAACTCAAAAGGATGATATATAATATGTATAAGACCTATACACTAAAAACTTCAAAACATTGCTGCAAAAAAATTAAAGACCTAAGCAAATAGAGACATATGCCATATTCATGGATCAGGTGACCAACATTGTTTAGATGTCATTTTCCCCCAAATTGATCTATAGATTAAATGCAATCCAAATAAAATCTCAATAAGCAATTTTTTGTAAAAATTCAAAGGACAGATAATCAGCCAAAGAATACAAGAACACTAATTCAAAGGGATACATGCACCCCAATGTTTATAGCAGCATTATTTACAATAGCCAAGATATGGAAACAGCCAAAGTGTCCATCAATTGATGAATGGATAAAGAAGATGTGATATCTGTCTATCTATCTATCTAGATATCTACCTAGATATCTACCTAGATATCTATCTATCTAGATATCTTCCTAGATATCTTCCTAGATATCTATCTATCTAGATATCTATCTAGATATCTATAATATATAAATTATATAATTATATACATAAATTATATATAATATACATACTATATATAATTATATACATAAATATAATTTGAATATAAATAAATATAATTATATATAATTTATATATTATGTATAAATTATATATATCTCATATACAGAGATTATATTGATAGACATATTTATATAATTCAGTCATAAAAAAGAATGAAATTTTGCCATTTGCAACAACATGGATGGAGCTAGAGAGTATAATGCTAAGCAAAATAAGTCAGTCAGAGAAAGACAAATACCATATGATTTTAGTCATATGTGGAATTTAAGAAACAAAACAAACAAGCAAAGGGAAAAATAGGAGAAAGAGAGACAAATCAAGAAACAGTCTCTTAATTATAGAGAACAAACTGATGGTTACCAGAGGGGAGAGGGGGAGGATGGCTTAAATAGGTAATGGGAATTAAGGAGTACACTTGTCATGATGAGCACATGGTGATGTATAGAAGTGTTGAATTACCATATTGTACAATTGAAACTAATACAGCACTGTATGTTAGCTAACTGGAATTAAAATAAAGACTTTAAAAAAAGGTGTTAAAGAGGGGAATATTTTATAAATAAATAAATAATAGTATATTAATAATAACTAATATCAATCCACAAGAACCTTATAAAGTTATGTGTATGTTTTGGTAGTAATTTAATAAGATAGGAGATCAATAAAAGTTTTATAATCATAATATATATATTACATATAATCATATCATAATATATATATTTGTGGATTATATATATAATCAACAAAATAACTTTGATAAAGATGAAATGAAGCTGAGGGATTTACCATTATTCCAAAAATTAAAAAGTTACAATAACTAAACACAGTTTGATATCATTATAAAGATAGACAATGAGATCAGCAAAATGAAATAGCAAGTACAGACACAGACCAGTACATATATGGTCAATTAGTTTTCAACAAAGGTGCCAAGGCAGTTCAGTGGGGATATTATAATCTTCTTAACAAATGGTGTTGGAACAACTGGGTAGCCACATAATTAAGAAATGCACCTTACCCTTTACCTCATGACATAAACAAAAATTAACTTGAAATGGATTATAGACCTTAAATTAAGAGCTAAAATTTCTAGAAGAAAATATAGAAGATCTTCATCACCTTGGTTTTTGCAAAGATTTCTTATATATAACACAAAAGACACAAACTATAAAGTCATTACATTTTATCTTATATTGTAATAGACAATCTACTAAAACTCATTCAAGAGAAAGTGATAATCTAGATAGTCATACACCTATTAAAGAAATCAAATTCAAAAATATTTCAACAAAGCAAATTCCAAGCCCAAATGGTTTCACTAGCAAATTCTACTAAACTTTTGAGGAATAAACAATACCAATTCTACACTATCTTTTCCAGAAAAATAGAAGTGAAGATAACACTTTCAAACTAATTTTAGTAGGCCAGCATTACTCTGATACCAAAAAAATTACAAGAAAATAAAACTACAGAACAATATTGTCATAAATTTAGACACAAAGATTTCCAAGCAAACATTAACAAATTGAATTCAGCAATGTTTCAAAAAGATAATGTATCATGACTGAGTGAGGTTTATCGTGGGAATGCAATGCTGGATCAACACTCAAAAATCAATATAATGCATCATATTAACATGCTAAAGAAAGACCACATGATCATATGAGGAAATGCAGAAAAGGCTTTGACAAAATTCACTATTTTTTCATGATTAAAAAAACTTTAAAAAGTCAAAATAAAGGGAAAATTCTTTAACCCAGTAAAGGGAATTTATAAAATACCAACAAATAAGATAATAATGCCAAAAAACTGAATATGTTCCCTTTAAGATAAGGAACAAGGCAAGGATGTCTGCTCTCACATTTCTTTTCAATATGCCTGAAGATTCTGACCATAGCAATAAAGCAAGAGAATAAAAAGGAAAGGCATGCTTTCAGTTTGAAAAGGAAGAAGTAAAACTATCTCTATACACAGGTGACATAATTTTCTATGTAGAAGAATTCCAAAATATATTCAAAAAATTGCTGGAATTAATAAGTAAATTTAACAGGGTCATCAATATAAAAATTCATCTGTGTTTCCATATATTATGAATGTACAAGTGAAAACTGAAATTTTGAAAAATACTACTTAGAACTCCAAAAAAGGTTTAATACTGAGGTGTAAATCTGACAAAAATACATGCACGGTATGTATGTATGTATGTATGCATGCATGGTATGTATGCATGTATGCATGTATGTATGCTGAAAACTTCAAAACACTGATGAAATAAACTGAAGAAGACATTTAAAAAGTGGAAAGATATACAGATCCAATTTCAATCCAAATTGAAAGACAGATTATTGTCAAGATGTCAATTCTTCCCTAATTGACCTGTAGATTTAATGAAGTCCCAATAAAAATCCCAGAAGTATAATTCTTCCCAGAAGATATAAAAAGCTACTTCTAAAGTTTAAATGGAAAAGTAAAAGAATGAGAACAACCAAAGAATTCAAAGCCAAAGGAAGATCAAAGTTGGAGGACCCACAGTATCTGATTTTTTAGACTTATATAAATTTACAGTGATCAAAACAGGATGGTATTAGTGAAAGGACAATGATCAATGGAACAGAACAGAGAATCTAAAAAAAAAATAGACACAAATATTGTCAGTTCGTTTTTGGCAATAGCGTGGAAACAATTCAGTGGAGATAGGGTTTCTTTTCAACAAATGGCATAAAACAACTGGCTATCCATAGGCCAAAAAAGAAAAAAAAAAATTTACCTTAACCTATACTTCACTCTTCATACAAAAGAATAACTCAGAATGGATCATAGACCTAAATGTAAAATGTAAAACTATAAAATTGTAAAAGACAACAAAGGAAGGAAGGGAAGTATAGGGAAGGATGATGATGACAGTATCCTAATTAACATCTGCTACAAATGTGTTTTCATTTTCCTAATTGCTTAGAGAAGGTTCTATTCATCAAACTGAAGAGGGGTTTCTCAAAAACTCTCTGTCCACTGAAAGAAGTGATAGGAACTTCCAAGATAAGGCACTTGGCATTGAGTTTCATGACAAGGATGTCCTACTAGGAACATACTCAGGAAAATCTATTAAATGATACTCTCCAAGTCTGCCAGGAGTCATTGCCAAAATAAAGTTACTTATTGCCTCATATTTTTCCAGAACAAACTTACTATAGCCTTTGCTCCATTCTTTTTAACTTCATACTTCTATAGCTATAACTCTTGTTGATGACATGGTGCAACCTGATCAGGAACATTAAATGCTATTCACAGTTGATCTTTATCATTTTCATATCTTAATTCCCCAGTATAGTTACTCTGAGACGCTCTCCAAAAATTAGCACAATTTAATTTATGAAACATGACATGACTCTGGTTGCCCTATATTTGGACAAATCATCTTCCAAGGATGCTTTACTTCATTAGGTAAA
The DNA here is from genome assembly GCF_029215605.1 of Mirounga angustirostris. Taxonomy (NCBI): domain Eukaryota; kingdom Metazoa; phylum Chordata; class Mammalia; order Carnivora; family Phocidae; genus Mirounga; species Mirounga angustirostris. The sequence goes on from NW_026991713.1 coordinate 38,414,171, forward strand.
TCAATGTTTCCATCTGATAGGCTATAATTTAAAAAATTAATAAATAAAAACTCTCAGAGTCAAAGGTTATTGCTAGTCAACAAATGAAAAAACTACAGTAGAATGAGTTGAACATTTATGTAGTGGAGGAGCTTTCTCCTTATTATGGTTGAAACAGTTTGTAAAGTATTATGAGAGGCAATTCTCGAGTGACTGGGAGATACTTGCAATTGCTCAGGCATCTTGCACTTATTTTGCTTTTTTTTTTTTTTTTTTACTAGGTGGTGACATGCGAAACAAAATCAACTCCACAGTTTCCTGCTATTGATTTTTTGTAGAACAAGAAAAGCAATGTTGGTCAGATAAGGTACTATGTGGTGGAGGTGTAAAGTTGTACTTCACTATCACTTTATAGCTTAACTAGAGACAGGTCAAATATTAAAAAGTAGAAGATAAGATGATGATTTTTAAAAAATCATCTAAGTGAGCCTTCCTTGAAGAAAAAAATTAATTCTATACTTAGCAAGGGAAACTTTTATTGAAAAATTAAATATGAGATCAAATTATCCCTCACACGCTATCTAGCTTTACTGATTTTATTTAGGTTTCCAATATTCCTTTTCTTGTTTGATGAAACCAACTCATAGTTTATTGCCGTGTTTAAGTCTTGCCTCCTCCACTCAGTCCTCTATAAAGAGATCTCTCAAAATCAAATCTGATTTTACCATTTTGATTTTTTTCAAAAAGATTCCTAATGACTCTTTCAAAAAATCAAAACCAAGATTTCTAGGCTGTGACCTAGCCATTTCACAGTCCAGCAGTGGCCCTGTCTTTGGAGAGTCTCCACCACCACCATTGTCCCCAGCTCACACCCTTCACTCTACCAAGGCTGGATTGTCACTTTTTACTGGAAAAGTTAGACCTTTCCCACTCGATGACTTACAGGAAAGGGACTAGAATGAGAAGAGCAAGATGCTTGCTTCAAGCACCAAGTTTAAAGGGGGCACAAAAAAGCTCAGGAATCAAGACAAATATTTTAATGCAATACTTTTAAAATCTAAATCAAAAAATTAATAATAAACAAAAATCAAAATTTTAAATAAAGACAGTATCAGTTATCCTTCCTGAATTTCATTCTGCTTAGGGAAGCCTTACTTACATTCAAAAACTAACTTGAATATTATTTCTCTAAGGAAAATTCTCCTGCCTTCCCAGAGGGTGGCACTTCTCTCTGCCCCTACTCTACTGCCATTTAACTCTTCTCTAATTGGTGTCATATCTATCTCTCCACTTACAACCCTTCCCAGTGAACTGTGAGAACTTTTAAACTATCCCTGTATTCCAGGGATTACTACATGTTAGGAATTCCACAAATATCTCCTGTATGAATGAATAGTTAGGCTATGGTAAATAGAGAGTAAGACAAAAAATTTAGAGTCAGAAAGAGAAATTTCAATTCTACCTCCACAACTGATATATTTATCAATTTTTTAATGCTGGGTATATCTCTGAGCATCAGTTTCCTTACCTTTGGAGTGGGAATGATCTCACTACCACAGGAGTTTTGAAAGCTGGGGGCTTATCAAATGTTTGGAAAGAGTAGTCAAATAAAGAGAATAGATACTTATTTATTCCTATGAAGTGGATAAGGTGAAGAGAGAGAATGGGGACTGTGGTTTACCCAGCTAAAAGAATTACATGTCTGGGGCGCCTGGGTGGCTCAGTTGGTTAAGCAACTGCCTTCGGCTCAGGTCATGATCCTGGAGTCCCGGGATCGAGTCCCACGTCAGGCTCCCTGCTCAGCAGGGAGTCTGCCTCTCTCTCTGACCCTCCCCCTTCTCATGCTCTCTATCTCATTCTCTCTCTCAAATAAATAAATAAAATCTTTAAAAAAAAAACAACAGAAAAAAAAAGAATTACATGTCTGAAAACAGAGGCGGGAAAAGCATCAAGCACATTGTTTGGGGAACTGCAGATGGTTTAGCATGGCTTCATGTGAACAGCAACGGAATATCACAGAACTAGATAGGAAACAAAGTAAGCAGAATCCAGACCCTGGGTGAGGCTCTTGTTTGATATTACATCCAGGAATGGCATAACTGAGTTAACCTTGAGTTAACAAGAATGAGTTTCTGCCAAAATTGTAAATAGGATTCATGGGCTAAGTTGAGTTTGGCTAGGGAGAAAAAATTAAATTAAGCCATTATACATACAAGTTTAGGAACTATTGTCTATTTCAAATATACGATGGAATAGGATTGAGATATTGGGAAAGTAGAATATATAAGATTTGGTAACAGACTACAAGGGGACAGGGAAGTTATTGTGAGTGTGGTATTTAGAAGTATAAGTTGCGAGAAAGTATAATAGATAAATAGAAACACCAGGATTTTACATTTTTCTAATATAAAATGGGCACCAAATTTTCTGGCTTTAGTGGTAATCTCTTTCCTCAAAACACCTGTTCTATAGTTTTGTCCAAGGGTTGCTTAGATTTCAAATGTCTTTCTTGTCTTACTGCACATAGCAAGTAAACATAAAGAAGAAGGAAGGAAGGAAGGAAGGAAGGAAGGAAGGAAGGAAGGAAGGAAGGAAGGAAGGAAGGAAGGGAGGGAGGGAGGAAGGAAGAGAGGAGGGAGGGAGAGAAGGAAGGAAGGAAGGAAGGAAGGAAGGAAGGAAGGAAGGAAGGAAGGAAGGAAGGAAGGAAGGGAGAAAGAGAGAAAGAGAGAAAGAGAAAGAGAGAAAGAAAGAAAGAAAGAAAGAAAGAAAGAAAGAAAGAAAGAAAGAAAGAAAGAAAGAAAGAAAGAAAGAAAAAGAAAGAAATGAAAAAGGGAGGGGATGGGAAGAAGGAAGGAAAAGAAAAAAGAAAGAAAGAAAGGGGGAGGGAGGAAGGAAGGGAGAAAGGGAGGAAGGGAGATGAAGGAAGAAAAAAGCAACTATAACCCAGATAAAATCATTTTCCAAACAAAACAGTAAATGTATGAAAATATATATTAAAAAATAGGATATCACTAATCCAGCAAAGCTTGCATTTGAAAAGAAAGCATATTAGCACCACCAGTTTCTCAATTTATATATTGACTCTACACTAGGAAGTCGTATCGGGATCTTGATGGAACACAGATGGCATAATCCAAAGGGGTAATTGAAGAAGTTTTAGGGAAGGGGCTATCTACCAAGATATGGTGGATTAAGGGAACTGAACAAGTATTGAGGAAACACACCAGGACTAGCAACACTGGGGAGCTATTAGCAGCTCTAGGCCAAGAGAGGGAACAGTTACCAGAACTCAGGGCAAGCTGTAGTTGTAGCTCTAGGAAAGGGCTACCAGATAGGAGCTGTGACTTCAAGAATGTGGCCACTGCCCATCGTTAAGGCTCATCCTAACCCTCACTTCCTAGCCTCTAAGGACCTGCTGAGGGGTCCCATTGACTGAATTCTAATGGAATCCAGAAGGCAATAGAACTCAGTTGATGTTCATAGAGGCCAGTCTGAGACACAACACAGGGGAAAACAGTGATTAGTGGGGGTGGAGGGAAATGGAGGATATCCAGCTTCCTGATGGCAGAAACCCTTTGTCATACATCTCTGTACACACATCCCACCACCACTACCTCATCACCTCTTCTCAGCATCAGATATAATGTTTTGCACATGCTCAGCCTTCAGCAAATGCTTAATGAATAAAAACATAATGGCATATCCGTTCTCAGCAAGGACTGGAATAAACAGTGAAAAAAAGATCAGAAGACGGGAGGAAAGCAAAGCACATCTAAGCTCAGTCTCCTTGGGTTCTCTTTCCATTTTTACAAATCTATAAAGAATCCTAGAAGACAAGATACCAAATGGAAGTGAGAGAAGAGATAATTTTCACATTTTTTAAGCATCCAGGTCTCTTTCCCTAGTCTCCCACAAAGGGGGAAGGCACTATTTTGGGATGACCTAAATGTATTCATTTTGACATTGTCTCCACATTTTTCTAATCCCCCTCTAGCCTTGGAATACCCTCTCTAGTCCTCTCCATTAATCTTCATTGAATATCCTCTTCAGGCCAAGAATTTTTTCCCTTATATTCCTTCTCTGTATTAGTGCACACTATCATTATGTATCTGTTTGCTTTTATTGTACTTTGTATTTTTATGTGTTTATTTGCTTTATAATAGTTTTCTTGTTTTTTAGGTATATACACCCTGAAATAGTACTCTGAAGGAGAAGAGGAAAGAAATGTAACATAAATTCAAAATATACCATATGACAAATGTTTTATAAGTGTTATCTCTTTATTCTTCCCAATTATTCAGTAATAGAGATACTCTTAATCTCTACTCATAGATAAAGAAACTGAGGACAGCCCATTTACTCAACACTATGCTATAAAGCCAAGATTAATGTATCATATTCTTGCCATGAAAAAAAGTCACAAACTCCCACCCTCTAGTCTCACTCCCCAGCATTCATTATTTGTGGTAAATTAATAGCCCCAGTCCTTCATAACCCTGCTCCCACCCCACATCCACAGTCTTTGCCATATAACTTCACAGTTCCTTTCATTAGAGAGGGGGAATATACCCTGATTCTGCACCTTGGATTCAGCCCTTTGACTTTACCAGTGGAATATTAGCAACGTGACATAACCAAAATCTTGGAAAGAGCTTGCACAATTGGGCTTGCCCACTTGCTCCTCTGAGAACATACCCAAGTTGGCCCAGTGGTACCAGAAGTAGAATGAGAGACACAGAGAGCAAATTCAAATCAAAGCAAGCCCAGCCTAGATCAGCTGACTTTCAGACCCATGAGTAAGCCCAAATAATCCCAAAAGAGACATCTGCCAAATCAGGTGAGAGCAGCCAATCCTCAGCTAACTTGCAGATCTTCAGAATACATGATTACTGTTAAAAAAAAAAAAAAAAAAAAAAAGCAACAACAACAAAAACTCTGATTTCAAAATGCCCACTTTTCTACTATACCACACTATTCTTAGGCCGGATATTAACTTCATCCTATGCTCTCAGAAACATTGATCTCTTGAAACTCATTCTCTATTGTTTAAAAGACAACAACAACAACACTAAACTTCTTTTACAAGGGTCTCCACAGTCTCTAAGTTATAACGTTTTATGATTTTATGTCAATTTTTATAGGGGATTCTATCATTCCATCTTTTCCTCTTCTTTTTCTTCTCCCCAAATGATAATGCAATGATGTAGAATAGAATGTCATTTGTTGATTAGTTTATTCATTCATTTGACAAACTTACTATATGTTGAACATAAGACAAAGTCCTGTTGTCATAAACATATAGTTAAGTAAATAAAAATTAACTAGAACAAATATTTAACTAAAATAAAAGTAACTTTCTTAAAAATTTTTTCATAATGAAAGTATAGCTTTTACTCATAGGGAGGCAATTAGGATGTATTCAGGCTCTAATTTTTTGGAAAGAGTATCTTTATTTTAAGAAGGGACACATGCACCCAATGTTCATAGCAGCAATGTCCACAATAGCCAAACTGTGGAACCAAGATGCCTTTCAACAGACGAATGGATAAAGAAGATGTTGTCCATGGGGCTCCTGGGTGGCTCAGTCGTTAAGCGTCTGCCTTTGGCTCAGGTCATGATCCCAGGGTCCTGGGATGGAGCCCCGCATCGGGTTTCCTGCTCCGCGGGAAGCCTGCTTCTCTCTCTCCCACTCCCCCTGCTTGTGTTCCCTCTCTCACTGTGTCTCTCTCTGTCAAACAAACAAATAAAATCTTAAAAAAAAAAAAAAGATGTTGTCCATATATACAATGGAATATTACTCAGCCATCAGAAAGGATGAATACCTACCGTTTGCATCGACCATAGGTGGAACTGAAGGGGATTATGCTAAGTGAAATAAGTCAAGCAGAGAAAGACAATTATCATATGGTTTCACTCATATGTGGAACATAAGGAATAGTGTGGAGAACCACAGGGGAAGGGAGGGAAAACTGAATGGGAAAAAATCAGAGAGAGAGACAAACCATGAAAGACTCTGGACTCCGGGAACCAAACTGAGGGTTATAAAAGGGAATGGGGTAGGGGGTTGGGGTAACCAGGTGATGGGTATTAAGGAGGGCACATGTTGGGATGAGCACTGGGTGTTATACACAACTAATGAATTGTTGAACACTACAACAAAAACTATGATGTACTACATGTTGGCTAACTGAACATAATATAAATAAATAAATATTAATTAAAATTTTAAAAAAGAATGTATTTCAGAAGTAAAGAGGACTCAGTGAAAAATTATCATTTCTCAATTGATCATCAATTTTCCTCTTTGAAAGAGGTATCTATGGCAGCCTATCACCCAGGAGGTCCATCCATCTGCACAGCAACTAACTCTTAGTCCAGTTCTCAAGACATCCTACAACCTTTCCTTGTGTTGTAATGGGGCCTGCGGATGCATGAGTCTCAGGGACACACTTAAGATGAGGTGTTAAATCACATTCCCCCCCAAAAAGTTACATTAGATTCCTAGATCCCAGACCCCAGAATTTGACATTATTTGAAGATAGGATCTTTAAGAGGTAATCAAGTTAAAATGAGATCATAAGGATGGGCTCTACTCCAATATGATAGATATCCTTATAAAAGGGGAAATTTGGACACAGAGGCAGACATACATAGAGGGAAGACAATGTGAAGAGACATGGGGAGACAGTCATCCTCAAGGCAAGGAGACAGGCCTGGAACAAATCCTTCCCTCACAGACTTCACAAGGAACCAACCCTGCTGACCTTGATTTTGGACTTCTAGCCTGCAAAACTGTTGTTTACATTTCTGTTGTTTAAGCCCCTCAGTTTGTGACATTTTGTCACAAATTGGCAGCTCTGGCAAATGAATACAGGTGTCTTTGTGTACACTGACCACAACAAATCCCACTCTAGTCATAAGGAGACCCCCTTAATAAAAAGGAACTGGGGGGCGCCTGGGTGGCTCAGTTGGTTGGGCGACTGCCTTCGGCTCAGGTCATGATCCTGGAGTCCCAGGATCGAGTCCCACATCGGGCTCCCTGCTCAGCAGGGAGTCTGCTTCTCCCTCTGACCCTCCTCCCTTTCGTGCTCTCTCTCATTCTCTCTCTCACAAATAAATAAAAAAAATAAATTAAATAAATAAAAAATAAATAAAAAAGGAACTGGGTACGCAAACAATGAATCATGGAACACTACATCAAAAACTAATGATGTAATGTATGGTGATTAACATAACATAATAAAAAAAAAGGAACTGGTTGTAAATTTGAACACTGTGTTTGCCTTTAAGCAGGATGCTTTATCATTAGAGAAATGCATCTGTTTCTATGACACTGTAGTTTCAGTGGTACTTAAAGCAGTGATAAAAATACAACTGTGATTTTGTGATTGACAATTTAAAAAGGAAGGGGATAAATGTCTATTTAATAAACTATTTTTTGCAGAATAGGAATTTTCATATCACCTTAGAGTGGTAATTCTAAATTCACCATAAGTCAAAACCCTAAAAATCACTTAGAATTTCCTTTTTGTAATTGTGTACTCATTGAATTTGTAATTCTGGAACTGTAGCACATGTGCTGGGAAAGTGAATTATTAATATGAACATAAGAATTTCTGGTTTTAAAAGGATATTTATTTAAATTCAAGCATTGGCAAGTCTTTTGTTCTGAAGAGCTTTACCAAAGCAAATCCATCAGTTCTGAAGTCAGATTTCTATATGTAAATTTCAAATGAACAGACTTGAAATTACTTTTCTCACAATCTCATGAATCCATAAAAGACTATAGCAAAGTTGATAGTTACTTGCTATCTTCACAAACATTCCATCATTTCCACATGGCTTTAATATTTGAATCTGGCAATATGTCGTGACTTAAACATACCATCTTCCCCCCAAACTAGCTCCTCCTCCTGTCTCGCGTATTTCTGCTAATGATAGCACTGTTCTTTTAATTGCCCAGGCAAGAACTTAATTATTCTAGATTCGCTTCTGTATTAGTCAGGGATCACCATGGAAACCAAGCCAACAGGATATATATTGATACATAGAAAGAGACATTATAAGGGATGAATTCACACAATTGCAGAGGCGGAGAAGTCCCACAATCAGCCGTCTGTGGTGATCCAGGACAGCCCATCTTGTAGTTCCAGTCCGAAGTTCTGAGACCCAAGGGAGCAGGTAAGCCCTAGTCCAAGGCTGAAGGCCTGAGGACCGGGAGCGCCAGCGTGCAAGGGCAGGAGAAGATGGATGTTCCAGCTCAAGCAGAGGGCAAATTTGCGCTTCCTCAGCTTTTTTGTTCTATTCAAGCCCTCAGTGGATTGATTGGATGGTGCCCACCCACAATGGTGAGGGAGATCTTCCATACTCCATCTATTGATTCAAATGCAAATCTCTTCCAGAAACAGACACACCCAGAAATAATGTTTTACCAGCTATCTAGGCATCCCAGAGCCCAGTTAAGTTGACACATAAAATTAACCATCACACTTTCCTCTTCTTCCATACCGGTCAAGGCCTACAGATTCTATATTTGTACTTTGCTTTGCATGCCACTGCACTGCATGCCCCGTTTTCCCTGGGGATACGTTCCAAAACCATACTGGATGCCTGACCCTGGGAATAGGACCTAATCCTATATATACTCTGTTTGTTCCTCTACATACATAACTATGATAAAGTTGAATTTATAAATTAGGCACAGTAAGAGATTCACAACAATCACAATAAAATAGAATAATTATAACAATATAGTGTAATAAAAGTTATGTGAATGTGGTCTCTCAAAATACCTCATTGTATTGTACTCACCCTTCTACTGATGATGATGTGAGAGGATAAAATGCCTACGTGATGAGACAAATCGAGGTGAGTGACGTGGGCATTGTGACATCGTGCTGGGCTACTGTTGACCTTCCTATGATTCACCAGAAGGAGACTCATCTGCTTCCAGACCGCTGTTGACTGTGGGTAACTGACACTGCAGATAAGGGGGGGGGCTTACTGTACCTCCCTTCAATTGCATTTGCTCACCCTATCAAAGCACCTATTGAATGTATCTGCACCTATAAAAGTTTTTGTCTTTATGCAAGCCTATCTAGTTTAATGTTCCTTCAAGCACAATGTTATTTAAGTTACTCTTCTGCGCAAAATTCAAGGGTTCTCCATATCTTAACCAAAAAATTCCAACATCTTAAGATTTTTTTATGATTTGTATCCAACTTACTCTCTCTTTACTTCCTCCTACTCCTACTTACCATTTTCCACATTCTCCTCATTTTTCCCTTTTTCCATACTTTGTTCCAAAATTTTTTTTTTACTCAATATTCCCTTATCTACCAATTCAACAGGGCCCATTTCGAAGATAATGTTTTCCTTTTCTTAAATTTTATGCAGACACATGCTCCCCTGTTCTACATGCTTGGGTCCAATGGATTTCTGAACACGGAATCTTTTGGAGTTTATACGAAGAGTGCACCTTCCATTTGTTATGTAACATTCCAGTAGAGCCTGATCAGTCTCTTGAGATCAAACACATCAATTTTTATGCATTAAAACATAAATAAAAGCATACTGAATGGGATAAATAAATACTCTGGGTAGCATTGTGTCAATTCAAGTCAGAACTTGCAATTAAATGAGTTTGCCACAAACTTATTTTTTAAAAACTCAAGTTTTCAGAGCTTTACAGATTTTAGAATTGTGGATAAGGGTTTGTGGGGTTGGAGTTTTTCTCAAACTTAAAATGCTTCAAGATTTACTGATTTCTACTTGGTTTGTATTTGTTTATACCCATATACAAGGAGAATTTATAATTGACCAGGTACTATACTAAATATTTCATACATGTGCATCAATAAGGAGCCTACTGGGAAAACAGAAACCATTTCAAGAATTTACAACAGAGGGGGCGCCTGGGTGGCTCAGTCGGTTGAGGGTCTGCCTTCAGCTCAGGTCATGATCTCAGAGTCCTGGGATCGAGCCCCAAATCGGGCTCCCTCCTCAATGGGGAACCTGCTTCTCCCCCTCCCTCTGCCCTGCTCATGCTCTCTGTCTCTCTCTCTCTCTCTCAAATAAATAAATAAGTAAAATTTACAACAGAGAAACCAATTTGGGGAATTTGGTCACACAAATGGCTAAAGGAACTGAGAGCCAAAAAAGGAAGAATGAGGTAAGCCAGACAGCAGCAAGAGCAGGAAGTCATTGTCACCCTTAGGATGGAGAGACAAAGGAGGAGGCAATGTTACAGGAGCCCAGGGGTTGAAGACACCTGAAGGAAGCAGGAAGCAAGGTGACTGTCCAGCAGGAGCGACTATTATGAAAGAGATGCAGCTGCTGCCCGAGGATATCCCCAAGCAGAGAGGAAAAGAGAAAGATGCCTTGGCTTGTCTTTTCTTTCCACACCTCAATCTTCCACCAGCCAGAAGCCTGGTGACACAAGGGCCTGGAGGAGTCAGCCCTTCTGTGATACAAGGTAGAGCTGGGGAAGGGTAAGGAATGGACCTGAACACAAACAATCCCAAAGCAGCCTGATATATGTTCCTTTGACTCTTAACACCCTACAAGGAAGGCACTATTATTATCTTTTACAAATAAAGAAACTGAGATACAAAGGGGTTAAGAACATGCAGACCTAGTTGGCAGTGGAACCACAATGCCAACCCAATTCTATACCTAGAGCCTATCCTCTTAAACATCGAGATGTCCTGGAACTTAGTAGATGCTCAAGATATTTCTTTATTGAGCATTTCCTAGGTAGAGCCCAGAGATACAAATACGAATGAAAGCCTAAAGTCAGAACACTATTGAACTCAACACTATTCAGTTCAATCAACATTTCAGGCAGCAGGAAAAAATAACTTCATAATTTTGATAAGAGTTCTAATTAATAGCATATTCAAAAACTCCATATTTGTGCTACATTTAGACGTAATGTCAACTTTTTATTTCATGTGAGAAAAATTGCCAGGTAAGTAGTGGCAACTGCTGAGGAGCATATTAATTTTGCAGTCAAAAACCAGCAATAGTTTATGGATATATACAAGAAAAACCTTATTTATTTACTGCCTATAAAATGCAAGTCTCTGAATAAGATTTGGGAAGGTCAAACAAGCCCTCCTCTAATCCATTTAGGTCTGACTTCCCTCCCTTTATGATAAAAAGGGGGAAAGAAAGAATACCAATAAGAAAAGGAGCTGAGAGAAAAAATAGGAAAACTTACTTCTGGAGCTAGATAATACTGATAATAAAAAAGATAAAATAGAACAGAACCTTATTACTAACACAACCCACCATTACATGGAGTTTTCTAAAATGAACAGTCAGTCATACCATGTGGTCCTAAAGTTAAAAGATATACAGATATATAGAAAGCCATGGGGCACCTGGATGGCTTAGTCGGTTAAGCATCTGCCTTCCATTCAAGTAATGATCCTGGAGTCCCAGGATCTAGCCCCACATCAAGCTCTCTGCTCTGCGGGGAGTCTGCTTCTCCCTCTGACCCTCCCCCGTCTCGCGCACTCTCTCTCACTCTGTCTCTCAAATAAATAAATAAAATTTTTAAAAAAGAGAGAGAGATGGAGAAAGCCTTTTATGTCTGTTGTTACCCTGGTCCCAGCAACAGTTAGGGGTGCCTAATTCAACTAATACTAAAACGATCCAAATGTACCTCTTTTCTTCCCTCTTCTTCTCTACGGGTCCTCTGTATTCCCCTGGTGTTCAAGTGCCATGGAAAGGTAAAGCAGGGAGCAGAAATCCAGCTTTCCTTTACAAGTCGGTGTTATTTAAAGAGAAGAAAAAAAAAAAGACATTTGAAATTTCTTAAGTTGCAAAAATACATTGCCTTGATTGTTGCGTTTTTACAACTATCAGCAAAAAAAAAAAAAATGCCTTTTCACCTATATACTGCTTTTCTTTGAGGTAATGTCTCTATTGTTAATACCTATCTCAAAATTCTTTTCTGATTCTGGTAGTTTTGCAGGTTGACTGAAAAGTATGAAATAAAAGAACTTATGTCTGTGCACTTGGAAGTTTCAATTCGAGGCCATTCTATCCTTCTATAGAAATTCTAGGGAACAATTTCAAGCTTAGCAGGACAGAAAAGAAATAAACATAAACTTTCCTGTAATCCTCGTTCAAAAACTATTGACTCCTATTTGGGATAAGTCAATACAACATCATCTCTTAAATTACCTGAAAGAAAAAACTAGACTAATTTGGAGGATAAGTGTTAGAAACTACTTTACCTGCTTTCTGAAAGCCCCATCTGAGCCTATTGAGAGCCTTTTGTTGTAGGTTCAATTATGCTAGGAACCTGGGGCATGTTTCTGCTTTTTTGCTTTAAGTATAGACTAATTTTCCTAAACAGTGTTGTTTGTCAACTGTGTTTTAGGTTTTGGGTATTAGACTGTGATTTTATTTCCCTAAAGTAGTGGTGTTAACTTATAATAAAAGTCCTTGAATAGACACGCTGCTAGGTCTATAAGTATTTTTATGGAGATGTCTGAGTCTTCAATGAGCTTTCTGGAAATCTAATAAAAACAATTTGAAAAGTCAAAAACAGAATTATTTCATAATGCCTTACACTACTCAATGAACATTTATGAATTAGTTTTTTTAAAATAGAAGAAAAAACAAATTAATGACAAACTTTGGATTTTTGTAATAGGGGATTGGATTTGTTACCTATTCTCAAATTCTAGAAACACTCAAAGGTCATCTGTGACTATAAATTGCCTTAGACCCACAGACTGTTTTACTCTTGAGTTCCTTCAGAGGAACCCTGCTCTACTCTTGGACGAGTGCCCTCCAGTCCCAGTTATTTATTTGCATCTACTTTGTCATTAGGTTTAGAACATACTGTGCCTCTGTCACTATTTGTTCTAGTACCTCTGACCTCTCAGCTTCAAGCTGGAATTTGGGAGGGAAAATCTTCTTAGCATCTTCCTTAACAAAGAATAAAGCACAAAGCTGACTGGGTCTCTGCTTTTTTTTTTTTTTTTTTTTCCTTCTCATTCCTAAAGCCCTCTTTCATGTCATCATCAAACTGTGCTCTGTAGGACTGGGCTCTGACACAGCTGAGCCATAAGGAAATCTGTTTTCTTCGTTCTTTGCTACCAAAATCCCAACTCCCAAGAGCCACTGCTCCTCACCACACCCCACCTTTCATTGCTTCTCTCTGACAAGGAACCTGACATACTCACATGACCGTGATCCTTTCTGGTCCTATAAGAAATTAGTCTAATTTCACAAATTACACAAATTCTCACCGACAGGCCAAGAGGCTGCAGGGCCAGGTGACTCTGACATGGAATGTCTTGTTCTTGACTGAGCAAAAAGAAGGGAAATCGGAAACTTGGATTGAAGTCCCAGATCTACCACAACTGGGATTGGAAGGGCAAGTTATTTGACCTCTCTGACTTTAATTTCCTCCATCAAAAAAATAAGAACGGTAATGACAATTACCATGCATGGTCGTAAAAATATCTGTGAAAAGTGCCTACAAAGTGAATTTCAAGGTAATAGAAAGTTAATGTTTAGATACTTTTATATTCTATAAGGCACATAATTCATGATGCTCTTTAGGTTAGTATTAATTTTTAAATGTCATATAAGTTGGAGATCCATTCACAGTGATATTAGTAATTGGTTAACCGTTTCCTCCACGTCTCATCCCCATCCTTCCCTCCATTCTGGAGCATCTACCTTCCACAGGAAGTCCACCTAAAGGGAACAGCAAATGTTTAAAGGTCCAAGTCCATGCTCTGCAACAGCATTACTACTTTAGGTACAAATAAATTGGCTCTATTTCCACAGATTTTTTTTTTAGATCAAATTTTTCTTTTAATGTCTTCAGATAAACTGATATTTTGGACCTTAAAGACATCTCAAGATAGTTTGTTTTGGCCTACTCTGTCTTGCTAGGATTTTGAAATTTATCTTATCCTGAGTCCTATAATCTATTATTTCAGCCACACACAATTCCAGAATTAAATAACTGAACATTTTTTGTCTTCTTTTTCTCTGTAATTTCTTTAAAATGCAAATATAAAACAAAACACGATTTTCAGAAACAGATTTTAAAAGTTAAAAAAAAATAAAGGGCATCTATGTTTGTATCTTTCTCTTTTTAGACTTATCCAGGTTACAGATATGAGCTTCAGAGAACCCATACACTTCCCTAAATTATACACAATTGTTGTATGTGCATTCATCTTTCTGAGGAAAGGGTCCTTACTCTTAAGTGACGATCCACGACTCAACCAAGGTGAATAACAACTGCTCTCCATGGCCCTTAAGTGAAAACCAATGCCAATGGATGTCTGTGAACTTAAGACCCACTTTGAGTTTTCTTCCATCTATCACAAAGCTGCAGGTCTTTTCTCCAGTAATTATTGTATTTGTTTGCTGCCTTAGAAACAGCAAAAAGCCAGTGACTGGCACATCACTAGCTGCTCAGATGAATGATAAATGCAAAGAGATGAGTCTTCAATGTTACCCTTTGATCTCCCAGCTTGCTGGGTATCTCTCCGGAGTTTTCTTTGTAGGGCAATTTGGAAGTTTCTTTTGAACAGCTTTCTTTTTTCATTTTTATTGGATAAGAAATTACTCTACATTCTGTTCAGCAGGGAACACATTATTCTGTCAAAGCTGCAGAGAAAGAGAAGCATTTTCAAAATGAATATCACATAGAGGAGAGATATAATTCTTGAAAGAAGTTTGGCTCAGTAAGATAAACAGAAAAAAATATTCTGGAGAGATTTATGAGAAACAATGAACTTTGGTCATGTTGGACTTTCTATTTGAGGGAGAACAAGCTCCCTTCTATAGTTATTGATATTCATTTTTGTTGTCGTTGTTTTCATTAGACATTATATTAAGAGACTTACAAAGTGTCAGAGTATTTGGGATGCCACTGAATATACAGAAGAAATATATACCTCTCTCCAGCCAGGTAAATTATTCTCTGAGGGTAAATTGACCCTATTTACAGTGCCATTAACTCTTTTAGCATGAAAGAATCTCTAGATAGAGAATGTAGATAGTACAACTTAAGAGCATACTACATAAGCAGCTTACTTTTCCGATAAGATCAGAATCATTATGCTTTAAATAAAATAGGAGAGATGTGTTACTTGGAGCACGTATTTACTGCCTATGTTCTGCCTTCTTTATCCTTCAAGAGCAAGCAACACACATAATCAAATATGATCAACCTGAATCAAATCTCTTCTGTTCAAAAAAAAACCACCTCTGAGATGAACGTCTGATCAACAACATCCCTTAATTAGTATTCAAGAGTTTCTCCCTACTATCCAACAATGCTAGAATTTTACATTGGGAACTTTACACAACCCTACAGGACTCCAGAAGGTAGAGGACAAACAAAGAATTGGAAGAAACACAGGTAAGGGAAGGAAAGAAAGAGCCTTTGTTCAATTAATGAGAGGAAAGGGGTGTATCTATCAGCAGAGATCACTTTATTTTTATTTTTTTAAAGATTTTATTTATTCATTTATTTGAGAGAGTGAGAGAGAGAGAGCACATGAGAGGGGGGAAGGTCAGAGAGAGAAGCAGACTCCCTGCCGAGCAGGGAGCCCAATGCGGGACTCGATCCCAGGACTCCAGGATCATGACCTGAGCCGAAGGCAGCCACTTAACTACCTGAGCCACCCAGGCGCCCCAGAGATCACTTTAAACAGAGGCAACTCAAGCAGTGACCTTTAGGCCTTCATTTGAGGTATTCTAGAAAAGTTTTTCCCATTCATGTGTTCCCCATCCCCACCCCACCTCCCATCCAAATTGAAGTCCATGGCCCCTTCCTAGAAACCCAAGAGGGCAGCAGAATTTGGAATTCTGAATTTTTTGGACTTCAGAAAGTTAATAAGAATACATATACTTTAGGGGTGCCTGAGTGGCTCAATTGGTTAAGCATCTGCCTTTGGCTCAGGTCATGATCCCAGGGTCCTAGGATGGAGTCTGGCATCAAGTCCCACATCAGGCTCCCTGCTCAGCAGGGAGTCTGCCTCTCCCTCTGCCCCTCCCCTCACTTGTGCGCACTCTCTCTCTCTCTCAAAAATAAATAAATATATTTTTAAGAAGAGTACACATGCTTTATATTATGTAACACCCTATAGTGGGGTACCATCATTGAATACATTACTATTTCTGTTGCAAAATATATGAATATCCACCCTAAATGTGGAAACAAAGACTATAAATAGCCTTATGTCAATTCATGCCAGGTTTAGACCCAATTAGGTCAGATAGGCCTTTGTTACCAAATTATTCTTTCAAGATGGAATACTACTGTTAATTCATCCCACGTAGTCTTTCCCAGCTCTCACACCCACGCCATCCCATAGAAATCACTAGTTGTTTGAGTGGCCCCAAGTTCTCCAGATTTCATTTTAATATTTGAATAAATATTGCCTCCTCTCTCTCAGTCTTCTTTCAAAACTTCTTTCAAAAGTTCTCCCATTCAGTATAGGAAGCAAACAATACAGCTCCCTCCCGATCTATCTTATCTTGACCAAGCCCACTTGAAAATGAGGGAGGACAGAGTGAGGGAGTGTGGGGGATAGTTTCCCATTTCATTCTCAGAGTGGCTTTTAGGGTACTTTCTTAAAAAGTTTATTTTTATTCAAAGATGAATTGTGTTGCTGACCTTAAAATATAAAAATCTTCTTTATACTACAAACATATACAGAAAAAATATATTTACCAGTAATTAACTCTGGAGACTCTGTAGAACTTGAGCCACCTGAAATGCTTGACTTTATATCTCTTTTGAACTGATGTGAGAAATCTTGAATGGCGGGGCTGATTCTCTGAGTCTCAGAAAACCAAAGACTGGGAAGCAAAGCAAGAGGAGGTTGACATCCTTTAAGGGGATTTCATCTAGAGCATGGCAAGGTCTGATGAAACAAGTCTGCCTGTTATTAGAAAACACCTCTTCACTTAATCAGTGCATAGGTACTGAGGCCCTACTAGAAAGGAGCACTGTAAGGGCTGGGCAGTAGGTGCTCAGCACACCCGAGTTCCCTGGAGGCAATATTCTTCTCCCCTGAACACTGAGTGCCAATAAATAAGTGCCTGATATCCTACAGCTCCATACCTGAGCATTGTTACTTCCTGATGGTATAACTTGATGGTTTAGAAAATGAGTCATTAGTATGACCCTCCCATTAGAGGAGAAAAATAAAGATAAGATACCACTGATGTTAAGTTCCACAAATTAATCTAAAAGACAAGAAAAGAGAAAGATCATTCCACAGCCTACTTTTATTAATATAGCTAATAAAAATATCTTGCCTTTTTTTTTTTTGAAATCACCAGCCTACTTTATGCAATTTAAGAACTCAGGAAATGTGACAGAGTATAATTACCTGCTCCTGCCTTTTTAAAAAAAAAAAAGGTACCAGAATAAAAAGGTCATCAAGTTCTAATAAACATCTGCAAGAGCTACAGAAAAATCACTGGTTATTTATGATTCTTGTGGAGCATGCTACTTTTTATTAACAATTATCAGGACAATTCAAACTTCGTACATACACTATTTTTCTGAAGATAAATTTGGTAGGTTAGGTGTACTTTAAAAAAATTATTCTAGGTATGTTTATTTCATAAATGTAAAGAGAAGTCCCTCAATTATTAAAATCACTGAAGTTCACAAATATTACCAGAGATACCAGTTCTTCTCTCTTAATTAGTTGGAATTTCACATCATTTAGATAGTTTATTTTTTTAAAAAAAAAGATTTTATTTATTTATTCATAAGAGACAGAGAGAGAGAGAGAGAGAGAGAGAGGGAGAAGCAGGCCCCCCGCTGAGCAGGGAGCCCGATGCAGGACTCAATCCCAGGACCCTGGGATCATGACCTGAGCCGAAGGCAGACACTTAACCATCTGAGCCACCCAGGTGCCCCCATTTAGATACTTTAAAAGCTCAAATTCATGTTTAATAAATAGTAAAGCTAACAGCTGGCACCATATATTAACTAAGTGCTAGGCACCATTCTAAGCACTTTGCATATATTGACTTATTCAATCCCTACAAGATTCAGAGGTAAATACTATTATTTTCCACATTTTACAAATAAGGAAACTGAAGCACAGAGAGATTAAGGAACTTGCCCAAGGTCACCAGGCCATTAGTGGCAGAACTTGGGTGATCCCAACCCAGTGAGTCTGACTCCAGAGTCCTCACTTTTCATCCCTGTGCTCTACTTCTTAACAAAATAATAACTAATAAAAGTAAATGACATTTGATGTGGTTATTTAATTAATAATGCTAAAACTGTCCAAAAACACATCTTCTGACAAAACTGAGCACAACTAGTAAACAAAGCAGGCATCAAAATCAATCTACCTTAAAACTAAACTCCAGGTCCAGTCACTCAAAATGATCCATATACACCAGCAATTTACCTCTGAACCTCATATACAGCTGAACTGACCCTGAAATTGAAATACAGAAAATTGTTGGTAAAGTGAAAAACAACTGAAAAAATGTGAGAGTTACTACACCAAGACCAGCATGCGGTAGTATGAAGGGGATCAGGGCTGCAGTCCCCGTGGGAAATGATAAAACACAGAAATGGCAGTAGCAGAGGGAATGAAGAAAGGGGGACAGGTGATGGAACTTAGGTGGAGGTGACTTGGCTACTGAATGGATGTAACAAAAAAAAAAGATAAATATTTGAGATTATTGCTCAGGGACCTGGCTTGAATGAGGCTAAGAGAATGAAGATGCTTGACATACATTAATGTAGGGGGCAGGGAAGGAAAGGCAGGTTTGAGGGTATAGAGAGTGAATTCAGTTTGTGAAGTGTTCGGTTTAAAGTTGGGTTAAATGGGTGAAGGTAATAAGGAGGACACCTGTTGTGATGAGAACTGGGTATTATATGTAAATGATGAATCACTAAATTCTACTGAAATTGATATTATGCTGTATGTTAACTAACTGGAATTTAAATAAGAACTTGAAACAAAAAAATACATAAATAAGGTGTGAATGGAATATCAGATGATAATGTCTGGGAAGTGGCTGATAGAATAAATCTGAAGTGCAAGAGAGAGGTCTACGTTGAATATAGAGTTGCCTTTACCAAGTACATTATCGTTTCCACCATCAGCACACCACCCCTAGGCATAGTGTTTCTAAAGGCAGCCTTCCTAACGTGATTTTATTAAAATTCTTCTCATATTCTTGAAGTACCAACTATACCGATGGCACTGTGATAAATACTGTGGAAATTCAAAAAGGCCTATAAATATATTTTAATTTTACACTCCCTCAAAGAACTTGCATTTGAACAGAGTAAGAAGACTAACTCATAAGACAGAATCTGACAAAAATCATCAAAGAAACACAAAACCTTTCAGGGAATCAAATAAACCACATTAGTTGGAGAGATCATGGACTATTTAATGAGGGAAGACGCATTTGACCAAGATAAGGTAAAAAAAAAAAAGGATAGGACAGATGAAGGATGAGATGGAGGTAGAAGGAACCACTTCTAGTGCTAGTCAAGTCTTAGTTGCAGAGGACAGAATCCATACCAACCTCTTTAAATTGAAAGGGATTGCTCTAATTCTCAGGTAATCAAAGGTGTACAGAATAAATGGAAGAACTAAATAAACTCTGGGCAGAGTGTCCAAGAATAACTCCCAAGTTCCCACTGTGGGAATGGGCTTCCTAGACCCTGCCTCACCTACCACCTTCAAGGAGCTGACCACTTCCAAGGTCAGTCCCAGGGCCATCTGCCTCTACAGCAATCTGCACCAGCAAAATGGGTACTTTTTGCCCTTCCTGCCTTCAGGGCATAATTTAAATCTCAGGTGAGCTCATCTTACTGACTGGACCTAAATCATATCTAGCACTCTTGCTAGGAGATGTGGTTTTTTTAACTTTCTAGTCTCTACAGTACTGAAGGACACACTAAAAGGAAGGTGGAAAAGATGATAGGTAAGACAATCTACATATCTGCCACCTGGACATTTTTGGAGACTTGTGATTAGGCGAGGAAGCAACAATTGACCCACCAATTCATTTGCTCATTTACCCAGAAAACATTTTGGTGTTAACGATATGTCAATACTCAATATTAATTTTACATTTCTTGCAACTTTATAATCTAAAATATGACTTTATATATTTTCTTGACATTTGCTTTTATTGCCTGAAAATGCTAATTTAGCTGTTGGCCTTCTGTGTTGGAATCATGACTATTAAAGTAGTTGATATTCTTATCCTGCATCTGGTAGCAAAAGCTCTCATTATCTTTGAAATAAAGAAGATAAAAAAATTTCCTCACCCATTCCCATTCATCTAAAGAACATATGTTCTCATCTTCATTTAATCATCATCATGCATAATGGAAATAAAGAGAAGGAGGAGGAAGATGAAAAGAATAGCACTAACAATTTTGTAGTGCTTACCTTGTGCTAAACATTCAACTTAGCTTTTTCCTTTTAATTCTTCAACAACTTTATTAGAGAGGTTCTACGATTATCACTATGTTACAGATGAGGAAACTAAGAATATGAAAGAATAAAATAATCCTATCAACCATTTGGCAGTTTTAACTGAGTATAATTATACTTCTAAGACCTTCTTTCTAACATAAAGAAAGGAGACCTCCCTGAAACTAATATAATGTTGCATGTTAACTATACTTCAATACTTTTGAAAAAGGAAGACAGAGAAAGAAGAAAGAAAGAAAAATAGAAAGATAGAAAGATGAAAGAAAGAAAGAAAGAAAGAAAGAAAGAAAGAAAGAAAGAAAGAAAGAAAGAAAGAAAGAAAAGGAAAGGAAAGGAAAGGAAAGGAAAGGAAAGGAAAAGGAAGGAAAGGAAAGAAAAGAAAGGAAAAGAACACAGACAGGGGTTGGGGGAGGAAGAAAGTGCTTGTCCAAGGGCAAGATTGAATAAGAATCCCCTATACCTTAAGGAACACATACATTTTTATTCATAACAAGTTACTCCACATCTGTATAAGTGAGTATGTGGTTGTCTAGAAAAGTGGTATCTAACTTAATTCTATCCTCTTTAAGAAGTAAACTCCAACTTTAATTTTAATTATAAACTGTAATACTCCATTGTACTAACATCAAAACATGTGGAACCCTGTTTTTTTCATTGAACCTATTATATTAGCACCTCGATCTGCAAGGTTGAAAGTCATCAAGAAGATAGTTCTTCCCAAAGAACAGAAATACAGATTAGAGCTCCATTTTTTAATCACCATGAAGCAGGTCTTGCCCAAGATTTTAATGGAAAAGTCTTCAGTCATCATGGCAGCAGCCTCAGAAAATAAATCAAGTTCCCCAGGCCTGGGTTCCTATGACTATCCTGGCATCAGATCATGACATTAATAAACTTAGAAACATGAGACAAGAGTGCCTGACATAGAGTCCCAGCTTGCTGTTAATTTGTGATATCGCTTTAAATAAGCCATTTAACTTCTTCTCTATTTGCTTCCTCATCTGTAAAATCAGGATTAAAAATAAGTTCTCAGAATTTGGTCAGCATTAATTAGTGTTTTGAAAGCATATTAAGATCTGAGCACTGAGTAGGATAATGCTAAAATGTCCAAATCAGTATCCTGATGTGTCCAGGGTCAAATATCTAATTTGGCAATAGATTTTGGTCAATCCCATTTCTCACAAGTTCATCAAAGTACTGTCCAGACAGTGATCTATTTGAAACACTATACCAATGTTTTTCACTGTGTAAACATGAAAGTAAGTATTCATAATTGATTTTTCAAGAAGAGTATAGAACTAGATGGTAATTGAATTTTTAATAAAATATCAATTGAGTGATATTTTTTCTTTTTTGCCTAGAAATTCTTTGTAACATGAAATTATTGTAATCACTGGCATTTCATTATAAAATGGACAGCTACAATTGACTTAACAGAATAAAATTTGAAAGATTAAATATGCCTTGCTGATTATACTTTAAACAATCCTGCTTATTGTCCTAAAAAAAGAGCTTTTTGCATTAATAAGATTTCATATATGAAATTGTCCAAAATTTGCGCTTTATTCCTGTGAGTAAGAACAGTGATCCAGTCAACAAATATAGATTTAACATTTTCATGTGCCAAGCAATATTCCTGGTATTGGGAGTAAAATAGTAAGCAAAACAGATCAAATCCCTATCCATGTAAAGCTTACATTCTAGTGGAATGTGAGGAAAGACAGAAACAGGAGAAATAAACATGAATAAAATACATACTATGTCAGGTGCGGATAAATGTTATCTAAAAAATAAAACAGGAGAAAAATCACAAGGCATGATGAAATATCTGGAAGGGTTGGAATAGGGCAAGGATAGCAATTGTGAACAGGGTGGTCAGAAAAGGCGTCCCTCGTAGAAAACTTTTGAACAAAGACCAATAGCTTTATTTGTCTGTCTGGAGAAAATACATTCCAGGTAGATGGAAGAGCAAGTCCAAAAACTTGAGGCATTCCTTGAATATTTGGAAACCAGCAGAGAAACCAGGATGGAAGGAGCAGAGGAAACTAAGCACTGAAGGTCAACAATATATCATGAGGTATACCTCTGAGGTCAAAAAGGTATTATATTATCCTCTATGTGGAGAAAAAATTGTATGAGGACAAGACGGTGGCTGGGAGACCTGGTAAGAGGTTATTATACTAGTGCTTGCTTCGGCAGCACATATACTAAAAAAAAAAAAAAAAAAAAAAAAAAAAGAGGTTATTATACTAATGCAGATAAAGAATATGCTGTCTGGGACCAGAATAATGGTGACAAAGGTGACTGGACTCTCAATATATTTTAAATTTAAAGCTAAGAGGATTTACCAAATGATCTGTTTTAGAATGTGAAAGAAAGAAAAAAGAAGGAAGATGTTAGGATTTTTAGACTAAGTATCCAGGATAGAATTGCCATTAACAAAGATGGGGGGGAAAAAGATGGGGAAAAGCAGAAGTTTATTTTCAGGCAGATTTAATTGGAAAATGTTATTAAACATCCTAAATGAGACATAGAATAGACATGGGACATACAAGATCGGAATTCAAGAGAGAAGTCCAGGCTAAAGAAACAATTCAGGCTTCATCAGCCTATAGAGAGAGAATGTTTAAAGCCATGAGGCTCTATAAGATTGCATGAGAGTGAGAATAGCAAAAAAGTAGACAAAATAATTCAGAACAATTCTTTTGTTAAAAACTAAATGTTTAACTATAGTGATTCAAAGGGACACATGCACCGCAATGTTTATAGTAGCAATGTCGATAATAGCCAAACTAGGGAAAGAGCCCAGATGTCCATTGACAGATGAATGGATAAAAAGAAGATGTGGTATCTATATATACAATGGAATATTACTCGGCCATCAAAAAGAATAAAATCTTGCCATTTGCAATGACATGGATGGAACTAGAGAGTATTATGCTAAGCGAAATAAGTCAGAGAAAGACAAATGATTTCACTCACAAGAAGGTACACAAGAAGATATGGCAAAAACAGCAGACAATAGAAAGAGATCCACAGGGGCTCCAGATATTTGGAATTTCCAATATTAGATTTTAAGATAAGGATGCTTACTTTATACATGGAAAGCAGACAACTGAAAACTCTAAAAAGAAATCATAACACACTTGAAAAGAGCTAAAAATATAATTACCAAAATTAAGAAGTCATGGAAGGATTTACAAACAAATTATATCTGGCTGGAGAGAGAAATAGGGAACTGGAAAAGCTCAGAAAAAAAATAATCCAGAAGAGAAAAATCAAAGCATATGGTTAAGAGAGCTAGAGTACACTGTGAAGTTCAACATATAATGGACTGTCAAAAACAAGGGGACAGAACATTATTTGAAGAGACGATAACTAATAATTTTCTAAAACTAATGTATCAATCCATAGATTCAAGAAGACTACAATTTTTAAGCAGAATATACAAAAAATAAAGAGAATATTTTCAGTGACTAAACCCTGTAGAATTTCAATATTTAGAAGTTGGAGATGTTGACAGATGAATGGATAAAGATGTGGTTTATATATACAATGAAATATTGTTCAGCCATGAGAAAGAAGGAAATGCCAATGTTTCGACAATATGGATGGACCTTCAGGCATTACACTTAGTGAGATAAGCCAGACAGAGAAACACAGATATTGTATATTTGCATATAAGCAGAATATTAAAAAACTAAACTCCTAGAAATGGAAAGTAGAATGGTGGTTACCAGGGGCCGAGGCATGGGGGGGCCTGGGAGATATTAAAGTCCATAGGAAAATGAGAGCTTATCTGTTGGGAGGAAGATAGCAGGTCTCTAAAGAAGGTAGCATTTGTGATGGACATCAAAGGATAGATAGAATTTCAATAAATGGAGATAAACTACTTAACTGTATTTGGAGAATAATATGAAATCATTGAATGTTCTAGAACAGGAAGAGTAATCTGATGTGGTACATAAAATGAGTTGAGAAGAAAAGAAACTAAAGGTTGGATGACTTCTCTAGGTGGTCTATGGCACCAGTCCGGGTGAAGAGTGAAAGAAAGAGGATGGTAGCAATGAGAATGGAAAGGAAAGAAAAAAATGAAATCCTGATTGTATTAGTCAGCTATTGCTTCAGCGATGCCATTTAACAAGCAATGCTGAAATTCAGGGGCTCTAAAATCAGTATTTTTTCTTGATTAGACATCTGTACTTGGTCTAGGGTTTAGCTGATCTAATCTGGGCTTGATCAGGCTTAGGTCCAAGTTGTAAATTGGGTCCACATCGGCACCATGTATCTCTTATCTTCCTTGGACTAGTGGAAATAGAAGAAATGAGAGAAAGGCAAAATAGTTTACCCTGGGGGAAAAAAATTAAGAAAAAATAATAAACCTGCTGAAAAGTTGATTGGAATGATTAGGCTGTGGAGAGATCAATGACAGGTGGTCACAGATTCTTTGAAGCTAGATTAATTTCAAGTAAATCCCATGTGTAAGCATCTCCAATATGAATCTCAAAATGAGGAATTTAACAATTCAGGAAAGATGTAATGGTACTTCATTGATTTAGAGGACACTCTTTCATTCATATATTCAGTAATTAAATACTTCCTATATACCAGGTGCTAGCACAGGCACTTACCAAAATAAGTAAGATAACAAGCCTTTTTTTGAGGAGTCCATAGTCCAGAAGAAAAGGCAGACATGTAAAGAAATAATTATGATGTAATGTAACAATATAGATAAGTAGAAAATGCTGCTGTAACACAGAAGAGAGAATAGTTAACTTTGAGTTGGGGTAGGTCGGTGGGAGGAACATGGAATTCTTGAAAGAGGGCTTTGTGTGATTGAGGCATATGTGAGGAGTAATTGAGGCTGGAGAGCAAAGACAGCAAGGACAGCAAAGACATTCCTAGAAGAGGAATCATCATAAGCAAAATTTTTTTAAAAAGCAAGCGAGATTATGTTCCAAAATCAATAACATGGTGGAGGAGGGTGGGGGTGGAGGATAACTGGTAATAAAGTCAGTAAGCAAAGTAGCAAAGAGCCAGCTTATAGGGGTCAGAGCAGTTTATGATGATATTTGATCATTATCCTGGAGGATAATGAAGAGCCATTAATGGGTTTTAAGGAGGGGGGAGTAATATCTATGCTATGCCCAACTTGGAACTTGATTTTCTTTCCCCACTCACCCTCACTACCATTCAATCAAAATCATCATATCTTAAAGATTTTAATTCCCATGAGTTTTTTAAGTTTGTATCATCCTCTCCATCTCTATAGTTACTAAGCCAGTTCAGATTCTCTTTGTACTATTTTTATAAATAGCCCTTTGGTTGCTGCATTAGTTACCTATTACTGCATATTAAATTATTCCAAAACTTAGACACTTAAAACAATAATAAACAATTTCTTTAGTTCAGGAAATGTCAAGCTATTTCTTTTGGTGGTTGTTGCTGTTGCTGTTGCTTAAAATGACCTCTGGGTTCATAATGTCCTTTTCCTCTAGCACCGATGCCCAGCCATACTTTCATCTTTCTCCCTAAATTACCTTCTATTCATCTTTCAAGGTTCATTTCAGGAGATATTTTGCCCAGCAAGTCCTTCCTGAGTCCCTCCTCCAACTTCTGCTCCAGAATCCTATACTTTTCCTTAATTCTTCCTTGATACTGTGTGTATATTTTTATCCTCTTACAAATCACATTCTAGAATTATTGTCCAATTATACACCTGTCTCCTCTGCTAAATAGGGGACATCCTGAAGTTTTAAACCTTGTCATATTCATACAAGTATTCACAGCACAAAATGTCTAAAAAATAATAGACACTCAATGAATATTTGTTGAATGAATCATTGACTAGATTTGCATGGTGGAAAGATTGTTTTAACAGTTTAAAAATATATGTGCACTAGAGGCTGAAGAAAATAAGGTCAGGGATACCAGTTCAGAGGTCATTTAGATACTTAAGCTGAAAGATGGGTAAGTCATGGACGATAAAGTGGTAAGGATAGATTTAAAAGATGTTTATGAAGTCGAATCAATGGAACTCTGTGAGAAATTGTGAAGAGGGAAAGGATGAAAGTTTCAGTGGAAAGAGATGGTTGAATGCAGGAAGGATTACCAAGAAGAGAATAGATTGAAAAAAAAATCGGAAGAAGTCAGTACAGTTTCTGAGACAGAGTAAGTGCTCAACCAATGTTTGTTGGCCTTTCTTTCTTCCTTTCCTTTCCTTCCTTCCCCTCCCCTTCTCTCCTCTTTCTTTCTTTTTCTTTCTTTCTTTCTTTCTTTCTTTCTTTCTTTCTTTCTTTCTTTCTTTCTTTCTTTCTTCTTTCTTTCTTTCTTTTTTCTCTTCTCTTTTCTTTTATTTTCTCTTCTTTGTAATCAAAGTGGAGCCAGGGGCATGGAGGGGGAAAGGTGAGGAGAAAAAAAGGAAGAAGAGGTTGATATGAAAGAAGGAAGAAATAAAGAAAGGAAAACTTTTTTATCAAATTTTAAATACAGAAGCACGATCTTAGTAATAAACATTAGGATTGTTTCCTTAGATACAAGAAAAAGAAGTAACTAAAACCTAATCTTGGTAATTTAGATGGGTTTAGTTACCTCACTTGTATTTTAAACTCAAAGATCAAAATAAATGAACTGACTTTAAGAGTCAAGTGAAATACATTTTTTATATAAATGCAACAGGAGAGATGCATAAAGAGAGGGGAAATTAACCATTCGTCTCCTCCTTTCTGACTCATTTCCCTGTTGAAAGTGGGATGGGGCGCCTGGGTGGCTCAGTCGTTAAGCGTCTGCCTTCAGCTCAGGTCATGATCCGGGGGTCCTGGGATCGAGTCCCACATCGGGCTCCCTGCTCAGCGGGAAGCCTGCTTCTCCCTCTCCCACTCCCCCTGCTTGTGTTCCTGCTCTCGCTCTCTCTCTCTCTGTCAAATAATAAATAAAATCTTTAAAAAAAAAAAAGTGGGAGAAAACATTCACAAATCCTAATATTATCTTCAAAACCACTTCCATAATATTCAATTTGCTTGATATGCAGGTGAGAGGAGCAGGGCAGGAAACCTTCGTTCACTTGGAATACATACCTGGTCCTGAAGAGTGTTGTGGCTGAAATGATCAGCAGACAGTTTTATGTCCTACAGAAGAGAGGATCACCTTTAATTGGTATATAGTAAATCTGGAGCATCTGGGCAGATTTTCAATGAATCCAAGGCAAATTGGAGAGATGTAGAGTCGTAATTGATTTTTGACATCCTTATTGATACTCCAACAGAAGTTGGAAGAGAAGGCAGTGTAAAATTACTGGCTAAAACTTTGGCTCCTCTGACAAAGGGTATCAAGTAGCAGAGATGAATCTTGCCTGCATGGATTAAGTTTTGTTTCTCATTCTGTTTTCCTCCTGATAGATAAAAATGCGCAGGACACTGAGGCCTATTCTGGAATATGGTAACTGGCATTCACGTAGGCATGCTCTCTCTATAGTTTTGTATTTTTAAATTTTCAACAAAAGCAGCCTATAAGAACGCACCAGATAAATCAACTAAAACTGGAAATTGGAAAATATAAGAGATAATGTAAGTAACATTTAAATGATGACATATAATAGATTACAATAAGTAGATTATAAGGGGTCAGCATGACTTGTATAGGTGTAGATCCACATAAAGACACAGACAGTGAGAAAGAATATAGGTGAGCAGTTCTCAAACCTTAACGTACATTGGAAATAGTCTTTTGCTAAGAGATTTT
This sequence comes from Mirounga angustirostris, assembly GCF_029215605.1. Classification (NCBI taxonomy): domain Eukaryota; kingdom Metazoa; phylum Chordata; class Mammalia; order Carnivora; family Phocidae; genus Mirounga; species Mirounga angustirostris. The sequence goes on from NW_026991713.1 coordinate 38,442,376, forward strand.
GGGGCCCTACCTCTGGAGTTTCTGACTCAGCAGGTATGTGGTGAGGCCTAAGAATTGGCATTTCAAACAAGTTCCCAGGTGAGACCGAGAAAGCAGAGTAAAGTTAATGGTGAAGGAGATGAAATCTTAATTAAAATTATATGTTTGTTCAAACTTTATTTTTGCTATTTCAGCAATGCAAAATATTAAAAAGTCTGTGGAATCAAACTGAAATAGTTTCGAGGTCCAGCTTACACAGATCTGCTGTGAAACTTTGGGAAACTTACTAAACATCTCTAGCCAACAATACCATCATCTGTAAAATGACCAAAATAATGAGCCTTATCTCACGTGGTTGTTACGAGGATGAAATGAAATTATGTAAATCACTTCATTTCATGCACGGCACATAATAAAGCTAAATAAATGCCACTTGTTATTGTTATCATTATTATCACAAGAGAAACTTCTGCATGGTACCTAACACATAGTACGTGTGCGGAAAATGCCAGTTACCCTCTCCTGGTTCATCCCATATTAAATGAAATAAAACATGAAACTGATTCTCATAGGACACCATTCACTGGAAATGAAATAGTTGGTCAATGTCATCCTTAAAAAAAATTATTTAGTACATGGTATGTGCAAAATTCTTTTTCGACCCTCAAGGTCCTTCCATCTTCTTAAGGAAAAAGGACATAGAGAAACAGTATTAACTATTGGGAACTACACCCCAAGTAATGGCTGAGGAAAAAAAGTTTTAAGGAGCAACAGCAGTTACTTTGAGCTGGGGTACAAAGGAATGATTCATGGAGGAGGTGGACAGTGGAATTTGTCATTTGGAGGCTCTCTGGCATCTGACTCTCCTTTTCCTAACAAAATGAACTCTCCCTTTTGAGAAAGCCCATGGTGTACCTACTCTTGGTTGGAGTTACTGTTCTCTGCACACTATGGAGATCCCTTCCACAAACTGGACCGAACAAATGGACATATAACTTAGTCTGGGCCAACTGGATGCTCTATGCCAGGCCTTGGAATTCTGAGAGGGATGTGAGTGATAAGAGATACTTGGCGGTCAAAGTCATGGCAGCTGCAATGGCAGTAACTGAGTCCTTCTTTCTGTGAGATGCTTGCTATATATGTCTCCTGCTTCTTGACCTTCTAGAGTTTTCTTGGTTCCAGCTACCCCAAACTTATCTTCTAGCCTCCTATGAATTCTGTGAGTCCTTCTAGTAAATTCTGACTCCTCAGGCTTTTTGTGGCAGAGGGCTAGGTAGGGCTTAAGTTAGCCAGTGTTTCTTTTCATTGCTCTGAACCAAGAACTAATTGATAGTGGATCAAACATGCATGAGTTTTCAAAGAAAAGTAAAATTCATGAAAACAGAGAAGAAATATCTCAGTTTGATAGGGAATATGCCAGAGATGCTGGAATGGGCTTGGGAACAATTACTAGATTCATTTGGTTAAAACAAGAGTTTGAGACAAAGGAATCATAGAAAAACCACTCTTCAGCAAATCAGCCTAGGAAATCCTTAGCCTCTCTCTTTAGACAATTCCTAAGCCCATTCAGGATAACTTTACTCCTTAGGCAAAAATCACAGCAGAAACCATAGAACTCAGCTTGGCTACCTCCCCACTCCCCCGAACCTCCACCACCTCCACATCTCTAGTAGTATAACAACCAAAATTTGCTTACCCTAGTCTATTGATTGGCTATTTCCTTCAATCACCTGTCAGAATGTCTACCTTCATCTGTCCCCAGACTGTCTTTCTCTTGTTTAGAGTCCCTAATAGTTTTTAACCCATTTCTGCATTGGCTTCATTTCAACTACCTACCCTTCAAATTGCCTTTGATTTCACAGCCCTGAACTCTAGCTCATGCGATCCAGTCTAAGCTTCAAACTAAATTGCTCTACTTCAGCATCTACATCCAAGACAACCACTGATGTGTTTTCTCTACCTCTTTACTGGATGTATTGGTCTAGTTTTAAGGGAAATATATCCTCAGAACAGATACATTCCCACCTGGCTTAAATCCAGCCACTTCCAAGCAGAGAGCATGATGGAGTGACTTGTTTAAAAAAAAAAAAATTGTTTGGATGAAAAAATCTGGCAGTAGCTTAGTAACAGTTAGAATGAGGAAAAAACTGAACACAAAGAGATCAGTTGAGAAGAACCATGACATAGGACTTGGACAAGGGTGGTAACAGTGGGACTTGGAAAGAAAAAAGGAGATAGAATATTACAAAGGAGAAATAGACAAGACTGAGTAGAAAAGGGATGGAGATGAATTCAATGTAACTTTCTGGTTTGAATCCATGAACAAAATAGAGAAATAGAGAGCATCTGCCAGTTTTGAGAAACTGCTTTATATACTTTCACAGATGTTAAAAGACGAGAGGAAGGATTTCAAGGCAGTGAGGGCAATCAACAAGGCAAACGTTATAGGAAAGTCCAAAAAAATGAGTCAGTTTTAAAAAGTCTTTAGATATGTTTCCTAAAAGGTCACTGGTGACTATGAAAAAAAAAACTTCAGGAAAGTGATGGGACTGAATTCAGATCACAAGAAAATAAAGAATGAATAGGCGGGAAATAGAGGTGTCAAATATAAACTATTTTAGGGAAGTTTGGAAGTGAAAAGAAAGCTGAAAAAAAATGAGGCATGATTCAAGATGTTGAAGTTGAGGAGAGGTGATACCACCCTCATTACAAAGCTATAAGGAAACTGTGTGATGGTCTTTTCTGCTAGTATTACGAGTCAAGATTTTTAACCTTAAAAGTCATTGTATTCTGAAAGGGACTGGCACAGTCTCTTGTTGTTAACACCTGTTGGCTTAGCAAGTTATGACATAAGAATTGATGACATAGACATTGTTTCAGAAAGAGAAAAAATATAATTAAGGCACAAAAAGACGCGGGTACTGACAAGTCTTTTTCACACCTTTCTACTCTCTAAATGAACTTGGTTTTTTTGGATGTGAAAGCATGACACAGAGAAAAGGGTTTTTAATTCAAAGCTTACACTCTCTCCCAGGAGTGTGTTTAAAACTAATTGCTTTATAAAGTCCAGAGGGCAAGCGAGGACTCAAGTTGCAGAGCAACTACATGGATTTCTGCGTTTGGAAACTTGGTCCTTCCAAGTCATAGAAATGAAAACAAAGCATATATGAAAAATGACTGTCCTGCTCTTATTTGAGTGTGTGCATGCTGTTTCCCATAAAGGAGCAGAAACCCAGTGCCAGACTTGTGCATACTCAGAAAGGTAAAAAAGATAGCATCTCCGGAATGAGGCTGGAGAAATGTGACTCATCTCTTTTGTTCTTTGCCAAGCTTACCTTGACATTTACTTCTATAAACATAGTGAAGACTATGCAAAAAAAATTATCTTCCGAATCCACATCTGGATTTTTTCTCCACTGCCACATCTTGACTAGCTAGGAGAATTTTCCTCTCTTCCATTACATACTAATGCTAGTAATTACCCCGCAGTGGACCTTGTAGTGTACCCTACTTCTAACTTCCTCCTTGCCTGCTAGCCTCGTTTTAGCTTTGCTATAGCCCTGCGAAATGAACTAAGGACAATCATTTTTGCCTCCCATTGATTATCAAGGTATATCATGATGGTCATATAAGGGGACATGGGCACTTAACATTATTTTGGTATTGGGAGACAGTGCACTTCTTTTTTTAAATCTTTCAGTGTTTGGGGTTTTTTTAATTTAAATTCAATTAGCGAACATATAATAATACATCATTAGTTTTTGATGTAATGTTCAATCATTCATTAGTTGCACTTCTTTTGTTTATACATTGGAATGCATCTTTGAACTAAGTTCATAAGGTAGAAGTATATCTGTATATCAAGCTTAAATGGGATCTCAAATACCTTTTTTTATTTTTAGTTATCTACACGACTCAAAGGAAAGGAATGTTTTTGACAATTATTTGTTTTAATCAACCTAAAAAGATTGTATGAACCTCAGATGGATTTGGACTTGAATTCTTTATATTAGTTGAATGATGATTTTGCATGTATCTCTTATGCTTCCAAAATCACGTTCTGAAACTAGTACAGATTGTGTGTGTCATCCTATATATTCTCTGTGCCTTTCTTACATTCTTTTTCTTTTTTAAAGATTTTATTTATTTATTTGACAGGGAGAGACACAGCGAGAGAGGGAACACAAGCAGGGGGAGTGGGAGAGGGAGAAGCAGGTTTCCCAAGGAGCAGGGAGCCCGATATGGGGCTCAATCCCAGGACCCTGGGATCATGACCTGAGCCGAAGGCAGACGCTTAACGACTGAGCCACCCAGGTGCCCCGCCTTTCTTACATTCTTACTCCTCAGCAACTCAGGCACACCTCCAATTACTGGAACTCAAAACAAATTGTTCCTGTTTAAGATTACTGAGGGATAAAAGGATAGGTCGCTGGCCCCACAAACCAACAGAGAACTTCCCACTATGGATATATATTATCCCATCATCCTCATAATGGCAGTTAAGCTCTCTTAGCCTAAATGTTGTATTGTAATATTAGACCATCTACATGATACAAAGTAGACAGTTTTAGTGTCAGTTATTCTATTTACTTGGTCAATTTAGAAAACCAAACAAGATCATTCAAGCTGCTACTATGATATTTTTACCTGAAGTCGTTGAATTTACTTTGTGTTGTACAGATTCTCCCCTCTAGGGAGGAATGAGTGACCTCTATAGGATGGTTTCTAAGGATGAGGGGGTTGTTGTGGATAATTAATGTCCACACCTGAACTATGTTAGAGTCAGGAGTTTCTCTTCTAGAATATCTGATGGAAGAACTTACGGGACAACAGTCTGACTTTAAGGTAGGCCTAGGAGCCTCATCTTAAAGGCTTCAGGTGTTGAGGTGGCTTTAAAGGGTGTCATGATTTGGTTCCTGAACCAAATATTTGCATACGTGTGGGTATGGGTATGTGGGGTAGTCTCAAGAACAACACATATAAGGGAGTAAGGGAAGCAGGACAGGGCAGAGGGAGAAGGTGAACTGTGATATACTTGCAACAGAGGCTTCAGCCCATCCCACAAGTTCTCTGAAGTTGGAATGGCCTCTCAGATCTGCTGAGCTGAAGCAAGGAGCTGGGCCTTCATGCCCCTACCCCTTCACACCCTCTCTCACCCTTTCATACCCATCATACCGATAGGAAACACGCTGGCCCCAGGAATGAGATGTAACCTTGGCAGCCAAAAAAGGGGAGGGATCAACTGTGAGCCCCCAGCAGCCAACACTTCTGGCCGATGGGGGAATGAGGGTCTTGGTGCTGAAGGCAGGATCTGGAGAATGTACCACAGCATCCACTACAGGGGTGGATAATGAAAATTCTGGGATGCAAAGGCCATCCCCTTTCCTCAACCCCAAGTGATCCTTTGTTCTGCCACTGCCTAAGGACCCCAGAGTCCTTAGTTACTAACTGGGTGATATTAGAGAAGTAATTAAGTTTTTTTGAATCCTTTATGCTCTCATTTGTAAAATGTGCTTACTCACAAGGTTGTTGTGAAGATCAAATAAAATAATCCCGCAATGGGGCCCCTGGGTGGCTCAGTTGGTTAAGCGGCTGCCTTCAGTTCAGGTCATGATCCCAAGGTCCTGGGATCAAGCCCCACATCGGGCTCCTTGCTCAGCAGGGAGCCTGCTTCTCCCCTGCCTGCCACCCCCCCCCCCCCGGCTTGGGCTTGCTCTCTCCTTCTCTCTCTGTGTGTCAAATAAATAAATAAAATCTTTTTTAAAAAATATTTATTTATTTATTTTGAGAGAGCGAGAATGAGAGAGAGAAAGAGAGAGAGAGTACATGAGTGGGGGAGGGTCAGAGGGAGAAGCAGACTCCCCACTGAGCAGGGAGCCCGAAGTGGGACTCGATCCCGGGACTCCAGGATCACGACCTGAGCCGAAGGCAGTCACTTAACCAACTGAGCCACCCAGGCACCCAATAAATAAAATCTTTAAAAAAAAATTCCGACAAGGATTCACCATAGTGCCTGGCATACTTAGAAACACTAAAGAAATAATACATATTATAATGTGTCAATAAATCTCTGCAGTTGTTTAATGTAACCTAGCACACATCTTTTTTGCATTACCTGAAAAAAAGGTGTTAATAAGGAGATAATTAAAAATCTATCACCATAGCTATCCCATCCTATGATTGGCCTAATATGGTGGTGACATAATCAAGCCAAAGACAAAAACTCAAAAAACCCAGCATTTTCAAGCTTTTTGTTGCTTGAGTGGAAGCAGGGACGGGGGCAGGGTGGGGGAGTAAAAAGTCAAAAGTCTGAAGAGCCTCATTTAATGAGATCAAAAGAGTTGTAGTATTCCTTGTAAGAGAAGACTAAAACTGTGTTAAAAGGAAAACAAGCAAACAAAAATCAACCTCACTCTCTAAAGAGAACCAGTGAAAGGATATATTATGTCTACAAAACCATTTAGTCAGGGAGTTCTAGACATAAAATAGGCTTTCGACAGGTATTCCTTGAATTGAAATACATCATGTGACTAGAGTGAACAAGACTTTGTTTACTAACTAGCATCTTAAAATGGAAAAATATAATGAATCCCTACCATGTACCAAAAACATATATATATTAAGGGCTTGAATATATAAAGATAAATAAGACATAATCTCCACCTTTATGGAATTCACTGCTTAGGTGTGAGAGTGATATGTCAACAAATCAGCACAATACAGTGCCACGGTGCATTGGAAGCACAGGGAAGGGGCTACTAACATTGATGGGAAGGGTCAAGCTTAGGGATTTTTGACATTTTCCTGTAATCAGTAGCAAGGCAATAAGGACTAATAAGCAAAGGGGAGGCATTATTTGAATTTGTTATTTTTGGAAAACGTTACATTCATTCATTTTTTTGACGTTTTCATTTATCTGCTTTTGCCAGGTACTGTTTAGTGAGCAAAATAGACAACCTCTATCACTCCAATTAAAATGCTGGCCGCATGGGGCGCCTGGATGGCTCAGTTGGTTAAGCGACTGCCTTCGGCTCAGGTCATGATCCTGGAGTCCCGGGATCGAGTCCCGCATTGGGCTCCCTGCTCGGCGGGGAGTCTGCTTCTCTCTCTGACCTTCCCCTCTCATGCTCTCTCTATCTCATTCTCTCTCTCAAATAAATAAATAAAATCTTTAAAAAAAAAAAATGCTGGCAGCAGGAGGAGCTGAAGCCAGGTGAATCTGGTGACCAAGAGACCAGGTAAGAAGCTGTTCTATTTATCCTATGAAGAAATGATGGAGAGGAAAAAACAGATTCAAGACATAGTCGGGAGAGAGTCCTGCATTCTTCAGAGAATTCAGAATCACATTTCATTTGCCTTAGAAAGATGCGCCCCTGATGCCTTATGATCCAAATTCGAAAATCTTAGATTCTGTGGCTGTCAGCTGGGTCAAAAGGTCAACCCCTTGACGTTGTTTCCTCTCTTCTTCCCACTGTCTTTTCTGGAGCATAAACAATCATGCTCCTCACATTCCCATCAGATAGGAAATTGTGATTCCAGGGAAATGGGCCAAAATTAGCCAGCTTCCTCCTTATAAGCAGGCCTCTTCTCGGTAAATAAATTCTATTTACTTTGAAACTAGAAACTTTGTTTGATATCCAGTATCAATATCCAAAGGCAATCTTGTTCCTTTTCTTAAAATGACCAAAAAAAAAAGATCTAAGATTAAACACTTTTTTTTTTAAGATTTTATTTATTTATTTGACAGAGACAGCGAGAGCAGGAACACAAGCAGGGGGAGTGGGAGAGGGAGAAGCAGGCTTCCTGCTGAGCAGGGAGCCCGATGTGGGACTCGATCCCAGGACTTGGGGATCATGACCTGAGCCGAAGGCAGCCACTTAACGACTGAGCCACCCAGGCGCCCCCTAAGATTAAACACTTCTTAAGACAAAAGCTTTAGGACCTCTCTCAGTCAGACTCTGCCTAATAAAAATGACTTCTCCAGGATACTATTTTTAGCCTTCATCTTTTTCCTACCAAAATATGTTCTTACTAGTACAAAATGTCAGCTCATATGCAATAAGAGTCATTTCTCCCCAATTTTGTTACTAGTAAAAATAACTCCACCCAAACAAAGCAAATGACATCTGAGTTTTTTGAAATGATGTCAATTAAACAATATTTCGTATCACTCTAAAAGGCTGTGGTACAGAATTACTGATTGAGCTAATGTTCACTATATTCTGTAAATGCAATTGAATTTAGAGTTTGTTTATAAATAAGCATTTTTGGCACATGAGATTCAATGTCTCCTTCACCTTCCTAAGCCACAAGAAGACCCTCACCCAGTCCTGCCAATTTGCCCAGTCAGCAGATAACGTAGTTAACTGTCTTTGCAAAATTGGTTGGCATCATCTGTCTCAATGTTGCTTCCTAGCCTGATGGTCGCTAAGAAAAACTTATCTACAAATTTTTATGGTCAAGGAGCTCAGGCTAAGGGTACAGAATATGGGTATCTTTGCAGCATAAGTAGTTCTAATGTCCTTGATCTGAGCCTGTCAAGTTCACCTCTTCCCTGCCTTGTGCTTCGCTCTGAAACTGCACAGCGACTCAGAGTGTTCCTGTGGCTGATAGAACAGGCACGTGTCCCCTCCCCCTAACACACACACTCTCCCCTCTTTAAAGGAAAGTTAAAAATAGCCCAAATAAGAAGGGAAGAACACCAGCGCAAGAGATTGGCTAGTGGCAGTGATGAAAACAACAGGCTGTAGGGTACTGCCCGGGCTTCCCAAAGGGGGTCATTTAAAAGATGAGCTGGGAAGGAAGAGGGATGTTTTGAAAAACAGCAGTAGTAGAAAAGGCACTTCAGATTGAGGGGACTATGAGCAAAGAATGAAATCAAGAAAGCACACTGTGTCCAAGAAAACCTGTGAGACCCAATTTGGCTGCAGTTGGGTATATGGATATTAGTAAAACACAACCAGGTGGATAAGGTAGGCTTATTAATTTGTGGATTGTTCTAGATCCTACAGGGGAGAAAAGGATAAACTTAATTTGGTAGACTCTTGGCAGCAGCTGATGTTATAAAGAAGAAAAGAACATTATCAGATGCTTTAGGAAGATTATTCTGGTAAGTAGTTCTCAGAGTGAACAAGAGAAAGAAGAGGCAAAGTGTAGGGAAAACATCAGGGGCTTATTTCAAGCAAAATGTACTCAAAGTCTAAGTTAAACTGGTGGCATTGGGAATAGAAATGACATAACAGATTCAAGAGCCATTGTGGAGTTAAGTTTTACATAACTAGGCTTCTTACTGTGATTGCAGAAGAAGCAGGAGTCATAGATAACTCCAGGGTCTCAACTCTAAATTAACTGAATAATTCAAATGTCATTAATGGAAAAAGCAAAGTAAGAAAAAGGACTTTTTTTGAAGAAGACATGATGAGTTCTATTTTATATATATTTATAAATGGCAATTAAGGTAGTAACTAAGATTCAGAGGCAAAAATGATTATGTCAGGTACTCATTAAGTGCCACACTAAATACTCTCACCTTCATTTGTCTCTGGGTTCCTTGTCCAGTTGGTCCACCTAAACCTTCACTTTGACAACCAACTCGATGCGGGCTCCAATAGGTACACCTAATAGCCCCTGACCATTCATGCCAATGGATACACCTTTCGTCTTCAATCTCAGGTCTTCTCTGTTACCGCTGAGTTGTAAGACCCTGCCTTGCTTGCTCAGGACACACACATACACAACCAAAACCCAGGGAAGCCAACACTGTATGAAACAACTCTTTGAGTACTGGGACATAAAAGCTGATACAGAATTTCCTCTTCCCAAGATGGACCATCCAGAGATGCGGTAACTTAGTATGGCCTGTTGGAAGGAGGCCCTTCAAGATTGAGTAATCAGTTGCATTTGATACCAGCTGGTACCAAGACCAGCTCAAAATATAGCCTCTTTGGCTCTAGCTCCTTCTCTATCTCATTCTCCTTTTTACTCATACCAGCTTCCTGTATTCTCTAATAAAAAGTTTCAGATAGGCTTTCGCCTGAGCAATCTAGTCTAAGGGAACAGAGAAAGCCTTAACAAAGAGTGATTGGTTATTTATTTTATAAACATTTGGTCACTGAGATGGATGTAATGGTCATCAGTGGTATTCCACTTACCGTTCTAGGCACCTGGTACATTTGCACTTCTCTCACCCCTTGAAGTTGAGTGTGACCACTCAGGTGTTTCCCTGGCCAATAATGAAATGTGAATTGAAAGGATGAGTCAACTCCAGCTTTAAATGCTAGAAAGGCAGTTTGTAGTTTTCTGTGTCCCCATAAAATAATGATCCAAATTTGTCTAAACATCCTTTTTAAAAAATCATACACATCCACAAGGATAGTAAATAAAACTTATAATACATGTTTACAGCATAACTCAGGGAGAAAAGATAAAATATTCTGAACTTAAAATTGCATGATAAAGTGAATGAGTAAACATATTAATGTTTAGGGAACCAGAGTTCTTGTTGAAGGAGAAGGAAGATGCACATATGGAATGGAAGAAGTTCAAGGAGGACCCTATGTTGCTTGATTTAAAATAGAGGTGGCAATATGAACATATTTTTTAAGTTTTAATGTATTTCTAGTTCTGACCTCTGCAAGGGTCTCGAGGCAACAACAGCATAGTAGCAATGGAAACACCTAGTGCCAGATTTTTGTTTCTAAACACCATTCCACACTCAGTCTCCTTCAAGAAATTAATGGTTCTGGCTCTGGGACAGGGAAAGCCCAAAATAAGCCTGCAGCATTTGATTGTGTCATAAAGCAACGAGGGCTCAAAAACTGATATAGTCAGAAGGACACAAGAGCTATCTTAAGGCTAAATCTGGGGTAATTTCAGCACCAGAAAAAAATAATGATGATAGTGAATTATTTTAAAAAAGAAGAATCTATGTTTCCAAAGTGATACTAAAGAAAAAGGGGTGCAAGAGAATTTCTTTATAGAAGAAGGCCAGCTAATAAATGTAGAATGAATATTGGAATTAGAAAACCAACTTTGTGCAACCATCATGTAATAACTGATTTAAACAAAAATCATGAAGGGATGCTAAAACCAATGGGTGAAAGTTTGTTGAGACAGAGGATATTGACATATTCTCATAGTATCTCTCACACAGATTGCTATGGATTATGGAGAGAAAAAAGTGATTGAGCAATGGGAAAATCTGCCAAATGCCACTTGAGCCAAGTTACCAAATTTCACATCACCAATTATGGGACAACTGACAATAGGTGTACATCCTAATATGATTCACAATGCTTAGAATAATTTGGGTGAAGAAAGCTGGATATGATTCCACCCACTTGCCACTACAAAAAAGAACAATTACTCAGAATTATTGCAGAATAAAAAAATCAGAATTACTGTAAATCTCAAATGATATAATGTATCTGAAAGGGGAGCAAGTCAATATGCCGAAAGTCAAATTTTCTAAAGCCAATTCACTGAAAGTCAATTAGCTAAATGACTAAGTTAAAAAGCCCATTTGCCAACTCCCCAATATTAGCAATTTACAAAAGTCTTATTTCTTTTGACTATTTGAATAACATTTCAATAATATTATGTCATTTTTATGGCAGCAAGAGGAAACTAAAGCAGCCATTCCACAGTCCACACGGTGCAATCCACATCCAATCTGCCCTCTGATGACACACAGGTGAGCAAGCCCAGCCAACATCAGCAGATGCTAAACATCCTATCCATTATGACTTGCTATAACAATTACCAACATTTAAAAGACACATATTTTTGGCAAATTGAAACAATGGTAAATTTGTCAAATTGGTAGTTAAATACCATTTTTAGCAAACTCACTGAAGTAAAACAAAATGCTTCAAAAACATTATTATTTTCATTATAGTGCTAATAAAAATATTGTCATTTTATTGTTGAATCAATTAAACTAAGAAAGATAGAAACTGCAAATAAGAGTTGAATGTCCACAGTTATATTACCTTCTGTATGGTAATGATTAATCAAATATAGTCAAAGCATTCCAGAATATGGAAAATTTCAATCCAAACATTGTTCATAATGAGTTCTCGTGAGGAATGGGGTAAAGGATTGCGTGTATGTCTGTGTCTATGTGTATATTTGTGTGTGTGCATGTGTGTATGCTTGTGCATGTGTGTTTTTCACAAGGTGGCTACAAAAATCATCATGTCCTAGAGAATATGTTCTAGTTGCCTGAAAATCTAAACGTGTGCATCAGCTTAGGAAATAGGAGAAGGAGAGAGAAGGAATTAATAAAAATATATGGAGAAGAGAAGAGGAAAAGATAAAGGAAAGCAAGATAAAGAAGGTGGATAGTCAGTCTTTGGGAAGATAAAGCAAACACAAGGGTGGCTGCCCGTCCACTGGGACATAAACCTAAATCAGATTATCACAGTCTGTGAAGATCATAATCACTGATCATGATCGTGGATCACACAATGGCGTCAGCAAGAGGTGGTTCCTAGTAATGTAAAGGCCATTCTGTCCTAAAAGAAGACAGGAAGAAATGATGAGTTCATGAGAAGATGCAGCTGCCAAGAGCTGAAGAATCTTCCTTCATTGTCTCACACGTAAATTTTGCCACACAGACACTGACTGATGACATCTGATTATAACAGCTGACAAGGCTCCATGGCCTTGGAGTCAGCAAATGTTTTCATCAATACACCCCAGCAGTTGTGATTTGCATCCATTCACCTTGTTGATTTTGGACTAATTCCCTTTTATTTCTAATGATATGATAAGATATTTGCTCCTACAATTAACTCAGAACATACCCCCAAAAGAGCCTGCTCATGTTTTGATGGAAATGTTTTTATCTGCACATGGTTGATGTTATGTTTCCCAGTACCTTTTGTAACCAAGCCATTCATGATTTCCATTGGGTGCACCCCCATATACTGACAGCCAAGTTCCAGTGGTTTGTAAACTTTTCCATAAACCACCTTCAGCAATAGTTATTGAAATGCAGTCATGCCACAGATATCAATTTCTCTTTTCTTATCCAGAAACCTAAAGTCTGGGTAGGAAAAGGGTGTATGGTAGGGGAGGACAAGATTTGGGAAATAGGAACAAAGATGTTATCAATTTTCACTTTTTGTATTAACATCAGGGCTCATGACACTTGCATCTTTTTTTTTTTTTTTTAAGATTTTATTTATTTATTTGACAGAGAGAGACATAGGGAGAGCAGGAACACAAGCAGGGGAAGTGGGAGAGGGAGAAGCAGGCTTCCCGTGGAGCAGGGAGCCCGATGCGGGGCTCGATCCCAGGACCCTGAGATCACGACCCGAGCCGAAGGCAGTTGCTTAAGCGACTGAGCCACCCAGGCGCCCCCACTTGCATCTTTTTTTATAGACTAGGTTAAAAACTAATATTTTTACTTTCCAGATAAAAAAAGTATTAATTAGAACAATTTGGATACTGTCTAAGAACAATGATAATAGTGCAAACATAAAATCTCTGTGACATCTTGACATAACATCTTCTGGATTAATATCACTATTTCTTTTTCTTTTAGAAATTTAGCTAGCTTGTGAGAAAACATCCCAAAAAGAGCCAGCTGTGTGCCCTTAGACAAGTAACCTAACTTTTCTAAAATTAAGGATGAACACTAGGATGTCTTTACCTCTAGTATTTTATGACTGAGTAATAATTAAATTTATTTTGATGTGGCTTCCTCTCTACAGATGTTTAAAGCCCACAGTTACTTCTACTGCATATCTTCTTACAATTGCTCTAAATAAATTTTACTGAAAGACAGGATATTCCTGATCCAGTCACAAATTTTTTTTTTCTCAGCGTATTTTCTTTTTTTTTTTTTTTTTAAGATTTTATTTATTTTTCAACAGAAAGAGAGACAGCAAGAGAGGGAACACAAGCAGGGGGAGTGGGAGAGGGAGGAGCAGGCTTCCCGCTGAGCAGGGAGCCCAATGTGGGACTCGATCCCAGGATCCTGGGATCATGACCTGAGCCGAAGGCAGACACTTAACGACTGAGCCACCCAGGCGCCCGTCAGCGTATTTTCTTAATTTTAGTTTTTATTTTCTAACACTTTTAACTTCCTAATTTAAAAATTTATGAATTCAGCAGATTTTTTAAAAGACTGATGATGCACAATCATTACTAAAACTTTTTGTGACATAATCTATAGACACCTAAAATAATGCCTTGTACTTAAGACATACTTTACCAGGCAGCTCCTCCCACACCTCCCCCAACCTCACCCATAACCTTGTTCTCACCACCCTGATCCAAGGCATGCCTTCTTGAAGGAATAAGGAAGGCAATGAAGAACTAAGACACTGTGACCATTTTATTATTAAATGTATCTTTGGCCCTAACTAGCCAACTGAGTTGGGTCTTTCCCCAAGTTAGGTTGATACTCCATCCACAGCACAGACTATGTCTCACCCCTTGGCATCTCTGATTTAATTGGTCTTGGCTGGGGCCCAAGTACCAACTTATTGAAGCTCTCAGGTGATAATGAGCTGAAAGTATTGAGAAATGGAAGAGCTTGAGGCTGATGGCTTTTCTAAGCACCCCTTAACAGAGTCTGGGTTGGGGAAGAGCTGTGGGGTTGGGATAATTCTTGGTGGGTGGGGGTACCCTTGAGCTTTCACATGGTGTGTCTGTCTTGTGCCCCATTTAAAGGTTATTTACCACAACATCAAAGGGATGGAATTAGAAACATTCAACAAGTACTTATTGCATGCACACTCAACCTAGAAACTATTTCACTTGTAAAATAATCGGATCTTATGGTGCCCTTCCCCCCATCAGATGATGTTATATGTAGGATTCAGAATAATATTAATGTCAGCCACACAACACTGATCCCCACACCATCTGGGATAATAATGCAACTCACATGGGGACATTTTTAAAAAGTTGGAATCCTGGCCCTACCACAGATCTACTGAATTTGGATATTCAAGTGTTTTTCTCATCTCCTTTACTAGTTTGTAAACTGCTTTCAGAATAGGTTCTTTGCCTCATACAGCTCTGTATCCTTCACAGCATGTAGCAAGGTGCTTCACACCTAATAGTGCTTATTTAATAGTTTTCAGGTTAAAATGGATATGAACACTGGAAATCCTTCCCTTTATAGACCAACTTCAACAGGTGATTAGAATAAATCAATAGAGAAAGTATTGAGTTATTTCATATATGAACTAAATTCAAATTTAAAACCTCAGTCCAGGAAAAGTCAATCATACTTGAAATAATCCTGATGAATCTTCAGAAGCAAGGAAAAGTTATCATTTATCAGTTGCCTAGAACATAATATTACCTTGAAACCAGTTTCATAATTAAAGGGGCTTTAACTCACAACCCTGAGATCAAGACCTGAGCTGAGATCAAGGGTCAGATGCTTAACTGCTTGAGCCACCCAGGTGCCCCAATAAGCCCATTCTTTTTGCAAAGAGTTGTATGATAATTTTCAAAGGTGTGGGCTTTTAAAACATACTAACAGTGCTTCCATTTTATGCCACTATTCCTGAGTTTTAAATGGAGAAAGTCATTTAATAAATATTTATTGAATGCCAAATAGATGCAAGGCATGCTGCTGGATATTAGGTATTCAGCAGTGATAGGACAGCTTTCATGAGGCTTATGTTCTAGCACATAAGATAGCTAATCCATTAGTTCATTGCATTTGAAATAAATGCTCTTAAAGAGAAGTATGGAGTAGTGTGAACATATAACAGGTGCATGTGATTCAGTCTTAGGGTGAAGAACTACCATTTGAACTGCGTTTTGAAGAATTAATAGGAATTAACTATGGGAAGAGAAAAGAGAACATTCTGACATGAGGAACAGCAAGTAAGAAGACCCTACAACCAGATGGGGTGTGAAGCCTACAAGAAAAAAATGAAAGCCCTTGTGGTCAGAGTTCAGAAAGGAAAGACTGAGTGATGAGAGATTCTTGGCTCTGATGAGGCCGTCAGTCAGTAGGACCTTATTAAAATTATAATTGTCGCACTTACCTCAAGACCAGTAGCAAGCCATAGCAAGATTGAAGCTGAGGAGTCACACAGTCAGACTTGCATTTTTCAAACCACCCTAACTGCAATGAGGAAAATGGTTGCAATTAGGAGTAGAGAGAATGAACAGAATGAACAGAAAGAGATCTTCAAGAAAGTTATTCAAGTAGCCAAGGTAAAAAGATTTTATCTCCAACTAGAGAAGGGAGAGTGGAGATGAAGAGAAGTAGGTTGATTCATGAAAGATTTAAAGCTAAAATCAACAAGACTAGGTGACTGATTAAACATGGGAGTGAAGGAGGGGGAAGAATCAGCTGAGGCCCAGTCCTCTGGCTTGGACCACTGGGCAACTGCATGCCAGGACAGGTCACCCAAGGAACATATGAAGATTCTAGCCTTGGGAAAAAAGAAATAAGGCCATTTGGGTGATGAGCAAGCAATTACATAGCAATAGTTCTGTACCTGGCACTGTTCTAGGGGATATATACATATATATATTCTTTTCCCCAAAGCTTCATAGCATGTCTATCAGATAGGTTCTATACAATTCCCAGTTTACCAATGAGGAGACAGAGGTGCAGGGAGGCTAGGTGACTTGCTCAGTCAAACAGCTAGTTCATGGCAGAGTCCCTCAACCATGATACTCATATTCAACAACCTACCTGTATTGAGTTTGAGGTGCCCGGGAGGCATCTGAGTGGATTTATCAACCAGTCATGTTGGAGGAGGTCATTGAGAGGATGTGACCGCTAGTTGACCCATGAGCTGGACCCAGAAGATAGGAGGCTCCTCACCTCTAACCCTGGCTTGGAATGTACATTCTGGCCACCATTCCCACAGCTGGAGCCATATTCAAGGACAAAGCCTTGAGAGAGCAATGTGTTGTTGAGAGTATCTGTACAGTGACGGAATCCAGTTAAGACCTCTGTAAACTGAAGATTCTGGCCAGCAGGTGCAGAGATCTGCAAGAGGCAAGCCTATGTGTAAATTCCCTTGCTTTATTAAAATTGCCACATACCAACCTGGAGTGGTCTGTCTCTTTCTTTGGTATCTCCTTGCCCTCTTGTACCCTGCGCCAGTTTGCAACCAACAAGTAGATTCACAGGTCTGGAATTAATTGAAGTCTGGCTGAATACATTGTTACATAAGAGAACATAAGGTTGTGTTAGCAGAGTTAAGAACATTAGTTAATTTCAGTTGATCCTTGAAGACCAAATAACCTTTCTCCAGAATAAAAAATTTTAAGTGGAGCAGATTAATTTTGGAGCCCTTCCCAAAAAATTTTCTGTTTAATTGCACTGAGGACATCAACACCATACCATTTCCCCTTCTTTACATGTATGGTGTGGGACTCAGATAAACACGGATTCCAACCTCAAGTTTTCCTGGTAACTAGTTCTGTGCCCTTGAAAAAAGCTGCTTTACCAGTTTGAGACTCAGTTTCTTCACCTATTAAATAAGGATTAAAAAAAAAAAAAAAACTGCTTTCACACATATAAGGATTAAGTGACATAACATATACACAGGACCAGGCACCCCCTTCTACTCTCTCTCCACATGGCCTTCTGATGAACATGTTATAACAAGGCTATAATGTAAATATTTTTCTTATTTTATGTTAATTGGATTATAATGCAGTTGTAGGAGAGTGTAGACTGTAAAGGAGGGGTGAAAAGAGTCTCCACTTAGCCTTATATTTTTGCTGAGCACCCAAGAGCCTTAACATCAGAAGGGAGGGTATTGTTGGGGAGGGGTGACAAGAACAAAAATGTTCCTCGGGACGCCTGGGTGGCTCAGTCCGTTAAGCATCTGCCTTCAGCTCGGGTCATGATCCCGGGGTCCTGGGATCGAGTCCCACATCGGGCTCCTTGCTCGGAGGGGAGCCTGCTTCTCCCTCTCCCACTCCCCCTGCTTGTGTTCCCTCTCTCTCTCTCTGACAAATGAATAAATAAATCTTCAAAAAAAAAAAAAAAAACACACAAAAATGTTCCAGAATGAGGTGTGTGACAACCTTGATTCTTACCCTAAAATATTCAAAGGACTTAGAATTCTTTGTGTTAAGAAAACTGGATATGTATTCCACCCACTTACCACCACAAAAAGAACTTAGAGGCATTTCGCCTGTGTGGACTTGTACCACACCATTTTATTTGAACTCTTGTGGTAACATCAACCTTTCATGTAGGAGGAGCAAGTAGGATTTGTTACAAAGAGAGAGCAAGAGATTCTGCAGGAACTCCTTAAGTGCTTTTAAAGCAAACATTTGAATCACTGCAAGAGACACTCACTTTTTAAAATTGGGGCTTTCCATTTTACCGTTCATTGGATGTTTATTCATAAGCATGCCGGAATTATAAAATTTTCCTCAAGCTCTTATTTAATGCTTGGGCAGTGCCAACTATGAACCTAGTGCTTGCTATAGGAATATAAATGTAAAGAAAATCAAATAATTCTTGGAGATCACAGAGCTTCCATGCTGGAGAGGGGAGTTTAAAAACATTTGCCTTGGTAACTGAAAAGAACTGTCTTTTAATGTACTACAATTTTCTCCATTTGAAATGGGAAGCAGCCACAGAGGGAAAAAGTGAAAGTAGAGGAACTGGAAAAACAAAAGTAGGAAAGGATTTATTCATCTTAGCACAATGCCTGCAGCCAGACTGAATCATTCTTCCTTTGCATAAACATTCTAGAGTTGTAAGAATAGCTCATACCCCCAATGCCAACTTGAAGGAAAAGGAAAAGAGGTTAACCTCTGTAAAATAATGAGCTTGTTACTAGTTTTCCATTACACCTAAACACAGGTTAACGTAATGAATTCAGTCAAATATTTTCTAGCAGTTTGAAAAACAGGATGTTTTTAAAAAGTTGAAATCAACTGCATGCGTCTACATGGACCTTCACTACTAATAAGGTTAGTATAAACTAGGGGCGCCTGGGTGGCTCAGTCGTTAAGTGTCTGCCTTCGGCTCAGGTCATGATCCCAGGGTCCCGGGATCGAGTCCCACATCGAGTCCCACATCGGGCTCCCTGCTCGGCGGGAGGCCTGCTTCTCCCTCTCCCACTCCCCCTGCTTGTGTTCCCTCTCTCGCTGTCTCTCTCTCTGTCAAATAAATAAATAAAATCTTAAAAAAAAAAAAAAAGAGGTTAGTATAAACTATATTTTAAAAATAGTAATACTTGCTACCAACAGGGCAGCTAAAATTCCGGAGTTTTTAGACAGACTTTGAGAGTGTCAGTCTATCAATTATAGGTGAAAGAGATCCTTACTTTCCAGGCTGTGGGGAAACAGGGGAACTTAGCTCAGGAGAAAAAAGGAAGTTGGCAGGACACATGTGTGTAATTGATCCTTTCAGAACTGACTTCTGACTAATGAATTATTCCCCTTAATGCAGAAGCAATGATAATGGCCACAAAGGACAGGTCCATAAGGGCACCCATCAGAACTACCAGTTTCCTTTCTGGAGGGTGATTAGAATTAAATCACAGATCCTCTGACTGAGTGAATATCCAGGGGTTCTTAGATTTATCAAAGGAGAAAATATCCTACAGAGGGGGAAAAAAAATAAGGGTCATTCTTGAGCTATTGATTTAATAATAATTTTTAAAGGTTTTCCATCTTCTAGCTGGGATCGAAGGATACGTTGTAAATGCTTCGTAAATCTCCCATTTCCATTAAACCATTTTGAGTAGAGCAGTGAACTACTGTGGCTTCTAGGTTTACTCTCTTATAACCACTGCAGCCTCTGTCCTAAATCTCTGATAAGAGACACACTGGCTGTGGCTTTATCCCTTAAGGATTTTATTTCTAGAGCTCCTTTTTGAGGGTCTGAGAGCCCTACAAGAAAAATATCCTTATACATTTTCTACAGTAAAGAAAAAGAGCAGTGGTGAATCACTTAAAATATCAAACAGCAGGTATAAATCACTCAGTACCTCATCCCCATTTTGCTGATGTAAAAAGTCCATTTCCATGGAAACAAGGATTAGAAATAGCAACCTATGAGAAACACTGGGTTTATTGGAGCACATGGAAGTTTTAGTTTGGTTTTCAGCCAAATCTTGAGAAAGAAAATCTTTGACTAATACCTACATGCTATTTTTATCACTTTGAGAAAAAATGTTTGAATTATGGATTAAGGGAAAATCATTTTTTTCCACTTAAAGACAATCAAAAACAACATAAGTTAATTTGGGGATTGGAAAGCATATCCTTTCCTTTCAAATCTTGTCCCCCAATTTTCTATCTCTGCTCTGCCTAATATAGGTGTACAACAAAAAAATGAGAATAATCTGGCCTGATTTGAAGATTTAATTGCAGGTTGAACCCCGGGTTTTTAATTGATATCTATCCCTAAGTGAGAAACCTCCAGCCCGTTTTCACTCACAGACAAAAGAAGTTTACCTTAGTTATGGAAAGACACTTAACAATACTTTATTCTGTAAATGAGATGCTTCCCTGTGTTTGATTATGAAATTGCTTCTTTAATAAACAGTAAAGCTCAAAGATTCAGCTTGGAAGACAGCATGGTGTCCCAGAGTAAGCAAACAATCTGCAGTAGGAACGGAAGAACATATGGGAGACTGGACCCCATAAGGGCCTGCTGTCTCTCCCCATCTATCTCGCTCACCCTCATTTGCTCATCCCACAAGGCCTACCTCAAAACTCACCTCTTCCTCGAAGCCAGGCCTCCAGGTTTACAATGTGCCTTTTTCGCAGATTAAGTATTTGCAAATCCACCTCCTGGCTACGGTGTATTTGTAACACCCCAAAATCAATAGTTGTGGTGGTTCCCCAGTCCCTCACAAACACGTGGAGAGCAACAGCTTCTCAGGTAAAGTCAAACCAGGCAATGCTCTACGCTCTCTCAGCTCTCACACTGTAGACAGTGGCCTTTTGGTCATCTATTTAATGCTATGTCTTTTACCTGTTGGTGCTCTCTGTTGGTGATTTGGCTGTTTGAAATGGCCCCCAAGCACAGTGTTGGAGTGCTGTTGAGTATTCCTAAGCATAAGTAAGCAGTGATGTCTTACAGAGAGAATGCATGTGTTCGATGGTCTTCGTTCAGATGTGAGTTATTGTGCTCTTGGCTGTGAGGTCAGTGTTGATGAATCAACAATGTACATTAAATAGGTGTCTTTAAATAGAGACACACATTGAACAAGACTATGTGTTGATCAGTGGATGAAAATGTAACCAGACACTCACAGGAAACTAACCCTGTATTTCCCCTAAAAGCAGTGCTTACTTACTGGGGCAATTAGCTTCAGTATTCCCTAATTCAGTGTTCTCAGCAACTTTATAGATCATAACTTGCAAATAACAAGAATTCACTGTAGCTTAAACTCATATTGCTCTCATTTTAACATATCTCTACCTCCTAACTAGCCCCTTATTATACATGGCCTTAGACTCTAATTGTTGTTATTATACTGTTTACCTCTTTGCTATGTACTTTTTGATAATTAATAAAATAATATTAATAATAATAAAATGTCAGCTTTTAGTGATTAAGGTCCTACTGTGTGACAGACAGGGTACCAAGAGCACTACAGACATTACCCCATTTGTGGGTGACTCATATCACAAATTAGATGGCAAGTTCCTTTATAGTCAGGGGCCTCATCATTTTTTACCACATAATATTGTCTAACACAAAGACAGGCCCACAAAACTTGCTGAAAAATTGTGATTTTGCTGTTTTTGTTCTTGTTACACATTTCCGTAGATGACTATTTTTGAAAAGTGACTTAATCCAAGTAAATTTTAAATTATGCCTAATGATTAAATCACAATTATCATATTTCTCATCTCTATCGTGGATGGAGCACGTAGGATTTCTCACATGCTGCATTTAGTGCTATGTCTATATAATTTCATTTTAATCATTAAAAGCACCTTAGAGAAAACTGATACAAAAAACTTGAAGTAACTTTTCAAAGTCATAGCTCCTAAGGGATGGAACTGGATTTGAATGCAGAAGCTCTTACACATTTCAAGTATTTTCCCTCTTAAAATCAGAATGTTTCTTAAATTCTCTGTAGGAGAAAAGCTATAATAATAACTAAAACTTAAGTGTTTAGTCTGAGCCAAGTACTGTCTAAGTAACTTGCATTGATCAATATATTTAATCCTCATAGCAAGTGTAAGAATTCAGTGGTGTCTTCCTTCTGTAGATAAAGACACTGAGCCCTGGAGAAGTGAAGTAACTTGCCCCATGTCGCCTAGCTAGAGAGTAAATAGCAAAGCCAGGATTCAAATGCAAAATGTTCTTCCTCCAGAACCTGGGGTCTTAACCATTGCACAATACTGCTTTCAACCTGCGGGTCTACTTTCTCAAACTGTTACTATATAATGACAGGAGGAAACTCTAATTTTATTAAAGATATAAGTAGGTTTATGACTTATTAATCATAAAATCAACCTTATATGTTTAAAAAATAGGCATAAGTAAATGTGAAAGATACCTTGTTCATTCTATGGACACATGACCAGAGAATACATGGGACCAAGCACAGTCCCGGTTTCTCCACCACTGGTTGCCATGTGCTTCAAACTGAATAGAACCTGACAGAACCAGAACAACTAACCACAGCTATTGTAACTGCATGATTCTGGGGTCAGACAGACCCAGGCTTGACTCTCAGCCCCACCATTTACTAGGTATGGGATGTCAAACAACTAAATCACCTTCCAGGGTCTCATTTTTCCACCCTTCTCCTCAAAATTACTATAATGCTCTCCAGCTCACACACTTGCTGTGAGAAATAAGATGAAATACATGAAGAACCTAGCATAACAAACAATAGGTAATCCATAAATGTAGGTTCCTTGCCTCCAGGAGACTCTCACTCCTTTTCCACTAACACCAGGCACCTGGAAATCAAAGCCAGCTCAAATCAGGGAAGAGCTCACCGTTTTATTCCTGAGATTTGGATTGCTGGCCACTGTCATAGCCACATTTTCACAGGAATGGTTTCTGTTCAAGTACAGTAGATGGCCCCCCATCCGCCATTTTGCTTTCCCTGGTTTCACGTGGTGAACCACCGGCAGGATGCAGGTGATCCTCCTTCTGACATACCTTCAGAAGGTCAGTAACAGTTCGACGCTCCGTGAAAATGCCCATGTCATTCCCCTCACTTCATCTCATCATGTAGGCCGTTCATCATCTCACATCAGCACAAGAACAAAGGGGACTACAGTACAAGAAGGTAATGGACAGAAGGTCACATTCAGATAACTTTTATTACAGTACATTTTTATAATTCCTCTATTTTATTAGTTATTTTTGTCAATCTCTTACTGTGCCTAATTTATAAATTAAACTTTATCATGGTATGCATTATAGGAAATAACATAATATAGATAGGGTTCAGTACCATCTGTGGTCTCAGGCACCCGCTGGGGGTCTTGGAATGCATCCCCCATGAACAAGGGGGACCACTGTTTTCTAAAATTGATTGTGATGATGGTTGCACAACACCATGAATATACTAAAACCCACTGAAGTTTACACTTTAAAAGCATGCATTTTGTACTGTGTGAATTCTGTATCAACAAAGCTGTTCAATTAATTTTAAAGGGTAATTAAGTAAGTAATCAAGGCCTTACATTTCTAAATCAATAAATTATTTTTAAATATTTTCTTTGCATTAAACCCCCCAAAAAGTGAGTTGAAGATAAAGAAAGAGAAATAACTAAATTAGACATCAATACAGCACTTGTCTATGAAGGGTATGAGAGATGGGGTTATAACTGAAGCGTGGTGAAGAGAAGAGCCACATGCCTCTTTAGAATTTTAATACAAGAGAAGACATTTAGCTATTTAATGAAACAGCTCTATTCAAACAGGTCCTCAGTGTAAAAGCACACCTAGAGATGGGGGAAACAACTATATAATATTTTCAATTTTCCGAAGATTGCTTGTTTTTTTTAACTAATATTCATCTTTTTATCTTTTCCAGCATTGCAAAGTACACTACAAACTCATAAATATTGAGAGCCACTGGAGCAGTCTTGTTATGTCATGACACCCCTCAGAGAGACTACATTTCTGATCCTGAATCCTATCTTGGCACCTAGAACCATATCATTCTCCTAGGCCAATTCTAAGACATTAGAATACCAAGTGCCACCAACTCTGGATCACCCAGTCCTGATCTCCAGCTACTTACTGAGATAATATGACTCATATTCACCTTTTTCTTACTGCCAGTTATTTATCAGACCTATGACCGAAATTACAGCTTCTCCTTCAACACTACATTTTGTTCTCTAGGATGAAATTCCTCTGTGCACAGCAGTTGCTGGGGCAATTCTTCCAGCCTGGGAGTAGGTATAATTTCTGATCTAACTCCCAACACAATCTCCATCCTATCTTAATTAACTAATCATTCCAAGAAGAACCCCAGAATCTACTTAATGACATTCCTATGTTTACTACTTAAACTCAAAAATTCTCAGGTATCTTGGACTCCTTATTATTCACAGTTGATCAATGAGTTCATCACTGTGGAAGTTATTTCTTCTGGTTGGCAGTACTCAGATCTCCTCTACTCCCAGCCACACAGAATAGCTGCATTCCCCATGACCTTGTTGTTTCCTTATGTCAATAAAAATGGTAGCAAAAGTTACCTTGCAATAGAAGTATTTAATTGCTAGTGTCGGACTTTCTAGCTCATTCTTCTCCTGTCACAGTGATCATAAAAGTGCTTGTTGCTATGGATGAGTCGTAATATCAAAGAATCTTGTAATACTAAGCCAATACATGCAGACAAGGGCCCTGAAGAATCACCGACATCTGCAACATGTCTAAACAAGAAATGCATATTTGTTGTAGCAGGTACCTAAGACTTTAGTTTTGCTTGTTAATGAAGCGTAACTTGGCCTATCCTAACTGATATAGTCACCAAGTTCTATTTAACCGAATATATACAAGTATATTTATTGCATGTGTCAGTAATGATGAAAAACTAGAAACAACTTCAATATCATTAGTATAGGGTTGGTTTAACAAATCACACTACAATGCAATAGTGTGCAGTCACTGGAAGGAAACATGTAATGACACTGAAAGATGTTCAATACAAAAATACAGATACAAAAGGGTACAGCTCTCGGATGTTTATAGCAGCTTATCAACAATAGCCAAACTATGGAAAGAACCCAAATGTCCATCGACTGATGAATGGATGAAGAAGATGTGGTTAAGGGGCGCCTGAGTGGCTCAGTCATTAAGCGTCTGCCTTAGGCTCAGGTCATGATCCCAGGGTCCTGGGACCGAGCCCCGCATCGGGCTCCCTGCTCAGCGGGAGGCCTGCTTCTCCCTCTCCCGCTCCCCCTGCTTCTGTTCCCTCTCTCGCTGTCTCTCTCTGTCAAATAAATAAATAAATAAATAAATAAATAAATAAATAATCTTAAAAAAAAGAAGATGTGGTTTATATATACAATGGAATATTATTCAGTATTCAAAAAGAATAAAATCTTGCCATTTGCAATGACATGGATGGAGCTAGAGTGTATTATGCTTAGCAAAATAAGTCAGTGAGAGAAAAACAAATACCATATGACTTCACTCATATGTGGAATTTAGGAAAGAAAACAGATGAACATACGAGAAGGGGCAAACAAAGACAGGAAAATAAGCCATAAGCAACTCTTAAAGATCGAGAACAAACTGAGGATTGACAGAGGAGGTGGCGAGGGATGGGTTAAATGGGTGATGGGTATTAAGGAGGGCACTTGTTATGATGAGCACTGAGTGTTATATATAAGTGATGAATCACTAAATTCTGTTCCTGAAACCAATATTACACTATATGTTAACTAACTAGAATTTAAATAAAAATTTGAAGAAAAAAATAAAATTAAAATAAAAATTCCAAAAAAAAGAAAGATGTCCAAGATATACTATTAAGATGAAAAAAAGTCAGTTATAAGACAGCATAAGGCAGACCTATATAATGTGATAATTTTTGTAAAAGGAAAATGTATGTACATAACTTATATATAACATAAATAAAATATGTGCATGAAAGTATGGATATAAGCTGTATTCTATTCATACTACTATATGCAGAGGAAAAATCTGTAAGAATATTTTACAAACTAAATAGAATTACAGGATACTTTTGCTCTTTAATATGTTTCTGTATTATTGGAATTCTTTTATAAGGATCACAGTTTACTGTTTTTTTAAGAGATTTTATTTATTTATTTGACAGAGAGACACAGTGAGAGAGGGAACACAGCAGGGGGAGTGGGAGAGGGAGAAGGCTACCCGCTGAGCAGGGAGCCCAATGCGGGGCTCTATCCCAGAACCCTGGGATCATGACCTGAGCCGAAGGCAGATGCCTAATGACTGAGCCATCCAGGCACCCCCAGTTTACTCTTATAAACAGAAAAATATATAATTTTTTTAAGTAAGCTCTAGGTCCAACATGCAACTTGAACTCAAGACCCTGAGATCAAGCGTTGCATGCTCTACTGACTGAGTCAGCTAGGTGCCCCTATAATGTTTTTAATATAACATTCATGTTTACCCTCCTCTCTATCTCACCACCTTCAAGAGTTAACACATTTCCCATAGGCTTTAAAAAAATACCTAAGTAAGAACATATAGTGTTTTGTGTTTTTTTTTTCTTTTCATTCCATTTATTTAAAAATACCTATTCACCAGGAGAACAGACATAATGTTCTACTTGTTTATTTCCATCCTTGAATTCTATGAGACAATTCAAAATTACTTTGTCAATATATTATATTTAATGCTTTCAATGCCACCTTATTTAGTTGTTTGGCTAGACTTCTTGAGAATTCTTTTCCAGACTATATGAAATATATGCATTCCTCTTTGCTTTTGTCATCCAACATTGCAGTGCTTCTGGTTAGTGTTTTAATTAGGAACAACTTCAAGCAAGAGAGGACTTCACTACACAGCCGATTGTTCATTGTGCCCAAAGTGAATGTTTAAAAATGCAAATTTTTAACAAAATACTAGAATAGATTTATTAAAGAATGAGTCAATTGATTCATTTAATTCTCTGTGTAACTTTGTGTAGTTCTCTTTTATTAAGAATTAGTATTCTCAATTACTGTCAATTTAGCAAATAGGAGAAATAAATGCCTTTTTATATACTTCATTGGCAGAGATGTTTTCAGTATTTCAACATAAAAAGTAACACATGGGTGCCTTATTTAAGCTACTAACTTTGTAAGAAATGCAAATTGAGAAGGGGTCATTAATGGGACAGAAAAATTTGTTTACTTGCCATATTGGTCCAACCAGTGAACTATTTGGGGAAGTTTCTCACCCTAGAGTCACAAGAATAGGCTCCACAGTCAAATTGCCTGGATTCAAATTCCAGCTCTGCCATTCACGGACCACGTGACCTCAGGCAAGCTACTCCATTTCTCTGTCTGCGAAATGGGGATAAAACTAGTACTTAATCACACGGTTATTGTGCAGATTGAATGAGAAAATCCAGATAGAGCAGTTAGCATGGTGCCTGTCATTTGGCAACAACTCAATAAATGTTAGCTGCTGCTAGTTAGTATAGTTGATAACGACATTGATACTGAAATTGCTGATACTTTATTCTGTTATATGTTGATTTTTTCCATTGGAATATTTCTCTTAGTGGTAGTTCCATCTGGCAAGAAACTAACAATATCAGTTAAAAGTCTAATTTTCTGATCCAAGTTTTATTTTTTGGTTTTCTCACTTAGACAAAGTCAATAATGATCCTAATAGAAAATCAAGACTTGAATATCTTGCTAAATGTTTAAGAGATAGTACTAAAGATTCATCTTACTTAGCAAATTTGAGTTTACTCTTGGTTTATTAAATTCAGTAACAAGGATCAAAATTGAACAGATAAATAAGAACTTTAATAAGTCTTTAAAATGCTTAAGAATGATACCTGTAATATACCTAACATCTCCTTTTAAAACTACTGTAATATCATCTTTGTAAATTTATGGCCATTTAGAAAATTACATCAGCTGTAAAGTGTCCATAATCAGCAGCATTCTTTCCAGGAAATCCACTTTATACATTTTTTTCCTTCAAAGTGTGCATTCTTTTTCTGCTCCACCACACCTTAATGACTAGCAGACATTTTCATAAATGTTTTCATAAATTTTAATAAAATGGGTTTAAAGGACATCTATAGTATCGGAAGGGAAAATTCTGTAAATCATTGTTTCTCAAACCAATCCTTGGGAGTTTTTTCAAGGGCCTGAGAGTGCTCTGTGGATATTTTCCTTAATGTCCTGTGTTCAGTTTGATGTTAAAACAGCACAATTAAAAAGAGATTGTGGAAGGTTAGAATAATCTTATAAAGGTGGATATTGTCACTCACTTTTAGGGCCTGTGTTGGTGCCTGTATTTATGAGTCCACCATCAACAAAGGGCACTGCTTTAATTGCCACTAGTTAATGAGAAAAGAACAGAGATCGACTCAATAACTAAATGATGAATCTGTGCCAAGTGAAGATCAAATGCTATCATGGCATTCTGTACAAAGATTTCTTTATAGCCCAAACTGTAAACATGGTGACAAAATTAAGTGATCGTAAAACATGTTATGTTACAGACATAGCAAGCTCGAAAGAGCCTGTCCTATTAAATAGTCAGTATTCACATAACAAGGAACAATTTCTTCTCAGCAAAACCTCATCCGTCACATAAAATTAGTATCACTAATTTATATTTTATTGGTTTGGTAGTTTTGTACATGAGTGTTAGTTTTGTTGTCATTTAAGAACCATAAGCATTGGGAATTTATTTATTTATTTATTTTAGCAGTGGGAACTTAAACCTGGCTTCAGATTTATACATATTTAAATAATGAGATAAAAATAGTCAACACTAAAAAATACTGAATTTGAATTTTTATTTATGTTTGAGGATATTTAAAAATACTGGTAGTTAATTTGTCTTAAAGAAAATGAAAACTTGGGGCACCTGGGTGGCTCAGTCAGTTAAGCATCTGCCTTCGGCTCAGGTCATGATCCCAGAGTCCTGGGATCGAGCCCCGCATAGGGCTCCCTGCTCCACAGATAGCCTGCTTCTCCCTCTCCCACTCCCCCTGCTTGTGTTCCATCTCTCGCTGTCTCTCTCTCTGTCAAATAAATAAATAAAATCTTTAAAAAAAAAAAGAAAATGAAAACTTAAGTTTTATTGATTCTTATATTTTCTTCCTGATATTTGAGTTGAATCTAATATACACATAAGAGTATCCATAGCACCTATATCAAGTTGAGTGTTAAATGTGCATTTGTATGTTGTTAGCCATGGTGGAAACGAGTTAGTAAAGCAAATAGAAACATGTCTGCTTTCTTCTTTCTTTGTAGATGTAATTACTGCAGAAATTTATCAAGTAGAATCTGTCTTTAGCAATTACAATTATTTAAACAAATTTGACTTTTGATAGCATTGCCCCCATTGTTTAAAAATAAGTGATCATAACCATACAGTTACATATTTTTCTTATTTAGAATTAAACCTTGGGGCACATAGATGGCTCAGTTGGTTAAGCATCTGTCTTCAGCTCAGGTCATGATCTCGGGGTCCTGAGATCGAGCCCCACATTGGGCTCCCTGCTCAGTGGGAAGTCTGCTTCTCCCTCTCCCTCTGCCCCTCCCCCCCGCTCATGCGTTCACGCTCTCTCTCAGATAAATAAAATCTTCTAAAAAAAAAAAAAGAATTAAACCTTGTTTATACTTTAAAAAATCTATAAAATTTTGAACGAGATCCAAAAGGATACAGTTTTGCAAAACTCTTGGCCTGTTTTCTTAGCCAAAAATAATATTGGCCACATCTAATATAGTATATGTAATGTTCAAGAATTAAAAGTTTTAACCCCTGCAGGCTTATAAGAAAGTTAATATGGAGACTGTGCTCATTTTAATGCTAAAGTCTCACCTTTTATCTTTAGTGAGAATGACTTACAGATAATTAACACACACGATACAAGGGAAGCACAAATAATTTAAATGATTCAGTGATCTCTTTGTACCAAATGGCATACATCTATAAAAGCAGAATTGTTATCCTGATCTATTAAAAATAAAATACATTGTTTAATTAAGTAAAGCATTTGAGTATTATTAGCCAAAGATAACAAAACACCACCGTGTTTTTAGAAATATTTGTGTGAGTATATATACATCAATGGATTAAATATGTTCCTCTTCTCAAAAAGAGATGAATAGAAAAAATTTTTCATTAATATTATTTCTGGTATTCATTCAAAAGTAATTTGAAATAGCTATGCATTCACAAAATTTCCCAAAGATTGAATTATCATTATTCTTTAATTCCAATAAATCACAGAATATTCTTCCATTCTTTTGGCTGTGACAAATTTATAACAAAACTGACATTTTATCAGGGGATTCTTTTTTTTGCCTTTTTTTTTTTTGCTAGTAACTATAATCACAATTAATAAAACAAATTAATAAAATTATTGTAACAGCATATTTAAGGACTTTTTTATAGTCTCATTTCTCTTATTCCCACAACCCTTTCTCATCTTTATTATCCCTATAAAAACAAACTGTAAGGACATTTATGATGCACTTAGAACACTTTGTACCTTTATATATGGTTTTTATCAACTATGTCCAACTTAATCTTGCCTTAAGATCATTCCTTATGCATTCTTTCATTCATCGCATAGCACAGTTCCAGGTAAGGGAGATCCACAGTGAATATGACACCTTCCCTCCAATTCGCACTGTCATGCTATCTCAATAAAAACAATAATAACCACAACTTATCGAGTATTTATAGGTAAAGTTCACTGTGAGATGTTTTTGCTTTTAATTCCAGTATACAGTGAGGTGTCTTTAATAGAATTATCCATTTAATTCTCACAGATTGACCTGGCAGGTAACAGACAGTATGGTAGAGTTCCACTCAACTTCTAGGTCTGCCATTTACTAGAGGTGTGCCTTGGGTATGGAACTTACCCTCAACTTAACTAGGCCTAAATTTCTTTTCTTTCTTCCTTTCTCTTTTCTTTTTCTTTTTCTTTTTTTTTTTTTTTTTTTTTGTAAAATTGGGATATGATTATCTTCCCTTTATGAGTATCTTCCCTTTAGCTATGAATCAGGAATAGTACATAATAGTACCTAGCACAAGGAATGCTTGTGACTGTTGCATTAGTTCATGTATATCAGGTGCATAGAATGGTGCCCCGCTCAATAAATATGAGCCATTATTATAGTTGCTGTTCTAGCAATGAGGAATCTGATGGATTTAAGTTACCTGAACATAAGTGGCACAACAATCAAGAGACTAAGGCAGGATCTCAAAACCCTGGACTGGCCCCATGGATATCCAAGTGAAGTTATAACTGTACCAACTACCAATCTGCAACAGATTTTGTGCTCTCAGGAAAAGTGAAATATATAAAAAAAAGAAATAATTACCCTCAAATGAAGTTGAAGAAACAAGAAATTCTTTTAAACAGTTTAGTTTTCTCAAGTACAATAGTGAGGAAGGTACCAAAGATTCTCAAATAACTTATTGAAGGAAGAGAAGGAATGAAAATGGCAGAACATTTAGAGTTACAACAAAAGTGAATAACATAGTGGCAAGAAATTCCTGTCATTTGCTGTTTACTGCTTTGAACACAGGTAATATTAGATACCTATCACAACATGCAAACTTAGAAAAGCAAAATCATGAAATCATGGACTGATCAACAGATACAAGTAATTCAATCTACACAAAGACAAGCATGGCTTTTTGTCAGTACAGCCATCTTGAGCCAGTGTTTTAGCATTTAAAGAAAATGAATCAGTCACATATTAAATCAATTTATGAAATTTCTCACTTCTGACCAGTTCGTAGAATCACAGTAAATGTTAACGTTAAGCTTAGTTTTAAAAGGTGAGAAGTGATTTCATTTTTCACTTTCACTAGAGACATGTTATTCTACATTATTTATATAGAAAAAGAATTTATGGAACTCTGAATGTTGACTGCTTACGTATTACATCACAATGCCTCTATATATGTTTTTATTTGAATATAGTTGATGCACAATGTTACATTAGTTTCAGATGTACAATTCAACGAATGGACAAGTTTATACATTATGCTATGCTCACAAGTACAGCTACAATCTGTCCCATTACATCATTATTACAGTGTCATTGACTGTATTCCTTACACACTGCTTTTTATTCTCGTGACTTACTCACATGCCATAACTGGAGACCAGTATCTCCCTTTCCCCTTCACCCATTTTGCCCAACCTCCCACTCCCCTCCCCTCTCACAACCATAGGTTTATTCTCTATATTTATAGCCCTGATTCTGCTTTTTGTTCATTTATTCATTTTTAAAATTCCATTTGAGTGGAATCATAGAATATCTGTCTTCTCAGTCTAACTTAATTCACTTAACATCATACCCTTTAGATCCATCCATGTTGTCTCAGAGGGCACAATGTCATCCTTTTTTATGGCTGTGTAATATTCCATTGTGTATATATACCACATTTTCCTTATCCATTTATCTACTGATGGAGACTTAGGTTTTTTCCATATCTTAGGTCTTATAAATAATGCTGTAATAAACATAGGGGTGCATGTATCTTTTTGAATTAATCTTTTCATTTTCTCTAAATACCCAATAGCAGAATTATTGGATCATATGGCATTTCTATTTTGAATTTTTTGAGGAACTTCCATACTGTTTTCCACAGTGAATGTACCAATTTACATTCCCACCAATAGTGCAAGAGGGCTCCTTTTTCTCCACATCCTCGCCAACATTTATTTCTTGTCTTCTTGATTTTAGCCATTCTAATAGGCATGAGAATATATCTTATTGTGGTTTTGATTTGCATTTCCTTGATGATGAGTGATGTTGAGCATCTTCTCATGTATATGTTAATCATCTATATGCCTTCTTTGGAAAAATGTCTATTCAGGACCTCTGCCCATTTTTAAATCAGATTGGTTTTTGTTTTTTATTTTTTTGGTGTTAGTGGTATGAGTTCTTTATATATTTTGGATATTAACCCCTTATTGGATATATTATTTGTAAATATCTTCTCCTATTCAGTAGGTTGTCTTTTTGTTCTGTTGATAGTTTCCTTTGCTGTGCAAAAGCTTTCTATCTTGATGGAGTCCCAATAGTTTATTTTTGCTTTTGTTTCCCTTGCCTTAGGAGACATATCTAGAAAAATGTTGCTGCAGCTGATGTCAGGGAAATTATTGCCACTATTCTCTTCTAGGATTTTTATGGTTTCAGGTCTCATGTTTAGGTCTTTAATCCATTCGGAGCTTATTTTTTGTGTATGATGTTAGAGAGTAGTCCAGTTTCATCTTTTTACATTTGGCTGTCCAGTTTTCCCAGCACCATTTATGGAAAAGACTGTCTTTTCCCCTATTTTATATTCTTGCCTCCTTTGTCATAGATTAATTGACCATATATATGTGGGTTTATTTCTGGGCTCTGTCTGTTTTTGTGCCAGTACCATCCTGTTTTGATCACTACATCTTTATAGTATAACTTGAAATCTGGAATTGAGATACCTCCAGCTTTGTTCTTTCTCAGAATTGCTTTGACTATTCAGAGTCTTCTGTGGTTCCATACAAATTTTAGTTATTATTTGTTCTAGTTTTGTGAAAAATGCTGTTGGTATTTTGATAAGGGTTACATTGAACCTGCAGATTGCTTTGGGTAGTACAGACATTTTAACAATATTTGTTCTTTTCATCCCTGAGCATGAAATGTCTTTCCATTTGTTTGTGTCATCTTCAATTTCCTTCATCAGTGTTTTATAGTTTTCAGAGTACAGGCCTTTCACCTCTTTGGTTAAGTTTATTCCCAGGTATTTAATTTTTTTGGTATAATGTCTCTATATTAAGGTAAAGCCTTCATTCTCAACAAAAGATTATTTTTTCCCAAGAGGTTAGAGATCATAAACTATGTATTTCTAGAGCACTTACTTAAAAACCACTTACTATTATATATCTATTAAATAAGTCCTGAAGATCTAACATACAATATGGTGAACATAGACAATGATATTATATAATCATCAAACTTGCTAAGAGACTCTAGACCTTAATTATTTCCACAACAAAAAAGAAATGATAATTGTGTGATGTAATAGATATGTTAACTATCACTACAATGACAATCATATTACAATATATAAATGTATCAGATCAATACATTGCACACCTTAAACCTACATAATGTTTTATGTCAAATGTATTTCAAGAAAAATTATCTATTTTTTCTTTATTTTTTTTTTTTTAGAGAGAGAGAGAAAACTCAGGTGGTGGGGGCAGGGTAGAGGAAGAGGGAGAGATACTCTTAAGTAGGCTCCATGCCCAGAGTGGAGCCCTATGGGAGGCTCAATCTCATGACTCTGAGATCCTGACCTGAGCCAAAATCAAGAGTCGGACACTTAAACAACTGAGCCACCCAGGCACCCCAAAAATTATTTATTTGTTTGTTTATGAGGATCCCATGGAAGAAGAATAAAACATAGATGATTTTGTTCCCTGCCTTGATAAACACAAGAGTAGGAAGGGATGCCTTGGCAAGTCTTCGCTTGATAAAATGGGTAGAAGAGACAGCTGGATCATGAGTGATGCAAGAAGTAAAAAGTCAAACACATGAGGATATTATTCGGGCCATTTTTGCTTGCATATGTTCACATAGCATTGCAGCTGGGTAATGCTGGGCTTTAACTTACGCATATCTGTGGGACAGAGGAATCTCTCAAAGAATGAAGAGAGACTTTATTCAAAAGTGTGCAGTGGAAAATTAATCCTCACAATGGGCTCCCTTTATAGAAAAACACTGGGTTAGCAGTATGTATTCCCTCACATGTGATTTTCTAGGGTTTGATTCAGCTGGTCCAAGTAGAAATGACATTAGAGCACTGTGCAACAATCATTGCTTGCTGTGGCATGCATCACTTGCTGTGGCACGGAGCACTTGCTGTGCCACGCATCACTTGCTGTGGCACTGAGCACTTGCTGTGGCATGCATCACTTGCTGTGGCACTGAGCACCTGCTGTGGCACGCATCACTTGCTGTGGCACGCATCACTTGCTGTGGCATGCATCACTTGCTGTGGCACTGAACACCTGCTGTGGCATGCATCACTTGCCGTGGCACTGAGCACTTGCTTTGGCATGCATCACTTGCCATGGCACTGAGCACTTGCTGTGGCACGCATCACTTGCTGTGGCACGAATTGAAGCAAAATCCTGACCCCACCTCCATGGAAAGATGTTTATGCAAAAGGATGTGACTATTAATCTTTAAACCATGTCCATGAACAGTGTTTAAATGTGGGCAAATGGAGCAACACTATAATATAGCAACTTCGAGCTGATATGCCCATGTCATTTGGATAAGAAGAAAAGAGAACAAAGCACATTTGAAAAAAATTTTACTCAGACCAAGATTCTACTTCAGAGGTAAATGAAGGAGATAAAATTTTCAATGAATATAATAATAAATTTTGAAACAGGAACAAATGAAAATATCTCCATACATATAAAATGTATAGGGTAAAGGGTGTATATAAGGGATATGATCAATAAACAAAGAAAACCTTTCTATTCTACTGGGAAAATAATAGGCTTATTTTGGGCATATAGGATCTGAAGTAGTCAATCATTAAGATAAAATTAGTTGGAAAAATCATTGGTTAGTATCTATTAAAACCAACATAGGGTGCCTGGGTGGCTCAGTTTGTTAAGCATCTGCCTTCGGCTCAGGTCATGATCCCAGGGTTCTGGGATTCAGTCCCAAGTAGGACTCCCTGCTTGGTGAGTCTGCTTCTTCCTCTCCCTCTGACCCTTCCCTCTGCTCCTTCAATCTCTGTCTCTCTGTCTCTCTCAAATGAATAAATTAAAAAACTTTTAAAACAACAACAAAGAATACATTTTTCATGAACCACCCTGCAGGACTAACTTAGAGCTAATTTAGAATATCTTCCATGTTTTGCTATAAAATATAATCATAATGAAAATCTGCATGGGGGGGGGTCCCTGCTCAGCGGGGGGTCTGCTTCTCCCTCCCCCTGCTCTTAAGCTCTTGCTCATTCGCTCACTCTCTCTCTCACCTTCTCAAATAAATAAAATCTTTTACAAAAAGAATTTATAAATATATTGGTTCATTCAATATATATTTGTTTTATTGTGTGCCAATAATGTGCAGGACAATGTATTGGATATTAGAGATACAACAGTCCCTATCTTCCTTAGCATTTATAATGCAGTGAGTATGATAGACTATAATGAAGTAGTCACACAAACAACTGCAAAGCTATAACTGTGTCAAGAGAAGTCAAGATTGCAATGCTACAAAAATTGAAATTAATCTAATGGATGAAATGATGTGGTCAAGGAGGTCAGGGAAGGCTTTTCCTTCTCTGAAGATGGGAACTTTGAATAGAGCTCCAAAGGATGAAAAAAGAAAAATTTGCCTGCAAAAATAAGAGCCTATCAGAGCATTCTGTGGTGGGAGGTTGTGTGGTATGTAGGAAGGACTGAAAGAAGACCATTGAGCCTGCAGTGGAGTGAGCCCAGAGGGGCTATGACGTAATGAGGGGGCAGCAGAAGCTGGACCATGCTGGGCTCCATGCGCCATGTTAAGGTGTTTGGTCTTTTCCTTCAGAGAAATGGAAAATACTAAAGGGTTCTAAGCAGAAGTAACCATGATCCAATTTGTATTAACTCCTAGGTTTAACATTGATTACATTTAGATTGCCAATATATTATTCACTGAATTATCTGTGGAATAATATGTGTACAGGCTATCTGTACCTTTTACTTCATACTATGTCCTTAAATATAAAGAGATATTTTGAAAATTAATTTTGATGCCATTGCCATTTTGAGAATGAGTAATTAATTAAATTGAATTCATTGAAAAAATTAAAATAGCCTTGCTTTTTAAATATTGAAACAATCTTGGTCAATGAAGGATCTTAAGAAGTGAAGATTAGTATTTTATATGTAGATTAATAGAGGGTGAGACCAAGGAACAGAATGATGAGAATGTGTAGAGGAGAAAGTGAAAAATAAAAGATTAAGCTTGGGTTTCAGAAATATAAAAAGCGTAAGTGTAGGTCTGGGCATTAAAAGGTGATGTTTAGTGTGAATGCAAAGGACATAACTTGGAAAGTAAAATAAAGAAGACAAGTGACATGCTCTTGAGTTTTTCCTTTTTATTCATTTTGTCAGCCCTGCCTCTCTTCCTTTTGGATAAAGTTTCCCACATACACTGTTAGTCCATGTGGTTTGAATGGAATCTACTCCACCCACCAGCTCCAGGGGTAGCCAGTCAGAGTACTCCATTGCCTGGGCCACATGACCGACTTAAGGATGGACCTGTGATCCAAGAAGATAAATAGGAGTCATTTCTGTAATAATTTCTGAACCTAACGGGAAAGATATGCTCTCTTTTTGAGGGGGATGGCTATGTAACAATGGATTAAGATTCAAGTGTTCTCCTTTGCCACCAATAAGGAAGAATTTTCCTGAAAAAGAAGACAACAGAGAGGAAAGCAGAGTCAGGAACTGGAGAAAAAAAGACAATGACAGTGGTTAACCCCCTGGAACCAGATATACTTTGAAATTTCCAGTTATATGGCCTGATCAATTTTCCTATGGGTTTAAGCTAGTTTGAGTTGGGTTTTTGTCATTTGAAGCCATGAATCTTTCCTTTGCACCAAACTTTCAAAAAACTCATATCTAGATCAATCTAATCATCAATCATCTTTATACACCTGGGATCTTAAAAATAATTGTAGAGTCCTTACAAGAATAGTTTAGAGTTGCAAAGTACTGCTGGAGATTACATGAACTAGTACGTTGGTGCCATGGAACAGTCATGGTTCACAGCAGAGTTGGGGCCTCAACACTACTTGGCAATATTTTTTTTCTGGATCTCTGGTTATGGTGACTCCCATTTTACTCAGCAGTTTTATTTTAATTTCATTTTTTAAATCTCTATCCTACCAATTCTACCTTTACTCTCAGCAAATGATATGTTGCTTTTTACTTCACTGAGAAAATTGAAACCATCCGGTGATATTGTCTCCCTGCCTATCAACAGCTCAGAATCTGCACTCATCCTTTCTTCTTTTCCTCTTGGCACACAGAAAGAGATGTCTTTACTCCTGCTCAAGATAATTCTATGCTTTGGTTTCCATTTTCTTCACCTCCTTTGGGACCTCACTCTGTTGATCTTCCTGTATCCTGTGTTATCAATCTCTGTCTATTTGTTCTTTATGTATAGTTTCACCAATTAAAAATAATCCTTAATTTTATATCCTTTTCTTCCTATGGCCCTTCCTTCTTTCCTTCCATCCTTCCTTCCTTCCACTTCTTAGAAGAGTTAGTTACATATCTCCATTTCCTCACCTCTCCTCTGTGCTTTGACGTACAACAGTCTGACTTCTGCTTCTACCTTGCTTCAACCCGCTCAGGTGGAGGTCACCAATGACTTCCATATTGCCAAATCTTTTTCTCTTCCTGTCTTCCTTGAGCTCTCTACAGCATTTGACATTGTTGATGGCTCTTGCTTTCAAATGGTCTTCTTCCTTTTGTTGTGTGCCCTGAGGCTTCTTTCTAGTGATGCTCCTTTTAACTCTTAGGTTGTTTTCTTCTATAGCTCACTACTTCATGGCAAATTTATTAAATACTTATTTTGGGTCAGGCCTATTAGCATATGTAATTGTAGGTACTATTTATGTTTTACATAATTATTACATAAATAGTTACATAATTATTATATTTCCAATTTTACAAATTGAAAAGTTGAGGCTAAGAAGTGCCCCTATTATAAATTCTTGATATAAAAAATAAACCCTTGTCAGTTGATTTCTTAGTTTCCCAAGAGAGAAAGAAGACTATAAGATAAACTAAAAGAATTTTTACTGAGTTCAAGATTTTATTTTGGGTATAAGAAGAAGAATAAATAAGTATTTACTATCATTTATTTTCTAAACATTGGTTGTTTGCATATGTTCAACTAGATTTTTTTCTAAGCACTTTGAGAGACAAAATGATGTGACATACTTGTCTTCTGTCCAATATCACCAGGGAGTTGTTCACAATAGAAAAATAAAAATTCATGCATAATGAAAATTCTAGACTTTGGTCACTACTTAGCATTGTCTGATTATATGCAGTATTGTTGTCTATTTGATAGCAGATGCTATATGTATCTTGGCATCAACATTATTGTTTACATATTACTGATTCTCCACAAAAAACACCTTTTCACTTTGTACCCTAGAGGACTCATTATCTCTCCAGGGGCAGATAGAGATTTATATATAAAAATTGATAATGACCCTCTTTGCAAAATTAAAGATGTTGGCCAACTCCTCCTTTGGCAGCTGTCCAACTTGCATAATTGCATTTGCCTTTCTAAATTTCCCCTGAAGCTTCAGTTGAATAAGGTGTTCTTTTGAATTTGCATTTTGAAAAGGCTTAATTGTACAGCATTATCCAGCTGCCCCAGCTGCAGTTCAGACCTGGTTGGTATTGGTGAACTTTGTATGTTAGCAAATCACTTTGAGAATTTTCCAGTCAAATGAAAGCCATTAGTATTAGTGCACTTGTATGAACAAAATGTTTAGATTTTGTGCAATGTCAGTTAACTGTAGTTAACATTCCTAAGGTAGTTTTCCTACTGTACTCAATCAGAGTTAATAGCACATTCAACAGACTTGCTTACTAAGGATTTGTTTAGAATGTTACTACACATAACAGTCAGTAAAGAGAAGTATGGGTAGATTTGATTCCTCTTATATCCACCAAAGACTGATCTAATGTCATCTAATCTCTAATGTAAATAAACCAGAAGTCTAACCTGGAGAAGAGGTTCTCAGTCTCCAAGACCAGTTGTACCCACAGGCACCTTCTAAGAAAGCAACCACATGTAACTTCTAATTCAAGGTTGGTTGAGGTTGGTTGCATGTGACTGGGACTACATATACCTCAACCAATTTCCTCCCCAGAAGCAACTGATAGGCTAAACTAAGAGCCTGGAACAAAAATTTTACATGATGGACTCCATACTGAATGGCAACTAATAATCCAGTCAGGTGTTCTAGCTTAGAACATAGTTATTCATTCAGCAAGTATGTAATGAGAACATACTCTGGGTCAGACAGCGCACTAAGTACAGCAGACTTTGAAGAACGGACAGTGATTTTCTGTACTCATGAAAGTTACTAATGGAGAAGTCAAATAGTAGTCAGATAATCACATGAATAAGTATACATTTACATTCTAACACATGCGCTAAGAAGAAATAAAACAAAATACTCTGAGAGCCTGACCCAATATGAGAGGCTTAAGGAAGGCTTACCTGAAAAAAATGAGGCTTGAGCTGAAAAATGGAGAAGAGCCAACAAGCTGAAAAATGAGAGAGGAGTATTATTAGTAGAGAGAACAATATTGTAAGACTCTTGTGAACCCACTAGAGAAAATTAAAAAGTAAATAATAAATCAGTGCCACTGGAATGCAGGGACTGAGGATAAGAGTAGGTTGAGGTCAGGCTAGAGACACAGATAGGCACCAACCACAGAAGCCCTTGAGGGCTATATGCATTATTTTGGTCTCTCCCTAAAACAACAATGTTAAGTCCCTCAATGTATGGATTTCAGGCATGGAGAAGAGGTAACATACTCAAAATTGAATTTGAAAAATATTGCTCTGGTTGCAATATAATAAACTGATGAAGGAGGTAGAGTGGATATGGGAAGACCAAACAGAGTGACTTTGCAGGAGTTCAGCCTAGAGAAAATGAGAGTGTGAGCTAGAGCAATAGCAGTAGAAAAGGAGAGAGGTGAATAGACTCACAGAATATTAAGATCTGTTATGGGATTTAGACATACTGAGCCTGAGAACTCTTTGAGACACTCAAGTAGAGATACTGAATAGGCAATTCAGTGCATGGTCTGGTCTGGTCTGGACTGGAAGTATAAATTTGAGAATCATTAGTCAATCAATGAAAATGAACCATGCATATGGAAAATACTATCCAAAGAGAAAATATGTGATAGACACAAAGATATATCACTCACATCTCCCAACAGATATTTTTCAGCTCTCAGCTCCTTCAGCATCTTCCTCAGCTAAGAGAATCTCCTTGAAGGATCTCATGTCTTTTCTGGGCACCTCACTTCTGGTGAATGAGTAAGACAGGTGTATGAAGGCTCAGCCGTTTCAATTTAATGGTGGGTGAGTCCATGATTCAGAATGCCCCCACACTCTCTGCTTTCTTTCCACAGGTGTTGGTTCATAATGAACAGCTTGCACCCCAAACTCTATCACAACAACATCTGATCTAGAGAACCTAACCTACAACAGAATATAAAGTGGAAAGGGAAAAGTGCTCAGAACACACTAACCAGAGAAGGGTGTATCTGCAAAGTAATAAAGAAGGAAATGCTAGAAAAGTAAGAAGGAAAACCTGGATAGCATTGTGTCCTGGGAACCAAAATTAACACAATACAAAAAAACTCAGAGTGGACAAGAGTGCTTAGAGATCAGAAAAAAATTACTGGAAAACATCCATTGGATTTAAATTATGGAGGTCATTTGTGGCCTTGGCCACAGGTGTTCTGGTGCAGAGCTAGAAACAACTGTTATAATGGAGAAAGTTGAGGAGATGAAAAAATGGACTCACCAAATAATGAAAGCTCTTTAGAAAATTCAGATTTAAAGAAATGGGAAAGATTGAATGGAGTTGGAGGGGAAAGTGGGAGTCAAGAAAAGGTGGTTGTTTTTAAGATAGGAGAGACATGAACAAGTTTAAATGTAACTGGAAATAATCCAACTGAGAAGGATATGTTGAATACATAGCAGAGTAGAGGTGATGAGGAGGAATGGATAATGTAGGTCCGTGATAAGGCATGAAGGGATAAAATCCAAAACACAAGTGGTGAGATTGGCCTTAAATGATCAGAAGACTACATCCTATGCTAAAATCGGAGGAAAAGAGAAGAACATGGGTACAGATGGAACTGTATGAATTTGGTAGCAGGAAGCTGAGGGAGTTCCCATCTGATCCCTTCTATTTTCTTCAGGAAGTAGGAGGTGAAGTCATCTGCTGAGACCGAGGAGGAGCTAAGAATATTTGAGGTTCGAATAAAGTGTAGAATGTTTAAAACAATTTTTGAAAATAGAGGGAGAGAATTTACCAGGGGATCAAAGAATTGGCAGACTTAAAGGGCCCAATGTATTGGCATAAATCTGCCCTGATGGGTGACTTTTTGCAACAGTGCCAGGTTGTTCAGTCATAGACATAGAGAGAACATAGATGCATTCATTCAGAGTTTGGCTTTTATCACATAAATGGGGGGAAAATCCTTAAGAGACACAGAGACAGGGAGTTAAGACTACTGGTGAGAGTGTCATTCAAATAATGGACTGCGGGATCTAAACTAAATAATGACGGTGAAAGAATGAAAACAGATGAGAAGGTGGGAGCAGAAGGGCAGGGAGAAAGTTAAGCAGTTAGCACATTGGAGAAACACTT
The DNA here is from genome assembly GCF_029215605.1 of Mirounga angustirostris. Classification (NCBI taxonomy): domain Eukaryota; kingdom Metazoa; phylum Chordata; class Mammalia; order Carnivora; family Phocidae; genus Mirounga; species Mirounga angustirostris. The sequence goes on from NW_026991713.1 coordinate 38,484,920, forward strand.
CTCCAGATCTGAGGATCTTGTTAGTATACAGAATATGATTCAAGTCTGGAAGAGGGATATGAGATTCTGCATTTCTAACAAGTTCTCAGTTAATGCTGATACTACTGGGCTGAGGACGAGACTTTGAGTAGCAAGGTATTAGAAGTTCAAATAAGATCAAAAGTAGTTTTGAATTTGAGAAGGAGAGAGAGGAGAGAATAGAAGAGGTAGAAGAAGCAACAGGAAAAAAAGAACAGTGGACAATGAGTCAGAAAAAGAGAGAAGCAGAAATTAAGGAAGGTTGAGACATTAGAATTTGAGAGGAGCAATGGATGCCCACTTTAAGGCAGGTAAATGACCGGGTCACCAAAGATTCTATTAGATCACTAGAGCTACAGTAGCTTAATGCTGAACAATTACGAATAGGATCCCATGAAGGACACCATGTTAAGATGTTCATCTCCTCATGTCTTTACAAAATAACCTGATTTGTGTGAGGTTACCTGAGTGACCCTGTGTCTTGGCCACTTGAGAAGTCTAACTAAAGGAGATGCCTTGTAGGTCCTGATCAGGTAGGCTGTAGTTCAGTGTGAAGGGATACCCACACTATTACTAGGGAAGCAGAAAAGGCAGGGCTGCTTTTTAAGAATAACTCTATTGCAGTTGGAATTTTAAGATGAACTTCCAACACATCCCAGAGCCTCAAAAGACAGGGTACCCCAATCTGTAGAGTGATTTTTTAAAAAAATATATGGAGGGCTTTCAGCTTGAAATATTTGTGAACTGGGGCACCTGGGTGACTTAGTCCATTAAACATCCAACTGCTGATTTTGGCTCAGGTCATGATCACAGGGTTATGAGATGGAGCCCCTTGTGGGGCTCTGTGCTGGGACTAAGCCTGCTTAAGGTTCTCTCTTTCCCTCTCCCTCTGCCTATCCCCTATTCCCCCCTCTCTCTCAAAAAAAAAAAAAAAAAATATATATATATATATATGTTTACAGTAAGGTAGGGAAAAGGAAATTGTTAGAACTTCTGGAAAGAAAGAGCCTACTCTGACTTAAGGGAGACTCTTAAATCTAGATAGCTCAAACAAGATTACCTAACCATAGGCTCAGGTGATATAGATAGATCCACAAAGTCCATTTTCCTACCCATTCTATGAACCATACCTTTCCAAGAAACTGTAACATGCCTCCTAATTCCTAAGCAAGCAGTTAAAGATTTCCTCAAATGTTGAATGAAATCAACCACCAAGACTTGTATTCAAACAACAAAATAATAAAAATGATAAATGAAAACATATGTAATTCAAGGTGAATTGATCCAACTCACGTTGAGGAGAAAAAACAAACTTAGATTAGACAAATATTAATAATATCTAATTTTATTGCTCACTTTTGTGCTTAATGTTTGATTCTCTTTAAAACTTGTCCCATGTGACTCTTCCTTGGAAATGTAGAGATTAAACATCAGTAAATGTTTTGAAGGAATTCTAACTTTTGGAAGGGAAACAACAAAACAGAAAAATGAACTACAATTATAACTTCAAAAACATACTTCAAAAATTAAACTATCTGGACCACAAACAAGCCCCCTTACCTAGGCACAGGTAAGTATTAAGTAAGTAATAAGTAAGTATGTAAGTAATAAGTAATAGGGTCATTAAGTCTTCTGGCAGATTATTCAGAAAATAGCAAGTAGCATTATGTAAACCACCATTGCAAACTTGAAATCTATAATAACATGACAAATGGCACAAACGTAAGAGGATTTATTTGCTGCTATTCAACAATAGCTTCATTACATCAACCTGAATAAATCAGAAATACTATCTTTTCAACACCTGACTCACTGGCAGGGAAAGCATGAGGAGCAGTAGGTTTTTCTGATATTCTACAAATCACATAAATTAGGCAAATGTCCATTCCATGGTTACTCTTGTACAAACTTGTACATTTGGGGACAGAAGGTCACTATTCAGTATAAACCAGAAATTTATAATTCAAGAAGTATAAAAATGCTTTTTATATTCTGGGAAGAATATTTGCAGTAGTTGGGCCAAAGGAGCTGATCACCTAGATTCTTGCATACATGAAAAATCTGTTTCTCATAACTACTCAGTTCAATTTAGGAAGAAAAGCTTGTCAGTATCATCAAAAGAGTTCTTTCTTGAATTGGAGAAATCTTATAGACACCTTACATTCTCAGTACTGTGTTACTCACTGTGTAATGGCTTCACTCAATTCCAGGGTATTCCCTGATACAGAGTTTTAGCCAAAAGAAATTTATTTAAGGGAAGAAGTCTAGCCTAAAATGGAAAAGTTGCAGGTTTAGTAGGCTTGGAAATTTTGGACTGGAAAAGACTTGCACTAGGGAGAAAAAACATAGAATGCTCTCTCTCTCTCACTCTCTCTCTCTCCATTTCACACATACTATTCAAAATAAAAAACGTGTTTTTGGTTTTGGTGGTGTTTAGTTTTTAACCTCTTAATAAATTACCTGATGCTTTAGCTCATCCTATACCCAAAATAGCAGTAACAAATCAAAATGCCTACAGGGGTTAGGCAGATAAGGCAAAGGAGTGAAATCATCTCTATCAAGTTTAAGAAAATGTGCAGTGGTGAGAACTTGGCAACCTGTAAAGTACTTGACCTACTGAAGGGTCTTAGTATTTACTTACCTCCACTCAGTTGTCTTATGCAGAAATGTAGGCCAAGTTTTGCCAGATGTTACAAATTTTCAAGATAAACTGTAAACCTGAATTTTTATGTGCTATCTCCTAGATTTTAAATTTGGCAATAATTCGAACATTGTTTGGAAGTTCATGGGGACTTTTAGTCAAGATGGTTTAGTGAGTTCATAAATTACCACACCCTTTCTGTTCCAAACCCTCAGCCATGATTGGAAATTTATACAAAGATAAAAGCCCAATGACATTAGCTGGGTACAGAATCAAGATAAAAATCTCCATGGACCAGAAACAGAACAGAAAGGCAATGTAGTGAGCAAGGAAGGCTCAGGCAGATGAGTAGCCAGAAGCAGGCATCCTGCCTGAAGCTGCAGCTGTGTTGGGACCACCATGAGCATGGAGGAGGCTTAAACAACAATTCACTTGATGATAGGGACTGTGGTTTATTAGAAAGTGTTGGACCTAAGAAAGTAGGAGAAAAAATTACAATCTTAAGAACAGAACTGATCCAAAGAGCCCCTAGCACCATAACTATATCAGCATTATCTCCAATATTACCATGGATCAGGAGCCCCCAAACAAAGCAACTCTAGAGATTGTATAGATGTTGTTTACCAAACCACTATAATACCTAATCACACAAACTTTTTCATTAAGCAACTCAATTATTTACTCAACAACTATTTATTGAGCTGTGCTACATGCCAGGCAGCATCCTAGGTGCTGGAGAAAAATGAGCAAACAAAATAAAGTCCCTAATGTATTAAGGTTACATTATAATTGCAGGGATGGGGAGAACAGAATGAGAAACAGATCACAAATAAACAAGAGAATGCATAGTACTTCAGAGGATAAAAGTCCTAGGAAGAAAAAATAAACTAAAGTAAGGAGGAAAAAGAGCACAGAAGTGGAAGGAAGGATGCTATTTATAGAGAATGCCAGAGAAGACTTAATGAAAAGGTGTTATTTGAGGGAGCCAGCCACATAGATATGTGAGGGACAAATGTCCCAGGCAGATGGCACAGGGAGTTCAAAGGCTTTGAGGCAGGGGCATGCACAACACATTCAAGGAACAGCAAGGAAACAGGAATGGAGTAAGCAAGAAGAGTAGTAAGAGCAAAGTCAGAACTGTAGCAGAAGGCCAGATCACACAGAGCCCTCTAGGCCATTTTAAAGTCTTCAGCTTTTACTCCCTATGAGGTGAGAAGCCACCGAAGGATTTTGAGGAGACAAGAGACAAGATGTGACTTACATATTGAAAAGATCATTATGACAGCCTTGTTCAGAAAAGACTGGAATGAAATGTGAAGAGCATGGAAAGGGTCAAGGAAACTAGTTAGAAGTCTATTCAAGTAGTCCAGGTTAGAGATGATGATGGCTTAGACCAACATGAAAGCAGTGGAGGTGGTAAGAAGTGGTTAAAATGTGAACAGAGAGAGAGAGAAGAGGATTGCTGTTAGATCAAATGGGGAGTGTGAAAGAAGGGGGAAAGCCAAAAATAACTCCAGACTGTTTGGCCTCTGTAGCTGGAAGAAAGATATTACCATTTACTGAGACTGGAAAGTATGTAGAGAGGTCAGGTTTGAGGTTGGAAGTTGGGTGAGAATCAGAGTTGGAGGTTTGGGACATGTAAAGTCTGTGATATATAGAAGATACCCAAGTGGAAATTTCAAGTAGGAATTCCAAGGAAGAGGCCCAGGCTATGGATAAAACTTTAGGAGTCATCAGTGGAATCATGAAATTTAAATCCTTGAGACTCAATGAGATGAGCAAGGAAGAGCACATAGACTTACCCATCAGTCCAAGGAGCATACTCCAACCATATAACTTGAGAAGAGTCTAACAAAGGGTCATTTAAATGGTGTGGTAGAGTTTAGGGTAAAACATAATGAGGTAGATTCACTACCCCAACAGCAGGAACCTAAAGGGGTAAGAGGAGGTAGGAGTTCCTGGGAACATAGAGGAGGTGGCTGAATGGAGAGGGCTCCCTGACAAGAGCTATAACTTTTAGTCAAGGGAAGCAACACAGCAGTTAAGAGACTAGAGGAATAAATAGCCCAACTTCACCCTCTTCCCAATGACCAACAAGGAAACACAAGAACAAGGGAATCTGTTGATACAGTGTACTCAAATCACCTCGTAGGGCACAAATCAAAAAAGAGAAGGGAGAAAGCAAATGTGGAGAGGCAAAAGATATTCAGCATAACAGACAAAGGGACACAAGAACTGAGTCCCGAGTAATTACAATTTTAGAGATCAAACAGATAAGGAGTACAGTAGACATAATTATAAGATGGCTCCTATGATTTCTACCTCTTAGTGTTTCCTGCCCTATAGAATCCCCACACTTCAAGTGTGGGCAAGACCTGTGACTTGCTTCTAACCAATACAATATGGCCAAGGTGAAGGTATTTTGATATGTAATTTTAAGGTCCCAAATCAATCTGCTCTAAGTTAATCAAAAGCAAGACTATACTGGTGGGCCTACTTAATCAGGTGAAATGTCCTAAAGTAAAGAGGGCTGAGGTCAGAGACTCTCTTCTGGGTCTTGATGAAGTAAGCAGCCTTGTTAGAGAAGCCCATATGGCAAGGAATTGTGGCGGTCTGTAGGATTGGAGCACGGTCTTCAGCTGACAGCTAACAAAAAGCCATGACCTTCAATCATACAGTCAAGAACGAAGCAGCCCAAAACTAAATTGAAAATATTTCAAGAAGGGAGTTATCATTTAATCAAATGCTTCTGCGAGTTCATGTAAGATGATAACAGAGAGCTGATCATTAGAATTTAACAAGGTGGAGCTAACTGGTGGCTTTAGTGGCTAAATGAGGACAAAGCCTGATTAAAATGGATCCAAGAGGAGCGATTGTGTGGCTCAGTTGGTTAACTGACTTTTGATTTTGGCTCAGGTGATGATCTCAGGGTCATGAGATCGAGCCCCACCTGGGGCTCCACGCTCAGTGGGAAATCCGCTTCTCTCCCTCTGCCCCTCCCCCTGCTCGCGCACGCTCTCTCTCTCTCTCTCAAATAAATAAATAAATCTTTAAATAAATAATAAAATAAAATAAAATAAAATAAAATGGATCCAAGAGAGGATGAAGTAAAACATGCTGGTAACCATAAATAAATTTTTCAGTAAGTTTTGCTATCATGAGGGACAGAGAAACATGGTAGCTGCTGGAGATGAATGTGGGGTCAAGGGAATGTGCTTTCACAGTAAGAAGCATTACATCACTTTGAATACTTATTAGAATTATCAAGGAGATAGTAGAGAGGAAAAAATTATTAATGTAGGGAAGAGAGGGAGAATTTGTCAGAATTAAGTCCTTAAGTAGGCAGGAGGGGCTAGGAATTAGTGCTAACGTGGAATTAGACCTGAAGAGAAACAAAGACGTTCATACATATGGGGGAAGTCAGATGATTCAGGTTTAGATACCAAAACTAAATAAAGACTGTGTAAGAATAGAAAAGCAAAAAACAATTTCACTCACAAACATCTATGCAAATATCCTGAATTAAATACTAGAAAGCTAAATCATCCATGCATTTTTTTAACATTTTTAAGGAGATGTAATTCACATATCATAAAATCCACCATTTTTAAGTATGTAATTCACTGGTTTTTAGTACAGTCATAAAGTTGAACAACCTTTCCAGAACATTTTCATCACTCCAATAAGAAATCCCATATCCATTAGAGTCACTTCCAGTCCCTACCCCCTGCACCTAAAAGCCACTGATCTAATTTTCTCTCTGAATTTTCCTATTCCGGACATTTAATATAAATGGAATCACATGATACTGATCTTTTGTGAATGTCTTCTCTCCTTTGGCATGTTTTCGAGGTTCATCCTTATTGAAGCACATGTCAGTCCTTCATTCCTTTTTATGACTGAATCATATTCCATTGTATGGATATACACCTTTTGTTTATCCAGTCATCATTTGATGAACATTTGGGTTGTTTCCACATTGGGGGTTTTATGAATCATGCTGCTATAAATATTTGTGAATAATTTTTTTGTGTGGGCATGTGTTTTCAATGTCTATATACCTAGGAGTAAAATTGCTGGATCATATGGATTATATGGTAACCCTTATGTATAACTTTCTGAGAAACTGACAAACTCTTTTACAAAAACGCTGCACTATTTTACTTTTCCACTAGAGATGTACACATGCTCAAGTTTCTCTACATCCTTGTTAATACTTGTTATTGCCTATTTTTTTAGTATAGCCATCCTAGTGGGTGTGAAGAAGTATCTCACTATAGTTTTGATTTGCATTTCTCTAATGACTAATGATTTTGAACATCTTTTCAGGGGCTTGCTGGTCATTTGTGTATCTTCTTTAGAGAAACGTCTTCAAATCTTATGCCCAATTTTAATTGGGTTATTTGTCTTTTTATTGTTGATTTGTCAGAATTCTTCATGTATTCTGAATCTAATCCCTTACCAGATACATGATTTACAAATATTTTCTCCCATTCTGTGGTTTATCTTATCACTTTATTGATAATGTCCTTTAAAGCTCAAAAGTTTTTAAGTTGTGCTGTCTCTTTTCTTTTTCTTTTGTTTCTTGTGCTTTGGGTGTCATATCTGAGAAACCACTACCTAATTTGAGGTCATAAGATTTATTTCTGTGTTTTATTCTATGAGTTTTTAAACATTTTTTAGTTAATTTTTGTATATGTTGTAAGGTAAGGTTCCAATGTCATTCTTTTACATGTAGACATCAGTCGCCACAGCACCGTTTGTTGAAAAGACTATTCTTTCTTTATTGAGTTGCATTGACACTGTTGTCAAAAAGCAATTGATCTTAGGGACACCTGAGTGGCACAGCTGGTTGTGTCCGACTCTTGGTTTTGGCTCAGGTAGTGATCTCAGGGTCGTGATCTCAGAGTCTTGAGATCAAGCCCCACATCCTGCTCTGTGCTCATTGAGGAGACTGCTTAAGATTCTCGTTCCCTCTCCCTCTGCCCCTCCCTCTCTGCATGCCCCCTCTCTCTCTCTCTCAAAAAAAAAAAATATATATATATATATATATATATCTTTAAAAATAAAAATAAATTAAAAAAAATTTTTTTTAAGATTTTATTTATTTGACAGAGAGAGACACAGCGAGAGAAGGAACACAAGCAGGGGGAATGGGAGAGGGAGAAGCAGGCTTCCCGTGGAGCAGGGAGCCGGATGCGGGGCTCAATCCCAGGAGCCTGGGATCATGACCCAAGCCAAAGGCAGACGCCCAATGACTGAGCCACCCAGGTGCCCCAAAATAAATAAAAATTTTTAAAAATCAATTGATCTTAAATGGAAGCATTTATTTCTAGATTCTCAAGTCTATTCCATTGATTTTTGTATCTATCCTTATGCCAGTACCACAATGCATTAATTACTATCTCTTTGTAGTAAATCTTGAAATCAGGAAATGAGTCCTCTAACTTTGTTATTTTTCAAGATTGGTTTGACTAGTCTGGGACCCTTGCATTTACATATAACTTTAGGATTAGTTTGTCAAATTCTTTTTTATAAAGGCAGCTGGAATTTTGATAGGGATTATTCTGCATCAGTAGATCAGTTTGAGGAATATTTCCATCTTCATAACAAGTCTTCCAATCCATGAACAAGAGATATCTTTCTATTTATTTAGATCTTCCTTAATTTCTTTCAAAAATGTCTTACAGTTTTCAGTGTATAACTTTTTTTAACCTTATTCTTTAATATTTTCTTTTTGGTGCTACTATAAATAGAATTATTTTCTTAATTTCCTTCTTAATTGTTCATTGCTGGTATACATAAATACAATTAATTTTTGTATCTTGATATCATACCCTGCAACTTGGGTGAATTTATTAGTTCTCATAGTTTGTGTGTGTGCATGTACACACATGTGTGTATGCCTGTATGAATTCCCTAGGATTTTTTTTTCCCCCCTAGGATTTCTATATACAATATCATGTCATCTGTGAGTAGTTCTATCTCTTCTTTCCAATATAGATGTCTTTTTTTTTCCTTTTTATTAACATATATTATTTGTTTCAGGGGTACAGGTCTGTGATTCATCAGTCTTACACAATTCACAGTGCTCACCATAGCATATACCCTCCCCAATGTCTATCACCCAGCCACCCCATCCCTCCCACCCCCCACCACTCCAGCAACCCTCAGATTGTTTCCTGAGATTAAGAGTTTCTTATGGTTTGTCTCCTTCTCTGGTTTAATCTTGTTTCATTTTTCCCTCCCTTATCCTATGATCCTCTGCCTTATTTCTCAAATTCCACATATCAATGAGATCATATGATACTTGTCTTTCTCTGACTGACTTATTTCGCTTAGCATAATACCCTCTAGTTCCATCCACATCAATGCAAATGGCAAGATTTCAATTTTTGATGGCTGCATAATATTCCAGTGTGTGTGTGCATGTGTGTGTGTGTGTATACACACCACATCTTCTTTATCCATTCATTTGTTGATGGACATCTAGGCTCTTTCCATAGTTCGGCTATTGTGGACATTGCTGCTATAAACATTGGGGTGCACATGCCCCTTCAGATCACTAGATTTGTATCTTTGGGGTAAATACCCAGCAGTGCAATTGCTGGGTCATAGGGTAGTTCTATTTTCAACTTTTTGAGGAACTTCCATACTGTTTTCCAGAGTGGCTGCACCAGCTTGCATTCCCACCAACAGTGTAGGAGGGTTCCCCTTTCTCCGCATCCTCGCCAACATCTGTCGTTTGTTGACTTGTTAATTTTAGCCATTCTGACTGGTGTGAGGTGGTATCTCATTGAGGTTTTGATTTGGATTTCCCTGATGCCGAGTGATGTTGAGCACTTTTTCATGTGTCTGTTGGCCATCTGGATGTCTTCTAGATGTCTTCTAGATTATATCATTTTCTTGCCTAATTGTCCCAGCTAGAACCTCCAGTACAATATTGAATAAAAGTGAACCATGTATTTTTAAAAACTCATTATGAAATATGACATCTTGGGAACTTAAAAGCTATTCAGTATAATATAAATTTAATTTAATATAAATAAATCAATATAAATTAAAGTAATATACTGACTGAGAAATTTCAAATGAGTAATTCGATCTATTATATAAGGAACATTTATATCGTGCCTGCTGTGTATCAGATAGTTTTAAGCATTTTATGAGTATTAATTCATTGAACCTTTACAACAACCCTATGATTAGGTGCTATCATCCCCTATATTACACATGAGAAAATTGAGCCAGGGTTAATGTATCCAAAATAATACAGCAGTAAGTGACAGAGCTGGAATTTAAACCCAGGCAAGTTGGTCCAGAGTCCTTACTCTTAACTATTTGGAATGCTGACTCACATATATAGCTTAATGATGAAATTTGAGAAGCATTCTTTTAAATGTCAGGAAAAAAGACAAGAATGCCAGCTATCACTACTTCTACTGAACATTTTAGTGTAGGTTCTAGTAAATGCAAGCCAATAAAATTATTTGGCATAATAATTGGAAAGAAAGAGACCTAACTGTCATGTATTTGTGGAAAATATGGTTGTCCACACAGAAAATTTAATAGCCTCTAAATCCAGCCATTTCAATTTTAAAAGAGTCAACAGATTTATGTCTAAAAGGGCTACATACAAAAACCGATGGCATATTTTTTTAATTATGCAAGTTTATTTTTTTATTATGTTCAGTTAGCCACTGTATAGTACATCATTAGTTTTTGCTATAGTGTTCAATGATTCATTAGATGCATATAACACCCGGGACTCATCACAACACGTGTCCTCCTTAATACCCATTACCCTATTACTCCATACCCTGCTCTCCACCCCCCTCCCCTCTGAAACCCTCGGTCGACCGATGGCATATTCTTAAGCACCAGTAACAATCCACTGGATACCACAACAGAAAAAAACATTCCACTCAACGCAAATACCATAATATACATGTAAATATATCTAACAAAAGATAAACAAGTAGGGGAATGAAGAGTTAAAGAAAAGAAAGTAGACCAGTGTAATGATAGTATAGGGTTTCTGCAGGGAGGGTTCAGAATTTGTCCAGATTAAAAAGGCTTGAATATATACTCCACAGAAGGCTTTTAAGCAGGAAGTGGCCAAATTAATGTAATAATTAGAGAAATTCATTCTGATACCAGTTAAATGGAATCCATTGGTCCAAGCAGGCCAAAAAATGTGGTGCTGGCATTCAGTTAGAACAACCTCCCCAGCGGAGATTTTTATAACTGGACCATTCTCAATAAAAAGCAACAAACTGCTACTGGCCCAAATAGAAGAAAAACCAGTATTTTAGAACTGACTCTGTTTTTCTGTACAGTAAAACTGAAAAGCAGAAAACACTGCTACAGTGCTGCTTGTCAGATAAACTCTGTTTGGCCCTCATATTTTCAATATGAGGTCAAATGACGGAATCTTGAGTCATCCAGTGGCCTGCTTGATGACCAGGTCTTCTATCTAATGACTAATGTTGGCATTTAGAAAAAAGACTAAAAATATAACTGTGATCATGGGCAGAATTCACTTATTAAAAAAATGAGACTCCAGGCTAGTTTTATAAAATTGTAATGAAACAATGGTAATAAAAGACAGTAACTCTAAAGGTTAAAGCACAGAGTAAGATTTTCACATCAAGGTGGCGCCTGGGTGGGCTCAGTCAGTTAAGCATCTGACTCTTGATTTCGGCTCAGGTCCTGATCACAGGGTCAAGAGATCAAGCCCCGAGCCTCTCAAAACAAAACAAAAAAAATTTCACATCAAACTCTGATATTAATTTGGCACTATATGGGGGGTCTCAGTCCCCAACTGACCTATCCTTGCTAAACATAAGTAAATATATTCAGGCCCTTATCTTTTCTGATTTCTGTATAACATTTTTTTTTAAGATTTTATTTATTTATTTGACGGAGAGAGACACAGCGAGAGAGGGAACACAAGCAGGGGTAGGGGGAGAGGGAGAAGCAGGCTTCCCGCAAGCAGGGAGCCCGATGCGGGGTTCGATCCCAGGACCCTGGGATCATGACCAGAGCTGAAGGCAAACACTTAACAACTGAGCCACCCAGGTGCCCCTGTATAACATTTTCATTCACCAAATATTTATTGGGCACCTCCTCCTATGTATGAGGTACTGTGCTAAGGTTTCCCCTGCCTCCCTCATCACAGTCTCCTCTTGTGGCTCCTATCAGTTGCACTTAATCCTCAGCTCCCCTCTCTCCCAATATTCTTCTAGAGCAATCTCATATACTTCCATTTTTTACTCCACTTATTTAGCATAATTATATATATATATATAAATGTATATATCATGTCTATATATGGATTTCATGTGCATGGATTACTACCTGTGTAGATGTGCAACCTTGTGCCAAGCACCGTTCTAAACATTTTACAAGTATTAACTCTTGTAATCCTCACATCCATCACTGGAGGTAGGTAGTACCCTTTTTCCCATTTTCCAGATGAGGAAGCCAAGGCACAAACTGATTAAGAAAGTGGCAGAACCCACATTTAAACTGAGGCAGACCATGCCTTAAACCACTCTGCTACGTACACTTCCATGACCTCAAACCACGTATGGATGTCTCCTTCATGTAAATCATTAAATCAGAACCTTCCATATTCAGTTTCCTTTTCTAACAGCTCCCAGATATCTGGACCTGAACCTTTCTCAGACAACTCCGAATCTGTGCATTCCATTTCTCAAATCGCCTTTCCTTCATGCTTTTACTGTGTTCAGGTTCCTTTCCACTTCCTCTTAGAACAGCCCCCTAACAGGTTTGGTTCCCCAGCAGTTTCAAGGAATGGTCCAATATAATCCGGGAGTATCTGAGACCATTCCCTTGGGCCCACAAGGTCAAAATTATTTTCATAGTCATACTAAGATGCTACCCGCTGTTTTCACTGTGTTGACATTTGCACTAATGCTGGGAAAAAATGGTGATGGTACAACTACTGACAACTTCGTGGGAACAAGGCAGGAGCAGCAAGCTAGGCTAGAATACTACTGCATTCTTCACCACCACTACCAAAGACTATCTTTTTTTTTTTTTTAAAGATTTTATTTATTTATTTGAGACAGAGAGAATGAGAGAGAGAGAGCACATGAGAGCGGGGAGGGTCAGAGGGAGAAGCAGACTCCCCGCCGAGCAGGGAGCCCGATGCGGGACTCAATCCAGGGACTCCAGGATCATGACCTGAGCCGAAGGCAGTCGCTTAACCAACTGAACCACCCAGGCGCCCCCGAAGACTATCTTTGATGAAGCAGTAAAAATTACTAATTTTTCAAAATCTTGACTTTTGAGTACAAACCTCTTAAGGATTCTGTGAGATGAAATGGAAAGTACACAGAACGCTTCTGACATATATTGAAAAAAATACTGTCTCAAAGAAAAGCAATTATGTCAATGTTTGAGTTGCAAGTTGGATTTTCAAAATCTTCATGGAATATTGGAAGAGCATAATATTTATTCAAATTCAAATATTAGGAAAATTAGAATTTTGGAAATCTGGTATCTGATACTGTGACCCTGACTGTTTCCCAATACTTGATTATTTTTCTGTTGAGGTCAGTGACGGTATTAACAAATTTTTTAATATTGTGTATTGAAATGTATCAATATTTGGAATATTTACATGGCTTAGGGAACCAATATTTTTCAGTGACCAATCTCTGGTGTCACAAAATCATACATGGGTACAGGATTCCTCCAAAATGCAAGATAGACCAATTGTTTTTAGTGCAACATAGTAACAAATATGGGTTCAGATTCTACCTTGCAACTAAGCTTTATGAAATTACCATTTATTGAGTTTTGATTTTCAATCAAAGAATATTAGGCACCCTAAGCTTAGAGTTCTTCAGCCATGACACAAGCCCACTGCACGCGGAACACCCCTCTGAGCCCCTCTGCACCCCCCCACCAGGGGACTTCTGGAGTGAGGACAACCAATGCAAACATGAGGCTCATGCTTTTTGCTGCACTGTAATGACCCAGGAATATCATGTCTTCTGCCAGCATCCATGAAGTAGTAGTAGGCTAATCTGTTAGCTTGCAAGTGAGGTAAAATCTCAGACTCCTCACAGTTCTTGATGTACACTGAATGATGAGAAAAATCTTTTAACTAAGCAAAATGATCATGCGAGGCGATTCTGGGGAATAGATGAAAACGATTAGGATAGAGATGATCTGAAAAGGAGCACGATCTACAGATGATAGGCAGCTTTTGATAGTGTTTAGCATAAGTAAAGCATGTCAAAATGTGACTTTCCTAAGATTACTGTGACAGCGGTATGCCAACTGTCAGTGTAGAGCTGGAACTAGACCCAAAAATACACTGCCACAGAAATTAACATTTACTGAGTGCTAATTGAGATAAAGGTGTTGTGATAGGGATTGTATTTAATCCAGTTACAACTGAATAAGGTCATTATAATAAATATTAACACTTAGTACTTGTTATGTGAACAGCTTTAAACACATGAACTCACTAAACATGCATCACACACAACCTTACAAGATAGATACCTACTTTTACCACCATTTTACGAATAAAGAAACTAAGACATCTTAGGGTTAAGTAACTTGCCCCAGGTCCCAACAAACCACAAACAAGTTCTGTAAATCCTGTAGAGGCAGGATTTGACCCTAGAAAGTCTTTTTTCCAGAGACTATGTTCTTACCCATTAGCCTATACTACCTCTTAGGTAAGTCATGTATACTCATTACACGTATTTTAAAGCTGTGTAAAGTATAGCAAAATAAACCAAAGCAATAAAGCCAATAAGTGATGAAACCAACAGTACTCTGCTTAATACTAGAAGATGGAGGCCATGTACTCAATTATATAAATTCAATTCATACTTATTTAGGTTCTTTTAAACTAATCCTTTGATTCTTTATGTATGCAATATGATTACTATGTAGCATTAGCTAGTACCTTTATTATGTTACATAATTATAATTCCTTTTTGTGTTCAGAACAGTTAAGGACTAGTCTCTTAGCAACTTTGAAGTTTACAGTACAGTATTGTTAACGATGATCACTAGGTTGTGCATTAGATCTCCAGAACTTATTTATCTACTAGTTGCAAGTTTGCCCCTTTAAACAACATCTCCCTAATTCCCCCACCCCATGTTGTCATAAATGGCAGGATTTCCTTCTTTCTCTGAATAATATTCATATATACACACAACTTGTTCTGATTTTAAGGGATTCCTTTGAAAATTGTTATGGAAAGGAGCCCAACCTACACTTAAATGGGACCTGCAGTCATTACCCTACTGCCCAAAATAGGCAAATGAGGTAAGCAATGTCTCACAGGATGGCATCACCTAACTTAGGACTCTTTGACTAAGGATGACAAGTCCAAAACTCAGGGTCAACAACAAAGGGAACCAGGTCTCCACTCTCCCTCTGTCTCTCTCCCTTTGGTATCTCCTCCTCTCTCTGACCATTGCCATCGTTCTCACAATCGGATTTTCTCCATGAAGTTGAAACTATGGATATTAGCACCTCCAGGCTCACATCTTACTAGCTTCACCACCAAAAAGAGAAAAAAATAAATCCCCAATTCCGGTTCAAAAGATACTCAGGAAAGTACTCTGTCTAGCCTGGCCAGAGTCATTCCCTAATTATGACCGATCCTTGTGAGCAAGAGGGTGATAGTCTGGAATAACCCAGGTCGCTTACCCATCTCTGGATGGGGGCAGGGTTGGGAGTGTATAAAGAGCAAGTCAGGAAAAAAATGATCGATCGTCCCTCCCACAATCATGTGATTGTAGCTGAAGAGCTACTCTCCAAAAGAAGTAGGCAGAGAGGGTGGACAGTGATCTCAGCAACCAGGGGCAATAGATCTTCACAATATTGGACAGGCACTCTTTCTATTTGGCTTTGGCACCCTTTCCATTTGAAACACATTTTGGAATTCAGTACATAATTCAATTCCGTACAAGGCTGGGTCTCACTGCTTTATTCATGGATATCTTGATTTCTCTAATGAGATAACAATCTTCTTGGAGAAGGAGACTGAGCCCATGCTGGGTATCTCCATACACTTCGTAAATTCCTGTTGAAACAATGTCCAGTCAACCTTTGTTGTCACACTATAAATATGAAAACCTTTCTTTGGTTTATGGCAGCAGTTTTAGAAAGACTAGTTGTTTGAAATTCTTCCCAAAGTTTTGCTCCCAAAGAGATGGTCCACACATTATTTTGTCTTCATAGCTTTAACTAACAGCTCACTGTCACCAACAGCTCAATGTAACCAAATTAAATGCCCACTGATTTGACTCTGTGATGGTACTTAACACGTTCCAGTTTTTTCAATGTTTATAATACACTCTTAACACACTCTTAACACACCCAGTTTTTAAACTTAAAATAGTATCTACTACTTTTTAAGCACTTGGTTTGGTGTTTTTATGTATCTTAGCTGATTTGACAAAGTTAGCATTTACACACACGCGCACACACACACACTGACACACACACACAGTTAAGAGGATCAAAGAAGCTGAGGCCTAAAGAGATTAAGAGGGGCACCGGGGTGGCTCAGTTGGATAAGCGACTGTCTTCAGCTCAGGTCCTGATCCTGGAGTCCCGGGATCGAGCCCCGCATCGGGCTCCCTGCTCGGCAGGGAGTCTGCTTCTCCCTCTGACCCTCCTCCCTCTCATGCTCTCTGTCTCTCATTCTCTCTCTCACAAATAAAATTAAATTAAATTAAAATTAAAAATAAATAAATAAATAAAGAGATTAAGAGATGTACCCAAACTCAGGATCCTTGTATGTTATGCAGCTAGAGCTCCCATCCAATCTGTCTGATTTTCAAGCCTGCCTTATGGCACTATGTGGCCAGAAAAATCACATCCTACTTGCATCCCCACCTATTGCACAGATATGTTTCCTTTGAAAGAATTCGTGTACATTCAGTCCATGCAAAAATGTTCACCTCCTAACACAGTGACATTTTCCTCTCCACATATCTAGCATGGAATTTCCAAACATTCATAATCATTTCATGTTAAGCTACTTGTTTAGAGAAGTCCTCATCTTGAACACTTTGGGCTGTCAAGAACAAGGACAAATCTGTGTTCTCATGGTACAGAGATGATTTTCTAAAATTATCTTCAGAAACAAAATCATCACAAAGATTTTGGATGGTGAGGGAAAAACTTTTTAAAAAAAAAAATTCGTTTTCTCTGACCAAAGATATTTTCCTCGCATATTCTAAAAACCTCATTCAGGGCAGAAATCAAACAAAGCCAGCTTCAGTCAGGAAAAAAAAAAAAAAAAAGGAGGGGAAAAAAAAGATGTGAGCAACAGGCAACTGCTAGCTAACGGCCTTAGCACATCACTTATGTGTCAACACCTCTCCTTCTGGTGGCCATCTTTGTACAGTCACCAAGAAAGGAAAAAGACAAAAATCTTAACTGAGGCATGTGAGCCAGCAGGGACCGAAGAGAATGGCAAAACAGTGGTAGTAAGAGGGATAACTGTGGGTAAGAAGGGGGCCATGTGGTCAAACATGAAACTCTTTCTATTTCACTATGATAACTCAGAATTATGTGGGATAAAACACATTGGTTACCAAAAGGGAAAATGTTTCTCCTTTCTTAATTATAGAATAAACTGAGTAAACATAATCTGAATCCAGCAAGATTATACCACAGAGAGAAAGAATTCCCTAATTTTTTCTCTGACACTAAAGGAACCCAAGGAGTTTGAACAATGCATGTTTTGGTTGTTGGGGTTTTTTTTTTTTTCCCTTTCTTTTCTTTTCTGAAAGAAGTTAGAATGTATCAGCTGATGTCACTGACATACCTTGAGGAGGGAGAGGAGATAGAAAAAAAAAAAAAAAAAGGAAGTAAATTTAAATTGGCATTCCCTTGCCCTTACCAGCTGGCTGAAAAAGTATTCTTCCTAATAAATTGGAGACGATTCACAGCCTACCTGTAATGAAAGGAAAGCCCAGTGGTGGCTTAAAGAAATGTACAAATAATAATATATATGTGATGATTTTGATATTGAATCCTTATATTTATCTGAATATTCAAGCCCATAGACTAACATGTTGTCTGTATGTTGTATATAAACATATATATTATAATAACTTTATTTTTTTTAAAGAGCTATTTATTTATTTGAGAGAGAGAGCAGGGAAGAGATAGAGAGAATTTTCAAGTAGGCTCCAGGCTGAGCCCTGAGCCCTGAGCCCAATGCAGGACTCAATCCCACAACCCATGAGATCAGGACC
This sequence comes from Mirounga angustirostris, assembly GCF_029215605.1. Taxonomy (NCBI): domain Eukaryota; kingdom Metazoa; phylum Chordata; class Mammalia; order Carnivora; family Phocidae; genus Mirounga; species Mirounga angustirostris. The sequence goes on from NW_026991713.1 coordinate 38,502,852, forward strand.
TGAGCCAAAACCAAAAGTCAGACACTCAGCTGACTTGAGCCACCCAGGTGCCCCATATTCTAATACCTTTAAAAATAACTTTATGTTTTTTGGAAAGAGAGAATTTGCTTTATATATGGTTTTGAATTTGGGATGTATGCATGTGTTTGTAAGCCATTCTTTTTTTTTAAGATTGATTTAATTGTTTTTGGTGGGGAGGGGCAGAGGGAGAGAGAGAACCTAAAGCACACTCCCCACTGAGTGAGAAGCCCCCATGTGGGCTCGATATCACGACTCTGAGCCAAAATCAAGAGTCCGACGCTTAACTGACTGAGCCACCCAGGCGACCCTGTAAGCCATTCTTTAAATCAAAACTTTCACATAACGACACAATAACATGTTAGGAAATACAATGAAAGAAAATCGCATTTCTAATAGCAACAGTAAAAGAAAAAGTTCAAAGGGATAAATATAAATAAAATTTGCAAGATCCACATGAAGGGAATTTTTTAAACACTGAAGAAGAGGCCTAAAGAGGACTTGGACAGTTGGAAAGGCATATCATGTTCTCAGATAGGAGCACACAGTGTAATAAGATACCAATTTTCTCTACTACAATTTAAAAATTAACACAATCTCATTAAAATGGATGTAGGATTTTTACAACAGGACAAGCTAATTCTAAAGTTAATATATAAAATAAACATGAAAGAACAGGACAATTCTGAAAAAAAAAGGCATAGAGTGGAGGAAATAGCCTGATTAAATATTTAAAACATATTATAAAGCTGTAATAATTAAAACAATCTGTACCTGCCCATGACTAGACAATGGAACGCTATGAAAAGCCCAGAATTAGGGTCAAATACATATCAGAATTTGTATGTAATGAAAGTGGCATTACAAATGGTGGGGAAAAATGGATTAATAACTGATGTTGGAAAGCTGGGTAGTCATCTGGAAAACAAGTTTATTCTATCTGTAGTACCAGTAACACAAAATAAATTTTAGATGAATTAGAAGAAATTATGGCGCATTTTTAAAAGTACAACCTTAGAGTGTGGGAGACTTTCTAAGTATGACTGAAAACCTAAAAGTATAATTGAACAAATAAATACAACTCTAAGAAAGTAAAAATTTCTGCATAGCAAAAACTATTATAAACAAAATGAAAAGATAAATGATAGACTTGGAAAATATATTTCAACAAGTATTACAAAGGGCTATATGAAGGGTCCACACAAATCAAATAGCAAAACCATCTACCGAAAAGAAAAAAAAAGTAGGAAAGAATACAAATAGACAGTTCATAGAAAAGGAAATAAAAAACGAGAGAAATGCAAATAAACTTCACATTGAAATATCATTTTTTACCTATCAGATAAGCAAGATCCAAACGATTTATTGCATACTGTGCTGGCAAGCATATTGGGAACACACACTCTCATGCATGTTGAGTGAGTACTGGTAAAACCTCTTTGAAGTATAATGTCTGTCAAAGCTACAAGTATGCGTGTTCTTTAGCCTAGCAAAGATGGTCCTGCAGGTATACTTGTGCATCTTTGTGAAATATGAAGGCATAAGATTATACACTGTAGCTTTTTCTAAAAGATTTTTTATTTATTCATCTGACAGAGAAAGAGAGAGCACAAGCAGGATAAGCGGCAGACAGAGGGAGAAGCAGGCTCCCCACTGAGCAGGGAGCCCAATGCAGGACTCGATCCCAGGACCCTGGGATCATGACCTGAGCAGAAGGCAGATGCTTAACCGACTGAGCCACCCAGGCATCCCTGTAGCTTTTTTTTAAATAGCAAACTATTGGACAGCTGAATATACTGCTATAGGGACTGGCAAAATCAAAGTTGGTATATCTATTTTACTCTGCTAACTTCATATAACTCCAAACAACAAAGAAATAAGCAAAACACAGGCACAACATATTTATGATGATTCAAAATCCCAGTTTCTTTTTTTTTTTCCCGTTAATTTTTATTTGTGAGATCAAAGTCCCAGTTTCCAGGGCAGCCTGTATTCACACTTTTTGTCCTGGTAGTCCATCCAATTAGCACTGCCTTTTCCTTGAAAAAGTGGCCCTGTCTGTGTGAGAAATGATTCAGTTGCCCTAAGTGTAATTCTTGGGAGTGAGGGAAAGGAATAGGGGTGAGGTGTGGAGCAGAATATGAAACTGGATGAAAAGGAAAAGAAGGCAAAGACAACTTGATGTTCCGCAGGCAACCCGGTATTACTACTCAATTTTCCTTCTCTTAGCCCTTTCAATGCCAGAGCCAGATAGCCTGAGTTCAAATCCTGACTCCACTACTTTTAAGCTTTATGACCTTGACAAATTCCTTAATCTCTTGCTGCCTCAGTTTCCTTATCCATAAAATAGGGACACTAGTCCCCATCTCATCAGATGATTGGGAGGATTAGATAAGCTAACATATATATAGCACTCAAGGCAGCTACAAAGTAGTACAGACAGATTTATATTACTGTGATTCATAATGTTTCTGTGTGGCTACCACAGCTAGACCCTGACAAAGCCAACACACAGACCTAACTACGGAGAGTAATCACATTTAAGATCTAAATATAAATGGGATTCACTCATTGAACAATTTTTCTTTGAACACTTATATTTAAGGCTCAGAGCTAAGCTCTAGGGGAATGAAATTATATAAAATTATATAAAACACAGTAGAAAAATAAAATGAGTTGGCATGTCACGTACATGTATGTGTAAGATGACACTGTTTTATTATAAGATTTATTGATGATAGCTTTCACTCAGTTAAATTCAGCAAAATACAAATGTTCTAGTTCCCAGTCATTTGTTAATCTCTTGATTATCTGGCAATCTTCATAAAATTTCAAAACAGAACACAAACCTAATAATATAGGCCAATTAGCTATTACCAAACAATAAATGAGGATTTAAATGTACTCTCATGGTCAAAAACCAGACCTTTGGAACCAAGATTGACTCAGGCTTGAAACTGGTTCTGCCACTTTCCATGTGCAACCTTGGGCAAGATACTTTCTATCCCTTAATTCTTCACATTTAACATGAGTAACTCTAGCTACCTCCTTCTAATGTAGCTTTGAGGATTAAATGTAGAGCATTTACCTAGTACTTAACACATAATAAATGCTTCATAAATATTCACTAGCATCATTATTTTTATTTCTCTGACTTTAAATAAACAGCACTTACTCTTCTATCTACATTACATCTTCTCTGCCTGACTTGTCTCCATTTATCCCTAAGCAAAAGAGACAAAAGAGAATTTGTTCTTGTTAGAGTAGTCAATATTTTAAGTGTATTTTCAAAAACCAGCGACTGGTTGATATTTCTCATAGCGGGAGTATAAACCAGCTCCCCTCCTGGGAGTCACATTTGTTTAGGTGATTTCTAGATTTCCTATTTAGGCAAGGCCTTCATCTGCTAGACATACTTCTTCTAATCCTGCTCTGAGTGATGGAGCTATAAAGACTCCCTCCTCCTCCCACACAAATCATGTATCTGCAGGATGAGGACCCAGATAGTGGGACTTCACTTGTAAAAGACACCTGTGAACCACTTCTTGCTTCAGCATCCAACTGTAGCACCAAAAATTTTCAGCTACACACCATCTACCTTATAATTACGTTCTAAGCCAAAAGTTTTGCTAAGTTATTTATGTTTATAGGCATTTAATTTATCATGTTGTAGTATTAGTATGAAAGCAACTTAAGATATTTGAAGATTGAAATAGAAAAAAAAATTGATGAATTACTGAAATAATTACTAAAGTGCATCTTAGGAATTTTAATGTCACATGTTCCAACAGGAAAAAAGCATGTTTGAGATCCAAAAAGATAAACTGAGAACTGAACTCTGAGGCAGGTATTTTTAGGAATCTTTGGTAATGTTTTAATGTCAGTTAGCTTAAGAAACAAAGTGTTTGTTTCTTGTAGTTGCTAGGCAACATATTGGGTTTGATTCCATTTCTAGTCATTTTAAATAACAGTGCCATGATTATAATAATAATAAAACAGTATCACCTCTTTCTCAATTTAATATTAAAATACTTAAGAACAATCAGCTTTGGTGAAGTCATTATTACTTAACAAATTTTTTTTCATTGTTTTCCAAATCCTTATTCCAGAATTCTGGAACCACATACTGTAGTCTTAAAAGAACATCTTAAGTTCCAATTATGCATTAGGCTGTATTTCTATTTTAGACTAGAAATTCACGTAAAATTCAAGATACTGAACTTTGTAACCGTTCCTATAAATTTCTACATACTCTAATCATTAAATTACTGAATCATCAAATAGTTTCTTTTTAAGACGAAGGAGCAGTATTTCAATAGTTGAAATGTTGCTATTGAAGCAGGATAAACTTCAGACATTTAAAAACGAACCCACCTATACAAAAACCTAATACTCCAGCCAAACTGCAAATATTAGTTGTCATTATTAATGTCACTATGCGTTTTGATGAGTTTTTAACAGAGATGACATTTTTGTGTTTTCTTATAAAGCTAATATACTTAATTATTTTTAAAAATCAGACATTAAAAAGTAGTATGAAACGAAAAGTACCATCCCTCTTTTTACTCCTCCTCAAGTTCAATCCTACTCCCCAGGAATCATCAGTACTAACATTTTATGACTATGTTTTTAAATTCTGCTTGGAAACCAGCATTTTAGATCCTGACACCCAACTTATGTATTGTTAGAGCTTGAGTGTGGTCTTTGTTACCAGCCAACCAAGAGTTTAAAAAAAAGAAAGAAAAAAAAAAGCAATTTTGCCAGCAAAAAAATGACATCGCTGGACCCAAACCTTTCCCTTCTGGGTCATCTCTGAGAGCACCACTTTATCCCCCTTCCATTTCTGGACAACATGCACACGCAGGCCAAGGACCCAGCTAACTTATCCTATTGGATGGGAATTTCTGGGTGTGCGTTTTTAAAAGATTAATGTTCCTAAAGTAGTTTCCCAGTACTTAGCTTGGTCTAAGTTTAAAGTAGCAAACAATCTCTCTCCCTCCCTTCCTTTCCCCGCCTTTCCCTCCCTCTCTCTTTCTCCTTCTCCCTCCCCCCAGCTCTGCCATTTCTCTATTTCTATTCACTTTCTTTTGTTTGCATTTTTTATTTCATTTTTATTTCACATAGAAGTCTGGAGGGCTTGAATGATCCAGGTCTCTTAGAGCTAGAGGGACAGGTACAAGTTCAAGCTGCATGGAACTCTTAACAGCCCTTGTTACACACGCACCCCTGACATCCGACGGCTTTTGCTCTTGTCCTCCAGGTTCAGTTTTCTGGGTAGTCTAAACAATTTCCATCCTCCAGCCCTAGGACAACCTACTGTTCTCAGATCCATTTTTGGTATCTGGAAGATTAGTTTCCTTCCTGTTTAGGTCTGGCTATTTCTATAATGAGAATTCTGTATTCTCTCTCTCTGTCTCTCTCCCTCTCTCTCTCTTTCTCACACACACACACACACACACGCACACACACACACACACATACAATTTGGAACCTCTACCATAAGCTGTTTTTCCAAACTGTTCCTCAGCAACCATACTGTGAATTAAAACCGTCCTAGGCATTCGGCTTACTGCTTGTCATCAACACATTTTAGGATGCTTGTCCAGCTCATGCCCTCTGCTCTGAGCCCTGCATCTCTGTACAGTCCCAGCAGTTTATATGACACAACCTCACCCCTCCTTGGCCAGCAGCTGATTGGATCACCGGTGGACATCTGACCCCTGTGCTGGGTCCCACCAGACCCCCTCACTTGAAAACTTGAACTAAGAAGTCCCAGAAACTGGGAGTCAGCTAAATTAAAAAGGTACTGTCATGTCAGGACCAGGGGTGGCCATTTAGAGGTACTTGTACTGATGAAGAAGCAGAAGGAACTCGATTTCAGAGAGAAGAAAGTGAAATAACAGACATTCAGAAACAGGCAGAAACATGAGGCCACATGACAAGAGAAAGCAAAAACAAGACCAAGAATATAAGACAACAAATCTTTCTTAATTACTGACAACTTCCCATTTCTTCATGAAGGAACAGATATATTTTCTGACCCGGGATCCTTTAAGATAGCCCAGAATTCTTGGAATAAACTCACCTTGCTTTAAGCGAGCTTAACTGGGCCTCTGTGTCTCATAACCAAAAAATATCCCTGATTATGATCTCCCTTACTCTCTTTTCTTCTTTTTTTTTTCCCCCTTATCTTCCTTAGTTTTCCCTGACCCAATGGGTATCTTCTCTTAATCTCTGAATTAGGCCCAGAAATTGCATGGCAGATAATCAATAAATGTTGATAGACTTTCACAGCATTGGAACAGAAATGATAGGATCAATTGTACAATACAGCCCAAACTTCCATTTCTTAGTGCAAAATTTGAGGCATAACAGCAGGTACTTTACAGTCTCTTTCTTTTTTTTCTTTGTCCTGCTTGAAACATTTAAGTTACTTTCTGTTCCTAGGGCTTCCTGACATCTGAGAGGTAATCTAAGAACTAAAACACAAAATCAAAGATTTAACATTTGGATGGAGGATTAAACACAGGGAAAAAAAACTATTCGGTGTGATAGTATAATGGATGGTCTCAGGGTTAAGGGAGGTTTTTAAAGACAAAGGACACTTCAGTGTACCTGAGGGAAGGTATTGGAAAAGACGAAGGTTGAAAATATATAAGTATACAGAATTTCAATTACTTATTCACCCTGAAATCAGCAGATTATGGACACCTTAAACAGGATGTGTACTGCATGTTATAGCCAAAAACTAGATGGATAAAACAAAACCAGAAACTTAAATCTGTCAAATACTGTCACTTTTTTTTTTTTTGCCTTTAATGTTATTTTTTTCTTGGTGCATAAGTACTGCTAGTAGAATCTAAATGTGTTACACAAATATAAATGATTCATTATTGTTACTACTATTATATTCCATATAAATGTTTGAACTCAACATTTTTGAGACACTCATAGGATATTGGCAATATAGGGAATTAGTCATCAACTCTTCTTACAGCAACGGTTCAAGGTGAGAGTTACTGGGCTCTTTCATAGATGAGGAAATAGGAGTCTGAGAACTATATAAAATAATGCTACCCAAGGACACATGGATAACATGCTAGAGTCAGTGTTGTAACCCCAGTTTATCTGGCTCCCAAATAAACTCTCTACTACACCAAGTCCATATATTTCCATAGCAAGTGACCCTTGGACAACAGAGGTTTGATCTGTACAGGTCCACTTAGAAGTGGATTTTTTTCAATAAATACAGTAATGTAAATGTATTTTCTCTATTTTGTTTTTCTCAATAACATTTTCTTTTCTCTAGCTTACTTTATTGTAAGAATACAGTATATAATACATATAACATACAAAATACATGTTAATTGATTGTTTATGTAATCAGTAAGGCTTCTGGTCAACAGCAGGCTATTAGTAGTTAAGTTTGGAGGGAGTCAAAAGTTGTATGTAGACTTTCGACTGATGGGAGGACAGTGCCCCAAACCCCTGCATTGTTCAAAGGTCAATTATATTTTGTTTTTAAATGCAATAGATAGACTTAAAGAACCTCCATCTCCCATTAGAGTGCTCACAAAACTTGGACAAGAAATGACAAAACCAAGAAGTCTTCAATGCTCTTGGAGCCAAAGAAACAATGTTGTAACACAGCAATAAAAAACAAGCAATGAATGAGTTCTGTACAATTTCCTCAAGATGAAAAAGTAAGTTTCTAGCTCAAGCTATAGAGGACATTAGGGTCCATGTTCATAACCACTGAGCCACACCACTCTTAGTCTATGTAAACTGTAAATCTATTCTTCAGTGTGATTCTAGTCATTCTTAATCCATTGTTTTGTCATTATAAAGTTTTAAGTTTAAAAGAATGAACTCAGGGACACCTGGGTGGCCCAGTCAGTTAAGTGTCTGCCTTCGGCTCAGGTCATGAATCCTACAGTCCTGGGATCGAATCCCACATTGGGCTCCTTGCTCAGCAGGGAGCTTGCTTCTCCCTCTGCCTGCCGCTCCCCCCCTGCTTGTGCTCTCTCTCTCTCTTTCTCTGTATCTCTCTCTCTCTCTCTGACATATAAATAAAATCTTTGGGAAAAAAAGAATGAACTCATTCTTGGTGTTGCTATAGGTCATATCTGGATCTAAGTTGGCTCCATTTGACATTTGTAGATTGATGTGGTTGCCATTCTTTACCTTTACTACTCAAAACTTGCCCCTCATTCATGACCACAGGACCTGAATACAAACCAGAGGCAAGAATTCCTTGCCTTTAAAGAATCTTTAAAATTATTCTAGCCCTGTTTCTGGTCCTTTCTCATTGTCACTGATGACTATACTTCATTTTTAATTCATGCCTGTTTAGACCTTTCTAGGTTCATTGGGGAGGGGTGGAGGAGGGGTGGTGTGGGGAGAAGACATAGGTAGGTAGGTAGGTAGGTAGATAGATAGATAACCTATCTAGTTTTTGGACTATCTTCTGAGCTTTGGCAACCAACTTTTGGCTATCGGACTTGAGTTAGTAGTTAAGTTTCAGTTCTATGGACTCTCTTAGTTTTGTTATAAGTCACTAATTTTGTGTGTTTTGGTTGGCTTGATTTCTGTTTTCCGTACTTTCTGTTCACATATGACCCACTCTTCCATTTAGACAGCAGTTTAGGCAGTTTAGAATAATAAACAATAAAAGTGTCAAATTTTGTAACTTTTTAGTTTCTAGGACCTGGGCTTTATAACTTCAAAAGTAGCTAAATAAAGAGCTTAGGGCATAAATATGTGCTATAAATAGTATCCTTGTGAGATCATACTATCAACTAGAGGCAGTGTTTATGGCTCACTTTGGAAATCAGGTCTGAGAAAGATAATGACTCAGAGAACGGAAGACAAGAATGTGGATTTTGGGTCTCTACCAGAGTCTCATGCCCTGACATTACCCACAGACCAAATCCAGGATTTGGGGCAGAAGAGTGAGGGAGATAGATAATGAGAGACTCTTGGAGTTCCCTTTCTCAGAAGTTACATGGAGACTCTGAGATCCAGGGCTCAGTAAGGCACAGGACCAGTGGAGTAATATTGGTCACAGGGAATGTAGGGGCAGAGAGAGGCTAAGAGAACTTGTAGAGATCCCACGGCCACAGAGGGGACAACTAGCCACCAAAAGTTTCTCTTTCCCACTAGACCATGATGAGCAAGAGATAGTTTATTTTTTCATTTGTTTCAAATTTTTATTTAAATTCTAGTCAGTTAACATACAGTGTAATATTGGTTTCAGGAGTAGAGTTTAGTGATTCATCATTTGCCTACAACACCCAGTGCTCATCACAACAAGCGCCCTCCTTCACACCCATCACCCATTTAACCCATCCCCCACCCGTCTCCCTCCATCAACCCTCAGTTTGTTTTCTATAGTTAAGAGTCTCTTAGGGTTGAGCAAGGGACAGTTTAGCTGCAACCTGCAAGGATTGATGAACAGGACCAGATAGATAATGTCCATCTTAGCACATTCCTGGATGAATTGGTCAGAACAACCAAGGCAAGATGTAAAGCCTCCACACTGCTGGACTGATACTCCATAAACCATGATAGAAATTGGCCACAAGCTTGAGGAAATGATGGTGAAACCCTGAATTGACTTAGATGATGTTTCAGCTGCTCTGTGTAACCAGCGCTCAAAATGGATATTAATTTCAATCAGAGAAAAACGTTACAAGTTCTATTTCTTACCCACATGTGTTTGTGACCTGTTGCTGCTGCCCTGCTAGCTCATCTTTTCAGTTCATGCCTTTATGAACTGTGAGTACTTTGGGGCACTATTCCTCCCACCCAACTCCTGGATCTAACAAGCATCCACTGCTTTACCACAATTCCGAAAGAAACCAAGCAATACTTCTTTGAGTCTTCCTGAAAATCTGGTATCCAAGAATGTCCACCTATTCTTTTTTTTTAAGATTTTACTTATTTATTTGAGAGAGAGAGCAGGGCAGAGGGACAGACGGAGAAACAGACTCAGCACTGAGCCAGGAGCCTGTTGCGGGACTCGATCCCAGGACCCTGGGATCATGACCTGAGCCGAGGGCAGACGCTTAACCAACTAAGCCACTCAGGCGCCCCGTCCATCTATTCTTTACTAGTCCTAAGACTAAGAATGGATTCTAAAGAAAAAAATAGAGAAAAGTGAACTTTTATTCAACTGCAGAACATCAAATATTTGCATATTTCTGCATCATGAAGTTATAGCCATTGTTTGCATTTTAAATGCATAGGAAGGAAGATATTCAGGGGTTAAGAAAGTTTGCTGTGATTAAAAATATCAAACTTTCAACAAGATGATGATTTTTATTTTTTAAGATAGACTTTTGTATGTGATAGATATATATACAATGGAATATTATGCAGCCATCAAAAGGAATGAGATCTTGCCATTTGCAATGACATGGATCGAACTGGAGGGTGTTATGCTGAGTGAAGTAAGTCCATCAGAGAAAGACATGTATCATATGACCTTACTGATATGAGGAATTCTTTTTTTAATTTTTTTTTAAAGATTTTTATTTATTTATTTGAGAGAGAGAGAATGAGAGAAAGAGAGCAGGAGAGGGAGGAGGGTCAGAAGGAAAAGCAGACTCCCCGCTGAGCAGGGAGCCCAATGCGGGACTCGATCCCGGGACTCCAGGATCATGACCTGAGCCGAAGGCAGACGCTTAACCATCTGAGCCACCCAGGCGCCCGATATGAGGAATTCTTAATCTCAAGAAACAAACTCAGGGTTGCTGGAGTGGTGGGGGGTGGGAGGGATGGGGTGGCTGGTGATAGACATTGAGGAGGATATGTACTATGGTGAGCACTGTGAACTGTGCAAGACTGTTGAATCACAGATCTGTACCTCTGAAACAAATAATACAATATATGTTAAACAAAAAAAAAAAGGAAGAAGAAGATAGCAGGAGGGGAAGAATGAAGGGGGGAAATTAGAGGGGAGATGAACCATGAAAGACGATGGACTCTGAAAAACAAACTGAGGGTTCTAGAGGGGACAGGGGTGGGAGGATGGGTTAGCCTGGTGATGGGTATTGAAGAGGGCATGTTCTGCATGGAGCACTGTGTGTTATATGCAAACAATGAATCATGGAACACTACATCAAAAACTAATGATGTAATGTATGGTGATTAACATAACAATAAAAAATTTAAAAAAAAAAAAGATAGACTTTTGTGGATGGTTATGTGGTACACCAGACCAGAGGAAGGTCAATTAAGGCAGCATTCTGGAAAAGTTGATCTCAATCTACTACATATAAGGTGAAATCAGAGTGTGGGGCATGCCCATGGCAGACCTGTGGCAGGGGGCGGTTTGGGTGGTCTTGTTCAAAGCTGCGAGGGTAGACTGGATTACCAAAAGCCAGCAGGTTGTCTAAAATTGGAATTAAGGTCAAACACGCACACCAAATCCAGGCTTCTAATCCGCACACCAAGCCTAGGGGCCAAGGGGGTAGTTGTACAAGAAGACAAGTTGACCCAGCCAGGAGTTGAGAAAGGAATAATGCCAGTCAGATTGGATTTGGGCCCACTCTAAGGACTTCATTTTAACTTAACCACCTCTTTAAAGGTCCCATCTCCAAATACAGTCACAATCTGAAACACTGGGGTTTAGGACTTCAACATATGATTTGGGGAGGAACAATGGTTGTTGGACAATTGGATCTTCCAATGGTTGATAAAGTGTTTTAGGAAGCCGTACAGAATCTTTTGGATTAATGGTCTCCTATAGAATACACAGAAACATTATATCACACTATTTGAACTAGCTACACAGCTCCCTAAGAGTTTTAGAACCACAAAATGCTATATATCTCGAAACATCTGTATCATTTAAAATCATGCTTGCTTTGAACATTGTACATTACGAAATTCAGTATGTGCTTTATAATATAAACTCTCCTTAGCTCTCTCTTGCCTCTTAGCCTGTTTTACTATTCTTTCATTCATTTTTGCCTTGGGCCCCAATTGCAAGGAGTGGACTGTTTTTTCTAAACATATGCTCTCTTCCTCGGGGCTAATAAAGGTTGACTGATAGAAAATGTGCTCTTTCATATTCTCTGCTTGCTCGTCAATTTATGATTTCTTCAAGGCCGAATTCTTGTCATTGACCTCACTCCAGTGAAGGTTAGCCCCAGGGAGAGGTTCCATGTATCCAGAGAGGTCGTGACAAGACCGTGGCATCCACATTCTCTTTTCTTTTTTTTTTTTTTTAAAGATTTTATTCATTTATTTGACAGAGAGAGAGAGAACAAGTAGGCAGAGAGGCAAGCAGAGGGAGAGGGAGAAGCAGGCTTCCTGCTGAGTGGGGAGCCCGATGCGGGGCTCCATCCCAGGACCCCGGGATCATGACCTGAGCCGAAGGCAGCGGCTTAACCGACTGAGCCACCCAGGCGCTCCTCACATTCTCTTTTCTACACTTAAAAACAATCTCAGTGCCACAGGGTATCAGTATAGTCAAACCTTTGTTAGAAGACAGATTCATTTTGTATAAAAGCATTCACTGGAGAGTAACATTTCACTTCTTTTTCCTCCAAAAACTTTTTTCCCCATTGCTTCTGATAGAAAAGCAGCTATTAAAAAATGATTATTATTTAAATTCTTAAGGCCTCGCTCCATGTTTCATGCTATTTAATGACCGTAATTCCATCAGAATGCATATTGATACTGCATAAAGAATCCATATACCAAAGTCATAATTGTTTAAAATATAAATAAAAAATTTTCACCAGGCATCTGACATTCTACATAGTGAAGTGGAAATTTAACCTTGTAATTCTCTGTGGTCCCTGCAGTTTGTATAAACTACTTGATAATTTAATTTACTTTTCTCATTGTTAACCATGCTTCAGAAAAGTAGACTATGGAGGTATAACATTAATATATTTGGGCATTGTCAACACTGCTGCAAAGGAAAGATACTGTACATATTTAAGGCCAGTACCCAAATATTCCGGAAAGCTGAAGCACATAAATATAGAACACTTTACACCAGTCACTACATAGTTGGGAAACTATGCATCAGTTAAACAAAGAAATTAAACACATAGGGCCTGCTACATTTAAATATTTAAGTGCCATATTTTAAACAAATCATATTATTGTAGGCCAGAGGATTTCCAAGGCAAAAGTAAAGTCTGAGACATTTATAGAACACCTTTTTTTTTCTTGAGATTTTGAACTTCACACAATAATGCTTTTCATTTCTGTACTTTTTCCAAATGTTTTCAACTTCTTAGAGGCTACATTGTTTTGTAAGAATAAACTGTAGGTTTTCCAAAGAGCCTCTCTCCCCCACTCAGCTGCCCTGAGGGAAGTAGAGCCTGTGTGCACAACTTATTTTCATTTCCCTCACCCCAAAAATGATCAAATAAGGACTGTTTGCTCACCAACACTTCTAGGGCAAGAGGCTCTAACAAGTGCAACCTTTATCACCACAAACATCTCTTCTCTTTCCTGCTCTGGCACGTCCAGAGAAAAAGGGTTTTTAACACGCACCAACCGTGTTAGAATCAGGGCTCCGACGACTACAAAGACGCACAAGGTGAATATACGGCTTTAAGCCATTGGAAAGTGGATCCGTTGAGCATCCTTGGAACCCTGCCACTAACAACCGGGAAAGTTCCAGCAATGCAACAGAATCAGTGCGGTGTCTTCAGAATCTGCCCCTGCTTGCCACGGAAATAGACACTTGCTGGCTGCACAATTCTCAGCATCCTGGTTCAAATAAGGATACTGCATATTACATATTCTTTACTATTTTGGAGTTGCCATGGCAGAGAAGAGAAGAGATATTTTTGTTGATGGAATGTCTCTTAACAGAGCTCCTTATTTTGGCCTGCTTGACTTTCTGACGCAGTTTTCAGATTTACTTAAAATCCTTCTATGACTTTCTTTAAAAAAAAAAAATTGAAACAATCAACATTCTAGCATCCCAGAAAGAGTAGAAGATATGTGGTTAAACCTGCAAATAGGCAGATGATTGGGATTTAAAGATATGGAGTTCAGATGAAAAGAATGAATAATCTGTCAAAATTTTAATGAGCTCTTTAACTTTCAGTCCAAACTCCTGGTCCTTTCTCAGCTTTCCTTTTCCTTTCTCTTTCCATTAACTCTTGTCTTCTAGTTATTCACTGCTGCCTTACCATTTAAAAACAAAACTGGTGTCTCAAATTGGACTAGGTTATGCTTTAACTTGTAAGAGAATCTTAATGGCTTGAAATAACATGTCTTATTATTTTTTCACATGCCGGATATCCTTTGTGGATCAGTTGGGGGCTTTGCTCTGTGCTATTCTCCCCTGGGAATCAGATTTATGGAGTAGCCTCCATCTAGAATAGGGAACAACAGACAATGGCCTATAGACCAAATCCAGCAATTTGGTAAAAAGTCATGAATGTATGAGTGGATAATGAGTTCACAATGATGCTTTTAAAAAGGGTGGGAGGAACAGACGGACAGTAAAACAGAACTCATTAGATACTGTGGAAATGTGTAAGAGCACCGAATCATTACTCCATAAATTCATAATAAAAGGGGTGTAATTATGCATTCTATCCTGCCTTTCTTGGGTGAATTATATTTCAGAGTAATCAAGTATCTTTGGTGGATGAGAACAGGTCATTCTATTCATCAAAAATACCAGTTAATAAATGCAGATAAAATGATGGAATTAGAAACTTGCCATTTATAAATCCTAATGAACTAACTGATGCAGGATAATGTCATCGATGGAGGTAATAACATTAGATTAATGGTTGATGGGAAACTATGAAATGAAGGGATCAGGCTATCACCACTTACACTATAGAGCAATCTTAATAATATCAAAGTGAGATGACATTGCCTGATATATCATCTGATATGATGTAATAGGAAATACTACATGTGTCAGAAATACACAGAATTATCTATGGTATTTCTGGCCAAATAATTTAAAACTAATTCTAAGTTTCCACATTTAAATTCCATTCCATAGGAAATACCACAGATGGAGAAACAAGTTAAGGACATCATAGGAAGAAATGTGCCAAATGCAGAATTTTTCAGGACACCTGATCCAGTTTCTTTAACAAGTCAACAGCATGAAAAACCAAAGGAGAGAGGACGATTCTACGCTAGAAATAACCTAAAAGATCTAATAACCAAATACAGTGAGAGTAGCCTGCTTGGATCCTAATTCAAATCAACTGCAAAAAAAGACATTTTTGGATAATTGGGGAAACTTGACTGTGAACTGAATATTAGATCATAATAAAAATTATTTATAATTATATAAGATGTGATAATGGCATGGGGTAATGTGAGAAAATGCTTTCCCCTTTTTGAGATACATATTGATATATTTAGGGATTGAAGTGACACAGTTCCAGGATTTGCTTTGAAACACGTCAGCAAAAGTAATTAGAGGGAGGAGGAGCAAGATGGCGGAGGAGTAGGAGACCTAAATTTCATCTGGTCCCAGAATTTCAGCTAGATAAGGATCAAACCATTCTGAACACCTACGAACTCAACAGGAGATCAAAGAAAAGAATAGCAGCAACTCTCTGAACAGAAAAACGACCACTTTCTGGAAGGTAGGACGTGCGGAGAAGTAAATCCCAGGCAATATTCAGGAGGATAGATGGCGGGGGAGGGGGCCACTACTGGCAAGGGATAGAGCCAGGGAACACAAAATCAGAATTTTTAGAAGTCGGCTCTGCTGAGGGACGTTGCCCCAGTGACTAAGCAGGAGGTGGAATCCTCGCTGCGACAGTGTGGTCTCAGGACCCTCGGGTCACAGAAAGATTGGGGGTGCCTGAGTGTGGCAGAGCTCCCAGGTAACGGAGCAGGGAAGCCGGCTGCAGAGGCGGAGCCCAGGCGCGGGCTCTCAGCTCGGGGTGGCCATAGACCGTGATCCGCGGCACAGTCGGGCCCCTGCTCCTCCACCAGGGACCCAACAAGCGGCAGATCTGGGGAGACTCACCTTCTTGTCCCGGGAGGAGCCACACGGGAGTGCACCGCAGGGATCTGCTGGGTTTGGAGACTCCACCCGGGTTGGGTGCCAGAGATAGAGGCGCGCGGTCACACCGGGTGAGCGCGGAGTGCGGCCGGAGACCAGGGAGACGGGAGTGACTGACGGCTTTTCTCTGGGGGCTCACTGAGGAGTGGGGCCCTGAGTTCTCGGCTCCTCCGGGGCAGAGATTGGGAGGCCGCCATTTTCACTCTCCGCCTCCAAAGCTGTACGGAAAGCTGCAGGGAACAAAAGCTCCCGAGAGCAAACCCGGGAGATTACTTAGCCCGGTTGGGCAAGGGCAGGGCAGTTCCGCCTCCGGCAAAGACATTTGGGAACCAGGGCAACAGGCAAAGATCAGCAAGAAAAGCCAGCCAAGACCAAGTTTACTGATCAATGAGAACGGCAGAACTCCAGCACTAGGGGAATACCGCAAGTAGAATTCATGGCTTTTCTTCCCCATGATTCTTTAGTCTTTCAAAGTTAATTTTTTTAATTTTCTTTTTCTTTTTCTTTTTCTTTTTTTTTCTTTTTCTTTTTCCCTTTTCAACCAACATCTTATAAATCCCTTTTTTAAATAATCTTTTTTATTTTTCATTTTTAGAGTCATATTCTATCCCTTCATAGTAGTTAACCTTATTTTTGGTGTATATATAAATATATATGTTATTCTCTCTTTAAAATTTTGGGATACAGTTTCTTCTAATAGACCAAAATATAACCTAAATCTCTAGTGTATGGTTTTGTTCTAGTCTCCTGCCTGATCACATTCTCTCCTTTTTTTTTTTTAATTCTTCCTCTTTCTTTTTTCAACCAACTTCTTATCAATTCCTTTTATAAAATCTTTTATAATTTTCATCTTTACAGTCATATTCCATCCCTTCATCATATATAACCTTATTTTTGTACATATATAAGTTTTTCTTTCTTTAAAAATTTGGGAGGCACTTTCTTCTATCAGACCAAAATAAGCCCAAAATCTAGTGTGTGGCACTGATCTATGCACCAGCCTGATCATATTTGATCATATTCTGGGTTTTTTTTTTTTTAATCTTTTTCTTTCTTTTTTTTTTTTTTCTTTCTTTCCCTTTCTTTTCCCCTGGTTTCAGGTCTGTTCTGATTTGTTTAGTGTATATTGTTCTGGGGTCATTGTTACCCTGTTAGCATTTTGTTCTCTCATTCATCTATTCTCCTCTGGACAAAATGACAAGATGGAAAAAAATCACCTCAAAAAAAAGAACAGGAGGCAGTACCAACTGTCAGGGACCTAATCAGTATGGACATTAGTAAGATGTTGGAACTAGAGTTCAGAATGATGATTATAAAGATACTCGCTGGGCTTGAAAAAGGCATGGAAGATACTAGAGAAACCCTCTCTGGAGAACTAAAAGAACTAAAATCTAACCAAGTCAAAATCAAAAAGGCTATTAATGGGGTGCAATAAAAAATGGAGGCTCTAACTGCTAGGATAAATGAGGCAGATAGGAGAATTAGTGATATAGAAGATCAAATGATGGAAAATAAAGAAGCTGAAAAAAAGAGAGACAAATAACTACTGGATCACGAGGGCAGATTTCAAGAGATAAGTGATACCATAAGATGAAACAGTATTAGAATAATTGGGATCCCAGGGCACCTGGGTGGCTCAGTTGGTTAAGTGACTGCCTTCAGCTCAGGTCATGATCCTGGAGTCCCAGGATCGAGTCCCACGTCGGGCTCCCTGCTTGACAGGGAGTCTGATTCTCCCTCTGACTCTCCTCCCTCTCATGCTCTCTGTCTCTCATTCTCTCTCTCAAATAAATAAATAAAATCTTTAAAAAAAGAATAATTGGGATCCCAGAAGAAGAAGAAAGAAAGAGAGGAGCAGAAGGTGTATTGGAGCAAATTATAGCAGAGAACTTCCCTATTTGGAAAGGAAACAGGCATCAAAATCCAGGAGGCACAGAGAACCCCCCTCAAAATCAATAAAAATAGGTCAACACCCTGACATCTAATAGTAAAACTTACAATTCTCAGAGACAAAGAGAAAATCCTGAAAGCAGCTTGGGACAAGAGGTCTGTAACCTACAATGGTAGAAACATTAGATTGGCAACAGACCTATCCACAGAGACCTGGCAGGCCAGAAAGGACTGGCAGGATATATTCAGAGCACTAAATGAGAAAAATATGCAGCCAAAAATACTATATCCAGCTAGGCTGTCATTGAAAATAAAAGGAGAGATAAAAAGCTTCCAGGACAAACAAAAACTAAAGGAATTTGCAAACACGAAACCAGCCCTACAAGAAATATTGAAAGGGGTCCTCTAAGCAAAGAGAGACCCTAAAAGTAACATAGACCAGAAAGGAACACAGACAATATACAGTAACAGTCACCTTACAGGCAATACAATGGCACTAAATTCATATCTTTCAATAGTTACCCTGAATGTAAATGGGCTAAATGCCCCAATCAAAAGACACAGGGTATCAGATTAGATAAAAAAACAAGACCCATTGATATGCTGTCTGCAAGAGATTCATTTTAGACCCAAAGACACCCCCAGATTGAAAGTGAGGGGGTGGAAAACCATTTACCATGCTAATGGACACCAAAAGAAAGCTGGGGTGGCAATCCTTATATCAGACAAATTAGATTTTAAACCAAAGACTATAATAAGAGATGAGGAAGGACACTATATCATACTTAAAGGGTCTATCCAACAAGAAGATCTAACAATTGTAAATATCTATGCCCCTCACATGGGAGCAGACAATTATATAAGCCAATTAATAACAAAAGCAAAGAAACACATCAACAACAATACAGTAATAGTGGGGGACTTTAACACCCCCCTCATTGAAATGGACAGATCATCTAAGCAAAAGATCAACAAGGAAATAAAGACTTTAAATGACACACTGGACCAGATGGACTTCACAGATATATTCAGAACATTCCATCCCAAAGCAACAGGATACACATTCTTCTCTAGTGCCCATGGAACATTCTCCAGAATAGATCACATCCTAGGTCACAAATCAGGTCTCAACTGGTACCAAAAGATTGGGAGCATTTCCTGTAAATTTTCAGACCACAGTGCTTTGAAACTAGAACTCAATCACAAGAGGAAAGTCAGAAAGAATTCAAGTACATGGAGGCTAAAGATCATCCTACTAAAGAATGAATGGGTCAACCAGGAAATTAAAAAAGAATTAAAAAAATTCATGGAAACCAATGAAAATGAAAACACAACAGTTCAAAATCTTTGAGATGCAGCAAAGGCGGTCCTAAGAGGAAAATATATAGCAATACAAGCCTTTCTCAAGAAACAAGAAAGGTCTCAAATACACAACCTAACCCTACACCTAAAGGAGCTGGAGAAAGAACAGCAAATAAAGCCTAAACCCAGAAGGAGAAGAGAAATAATAAAGATCAGAGCAGAAATCAATGAAATAGAAACCAAAAGGACAGTAGAACAGATCAACAAAACTAGGAGCTGGTTCTTTGAAAGAATTAATAAGATCGATAAACCCCTGGCCAGATGTATCAAAAAGAAAAGAGAAAGGACCCAAATAACTAAAATCATGAATGAAAGAGGAGAGATCACAACCAATACCAAAGAAATACAAACAATTATAAGAACATATTATGAACAACTATATGCCAGCAAATTAGACAATCTGGAAGAAATGGAGGCATTCCTAGGGAAGTATAAACTACCAAAACTGAACCAGGAAGAAATAGAAAACCTGAGCAGACCTATAACCACTAAGGAAATTGAAGCAGTCATCGAAAATCTCCCAACAAACAAAAGCCCAGGGCCAGATGGCTTCCCAGGGGAATTCTAGCAAACATTTAAAGAAGAATTAATACCTATTCTTCCAAAACTGTTCCAAAAAATAGAAATGGAAGGAAAACTTCCAAACTCATTTTATGAGGCCACCATTACCTTGATCACCAAACCAGACAAAGACCCCATCAAAAAGGAAAATTACAGACCAATATCCTTAATGAACATGGATGCAAAAATTCTCACCAAAATACTAGCCAATAGGATCCAACAGTACATTAAAAGGATTATTCACCACGACCAAGTGGGATTTATCCCTGGGCTGCAAGCTTGGTTCAACATACGCAAATCAACCAATGTGATACAGTACATTAATCAAAGAAAGAACAAGAACCATATGATCCTCTCAATAGATGCAGAAAAAGCATTTGACAAAGTACAGCATCCTTTCTTGATCAAAACTCTTCAGAGTGTAAGGATACAGGGTACATACCTCAATATCATAAAAGCCATCTATGAAAAACCCACAGCGAATATCATTCTCAATGGGGAAAAACTGAGAGCTTTCCCCCTAAGGTCAGGAATGCGGCAGGGATGTCCACTATCACCACTGCTATTCAACATAGTATTAGAAGTCCTAACCACAGCAATCAGACAGCAAAAAGAAGTAAAAGGCGTCCAAATCGGCAAAGAAGAAGTCAAACTCTCACTCTTTGCAGATGATATGATACTTTATGTGGAAAACCCAAAAGACTCCACGCCAAAACTGCTAGAACTCATACAGGAATTCAGTAAAGTGGCAGGATATAAAATCAATGCACAGAAATCAGTGGCATTCCTATACACCAACAACAAGACAGAAGAAAGAGAAATTAAGGAGTCAATCCCATTTACAATTGCACCCAAAACCATAAGATACCTAGGAATAAATCTAACCAAAGAGGCAGAATCTGTACTCAGAAAACTATAGAATACTCATGAAAGAAATTGAGGAAGACACAAAGAAATGGGAAAACGTTCCATGCTCCTGGATTGGAAGAACAAATATTGTGAAAATGTCAATGCTACCTAGAGCAATCTACACATTCAGTGCAATCCCCATCAAAATACCATCCACTTTTTTCAAAGAAATGGAACAAATCATCCTAAAATTTGTATGGAACCAGAAAAGACCCCGAATAGCCAGAGGAATGTTGAAAAAGAAAAGCAAAGCTGTCAGCATCACAATTCCGGACTTCAAGCTCTATTACAAAGCTGTCATCATCAAGACAGTACGGTACTGGCACAAAAACAGACACATAGATCAACGGAACAGAATAGAGAGCCCAGAAATGGACCCTCAACTCTATGGTCAACTAATCTTCGACAAAGCAGGAAAGAATGTCCAATGGAAAAAAGACAGTCTCTTCAACAAATGGTGTTGGGAAAATTGATCAGCCACATGCAGAAGAATGAAACTGGACCACTTCCTTACACCACACACAAAAATAGACTCCAAATGGTTGAAAGACCTCAATGTGAGACAGGAGTCCATCAAAATCCTAAAGGAGAACACGGGCAGCAACCTCTTCGACCTCAGCTGCAGCAACTTCTTCCTAGAAACATTGCCAAAGGCAAGGGAAGCAAGGGCAAAAATGAACTATTGGGACTTCATTAAGATAAAAAAAAAAACAGTCAACAAAACAAAAGACAACTGACAGAATGGGAGAAGATATTTGCAAATGACATATCAGATAAAGGGCTAGTATCCAAAATCTATAAAGAACTTATCAAACTCAACACCCAAAGAACAAATGATCCAATCAAGAAATGGGCAGAATACATGAACAGACATTTTTCCAAAGAAGACATCCAAATGGCCAAGAGACATGTGAAAAAGTGCTCAACATTGCTCGGCATCAGGGAAATCTAAATCAAAACCTCAATGAGATACCACCTCACACCAGTCAGAATGGCTAAAATTAATAAGTCAGGAAACAACAGATGTTGGCAGGGATGCGGAGAAAGGGGAACCCTCCTACACTGTTGGTAGGAATGCAAGCTGGTGCAGCCATTCTGGAAAATAGTATGGAGGTTCCTCAAAAAGTTGAAAATAGAGCTACCATACGACCCAGCAATTGCACTACTGGGTATTTAGCCCAAAGATACAAATGTAGTGATCTGAAGGGGTATGTGCACCCTGATGTTTATAGCGGCAATGTCCACAATAGCCAAACTATGGAAAGAGCCAAGATGTCCATCGACAGATGAATGGATAAAGAAGTGGTGTATAGATAGATAGATAGATAGATAGATAGATAGATAGATAGATAGATATAGATATATAGATATATATATAGATACACACACACACACACACACACACACAAAATGGAATATTATGCAGCCATCAAAAGGAATGAACTCTTGCCATTTGCAATGACATGGGTGAAACTGGACGTTATTATGCTGAGCGAAATAAGTCAATCAGAGAAAGACATGTAACATATGATCTCACTGATATGAGGAATTCTTAATCTCAGGAAACAAACTGAGGGTTGCTGGAGTGGTGGAGGGTAGAAGGGATGGTGTGGCTGGGTGATAGACATTGAGGAGGGTATGTGCTATGGTGAGCGCTGTGAACTGTGCAAGACTGTTGAATCACAGATCTGTACCTCTGAAAGAAATAATACAATATATGTTATAAAAAAAAAAAAGATATCAGGAAGGGAAAAATGAAGGTGGGGAAATCAGAGGGGAAGATGAACCATGAGAGACTATGGACTCTGAGAAACAAACTGAGGGTTCTAGAGGGGAGGAGAGTGGGGGGATGGGTTAGCCTGGTGATGGGTATTAAAGAGGGCACGTACTGAATGGAGCACTGGGTGTTATACACAAACAATGAGTCATGGAACACACTACATCAAAAACTAATGATGTAATGTATGGTGATTAACGTAACATAATAAAATAAAATTAAAAAGTAATTAGAGGATTGGTGAAACAAATATGTCAAAATGTTGTTTGTTAAAGTTGGGTGGTGGATAATTTTTCATAATAAAAGTTTTTAAAGGAAACAGGAAGTCCTAATATCACAAAAGTGCCAACATCTACAAATTGGTTTAAAAAGTCAAAGCTGGGGTGCCTGGGTGGTTCAGTCAGTTAAGTGTCTACCTTTGGTTCAGGTCATGATCCTGGGGTCCTGGGATCGAGCCCCAGAGCTCTGGGGCAGCCCCTGCTCAGCTCGGGGTCTGCTTCTCCCTCTCCCTCTCCTTCTCCCTCTGTCCCTCCCCTGCCTTTGCTCTTTCTCTCTCTCTCTCTCTTTCAAATAAATAAATAATTAAAAAAAAATAAAAATAAAAAGTCAAAGCTATGATGATCAAAATCCCAAATGGGTTCTTGATAGTATTTGACAAAAATCACTTTAGAATTTATATGGAAGCTCAAAGTGTGGCATAGAGCAATGACAGGTCTAAAGATAATAAGATCAGAGAGACCTGCCTACAAAATCTAGAAATTTCTTATAACGTTGTAGTAATAAAGACAATGAGATACTGGCACAGGAAAAGACAAATACACCAGAGTGAAAGGACTAGATAGATTCCACATGAAAATGGATTCTCAATTTTTGGCAGAGCAGACTTTACAGAAGGCTGTGAAAGGAGGACCATTCCACAAATGCCACCAGGATAATTGGTCATCTAGTTATACACAAAATAAAATCAAATCCATGTTAAAATCTTAAAGATGGAAGACAAAACTACAAACCTTTTAGAAGACGTATGTCATGACGAATAGATCATTGTTTGTTTACCTGAGGAACCCCCCAGGTATTTCCAAATTCCTGAACAAACTGACAACATTTTGTGGCAATTTTTCTTTCTAGATTTAAGATGTGGTGTTCATCCCTGAGGCCATACTGGGGAACCCCAAGGTCAGATCTGGAATGTATCAGGCAGGAAGATATCCTGCCTAGCAAAGAGCAATCCAGTGCCTACAGTAGTGTCAGCAGCAGAGACATAAAATCTGTTCTTAAGTTCTAAAAAATTTGACAACTACTACAATTTTTATGTAGGAAAATAAAATCTCTGAGCTTTTCTTTCTTTAAAGTGAAAAGAAAATCTGTAACTATGCCTTTAAATGGTCTTTTTAAGAAACAAATTGTCATCTATCCTCTTTGCATGGGTTTTGGGCTTTGATTTTAAGAGCTGCACAAAGAGTGACATGTGTTTAAAATTTTGCAGACTTCAATTTAAATATCGTCTCTTTATGTAGTTATTCCTTTTTTCTCTTTCCTGTCTTGTCCCAATCTCCATGTAGGATTAATATTACCATGATTCAATTCATCAGTCTTTTCCTTTGTGACTAGTGCTTTTCATGTCTTAAGAAATTCTTTCCTATCCTGAATCAGAGAGACATTCTATTATATCAGTGGTCAACAAATTTTTTATGTAAGGGACCAGAGATGAGACATTTGGGGCTTTATAGACCATTCAGTCTCTGTGGCAACTGCTCAAATCTGCCATTGGGACACAAAAGAGCCATAGACAATACATAATGAATGGGCATGGCTATGTTCCAATAAAACTTTATTTATGGACACTGAAATTTGAATTGTATATAATTTTCACATGTCACAAAATATTATTATTGGGGTTTTTTTTCTACCATGTCAAAAGGAGAAAGACATTCTTAGCCTGTGGGCACACAAAAACAGGTGGTAGGCCTGATTTGGGGTAAACCATAGAGTTTGAAGGATTGACCATAGAGTTTTACATAAAGAAGATAAAGGAGGCATCCTCTTTGGCCTGGGAAATTATAGGGAGAAGTGGGGAAGAAGGAGAGCAGAGTGAAACTGTCAGATGTGTGTTTCTCAATTTTTCTCATCAAGCTCTGACTCAGTGAATGAAGAGGAGTTGTTATGTAAATGACCTAGGCCTGTGGTTATTGCCTCAGATCTCCAACTGAGACTCAGTAAAGCAGTCCCTCAAAGCTTCCCCACACCAATAGGGCCCTCCTTAGCCTGACGGTACACAGAGAAGAAGAATTAAGACTCCTAGCCCAGCCTCATTTCTCATTGGGAGTAAATAGATAAGTACCATGGAGAACAATAAAGCACAGAAGATGGATAAGCTGTGTGAAGATGATTATCATTTGAAATACGATGTCAGGAAATTTTTCACTGGGAAAATTTTGAGTAAAGGGAAAAAAGAACTGTCAAACGTCCCAGGAAAGAAACAAGTGTTTCAGCTCTGAGGTGTCTGGCATGTTCCAGGTACAGTAGGATGGCTACTGTATGGGGGCAGAGTGATCGGGGGGAAAGTAGAACAAGATTAGCTGAAGGAGATAATGGGGGCTTAGGTTGCTGTAAGGGGCCTTGGGTCAAAGTAAGAACTTTGAATTCATTCTATAAGAGATGGTAAACCATTGGAAGTTTTTATGCAAAGAAGTAATACAATCTAACTTTAGTTTTTACCAGATCACTCCAGCTGCTATATTGTGAATAGACTCTAAGTGTCGAGGACAAATTCCAGAAAACCATTTAGCAGGTTGTTTCAATAATCCAGGAGAGAGATGATGGTAACCTGGATTAGGGCAGTAGTGGTGTGGTAAGAAGTAGTTTAGTTCTGGGTATATGTTGAAGGCAGGAGCAATGGGATTTGTTGACAGAATGGATACACGTTGTGGAAGAAAGATGGAAGTCAAAGACAAATCCAAAGTTTCAACCAAAGAGCAGCTGAGATTTGGAATCATTATTTTAAGCATCGATTCTTGTGTGCCAAGTAGTGATTCCTTTGGTGCTCACTGAGACAAGTAGGATGTTTTCTACTCGCTGACTTAACCGAATACTTCTGTATCTGATGAAGCCCCTGCTTCTGCTGCCCACTTTCTCTGCATAGCGATTCTTCTTCGGATAGCCATCGTTCTACTTAACTTCTTCTAATCTGGTTCATTATAAACATAGAAAGGGCTAACATTTAACAGAGGACACTAAATAGCCTGCTTTGTGAAATTTTTAAAACGGGATTTTACAGTTCTAAAACAGCAGGCTCTGTGTCAAGGGTGGCTCACTTTTGTTAGCCTCCCTGCCAATTAGGGAACTTTGGTTTGTTGCTGCTGTTTGGTTTCTAATTTATTTCTGAATTTGAAGCTGGGTTCCAGATTACTAAGGGTATTATAAAATGAACATGAGAAATCTGGGGTGCTTCTGTATGTATTTATGTACATTAAGTATGTAATGTAGCTCCACTCCCTTCATTCTCTTATCCTCATTCCTAGCTCTTACTCCTCAAATATTATATAAGATACGTTAGGGATGGTAAAATTTAACACCTATCTGATGATTCCCAATGGTTCATATGCATGCAAATCATTTGGAGTGATCAATAAGATGCAGATTCTCAGATCTCACTCCTAGAGATTAAAATTCAGCAGATTTGTGGTAGACCCCAAGTCCCCAGATGACTCTGCAGCAAGTGGAAAATAGAGCACAATCTGGGAAACACAGATGTAAGCCATGCAGTCAAGATGGCAAGGAGCAGTATTAGCCCAGGATGACAGAACTGGAAGGAAACACTGAAGAAGGCCAGAGCAGGCTCAGAAAAAAAATGAGCTTAAGGTATCACCTTTGCATGCAACAGTTCTATCTAATATTGAATATGTTTATACTTTATAGTTGGACTGTGTTATGTGGGGACTTTGGAGTCTGCTTGACCTCTGTGTGAAGGTCTAAGAAGCCTACCAATTAATTATCACTATCTAATCTTGGCCAAATTACCTCATCCCTTAGACCTCAGTTACCTCATCTGTAAATTGAGAAAAAAATGTCCAACCTATTGTTGAATAGGCCATTTAATTGAACTAAAAGAGACAATATAAATAAAGCATTTAGAATTCTACCCAACACAGAATAAACATTCAATTAAGGCTGATTATTATTATTAGAGGGTGTAAGTAATACCCATATAAGGTATTTAAGTATGAGTAAATAGCTTGGTGTACACACATACACATATTCATCCAACATTATGTAATTCTGTTCTCATCATCAAAGACAGCCCTGACATCTCAGGGTCTTTTTATAGATTAAAGAACTTTTTTTCAATACCCATATTCTCTAGTTTGTATTAATTTATAAAAATGGAAAATTTCTTACAGTTCCATCTGTGATTACAATCTCCTAAAACAAGGAACAAGGTCTACATGGATCTCTTTATATAGTACATTAGTATGTACTATTTACAATAGGGAACTTCATGAATGCCTTTGATAATCTTCATCTTCTTAAATATTTACAAAATGTGCTGTAATTTGAGTTATGTTAATAGACAAGCTAATTTGAGCAACTGACAGAAAAAGAGGTCTGACTCTATATTTCTAATTCATATCTTAATGGGGATAATAAAAAAGGTGAAAAAGCCAAGCAAAAAACATAATTGATGATTTGGTCATAGCGTTTAAGTTGACACATTACTGCAGCCTTGAAGAATGAGAAATTTTTGAATGGTGATAAAGGGAAAAGAGTAATGACTTGCTTGAGAGTATTCTTGGTTTTGTACTAAAAGGTCCAAGAGTCACAACCCAATTTATGTTATTTCCAATGTCCAGAGCCCCTCACAGAATTGGAGGGATAATGGTGTCGAAAGGTTGTAGGGAATGGGCTTTAGAAACATCCCAAAAAGCTGAGGAGTGCAGGGGGATGAACATGGAAAAGGCTCCAAGGAGTGCCTGTGATGGATGAGTCCTGATGAAAGCAACCTGCAATGGGTTGCTACCCACTATCATCCCCACAGAGGTCAAAGGATGGCGCCAAAAGTACAAATTCCTAAGACTATGAGAAATAACCCTGCTACTACCATACACTTACATATAAGTGGCACTATTTTGTT
The DNA here is from genome assembly GCF_029215605.1 of Mirounga angustirostris. Taxonomy (NCBI): domain Eukaryota; kingdom Metazoa; phylum Chordata; class Mammalia; order Carnivora; family Phocidae; genus Mirounga; species Mirounga angustirostris. Next base: position 38,530,521 of record NW_026991713.1, read on the forward strand.
GAGTAACATTTGATGTACATGAGCCTGATCTTCTCATTTTCCTTCCTCCCATGATAGGTGTGTTTTCCTTCTTCAGCACCTCCAACTCCAGTTCTCAAAATAAACAAGGCTGGTTTATCAGGCCCCTTCTTCATCACCTCTCATCCCCAATCCCTCATCCCCATAAAGCTGGCTCCTGAACCCTTACTAAGGAGCCCCTAAGAAGCTGCTCTTTGCTATTTAATCAATAGCCACACCTGTGATGCCATGTTACTACTGAGGTTTGTTTGTTTGATTTTTTCGTTCAAGTATAATTAACATACAGTGTTTTATTAGTTCAGGCATACAATATGATTCAACAAGTCTATACATTACTCAGTGCTCATCACGAGACGTGTACTCTTAATCTACTTTATCTATTTCACCCATTCCTCCACCTACATCCCCTCTGGCAACCACCAGCTTGTTCTCTATATTCAAAGGTGTGTTTTTTTGTTTGTCCCTCTTTTTCTTTGTTCATTTGTTTTGTTTCTTAAATTCCACATACCAGTGAAATCATATGGTATTTGTCTTTACTCTGACTGACTTATTTCACTTGGCATTATACTCTCTGATCCATCCATGTTGTTGCAAATGACATGATCTCATTCTTTTTATGCCTAGGTAATATTCCATTTTATATATGTCACAACTTCTTTATCCATTCATCTATCAATGGGTAAATGGGTTTCTTCCATATCTTGGATATTATAAATAATGCTGCAATAACTACAAGAATGCATATATCTTTACGAATGTGTTTTTTATATCTTTGGGTAAATACCTAGTAATGGAATTTACCAAATCATATGGTAATTCCATTTTTAATTTTTTGAGGACCCCCATGCTGTTTTCCACAGTGGCTGCACCTATTTGCAATCCCACCAACAGTGTGTGAGGGTCCCTTTTCTCTACATCCTCACAAACACTTGTTTCTTGTGTTGTTGATTTTAGCCATTCTGACAGGTGTGAGGTGATATCTCACTGTGGTTTTGATTTGCATTTGCCTGATGATAAGTCATGTTGAGCATCTTTTCATGTGTCTGTTGGCCATCTGTATGTCTTCTTTGGGAAAATATCTATCCATGTTCTCTGTCCATTTTTAGTTGAATTATTTGATTTTTTGATGTTGAGTTGTATGAGTTCTTTATATATTTTGGATATTAACCCCTTATCAGATACATCATTTGCAAATATCTCCTTCTATTCAGTAGATTGTCTTTTTGCTTTGTTTTTGGGTTCCTTCACTGTATAAAAGCTTTTTATTTTGGTGTATTCCCAATAGTTTATTTTTGCTTTTGTTTCCCTTGCCAAAGTAGACATAACTAAAAAAGTGTTCCTATAGCTGATGTCAAAGACATTACTGCCTATGTTTTCTTTTAGGAGTTTTATGGATTCAGGTCTTATATTTAGGTCTTTAAACCAATTTGAGGTATGTGTGTGTGTGTGTGTGTGTGCATGTGTGTATGGTGTAAGAAAGTAGTCCAGTTTCATTCTTTTGCATGTAGCTGTCCAGTATTCCCACCACCATTTGTTAAAGAAACTGTCTTTTTCCCCTCGTATATTCTTGCCTCCTTTGTCATAGATTAATTGACCATAAACTTACGGGTTTATTTTGGGACTCTACTCTGTTCCATTGATCTGTGTGTCTATTTTTGTGCCAGTACCATTGTTTTGATTACTATATCTTTGTAGTATATTTGAAATCTGAAATCATGACACCTCCTATTTTGTTTTTCTTTTTTAAGATTGCTTTGGCCATTTGGGATCTTTTGTGGTTCCACACAAAATTTATGATTATTTGTTCTAGTTCTGTGAACAATCATATGGTCTTTCGATTTTTAATTTTTTTGCAGAACCTCCATACTGTTTTCCACAGTGACTATACCAGTTTACATTCCTATCAACAGATCCCACGCTCAGCTTGCATCTAGGCATTGTCATAATTCTAACTTTATTATTTATTTTATTTGTGCTTATCCTTCTGGGATCTCTCTTTTTCCATACTAAACTTAGTATATTAGTTAACGTGAGGGACACACACACACACACATTTTCTTGGGTTATCCTGAAGAGCTACTAACTTCCAGTGAACTTATTCTCTGTCCACCTGCCCCAGCTCATTTTCAGGGAAGCATATTTTCAAAACCAGAGAAGAGTTCTTTGCCCAAACATCACACCTTCACTTTCTTTCTGTAACTAGAAATAGTACCAGATATTTGTGGATTCCTAAAACTCTGAGGAATCCCCACATAGCTCAGTTAGAACTTTAACACCTGCTTCCCTTCCCCCTCCCAACTTCCCTTGAGTCTACAAAGTCTTCTTGCATTTACATCTTGCACACTCACACTTAGAAAGGGTACTTTTGGCTTAGCACTTGGTATAGGATACCAAAGGAAGGGACGTTGACAATTGAATTCTGTTATTCTTGCCATTTGCACTCTCTTCAAAGAATATTTCAAAAGATTTGCCTGGAAAATGAATACAAATGATGTCTTAATCTATTGTTACCTTGTTGCTAACAGTTTTTATGGGAAGAGGTATCCTCCTGACTTCACTGTTCACACTTTCTCACACACACCAATGTCTGGAGAGCAATATACGTAAGTCTTTTACTTCACCACAAGGAAATCTTGTTTAGAAGTTTGAACAAGTTAGTTGAGCTTTCATTTCTATATTTGCAAAATGGAAATAGTGATTCTTACCTCACAGGGTATTGTGGAAATTACCAAGTGGATGTGAAATCACTTTGTAAACACATTATAAATTCAGGTAATAAAATTTTAATTGGATTGGCAGTTCAAAGTCTCCCAGTTGGATGCCCTTGTTTTCTTAGTTAGGTCTCACTGATTACAAGCAACACAAACCACATGAAACTAGATTAAGAAAAATGGGGAAATGTTTTATAAGAATGCTATAGTGTCAATAAACAAACAAACAAACAAACTAGAGCAGAAAAACAGCAGAGCCTTGGAAGAGACTAAAACCAGGAATTGGAAGATCTCTGGTATTCTCTCTATCTTGTCTCTTTGTTTTATTAGTTCAATTTACCTTATTCTTCTCTAATAATGTCCTTAGGACCAGGCAAGAGGAACATCTGCCCTAGACTCAGAACTTTACAAGGTCCCATGCCTGCCTTTCCCTGACTGTGACCTTCCCTAGGAGGCAAGGAGTCTGTGAGGTTCAAAAGATATGTTCCGACGTGTGTAGAGCCTCCCCTATGTACATGTGAGGGCAGGAAGTATATAGAAGCTCTCTCTCTGTACCTTCTGCTCAACATTGCTGTGAACCTAAAGCTCATCGAAAGAAAAAAAAAGACAAGCATACATTGTTAGTTTCTTTGTATGTTTCTTCACCTCAAATAACCTAATATTACTGTTTACACTTAAACTGAAAGGCCCATAGTTCTACCAAAGTTTGAAGCTTCTCTTCATTGACATTAAATGGGGTTTTTTTGCCCTATAATCACAATGGTCTAAGTGTTTCATTACAAGTCTTCTGGTTATCATTAGTATTAGTCATCAATTACCGTAAAGATCATAAAGTATTACACATTTGCACTATGCTAGGATTATAGGTGGAAGAGGGGTAGTGAAAGAAAAAGTAGCAAAGGAGAAATACAATGACTCTTGGCCATGGAGAAATTCTCAAGTAATTGAGTTTTTAGAGAAGATAAACATGAAAGTTTAAGATCTATAAATTGGCCCTCTTAAATTTATATCGATCCAGGTACCCACAGGGAATTCTTCCTGTGCCCTAGGGATTGCACACCTTGGTTTAAGGATCTTTAAACCAGATTAATTTATCTGAGGCTATGTTTACATAGTAAGCACATTCTTCTTACGCAGATGGTGTGTGTGAATCGATAAACAGTTGAAGTTTTGTAATAATGCTTTTTTTGAACATTGGAAAAAATGTATTATTTTTCTTTGGACTTGCTTGAGAGGCATGGTAGAGACTCATAAGGAACTAAAACCAACTTTTTGCCACTCCTGCTGCTCACAGCTACCTTTTGTCACTGCTACAGTTTGGCCTGCAGAAGCAGTTCATTCCTCCAACCCTTCCTAAATTACTCCATGCCTAGTCAACCTAGATTGCTGGTCCAGGTGGAGAGAGCTTCTCTTAGGAAAGTTGTATTGCCTTCTGTTTCTGCAGGTCATTGACTCAATCCAGTCTGAATCCATATCTGTCTTGAAAATTTTGCTGAAGGAAGTAAAGAAACAGCTAATACATTCCAACGTCCTGATTTTTTTTTTTTTTTTTTTTTTTTTACCTTTTCTTTTAGAGCTTTGGTCTCCCTAAGCATTTGGTCCACTTTTCAAGTGATTGCAGATGACAGCTTTCCAAATATTTTTCCACAGTGTAATATGCCAGCTAACTTTCCAGAATGCAACTGTGTTTTTGTACCACTCAGCCAATGCCTACTTTGAAGTAACAAATTTTGCATCTTTTAGAATACAGGTTCAGGTACTATAATAAAAGCCAGAATAATAGTGGTTTAAACAAAATAATCTGTGTTCATGTAGCAATCCAAGTTTTAACAGAACTGGGCTGATATGGCAGCTCCAGGGTATTAGGAACCCAGGGCTCAAGTTATCTTGATGCTCTGCTGTCCTAAGTAAACTGCTCTCATCAAAGAAGTCTCTGTGTTATAGCCATATCTCAGACAGCAGGAGGAGAAAGGAGATGCAGGGAAAGAGATGCCTCTTCCTTGCAGGACTCAGAAGTTGCACACATTACTTATGCTCATATTCATTGGTTTGATCATATGACCACACCAAGTGTCAAGAGAGGTTGAGAAATACAATCATTTGGTAGATAGTCATGTGCCCCAACTAAATACTCAACCACATAGAAAAGAGAGGGAACTGGATATGGGGCACCACTAGCAGACTCTGCTACAATGTCTACCAGAAAAGCTAAGTACATATGTATACAATGCCAAAGGAGTCATTCGGACCACTCCTCTGGGTTAGCTGCAATACCATAGCTGCCACCTGATCAGGTTATGTGAGGTTATCTGATCAATGGTTGTTTTCTGACTGATGGTCTGAGAATTATTAAAATAATAATTCAAACTGTGTGGGATTTATATCACATCAAAAGAACTGCTGAGAGCAAATAGATCAATATTTTCTCAGAAGAACCATGACTCACTTAAAAGGACACTGAAGAAAATTTTCTTCACATTAGGGTTGGTTTTTTTTTTATTTGAATGTTCTATCCAGAAAGAAAATTTCTTTCCCTTCCTCCTTCCTTTTCTCTTTCCTTCCATCTTTTCCTTCTTGGATTCATATTTAATAAGTAGCTATAAACTACCTTATATATGCCAGGAACTTTCACACACACACTGTATATATATCCTGCTTAAGCATACTGTGATTCACACACACACATATATACATATATATATAGCCTGCTTAAGCCATACAACAATTGTATGAGGTAGATATTGTCCTTAATTTATAAATGAGGGAGGGTGCCTGGGTGGCTCAGTTGTTAAGCGTCTGCCTTCGGCTCAGGTCATGATCCCAGGGTCCTAGGATTGAGCCCACATCAGGCTCCCAGCTTGGCGGGGAGCCTGCTTCTCCTTCTCCCACTCCCCCTGCTTGTGTTCCTTCTCTTGCTGTGTCTCTCTCTGTCAAATAAATAAATAAAATCTTTTTTAAAAATTTATAAATGAGGGAATTGAGACGTGGGGAAGTTTACTGACTAGCTCAAGATCGCGTCACTAAGTTATATAACCACACTATGGGAGTGGCTTGTTAGAAATTTCCAGAAAGCCATATATCTCTGTCCCAGCCTAAAACAGATGATATGCTTATGTAACTTTCTGTAAGAGTATCAAACACTGAAATCCAGTAGATGAGAGAAACTAATCAGTGTAACTGGTTTGAAGAGCGATTTTAGACCACATGGCAAAGACTGCTTACTGTCACCCAATACAGTTCATTCCTTCTTCCTTAATAACAGAACCTCCAGTTTCACTGTGCACAAAGCTGGCCAACCTCCCTCTCACCCTAAGTATGTCCAGGGTAAGCAAAATTTTTCTGTACACCATATAGAAAGTATCCTTAAAGAAAGGGGCATAGCCTCCTTCTTCCTTTACTACTTCTGCAGGATGGAATGTAAATATGATGTTGGAGCCTGTTATGGGTTAAATTGTACCTCCCTGCAAACTAAGATTTGTTGAAGTCCTAACTTCTAGTACCTGTGAATGAGACCTTATTTGGAAATAGGGTCTTTGCAGATTTAATCAAGTAAAGATAAGGTCATGAGAGTAGGCCTTAATCCAGGGTGAATGCTGTCCTCATAGGAAGAGGAAACTTTGAACACAGACATACAGGGAGAAGCTATGTGAAGATACATCTGCAGGCAGAGAGGGAAGGCAATGTAGAGACATCCAGGGAGAAGACACCCACGTGATGACAGAGGCAGAGACCAGAGCGATGTATCTACAAGCCAAGGAACATCAAAGAATGCCCACCAACAGTGGAAGCTAAAAGAGGCAAGAAGGATTTTCTCCTACATCCTTTACAGAGAATATGACCATACTTCTTAATTTCAGATTTCTAGCCTCCAGACTGTAAAACAATCAATTCCCATTGTTAAGCCAGTTTCAGCACCCTGGGAAGCTAAGACAGCGCCTAAGCAGTCATCTTAGATCATGAGATGGCTTGCTATAAATGTCAGAACAGCAAGAGAGAAGGAGCCTGGGGCCTTGATGACTTCGTGGAATAGAGTTCTGAACTACCCGTCTGTGGAGTTTTACAAGATAAAGAAACAAATTCTAATCTGAAGCAACTGTTGTTTTGAGGTTTTTCACTTACGAATGAACCGAATTCTGATTCGAGCCACATACCTCTCCTTCTAAGAGGTACTACAAATGACTATGGTGTCTAATACTAGCCTCGCTGAATGTTCCGGTTCTCCATCCATTTTCTCGGTGGAAATGGTTAAGAGTGTGATAAAGCTAATTATAGATTCTCGCTTTACCACGGAAGATGGTGAAATTAAGGTGGTTCTTCAGAATTGCTAAGCAGCAAACGGCTCCAGAGTTGAAATCGTGGGTTATTTGGATTAAATATGCTACTATGATAGAAGCATAGCACAGTGAGTAAAAGAACAGACTCTGGCCTCAGTAGTCTTGGAATCCAACTCCAACTGCTACACCTTACTCACTAGCAACATCTCTTTAAGTAAGTTATTTCACATCTGTACTCCTCAGGTTTCTCATCTGTACTATATATAAAAGAGACATGTTAGTGGTTGGCTTAACTCATGAAATCATGAGTGAGAAGATAAGAATGACTCTATAGGGTTGTTTAGATTAAATGAGAAAAACACACAAAGTGCTTAACACAGTTCCAGACACACAGTTAGTCCCTCCCACCACCACATTTTTGCACGTGTAGTTCTATTTCCATGAATTTCTCTTACTGTCATTAGATTCTAGTAAAAATACACTCTTCGTCTGATTAATTCACATTCTTGCACTAGCCTCAACTCAGAGTTCATCTCTTCAGAAATCCCACCTTGTTCCCCTCTGCAACTAAGTCACAGATAATTTTATGGTTTTTAATCAAAGCTGTTAGTAAAATTTGATCAAAGATAATCATTTGCTTTATTAGTTGATTGATTTCTGTCTTCCCTTCTAGACTGACACTACCCAAAATATGGTCTACTAGCCAATGCTGGTTTGCAAACTACTACTCATTCTCCAACAGATAAATACAGAAACTAAGATTAAGTATTTAGAAACTTTTATAGCAATTTGATACAGTAATTAGGGCTTCTATTTTTCATGTTTGATTTTTTGTTGTTTTCCTAGTAATTCATGTTTATGATAACTTACAAAAGTATCTGTCTACATTGATTTTTTAAAATTGTTTAACTGACCCTACAGAAAATAACTAACAAAATGGTAATTATAAAGTCTTCCCTATCAATAATTACTTGAAAGGTAAATGGACTAAGTCTCCAATCAAAAGACATAAAGTGACTAAATGGATTAAAAATTAAGACCCAACTACATGCTGTCTACAAGAAAGTCATTTTAGATTTAAGGTGATGGGTATTAAAGAGGGCACGTACTGAATGGAGCACTGGGTGTTATACTTTGCAAACAATGAATCATGGAACACTACATCAAAAACTAATGATGTAATGTATGGTGATTAACATAACATAATAAAATAAAATAAAATAAAAAATTTTAAAAAGGGGGAAAAAAAGAACACATATGAGATGAAAATGAAAAGATAGGAAAGTCGGTATAAACAATAACCAAAAAGGATCATGGGTGGCAATATTACATCAGACCAATTAGACTTTAAGTGAAAAATAGTCACAAGAGACAAAGAAGGACGTTATATAATGATAAAAGGAAAATACAATAATTAGAAATATATATGTGCCCAGTGTCATAGTACCTAAATATATTTAGCAAACATTAACAAAACTGAAGGGAAAAATAAGCAGAAATACCACAATGGTAGAGATTTCAATTCTCCATTTTCAATAATGGACAAGAACATCTTCACATAAGTTCAATCAATAAATAAAAGGCTTGAATAACACTATCAAGCAAGGGGACCTAACACATGTACAGAACATTCCACCCCACAACAATAGAATACACATTCTTCTCAAGCACACACAGATCTCTGTCCAGGTTAGATGACGTTAGGTCAAAAACCAAGTCTTAACAAATTTAAGAAGATTGAAATCATACCATGTATCTTTTCCAACCACAATGAAATGAAACTGGAAATCAATAGAAGGAAAATTCACAAATGTGAAAATAAACAACCCTTGAACAACCACTTGTTCAAAGAAGAAATCAAAAAAGAAATTCTGAGACAGACAAAAACAAAAACACAACATACCAAATTTATGGGATTCCACAAAAGCATTACTAAAGAAGAAGTTCATAGTGATGCATGCCTACATTAAAAAAGAAGAAAGATCTCAAATAAACAACCTACATTTACACCTCAAGGAACTGGTAAAAGAATAAACTAAGCCCAACGTTAGCAGAAGGAAGGAAACAACAAAGATAAGAGCAGAAATAAGCAAAATAGAATATAGAAAAACAATAGAAAAAATCAACAGAACTAAGAGTTGGGTTGTTTTTTTCGAAAAGATAAAATTGACAAACACTTGGCTAGACTAAGAAAAAAAGAGAGAAGCTCACATCAATAAAATCAGAAATGAAAGAAGAGACATTGCAACTGATGCCACAGAAATAAAAACGATCATAAGAGTCTACTAGCACAATTATATGCCAACAAATTAGACAATCTAGAAGAATGGATAAATTCCTACAAACATACAATCTGCCATGACTAAATCATGAAGAAATAAAAGGTATGAGTAGATGTATAACCAATAAAGATATTGAATCAGTAATCAAAAACCTCCCAACAAAGATGGCCTCACTGATGAATTCTACCATTTAAAGAATTAATGTCAATGCTTTTCCAAAAAAATTGAGGAGGAGGGCACCCTTCAACTCATTTCAAGAGGCCAACCTTACCTTTCTACCAAAGCCAGACAAAACGCCACAAGAAAAGAAAACCACATGCCAAAATACCTGATTAATACAGGGCAAAAACCCTCAATAACATACTAGTAAATCAAATCCAGCAGCATATTAAAATAATTACACACTGTGACCAAGTGGGATGACTTATCCCTAGAATACAAGCATGTTTCAACCTACAAAAGTCAATTAATGTGATACACAACATTAATTGAATGAAGAATAAAAATTATATGATCATCTCAAAAGATGCAGAAAAAAACATACGAAAAAATCTAACAATGCTTTATAATACAAACTCTCAACAAACTAGGTATAGAAGGAATATACCTCAACATAATAAAGACCATATATGACAAGCCCAAAGCTGACATCATACTCAATGGTGAAAAACTGAAAGCTTTTCCTTTAAGATCATGAACAAGGCAAGGATGACCCATGCTCACCACTTTTACTTGCCATAGTACTGAAAATCTTAGCCAAAGAAATTAAGCAAGAAATGGAAATCAAAGGCATCTAATTTGGAAGGGAGGAAGTAAAATGGTCCCTGTCTGCAGGCAATATGATCTTACATATAGAAAACCCTTAAGACTCTATCAAAAAGAAAAAAAAAAACTATTAGAGCTAATAAATACAGTAAAGTTGCAGGATACAAAATCAACATACAAAAATCAGTTGTGTTTCTATACATTATCAATGAACTATCTGAAAAGGAAATTAGGAAAACAATCCTATGTATAACAGCACCAAAAAGAATTAAAAAACTACTTAGAAGTAAACGAAAGAAGTGAAAGGTTTTTATACTGAAAGCTACAAAACATTGTTGAAAGGAACTAAACAAGACACAGCACAAAGAAAGAAAGACATCCTGTGTTCACTGATTAGAAGAATTAATAGTGTCAAATGTCCATAATACCCAAAGTGCTCTACAGATTCATTGCAGTCTCTAACATGGAATCTACAAGGGGCATGTGATGAATGGCTGAGCTGAGTTTGAAGAGCATGAGTGACAGGTGGCAATGATCCCGAGGGCAACAGTTTCCAGGGCTGAGTGTCCCAGGCACATAAGCCTGGAAGGAATGATTGTTGGATATATCCAAGCTACTTTCTTCTTTAAAAACCTCTGATGATAAGGGGACCATGATTTCCGTTTCAAAGCCGCTCTAGGTCCACTGAGTAGACGCCATGAGCAAAAATCACCCTCTTGAGTTGAAAAAATTTAAGGACAAGAAGTTAGCATTGAAATTGAACAGTAGCAGACATGTCCAAGGAATACAGAGGGGATTCGATCTCTTTATGTGTTTTGTGATAGATGAATGTGTGGCAATCACAACTCGGGGTGACTGAACAGCATTGGAATGGTGGTAATACAGGAAGTGGTGTCATCACGTTAGAAACCTTGGCGAATCTAGAAATAATGGCTGTGTTCAGCAGAGAAATCAGTCATTTCTGCGTGTCCCCTCTCCAAATGGCCTGCTTCACCAAGATGTAAAAATTCAAGTTGTGAACATTTGCCATATTAAATTTTTAATTTTTTTTTTTGTTTTGAGAGTGTGAGCGGGTGTGGGAGAGGTGCAGAGGGAGAGGGAGGGAGAAAATCTTAAGCAGGCTCCATGCTCAGCGGGGTCCCTGAGCCCAACCCAGGGCTCCATCTCCCCACCCTGAGATCATGACCTAGGCTGAATCAAGAGTCAGACGTGCTTAACCTACTGCACCACCCAGGCGCCCCGTCATATTAAATTTTTATTAAAACTGAAACATCCAAAACTCTGCTAAGATCAGGTCCAAAATCCTCTGACTGATCTAAAATTCTCCATCACTTGGTCCCAATCTACCTTTCTCATCACTTCACGCCAGCAACCCTTTCCCAATATGTATTGTCCTAGAGCCACACTAGGCCATTCATGGATTTCCTCGGCCCGCCTGGCCTTTTCACAACTCCATGCCTTTGCTCTAGCTATTCTCTGCCCGCAATGCCTGTCTTTTCCTCTCCATCCAGCAAATTCTTATCCCCAATTGAAACCTGCTTATCCCCATTTGTGAAGCCTCACGGCTCACTTACCCGGATAGTTTGTCTCTCATTCCCCTGCTCCGCCATTGCATTATATTCCAATTATTTGTTTGCATGTCTGCCTTTGTGCTGAGACAGGGAGCTCCTTGAAAGCCAGTTTTAATATTCTGGTGCTTAAGCAGAATTGGCAAAAATGCAAATAGCCCGTGATGTTGCATTTAAAGCAATTATAACAGTATTTTGTCCTGCATTCTTCCTTGCTACATAATTTCTTTTTCTGCACTTATCCCTTCCCAACTGAATCTTTCATTTTGTTACTCTCAAGCCCAAATACAGGAGAAAACATCTCCCCTTACAAGGTTAATAAGTTTATCTATAAAAAGGGCCAAATAAATGTTTCAATTGTGTTTTAAAATTAATGAATACACACACCACAAAATTCCACAAGGAGAACTTTTCAGTCCCAGGAGCATTTTCAGGGAAATGTAACTAGCATGTTTTAACTGACATTTATTTAACTTACCAACGGAATGTACTTTCAGTCTTTATGTTCCAAATGGAACGCATTTTCTTAAGAAGACAAGCTTTCTATTTTCTATTAACAGGGTTTTGTTTTGCCAACTGAAACTTGAAACATAATAATAATAATAATAATAGTAATAATAATAATAATGATTAAAGTGAATTTCTAGTTTCTTCAAAATAAGTTTTTTGAACAAACGTAATGGAGTTCAGGATCTCTAGGTTCATATCATCAGGGGACTACATGGAACCCGGCCTTTTCTTTTCTTCTCTCTCTCTCCCCCTTCCTCCCTCCATCCTCTTTTTCTTTCTTTCCTTTGTTTTCTTTCCTTCTTTCTCTTTCTCTTTCTTTCTTTCTTTCCTTTCTTCTTTCTTTCTTTCTTTTTCTTTCTTTCCTTCTTTTTCTTTCTTTCTTTCTTTCTCTTTCTTTTTCTTTCTTTCTTTTTCTTTTTCTTTCTTTTTTTCTTTCTTTCTTTCTTTCTTTCTTTCTTCCTTTCTTTCTTCTTTTCCTTTCCTTTCCTTTCCTTTACCTCTTACTTGTTCATGTAACCATTGTGTTATTGTGTTGTGTCATGAAACAGTTTGATTTAATCATAATAATATCATAATGTTTTAATTTATCATAATAAAAAATATTTTTAAACTATTTGAGGTAACATTGAACACACTCAAAAGTTGTAGTACCAAAATGAAATAGTTTGAATGTTGCAGTTATATAAACATCCTTCTGAACCTGACCTTTTGACATTTTATTTCATAATAAATCTTGAAGTAGACTCATTCTTCTCAAGTTTTTCTCACATAGAACAGTTACCAAGGTACAAGTTTTCCTTTTGTGAGTCTGACCCCCTAAACAAAATGACAACTGTGATAAGTGATACTAATTTTCAAATGGACATGTTATTCAACAATTTCCTGAGCAAGATACTATGTTGGACACAGAGAAAGATAACAAAAAGTTAGTTTCATATATCTTGAGAATCTACCGGATAAGGTCAAGTTAACAGCAGGGAAATAAAGGAGAGGCTCAGCTCTGATAACAGGCTCATCCATGGGAGTGGAGCAGACATTTGAAACAGATTCTGAGAGGAAGCCCAGCGAGAAGACAACACTGGTATCCGAAACATTGCAACAAACAGTAGGGGGTAGCCTGGGCAAGTAGTCCAGCAGGTGGCCTTTAAAAGGAAGTAGGAACCCTCTTAACCATGACATGCCTAATGAGTACAGACCAGTCCTCCAGGAGCTTAAAGGAAAGCTAAGAGAGCCAGTTAAGTCAGTAGTAGACAGAATTGATGCGGTCACAAGCTAAGTCTCCAGGACCAAGCAAGAGTGAGGCAAAGTGTCAGACATTCAGGGACAAATTACATACAGTGACTCGGGCCCCAGGTTTTAAGGTGGGTGGCCCATTACTAGAACTGAGGCATAATGTCAGAAATCATTTTGGAGAAAAATCACAGCATTGCCTTGCAGAATTCTTTAGATTACTGTTACATCTCCTCTGTATTGGTCCTGAAGGTTAGGGTGAAGGTTGCATATGCTTTGGGGTTCAAGTGCAATCAGCAGTAGGGAGGAAAGTACAGCAAAATACAGCAAACGGGGCTGGGAATTGGTCCCTGACCTCCTGACTTACACTGCGAGAACTGAGAAGGGGACAGGGAAGATGGTACCCAAGAGGAAACATGAGTTACTGTTTTACCAGGGGAAGAGTTCATAGATATTGAGTTGGCAAAACAAGAGTTTTTTCCTACTGTGAGTTTCAACATGAATAAAGAGTAGGAAGACTAAGGTATGTATTCTGAAAGATTTAGACTATAGATTGATCCAAAACCATTAACTTCTGTGGGATTCCTGTGACTTTATTATGTTGGAAGGATTAAAGCCTTTACAGTTTGTTGCAAGTTCTAGGAGAACTTTGGACTGATGACTGAACCTCACATGTGAATAAAGTGTTGAACTTTGTTCTCTCTTAATTTCCTTCTCTCCAGCCATTGAAACCTAGAGTTATATTGTTATAAGCAGATACTTAAAAGCTCATAGTATGCAGCAAGTGCTTCAAGAACTTGTGACTATTCTTTCAGGTACTGTAAGGTCAGTCCAGCTAATTAGTGACACCAAGAAGGAGATAACAAATGGAACCCAGGGTCGTTGCCTATCTAGCTGAGGAGTAGAAATGGGTTGATTCAATGATAGCAACCACCAAAGCATCTGGGAATATGATCCCCAAATAATCCCCAGCTTCCTTTTATAGCAATTATGGGTTTTCATCATTAGTCAATGATACATTTATTTTTAATCCTGCCTTTTTTTCTAATTGTGAGTTGAGACCCATAAGTGGGTTATAAAATCATTTCAGTGGGTTGGGGCTAGAGTTTTTAATTATATAGAAAAGAATTAAAAAACTGAAGCATAGAGAAGATAAGCAAAGAGAAGAAAAAACTTTTAGTTATGTGTGTACGTGTGTGTGTGTATGTGTGTGTTTTGAGTCCCAATATAAAATACATTTCTTTCTGTGGCTTACAGTTTAAAAAGTAGGTACAGACATAGGCCTAGATATGGATATAAATATGGAGATAGAGATATATAAAAGAAATATCTGGCAAAGTCTCTCCAAAATGCTATCACCAACCCCATCGGAGGCACTCTCCACCATAATATTTATTGGCACTTTCAAAAATACAATCATAATAAAATGGCTGTCTTTGGCAAAACCAAGTATAACTAAAAGTTAAAACAGAGAGAACAAGTTACTTAAAGTTTGGAAAGCAAACTTCAAACGTAAGCTTAACTACTCCAAACTTAATTCTCTCGTGTTAAAAAAAAAAAAAAAAGTCAAGGGTGATTTAAAGAACATCTAGGCTCAGAACACTTGTCTATCCTATTCCATCTGAGTGTTGTCATTCACTTTCACCCAATTCTAATATGGAATGTTTTTCACACAGAGTATTATGATGTCTTCCTTATTTTAAGAAAACTTTTTTCCACTATAGTATGAATTCCATTCAAAAAAGAAAATGTAGAAGGAAAATCACTCTGGAGTCTAACGTTTAAAGCAAATAGTGAAGATTTTTGTAAGCAGTATAAATTATCCAATACTTTCAGAGAGGTTTACATTAAACGGCAAGAACAAGTTTAGAGATCACATTATATAGGGTCTTCTGTTTGACCTATTTTAGATATTTGAGTTGTACAGACTTACGCAAATGTACTTCCTGAGAAAATGAAGAGCAAGTCAGTATAACACTGGGTCAGCCTTTGCACTGGCAGAAATACCCACTGATATTTTGGAGTGGGGGTGAACACTGGAATTCCTTTTAAACAGAGTACCAGCTGCATAATTCTCTGATCTCACACCCACTTGTGCTGATCTTCCTTTTTCCCTGCCCAGGCACAGAGTGGAAAGAGATCAGAACAGCATTCTTACAGGGAGGCAGTCAGACCCTCCACTCCCATTCTGCTCTGACTCCAGTTCAAAGATAGAAATGAAATCCAAGCAGGGTGTGGTGACTCTGTGGGATGTGAGTTTGGCCAGAGCCTGAGCATTGTTATCTCGTCTGTTTTACCCAATCCCTGAGCTTTCAAAGTCCTATCTCTGATTCATTCTTTCTCAACCCTCTGAACCTTGAACAGAAAAAGCTGACATTTTAGAACTGGATCAGAGTGAAAAGTGTCACCTAAATCCAGAGGCCTTACTGTGGTCCATAAGATGCTTCACCATCAGGCCTCTGTCTGCCGGCGACCCCCTGTCCTGCAACCCTCCCCCTCCTTGCACTGCCCTCCTATCAGGTCTCCAACACTTCCAGATTGCTCCTGCTGCACATGAGGTTCCCTCCGCCTACAAAGCTTGTCCTTGGGTTTCTGCCTGGCCTAATTCAGATCACTGCTCTACTTCTGGAACTTCAATTTTCCGGGTCCCATCACTCTGTATCCCATACAACTTGCTCTATTTTTCCTCATAGCACTTAAGTGCTTAGCACGATTTCTTCTGCTACAAACATGGCTAAGAATCTTCCCTCTGCCCTTGCTCTGATCCTTAACAAATTACATACTCATACCTCTTGTTCTCCTTTCCCTTATTGGTAAAAATGAATTATTGCATAGTTCAAATGGAATGACATGTAAAAGCTCTGAACTGAATGCCTCCACATTAGAATGACATAGGATTTGTAGGTCTAAAGCTGGACTTCAACCTCCAAAACAGTACCAAGAATTGGTTTAATAAATATATTTATTTAGAAAGAAGGAAAGGAGAGGAGAGACAGGGAGAGAAGGAAGGAGAGGGGACAATTATGTGCTCAGTCAATTTTAATTTCTGATCATAGTTACTTACTTTTTTCATAAAGTGTCTCTGAAATGCTTCTATGAAAGAATACATGTATGATAAATGAATATATACCTATTTTCCTAATTCATAAGAGATCCCACCTTCCTTCTTACCATCTGACTCCTTAGTGTTGTTCAGTCCTTATTTTTTAAGATACCCGAAAACCAGCAAATAAAATAAAACATGAGAAGTAACATACCAAAGTTAGGGTAGTAGTGCTCTAGGTCAGAAAGGTAATAGTTGGGACCCAGAGTCTAGCAAGACCTACCAAGGTAGGGCAGCCCATATAGCTAACAGAAGTCCTGGAAGAAGTCCAGGCAAGCACAAAATCAATGCCAGGGAAATCTAACAGAGGTCCTCCGGTCAACTGTGAGCTTCATGGGGGCAGGAACTGTCTCTGATTATTCTCTTCCATATCCACAATGCCTCTCTAACTCCTGACATGTTGTGCATCCTCAATGATTTAGGTGTTCAGTGAATCAATTATGAATAAATTAAGGGTTTTTTTTCAGTTGAAGGTAAAAAGCCCCAACACAAATTCTCTTAAACAAAAAAATAACAAACCTGAGGAGTCCAGGTTTAGATTTGACTTCAGAAGCAGCCAAATGCAAGGCCCAAATACTATCATCAGGATGTGCGGATTCTCTTTCCATTCTCAGACCACCAACACTTCACAGGGCTACATGCGTTCTGAGTCTCATCCAGCAGGAGAAGGGAGAAGTCTTTCACATACATGAATGGGGGTGAGAGGGGGAGCATACAGCATTGCTTCTGCTTGGAACACACACCACTTTTGAGTCAATTACTGGAGTTAAAGGAATGCAAAGTGCTGAATGTCTGAAGCCTCTTTAAGAAGAGCATAAGATCAGCTTCACAGTGGCCACCTGTACTGACAGAGATGGAGGGGATTCACCAAAGGGAAATCTGGTTAAGGTTATTTCTTAGAACAAGTGTGAGTGAGTGTTGGGCTCCATACACAACACATGTCCACACTGAAGCAGCAGGCCCAGGCATGAGTGGGCCACCTTGAATCAAGGTAGTCTTGCAGCAGGGACCAAAACATGAGGTCTAGACAAGGCTCCAGTCCCTGGGAGCCCTGATGGGAGTAAAGCAATGCTGGTGGATTGGAAGTACAGATTGGGGTAACCAGGGAAGTGGGACTCAATCATGATTAGGAACTGCTACTAAAACTAAGGGGAAGGGCAAGACTGTGGGTGAAATTAAAATGAGACCAGCCTCAAATACTTCCTTCAAATGAGATCATGGCTGGCTTTGGTGAAACCAAGGAGATGGTAGCATTCAGTGATGACTTATAGGATGTAGGAGTATTTAAGATATTAGATGTATAAAGATCAGGATGATAATAAGGTTCAAAGTATCACCACCATGGGGCCCCAATTATTATCCTCTTACTCAGCTAGGGCTTAAATATCTCCTCCAGTACTGGCACTTTAGCTTTAGGCATGTTTCAGGCTCTTATATTAAACTGTATGTTGGACATTATCTACAAAGATGTGCCACAGGTACCCCAACTTCAACTTCCTACTTTAACTCCCACCTCTCCTTGCCCCAACCAGTACAATATTTTCCTCCAAATCTGGCTCTTCGTCTATATTGCCTTCATCTAAGCCAGAAATCTATCCACAATCTTTCTCTATCTCTATCTATCTATTATCTATCTATCTATCTATCTATCTATCTATCTATCTATCTATCTATCTACCTACCTACCTATTTATCTTTATCTATATCTCTACCTCTATTTCTTCTCCTGTCTAATCAATCATTAAATCCTGCTTCTTATATTTCCTATTTATTGCCAGCTCTATCCCCTTTCCCCTAGCCCAAAAACTCTTGCCTGAATCAGGCTCATCTTTTGTGAAAAGTATTTCAATTGCCCCCTTGCTGGATTCCTTACCTTGAGATACACATTTCTGAAAACCATAGTCCACATTTCCTCTGTGTTCCCATAGCATTCTGTGCTGCTTCCAACTTAATATTTATAATATCATATGTGGTTATGGGTTTATGTGTCTGTCACCCTTACCAGACACTGAATTTCTTAAGCATGAGAGTTCATCTTTGCATCCTCAGGACCTAACAGTGTCTATAGAAGTAAACCCAATCATTGAGTATTTATATCCTTAAAGACAAGACTGGATCAATAGATACTTTCAACTCTCTGTTAATCACATGACCACACACACAAGATCGACAGTGGCTTGTCTTAGAACCATTGGGTAAAATAATTTTCCTTGGCACTTAGAGTGCAATTGACCAGACTGTTTTTTAGGATTGGTAGACAAAATTCTACTTTATTGGAATCTTTTGCTCTGATGACATGATTTACTTTCACCAGGAATTTGCAGATGCAATGGCCTGTGATTCTGTAATATGCATATTATATCTTTGAAGATGAAAGAAAACATTCCAACCTTGGGCTGTCTCTCTCAATTATAATTATAGATAGCCTACTTTGCGCCATCATTCTGGATAAGATACAGAGTATCTTCGGTCATCAATTTGAAAACTCTACTATAATAGTCTAACCTCATCTAAATAATCAATCTAAAACTCCAAGTAGACATAGGGACATAAAAATCTTACCATGGGGGCGCCTGGGTGGCTCAGTTGGTTAAGCGACTGCCTTCAGCTCAGGTCATGATCCTGGAGTCCCGGGATCGAGTCCTGCATCGGACTCCCTGCTCCGCGGGGAGCCTGCTTCTCCCTCTGCCTCTGTCTCTCTCTCTCTCTCTGTCTCTCATGAATAAATAAATAAAATCTTTAAAAAAAAAAAATCTTACCATGAACAATGAAATTTCTTCTGAATTTATCAGTTAATAGATTGAATTATATGTAATCATTTTGGCTCGCCAACTTAAATGATGCTATGATTATGTAAGTTACTGAAATTTTTAATCATGTTTCTAGGTTACCACATGTGTTTATCTTTGTTTTGATTGTGATATGCTTTAACTCTTCAGACAAGAGATATTACATAATATGTTTATAGGCATATGCTTTATAGTAAAATTGATTAGATGATCTATGATAGGCTTTGATTCTAATAATGAGAAGTTTTTGTAAGTGCCTTCTTACTCTTCCCTGCAAGAAAGCTCAATTGAAAATTAAAGATTTTATCACTTTTTAAAAAGATTTTATTTATTTATTTATTTGAGAGAGAAAGAGAGCACAAGCAGGGGGAGGGGCAGAGGCAGAGGGAGAAGCAGACTCCCCACTGAACAGGGAGCCTGATTCAAGGCTCGATCCCAGGACCCTGAGATCATGACCTGACCTGAAAGCAGATGCTTAACCATCTGAGCCATGCAGGCGCCCCCAAATTTTATCACTTTTAAGAATTAAAGGTACTTATTGATATTTATGCATTCTTAGATACCATGACCAAGTTCCCTTCTTTTAGAAAAATAAGTGTCATATTAGAAAACATTTATCTTATAACTCCAATGAATAACTTAGAAGTAACACTGATGAATTTGCTCAAGACAGCCTTAGGGCTGCGTGATGAAAGGCTCTAGGTGATGAATCTTGCAGAAACAAGTGATCTAAAGTTTAACCATAGTCAAAGGCAGAAAAAAAAAAAGGCACAAATTAGAGATAATGTTATCTTCAAAAGTAACTAAATACGCAAAATTCATTGTCAAGTCATTCCAAAAGATTTAAATCTTGGGTCTTTGAAAATAATACATAGCCTTGTGTTTACTTAATAAACACCCACTGGGTTATTTAATGATTTATGATTTAAAATAAATAAAATGCTTACTTTAAAAATGCACAACCTCTAACATATTTAATAAGCACCTGAGATGATGACAATTCTAAACTATACATACTCAATAATGAGAAAACTCACTATTCTTCATCTTCTGCTCAACATGCATCTTTTTAATTTATAAAAACAAGCTCATTCATTCATGCCAAGGACTGCCTGCTTCTATTAATGATCTATACTGTGCTAGCATGTTAGAAGTTAAATAAAGATAAGAACTGTTGAGGCAAGATCACTTCCAAATAACCTGCTCTAATAAGTTCTGGAAGCTCTTATCATTTAATAATTACACATGGGTTATATTAGATGTATTAGAGTTTTATTTGTAGACATATGGACCCTGACCTTTCAGATTTGTAATTACACAGTGCCTTCTACCAATGCATATTCTGTTTCACAGTGCCTCTGTGTGTGTGTGTGTGTTTGTGTGTGTGTGTGTGTAAGATGAAAGAGAACAAGAGGTCAGTTTTCTTGTCCTCAGTGAGTCAGTGGTGTTGGGTCGGTAAAATTAACATACATATCTCACTCATTAAGTGGAAATAAGTTCACATGTCAATGGGTGTGTGTGTTGATTATGGTGAAGCCTTTGCCCAAAATATATACACAGTTTTCCTAATGAACACTCAAAAAAATTACAGTTGTGAGTTTTTCCTTATTTTTTATAATAACATCTGCCATTCAATGTCTTATGTGCATCTGCCATTCAATGTCTTATGTGGCAGAGAAAGATGAAAATGCCACAATTTGGGGTTAAAATGAAGAGTCATAAATTGGTAGATCACAAAGCTAATCTACCCAACAGGTATATTTTATTTGACAAACACAATGTTTCTAAAAATTATTTAACTCCCAGCATTAAGTGATTGGGAGATTTTGTAAAAAAAAAAAAAAAAAAGTCTACATTGGAGTTCTCTTGACAATCAAAAGATCTAGAAATTTTGGGAGTCTCATTACTATGTGAACTGAGTGGAGTCCTGCTTTAGACTGGGTGTGAATCTTCAGCTTAAGAATTTTCTCCATGCTATACACAGTATTTCATCATTCATATTATCTACCTGGCTCCTGCAAACATTTGAGGTTGTAATTCCTGGTCTCCTTATAGAGTATAATTTAATTATCTGGTAAATAGGTTAATTAAAAATTTATTTTCCCTGTTTCCTTCCCACCCTATAGTGAAGGATATTGATATCTCTTAAGTATTCTGTTTATTAGCTTCAAAATGATTCTTTGTAAGGGCCTTATGATCCTTTAAACAAAACAAAATCCTTTTCATTGGTTGTTCTAAAACCAGAAAGTCAAGTCTTTCTACTCAATGGATTACCAGTTTTTGTAAAAATGTATTTTTGTAAGTTCAGATTTCTATACAATTATTTACCCCTTTACTAGAAAATCAGTCTTAATGATAGCTGACAAGCAACATTATCTTCTTATACAAAGCATGACATATGTCCATGGGGGTAGCCCAAGATCAAGACACCTAGCTGTCAGCTTGTGGATTTATTTACTGACTTTTATTTCTTTAAAAGTGTTATTTTTAGAAAAAGGTTTTTCCTGAAAGCATGTAGGAGAGGTTCTTGGTATTAAATGATGATGAGAAATTATTTTAAAAAATTATTTTTTCCCACTGACATTCATTATTATTATGATTATGTCCACCATAAACTTTTCCTATTTGTTCAAATATTAGACACAGGTAAAAACTGAGTATATGAATATTCCAGTACATTACCCATAATGATAGTAATTTTAAACTCAGAAACTTTAGGAAAAGGTCTGCTGACAGATACATTGTTCAAGTTTTACCTTGAGGCATTTTCCTAGGGCTGAGTTAGGAACAAAGTTTTGCATGGATGGAAACATTGAGGTATCTTAGCTGATAGCAGATACAACCTGCTATATTTAAAAGTGAGGCATTTAACTTTTGTCTCCTTATATGGATGCAAGAAATTAACCTCCAATTTTTTTTAATATCTTCAAAATCTATTTAATGTGCACAAAAAGAGAGCTACATGTTTATGTGCTGATATAAATATTTAAATGAACTAATTTTACCAAATGAAGCATTTTAGAAGTTAAACAACATAAAAATTATAACAGCATTAACTTAAACTTTACTAATTTTCCTTGAGAAATTATTATGTATTTTTCTTCATAAAGGTAAATTTGCCTGAAGAAAACCCCCACAAAAACAACAGCTCTCTATACCAATTAAAGCTTTGGGAAAGAATTTGAGAAATTTATCATTTATTATCTACTACCTCCTACAAAGATGGTTCTACCACCCACTCTCATTGGCCTTCAGCTATTCATCCAGAAATAGAGATGAACGTGTAATGATCTACCAACTTTCCCCAGTGCCCCATTCCACCTGTACTTGATGCCTTGGATTGTGAGTGGAATGTAGACTGTGGCCAAGAACAAGAATAATTTATCCCATCTCAGTAGGGAACTGAATCTGTGACAGAACTCCAACCAGCTGAGTCAACAGGGTAAGGACAGATAATGCTATATACACACAGAGTGCATAATTTAAATTTTCCCCTCAAACTGGATCATCCCAGTTCTCCTACCATCTCTCCCACCATTTCTCAATGCTCTTTAGTAGGTTTTATTTTCTCATAAAATAGAACGGGGTCTTCTTTTAATATTGAGTCTTTTAAAATACATTATTTATTTATTTTATTTAGTTTTAGTTTTTTCAAGTTTTTATTTTAATTCCAGTTAGTTAACATACAGTGTTATATTAGTTTCAGGCATATAATATATAGTGATTTAACAATTACATACATCAACTGCTGCTCATCACCACCTTAATCCCCACCAATTTCACCCATCCCCCCACACACCTCCCCTCTGGTAACCATCAGTTTGTTCTCTATAATTAAGAGTCTGTTTCTTGATTTCTCTCTCTCTCTTTTTTTCCCCCCTTTGCTCATTTGTTTCATTTCTTAAATTCCACATATAAATGACGTAATATGGTATTTGTCTTTCTATGACTTATTTTGCTTAGCACTATACCCTCTAGGTCCATCAATGTCATTGCAAATGGCAAGATTTCACTTTTTATGGCTGAATAATATTTCACTGTATATATATACCACTTTTTTACCCATTCATCGATTGATGGACACAGGCTGCTTCCATAATTTGGCTATTGTAAATAATGCTGCTATAAACATAGGGGTACATGTATCCCTTTGCATTAGTGTTTTTGTATTCTTAGAGAAATACCCAGTAGTGTGATGACTGGATCATAGAGTAGTTCTATTTTTAACTTTTTGAAGAAACTCCTCAGTATATGGGTGTTCCTTTTTCTCCACATCCTCACCAACACCTGTTTTTTCTTGTGTTACTGATTTAGCCATTCTGACGAGTGTGAGGCATTCAAAACTCATTGTAGTTTTGATTTGCATTTCCTGGATAATGAGTGATGATGAGCACCTTTTCATGTGTCTGTTGGCCATCTGGATGTCTTCTTTGGAGAAATGTCTGTTCATGTCTTCTGCCCATTTTTAATTGCATTATTTGTTTTTTGGGTGCTGAGTTTTATAAGTTCTATATATTTTGGATACTAAGCCTTTATCAGATATGTTATTTGCTAATATCTTCTCCCATTCCATAGGTTGTCTTTTAGTTTTGTTGATTGCTTCCTTTGCTTTTCAGAAGCTTTTTATTTTGATGAAGTCACAATAGTTTATTTTTGCTTTTGTTTCCCTTGCCTCAGGAGACGTATCCAGAAAGAAGTTGCTCTGCCCGATGTCAAAGAAGTTACTGACTGTGTTCTCTTCTAGGATTTTTATGGTTTCGGGCCTCACATTTAGGTCTCTAATCCATTTTGCACTTATTTTTGTGTATTATGTAAGAAAGTGGTCCAGTTTCATCCTTTTGCATTGGCTGTCCAGTTTTTCCAACACCGTTTGTTGAAAACCCTGTCTTTTTCCCATTGGATATTCTTTCCTGCTTTTCAAAGATTAATTGACTGTATAGTTGTGGGTTTATTTCTGGGTTTTCTATTCTGTTCCCTCGATCTATGTGTCTGGTTTTGTGCCTGTACCACACTGTTTCGATTACTACAGTTTTGTAACGTAATTTGAAGTCTGGAATTGTGATGCCTCCAGCTTTGCTTTTCTTTTTCAAAATTGCTTTGGCTATTTGGGGTCTTTTGTGGTTCCATACGAATTTTAGAATTGTTTGTTCTAGTTCTGTGAAAAATGCTGGTGCTTATTTTGATTGGGATTGCATTAAATCTGTAGATTGCTTTGTGTAGAATAGACATTTTAACAATATTTATTCTTTCAATCCATGAGCATGGAATGTCTTTCCAGTTCTTTGTGTCCTCTTTAATTTCTTTCATCAGTGTTTTATATTTTTCAGGTCTTTCACCTCTTTGGTTAGGTTTATTTTTAGGTATCTTATTATTTTTGGTGCAACTGTAAATGGTTTTGTTTTCTTAATTCCTCTTTCTGCTGCTTCATTATTAGTGTATACCAATGCAACAGATTTCTGCACGTTAACTTCGTATCCTGAGACTTTACTGAATTTGTTTATAAGGACTAGCAGGTTTTTTTGGTGGGGTCTTTTGGGTTTCCTATATAGTATCATGTCATCTGCAAAAAGTGAGTTTTACTTCTTCCTTACTGATTTGGATGCCTTTTATGTCTTTTTGTTGTCTGATTGCTGTGGCTAGGACTTCCAGTACTATACTGAATACAAGTGCTGAGAGTGGACATCCGATTTGTCTTTTTCCTGATCTTAGAGGAAAAGCTCTCAGTTTTTTACCATTAAGGATGATGTTACTGTGGGTTTTTTCATATATGACCTTGATTATGTTGAGGTATGCTCCCTCTAAACCCACTTTGTTGAGGGTTTTATCGTGAATGGATGTTATACTTCGTCAACTGTTTTTTCTGTGTCTATTGAAATGATCATATCCTTTATCTTACTGATGTGATGCATTACATTGATTGATTTGTAGATATTGAACCACTCTTGCAACCCAGGAATAAATCCCACTTGATCATGATGTATGATATTTTAATGTATTGTTGAAATGGGTTTGCTAGTATTTTGTTGAGAATTTTTGCACCTGTGTTCATCAGGGATATTGGCCTATAATTTTTTTCTTTAGTGTTGTCTTTATCTGGTTTTTGTATCAGGGTAGTGCTGGACTCATAGAATGAATTTGGAAGTTCTCCTTTCTTTTCCAGTTTTAGGAATAGTTTGAGAAGAATAGGTATTACTTTCTCTTTAAATGTTTGGTAGAATTCACCTTCAAAGCCATCCAGTCCTGGACTTTTGTTTGTTGGGAGGTTTTTTTTATTAACTTTGAAAAGATACATGGGATGACTTTGAACTTCTTGAATTTGTTGAGGCTTGTTTTATGGGTTAATATGTGATTTATTCTGGAAAATTTTCCATGTGCACTTGAAAAGAATGTATATTCTGCTGTTTTAGGATGGAATGTTCTGAATATATCTGTTAAATCAATCTGTTCCAGTGTGTCATTCAAAGCCATTGTTTCCTTGCTGATTTTCTGCTTAGATGATCTGTCCATTGCTGTAAGTGGGGTGTTAAAGTCCCCTACTATTATTGGATTATTATCAATTAGTTCCTTTATGTTAGTTATTAACTGTTTTAGGTATTTGGGTGCTCTTATGTTGGGTGTGTAAATATTTACAATTGTTCTATCATATCTTCTTTTTTTTTTTTAAAGATTTTATTTATTTATTTGACAGAGAGAGACATAGTGAGAGCAGGAACACAGGCAGGGGGAATGGGAGAGGGAGAAGCAGGCTTCCCGCCGAGCAGGGAGCCCGATGCGGGACTCGATCCCAGGACCCCCGGGATCATGACCTGAGCCGAAGGCAGACGCTCAACGACTGAGCCACCCAGGCGCCCTCTATCATATCTTCTTGCTGAGTTGTCCCCTTTATGATTATATACTGCCCTTCTTTGTCTCTTATTACAGGCTTTGTTTTAAAGTCTACTTTTTCTGATATTGTACTCCAGCTTTTTTTTGACATCCATTTGTGTGGTAGATGTTTCTCCATCCCCTCACTTTCAATCTGCAAGTCTAAAATGAGTCTCTTACTCTTAATCTCAGGAAACAAACTGAGGGTTGCTGGAGTGGTGGGGGGTGTGAGGGTGCGGTGACTGGGTGATGGACATTGGGGAGTGTATGTGCTATGGTGAGCGCTGTAAATTGTGTAAGACTGATGAATCACAGATCTGTACCCCTGAAACAAATAATACATTATATGTTAATAAAAAATAAATTAATTAAATAAAATGAGTCTCTTTTAGGCAGCATATAGATGGGTCACCCAATGTCTTTTGATTGGAGTGTTTAGTCCACTTAAATTCAAAGTAATCATTGTTATATATGTATTTATTGTCATTTTATTTATTTTATTTTATTTTTTGGTTGTGTCTGAAGATTTTCTCTGATCCTTTTTTGTCTTTCTCTCTTTCATGGTTTACTGATTTTCTTTAGTGATACATTTGGATTTCTTTCCCTTTATTCTTTGCATATTTATTAGTGGTTTTTGATATATGGTTACCATTAGGTTTATACATAACATCTTCTGCATATAGTGGTCTATATTAAGTTAATGGCTGTTTAAAGTCGAACCCATTCTTTACTACTTTCCTCCCCATATTTTAGGTATATGTTGATATATTTACATCCTTTTATTTTATGAATTTCTTTGACTGTTTTTTTTTACAGAAATATTCATTTTTACAACTTTTGTGTTTCCTACCTTTATACTGTTACTTTTGGTCTCTCCACTCAAAGAGTCCCTTTTAATATTTCTTGCAGGACTAATTCAGTGGTCATAACTCCTTTGGTTTGTGTTTGTCTGGGAAACTCTTTATCTCTCCTTCTATTCTAAATGATAGCCCTCCTGGATAGAGTATCTTGGCTGCAGATTTTCCCTGTTTAGCACTTTGAATATATCATGCCACTCGTTTCTGCTGAAAAATCCCCTGATAGCCTTATGGGTTTTCCCTTGTAATTTACTGTCTTTTGTTTTGCTGCTTTTAAATTTTTTTCTTTATCACTATATTTTGCCAATTTAATTACAATATGTCTTGGTGTGATTCTGCTTTTGCTGATTTTGATGGAGTTCTCTGTACATCCTGGATCTGGATATCTGTTTCCTTCCCCAGATTAGAGAAGTTTTCAGCTATTATCTCTTCAAATAAATGTTCTACCCCCTTTCTCTCTCTTCTTTTGGGACTCCTATAATATGAATATTATTATGTTTGATGGAGTCACCGAGTTCCCTAAGTCTATTCTCATTTTGCATAATTATTTTTTCTCTCTTTTGTTCAGTCTAATTACTTTCCATTATTCTGTCTTCTAGGTCATTCATTTGTTCCTCTGCTTCTTCCAGCCTGCGGTTCATTCCATCAAAAGTGTTTCTCATTTGGTTTATTGAGCCCTTTTTATCTCTGTTATGTTATTCATTATATTTGTGTTAAGGGTCTCACTCTTCCACTCTTTTCTCAAGTCTGGTGAGTATTCTTATGATCATTACTTTCAATTCTCTATCAGGCATGTTACTTATATCTGTTTTGCTTAGATCTCTGGCTGTGGCCTTTTCCTGTTTGTTCATTTGGGATAAATTTCTCTGTTTTCTCCATTTCCCAAGTCTTTGCCTGTTTCTGTGTGTTAGGAAAGCCAACCACATCTCCTGTTCTTGAGGATAATGGCCTTATAAAAAGAGGTCCTCTAGTGCCCTGCTGTGTAGTGTCCCTGTTCCCAAGGGCCTGATGCTTCCAGGAATGGCTCCGATGGGTGCCATGTGGGCTCTGCTATTTTACCCTGGCTGCCTTATCCTTCAGGCCACTTGTCTGCAGGGGCTCTCTTTGCCTGTTGTGGGCAGCGTTTGGTCCCTGGCCTAAATGTGGTGTGTTTTAACTAGGTGTGCTCTGGTCTCTTTGTGAAATAAGACCTGTTGCCACCACCACCAGATCCAAGTCTCCACAAAACTCCTGCACCAGGAGACATGGTGTGAGCAAAGGTTTGGGCTGATCTTCTTGGAGGGGCATGAGGGACTCACCACTCTGGGATTGGGGCATGTATGACTAGGAGGGCTGGTTCCACTGGAACACTGGGGATGGGGCTTGGTATAAGCAAGTTAGGTAGTAAGTGTCACTGCTGCGCTGGTTCCTATAGGTGGCTTTGTGCTTACACTGAGGAGCAGGGGAGTGAAATGGTGCTTGCCAGTTCTTTTGTTTCTGGAGAGGTTTCTCTGTGAACATTATCTCTCTGGGACACTCCAAGATGAGCTAATAACCTCCCCACTGTGTGCCCAGGTGCTCTTTGGATTTGCTTTTTCCATGCTGTATGTCTACAGGTTTTTTGCCTGCCTTCCCTCCAAGAGCAGTGCAATGCCCTCAGGGCCATATCCCAGCCAAGCTCCCTGACCTTTAACACTCCAGGCTTTAAGTCTTATAACTTAGTCTTCCTCTTCAATCACATCAGGAGCTATTCTTTTCTACAAATACCTATGTCAATTTAGCCTCTTTGCCATTGGTTAACAGGGTTCATCCACTCATACCTATAGACTCTAGCCTGGGAACAAAACACCCAGAAGTTGGGAAGACAGATTACAATAAGTGCCTGTTATAGCTTTATGTGTAAACTTTGTTCTTCCTATGTACCATATTACCACCTCAGGACAAAGATTACTATATTACTTTTTTATGGACCACAGTACACAAAAGATGCTTAAACATGTGTGCTGACTTAATAAAGGAACATAAGGACTCTCATGGCTTAGACTGGTTCCCAAATTTTAGTATGCATAAGAAATTCTCTGAAGGGTTTATTAAAACACAGATTCCTGTTCTTTGTCCCCAGAGTTTCTGATTCAGTAAATCTGGGTTTGGACCCAAATTTTTGCAATTTTAACCAGTTTCCAGATGCTGTTGATGCTGCAAGTCTAGACATTACACATTAAGAACTATTAGCTTAGACCATAAGCTATTGTAAGACTATAAACTGCTCTATTCATGTATGCAGTAAAGTAACCACTTTTCAACCATTAGCCTATATATACAAGATAGAAGAGCTACCTAAAGTTTAACATTAATGCAGCAAGACTATAAAATAAATTGATTTCTCTAAATTATACAAGAACATGTATTTGATTATTATTTAATGGTAATGATGTGTGCTAGCCAGTAGGGGAAGAAAATAGCATAGTTCAAAGAGGGGAAACTGAAGGGTGTTTCTGGGAGCAGCAAGGGTGGAGTTGCCAGTGGCAAAAATGGGGCAGTTCTGCTCAGAAGCTGTGCTGTGTGGCAGCTCCAAAGGGGTGAGCCTGAGGTTTCTCCTCGCTCAAAAACAGAATGTGATGCTCTAACATCTCCCCATCGTCTCTCCTCCAAATCAAGAAGAGCCCATAGTCTAGGCTCTCTGCATTCTATAGGGAAGGAAATGAATCGTGTGCTTCTCTGCTATTTCACCTAAGCTTAAGTATAACCTAAGAAAGGTGACTTTCAATGCCATTCACTAAGTCCAAAATGTCACAGCAGTGTAACAGCATCAGCAAGAAATGATCTAGTTAGCAGTCTAAAGAACATTTTAAAAATCAATGTTAGAGATTAATTTGCTTTCATTGCAAAGAAGGCAAGTGCACATTGAACGAGAACTTAATGTAGCAAGCAGCAAAAAGGGATCAGCGGAAACAGGCAATCAAAATGCCCGTATTTAGACAGGAACAGTTTCTTCTTTTATTTAGAAAAAGGTCTCTGATTCTCAGTAAAGCTCACTGTTTCTTAAATTTGCATTGCTTCCTCATGTTGAAATTGGAGTTATTCTTCTAGATAGCATAAAATTATTCCTTTATATTTGAATAAAATGCTCAGACCAGTAGCATCAACATGTTATCCTTATGAATAAACAGGGCTTTCAATAAAAGCCGAGGGAAGCAACCTCTGCTCATCTACCTTCAAAACCAAAAGGTTTTTCAGGCTTCTCTGACCAAATTGCATACAAAACACTGCCTTTTAGTGATTTGACCTGCCTTCTGGTGTCACTAAATTTGTTCTTTTTTTTTTTTTTTCTTTCTCTTTCCTGTAGCCTGGGAATTGGGTCTAAACACTTGATTAGATTTAGTTTAAACACTTGTGTCATACTGACACTATAATCTTGTGACCACACCCAGAACCACATACTTCAGCTTGTCTGTTGTGACACTAGGTTTGATAGCTATGCTAAGTGATCAGATGTCCCCACCGTAAAAGCAAGGGGGTTTTTCCCTTTACAATTAAGATCTAATTTATGGACACACTCTGCAAATATATTCTTTTTCATCAGATCCTCACTTAATGATTTTGGCTCTATTGATTATTTTTGCCTGAATCAACTTTCCATCAAGGGCTCCAAACGGTGATTTTCCTAATTCTACTCTTTCTTCCATATTAATGAGCTGGCATTCTTTTGTTTGAAAAGTGGGAGAAGTTTTGGGACACCTGGGTGGCTCAGTGGATTAAGTGACAACTCTTGATTTTGGCTCAGGTCATGATCTCAGGGTCGAGAGATCCAGTTCTGCCCCAGGCTCCGCACTGGGTGCGGAGCCTGCTAACAATTCTCTCTCTCACCCTCCCTCTGCCTCTGCCCCTCCCCCAACTCCCTTCCCCTCTCTCTCTTTCTCAAAAAATAAAAAATAATTTAAAAAAGAAAAAAGGAAAAGTGGGAGGAGTTTTTACACATTAACTGGTTTCAACACTGCTTTCAAAAAAGACATGACAAATAATTTTTTAATCTATTTCCAGAGTAAGTTGTTGATATAATGTCACATCCTCTGGTGGCACATGAGCCTCTCTCTCTCTCTCTCTCATAGCACATTATTAATATCTGCTGCTATATATTCTTAAAGTGATGTTTCTACTTGCTCATCATCTGTTATATAATTTTTTCTACCCAACTATTTCCTCACAGTCACATTTGCTCATTGGTCATATTCTGCTTTCTCTTCTTCACACATTATTTCTAGACCACCTGTGCCAGAGGCTGAAACCATCTTCACTTGAGCTCGGAGAATCTTAAGGAAGCAATTTATTCAACTCTACAGAGCCAGCACCTAGAACTCCATCAGGGTTAGGAGACACTCTACAAATGTTGCTTAAATTGAATTGAATCCATTTAAAGGAAACGTGGCCTCACCAGTAGGGAATGTGGTAGCAAATTCCTTCCAGCCTCAACTTCCACAAATCACAGAACTTCTAATAATCTTTGTGTCCTTTAAGAAATTAAATCACTATGTTATGATAGCTCAGTTGATAGATTTAGCAAGTAAAAATACAGGACACCCAGTTAAATTAGAATTTCAGAAAAATAAAATTTTTTACTATAAGTATTTCCTGTGAAATACTAGGGACATACATATCCTAACAAATTATTTATTTTTATCTGAAATTCAAATTTAATGGGGTATCTTATGTTTTACCTGGCAACCCTACATGATAGGTACTTTATCTTTGCTTACACTTAATGTTTACTGATTTGTGTCACATGTTCACTATTGTTTCAAGTGTCTATCACAGTAAGTGTTTTTTATAGTGATAATCACTAGTCTTTCCTCTTAGACTTACATACTATCTAAGCAAAGCTAACTGTGCCTATAAAATGGAGATAATAAATACTTTTGGTGTCTTTTTTTGTATTTATGGAGATTTATGTGCAAATTTAGTAATTATTTTTATCTCAGCATTTCTAGTAAAGATTGTTGGTTGGCTATGAAGTATATTGTTCTCAAAACATGCCCTGTACTACTTTAATATGAGTTTTCATTCCCTGATATAAAGAGGTAATTCTATTCTACGATAAACTGGGGGACTCCATCAGGTACAGGATCTCAAAATCTCAGTGGTACCAAGGCTTTGCTAGGACAAGGGAACAAAGTCTTATTTCTTTCACACAAACAATTTAGCTCCTGGATACTCCATAAATTAGCTTGTATAAATGGGCATTATTTTCAGGCTTTCGGGGAAGAGATATATTTATAGTTGCACCGCAGAATCTTTTAATTCGATTTTTTCACATATTCTCTAAAAAATGAATAGAAGTTAAAATGCTTTCTATAAAACATAAGATACTACTTTGTCATAACTTACATTCTTGAAATAGTGAATGTGAGTTACTGAATGCTATTCAAACCGTTTGGATCACAGCAAATTCAGTCATTCAAAACTCAGTATCTTGATTACAAATTGGGTTTCCACCAAGCTGCACATACACAGAGAGCTTGTTTACAGTATATAGTAGACATCTTTAGTATTGCCTGCCCAATCTTTCATGTTTCTTTTGATAACAGCACCCTGACTTTTGTTGGGAAGTCACCCTCCCTGCATTGTCAGTCCTGTACCCACCCCCAATCCAGCTATTAGTTCTAGGAGAGGACAAACGACCTAGAACTGACCAATCAGTGCAAAGCATGGGAGTAAGGCAATACAGAATTGGATATGTTACACTTGAGGTACATGGAGGACAAATAGATGGGAAAATCAAAAAAGGAGATGACCACAGGGAGAAACCCGTCTTACTAGCATGTGAATCCCCAGCATCTAAGTACAAATAGTGTCCGACATATTCATTCATGCATGCATTCACTCAAAAACAAAAACAAACAACAAAAAAACCCAAAAAACATGTATCATTTGAAATACCAGGGGTGGCAGAAGTGGAGAAGTGCAGAAGTTGAGGGAATTCGTGCAAGAGTAACTATCTGCTCTGTGAACAAGGCAGACTGGTGGTTTGCCAAAAGGAAGAAGGCAAGAAGCAAAGGAAGATGAAAACAAGAAAAGGGTTGAGTCACAGAAGGGGTTGTGAATGTCAGAATAGTTAGAAAGGAAACTGAAGAAGCAGGTGGATCAGGGTGTAAAATCCAAACATCAAGGAACACTGGAGGGGAAGCTGACACTGGATGCCATATTGTCATGGCAACAATCCCAATGATTGCTTTTCTCCAGCACTGATCTCCCTTTCACCCAAGAATTATGCCTCCGTGTTCTGCCTTCCTGTAGCAGTGCTCCCACTACTCCTATAGCATTTGTCAACATTTTATTATAGTTGGCTAGTCTACCCTCACACAGTGTGAATTCCTCATCTTGGTATCTCTAGCACCTGGCAGAAGGCCTGCCACAGAGTAGGCACGCAGTCAGTGTGTGTTCAACGGAATTGAAGACCTAAATTGAGTAAGTAACTCTCCTGCAGATTGTAATCTGAAAAACAAGCTAATTAAATGATTGTTTTAATGGGAATATAAAAATGTGTTTTGAGGGGAAACCGTGAGGTTTGACATGGAAAAGTTTATGAGTCCGGTGTCATTCAAAAGTGACAAACATGGCAAACACCTAGTATTACAGATCGCTTGGATCAAGCTTATGAAAAGATAGAATTAAAGACAAAGCTTTCCGGACCAAAGTTGCCAGGTTGTCGCTTTTTGTTTTCTGCAGCTGCACTTCCTCATGAGATAATCATCAGATTCTGTCAGAGTGTCTGTTTCTTGTGTAATGCCAAGGTTTCAAAAAGAAAAATGGGTTCACAGTAGAATTGCAGAGCTGTAATCATTCAAAATGTTTGTCACTTCTCGTGACCTATCTAAAAATATTTAAAGCTCTACGTGCTTGGGCAGCTCCTCTGTGGAAATTCTCAACTCTTCTGTTGACTCCGGAGAGCAGACTAAGACTAAACATCTTAGTTATCTATATGTTCATGAATGTAATGGGTGAGGTGGTGCAATGAAAAGGATTGATCCAAATATACCAACATTAAATAAAAGGTTTTATAAATAAAATTTAAGTGGTGTTTTTAAGGAGGTTATTAGGCAGAATAAAAGGAAAAGAACACTCTACGGAGGAAATAGTGCCTTATGCAAAGAAACCAAACTGCCCAGGAAGAGAGGAAGGGGTCATTAGCTTCAAAGTCATTGATTAGGCCATATTTGATAGTGGGTGGGATACCAAGTGTGAAATATCAGGTTGTAGGGGCTCTGTCTGATTTGCTTTTTTCCAGGTATCAGAGCATAAAGACTGGTCTAGAATGTCAGAGGCCTGATCAGCTAGCTTACCTTCTATCTGACACTTATTTTTGTTCCATGTGACCAGAATAAGATCTAAAATGTGAGTCTGAGGGCGCCTGGGTGGCTCAGTTGGTTGGGCGACTGCCTTCGGCTCAGGTATTGATCCTGGAGTCCCGGGATCAAGTCCCACATTGAGCTCTCTGCTCAGCGGGAAGTCTGCTTCTCCCTCTGATCCTCTTCCCTCTCATGCTCTCTGTCTCTCATTCTCTCTCTCAAGTAAATAAATAAAATCTTTTTTAAAAAAATTAAAAAATAAATAAAATGTGAGTCTGAGGGACGCCTGGGTGGCTCAGTTGGTTAAGTGTCTGCCTTCGGCTCAGGTCATGATCTCTAGGTCCTGAGAGTGAGTTCCACATCGGGCTCCTTGCTCAGCGGGGAGCTTGCTTCTCCAACTCTTTCTGCTGCTCCCTGTTTGTGTGCTCTCACGCTCTCTCTCTCTCCCTGACAAATAAATAAATAAAATCTTTAAAATGTGAGTTTGAGTATTACAGGTATTTTGGCCTAAGGTAATTTAAATCCAATTAGATTAGAAAAACGGTTGCGCCCCTAAAACTATTATTCAGTTTATCCTATTCATCTGCATTGAGTTTAGCAGCCAAGGTGCTAACTTTGCTTCACTTTGTCATGGTTTCTTTTGCATATTCCTGCCCCAGGAACTTCTTAGAGGGTTAATTGGAGTAGGAGTTGGGTATTTGTGCCTGGCCAAAACACCCTAAAAATATAACAAAATTTTAACAACTAATGGTTTTTAAAAATTGAAATGCATTCTCCTGGGCATTGGTTTAAGCTGTGCAATGTTACTGAAATTAATTTCCTTATAGGTTTGTTTCCTCCATTAGACTGTTAGTTTCTTCTGGCCAAAAACTGTCTGAATCTACTTTACATTCCTAGAGTATAACACAGAGCCAGGCACATGGTAAGCATTTAAATTGATTGAGAGGGACCATTTGTCCAGTGCCAGTTGTATAATTAGAATTTCTTTCTTTCTTACAGAGTTAGGAACAAAACTGCAGTGACCTGCTGCTATTTTGAGATGCTGACTATCATGGAAATTTTCCCAACCTGCTTTGTTAGGATAGCCCAGCCACAAGAGCTCTACTCAATGTAAAAACGGTACCAAGTATCTTTTGTAAAACCTTGGGGCAGTTAGTGTGAGGCTATGCAAGGAATACTAAATTGGAAGTGCTCTAATCTTGGCTCTGTTACTTAATCTACTAACTGTGGGAAGGCCACTTCATCTCTCGGGGGCCTTAATTTCCTCCTCTGTCCATTAAAGGGATTGTATTAAATTATTTCTAAATTCCCTCCCAGCATTAACATCTGCTTAGAATTCATCTCTGTATTCCTAACACAATGCTGGACCCATAATATGAGCTTAATATTTATTAGTTGAATTAGGTTGAAGTGCTAGGGTCTCTGATACTTTATAATGTTTTAGTTTAAAGCTAACATTGCTTCCAATGAAAAGGTCATTTTCCTCTCAATTTTCCTTTATCCAGCTTATATAAAAAATACTCACATAGTGAAAAAAGTCACAGTAAGTCAACCCGTAGTTTTTAAAATCCTAAGTTGACAAATTTGCCTTTCTGAGTACAATGTCCTCTAGGAGAATGAGATTTTAGGGGGGAAATGTTTAAAATTACTGTGCAGTTTGTGCAGTGACCTTAAGAAGTTTTGATAGTACACAATAACTTACTAGCAATCTATAAATGAAAAAGCACTAGTTTTACTTTTATTTCTGAAATATAATGTATTCCTTCAAATAACTGATTGAAAACCTTTAGTTTACTTATGGTTATTAAATGAATTTCAACGTAATATAGCTATCTTTACTTTAAAAAACCTGTAATTCATGTCTTTTACTAATTCAGGCTTTTTTTCTAATAATCAATAAAATTAGTGTGGTTGTACATATTTACACACCCCAAATCATATAGAACCCTATATGTGGAATTAATTTTAATGGTCATTGTTAATTGGTTGAGGTTGAATTCTCATCTCTCAACAGTAGTAATAGTTACCTGCTGGAGGTAGAGTGTCGTTATGATTCTAAGAAGGAAGGATTGATTTTTTTTTTTTTTTGACTGCTTATCATATGACAGTCACCTTGCATTATCTCATTTGGCCTTCTCAATAACTTTAAGATTATTATCATCTCCATTTTTAAAATGAGAAAACTAACGCTTAAAGTTGTTACTTGCTCCAGAGAAAACAGTTGTATTCCACCCCAAGTTATCAAATATCAAAGCCTATGCATGCTCCTAAATACCATGCTATATTAACTTTGTTATATTAACTGCATCACGGGCGCCTGGGTGGCTCAGTTGGTTAAGCGACTGCCTTCGGCTCAGGTCATGATCCTGGAGTCCCGGGATCGAGTCCCGCATCGGGCTCCCTGCTCGGCGGGGAGTCTGCTTCTCCCTCTGACCCTCCTCCCTCTCATGCTGTCTCTCATTCTCTCTCTCTCAAATAAATAAATAAAATCTTTAAAAAAAAATATTAACTGCATCACATAATTCTTTCAAGAATTCATGAATTTGTCTGACTATAATTTCATCAAAAAGCTTTCTCTAAAACTCAACTCACTAGTCATTTAAGTGTAAAAGGTCAATATCTCCCCAAGATCCTTGAGTTAACAAAAAAAGTTTTAATTTCTAGTATGAATTTACCACTTCCTCTGATACGTGATAAACAAACTACAGTTATAAAGAATCTCCCTATGATTAGCAGGGAACATCAT
The DNA here is from genome assembly GCF_029215605.1 of Mirounga angustirostris. NCBI lineage: Eukaryota > Metazoa > Chordata > Mammalia > Carnivora > Phocidae > Mirounga > Mirounga angustirostris. The sequence goes on from NW_026991713.1 coordinate 38,567,560, forward strand.
TAATGCTTAACATCACTGAGAGTATCAACCACAAAAACAACTGTGATTTAGTAGTTCCCTGTGGGAGATAGTGATATCAAGATTTTGGTAGTTATGTGTGTATTGAGTTTATCCAAAACTTTAGACCAAAAAAGTTCTCAAAAATATCCTTACTAAATAGTCATTTCAAAGTACTTGTCAGTGGAGCTATTTAGAAATACCTCAAAAATATACTTTTATAAAACACCTTCATCTGCCTAAAACATTAACCATTCCAAATTAGCTAAATAATATTTGGGTTCCTATAATCAGTCATATAGTCTGATGATCAATCAGTAAGTATTTACTAATCTCATGCTTGGAGCTCAAAATTCTGTTATGCAATTACATTCAAGGAATTTTTCCTTAAGAAGGATGAGTCAAAAATATTCAGTTAAGCATTTTTTTATAGTAGGAAATTATAAAATGCCTGAAAAGTCATCAAAAGAAGATTGATAAAAGTATAGTACATTTATATACAGTAGGCCTATATTCATTGACATGGAAAGATGTTCATGATGTATCACTAAATGAGAAAGATGATTATTAAATTCTGTGTAAAGTGATCTCGTTGTTTTTTAAAAAATAAACCTGTGGGACGCCTGGGTGGCTCAGTCAGTTAAGCGTCTGCCTTCAGCTCAGGTCATGATCCCAGGGTCCTGGGATCGAGTCCCGCATCGGGCTCCCTGCTCCGCGGGGAGCCTGCCTCTCCCTCTGCCTCTGCCTCTCTCTCTCTCTATCTCTCATGAATAAAAAAAATAAATAAATAAATAAAATAAACCTGTTCTGGGAGCACTGGGTGTTATACGAAAACAATGAATCATGGAACACTACATCAAAAGCTAATGATGTAATGTATGGTGATTAACATAACAAAATAAAATTTAAAAAATTAAAATAAACCTGTTCTAAATCAGAATGAGATATCACCTCATACCCATTAGGATGGCTATATCAGAAAATCAAGTAATAACACGAGTTAGTGAGGATGTGGAGAAAAAGGAACACTTGTGCACTCTTGGTGGGATTATAAATTGGTGCAGCCACTACGGAAAACAGTATGGAGGTGACTCACAAAACTAAAAATAGAACTACCACATGATCCAGCAATTCCACTTCTGACTATTTATCCAAAGAAAACAAAAACACGGGTGTCTGTGTGGCTCAGTTGGTTAAGCGTCTGCCTTCAGCTCAGGTCATGATCCCAGAGTCCTGGGATCAAGCCCCAAGTCTGGCTGCTGGCTAGGTGGGGACCCTACTTCTCCCTCTCCCTCTGCCTCTCCCACTGCTCATGCTCTCTCTCTCTTCTCTCTGTATCTCTCCATCATAAATGAATAAATAAAATTTTCAAAAAAAGATAGAAAACAAAAACACTAACTCAAAAAGATATATGCACCACCATGTTTATTTCAGAATTATTCACAATAGCCAAGATGCAGAAACAACCTAAGTGTCCATGAATGGATGAATGGAAAAAGAGAATGTGGTGCACACACACACACAATGTGGTATATATATGAATACATATGTAGTATATATAAAATGGAATATTATTCAGCTACATTAAAGAAGGAAATCTTGCCATTTGTGATAACATGGTTGGATCTTGAGGGCTTTATGCTTAGTGAAATAAGTCAGACAGGAAAAGACAAATACCATGCCATTTCACTAATATGTGGAATAAAAAAAAAAAGCTCATAGATACAGAGAACAGAAGTGGGGGTTGGGGGCAGGAAATACGAATGAAAGGGTCAAAAGGTACAAATTTCAGGGGCACCTAGGTGGCTCAGTCAGTTAAGCATCTGACTCTTGGTTGTGGCTCAGGTCATGATCTCCTGGGTCGTGAAATCGAGGCTCAAATCAGGGTCCATGCTCAGTGGGGAGTCTGCTTGAAGATTCTTTCCCTCTGCCCCTCCCCTGTGCTATTTCTCTCTCTCTCTCTCTCAAATAAATAAATCCTTTTTTTAAAGGTACTAATTTCCAGTTATAAAATAAATAAGCACCTGGGTGGCTCAGTCTGTTAAGCATCTGCCTTCAGTTCAGGTCATGATCTCAGAGTCCTGGAATCCAGCCCTGCCACAGGTTCTTTGCTCAGCAGGGAGTCTTCTTCTCCCTCTCCCTCTGTGCATGCTCTCTCTCTCTGTCTCAAATAAATAAAATCTTAATAAATAAATAAATAAGTTATAGAGATATAATGTACAACATGGTGATTATAGTTAATAGTACTGTATTGCATATTTGAAAATTGCTAAGAGAGTAAATCTTAAAAATTCTCATCACTAGAAAAATATTTTGTAACTATTTATAGTAATGGATGTTGACTAGACATATTGTGGTCATCATTTCATAATATAATATAGGTTGTATACTTAAAACTAATAGAATGTTATATGTCAATTATACCTCAATTAAAAAAATTTTAATAAATAGGGAGGTGGGTGGGGGATGGGCTAAATGAGTGATGGATTTTAAGGAGGGCACTTGTGATGAGCACTTGGTGTTGTATGTAAGTGGTAAATCACTAAATTCTCCACCTGAAACCAATTTTACCATATATGTTGACTGACAAGAATTTAAATACAAACTTGAAACAAAAAAATTAATAAATAAATACATATGGGTATGTATTCATGAATGTATTGAAAGAAAAAAATCTGGAAGGTACTCAATGCACAGAAATGCTAGCAGATTTCTGAGTAATGGAATTTACAAGTGACATTACTTTCTTCTTTATATGTTTTATTGTTTCCTGATAATTTTGCAATGAGAATAAATTAGCTTTAAAAGCAGAAAACAAAAACTATTCAAAATAAGTCTGATGAACATTTAGGGGGAAGTTTAATCTGTGGTCCCTGAGAAATGATTACAATGCCCATGTATGCAGCACATTTGAAAAAAATGTATTATGTTTGCCAACAGCCCCTGTTGGAAACTCCTGTATCACTCAGTTAATCAATCATAAGCATTTGTCAAGCATGCATAACATAAAGGACATAATACTTCACAATGTGAGAGAATAGAAGAAACTGAATGTGCCTTAAAGGATCTTAGAACTAGCTGGAGAATGAAAACATATCTACAGGATCCATTTTTACTATTAACTAGTAAGGAGTCTAAAAACTTGTTAACTTGTGTTTATGGACAGAAGGAAGTTAATCTTAGAACCAGTTTAATGCTTGTGCTCAAGATGAGGTTGATGCAGACCTGTAATCCTTTTTGTATCATTTTAAATTTCTAATTTTAAGGGCATTAGTGTCTTAGGATCTGTTGGACTCTACTGTACCGAAAGCTGAATTTATGAAATTTTTTCCTACAACAATGACAAAAACTAAAACTAATAGTTGGGCTTTATTTAATATAATTAACTTTTTATTAAAATCATCTGGAAATGTGATATTCCTCATATCTAAATTTTCTTCATGTCCAGGGCTTACATTTTAAGGGTCACATTTTTTAATGTTTTACCCAAATATTCACAATGTACATTCTTGCCTTCTTAAATAGCTAAATAAAATGTGATATTTTCTCCATAATTTATTATAATGAATATCCTCTATTATATAAATTTGTTCCAGACTACTGAAGAGTATATGACTGTTTGTGCATTTGTTGATTGGGTCCATGCTGTTATGTTTTCTCAGGTCTTGTGTCTGCTTTTTGTTGTTATGGTTGTTAAACAATATAATCCTTTACTCTTCGGGTGTCACCTGTCACTTGCTGCCAAGAATTTGACTTTAGCAGCATTCCTCCTTTTTTTTTTCCCCCCCCCTAATTTACTGCAGGCTAAGAATAAGATCTGGAGAGGAAAAGGTAGGAGCTCCCATATGTAAAGTAAATGGGTTCATGGATTTTGAGACATTTACATTAGCTGTTCTGAGGTCTTTCTTGTCTTCCTGTTTCTCAATACTGGCATTGATTTCTGAGGATCTCATAACCTCCACATTTCTGAGATGTTTTGTATTTCAGAAAACTTTGATGGGACCTTTTAAGTTGACTTTAATCATTAAGCTGATCTTAGAATCTTCATAATATTTTAAGTTTGAAGGCAGGTATCCTTCAGAAGAAAAGGGCAAAGAAGATAGAATAAGTAATGAGAGATGATGCAAAATAAAAAAAGAGACAGATACATTAGGGAAAGGAGGGGGAAGTGGAGAAAAAAGAAGGGAAGGAAGAGGGGAAGACGAGGAGGATGGAAGGAAAGGTGAGGGTATGATGGACAGAGACAGAGAGAGAGGGAAAGAGAAATGGAAAGATTTAGAAGGGGGAAGAAGGGATGCAGAGAAAGGGACAAGAAAAGAGGAGAGAAAGTTAAATCAGCAGTGGGGAAAGGAGAAACTGAGGGGTAGAGAGAGAGAGACAGAGAGATACGGGAAGAAGAGGTAGAGGAATAGAGGCATAGAGGCAGAGCAATAGAGAGATAAGAAGGGAGAGATATAGCACCTGACAAAGCCAGAAGGTGGGACTAACTGGGAGCCATCTTGGACGTGGACTCCCTGCCACACTTCGTTAACCAGTTTGATAACTGAAGTTCAAATTTAAACTTCTGAAGAACAAATGACTAGAGTATAAGATGGCTTTTGAGAACTTAACTGTTTTCTTCCAGTTTTAAAGAGAGTAATTAAGCTATATTGAAGATTAGTAATATTTACTATTGTAACAAGAAAATTATTATCAGGTTATAAATAACCTTATGAACATAGCATAATTTTTTCTGGCTGCAACATTAACAGTCTTAGAACTTAGGTGGTTTCTCTCTCTCTCTCTCTCTCTTTCAATGAGGTATAATTTACCTATAGTAAATTTCATTCTTTTTCACGTACAGTTCTATGATCTTTGACAAATGTTTACCATTATGTAACCATAACCATAATCAAGATAGAGAACAGCTTTATCACTTCAAAATATTAGTACTCTCTTTCTATGTTCTTCCTTTTCTTCCCTTACTCAGGCCAGAGGAAACATTTGTCTTCAGAATTAAGTCAATAACATACCAGATATCTTATAATACAAAAAAACGCCACCATGTCAGAGTTCATCTCTAGAAATGAAGTAAACAGGGTTGAAGTGTGATAGAAGTGATGGAGATAAAGGAAGCCCGAAAGAGTGCCATAGTAAGCACGGAAGAATGCTACAAAAGTACCGGAGTAAGGCTATAGGGACAGGTTTTCAAGCTTTCATTCCATGCTGAATGAATCTGATGCCACACCAATATTTCCTGTACCTGAAGAAGTAGAACATTGCAATAGTCTTTATGAAAACATGCAGAGGAATGGACTTCTCATCTACTCTAAGGTTTGCTTTTAACCTATGCTAAAAGAAAAGTGAAAATTAGTTACCTTCCCAGGTAGAAATATCTTAGCTCATTGCCCACTTGGATGTAAATTAATTAAGAATAAAGACATTCTCAGGGCACCTGTGTGGCTCGGTCAATTAAGCATCTGACTCTTGGTTTTGGCTCAGGTCATGATCTCCTGGGTCATGGGATTGAGCCTCAAGTCAGGCTCTGTGCTCGGCGGAGAGCCTGCTTAAGATTCTCTCCTTCCCCCCACTCACACACACTCTCTCAAATGAATAATAAAAAAAAAAGAATAAAGACATTCTAGAGATGAGCACCAGCTAATGGGGAATTGTTGAATCACTATATTGTACACCTGAAACTAATATAACACTATGTTAAGCACCTGGAATTTAAATAAAAACTTAAAAAATAAAAATAAGAATAAGGACATTTTCATTCATAATTTCAGCCTGTTTGTTTTACGTATCTATACGTACATGGCTAATATAACTTTTATCCCTCTCAGCACATCTTTCATATCTTCTTTTACAACCCTAAGTGCGAATGGAGACTATACAGTCTTCTTTATTCCTAGTTACTCAGATAACTATGTAATAGGTACCAACAAGGTAGAAAAGAATGTCAGTTATAGAATTTTATCTATAAAAACAAAAATATATAAAAAGGATAAAACTTGCAAGGAGGAATCTGAAATAGGATTAAAGTGAAATAAATTAAGATAACTTGAGAAATAAATATCAAAGGAGGGGTGCCTTGGTGGCTCAGTTAAGTGTCTGACTCTTGGTTTCGGCTCAAGTGGTGATCTCATGGGTAGTGGGATGGAGCCAAGTTAGGCTCCTTGCTCAGCAGGGAGTCGGCTTAAAGGATTCTCTCCCTCTGCCTCCCCTCCCCAGAAATAAATAAATAAATCTTTTAAAAAATAAATAAATATCAAAGGAGTTATATGTAATTTACATATAATAGGTGAATTGGTGTGTGTGTATACCAACAGTAAGAAGGATGATGAGTCAGAGGTGAAGATATGTACAATAGGTGTAATAATATTGGACACTTAAATAAAATTCATATAGTTTGGGGAAACTAGAAGTATCTAAAGCCCAATATATATATAATAAGATATATTCACTCTTGATGAATGAAAGACAATTGGAGGGGTTAAGGGGCGCCTGGGTGGCTCAGTTGGTTAAGCGACTGCCTTCGGCTCAGGTCATGATCCTGGAGTCCAAGGATCAAGTCCCGCATCGGGCTCCCTGCTCGGCGGGGAGTCTGCTTCTCCCTCTGACCCTCCCCCCTCTCATGCTCTCTCTCTCTCATTCTCTCTCTCAAATAAATAAATAAAATCTTAAAAAAAAAAAAAAGAAATTGGAGGGGTTAAAAAGTAGAAAAATAGATTAGGTTAATGTGGAAGATACTTAAGAAAAATGGAAAGCTGATAGAGTTGGAGAAATTGTTCAGACTAAGAAATCCAGTGTCTATAATGTAGTTGTAAAGTCGAACAGCTCTGAGAAACTATAAATTGTAGCTACTCTCTCACACTCTACATCATTCTGACTTAGCCTCACATTTTTAACAAAACAAACAAGTAGGTGACCAATAAACCAGTGAGCTTAATTTAGCATGGCTCATTTTCCAAGAGCCTTTAGTTGTGCCTAGTAATCACCAAGCTCTTCTCAAAGCTTCCATTCATTTTATGTTTTTTTTTTAAATTGTGGTATAATTGACGTATAACATTATATTAGTTTCAGGAGTACAACATAAGGATTTCGTGCTTGTATATACTGCAAAGTGATCACAATAAGTCTAGCTTCCCTCTGCAACTCCATTCAAATTCGCCTTCCAAATAGAAAAAAAAAGGCATTGTCCATTCTGATCTAAATATATGAGGGTTTGGGTGGCTTGTCATTGCACTGATGATTTTTCAGTCTTTGAGAATTTTCTTTTAAAATGAGATAGGTCATATTTTAAATAATTAGCCAAGATCTTAATTCTCAGTTTATGCCAAGGATTGATTAACTCTGCTAATAGCAAGAATGAGTCACAGGACAAATGCTTGAGGAGGAGAGAAATGTTTCACAGATAAATTAAGCCTCCTTCACATTTTATCTAAGCTATCTGAGCTACTCTGAATAATTTTGTGTGACCCTTTTACAAATCCTTCAATCATCCCTACCATTTTGATGGTAAATATGTCCCCTTGTTCATATATAAGACCTTCTCTGATAGGGTTATTATTCCTCCAGCTTTGTATCTTGTTATGACTTTCTTGATGTTTTGTGTTCTGGTGCTATTAATCTGTCCCTCTTTCTGCCTTTATGCATGTAAAATTCCCGAGCCCTACACCACCTCACCCACTTCCTTCTCACACACACCCTGTTTGTGCCTAGTCAATTTCTATTCTTCTTTGAGGATGAATTACCTTCTCAAAGATTTCCCTGATAGGCCATGCCTATCTGCCTTTCCCCTCAGCCCCCACTAAAATACACTCCTCTATGCTTCAAGAGTATATAGTACTTTATCCCTTCCCTTACCCTGCAGGATGATATATACACATAGTGCTTATAATAGGAATAGGTACTTAGTAAATTCTGTGTAAGTATTAGCTCTTATCATCATATAAAAATTACCTGTTTGAATATCAGTTTCCTCCAGTAATGTGTAAACTCCTTGATCTACCAGACAATATCTTATTCATTTCCTTTAAATTAGTTCTTAGATTATAGGAAGTGATCAGGGAATGTTCATTGAAATGTAATATGGTAAGGAACTATTATTTATTGCACCCTGTGTCAAGCAAGATTTCTAAAATAGTCCCAAAGAGATGTCCCTGCTTTAATCCTTGGAACCTATAAATATGATGGGATATCACCCCTGTGATTAGGCTTTATTATATGGTCAGTTGACCTTAAAATAAGGAGATTAGCTCATTTCAGCAGCTTTTAAAAGCAAACACCTCTCTCAGGTTGGTGGCAGAAAGGGAAGCAGAGACAGGAAGAAAAGCATGAGAGCCAGCATTGTGGCTGGCAATTTGGAAAGGACCAGGCCTAAGAAACAGAGAGGACTCTAGGAGTTGAGAATGACTCCTGGTCTACTGCCAGCAAAGAAATGGGACCTCAGTCCTGCAACTGCAACTTGTATGAGCTCCTAAGAGCCTCCAGATAAAAGACCAGCTCAGCTGACACCTTGCTTTTGGCCTTGTGATACCCTGAGCATAGAACCCAGCTGAGCCCACTTGGACTTCTGATCTACAGAACTATGAGATACTAAATGGGTATTGCTATAAGGTGTTACATGTGTCATAATTTCTTACTGCACCAGTAGAAAATGAAGTACATGTAAACTATATGCAGGACTCTTTACACAAGTATTGGGAATGAATCTCACTTAAAGACTCCTCCTCTTTTCTAATTTTCTATAAAGAACTTAATTTCAACCTTAACACCTGGGAACTCTATATTGGTCCTTGGTGGTGGTCTTTCACCTCTACCAGGGTTGTGTGTGTCAAGTTTCTGAGATGACAGTACACAGTGCTACTGTGGTCATTAGTCATGTTTGCACACTAGTTAATACTGGAACATCCTATCCTAGCCTGTATGATCTCTTCAGGTATCTTCCTGACATTCAAGTCCCAGCTAGGGGTAGGTTTACTGTCAAACTTCAGGGCCTCTCACTTGAACAGGTCCCTTCCAAGGCCCTATACTTGATTGAGTGTTTGAAATTGTCCATCCTTTTTCTTAGAAAGGAATCACCAAATTGTATAAATGTGAAGCACCACAAAACCCGAATAGTCCCTCAGCTCAGAACTTTCCTGATTAACTAATTAAAGTATTCCCTTCTTCCCTATCCCACATCCGCCTCCCCGCCCCCCGCCCCCCCCCCCCCCCCCCCCCCCCGCCATTGCTGCTAACTTCAGACATTGTCTTTTAGGTTCTTTCTCATCTGAACTTTTTTCCTTCACTACACTTTGCAATATGTGAATTTATTTGTTCATTTAAAATGTGTTCATCTTCTGTCCCTACCCACTAGAATGGAAGCTTATTGAAGGCAGGCACTTCATTTATTTATTCCTGTATCCCCAGAACCTAGGGTAATGATTGATCGACTTCAGGTCTACCAAACTGCTACTGGTTTAGTCTATTTGGGCTGCTATAACAATATACCATAAACTGGGCAGTTGAGAAACAATGAACATTTATTTCTCACAGTTCTGGAGGCTGTACCTTAAGATTGCATCTTAGGGTTGAGGTACAAGAGGATTCAGTGTCTGGTGAGAGCTCCCCTCCAGGTTCGTAGATGGTAATATTTTCACTGTGCCCTCTCTTGGAGGAAGGGGCCAGGGAGCTCTCTGGTGCCTCAGAGAGCACAAATGGGCATAAATGACCTAACCAGTTCCCGAAGGCCCTACCTCCTAATACCATCACCTTGGGTGGTAGGATTTCAACATGAATTTGGGGGAGGGGGACACATATTCAGACCATTGTCCCTGCCAAGTTGGGGCACAGCTATGTTTGGCTAGGGAGAGTTCCAGGCATAGGCTCCAGCCTCTCTGGTGCAGCCATTCAGCCATTCACTCTCAGATCCTGCCACATTCCAGGGACACTTCCGGGGATCAGGTAGCAAATCCGCACTGCTCTAGAGACCCACCAACTTCTTTCTCATCCTTTTAGCCTAGGCATCACTTTTTATTCTCAGTGAGGTCCTTTTTTCCCATGACAGTACCCAAGGGTAGATTGGGAAGACCTCTCTGCCTGGTTCCCCCTTCTCCACCCTAAACGAAAATAATAATTTATGATAACTATGAATTAACATTGTTCAAGGGAGGATAAAATTTAGAAAAATGTTTCTATTTGTATTGATCTATACTATGTAAATGTGGCTTCCATAAATTTCATAGCCACCTGGTACACTACTTCCAACCAGATTACTAGCCTTAAAGTCTTTTAAATAGTAATTTGGGGGTGGCTATTTCAAGCGAGGAAGGAAAATGTTTTGAAAGCAACTTCTGCTTTCTTCCCTGCCACAAACATCCCCTGAAGCAAGGAAGCAGAGTGCTATCAGCTTAAATGAGGGAAGGAAAAGAGGCAAATACAAGAAAAGAAACAAAATCTCAATTTTTTTTCTTTCTTACAAACATTATTCATTTAATCTGAAAACCAGCACATGAAGCTGATATATTATTCCCACCTGCCACAACTGAGCACAGTCATTACCAGTGATGCTGTGTCTGGGGTCACTGCTCATGTTCATTCTCACTAGTAATTTGTTCTGTACAGCTTTTTGCACTCTGGTTTCTGGAGAAATTTAGAAGCTTTTGCTATGATTTGAGTTGAAGGACATTTTGAATAAATCCCTCAACTAAATGCTAATGTTCCAAGATGGAGCTCATGAACCTAAACTCTCCTTCCAGATATTGGAGCAGAATTTAGTTGCTCTTGTAATTTCATTGCTATGGAGGATGACACTTAGCTGTGAAGTTCCTGTCATGTTTTCTCCCAGAGCTCATAGATACTCTTATATAAATAGGCCTTTCAATGGCGTTGCCTTGATTACTGGAGGTGGGTGTGTCATGAAGGCCCTTCTTGTAATCCTCATAAAATTAATTATAATTATTATTATACATGGTAATTAAAGTCAGCCAGTGTTCCCCAAAGTGTGGGACATGTAGAATGGGAGTACACGAAGTAATTTTTGATGGATGGGACATTCAAATACCAGTGAAGCACTTAGCAAAAAGGCTATTCTCTTTTCAATATACTTTAATCTTTGTGATTATGTAGAAAAATAACAGGTTCATGTTAATATGCCCAACACTTGCCAATCTTCCTTTTTTAACAAATTGAGAAGAGGCCTTGGGCCTGGAACCTAGATAGGTAACATAACTAGTATAGCATTTTGTTTTCATTGCATTTGCTTTTAAGGTCTTCTTTTATTTATGTCAATTGGAAATGTTTTCCACTTACAAAAATAACATAATGTTTCCTTTAAAATAAATCTATTTTAAAATATAAATCTAAGGTTTTTTTTAAAAGTTAAAGGAAACATTTTAATAGTATTTGTGGTTTCTGGATCAGGCAAAAATCATGACAAAGTTTGGGGAACACTAAATTAAGAAATTCATATGAATGGCCATGTGATGTTCTGACACTGACCATGATACAGGTTGTAAGTCATGTGCATTAGAGGCAAGTCATTATCTTTTTAGCACTATTTCTGTACTTTGAATTGTTGCCAGACATTCATCTGATTGCCTATTTATGGGGACCAGAGGAGCTTCGTGAGAATATCAGCCACAAGTAAATGTATGACGGTTAGGTTCTTGGGATGAAGCCAGATGTGACAGAGCATTTACCCTGAAGAGTTAAAAGCAAGATGACTTTCAGAGTAGTGGACCATTGGGTACGGAGAGTGAGGCTGACTTTGTAACCCAGAGTCAAGGCAAGGGCTTAGATGCTATGATCTGGAAATCAGGGTTGTTCTAAAAGTAGAGTCTGAAGCAACTTAGGGTGATTCAGGGTTGGTCCCAGTCAACAGTCTGGGTGGGACTGAATATCTTTTGATGCTAGCAGATTGTAAACTTTTCTTTAGATTCCTAAAAACAACACTTGGAAGACATTGTTATACAGAAGAGAGGCTAGCCCAGGTGTAGAGTACAGGAGATAAGACCAAACTGCCTTGTTGACTATTCTATTCTGAACTGTATAAAAGTAAATTAGAATTTCAGGTTTGAATTAGGGATGAGAACTTAAATGTAGACTTTACTTATTATCTTACATACACTTTGTACCAAAATGCATTTCCAATTGTATAATAAAATTTAACATGGAAAAAGATTCACTGAACAGAAGTTGGTTTTTGGAAAATTTTAGTATCCTACATTGTATTAGTGATATATACCTTCAGTATTATAAAGATTATAAAGGCTGGCAAAGCAGTGAGCTATCAATTAAGCAAAGAAACAAAGTGGATCCCAAGAGTTAACTACTTTTTTTAAAGATGTATTTATCTATTTTGAGAGAGACAGAGAGTGTGCAGGAGGAGCATGAGAAGGATAATCTTCAAGCAGACTCCCTGCTGAGTGCAAAGCCCTAAGTGGGGCTTGACCTCACGACCCATGAGATCATGACCTTAGCTGAAACCAAGAGTCAGATGCTTAACTGACTGAGCCACCCTTAACTATTTTCTTTAATAATTAGAGATGAACTTCTTTTGCCGCGTAAAAAAGCTTTTTACCATCTGGCAATTCACCAGTCTTTTACCGAACAAAAGGCTAATTCTGAAATTTTTATTTTCTGCTTGGGTTGACTTTAAAATTTTCCTTTTCTCGTTCTGCGTTCACATATTACAATATGATCGAATATATTTTCAAGTTTAGATTCATTCATAAGTAAATAAATAAACAAATCTCCACATTGTATAGGTTGGTACTAAGTTAAGGCCATACACACACAAGCTTTTGTGCCTATATTACTACATTCTCTAGTTGTTTTTCTTTTGATTTATTTGTCAAAGTGAGAGAGAGACAGAGCACAAAGCAGGGGGAGCAGCAGGCAGAGGGAGAAGCAGGCTCCCAACTGAGCAGGTAGCCCAAAGCGGAACTTGATCCCAGAACCCTGGGATGATGACCTGAGCAGAAGGCAGACACCCAACCGACTGAGCGACCCAGGTGTCCCTCTCTAGTTGTTTTTCTAATAATAAATTTGACTCTAAGTGTAGTATCATATTATTGCTGGACTCTTTAGGTAATGGTACATCAGAAAGAGAGGACAGAAAAATAAGCTTCATGTGTGTAAACATTTAAAATAAATTAATAAAAATTCTTCAAATTGATCATAATTAACAACTAAATTAATGGTTAGTAGGGGATATCTGTGGTGTAATTAGGCTTTTAAAAACATACATATTCTTGGGAGCACCTACCTGGCTCAGCTGGTTGAACATGTGACTCTTGGTCTTGGTGTTGTGAGTTCAAACCCCATGTTGGGTATAGAGATTACTTAAAAATAAAATCTTAAAAAAAATACATATTCCCTTTTGACAACTTCCTGCATGTAATTAAGACCCCAACATGACTGATGATTTGCTGCAGCAAAGAAAACCAGTTAGCAAATTAATACAGTTCAATTTTTATTTTGTATTTTCATTTCTTCTTCTGCTTAAAGTTTGAAGTTCACTCAGCTACCAAAGTATTATGAAGTGATTAGCTTTGTGTTGTTTTTTAAATAAGAAGTTTTGCCTCTTCTGGAATTAGCCATAGGTCTTCAGTATTAATTCAATAATATCATTTAAAAAAAAAAAAAATCCTCCCTACAAGGCAAAGCAGGGGTGCAGTTTAAGACTACTTCCAATAGATTAACATGGAACTTGGTGACCCTTGGAGCTGGGGAAGGAAAGCTAAACTCAATGAAATTTGCATACAATAGCCCAGGTGGGCTTTTGTTGTGTTTGTTTTGTTTTTGACTGCTAGCCTTTGGTAACTGGTACTTAGCTATTTATGGTTTATTAATAAACTGTCATTTTATTAATTCTACATTTTGAAGTACTTGAATCCAAAATAGCATACTTCCCATCAAACTCTTGTCCACATGAAACCTTGAGATACCAACCTGTATTTCAGAGCACTTTTAAGGGCTACCAAGTCGACCATAACATTCTTGGGAAACAGTAAGGATAAGTTTGTCAGTTTTTCTAGGTAGACAGAAAAGCTGACAGGGCAGTTCTCAAATTCCTTTCTTTTATTATAAGAGCTATATTCTGGAGCTCTTAGAGTGAATAGAAATTTTATTATTTTAGCACTAACAGTTCTTCAGCTCCTAACACCATCATTATTCAAGGTCTGATTATTACCATTGGTGCATTTTATGCATGTTACACTCACTTTCTCTTCCTACAATATTTCCAGAGGAAATATTTTTACCCTAATTTGGGTTCTATTATTACCCTAGTTTTTGCATTTCAGAAAATTCAGTCTTGCAGGTGGCTTCCTACTTGCATTTCACTCAATTATTTTCTCAGTATGACAGGCTGCAGTGTAGTCTACTGGAGGATAAGAAAAGCTTAATTGTTCACTGCTGCATCCCCAGCATCTAGAACAATGCCTGCCCAGTACAGGAATACTTGCTGAAGGAATCCTAATCCTGCTGCTGAGTAAAATTAGTTAATTAGTTCTTTGGGGAATCAGTCTAGATGATCCCTAAAATTCCATTTAATGGTAAAAAGTAATGAGTTTTCTTACTTTGGCTCTAAATGTTCTAAAACTGTAGTGGATGAAAACAATGGAGTGTTTCAAAAAATGTATCAATCGGTGGAGACTGCAAATAGATGGCTTGAAAGACTTTAGCTATTGTTACAAGTCTTGTGTGTGGTGTCAAACAAGACAAAAATAAAAAGCTTTTTTTTTTTTTTTTTCATGATTATAACGATTTACAAAGTCTTTTTTTTCTGGACACGTAACCTCAAAAGGTGGTTTAAATATCTCATTATGGTCAATGGATCGCCAATGCCTAGAACAACGACCGGCTCATAGTAAATATTCAATAAATACCAAATGAATTAACTGCGTAATATTAACATTCCTTTGAACTCTAGAAGCAGCTGGGTCTTTACCCATCCTTAGAAAGCAATGGAGCGGGAACCAGAAATCCCTTAAAAGGTTAGGACCAGTAACAAGGCTGAGCTAGTCATTGGTAGTACAAGGCAAGCTTAGAGCACTGAAGAAAGGGTAAGAGGACTCGAAATACGCGTGAGAGAAAAAACAAAACAAAGCAACAAAAAAACAAGCATAAGAGGAAAGACGTTTCTACAGTGGAGGTTGGCAGGAAGCCACCGCAATTAACCGCAGGTCAACCCTTCTTACCAGGCGGTCACCTAGGACTGAGGTCTGGGGTAACTGACACCAGAGCCCTCGGCTACACAGACCCCACTTTTAAGAGCTTATCAATACTGACATGCCCAAGTTCATCCGAGTTCCTCAGAAAGAGAAATCACAAGCGCCTAATTCACGTCCTATCCTCCATTCCATTCAAATAACGCAGCCAATAGGAAAATCCTCCGCCCTGAGCGAACGACTCTGCGGAGCTCAGACAGCCCTGGAGGCAGGTCGGCCCGGTACAGGCGCCGTACAGCCCAACTGTTGGCCTCCGGAACCCCAGGAGCCCTCAGCCAGGCGGGACAACCTTCCTTCCGTGTCTCCGCCCTTCCAGGTTGGTCCCAGCCCCCGCAGCCCGGGAGCCCTGGACCACACCCGCTTCCCTCCGGTGGCCGGGCCGCCCCCGCCGCAGTTCGCGGGAGCGCTCTTCCTGGGGCGGGCACAGGCCTAGGGCGCATGCGCACTGGCCGAAGGGCGCCTCCCTGTCCGGATCTCGCGAAGTTACGTTAGATTGGCCGCCGGTGACGGGTGGCCGGGCCGGGGGCGGGAGGGCTTCTGGGGTAGGAAGGGAGGTCCGCTCGGCCGGGCGAGCCGCCCCAGTGCTCTGTGGGATAGTGGAAGTCTCGAGCGTCTCCTCCCGGTTCCCAGCCCTCTTCTGGCCCGCACTCATAGAAACAGTCACACACCCCCTGCCTCCCCTCTTTTCCCTCTCCGCCTCCCCCTTTCCCCCCCCCTCGCGATAAGAAGACCCGGCGGCAGGAGAGGGGATGAAGATGGCGGACGCGAAGCAGAAGCGGAACGAGCAGCTGAAGCGCTGGATCGGCTCCGAGACGGACCTCGAGCCTCCCGTGGTGAAGCGCCAGAAGACCAAGGTGAAGTTCGACGATGGCGCCGTCTTTCTGGCCGCTTGCTCCAGCGGCGACACGGACGAAGTCCTCAAGCTGCTGCACCGCGGCGCGGACATCAATTACGCCAATGTGGACGGACTCACTGCCCTGCACCAGGTCTGTGCACCCCGCCGCCGGCTCTCCTGATTCTGCGGGTTCTCGTCGGCCTTCCGCTGGGGCCTTCTCTGCGCTCTCGGCCTCTGGAGGCTGGGGGCGGCGGGAGACTCCCTGCTGCGGGGTGAGGGGGCGGCTTCCCGAGAGGGAGGGGGGAGAGAACTGGTGGAGGGAGGGCTTCTGGCTTGAGGCCCCCTTCAGACTAGTTGATGCTGGAGTTGGGAACCGGGTGATTTCCGGGCAGAGGAAAAACGGACTGTGATCAGCTTGGGGCCCCAGGGCCATTTGTGGACGTGTGTCTGGGATTTGGGGTCGAGACCGGGTGGGGTGTACTGGGGTTGTACCTGGGCCCGATGTCAGTGATATACTTGGACGACGGGAGAT
The DNA here is from genome assembly GCF_029215605.1 of Mirounga angustirostris. NCBI lineage: Eukaryota > Metazoa > Chordata > Mammalia > Carnivora > Phocidae > Mirounga > Mirounga angustirostris. The sequence goes on from NW_026991713.1 coordinate 38,584,124, forward strand.
GCTAAAGAAAACGACCAACAAGGGGCATTAGGGACACTTGGGCAGATGGACGTCTTTGGCTTGTAGGTGGGCATTGGATTTGCTGTAGTTTTTAGGACTTGATTACAAATGATGATGATAATAATAGTAATCAAGAGCCCTAAGCGTAGTGCCTGAGCGACGATTTCCTGTTTTCTCCTTTATTACTCTTGGTCATTGGGGAGGGGGAAATGGGGTGTAATTAGCTGATCTGCTCCGGGTGAAAGGGAAGGGATGGAGGTGGATAAGGTAAGGAAGCGTTCAGAAGGGCTTGCCCACCGCCGGACCCGATTGTACTGAAGTGTCTTTCGGAGAAGAGTTTGCCGCAGTGTCAGAGATCCTCGAGCCTCACGTCTTGGGGTGTGCACTGGGGTTAGAGAAGAATAAACACGGGGCACGCTTTTCAGAGCCGATTACCAAACTCTGATTTTCCTTTTGGGGGTGGAAAAAAAGAAATCTGTTCACAAACTTTTCTCAAAATGGATGCTTTGTGCATGTTAAAGTTTTATAGTAGTCTGATTGGGATCTCTCAATGTTAGCCAAATAAGGAGAAACTATTGGCAATCCAGAGATAATGTTGCTTTGCCTTTAACAGGCCAAAAGCAACACAACCACGTAGAGTTCTGCATAAAAAGCAATTTTTAAGTGATGTTAATAGGTGACAAGATATAGACTCTTTCCATTTTCTTAGTGGGCAATTTGGAATTACTTAGAAAACGACTTTACAGCAATAGTTTCCCCTTAAAATGAAGATTTGTAAACTGTCTCAAAGTTGACTTAGTTATGCGTGGAAGATCATAGCTGTATTTTATTTAATACTGTAACAAAAACTTGTTTGAGAAGTTGAAACTTAAGGCTTTATATTTTATGAATATTGCCTTGCTGCCTTTTTAAAAGGTGTGTGGTGGCATTTTCCTTTTACTGCTTCCTGTTCGGTGAATGATGACCGTTTTAAGTTTTATTTAACTGAATTCTCGTATCAAACTTGGCTTATAGCCTTTGTTTACAAAGTTGACTTGATGGATTGAAATCACTGACAAATTGCAGGACAAATCTGGAATTCAGAATGTGGCACCTAGTAAAAATATAGCGCGGTCTGTAGTTGTTTTTCTATTCCGTAAATTTAGAGTCTCTAAAGTATAGCATACTTTTTATTTGGCTGAGGTTTATTTTAAAGCATGCAAACTCTAGATTCTAAAAACATGGCATTGAGCATGAAAGAAACTTTTGGCACTAAAAATGATAATGTAGTTGTGTAAGATGAAGGATCGTTCAAGTGCAATTTATATGTTTTAGTAGGGAATTGATTCTGAAAGACACAGTTATTGTATGCTTGGGTCAAGGTACAGTTGGATAATGGTTTACATCAATATGTTTTATTAAAATTGTCAAATAGAAATTTAAAGTTTTCACACTTGTGGAGGGACCCCATTGTATTGACTTGGAGGAAGAGGAAATTGGTGTAATATTGGCCTCAGTAGGAAGAGAAAATACATGTAACAGACTCTTTAAGGGTTTTTTTCCCTCTCAGTTTGTACATGTTGCAAGAATCAGCAAATTTATCAATATTTTCCTGATAAACTGAATTCAGTAGTTAGTTTGGCACCATATAGGTATAGTCTTAGTTGGGTATTTTGTTTTAGCTGAGAAGCTTTTAAGCAGAAGTTTCAAAGTTATGCATAATTATTTGCATAATATCTTTTTGTAGTTTATCTGCACATTCCTTAAGTCACTGACGCTAAAGTCTTTAAAATATCAAGTACTAAAATTTTTATCATGTTTTCTCCACTCTCATTTCTTTTTTATCAACTCTTGTACTTTTTTCCCATTGTAACTGTGAGAACAAGGAGTTTGCTTTGGGCAAATTCAGGACAACAGATAGTGAAAGGTGATAAATAAAACTTTTTAAAAAAGAATCACAAGAAAATTTTAAGCTTTTAAGAAATTTCTTGAATGCTGCTTGTTTTAAATACTTAAGTTATAAAACATTTTGACCCACTGATTTAATAACCCTTGAATAGTGTTTTTTTAATTTAACTTCTCAAAAGATCATATGATACCTAAAATGTTTTTGCTAGATTAATTATTGATTAGTCTTTTGGAATATTCATTTACCTTTTTGGTTTTAATCAAGTGTCTTAAATTTCACTGTCAGGAGAAAAGTTTTAGAAATTTCACAACCCATAATAATCTAATATTTTACTTCCATTTTTAATGTAAGCAGCTTATATTTAAAAGTTTATTGGTTGAATGTGCCTTTTCATTAGAAGTTACAAAAGCTACTTAATTTTCAGCTATTCTTTTTGTATAGAAGTATGTCATCCATATTGGAGAAAAAGCAGTGTTCTTGTCAAATTTCCTGTCTTGGTCTCTAGAATAGCCTCCCTCCCCCTGACTCCCATAGCTAGAAAACAATACTGAACAGTATTGAAGCTAAAGTAAACTTCTCATTTTCTGCAACTGAGGTCTAGAGTAGATTTTCATTTTTATTGGTGAGCATTAATCAGTTCTGATTTTATAGGTACCTGGTCGAGTTTTCTGCCTTGTGATCTGTATCTATATTTCAGTATACATTATAAAGATTTTAGGAGAGTAATAGAGGTTTCTGTAGAATGCCTTATTGCTGATTACTACTGATACTGGTATGCATAAACATAGGACTGAGATTTCTTCCAACAGTGTTGAGTTTAACCTTTGATTTTACCTTAAAATCTTATCTACTTCCTCTGTGCCAGTAACTTCCAAGTCAGTTTCCAGTTCTCACATTTCTGCAGAGCTCCAGTGCCTCATTTCCATTTTTCTGGTGATGATGTGTTGATTTAAAATGAAATATTATTCACTGTGTTGTGATTTTATATTTAAAAATGTATTTTTAAGTAGTAATATAGTAAATAGAGGTTAACCGCCTCTGCCATAGAATAGCAATTACTGCATTTACATTTAGCTTTGTGATTTCTTCAAAGGATTCTTATTCAAACATGAATCTTCATAGTTATAAATCAGTTTTATACTCTACTTCTATCACAACAGTTTCAATACATATGTATATGTTTTCATATCCTTAGACTTTACCTGTATCCTTTTTTCAGTCTAAGTAATACTCAGTTGTTAGTTTTACATCATTGTCAGGAATTTCTTTGAATTCAACCTGAAATAAAACTTAAATCTTTCTTCACCAAGCCTGCTCTTCTCATTGATACCTCTGATTCTTTTAATGATGTCATCAGTCTCTGGATCAAGCTTTAAGTATCTCAGTTATTGGTTATTCATCCCCTTGTCTCTATATATCCAATCAATCTTCACAATTGCCTTTGCATCAGTTCTTTTCCTTGCTACTCTCATTATCAACCTAGTTCATACCTTTATTATTTTATCCCTAGAGTGTAGTAATAGGTTAATTGCTTTCTCTGCCTTTATTCTCTCTCTGGTCCAATCCAGCATTCATATTGCTATCAAAATAATTTTTTAATAATATCACTTTCATTGTGTCACTCCTCTCCTTAAATTTAAAGTGTTTCATCATTTAGCTTATAACTGATGTATCTCCATTTGTTCTGTTTTTTACTCTTTACCTTTTTATTTCCATGCCTATGGTCATGATTTTTCTGCCGCTAGAATATCCTTCCTCCCTTCTTTGCCAGTCAAATCTTAGTTATTCTTCAGAGTTCAATGGAATTGCCAGCCAGTAGGGATCTTTCTGTCCTTTGTTGTTGTTGTTTTTAAGATTTTATTTATTTATTTGAGAGAGAGAATGAGAGAGCACACGAGAGGGGGGAGGGTCAGAGGGAGAAGCAGACTCCCCGCAGAGCAGGGAGCCCGATGCGGGACTCGATCCCGGGACTCCAGGATCATGACCTGAGCCGAAGGCAGTCGCTTAACCAACTGAGCCACCCAGGCGCCCTCTTTCTGTCCTTTGAATTTGTGTAATATTATGGCACTGGAGAAACACTCTTCTTCTGGGGTGCTTATTGTATCTTCTATTTTGCCTCTCTGCTGCTTTTGAAACACTTCTTACTGAATTGTGTTTCTTTTTAAGTTTGTCTTTCCTAATAGAATATAAGGACCCAATTTCCCACATGTTTGTATTTCCAGAACCTGGCACATATTAGGTGCTCACTAAAGATTTATTGACTTGTATCTTTTACCTTGTATTGTAAGTACAAAGTTTTATACTTACTTGTATATTGTGAGATAAATTATAAAGCCTTCACATCCAGTACTTACTGTTCTTACACATCGTAGAACTTATCTGTTCATAAAACAAATGAAAATCTTTGCTGTGGATCTTCTGTGCAGATTTTTAAAAAATATCTTGAGCTTTTAAAAAGTTCTTAATATTAACTTCCTTCCTATTAAAAAACCCTAAACCAGTTTAAATCTTGGTTAAGTGAGAGAAAAATATTTAGTTGAGTCATCAATTAATTTGCCACCATCTTCATAAGAGTCTGAACTACGTCTTATAGAGGAATACAAAGTAGAATTAGATCCATGTTCTGTGCTATTATAGTTTTAAAATAAAGTTTTCCTTTTTACTTTTCAATAGAGACAGACTAGCAGATAAGTTTAGTATTCAGTCCTTTTGCTCTTAAAATACAAATTTTATCAACTTTAAGGGAGCCATTTGAAGCTTCTTTGTAAAAATATGTGGCTCCCCTCTTGACAGTAAAAGGAATACTTTTGTGCAGTCTTTTCTTCAGTGCTTCATCTTCTCAGCCAAGCCGTTTTCACTGAATCTTAACCTGAAATGTAACTCTCCTTAAAAGTATTCTAATAGGGCTACTTAAAGTGTTTTCCAACCAAAAGGAAGAGAGATTGGAGCGGTGGATATTGAGTCTCTTGTTAGAGAATAGTGTAATTGCTATATATGAGAAATCTGTTTAAAACTGAATATAGAGTTTATTGTTTATTTTGGGGGGGGTGAGGGATTGTTAAGATCTTAGAAGAATCTACTGAATCACTTAAAAATAACAGTAATACCTGTTTAAAAGAATGCAATATAAATTATTCTCTCTACATAATTTTTTTATTTGAAAGACTGTAACACTTTATGCTGATGGCCCTTAAAACTCTTTATTGAAACCATCCTAAATCCATTAAAAGGAAAAAAAATCCACCTAAACAAACAAAACTTCTAACCCCTCCAAACTGGCCCCTCACTTCCTGCAAATAAATGGACAACCCTAGCCATATATGGGGTGCGCTGGTAGGGCACCAGTGCCCGCACTGCTGCTGTTACAGTGTCTTCTCCGCACTTGCTGCCTTTGTGCTTCCTGGCAGCAGTTTTGTGGTCTGACTTTCAAGTGTCATAACCAAGACCATCTTTCATGTGCTTCAGCTAGTGTGATTGCAAGCTGTGACTGAGCATTTTCTAGTACAACCAGCGAGAAGCACTAGATAGGAGAAATTTGTTACCGCATTTTACAAGTACTGTTCACAAAAGAAAAGTACTTGTACTTAAAAAAAAAAAGTCTAGGAGCACCTGGCTGGCTCAGTTGGTGGACCATGCAACTCTTGATTTCAGGGTTGTACATTCAAGCCCTGTGTCGGGTGTAGAGATTACTTAAAAATAAAATCTTAAAAAAAAAAAAAAAAAAAGTCTTGTTAGGTGATTTTTTTTAAAGATGACTAGAAAGATGACTTTTATGGGGGATGGGGAGTATCGAAAATTGTTTTGTTACTGCTATAACATATTACTTCTCGAGGGTTCCTAAAGTTGGTTTTCATTCCCTTTCTGCCTGAAAACTATTGCCGTTTTTACCCCACTTTTCTTTCGAAAGTTTATGGGGTTCCACAGTCATGTTGAAAAGATGGAGTGTTGGCATTTTGGTATACCTCTTTGAAAGATTGAGGACCTCCAGAAGTCCTTTTGAGTTTATTCTAAGTTGGAGTTGGATATTAGCCATGACTTATCAGTGTTTTATTGAGAAGTGAAATTGGCTGGTGAACATTTGCTGAGGACTTCTTATATGTGGAACACTGTGGTACATGCTTTTACAACCAATATCTCATTTAATTCTTACAGCATCCCTTCTTTCTTGCTCAACATTACCAAGATAATAAACAACAGAGCTGGATTCTAACATGCAGGTCTATCTGATTCCAAAGCCAAAACTTAACACCATGCTAGATTTCTTCTTTTAAATCTGCAGAAGTATTCTTAAATCTTCGGTCATTATGGCTGATGATTAGTAGTTAGAGGTTTCTCAGTTAATCAGCTGAGAATCAAATGAAACACACACACAATTTTTTCTTTTCTTTTTCAAGATTTTATTTATTTATTTGACACAGAGAGAGAGAGACAGCGAGAGATGGAACACAAGCAGGGGGAGTGGGAGAGGGAGAAGCAGGCTTCCCACCGAGCAGGGAGCCCGATGCGGGGCTCGATCCCAGGACCCCAAGATCATGACCTGAGCCGAAGGCAGACGCCTAACAACTGAGCCACCCAGGTGCCCCACACACAATTTTTTCTTCATTTACTTTTGTTTTAGCTAGCCAACCCCTTTATGAGCTTTCTGTGGTAACTGAAATGCAGTAGTACTGTATCTAAATTAATCTCAGAATCTGCTCTAATTTTTAGGAACTGCCAAAATTGTTTTTGACTGGTCATTATGTGCAGAATATTTGATCAAGTGCTTTGGGAAGTTGCAAAGGAAGTTACAAAAGCAACAAAAACTCCTTTTTTTAGGACATAGAGTTTAGTCTTTAACCGTCTCTATTTTCCTTTATCCTAATAGTAATTTATATTATTGCTTTAGGCATTTTTATGTATGCATTTATAGTACATGCTTTGTTTATATATTTACACACACACTTAACTTTTAATGAAAAGAGATAAGTTATAGAGATAAGTTATATGATACTCATACCAGTATTAATTAAAAAAAAAAAGAAAACCTTGAGTTTGTCATTACCACTTAATCTGCAGTTTACTTCTTGAACAGTGATTATATTGGTGTTTATAATTAGGACTTGAGATAATACATGAAATGCTAATAAAATTAACTGAATTAACTTATGAATTAGTAAAACAAACTTCTTAATGTTAATCATGTTTGATTTTAATTGGAAGCCTTGTGTTAGTAGGAATATACAAGTTATAAAAATATTTTTTAAATCATTTTGCAAAATTCAGCCAAATTATGTTTTAGATCTTAACTTGGAAATGGCAACAGAATTTTTTTTTCTTATTGGTAATAAGTGAGAGGATCATTTGAAATTTGATTTACTTGTCCATTAAATCACTGATTCCCAGAATTTTACATTTCATAGGCCTGTAAAATGTTTGCTTAAGTTTCACTGACTAAAAGAGGATAGCCTAATTTTTATTTGCCAACGTGATCACCTTATACTATCGTCACCATTTTCATAAAGAAAAAGAGTATTTTAACAACAAAAGGCTTTGGTATCCAGATAAATAAAGGAAAGTGGGGATTCATGTCAGTCTATAATATTATTACTGTATTGACCAGAAATTTTCTTGATAGTCTTTCATGCAAGTAGAGAGAGTATTTGAGGATGAACAGATTTCATGAATGACTCTATTCCCTGTGTCCTCCTTTTGGTAGAATATGATGGCACTCAGGTGGTGGCAGGCCAGATCATTAAAGTACAAGTGCTTGGCCCCTGATTACCCAAGATGGAGCAAAAAAGAACTTACCTAGAGAGATTCAGAAAACCAGTGAAAGTGACCCACCAGTTCATATTTTAGGAACCACCAGTTTCATATTTATATTTCCATAAGCCTTTGCACGTGTAATCTTCCTCTGGAATGTATTTCCTAGCTTATTTATATTAAAACAGCTCAAAGCACAAAGTGTAGACTTGCATGACCACTGCACATGGTGATTCTCTAAATTACTGTTTAAACTCTAAGTTTGGCACCTATACGCCTCCTGCTATTATTAGTATATCTTATCTCCAGACAAAATAGTGGATTCCTTCAAATAGGGATTTTGATTCATTTTTCTTTAAATCCTCTTTGGTATTTGAATTTTATTTTAGCAGGTGCACAGTAAAAGTTTGTTGGTTAAAAAAAAAATTGAACACATTGTAGACCAATCTTGTGAAGGGCTGAGATCATAGAAAACCAAATGATGACAGTTTGTGTGAGTAAATACAACAGAATTAACAGACATTAAAGATATTGTAATAAAAGTGCTTATACCATTAATTTACTTTTACAATGCTTAAAATGCAGAGGTAGCCATTGTTATAGTCAAAATTTAGCAGGATCTTAGATTTATTTTTGAAATGGAATATATTCCTGACTACCAATATAAGCAGAATTTTGCTCCATTTATGCAACATATTTTAAAAATGAATTTTTTTCAGACAAATTGTTGGTTGTTGGTTTAGGAAAGGAGTCCTTAGCATACTGGCATTAGAAGCTAATTCATATTTTCAAATGATTTTAATCACAGTTTTTTTTTTTGTTTTTTGTTTTTCTAAATAACACTTTCACTGTTTCGCTATATGCCAGTATTTTCTGACCTTATTTGTATTTTGGTTGTTTATCTTTTCATTGTTATGCTGGCTAACCATAAAAAGACAAACTTGAGCACTGTGTTACTGCCCTAAGTGTGCTTGCTTGACTCGAATGCTCTTTCATGGGTGGAGACATTCCACATTGTCATGTGTTGTATAGGCATTTCTGAAATGACATTCGGTAGAAACCATGAAAAGAAATGAAGGCATTCCTCAGCTGTCACCTTCTTAGTAATCTTTTTAAATGCCTTATGTGCATTGAGTGAGATATTCTGCAGGGAGAGATTCACTTAAAAAGCATTACTTTAGCTTGATTATTAAGTCATATTTGGGCTGAAATTACATTTTTTTGTTTAACATGTTCTCTAACAAAAATATAAGGTTATAGAAAGTTTGTGTCAGTTTCTTAAATACTTGCATAGTACAAAAGAGGAATTTTGTGAGAATGTGAATTGATACCCTCTTAGAAGTTAACCATGTGGAAAAGTGTATTTTCCTGGATTAACTTTCAAAACACATGCATACACGCATACCAGTTACCTTTATAGGAAACATACTAAAGTGTGTACATTTTATTTAGTCTTATTTTAGATGATTATAAATTATTCCAATATTAATACTTTTGTTTGGAGCATTTCTGGAACTCTTCAGCTCCAGAATGCTCTTTTGAATATCTTCAGTACTGAAGTGTTTTGTTTTTTTCTTTTCTTTCAGGAGAGTTTAATTTTGAAATGGATAGTTATTTGGTAACCAGACCATATGTCTGGTGAACGTGGATAATCATAGTTAATATCATCAGTGATTAGATGATATTTTAAAAAATGCTTATTTTTAATTGGAATATAATCATAAAGAGGCTGTATTGGATTTTATTTAACTCTTTTTACATTGGACTTATATATGCTTCAGAATTTCTTCATGTTAACCTGGTGTACTCTTTGTGTTCTAGACTTTGCGTGAAATAAGTCAGTGTTTTAGCTTGTGATTTGAACATGATGTTTCTTTGTAGATGTTTGTTTTCCACAAAAGATTTTGATGCTGCTATTGCCAGATTGTGACACTGTATTTCATTAAGAGCTATTGTTTTTCTCAAAAGTATGTTAATTTGTGTAGTTTTTCTTAAAAGATTGGAACAGATGACATGTTCAGCAATCTGTATATCCTTTCCAAGTACATGGAACAGTCTGCATAAAAACTGTCTCATATTCAGGTTTTTTTTCATTACAAAACATCTGTTCCTACTTAACTCTTTTGACCACCATTTTTTTTTTTACAATAAAATGTCTTTAAATGGTCATCTCAACACTTTTACCTACCCTGTGATATACATGAAAAAGCCTTAAGTAATTACTAAGCTTTCAGTGTCTTTTGCTCTTGCTTTTTTGTCCTCTCCATCTCCTTTTCACTTTAGAACATGGCTTACTTTCAAGTTTGTTTATTGTTCTATATGTATTTTATCCCAAATAAACATTTAAGAATAATTATTTAAGTAAAGTATCATAGAAAAACATAAAAAAAAAAAGAAAGAAAGAAATACTGGGATGCCTGGCTGGTTCAGGCAGTACAGCATGTGACTTTTGATCTCAGGGTCGTGAGTTCAAGCTCCATGTTGGATATGGAGCCTACTTTAAAAAAAAAAAAAGATTATTCAGATTTTCAGGCCTGAGGCCTTACTAAACCTTAGTAAACTCTACTTTATCAATTTTTATTCAGTATGTAATTTTCTATAAATGGGATTCTGTTTAATTTTCTGGTTTATAAACTTCTTTTTAAATTAAACTTTTTTTAGAGAGAGAGAGAGAGAGCGCACATGCACACACAAGCGGAGGGAGGCATCTTCTGTTTTCTTCTTTACTTTCTACAATCAGTTAATATCTCCTATTACATGCACACCTGAAAGAGAAATTCTTCCAAATACATACTAGCTTTTATGTATTCACTTAACAGAATCAAAGGCCTCTTCTGTACCATATGCTATTGAATGCTGGGGGGATTTTATTTTTAAGCAAAACAGGTAACACTACCCTCATAGAATTTACCGAATGAAATTACTTAGCCATCAGGGAAATGCAAATCAAAACCACACTTCACACCCACTAGAATGGCTCTAATAAAAATAACAGATGATAACAAGTATTAACTAGGGTTTGGAGAAATTAGAACCTTCTACACTGCTGGTGGTAATATGAAATGATGCAGCCACTTTTGAAACAGTCTGGCAGTTCCTCAAAATGTTAGACATAGAGTTACCTTGTAACCCAACAGTTATACTCCTTGGTATATATCCAAGAGAATTGAAAACAGCTGACTACACAAAATTTGTACATTAATGTTTATAGCAGCATTATTCATAAAAGCCAAAAAGTGGGAGCAACACAAATGTCTATTAGTTGAATGGATAAATAAAATGCCCTATATTATGTTACTGGAATCCGTGGAGTATTATTTGGCAATAAAAAGAAACAAAGTACTAATACTTGATACAACATAGATGAATCTTAATGACATTATGCTTAAGTAAAGGTAGCCAGTCACAAAAGAACACATATTGGATGATTCCATTTATATGAAATGTTCAGAATAGGCAATATATAGAGATAGAAGATAGATTAATGGTTGTCAAAGGCTAGAGGTGTTGAGGGGAAATGGGGAGTGACTGCTAATGGGTATACCATTTCTTTTTAGCATGATAAAAAGTGTTCTAAAATTGATTGTGGTGATAGTTACACAACTCTTAATATACTAAAACTCTTTCAATTCTATACTTGAAATGGGTTATTGTGTGATGTGTGAATTATATCTCAATAAGCTATTGATATCTTTTTAAAAATGAAATTCTCAATTTGTGTTCGCCACTAAGAATTGAGGCATTGGCAGAGGCTGTAATCATCTTCTCCTAGTCCCCCCAACTCCCTAAGCTTAGTGGCAAAGAGGATGGCCAAACATTATCCTTACCCTAACACAGCTTGCAGTGTACTGAGGTATGTAGATAAATATAGAGGTAATTATAAATTTATGTCAGTTATGTGTAATGATATATAATGGTAGTAGTACAGAGTGCTGTGGAAGTTTGTGAAGGCACATCGTACCTGGAATTGGGGAGGAGGAAGGCTTCTTGGGGAAAGTTGATGTTTGAGCTGCTGAGTGATGAGTAAAAGCCAGGGTTGTGAGGGACAGAAGGATGTAGAAAATTATTTCAGAGAGAGGGAATAGTATGTTCAAAGAGAGCTGGAGGTGAACAGAAGTGTTGAAGGATTTTAATCAGGTTAAATGAGACAATCAAATTTTCTCTTTAAGAAAAATCACTTTGGCTGCAATGTGGAGAACGTACTTGAAAAGAGAACAAGACTGGGGGCAGGGAGACTAGGTTAGGAACCTGAGTAGTCTAAGAGATGAACTAACTTAATGGCAGTGGAGTTGGAAAACAGTAGATGGACTCAAGACATATTTAGGAAATAGAATTAGTATGAACTGGAAGTGGATTGACCTGAGGGAATTAGGAGTCTGAGATGTGCATGCACTTGGTTTCTGGTTTGGAGTGGAGTGAAGGTGCTTTTCACAGCATATATTCTATTCAATAAATACTGTGTGCTTACTGTATAGGTCAGAAGCAGAGTATATTTGAATGCTATTGGGGGAGACTGGCAGTAAACAAGAAATTATAACGAAGTGCAAAATGTATGCTAAAGGATATACAAATTCTTGAGCCAGCATGGAGAAGGGGTGGCCTAACTATAAATAATAAATCAAAATCTTGTTAGGAGGTTTTTTTTGTTTTTAAGTCTTGGACTTAGCCTTTTTTCTTAGATCTCCGTGGTTTTCTAGAAATGTGAATACCAAATAGAAAATGATCTATGAGGCTATAGAGAAACCAGACGATAAGGATTCATGGTTAGATTTTTTTTTTTTTTTTTTTTTGGTGAACTATCTAAAAATAAATGCAAAATTTTGTGTTTGTTTTTCCTGTGCCTTTCAAGTTCAGAAGAGTTCATTAGGAACTTAGAAGTAAAGCCAGGTTTACTTTTATGATATTGTGGGGGAGAACAGAGTGTGTTTTTACGGGTTTCAGGGGGTGGAGCACAAAGCTGTTAGGAATAAAGTCATGGTAGTAGTAACAATCTAAAAGTCTTTTATTGCCTAAAATAATGCATTGTGAAAATAAGGTCATAGATTAAAATGAGAGATGAGAGTACATTTTTTTCAGAGCATGTTGGATTTTGCTCAGAGTGGTACAGTTAAAGCATTCAGTCAACAATCTCTAACTTTCCTCAGTTTCTAAATTTACTAAGTTGTGTTTTCAGGGAAAGTAAAGATAAAATATTAGTTATAAATAAGACTTACAACCTGATATATTTCTTTTGTCTAATATATTTTTTATTCAAGTATAATTAACATACAGTGATATATTAGTTTCAGGTGTACAATATAATGATTCAGCAATTCTGTACATTTCTCAGTGCTCATCAAGATAAATATACTCTTAATTCCTTTTATCTATTTCACGTTTCTCCTCACCTACATCCCCTCTGGCAACCACCAATTTATTCTCTATTTAAAAATAGAGTCTGATTTTTAAAATTTTTTTTTGTTCATTTGTTTCTTAAATTCCACATGTGAGTGAAAACATGTGGTATTTGTCTTTCTCTGACTGATTTATTTCACTTAACATTATACCTTTTAGGTCCATGCATGTTGCTGCAAATGTCAAGATGTTCTTTTTTTAATGGAAGAATAATATTCCAGTGTGTGTGTGTGTGTGTGTGTGTGTGTGTGTACCACATCTTCTTAATCCATTCTTCTATCAGTGGGCACTTGGGTTGTATCCATATCTTGTTTATTATGAATAATGCTGCAGTAAACATAGGGGTGGATATATCTTTTTAAATTTGTGTTTTTGTTTTCTTTGGGTGAATACCCAGTAGTGGAATTTACTGAATCATATGGTAATTCTATTTTTAATTTTTTGAGGGACCTCCATACTGTTTATGGTCCACAGTGGCTGTACCAATATGCATTCCCACCAATAGTGCGTTAGGGTTCCCTTTTCTCCATATCCTTGCCAACATTTGTTATTTCTTGTCTTTTCTGTTTTAGCCATTCTGATAAGTGTGAGGTGATATCTCACTGTGGTTTTAATTTGCTTTTCCCTGATGATTTCCCTTATTCTTTTACCTAATATATTTTAAACGGTTTTTTGTTGTTGTTTTTTTTTTTTTGCCCAAAATTTTACAAAGGTTGCTTTGAGTATTTGTGACTTTTTTGCATTTTAATACTTTTTAATGCACATTTAATGAGAAAAGTAGCAGTTGTACAAAGGTTGTGTGGGTTATTTTGACCTTGAGGAAGCATCTTTAGACTTGTTTCAGCTTAGACAAAATAGGAAATGGTTATTATATTTTAAACTTTAATGCAAAATTAACATGGCGTCTTTCCCCTTTTCAACCCACCCTTGACATTTAAAGCTAATCTGGGATAGGGGGTGGTGGGGAGAGATATATGTGTTTATGTGAAAATGGATTGATAGTACATACATTGTTCTCTTCCAAAAAATATTTAAGTATCAAAAAGTTAGTTTCTAGACTGTATGGTATGATTCCATTTGGGGGGAAAAAGTTGTTTGCACAGAAAAAAAATCTGGGGAAATTACTCCAACTGTTAACAGTGGTTATCTCTGGGAGGGAAATAGAGCAGATTTCTAATTATGTCATTTTTTAATCTTTTAAAACAAGGAGAAAAAATGATGAAGATGAATCTGAATTGGAAAAGAATGCTTAAATAACTACTTCCAGTAATGTATTAAGGATTAAATATAGAGATATTGATATAATTTATGGATATTTGTTTGCTAGTCTTTGGCCACTCAAGGAAGCTGGTGTTGAGAGTTCTTTATTTCTGCACTTAATGCCTGCTTTTTTTCTTAACCTTTTTATTTGAAAAGGAAAGACTGATTGGCAATGTGATGGATACCTTGGGAGAGTTTTAAAAACAAGTAAGAAAATTAATCAAGGGGATAGTTAGATATATTTTGAAGCTTTTGGCAAGTGGACTACAGAAAATTCAGAGAAAAGATAAGCATAATTCCCGGAAAGGCAGCTAGTCTTTGAGGAATAAAGGGATTTTAAAAGATAAAATTTGGATTTCAGAATTTTAAATAATTCCAGTGGGAGAAATGTACAGAAAAGATCTAAAAAAGCAATTTGTATACAGTGAACTCTTGCCTTGTTTATATGAAGAGTAAAAGCATTTAATGATAGGTATGTTTTAAGAATGAATTGGAAAATGGCCCCAAATCTCTAAGAGTAGAATCAAGAATGTTGAAGCCCAGAGTTACATGAATTTTGTGAAAATATTTTTCAAGACAGTGAAAAGAGGCCTTAAAATTTTTTTGTTGCTGTTATTGAAGTGTAGCTGACATACAATGTTATATTGGTTTTAGGTATACAACATAGTGATTTGACAATTGTATATGTTACACAATAAGTGTGGTTATTATCTGTCATTATACATTATTATAGTATCATTGACTACATTCCCTATGTTGTACAAAAAGAGGGCTTTTTAAGAGATGTAAACTGCAGCAAGAATAGGAGGAAGTAACTGATGGCATGGCATTTAAGTTACATGTTTTTACATGTATAAAATGGTCTTCTACTCTGGCAAAATTCTGATATCCATTATTAAACAGATTGTTTTAGAAGAGATTGTGTTGATCACTAGATGGCAGATTGAGTTTTCTGAAAACTAAGTTATGTCGATCTATCTTTAACTTCCTTTTTTGACGAGGTTGGTAAATTTAAATGAGGAAAATGTTGCAAACCAAGTATAGCTTGATTTTTTAGTAAACCACTTGGGACAGGCTCTTGTTAGATATTTGTGGTTAATGTGACAAAAATGTGGCACAAATATTAGGATTAGATGGATTAACCGCTGGATGAACCATCATATGCACGTCAGTGATTAATCAATCACTCAGTGGCAACCAAGAGAGGACTAAAGTGGTGGTCCTTGCATTCTTAATTTTGCCCCTATCCTATTTAACATTTTAGTAGATAAAACTGTAGGAGCTGAGAACTTCAAAAACATAAAATAGTTGGTTTTAAACAATAAGATGAAAAGATACTGGGTATTAATGTAAAATATCTGTATTAATATAGTTGGTATAGATCATATAGGTCGGTAAAGATCATCTTTGACAAACATGAAAAAAGGCTACTAAAAATTTAACAACAAGCCTCGTGTCTGACAACATTGTAATAATTTTAAAACATACTAAATCTTTGTAAAGCTAAATTAGTGTTTGGATTTTTAAAAAAAAATCTGTTCCTCTGTACTGTGAGATCACATCTGTAGAACGGTATCTAGTTCTACAGTTTGAGATTTGTCTGCTGTTTGAGTAGGTATTACCAGCTACAGCCTTCTTTTGATTACCCCCCAGGAGCATGGCTTTGTGTAACAAAGTTCTGCAGAGAAAAACAAACCTATATTCCAATCCATTTTCTAGAATTGTTAACGAATTTATACATAATTACACACACATACTTGCAGTTCTTCATATGCTCTAAGACACCTGCCCCCTAAACTATCAGCTCAGCTATTTTCTTTTGAACCCTTGAAAAAAGAAGGGAGCTAATTTTCAAAGGCATATACCTACTTAACCACTAGTAGAAAAATGTTAGAAGGACCTCTTGCACGTATTAGTTAGGATTCTTTAAGTAAGAAAAGAACTAGCCTAAATAAAGTAGAGCAATTCCCTGTAAGATTACAGAGATATCTCATAGAATCTGGACTTCTGGAATGAATTCGAACCAGCAGCTCTATGCAGTCCAGGAAGTACTCTACCTAAATTTTTCATCATTGTTTCTGACAAATCCACTTTATTTTTTTGTACAGCAAACTAGATTTCTTGTTTTCCTGGTTCAAAAGGCAAAATATAAGGACACCAATAATTTTAGAGTTTATATTCTGGTCTAGATATCTAGAGAGAGATCTTTATCTAGATGTTGATATCTTGATCTTCAGAGTTCTAATCCCAAATTCCCAGGAAAGGGAACAATTGATCCACCTTAGGTTTATTCATGTGTCCCCATTTTAGATCATCAACAGTGGCTGGTGGGGCTGGGTCCCCTTGAACAGTATACCTACTCTTAATTATAATTCTAATTGTAATGTATTTTGAGGAAATGAAGGAGACCTTAAATAAGAATTAATAATTAATGCATTAATTTTAGTTTTTTTAGAAGTGAAATTCTTTGTAGAATAAACTAAATTTAAAGCATTTTAGTTTTATATAGTGCTTATAAGATCAGAAAAAATTTTTAAGAACAAAGTAATTTCATGGAGATATACTTTTAAGGTTCATTTTAATTAGATGTCATAGTTACCCCATCCCATTCTGTTCCAGCTAGGTCTTTTAGACTAACTTACATAAACCCTTTTCTTACCCAGTAATCTTTTCTCTTCTTACCCAGTAATCTTTTCTCTTCTTAACGCCCCCCCCCAAACGATTAATACTTGTTGTCAGTTACAAAATAATTCTTGGATGTGAGGGCGATCTGGCTGCGACATCTGTCACCGCATTGATCGCCAGGGTTGATTCGGCTGATCTGGCTGGCTAGGCGGGTGTCCCCTTCCTCCCTCTCCGCTCCATGTGCGTCCCTCCCGAAGCTGCGCGCTCGGTCGAAGAGGACAACCTTCCCCGATAGAGGAGGACCGTTCTTCGGTCAAGGGTATACGAGTAGCTGCGCTCCCCTGCTAGAACCTCCAAACAAGCTCTCAAAATAATTCTTCCCCTTTTTATTGTGAAAACAATATGACATAAAGAGACACAATAGTTAGGATGTAGAACTTTAGTTTATAACAGATTCTTATAACAAGTGTGGGAATTAATCTCTCTGCATCTTCAGAAGGACCTATTTCATTGGAATAATAAACAATAAATTAACACATAATAGTGTTTAACTATATAACAGACACTGTTTTAGGCAGTTATATTTTCTTACAACAATCATATGAGGTAAATATTTTTAGTCTTACTATTCCATTATACCAGGGAAGAAAACAAGGTAACGGTTTTAACTACAAGGTCACAACATAAATTTCAGAGCTGGGAGTTGAACTGGGGCAGTTTGACCCAACACTTTGTTATAGTGCCTCTGTACTACTTGAATCTTCAGATTCCATCCATATGATATCCTCAGGAATCCCTAGAACTAAATACAGGACACTAGGCCAGAACAGATCCAGTAGGTCAGTTAATTCCTGAAGCTGTGTCATGGTGTGTTCCAAGAAGCTTTCTAGATACAGCCAGAGAAATCAGGGTTTAGCTCTTGCCAGCTAACATGCTCTACCATCCCAGGGCTCACTGTTTATGATTGTAAGTGATACTGGAAAAGGAATTTAGGATCCTGTTGGGTATGGTTAATTTCTGTATTATCAGCCCTTGGGTCTAAATACCTTACCTGAAAAATATTAACTGAACATATAATGCCTAAACATGTAACACAGAATTAGCAGGTCACAGGTCTTATGTTAGTATTTTATGTTTTCATTAAGTTCTTTAAAATGTTCCTTTTATTAGAAGATATTATGTAAAAAGCTTATTAAGTGCTTGTTTCATTTTTAATTTACATATATGGGCTTATATACCTGCTTTTCTCCTAGCTTCTCTTGTATTAAGTCATTTTTTCCATTACTAAAAGCTTGTTTGTTTTTATTGGCTAATCTCTTCCAAGTTTAGAACTTCTACGTTTTACAGGACTGTGGATGACAGATAAAAAACAAAAAGACTACAAGAAAAGCAGTTCCTAGTTTCAGCAAAAAATTCAAAGGCATCTCCTTTTTTGTTTGTTGTTTTTTTTCTATTAATTGCTCTCTTCCTATTTTGGAAACTAGTGCCTCGTTTGGGTATGGTAATTATCAGTATCCTCTTTGAAGATCTGAATAATTAAATACAATGCTTTAAATCATCACCCTGTTTCAAATAGAAGTGACTTTTCAGGAAAGATTCTACTCTTTAATTACTCTGTAAGGCACTATAACATTTAACATTGATTAAAGAAAGCTTTATATAGAAGAAATGAATTATAAGTTAGTATCCTAACTAAACATGTACTGTCCCAGAGATCCATTTATAGGAAGAAATTTTCTGTTTTTTCAGAAACTTACTGTGGCAAGCAATCTAGTTGCTCCTTAGGCTAATAATAATGGAGATCACTCCATTTAAAATAGTATGAATCCTTGTTGACTTATACACTGTATGTATAGCAGTCTTACAGTTTTTTTAAAGATTTTATTTATTTGTTTGTTTGTTTATTTTAGAGAGCACACACACAAGCAGGGGAGAGGGGCAGAGAGAAAGGAGAGAATCTCGAGCAGACCCTGTGGAGCTAGGAGCCTGTTGTGGGGCTTGATCTCACAACCCTGAGATCATGACTTGATTGAAATCAAGAGTCAGATGCTTAACCAACTGAGCTACTCAGGTGCCCCAGCAGTCTTCCAATTTTTAAAGAAAATAGATTTATTTTTATATATTTAGTTTAAGCCCACCATTAAGTGAAAATAGACAGTAATAGAATGACTTTCATCTTCCTTTGAAGGCACTTGCTCTGCTTACCAGTTTCTTGTTTTCATCCCTTCCCAAGGAAATACTCCACACTTTACATTTTTTGCTTTATTCTTTTTTTTCTTTTTACCTTGATATTTTTGTTAGTATAAGCTAAGTTTTCTTTGGGCACTTAAATTTTTTTTCCTCAATTTTGAAGTTAATTCTAGATTTGAGTTTTATGTTCTTAGTTGTCTTTGAAAGCCAAAGTATGTTTATTGTACATTAAAAATATGGGCAAATGAGTTCCAGTAGAACTAAGGAAAGGATTAGGACTTGTCTTAATAATCTCCTTGGATAATTAGAAAGTTTATCAAAAAACATCCTAATTTTCTTTTTAATCTTTTTCACAAGGGCTCTCTTCTAGATGGGAGGGACGCTCTGTTGATCTACCTTTCTCTCTCATACTAAATCACCTAAGGGATCACTAAGTGAGAGGAACCAGAGAATTATAACTTATATTTACATATTAATAAAATGCATTTAGGAATTTATGCACAGATAAAAAGAAACATGAAGTACAATTAGTTTTATATAAAATAAGCAATGAAAAGCAAGCTGACTTTTTTTCTACTGATACTTGCTAAGTGTTCAAGGTTTTCAGCTTTTTTTTTCTTTTTTAATGATTAAATATCTGCCTTAAAGAAAACTTGAAAAATATGAGAGGGAGAGGAAGAGAGAGAAGGAGAAAGAGAAAAAAGAGAAACTCTACCTTGCATAGGTGTATGTCTATGTTGTGTGTATTTTTCTGTATTTGTGATTGTACTATAGATACTTTGGGGGGGGGAAGGGGGAGGGGCAGAGGGGAGAGAGAATCCTAAGCAGCCTCTAAGCCCAGCATGGAGCCCAATGCAGGGCTCCATCTCACGCCCCTGAGATCATGACCTGAAACGAAATCAAGAGTTGGTCGCTTAACTGAGCCACCCGGGTACCCCTATAGATACTTTTTTTATCCCACTTACTGTATAGTTAATTTTTCTTAATTTTTGCCACTGAATAATATTCATTTGATGTTTATAATTTTCTTAACCATTCCAATTCTTTTTCTAGGTTTTCATTATTCATAGCTCACTCATTCTTTCATTTATTCATTCAACCAGTAAATATTTATTGTGTGCTTACTCTGGCACTCTCATATTTTGATGTGCATTTTAATGTGTAAGAATTTTTTCTGTGTAAGTAGGGTAATTTCTTAAGCATAGCTTCTCTGAACTGAATCTTCTGGATCAAAATGAAGGAATATTTGAAAGCACTTACTATACACATTACCAAATTGCTCTCAAAGTGTTGTACCAGCCCTATTGCCCACTTGAAACAGGAGTCTGTTTTACTGGAGCCTCACTTGTTTTGTACACATATCATCACCCCCTTTCAGTTGAATGTAATGGCGTGGATAATTCTTAGCATTTCAATATATTATGGTAGGTTATGTAAATTTTTTAAAATATGTATAAATGAATCTGTTTCATAATTTATTTTAATGGCTTCTTCTATAGGAAATGCTTGATTCAGAATCATAAGTAAAAATACATAACACTCGGGACGCCTGGGTGGCTCAGCCGGTTAAGCATCCAACTCTGGATTTTGGCTCAGGTCATGATCTCAGGGTTGTGAGATCGAGCCCTATGTCAGGCTCCACACTGGGCGTGGAGCCTGCTTAACGATTCTCTCTCTCCTCCTTCTACCCCTCCCCCCTTAAAAAAAAAAAAAGAAAAAAGAATGAAGCAAAACCTACATAAACATATACCAGATAACAAATAATGAGTTAAGTTTAACACTGCAAGAGAGGGATGGTAGCTGGAAAAGAACACTGGTTCTGTCTTAGGTATAAATCTTTCCTGTGCCATTTATTAGCTCTCTGTTCTTATATAACTCTTCTGAGCTTGTTTCCTTTTTTATAAAATGTGGATGATGTAAACATCGCTTGGAAAATGATTGTTGGGAAGTCAGGGAAGAAGATTTAGAATAAAAGGTACTGTATGCCTCTCCTTCAAAAAGAAAAAAAAGAGAAAGGAAAAAGATACTAGGATAAAATATTTGAGAAACTTTTCTTTATATAGCTCTGGTTCTCAATTGTTACCGTTATTGTGTGTTATTAAGCTCTAGTGATGCTGTCTTTGAATTAGTGGGCTTTTCAATTTTATTTTGTTAGAATGTTTATATAGAATTTTACGTAACAGCCTATAAAAAGTTGTTTGAAAGTGTTTTAAGTATACTAAGCAGGAAAATAATAGCTCTGGTAAAACATGAATTAGTAAAGAAAGATTATTTTAGGAACATGGCAGCTGGACGAAAGATTAGCCAAGCCATCTGTGAATTGAATTACAGTAGAACATGTTAAAGTGGATTCTCAAACATGAATTTTGCTATTTTAGGTTTTTAGAAATGTTTTTGTATTTGTATTTGAACTTTTGTGTGATCTTGGTATTCACTTCAGGCCAAGTGAAGATGCTTCAATGTGTCTTAAAGGGTCAAACAGTAGTTCTCTCACCTTGCTTTCTGCTTTACTTCTATACCACATAATTTTGTTTGGCCCCTCTAAAGTATCTAGAGCTGTTGCCTTTCAAAAAGTTGAATGTGGAGCAAGTGATATCTGCAGATATTAAAGTTTATTAAACAGCCAGTTGCTTAATAAAATGTTATAGAGTGGTATAGGTGTTTAAGAGCTAGTAAAATGTAAAGGGAAGAACTTCTATCCCTGGAATGAGCTACTTATCTGTCTGAGGCCTTTCCCCTTCAGAGTCTGTTAAGCAAGAATAATATTCTGCAGCAGGGTTCCCGGGATGAAATGAGATGGTATATGTGAAGGTACCTACCACAGCCTTTCTCACCAAAAGGGAAAGAGAGCTAATTATTTTGAGTAACTACTCAGTTTCAGACCTTATGTTAGGTATTGGGGCACAAATGGGACGTATCTGTTTTGAGTTTTTAATCTATTTGGGGATACAGAGTGAGTGTATCTGAATGACCTTAGTCATTCAGGAACATTCTTTCTATTTAATTACTACATAGAAATGGTATTTTATTGTTGTCCAGGAGAATTGGGAAGAAACAGAACTTTTACATAAAACCAATTACTTCCCTGTTTGTAGATGATAAACACAAGCAGATTTTTAGGGGAAAATATCTAATGTTGCATGGGAGGAGAGACAGAGTTTTTGAGTAGAGGGGAAAATGACTTAGCTAGACAGTAATAATTTGTAGTGTGGTTTCACATTGATTATTTTGAAGAGCTGTGAATTAATGATTGTGTTTATATTTACTTTAATTTTCTCAAAGAGTTAATTGTAATGAGCAAAATAGATAAAAGATAGCATATATGCATGAAATTTGGGCTGAATTTATTAAGATCCAGATTGTAGCATTTAGAATAATACAAAAATTTAGGTTCTATTTGATTGGTATTTTTGGTAGAGTCAGTTTAAATGACTTCATAAGTTAAACAGCATGGAAGCAAGACTTTCAAAAAAAGTTACTTTGAAAATTCAGCATTTTTTTTTTTTTTTATGTCTTTGTAAACCCATCTTTTGAGTATCAGGTAAATAAATGCCTGCTGAATTGAATTTTGTAATTCTAAAATAATAATCATGCTATTTTTTTTTCAATTTGAGAATCAAAGATTTCAAAAATCTAGTATTTGCTTTAAAAAGTGGACCAATTTATTGTATTAAAAGAAATACCAGATGTATAAAAATGATGTATGGGGTGCCTGCGTGGCTCAGTCAGTTAAGCGGCTACCTTCAGCTCAGGTCCTGATTCCAGGGTCCTGGGATCAAGCCCCACATTGAGCTCCTTGCTCTGTGGGGAGCCTGCTTCCCCCTCTCCCTCTGCCTGCCTGCCGTTCCCCTTGCTTTGTACTCTCTCACTATCTCTTTGTGTCGAATAAATAAAATCCTTAAAAATAAAATAAAAATGATGTATAAAATGCAACTAACAAAAGGGCTTAAGAGGAAATGTCAAATTTTCACCTTAAATGTTGGTACTGTATTATCAGTAACAGTTGAAGTCAGAGGAAATGATGTTCTTTGTTAGATTAATTTGCTTTGAATTTCTCTGTCTCTCTCAATTTTCAGGAATTGTCAGGTATATAAAGTAGTTGATCCAAGCTGAACAAACTTGGTAGGGAAGAAGATCCCAAGATCTCAAGATCTGTTGACTTTTGTAGTCTCTTCCCCTTGTTCATCTGTATTCTAGCTACACTTCCTTCAGACCCTCAAATATACACACTAAGTTCTTCCATGCCTCCATCCCTTTGCCTGTAACAGTCTCTCCACCCCTTGGCTAACTCCTGTTCATTAAGCTTTGTGACTTCCTGATGGAAACCTTCACTGACTTCCTTATTCTCCTCAAAACTATCTTTCCCTATTAGCACCTTGTTCTCTCATACTTCTCTTAGTGTGTGATTATGCATTTATTTGTTTATTTGTCTGCCATTGAAGCCCAAACATTTATCGCATATCACAGTGCCTGGTTCATAGTGAATTCTCAGTAAATTGTTGAATGATTGAATTTAAAAATTGAGTAGCTTCTCTTTAGATCTTAATCTAATTTTTATTTTGCTCCTTTTTCTTATTCTTTTTTGGCAGATTCAGATAGTAAATAGCTTTTATTATCACTGCATGGTAGTAGTTACCTTTAAGGAAGCTATGCAGTTATCATATATATGTATATGTATATATATATACACACATATATATGAATTTTTTTTTTTTTTTTAGTAATGACTCCAAGAAGTGAGGAGCATATTAAAGCAAGCTTACTTTTTTTTGTCTCTTCAAGAGAAATGAAAACATATGGTTACATAAAAACCTGTATACAGATTTTTATAGTGGCTTTATTTGTAATCACCTAGAACTGAAAACAAATGAAATGCCCTTCAGCTGTCATGTCAATAACCCAAATGTTCTTCAGTTGTCCCTCAGTAACTATAGGAACCCTCCTGAAGAGGATCAGTTGCTCTAGAGAAAACTGGCTCTTGAAGCATGACTACTGCTGAGTTTTTCCTTCAGAGATGACCCGTATTTTTCTAGCTCATGCAGTTAAGTATCTCAGGCAGTCAATTCTGCCAAGAAGCTTATCCTAACTTTTTCCTGATATAGAGCACTCTTGGGTATTGTCCTTGACATCTTGCTTTTTTTCTACAGCAGTTCTATAATTGTTTATTTACTTCACTGTCTCTTCCACTAAAATATAAGTCCCCTAATTTTGTCTTTGTAGCCCTAGCACCTAGCACCTAGTACCTGGGATACTGATTGCTAGACATGCAGGAAATGTTTAATGGTCTGAGGAGTTCTTTTCACAATGACCCATTTCAAAGACTTCATCTTAAGGTTTGAATAGAAGTGCACATTTGGAAATCTCTCTCCCTATTTTATTTGTTGTATAGATACACAGGTGAGTGGTTAGATTAAGATTTTTAATAGGTGGGCAATCCTTCTATACTAAGGTACAGGAAGGACATCTCATTAATTGCCAGCTTGATTTGGTACATCTCCAGTGACTATTCAGGAGCTGCCTTCTCTTAAAATTCAGTGTGTATGCTTCCTGGAGTCATATACTTAAGTTAAAGAAAATAACCATTTCAGATTGTAGGAAGATAAACTTTGGAAACTATTTTAAAATCCCAGATAGAAACCTAAATCTATGTCTGGAAGGATATGTTCGTGGGTGTTAAGGTTAAAGCTGTTAAAGCTGTAGCTGTAAGAAGCTTTGTTCATTATATAAGTTCACTGCTATTAATTTAAAAGGCACATTTATGGAAATGTGTATGTTGTGCATATTCAACATAAATATTTTCCTTATGTATTTGTGTTCCTGTTATGCAGTAGGCATAGGCACTGTTCTAGGCACTAGGACACATCAATGAACAAAGCAGACAAAAATCCCTTCACTTGTGGAGTTTCTATGGAGCTTACATTCTATTTCTGTATGTTTCCATATGTTTGTATCTAGATGTGACACTGTTGTGGATAATCAACATAATAAATGTTTTAGGGTTGCTTCATAGTTTAGCAGAGGACTAGGATAAAATTGGAGGGTACCAACCCTTGATTTTCTGTAGCCTCATTTCACAGATCTGCCTTTTGGTGTTGTTTTTTTTTTTAATTTTTAATTTTTTATTTTTTAATGGCTTATCCAGAACAGGAAGGACAAAGAAATTTTATTAAGCAGTTCAATTAAACTGATACTTGTTCCAACATGTGCAGAGCACTCTGCTATAAACATTGTAGGGGAAAAAAGAGAGCTAACACCATTTGTAACCCCAGGAAGTTTATAGTCTAATAGAGGCAAGGCAAGTACATACATAAGTAATATTATATAGAATAAGATGCCAATTATATTAAACAGGATGTTACCCCAGTGAGTGGCTAAATGAATAAAAACTCACATCATCAAATGTTGGTGAGGATGTGGAGCAATTGGAACTCTCATTGTTGGTGGAGATGTGCATTGGTACAATTACTTTGGGAAAATGTTTATCAAATTCTTATAAACGTAAACATACACCTACCCAGAAATTCCACTCCTAATGTTTACCCAAGAGGGATAAAAACATATGTTCTGAAAAGACTTGTACATAATGTTCGTAGCAGCTTTATTCCTAGTAGTTGAAAAGTGGAAACAGTCCAGGTAGTCATCAGTAAAGGAATGGATTAACTATGATGTAGCCATACAAGGGAATACTTACTTGGCAGTAAAAAGGACAAACTACTAATAGCCACAGCTACATGAATGAATCTCATAAACATTTTGCTTAAAGAAGCCTTTTACAAAATAAGGATCTACTCTAGGACTCCATTTACATGAAATTTAAGAAGGGCAATAGCTTGTTTATGGTGGGGAAAAAAGCCAGAATAATGGTTGCCTTGGGGGGTTGGAGGAGCAGTTTGACTAGAAAGGGACATGAAAGAAGTTTCTGTAGTGATGATGTGTTTTAAATCTTGATAGGGGTTTCGGTTTCACAGGTTTATGCATTGGTTAAAAAACAGCAAGTGTACATTTAAGATCCCTGCATTCCATAGTATGTAAATGTTGTATCAGAAGAAAACTAAACAATTATTGAACTCTACTTAATGATACACATGCTGAACTATTTAGGAGGTAATTTAGTAATTATCTATACTAATTTCTACTGGTTTACTTTTTGGTACATTTCAAAGTAGCTGGATTAACAGATGAATAAAGATAAATAGTTACGTGCCAAAGCAGGTAGTAATGTGTTAATAGTAGAATTTAGATGGTGAGTGCATAGGTATTCACTGTAAAATTCTTTCAACTTTGCTCTGTGTTCGAACATTTTCATAATAAAATGTGGAGGAAAAGAGGGAGAGTGTTTTATGTGGAAGGTGGTATGAAGAAACATTTTTAGGTTTTATGTAGCTTTTAGGATCTAGAGGAATAGAAAGAATGTGGGGGGTCGTCTAGGCAGAGGAGTAGGGAAAGCATGATAGAAGAAAGATACAGCATTAGAAGAAATACCAGGATAAGAATTGAACTAGTAAGTAGTTCACTTCGGCTGAAGCATTGGGTAAAATATTGAAAAAACATAAACATAGAAAAGTGAGAAGTGTGAGAAGTCATTAGGAATTTTGTTTAGGAATGGTAAGACATTTCTTCCTCCAAACCAAAGGAAACAAAGAGGGTGTGAAGATGTAGGAACTTCTAACGTGAAAGGAGTACTATCCTTAGAAAGTTGCTGTTGACCATTTCAGTTTCCTTGATGGTATAAGTGCGTCATGGAGCAGTAGGATTTAATATCAATTGGATCTTAAGGAGACTGGAGAAGATTTAGAGTGGTAAATACAACCAGCATGACAGGAATTCAGGCAAAAGACTGATCTGTTAGTGGAACATTACAATGAGATTAGGGTGACGTTGTAGTGGACCATATCCACGTGGCTTCATGATTTTTCTAGCATTGCTCCAACAGCATCTGCATTAGAGCACAGAAAGCAAGGGGATGGTGTTGTTCAGCCCTGGAGATTGACAAGAGTTATAAGGAATTCTTGGGTGGTGAATGGATAGTTGAAATAGAAAATAGGCAAGTAAAGCCTGTGAAGGTAGACTGGAAAGAATTAGAATGGGTCAAGAATCAGGAATTCACAGTGAGGACCAAAAAAAAAAAAAAAGAGAGAGAGATTCAGTCAAAAGAGGGAGAAAGTGATGGAGGGTAGGGTAGTGTACGCTTCCTGGGAATTTCATCATTCTGAGATCTTAGAGGTGACATTTGGAAGTGGTGGCATCATTCTCCACCTCAGCCTATCAGCCAGAAATTTAGAAGGCATTCTTAAAACTCTTCTTTTCTTGATCTCTATATCAACAAGAATGTTTTAATTCTTGAGTTTTCATTGTGAAGATAATCTAAACTGTATGAACATGAGTAGCTAGATAGATGGGTAGACAAACAACTATCTTGCAGTTGAATACTGCTTCTTCATTTTAATTGCATACATTTTATTTCTGTTGGATTTGGTGCCAAATACAACAGATTTAACAGTCGTAGACAAATGAGGAAAGATCTGGATGGATTTAATGAAAATGTCATGTTTGTAACGGGTGGGGGTCAATTCCCAACCAAATGACATCACAGCCCTCTTTATAAACTAAAGAAAAAAGTGGTGAGAAAATTTATAAATTTGTTTTGGCTTATGTATGTACTACAGCATGTATAAAGGCCTAGGTTTATGTCCATAGCTGTTTAAATAGCATAATAAAAATAATTTCAATTTTAGGGAAGTCCGTGGGAACTTTTTTCCTTTTAGTGGGATTCCCTCATGTTACTCATTTTTGACAAATACTGTTGTGCATAGTAAATTTAGTCTCCTTAGCCTGGTGTATGAGGCTAGCTAGTCTCCCCCTCTCATTTCTAGTTAGTGCTCCCTAATCACCTACCATCCCTTATACTTTGTGATCCTTCAACAGTACCAAATGTTTTCTATCCAGTAGACTGCTTCCCCCTTTTAGGAAAGTTGTTTTAGCCTTCCCCATTTCTTTACCCTTAAAAACATAGATTAGGTTTCTCCTAGAAGCCCTGACTCCTCTAGGCTATTCCTGTTTTCTGAGATCCTAGAAAATCCGACACTTGCCATATTAAATAAAGATCATCTGGGCACCTGGGTGGCTCAGTCATTTAGCGTCTGCCTTCAGCTCAGGTCATGATCCCAGGGTCCTGGGATCGAGCCCTGCATCCGGCTCCCTGCTCAGTGGATAGCCTGCTTCTCCTCTCCCACTCCCCCTGCTTGTGTTCCCTCTCTGGCAGTCTCTCTCTCTGTCAAATAAATAAATAAAATCTTTAAAAACAACAACAACAACAAAAAAGATCATCTTATTTCCTGTTTGGATCCCTTAAAATCATCTATTTCATGACCATCTATATTAAATGATCTTCCTTTGTATGCTAAGCATATTGTACCTAAGGATATTCAGTAGTTTTGGAAAAGACCTGAATAGTGTAGCAGTGCTGGTGAGGAGTATTAAAGTCCACAAACTGGTTTTGGTCTTCTGAAAGATGTTTTCTGGGAGAGGAAGTTTATTATTGTGACAAAATAGAGCTTTGGGGTTTAAGTACATGTCTTATTTATATAATTTGTTCTCTTATTAACATGAAATAGCCGTATCAGAAAATACTTCTATATGTATCAGACATGAGTGTTCCACTGAGGTTTGCATATTGCTAAGTTCTATAAAATGAACTACTTCTACTTTTCCTTTTTTTTGTTCTTGAATTCTTGAAAATTAAATTGCAAAGTAAGTCATCGTATATTTTATTATTCTAAAGACATGAGCATGCAAAGCTGTAAATAAAAGATAAATAATAGAAAAGTGAACTGTTATCTCAGGGTCTTTGATCATTTTCTTGAGGTCACCACCTTTTTTTCCAGGAGCTCTGAAATGATCAGCACCAGTTGTGTCACTTGATTGTTCTTTTTAATCACATCCGTGCAAAGAAAACATTGCCAATAACATTTATCAGTTCTAGTTTTTTCCAGCAGTTGTCAGTTTTGATGTCACTTGGTCAGCCTTCTACATTTTATAGGTAGGTCATAGTTTCTTCAATACATTTTTTTCATATTGGGAACTTTATAACATAAAAAACTGGAAAATAAGCATTACTCATAAAACTGAAACAGACGTTGCAGAATCTACACACTTAAGCATGAGTATTTTTATTTTACTAAGGAGAAGTCCTCACACAGTTTCTATGTGCTCTTATTTAGGCTCAATTTTTTTTTTAGTGTTTGGCAAATTAAGAGCTACAAATTAAAATGAAGATAGGAAATTATCAGATAGTTTCAAGAGGTGATAGATAAAAGCAAGATAGAAGGCAGAAACCTATTAAAAGCAAAAATGATCCCCATAAAGCATTTTAAGTATCATTATAGCTGCATAAACTATTGGCTACAAGGACATTGTTGTGTAACATCAGATTTTAATAGTTGATATCATAATGGGTTGATAGAGGAAAATAAAATTACATTTTTTTGTACTTATTTAAAATGATAAAGGAATGTGTAACAGACTATAGGAAGATATCCATCAAAAGTATTTTTTAAGGAAATTTCCATGATTTTATATATACTCTTTTTTATATGTTTTAACTTTGTGAATTTGATCATAATGTTTTGCAGGAACACTTTTAGGATTATCTGCAAGAATATAAGTGAAACTAGAAAAAAAAAGTAAGAACGCTGTCATGGTAGCTTAGTACCTATGTTTCATGTATTTTAGGGTTATTAGATTTGACTGTTGCCTAGGCATTTCCATCCATGGGAATCCCAAAGCCTTATATGGTCAAGACTGAGCTTTTAGACTTTCAGTGAAATGCAAGGCACCACTCCAAAAAAGAAAGGAAAAAAAAAAACAACTAGCTGGCTTTCACTTTGTCTTCAGTACTGTCTTCTTGGCTGCTTTTATTACCACAGTAGCTAAATTACTAAGAACCTTATGTGCATTGGGAGTCTGTCTTACTAGTGGAAGGAATTCCTTTTGTGGCAGTAGTTTTATGCTAGAATGCTAATGTTATTTTAACAAAACATTGCATGCTATTGGTTATATAATTTTGGGGTTTTTTTCTTTGTGTGTGTGTTTTAAGGAAACTTAAAAGCAGTTTTGGTTTATTTTCTCACTACAGGGGAGGGGAGGGGATCATATATGCATGTGGTGCAATTGGAAAGTGTAGGTTTCATTAATGACAGGTATTAGGGAAGTGAAAATGAAGTTATTTGCTTGGAGTCTTCTTCCTTGGAACTCCTGCTATCTGATTAGGGGACACGGGTGAAAAGGGTGTGAACCTTCAAGAGCAGCAGTGATGGCCAGTGAAAGGGCTGCTAAAATAGTACCTTACTTCTACACTGGTATGATCTTACTTAGTTCTAGTCATCTTTTTTGCTTTGAAGAAAGTGATGTTTCTGAATGACCATATCATGAATATCACTCATTCATACATTTAACTCCCAAGATAGTTTAATACTTTGTAGATACTAGAACTCTTGGTATCAGTTACACATTTTTCATGTATGAAAAGGGAAGGTATTGGGGTGCCTGAGTGGCTCAGTCGTTAAGCGTCTGCCTTCGGCTCAGGTCATGATCCCAGGGTCCTGGGATCGAGCCTCATATCGGGCTCCCTGCTCAATGGGGAACGTGCTTCTCCCTCTCACACTCCCCCCGCTTGTGTTCCCTCTCTCGCTGTCTTTCTCTCTGTCAAATAAATAAATAAAATATTTGAAAAGGGAAGGTATTATTCCCCCTAACATAAGATTTCAAAATGTTTTGCAACCACTCTTCGTGTAGTATTAATTTCTCTGGTACAGTCAACTACAGGTAACAAAGAATCAGCAACCTATTTCTGAGTCCTACCAATGAAGCTAAATCATACTTGTAGGTTCCTCCGTTTCACATTTGATTACTATCTGATGTATTCTAGATACTGTATTATGAATACTTAATGGGATCCTTGGCTTTGAGAGCTCATAGTATAGTGGAGACATGAGAAGAAAGTGAATATAGAGATAGTACATATGGGAAAGTAATAGTAACACAGTATTTTAAGTATGTTAAGACAGATAAGTTTATATGTTACAGAAAATGGGAGAGAGTGATTTAACTCTAGTTACATTAACATAAGCTGGGGAAAGCCTAAGAAATGAAGGCTTAAGATGGTTAAAAGGAGACTAAATTGAGGAGCAATCTATAGGATCCAGCAGTACCTCAGCCATTACTCCAGGGGTACCATTTATCTTCCAGAGAAGTTATAAAGTCCCAAACTGCCTTAGTTAAGTCTTATGATCAAAAAGAAACGAAATTTCATCATCAGGTTACTTTTTCTTGGCACCTGGACTCAACTCCCTCCTATCAACCATCTTTTTTTGAGGTGGCACCTAAGAATATGTTTCTTTAGGATGGTTAGTATCGGGTTTTATCCAAAGACTCTTTAGTGTCATGTTTGCCTCAGCAAAGTTTTGTAGCCTCTGGTCTTTCTGTCAGAAATACCCATGTGTCAGAGTCTTTTAGATAACTGGAGAATCATCCCCAAAGATGAAAATCTCATTTGTAATGTATTGAGTCAGCCATGTTAATCATTGAATGTCTAGTATAGGTAAATAATAAAAAGATCTTTCAGAAGTTTCTTGGTTCCATGTAGTTATTGGTGCATAAAATCTGCATACAAAGTTTTTGTCCTAAAGATGCAAAATAGTATAAAATTATGAAAATACTAATTCACTATTGATTAATTATATCTGAGGGGCTCTTGGAATTTACAGAGCAGTGGTACACTCATTTATTATGTTTCAGATGGATTGTATGGGACAGTAGCCCCAGACTGAATGCCGCAGCTTGGACATAAAAATAGATTTTGGTGATAAAAATGGATTTTATTGGGAAAAGGGACTTGTTGACAAGTACTAGTAAAGAAAGGTTTAATCCAGTATTTCCTAAATTTTTAGAAGTTTTTAAGAACATTTTTGTCAGAAACCATTTATTAACTTTTTTAGTAGTTTCATGGAAACAATTTGGGAAATACAACAGTAAATTTTTGTGATAAATTGCTTTCAGAAGGGCTCCATACCGACAGTTGTTTGAGGAGGCAAATTGAAGATTTAGGTATTCTTATTTCTGCCTTGTTATTTTCTCTTGACTAGATAGAGATCTGCATTTGAAGGAATATAAAAACTTTATTTTATGTAAATGTAAAAGTACTAGCATCTTTTTATAACATTTTGGGGAAAATTATTTAATGAATATATTATACAGTAGAAAATCATGCATTTCCCTTTCCCTCAATGCAAAGTAATATATAAAAGCTGATTATTTTTCTTTCTGCTATTCATATGCCCTCCCTCCTCAGAAGTAAATATTGTAGGAATAATAGGGGTTTTCAAATTTATTTATTAGGATAGCTCTACTTAGTTAGAAGGTTATTCTTTTGTACCTTTTGACTCATCAAACATGTACTCACTGGCACATTACCAGGAGATTGTTACTTACTTATTCTGAAGTTATAATTTCAGATTGTTCTGGCATATTCAAGAAATGGAGGTGGTCCAGTGTGATTAAAGTTTTTACTTTGTGAAAATGGAGAGATAGGTCTAGATAATTTAGATAACTCTTTGTGTAAAGGACCACTTGATAGCATTTAAAAGGAGTTGAAATATAGGAGAAATGACAAATTAGAGATTAAGTAGAGAAGGGAGCATGATGTTTGGATACACACAGGCTGAAGCAATGAAAATTGGTATAAATACCTCTTACTTTCATCCCCAATCTGGTAATGTAGCCACTGTTTATTGCTGCGTAACAAATTACCTCTAAACTTAAAATAATAAACATTTATTATCTCATATTTTCTATGGTTCAGGAATTCGGGTGGGGCTTATCTAGGTGCTTCTGCCTCAGGATATCACATGAGATTGCCCTCAAGCTGTTGGCTGGGATTGCAGTCTTATGTGAAGGTTTAACTGGGCTTGGGGGGTGGGTAAGTAGGGATCCACTTCAAAGCTAACTCACATGGTTATTGATAGGCTTTGCTTGCCTGCCACATGGTCTTCTTACCAGGACTGCCTCTTGACATGGCATTTGTATGCTCCCAGGTTGTGAGTGATCCAAGAGAGGACGAGAGAGTACATACATGACATCCCATCACTTCTACCCTGTCCAGTTTGTTGGAAGCAAGTCCAGCCTACACTCAAGGGGAGGAATTTACACAAGGTTGTGACTACCATGAGGCAGAGATCTTTGCCATCTTAGAGCCTACCTACCATAACAGCAAACTAAAATAAAATAATTTTTGGGCACCTGGGTGGCTCAGTTGGTTAAGCGACTGCCTTCGGCTCAGGTCATGATCCTGGAGTCCCGGGATCGAGTCCCGCATCGGGCTCCCTGCTCGGCAGGGAGTCTGCTTCTCCCTCTGACCCTCCTCCCTCTCATGCTGTCTGTCTCTCATTCTCTCTCTCTCAAATAAATAAATAAAATCTTTAAAAAAAAAGACAAAAAAATAAATAAAAATAAAATAAAATAATTTTTGTGGCATTTTATATCCCTCAATTTATATTAGTAAATATTTAACAGTTGCTTCCTATTAGTACTGTGCTTAACTACTTTGCTTACTAGTAACTTTATTTCTTTCTTACTTTTCAGCAAAGTACTTGAAAATCAATTACATCTTTGCTCATTTGTTTTTGTTTATCCCCGTCTGCTCTCCATTTGAATGTTTGGTGACCCTCTTATTTTGTGACTTGGAAATATTAACTCCTGCTTTCTTAACTCCTCCGTCAGTGGTCCCAGAAATATAGAATAGCTTAGTAGTCTAAAATGGAAAATAATATTTGATTATAATAACCAAGTAGATTTTTTTTAAAATTTTCTCTCCTAGGACTCAGAATTATATATTGTTAACGTCATCTTTGATGTTTTTTGCCAAAGCATATCCGAATATGGCAGAACAAGTATCAGGTTCTCAGCCTGTCAGATAATATTTTTGCTCTTTGCTTTCTGAAAGGGATGCAGGGATATAGTTTCCAGACCTAGCCTGTTTCTTCTCTGCAATTCCCCCCCCCGCATCTATGTCATGGGCATGACAAAAAAATCTGTTTCTCTTCCCAAACCTCTCCCCTTTTCTTCAATTTGAATTTATTTATATACATATACATATTTTTTAAAATTTCAACATTTTTGAGGTTTCATAAAAGGTATATACTAAAGTAATCCATGCATACTAAAATACAGAGGAGAATTTGAGATTTAGAAAGATTATGTCGTTTTGAGATTTTTTATCTATGCATTTGTTTATTTCTGATTAGACTGAGTTGCAGGCAGGATTTGGCTCTTTAATTTTGAGCCAGGCACTGTGCTGTATGCTAAAAAAAAAAAGAGTAGTAATAATTGCCCAATGGATGTTAATTATCCATAACTTACCATCATTTAGGGAACATTATTTTAGGGTCTCTCTGTGCAGACCATTTGACATACTTTTATTAAAAAGGACACATATTGCATATACTATTTTAATTAAAAAGTGTTAAATTTAGTTTTGCTTTAATTTGCTAAAGAAAACAACTGAAGACTGAAGTAATGGTTGAATTTTAGATTAAATTTTCTTTACAACTAGAGGGAGTATCTCTTTAAATGTTCCTTTAAGATTAAGAAAATAGTCTATGAATACGGTGACATAAGATTTTTTTTAAAGACCACATTCCAATTTTAGAAAGATTTGACTATTCTATAAGAAAGATTAGCATATCAGCACTCATCCATTTTTGTCCTCTCTCCCCTCCTTTCATTTTGTTAGCTGTATTAATATTTCTAGTCTGTTAGAATTTATAATATTTAGATTCTTTTTGATTTACTTATGAGTCCTTTGATCATCCTGTCTTGATTTCTGAATATATTTTATTTAATTGGTTGGATTTTATTGTTAAATAGGGTTTATCATCTTACCTTTGATCTCGTGTTTTATTTAGTGTGTTATTAAGGAGCACCAAAATGTGGGGCATTTGGCTTATCACGTTGTGTTTTCTTCCATACTGCCTTCTCTTTCTGGATTTTTGCCTACTAACACATTTTTTTCTTTCCTTTTATTTTGTCTCCCCTAGTTCTTAAATACTGATGGTCCTCCAGTTTTTTGTTGTTGTTGTTGTTGTTGTTTTTAAAGATTTTATTTATTTATTTGACAGAGAGAGAGATAGCGAGAGCAGGAACACAAGCAGGGGGAGTGGGAGAGGGAGAAGCAGGCTTCCTGCCGAGCAGAGAGCCCGATGTGGGACTCGATCCCAGGACCCTGGGATCATGACCTGAGCCGAAGGCAGACGCTTAACGACTGAACCACCCAGGCACCCGGTCCTCCAGTTTTGACATAGGCTTTTCTGATCCCATTGTATAAATGGCGCTTGTGCATTGTTTATCTCTAGCTGCAGTTACCCTGGATATCAGAGGTTTTCAATCTAGTCTGTTTTTACAAATTAGGTGGGGAATTTCTTTAAAGTGGAAATTCTTGGATACCACCCTCAGAAATTCTGATTTCTCCTCTTTCTCCCAAATTCAGGTTAAGTACTCTAGTTATGTGCATAGCGTTTATTATACCTCTTTCTGCTATTGTTTGTTTAGTTATCTGTCTTGCCTGCTGGACTCTAAGCTCTATGAGTACAGAAATCTGGTCTATATACTTCACCAGTATATTTCTAGCAACTAGCATAGTGGCTGAACTGGACACTCAGTAAATACTTTCTGAGTTAACGAAGAATCTCCTGCTCTTTATCGGCCACATACTTTGCTGGACACTGAAGAAACTCATCAAGAAAAATAACAAGTATGTGAATTTTTTTGTTTTGTTTTGGAAAGCCGTAAGAATTTTATGTCCTCACTATAGAGACATTTTTGGAAAATAACTCAATGACTTTGACTTGTGTTAATTAACATTTTGGCACATATTCTTCCAGACCCTTCATTAGGTATATCTATGGCAAGAATGGTATCATGTTATACATATTTTTGTAAGCTATTTTTTTGATTTAATAGAAATATTAAGTAGAAGCTTTTATTTCCTCTCCTGAAACTAAATTATTTTCTTCTTAGTATATACATTGATTAAACCCCTCCAGGTCAGTGTGTGACCGCTTCTGATAAAAGACTACAAGGAAAACAGCAACCTGTAACTACTTTCCTGTCTAGCGCTCAGACATTAATGAAACCTGGCCAAAGATTTATTTACTCCAAAAAGTTTTCTTTAACTCATCTCTACTCCCATACTTTTTCTTGATTAATGCTATATTTTTAAAATTGCTTATTATTTTTCTGTTTTGTCTGCTTTTTTTCCTAATTATAGATTATAAGGATTCTGTTTTAGCTCATTAACAAAAATTTATTGGGTGGCTCTGTTAGGTATTGTGGGGTATATAAGGCATTTCCTATTCTTAAGGAACTGTCATCTAGTTGGGAGAAAAGACAGGAACACATGAAACAATAAAAGGCAGCAAGTCTCGCACAGTACTTAGCACAGTTTTATGTACACATACACACACTAGGTAATAAATGCCTACTCATTAAGGAGAAGTTAACATTTTGTTTTGATTCATTTTATATGTATTTATTATATAGTTCCTGTGTGCCAGGCACTGTGCATAAAGGAAACAATATATTCTTTAGTGTTCTTCCTTGTATTCACCAGAATGCATTATATATGGTAGGCAATCAATAAAAATTATTAGCGAGAGAGTGATCCTGAAATTCAGTTCTTTTTAGATCCCTAAGGATTTTAAACTCTAGAAGAAATGCTGTTCCCTAAGTTCCCAAATAAAAGTGTTGGCCTCTAAAGATCTAGGTTTAACTTACTACTTTATAGAGCTTTATCACTAAAGGAAATAACAGTGAATAAGAGGATAAGGCTATATTTCAGTCTTTGAATATTTATAGTTTCCAGTTTTTAGTGTTGTCTTTCAAATACGTAGTACTTGTTGGATGAGGCATGAATGTTCAGGCAGTACTTAGATTATTTTTCCCCTAGAAACTTTTTTTTTGGTCTCAAAAAACATTTTTTCAGATGTTTTATAGTCTCTTTGCCCTGTCTAGTTCATTCAGTTCACAAATACATATTGGATCTTCTCTTTGTCAGATATGTGTCTCCTTTATTCTCTCTAGGATGCCATATGTACGTAAGCCTGAACTTTTCTTAATCCAAATGAAGAATTTCCCATGTTCCAGCATTGCGTATAATCTGTGTTTTAAATTTATTGTCCAGATCGTTTTGTCATTTGAATATATGATTTATTATGAAGGCAAGTTTTTTTGTTTTTGTTTTTTTTTTACATCTAGAGTTCCTATCTGCTTATATGATAAGAGTAGAAAGCCAAAAATATTTTAAAGTTAATGCAGTACTGGGGGAGCATGGGTGGCTCATTCAGTTGAGTGTCTGCCTTCGGCTCAGGTCATGATCCCAGGGTCCTGGGATTGAG
The DNA here is from genome assembly GCF_029215605.1 of Mirounga angustirostris. Classification (NCBI taxonomy): domain Eukaryota; kingdom Metazoa; phylum Chordata; class Mammalia; order Carnivora; family Phocidae; genus Mirounga; species Mirounga angustirostris. Next base: position 38,621,669 of record NW_026991713.1, read on the forward strand.
CCCCACATTGGACTCCTTGCTCGATGGGGAGCCTGCTTCTCCCTCTCCCTCTGCCTACAGCTCACCCTGCTTGTGTTCTCTCTCTCTCTGTTAAATTAAAAAAAAAAAAAAAACCATATAATGTATTATTTGTTTCAGAGGTAAAAAATATTAAAAAAAAATAAAGTTAATGCAGTACTGAACTAGTTACTTGTTTTCATAACTAATATACTAGATGACTCCTAAGATTATACATGCTCATTATTTGCCCATCTTAATGCAAGACCAAGGTATTTATTTTTTTATTATTCAATATGAGAGTACTGCTTAGAGTTCTTCATTTTTTTTCTTGTATAAACCTCCTTTGATAGTCCAAATTCAGTTTTCTTTAAAATAGACAAATACTTGCTTGGATATCTTTAGTTCAGTTCCTCTTTAAGCATACTCACTGACATGTGTGTCAATCTGAGTGCTTAGAGTATGGACTACTTTCTAATATATCTACAGATTTCTGTTATCAGAAGTTGAGCAGAACCAAGTTTTCATTAGTAAGAGTCCTAAAGAATTGTTTCCAGGAAGTGAAAATTGATTTAGATAACTTCCATATTCAAATTGATTTGTCTGTTAATTGTGTTACTAATGATTAGGCACAGATTGTAAACATTTCAACTAATTGGTTACGATTTCATTTAAACTTAAGTTCTCTAATGACATTTATACAACTAAATCTTTTTCTCTTGCTTTTCTTTTCTGAGTCATATATAATTTGTATGCATGAGCTTATTTAAAACTTTTATATATAAAAGTTTGAAGGAAGTTTGAAATCCTGAAGATTTCCTTAGTGCATCTTTTAAAATTTAATCCTCCTCCCACCCAATAATTGTGAGTGGGACTTTTACCAAAAATGGTACTAAAAGTCTCCAGCATATAACCTTGTTTTGTAATTTATAGAGGAACGAGAAAGTAAGTTTTAGTTAAGAATATAAAAAAAAGTTTTAAATGGAGGTGATTTAGCATGGTGATTATGTATTAATACAAACATAAAAGCACTTAATATTTGGTAGGTACTACTCTAAGTGCTTTCTATATTAATTCATATACTTCTCATAGTAAACTTTTGAGGTGGGTACTATTATTACCCTCATTTTCCAGAGGAAACTGTGGCACACAGGATGTTAAGTAATTTATCCAACAACACCTGGCCAGTAAGTGGCAGAACTGGATTAATCCCTTACAGTGTGGCTCTAGCCTATGTATTTTAAACAAAACCAGTTTCATGAAAAGGAATATTACAGTGTTAGAATTTATTTCAAATGCTACTAATTTTGTAGTTGTGATTTTACTCAGTTGAATTATGTAGTCGCTTAACACAGTTGTTTTTATTTCTCTAGGAATGAAATTTAATGATTTTTCAAACTATACATGCCCCACCCAAAAGTTGTCATTAGGCCACTGATTTTGTCTACTTTTCAGCCAATGTTGTATAGTCCCTTTATTCAACTCTTTGTTGTTAGATTGCAGCTTTTTTCTTTAGAAGTGTGGGAAACAAAGCTTGTCCTTGAGCTAACTTGCTGAGAAAAATAACTAGGTCTCCTTTTCAATAAAAACATTTGTTTTATTTACCTGAACTAGTTTGTTGAATTAATTTACAGCTCAAGTTGACAAAGCTGCCTGTACCAGGAATTAAATGACAAATGTGTCTTCACACAGCCATTTATTATTGGCAGTTGCTCTGGATATGTATTCATGAAACACTTAAGATATACCCACCTCCAAAATCTTATCTAACATAGTTTGAGTCATTGTTCCTTTCCATATATGGCTTAATTAACTGACCATATTTAGTCAAATATTTTTTTTCAAAGTAATTTTTTATTATGTTAATCACCGTACATTACATCATTAGTTTATAACACCCAGTGCTCCATTCAGTATGTGCCCTCTTTAATACCCATCACCAGGCTAACCCATCCTCCCATCCCCCTCCCCTCTAGAACCCTCAGTTTGTTTCTCAGAGCCCATAGTCTCTCATGGTTCATCTCCTCCTCCAATTTCCCCCCCTTCATTTTTCCCTTCCTGCTATCTTCTTTTTTTTTTTTTTAACATATAATGTATTATTTGTTTCAGAGGTACAGGTTAGCAAGTCATGTGTCTCTTAATGTGCTGCATGTTTTAGCTTTCTCTTAGCAACAATATTTTTATGGGCATGCCTTGCCATTTTCTTATGTATGCTTTATAAATGTTCAGGAGAATACTTGCACCACAAACTTGAGATTCATATGTAATAGATAATTTTGTGACAACGTTTTTAGCATTTAAATTATATTAAAACATTTCAGAAACTTACTACAGCTATAAACAAAGGAAGCAGGTTTAGCATTAACTGCTTTAGGTATTTTTATTGGTGTTTTTTAAATTATACTGATTTAAAAACAAATATTTTAAATCAGAATCAGCAACATTTCATTTATTGGGAATTAGCTATACCCATAGGTTAATTTTTTTGAAGAGCCAGAGGGGATTGCCTTCCTAAACTTTAAAAATTAACCATTCATCTTGAAAATCTTTTCAGTGTCAAAGATTTACTCATAAGATGGCAAATAAACTCTATTCTAGATCCTGCATACCTTTATCCTCACTATATGTGACTTTGCATCTTCATACACCAGGAAATGTTTGTCAGTTGTTCATCTGTTAAGCTCTAGTGTAGAGCCTCCTCCAGGAAATATTCCCAGACTCTCATCCACCGTTCCTCCTTAGTTCTCCTTTTCTGAGCTCCCACAATAAGTAGTGCACAGCCCTATAACTATATCATATTCCTTTTAATATAGTCATCTCGTATGTGTATTTATCTTCTGTACTGGATGGTAAGCTTCTTGAGAACTTTCTCTTTGACTGAATAAAATACCACAAATGTCTTTGTTTTCCAAATAGAATATACAGATCATAATTTAATCTTAACACTTCTCTTAATATTTTCAGAGTCACTTCTCTACATCCTCTCCCCAAGGGATTTCAAGCCCCACTCTATTATTACGTTAATGCAGATAATTCCCAGATTCATGTTTTCATTTCACATTTATTTTCAGAGCTCTAGATCTGCATATCCAATTGGCCACTGGATATGCATGGTTAGATAGGTATACAGACACCTGTAAATTCAGCATATCCAAAGCTATGAAATCACCTATCTTTCCCCAACCTGCTTCTTGAACCTGTAGTGTTTATTTTCATGAATGGCTTCTTCCTGTCCCTCACCTTATGTATCCAGTCTTTAAGCCTTGCATATTTTCTCTTAAGTTTTTCAATATAGATCAGTCTGAATAACTGCTAAGGCTCAGTTCAGGCTCTTCTCTTTTCGTATTACTTCCGGTAATCTTTCTGAAATACTGATCTGATCATGTCACCCCTTTGCTTAAAACCTCTGAAGAGCTCTTTTCAAACATTATCTTCTTAAAATTATAAAATGTTTTCTCCTACTTCTCTCTACTGCTGAATTGAGCCAGTATTACTGATGGTAGTATTGTAGTCAATTCCTTGGATGTGTGGGAGTAGAAAGTGGATTGAAAACCACCAGGCGTATCAAATCCAGTCATCTTTGCATTATATTCAGATCTTTTACCTGGAATATACTGAGATGTTTTAGCACATAGCCTTATCCTGTTTTATGACTTACTATATACCACTGGATGATTTACTTACTTTATTCCATGCATTTTGTAAATCACAGTGCATTTGCCCAGTGAAGTTATTTCCAGTCAAATTGCTAGTTGAATAACTCTTATGTAATCTGTAAAACCTTGCTCAAACGTATACTTTTTTTTTTTTTTTTTTTTTTTGAGTAAACTCTACCCACAGCATGGGGCTAGAACTCATGACCCCAAGGTCAAGAATCACGTGCTCTACTGACTGAGCCAGCCAGGCGCTCCTCAGATGTATATTTCTTAATGAGACCTATATGGACCATCTTAGTCACAAGAAGTTATCTTTATGTCCCAATGATATTTTAGTAGTTTTCTAGCCACTGCTGTTATGCTCTTATAAGATCATTGTTATTTATTTATGGACAAGCCTGCTGTATTACAGTGTGATCCTTCCCCTTCCCTGTATTCCTAGGGCCTTGGTTGATACAGTTTTTAGTATATATAATGTGAAGAGTAGCTAAAGGAAATTTGAAATATTTAGCCTAAAAAAGAGTATTTGAGAATTCTTGGAGGGGGGTAGATTCTTAGAATCCTTCTCAGTTAAGAGAGGGATTTTATTTGATTTTGGAGCATCAGGGACCGGGGGATAGAAATTAAAGGAAGATCTATTTTATTTTAGCATGTACAATTTAGAGAGAGATAAGTAAAGTGTCTTATTCTGGAGGTAATACATAGAGCAGACTTTCAGTAAATGGTAGCCTATTACTTTTTTCTTTTTAATTTGAGGTATAATTTACAGTAAAGCTGTATAATATACAGCTTTGGATTGTGCAATTAATGAATTTTTATATATGAATATGCCTAAGTAAAAATCAGAAAAAAAGGAAACATTTCCAGTCTTCTAGAAAACTCCCTCATGCCCCTCCCTTCATTTCCCCACAAATTTAACTATGATTCTGAACTTCAGTGCCAGAGATTAGTTTTGCTTAGAAACCTGTAGTATATATCCTTTCTGTCTGCCTTTTTTCACTCATCTATGTCTGTGAAGATCATCTGTGTTGTTGAAGGTAGCAATGGTTTGTTCTTTTTGTTTGCTGTTCTTTTCTCATTAATGTATAAGATCCCATTACATGAATAGAATCTTCTCACACACATACGCTCCATGCTATTTATTTATTTACTACTACACTTTATTCTATTATACTTTATAGTATAATATTCTATTATACTGTTACACTTTCAAATGGTTTTCTGAGGGGGTTGTATGAATTTTACACTTTCACCAACAGTTTGGTTGTTTCTCCATGTTAAAATAGGTTTACTGTTTCTCTTTTTAAGAATCAAGTCTTGGGCGCCTGAGTGGCTCAGTCGTTAAGTGTCTGCCTTCGGCTCAGGTCATGATCCCAGGGTCCTGGGATCGAGTCCCACATCGGGCTCCCTGCTCGGCGGGAAGCCTGCTCTCCCTCTCCCACTCCCACTGCTTGTGTTCCTGCTCTCGCTCTCTGTCTCTGTCAAATAAATAAATAAAATCTTAAAAAAAAAAAAAAAAAAAAAGAATCAAGTCTTGGGGCACCAGGCTGGCTCAGTTGGTGGAGCGTGCGACTCTTGATCTTTGGGTTGTGAGGTTGAGCCCCACGTTGGGTGTAGAGACTACTTAAAAATAATGTCTTTAAAAAAAAAAGAGAATCAAGTCTTAAATTTTCTTATATAAACTGCCTATTTATTGTAAACATTTTGGACATAAAGGAAAATTTAAAGAAGAAAATAAAAATTTTTCTTGGTCTCACAACCAATGATAATGCCTGTTAACCTTCAGTATATATTCTGGTTTTTTTGTGTACATTTAAAAAAAATTTTTTTTAAAGATTTTATTTGTTTATTTGACAGAGAGAGAGACAGCGAGAGAGGGAACACAAGCAGGAGGAGTGGGAGAGGGAGAAGCAGGCTTCCTGCTGAGTAGGGAGCCTCATGTGGGGCTCAGTCCCAGGACCCCAGGATCATGACCTGAGCCGAAGGCAGATATTTAACAGCTGAGCCACCCAGGCATCCCTTGTGTACATATTTTTTTAGGAGCCACCCAGGTGCCCCTTATATACATATTTTTTTAGTAAAATTGAAATCGTATTAGGTAAACAGTCCTTACATCCTTTTTTAAAAATTTATTGTGAGCATTTCCCATATCCCTTTATAAAGAATCATTTCTTGTTTGCTTGACATTTTCTTTCATTTTTTTAAAAATGATAATCAGATTCATATTAGATGGATTTATCAAATAGAGTTTTATATTTTTTATATCAATGATAAAAGTCAGAACACTGTTAATGGAGCCTGTACGAATTAAAGCAGATTGAGTGAAAAGGGTAATAGAATTAAATCAATCTTTAAAAAAAAAAGGTATTAAATCAATATCTTTTCTCAAGGAAAATTAATGATTAAGCCTATAAGTAGATCTAATATTAATCGATGCCACTGTGAGTCATTAGCAATCTTAAATAACATTTTATAGACTGCTTTCTAATGTAATAGTATTTTGACATTTCTTCTTTTTTTGTTATTAGATAGCTTAATGGTTCTCAAATCTCTCCAGCCCTTTCTTTAACCACTGCTTCTTGAAAATGGTTCTTTTCCCAAGCAATATATACTTAAAGTCCATATGAATGTTACTTATATATTCATTTACCATCTGCCATTTGTAAGGTACTGTTCTGACACTATGGGACCTTGCCATCAGGTTGCTTATAACTTGTTCCAAGGAGAAGAATCACAGATACATAAGAATCTTAAACATATTAGGGAATTTTAGAGATATATAACCCACCAGCTTCTTTCCTCCACTTGAAAAATAAGGACATTAAGCCTCAAAAGATTAAATTACTTGTCCATCACTACAAAATTTGTGACAGAGCCAAAACTAGAGCCTAGAATTAAAAGCTATGATTCCCTGTCAGTATTTTTCCCCTTTGTACTTTGTCCATAGTGGTTTTTTTGACACTCATTTTTTTCCCTAAGAAAATGCTACCAAAAGTGTTTTCTTTTGCTTCTGTGATAGGTAAAGAAAAATTGATTTCATTCATACAACACCTTGTAAGTGCCTAGAACTTATGATATCCTGTTGCAGAGACTACAAAGAGGTGAGAAGTATGTTGATAAACTAGGACTATCTGTGGAAAACAGTGTTAAGTGTGGAAGAGGGCTTATTATTTTGGAATCTAAACATCTGTTAGAGTGCCAGCTATCATCGCCCACCTGTCGACTTATTCAAGCTGCTTAATCTCTTTGAATCTTAGCTTTCTCATTCGTTCATCCGTTTATTAAGCCCCTACCACATGCCAAGAACTGTGTAAGATGCTGCAGATACAGCAAAATTCCTGTTCTCATGAGGGTTTATGTGAGGATACTGTATATAAATCAGTAAAATAGATAAAGTACCAGTCATACTACCTGCACAAAGTAAACAAAAGTCCCTTCTTAGTTACTATAGGCTGCAGTTCTCAAACTTTTTTGTCTCAAGACTGCTTTATACTCTAAAAAATTATTGAAAGACCCCAAAGAACTTTTATTTCTGTGGTGTGTATGTATTAATACATGATAATATAGAGGTTAAAACAGGATTTAAGTATTAATTCATTTTAAAGCAGCAATACTGTACCCATGTTCCATAAATAAATAGCATTTTAAAATTAAAATAATTCATTCATTTGCTCTTAAGACTTGAATTCATCATTGACAACAAATACTGTTTTTCTTTTGAAATGACAAACTGTTCATTTTTAAGAAAATACATGCCAAAAACCCAAGTTAGACTAAGTATAGTTTCTCATTTAAGTAAAAGTTGTATTCCGTGGGAAAAGTGGCTAGTTCAGCTTGCATCTTAGTTGCACAAGTGCTTTTCCTTAGAGCAGTCATTATACTTGGAAGAAGTGTTTTATCCATACTTCCTATCTTGTTCCGCAGAATATTAAAAAGATGTGTATTCAAGGGTCAAAATTTAATAAGACTTATAGGTTTTACTACTTTGTCAAGGACATTCATAAATAAAAATAGCTTTTAAAGAAAACTATGACTGCATAGTGGCAAATATAGTGACTTAGAATTTTTTTGACCATTGCCTTGATTTGTACTAAGGCACAAGCAAGTTTTGCCACTGGTGCTTTCTGCACCCTCAAGTGCACCTGTCAACACAGTGAAAAGGGGAAATACCATCTTAGTATTATTTTGAGAATAGTTTTGCCTTGTGAATTCCTTGAAAGGATCTCTCCCCCCTCAACAGACCACATTTTGGGAACCACTGCTGTAGAGGATATTATTGGTACTTATGTAATGTCTTGATTGTTATTATAATACGTATTTATTTTTATCATAGATTGGCATAGTCTAGTCACATACAGTACTGCTGTATGTGCATCTAAGCAAGGACTCTTGCAGTTTAGTTGGTACCATTAGCCTGTTTGATGGCAGTACAGTCGAGAGAGCAGCAGACTAAAAGAGAATATTTATGTTATAAAAGCTGCTAAGTTTATTAGCGTTGATTCAGATTTTTTCTTATTTTGCTTTCTGTTTTGTTTTTAGGCTTGCATTGATGACAATGTTGATATGGTGAAGTTTCTGGTTGAAAATGGAGCAAATATTAATCAACCTGATAATGAAGGCTGGATACCACTACATGCAGCTGCTTCCTGTGGATATCTCGACATTGCAGAGTAAGGCAGTTCTGTGTTTACTTTTGTCCAAATATCCAAACACTATTTTAGATACCTGAGATTTTATAGAAATTGTTGTTACAGATAAATTAGTGAGCTCTTATATTACCTTAATTCATGAAAAGTATTCTTCCCAGGAAAAAGAATAAGCAGTTCTTGGGAATCCATATGTCAAGTCTCTCTTTGGGAGGTCATCTTCTGTCTCCCCACCCTCTTTGGCTTTTGGTACTTTGTATTAATATGAGTAATTGTACACTTCTCCATTCCTATCTCATGTAGAGCATTGTCAAATGATTCAAGGTTAATACTTAGCAGTCTAGTCTATCCTTATGTAATTGTGAGTTGTTAGGGGAAACTAACAGTAACTCAGGTTACTTTGCTATAGGGAGAATATGATACATAGTTCTGTAATTAGTCAAAACATTTATACTTAGTTATTAAGATTGTTTTCTAAAAATATGTTTTTTAGAAAATTCGATGACCTTTAATGGTAGTTTCCAGGAAAATCTGATTCTTCAAACATTTAACAAGGAAATATAGTTTCCTGACAAAATAATTTTTTCACTAAATTATTTCACTTTTTTGTTACTATGTATCAAATACCATAAACAGGTTTTATTGTCTATCTGCTCACATCAGAGTTTATCAATGGTAAATATTGAATATGGGAGTTCTACTCTGTGAATCTCTCTTAGTAAGCCTTAAATATTGTTATTTCTTCGTGTATTTCATTTTTCCCCCTGTGTGTATTGGAACTATGATACATCATATATTTTTAAAGATTTTATTTGATTGAAGAGATTGAGATTGTGTGCATGAGCAGGAGTTGGGCAGAGGGAGAGGGAGAAGCAGACTCCCCGCTGAGCAGGGATTTCAGCTTGAGGCTCAATCCCAGGACTCTGAGATCATGACCTGAGCTAAAGGCAGATGCTTAACCTACTGAGGCACCTAGATGCCCCAGTACATCATTTTAAAGGGGAGGCAGTGTTTGGTAAAATGAAAAGTACTCTGGCCTAGGAATAGAATGTCTGAGTCACTTGAGTTTTATTACTACCTGTAACACTAATTACATTTCATCTTTTCCTTTCTAGGCCTTGATTTCTTTTTCTTTTCTTTTCTTTTCTTTTTTTAAGATTTATTTATTTATTTGAGAGAGAGTGCGCTCATGAGTGTGAGAGCAGGGTGGGGGCAGCAGGAGAGGGAGAGAAAGAATCCTCAAGCACATTCCCCACTGAGCACGGAGCCCAACACAGGGCTCAATGCCAGGACCCTAAATCATGACCTGGGCCAAAATCAAGAGTTGGACACTTAACCAAGTGAGCCACTCAAGCACCCCGGGCCTTGATTTCTCTATGTATAAAATGAGGTAGTCTTTTGTCATTGCAAAACAGTAGTGGTTGTTCATAATTACAGTCGTGGTTCTCAACTTCCTTACTCCTTTCTGTTCTTTTCATCCTCAACAGAGGACTTGAATCTCTTCTTCATAGAAAAAATAGCTAATGTGCATTTATCTTTAGCTGCCCTTAAATATTTTGTACTCAGGTTCTGGAGTCAAACGATGTGAATTTTGAACGCTTCCTCAGCCACTCTCAAAGGGGTATGACCTTGGGCAAGTAGCTTAACTTGTATATGCTTCTGTTTTCTCCTCTGTAGAAGGGGAGTAGTATTTCTTAGGTTTGTTATGAGAGTTAACTGAGTGATCCATCAGAGTACCTGGCACATAGTAAATACTCAATATATATTAACTTTTGACCATTATCTTGTTTAACTTCTCTTGGGAAATGAAAACTCAACCTTTTTCTTCAAATGTTTAATCCCTGTGTTTCCTTTTTTTAATTTATGCTTCTGAGTTCGAAAAGACAGTAATAATTACACTGAATAATTTCTTCCACTTGATTGATAACCCATTGTGTATGTTGGAATGATTTTAGCTGCAGTACCAGTATCAAATTTAAAATGACCTAAAAAGTAAGGGTCCTTGTTTTACAGTATATAATCTTAGTTTAGAGGAAGAGCATTCAAGTTTATGGAACTGCTCCAAGGGCCTGGGATCTCTCAGTTTTTTTCTTCTGCCTTTCCCAAATATGAACTTTATTCTTAGCCTTGTCCCCTCCTGGTCACAGGATGATTGCTGCAACTCCTCAGTTGTGTTTTTACATATGTACATCCGAGAGCAAAATAAAAAGTGAAGTGGGGAATGGAAAGTATCTTCTCCATATCCTATGCATGTCAGAGAGGGGAACTTTTCCCAGAGAGTCCTCTGAGTGCATCACATTTCCCCTTCAGGGATTTCCGTTGGCCTGGGCTTGGTCACTTGCCCATGTCTACCTTGGGAAAAGCAAGTCCTTGGCATATTCATTGTTTTACATGTCAGTAAATAGGTATGAGGAAGGGTAAGCAGTCTGATGCAGGTGTTAATATTTTCAGTAGAATAACTACAATTTTTCTTTTTTTTTTTTAGAGGGTAGGCTATGGAACAAAGTGCTTCATAGGACTTAACACAAACAAAAGTGACCTGGTTTGGCCAAGGTTGAGTAGAGTTTTGCTGATCTAACTACCTTTCTTTAGGCAGTTTGAATTTCTGTCTGTGGTATAACCTAAGTATTTAAATTCATAGTGTCTTTGAACAAAATTAAAATTGGAAGAATGATGACTTTTTCTTTTTTGCTCTTTTCTGCTTTTTTTTAAGTAATGGGAATGTTTATAAAAGACAGTTTAACTCTGATGTATATTGACTGGGTTATTAAGGTGATGATAGTCCAAAACCATTCCAAATACATGATTATTTTTATCAGCATTAGCTCTTTCACCAGCTAATCTCACTAATGAGAGAAATTAATGAAACCCTAGTTTTCTTTGGTCTAGAAAAGTATAGCATGGTGGCTTAAGACACAGGGTGAAGATATCCCCCAAGTCAGAGTGTTTATAGGGTAAAAGAAGGCCCTGTTAATAATGATGTAGAAATAATATTTATAAACCAGGAACAACCTAGGAAAATTGGGTCACTCTGCTAAGTGAAGTATTTGGAGTTAAATTTGTTATAAATCCTGGTTCTGCCATTCACTAATTTTTTGCCCTTGGCCAAGCTACTTCGCCTCAATGATTAATACTATTTATACAGTAGGAATGATCTGGCTTCTTCCTACCTCTTATTTCTCTTACCGCTTTCCATATTTTTCATTCTCTCAAAACTGGACTACTTTTAATTCTCCAGATTTTTACTGCTGGTTCATATTAATGAGTTTTTGCGTATATTGGTTCATTTGCCTTATTTCTTTACTTGACCAGCTCCTGCCAAACTCTCAAATGCAATTACATAAGGGTCACTTTTTCCAGAAATATTTCTGATATTCCTGGCTAATTCTTCATCATCATCATCATCTCTACAACATATCAGATGTTCACATGCTTTGATAGGAACTCCATTATGCACAGAATAGTTCTAATTCATCCCTATTGAAATGAGAGATGAAACAAACAATGAAACACACATAGTTTACTCTGAAGTTTTGGGGATGATTTGGATACAGTGACTTCTAAATTTTTCATCCCTAAGGGCACCTGGCTGGCCCAGTCAGTGGAACAAGCAGCTTTTGACCTCAGGGTTGTGAGTTTGAGCTCCAAGGAGATTACCTTAAAAATAAAATCTTACCAAAAAAATTAATAAATTTTTACCTCTGTTGGACATAGTAGAACAGAGAACGTGAGATTACAGTTTAGTTTCTAGACATTAACAATTTCACATCTGGTTTGTAGCCTAGCAGAAGCCAAGTGAATAGATGGATGATGGCTCTTCATATTATGGCTCAATTAATTTACCTTTTCACCAAATAATTACTCTCAACCTCCCTGCTTTGAATAAGGTAGAAGTCTTAGGAAAAACTAAAAATAGAGATTGTTTAATAATGCCCCTTCTCCAGAGTGGATTAGAGGAACAGTAAAGGAGGTTTGTGGGGAGTATGATGTTAACTCAGCATATGCATTGTTTTACTAAATACTGATGGGTCAGGTATTGAAATGTATGCACTAACATCATTCTCTTCCTTCGGTATGCGGAATTGTGTCTGTATGTAATTCGTATGTTGAAGCTCTAACCCCCAGAACCTTGGATCGTGATTGTGTAGATGCAGCCCTTAAAGAGATAATTAAGTTAAAATCAGGCCCTTAGGATAGGCCCTAATTCACTCTTACTGGTTTCCTTATAAGAAAAGGAAATTTGGACGTGTATCATATGATCTCCCTGATATGAGGAATTCTTAATCTGAGGAAACAAACTGAGGGTTGCTGGAGTGGTGGGGGGGGGTGGGAGGGATGGGGTGGCTGGGTGATAGACATTGGGGAGGATATGTGCTATGGTGAGTGCTATGCATTATGTAAGACTGTTGAATCACAGACCTGTACCTCTGAAACAAATAATACATCATATATATTAAAAAAAGAGGAAGATAGTAGGAAGGGAAAAAAGAAGGTGGGGAAATTGGAGGGGGAGATGAACCATGAGAGACTATGGACTCTGAGAACAAACTGAGGGTTCTGGGGTGGGGTGGGGGATGGGTTAGCCTGGTGATGGGTATTAAAGAGGGCACGTACTGAATGGAGCACTGGATGTTATATGCAAACAATGGATCATGGAACACTACATCAAAAACTAATGATATAATATATGGTGATTAACATAAAATTTTTTTAAAAATAAAATTAAAAGTTAAAAAAAAAAGGAAATTTGGATGCAAAAAGAGACACCTAGTTCGTGCACACAGAAAAGACCCCCGGAAGCTATGCTGTGAAAAAGGTAGCCATCTGTGACCAAAAAGAGAACCCTTGGAAGAAACCCTTTAAACCTGCCAACACCTTGATCTTAGACTTCAAGCCTCTAAAACTATGAGAAAATAAACTTCTATTGCTTAAGTCACTTAGTCTGTGGTATTTTTTTTAATGCTATTTTGTTATGGTAGCACTAGTACACTAATATAGGCAGTATAAAATTCTTACTGTCGTATCAAGGTATTCTTCCCTAAAAATTATAGTGTCATCATTGGGTTGTGGTTTAAAAGTAAAATTGAATAGTATGGCTTTGGACATATTAGAATAAGGCAGTTACAGAGCCCAAAAAACTGTGTATTTAATTTAGTGCTCCGATATATAAGTTCATTTAAACTTAGCTCTCTAACCATAAAGTATAAATTATATATTGAAATTATTATGTACAGGGGTGCCTGGGTGGCTCAGTTGGTGAAGCATCCAGATCTTTATTTCGGCCCAGGTCATGATCTCAGGGTCATGAAGTCGAGCCCCATGTCAGGCTCCTTGCTCAGCCTGGAGTCCTCTTGAGATTTTTCTCTCCCTCTCTGACTGACCCTCCCCCTGCTCGTGTGCTCTGTCTTTTTCTAAAATAAATAAAATCTTTTTAAAACACTAAATTATTATGCACAAAGCATTGAAAACCAAGTCCTCTGACTGAAGAAATAAATGAAAACATAGGAGCTATACAGTGGCAGCATTTTAATTTTATCATTCTTTTTCATTTATTAACTGGAATATTGTTGTAAAAGAAACTTCCTCATATTTCTTTAGTCACTCCTGATACAAGTTTTATAGAAAAGAGAGGATATAGTCTTTTTTTCTTTTCCTCTGTATACTGATTTTTAAAATAATGAGTTGGTTCACTAGTTACCTTCAAAGAGGACTAATAGGTTTTTTGAGGGATAAGCAACTTCAGGAGCTCTTGCATTTAAATATACTTAATGTGCTTAATATATTGCTGTTACTGTCTTTATTGATTAGTAAATTATACGTCTTTGGTTATCAAGAGTCTCTTCACGTTGGCTTCTAAGACCTTGGGATATGAACTAATTAAGTGATCTTTAAACCTTCCTTGGTATCTAGTATTACAAGATGTTCCAGACTCTTTTTTTTTTTTTCCCCCTGCCCTGGGTCTGGAATTGCCATTTCTCCAGTGAGCCCTGTTCCTTATAATGGGTGTTAGAAGTGCTCATTGCTACTGAGTTGGTCATTGTTTCAAATTCATATTTGGCACCGAGGTGTTTTCCTTTACCCTTATCTCGTATCAATATTTCCTTTCTCCCTTTATTTCATTGCCAGGAATTGTAATGTTAAAATAACACATGGTTACTAATTTGCTTCATTATATATTACACATACATTAGACTACTTATAACAACAATACCACTAACAATAACAATATGATTACTGAAAGCAGTTTGAAGTTTTGTGTGGGGGCATTTCTTTTAGTCTTTAAGGTATCCCACTTCAGATATACCATCAAATTACTGTGTATTGAAAGCATTTGAAATAGTTTTTTTCTGTGTGGTTATGCCACCAACTAGATATACTATTAGGTTCATTGTTTAATTTTATTTATTTTTTAGAGTTTGCTTTTTTAAATTTTGTTTTATAATTTACAGAAAATACTGAGTTCTAATGGCAGTCCCTTCTGTCCTTTTTCCTTCTACACTATTTTGAAATTTTTTATTTTATCCCAGTTTGTTTTTTAATACAAGTATCACTGAAAATATTTTCCCTTGTAGGTAAATGATAAAATACCATACCATATACATATTTCTTCACTTGCTTTTTTCACTCAACAGTCTATTCTGGAGATCATTATATAGTGGGATATATAGAGCTATTTCTCATTGTTCTATTTAGGTTTTAGTACTCCATTGAATAGTATGTCATTGTGGTTTATTCAGCCTGTCCTTGGTTGACCAAAGAATGCTGTCTATTTGAATAACTCTAGTTTTAGCCTTGGAATTGTCTTTTCATTTTTGCAAATAATAGGAATTTTTATGTTTATGTGAAAAAATTTTGTATTTGAATAATAAAACTTAAACAATTTGTTTCATTGTTTTGGTTATTGATGTGATTATTATTCTGATATCTTTTTATATTTTAATTTCATCACCACTTTTCTTTTTTAGGTTTCTACTGCAGATGTTTAGGAGTGCCTTTTTTTTTTTTTTTTTTTTTTTAAGATTTTATTCATTTACTTGAGAGAGAAAGAGAAACTACATGTGTGAACAGGGGAAGGGGCACAGTGTGGGAGGGAAAAGAAGAAGGAAAGAATCCCAAGAAGACTCAATGCTGAGCAGGGCCCATGGGCTTGATCCCATGACCCTGAGGTTATGACTGAGCCAAAATCAAGAGTTGTAAGATCAACCAACTGAGCCCCTGAGGCACTCCTAGGAGTGCTTTTATCTTGAGTAGCTTTGGTGTTTGCCACAAAATTTTTCAATAGTAGAGAAAATTAGCCCTGTATAAAGCTAGCATTATGTAGTGTACATAGGATGGAATAGTGATTAATGTGTACGTTTAATGCATTTTTCTTTGTGTTTGGAGTTATTTCAAAGCCACTACTATTGAAGACCTTATATCATTATAAAATGCTAGTAGGGGGGACCTGGCTGGCTCCTTCAGTTAAGTATCTGCCTTCGGCTCAGGGTCCTGGGATGGAGCCCTGCAATAGAGTTCCCTGCTCAGCAGGGAGTCTGCTTCTCCCTCTCCCTCTGCCCCCACCCCACCCCCGGCCCCGGCTTGTGCTCTCTCTCGCTAACTCTCTCAAATAAATAAAATCTTTTAAAAAAATGCTAGTAGGATTACATTCAGTGACATTTTCATGGTCTTATTTACAACGTGGAAAAAGTTTCATGAGCTTTGTCATTGATCATTAAAGAATCAGCTATTTAAGGATATGATAACTTTTAAATATTTGTGGTGGCTTATTTATGGCTTGGCTTTTCTTCCTCATTATAGCTTTATTCCATAAACATCCAGTATAATCCTCAAGATTTCTCTTGGCTTTCCCTTCAAAATATATCCAGTATCTGACTATTTTCATCACCTCTTTAATTTCTTCCTGATCCTGGACACTGTTGTTTTTCACTGGAATTATTATAGTTGCAACAATTCTAATTATAACCATGCTCTTCCCACTTCCCCCCATCTGTTTTCCACACAGCAGCCAGGATGATCCATTTAAAATATTACAAGTGGGATAACATCACATTTTTATTCAAATCCTTCCAGTGGATTCATAATGCATTTCAGAGTAAAAGCCAGAATTGCTATTAACTTTAGGCAGATTGGCAGCTTCTCTAAACCTCTGTTTCCTCATCTCCCTATTCTATAAGATTATTTTGAAGATTAGATAATGTATATAAGACACTTGGCACAATACACAGCATATTTAGTATTTAGTAAATGTTAGCTAAGTTGATATTATTCAGAATAACTGTATTAGGTCATTACTTTTAGTGAAAAATAGCTAAGCTCTTGGTTCTCCTGATTATAAAGAAAATTGTCATCTGGTGTGATGGGAGGAGCAGAGGATAGTAAAGTAGTCATATGTGTACCTACTTTGATATGTGGATGTTTGAGCTTCAAGAAAAGTTGGCAAATCCATGAATTTTGCTTTTATTTACATATTTCTTATCAGGAATGAATCTTTATTCGTCTAAAGCAGACTGTGTATTTTGATTAGGAATCTCAGAAGGCAAAACTAAGTCTAGGATCCTAGGCAAATATTAAAATTTTATATAAGAGATACTTATATCTTACTATAATAATAATAATGAGATGTGTTTGCTTAAAACTATAAAGATCATTTTCTCTTATACATTCTTACTGCTTTTTTAAAGAACACTATGGGAATGTTCACTGTTACTTCTATTTTACACTCAGAACTGAACCTTCATTCTCAGGACTTAAATTCTGATGTTCTTTTTGTTATATCACAAATATCTCCTACAGTAACGTTAGGCATTGTGAGATATAATAATGGCTACAACTCCGTTCCTAATCTCAAACTTACAGATACATGTGAAGTTAGTTACATAGAATAAATAGAAAGAAATGTACAAGGAACACTGAAGTGATTGGTTTTGATTAGGCCAGAGAACGATCCTAGAGGAGATGACATTAACTGTTATCTTAAACAGTGAGCAGGGTTTATGCCTGTGAGAGTTGGGAGCTATCTGAACAAAGTCATGTTATGCATGAATGAGAAATAATATATGGTAAAGCTCTTTTAACTGGCCTCCACTGTATTAAATAACATTTGCTTTGTTAAAATATAATGACTGATCCCCATAAAGTTGTTAAAACTGAACATTGCAGCACATAGGCTACTTCTACTAAGCATACTCACTTCTGTTTCACCGATTGATTTATAAGCCTACCAAAAATTATTGTGTTATTGAACTTGTTATTATTTAATTAGATAGTCCAAAACTGATGAAATGTGTACAAAAAAGAAAATTACTATTGTAACAAAGTTAAATACTTTGAAAGACTTGATAAAGGCAAGGCCTTAAAAATATAATTGCTGATGTGGTGCCCGGGTGGCTCAGTCAGTTGAGTGTCCAACTCTTGATTTAGTCTCAGGTCATGATCTCAGGGTTGTGAGATTGAGCCCTGCATGGGGCTCCACTCTCAGAAGGGAGTCTGCTTGATATTCTCTCTCTCCTCTCCCTCTGTCCCTTCCCCTGCTTGCACTCACTCTCTCTAAAATAAATAATCATATATATATATAATTGCTATTTAAGTAGATGTGGTTGTGATAAGTGAAAGGTTGAAAGTAAAAGACCTAGAGGGATTGTGTACTCTGCTCTCCTGTTGACTTCAAGTTTTTGCTTCATTTTAATGACACTTGGAAGTCTTAGGGAATGCATTATGAGTGTGGTTTATGCAAGAAAGGTAGCATAGGTTTAAGTCATTGGAGACATTCTCTAGTATCTTCAATGTTGAAATAATTATCTTACTTATATTTAATTATTTTCATATATATATTATGTTTTATGATTCCCTATTTTTATCAGCTTTTCTGGTTAACCAAGCAAATACTGGTTCTGATTCCATTGGATAAAAGTAGTTTTTTGGAGCTGTAGTGTTTTTTTTGTTTTGTTTTGTTTTAAGATTTTATTTATTTATTTGACAGAGACACAGCGAGAGAGGGAACACAAGCAAGGGGAGTGGGAGAGGGAGAAGCAGGCTTCCCGCGGAGCAGGGAGCCCTATGTGGAGCTCGATCCCAGGACCCTGGGACCATGACCTGAGCTGAAGGCAGACGCCTAATGCCTGAGCCACCCACGTGCCCCAGGAGCTGTAGTTTTTAAGGAAGAAGAGCATTAGTGGTATATGGAGAGTAACAGATCCAGTTAGGAAAATGAACTGAGTCTACAGCATAGAGGAATTTGTATGCCTTGCTAAGTTTGACCTTTATGGTGATTCATTTTTAGGGACGTGACGATCCTCATTCTGTATTTTAGGAAGACTATTTTTCACAGGTTAGTATTGTTGGACAAGAGAGCTAGGGCAGTGGCAGTGAAATTGAAGTGGGGCAGATCTGAGAGAAGTTGGAAAATAGAATTGATAAGGCTTGGTTGTGATTCACTGGATCTAGGTAGTGAGGTAGGAGGAAAAATCAAAGGTGGTGATAATGCCTGATAATAGCTAATGTTCATTGAGTGTTTAATATGTGTTAGTCACTACTCTCAGTCCTTTATATAATTTCAGTCATCCTAACAATCACATGAAAATATGTTGCTACCACCACCCCACAGGCCTATATGCACAGTTACAAACCCCAAAAACTTGGAAAAATGACAAACTAATTGTAAATTTGGGTGTAGGCTCATTTAGCAGCAAACCATGGCCTAAACTGATACGAGGCTATTTATAGTCTTTCTTTTTTTTTTTTTTTTTTTTTTTTAAAGATTTTATTTATTTATTTGACAGAGAGAGACACAGCGAGAGAGGGAACACAAGCAGGGGAAGTGGGAGAGGGAGAAGCAGGCTCCCCGCCGAGCAGGGAGCCCGATGCGGGACTTGATCCAGGGACTCCCGGATCATGACCTGAGCCGAAGGCAGTCGCTTAACCAACTGAGCCACCCAGGCGCCCTATTTATAGTCTTTCTTGATCCCATTTACTGTATCTTTATTTTTTGCAGAAATATTAATGTGTTTGGTTATAAAGTGCTGCCTCAGATTCAGTGGGGGTTTTACATAATCTGCAATGTTATCTTTCTGAAATATGAAAAATTTTGAAGTTTGGGTTTGGGTGAGTGATGGTAGACCTGTATGATAATTATTCTTTTATAGATGAGGAAACTTGAGTCAGGGAGTAATCACACCCAGTAAGTGGCAGAACTGGGTTATGAACCTAGTCAGTCCTAACTTTTCAAGTCTGTACCTTAAACCAGTACACTGTTCTGCCTCCTTGTCTAACCTTTGCAATTAGCAAAATGATGCCTTTAAACTTATTAAGAGACCTAAAGAGCAAGACCAGGGGGAAGCAGAGAAGAGACCATAGTGGAATGTGGTTTTAAATACGCCTACTTGAGGGTCCTGGGTAGCTCAATCAGTTAAGCGTCTACCTTTGGCTCAGGTCATGAAACCCCGGGGTCCTGGGATTGAACCCTGCATTGGGCTCCCGGCTCAGCAGGGAGCCTGCTTCCCCTTCTCCTTCTCCCCCGCTGCTTGTGCTCTCTCGCTCTATCTGAAATAAATAAATAAAATCTTTCAAAAAAAAAAATAGGCCCTATTTGAGATGTTAATGGAAATGGTGCTGTAGGAAGCCAGGAATATATTGGGTGTGTTCGTAAGGCATATATTGGATTTCATGAAGTTTATCATGCCCTTGTTGTAACACAGTGTCATTATTTTGTATATCAACTTAAAAAAGGTTAAGAAAATGAAACTGTGATACTGTGTGTGTGTTTGTGTGTGTGTTTAATCACCAAATTTTTTCACACAGTATTATTTTCTGTGCAATTTAGAGTGTCATTGATGCAACATTACTAAAGAATGTTCTCTTATTGCCTTTGGAATTTTATTTTAAGGCATTGGTATGCATTCTACAAGTTTTGATTTTGATGCTTTCTTGATCTTACCAGAAAGTATTGACAAAAAGTTTCAGACGACATCCAGGAAGACATTTTAAGTTCAACAAATAAGGTACCAACAATGCACATAAGTTGACTGAAGGGAAAACAGTATAAATAGCTGTGACCGAGGTCACATGAGGACAGATAATCACAACCATGTTGTGTTTGCCATCTGGCCAATAGCCATTGTAAGGCATCATGGATTGTAACATTCATTGATTGTAGAAGATTTCCATGATTTTAAAATGTGAGGGAGATGTACATTTTAGAATTGTTGCATAATGAGTAGGATTTTTGCCTCTTGGAATTGAAAGTTGCAGTAATAAAGTAAGACAGTAGTGCATATAATTGATTTTAATAAACAAATACGCCTTTTCAGGAGTTAGTGCATCATCAAAGAAGTATAGAGTCACTGTTCTGGGGAGTAATTGAGAGAAACAGGAAATGCTAAAGACAGAACCTTGAGGATTTCCTATATTTAAAAGGTGGCTTTACAAAGAGAATAGAGGAATTTAAATACTTTCCCACATTTTGAGTTTGTCTGTCTGTTTGGTTTTTTTTTTACAAATGATAATCCAGGTTCCTAGACAACTGGAAAATAGACTCCAGTTTCACAAATAGATTCATTTCTCTCACAAGTATTAGCCTGGTCTTTGCTATTGGCATAATTAATTATATCTGTGACATAATTGTGGAACTGTGATGTCAGAAATTAAGCAAAGTATTTGGCAAGGTATCAGGACTAACAGTTGGACTAACAACATGATTTATATATGAAGATAATACTTTTGCCTTTAGAGTCTTGACAAATTAAAAAAAAATTAAGGTTAAAATTGCTAATGTTCTACACATTGAAATTTGACAATTAAAAAAGAATTTCTGCTTCTGGGAAGATAGAGTAGACGTGGTTTTCCCTATTCTTCCTGCTAAGAACTACTAAAAACCCTGAATCTTATATATATAACATAAGATTCTGAGAGGTAGAAAGAGGGCATGATGGCTAGGCATCATAAGACCCACAGGAGTGAGTTTCCTAGCTTTTCTTTTTTGCCTCATAGTATCTTTGTGAAAACAATGATAATCCAAAAAGCACAAATGGGCACACCAAAAAAAGAAAAAGTCCCAACAAAAGCCTAATCTTTTTAGCCAAGTACTGGGAGAGGGGCACCCTAGCAAGACAGAAAACTTAAAAATAATAATAACCACTCTATTTAACCAGGCAAAGTCCACAGGAAAAAAACCTTAGTCTCACCCATGCCCTCACCAGCGAAGACTGTAGGGAGTGTAGACCTCCACTCTTCCCAGGCTATATTGAGGTGCACCAACAGTCCTGCCCTGATGTCAGATTAGACCAGAGGTAGCCAAGACTTTAATCCCCATCAAATGGTTAACTAGCCCCCCCCCCCCCCAGTAGATACTAACCAACTCCTGCTCCTCTTCCCTTGAGTATGTCAGAAGAGGCCTGGTGGGGAGTGAATACTTCCACCACCACCTACCACTAAAGATGCCTACCTCCCTCCCCTTATTGTCAGTGGAGGCCACATGGGAAGTAGTAATGAAGCACTCATACCCTTCTCATTCAGGGAGATATCAGTGAAGTCTTGATGGTAAGCTAGAAGTAACAAGGAGCCATCACCCCATCTCTGGTGTCAGAGACTTCTGTCCCCACCTTGTGGTAATGAAGTGGCACCTCCACAGCTTCCTCTGCTACAGCAGAGCCAAACAAAGCCCGCTAACTTGGAAGGTTTAAGCAAGATCTAGAGTCCTTTAACATAATACTCAAAAGTGTCTAGATTTCAATTAAAAATCAATTGTCATACCAAGGAAATTCCCAAATTGAATGAAAGAAGACAACCAGTAGAGACCAACATGGAACTGACACATACTACTCTTAAAATTATCTGACAGATGATAGAGCAGCTATCATAAACATGTTTCAACAAGCAATTACATGAGCATGCTTGAAACAAATGAAAAAATTAAGTCTCAGCAAAAAGAAAGTCTGCAAAGAAATAGAAGATATTAAGAAGAATCAAATGAGAATGACCTGAAAAATCTAATAACCAAAATAAAAATGGGTAGACTTGAGTAGAATGGAGGGGATAGAAGAAAGAATTAGTCAACTGAAAAATAGATCAATGGAAATTACCAAATCTTAGCAACAGAGAGGAAATAGACTAAAATAAAATGAGTAGACCCTCAGAGACTTGTGGGGCTATAACAAAGAGCTAACATTTGTACCATTAGAGTCCCAGAAAAGAAGAGGAAGACATGGCTGGAGAAGTATTTAATGAAATGATAGGTGGTTGGCAAATGATACCAACCTACAGATTCAAAAAGCCTAGCAAATTCCAAACAGGATAAAACAAAGCCCTCCACACCAAGACATCTCATATACAAACCTCTGAAAACTAAAGACAAAAGTCTTGAAAGCAGTGAGAAAGAAACTGTATTTTAAGGAGGGAAATTTGAATGACAACAGATTTCTCATTAGAAACCATAGAGACCAGAAGAAAGGGGCATAACGTTTATCAAGTGCTGAATGAAGAACTGCTGTTTCTAATAAAACTTTTCAAAGGTTCCACATCAGAGCTGTTGTTTGGATTCTTACAGCTGTTTTCAACTATTCTTCATCATGGTATAGAACTTCAAGAATGAAATAGCAAAGTGCGTTTCTGCTGAAGATGCATAAGGTTGTTTATACTTATTTTAAGATTTTTGTTGCTCAGAGACTACCAAAAGAAAATAGCATATATTTCTTAATAGTGTAATGTTCTACTTACCCATCTTTGAAAAGTTCAGGTAGTTCATAATTCTGTGTCGTTATATGGCTTTGAGGAACTCATTTTGATTTTCAAGGAACAACTATTCCAGTGGTATTCTTGTGACTTTCTGATTAAAAAAAATTATTGTAAAATCACATAATACTAAATTTATCATTTTAACCATTTTTAAGTGTGTAGAGTGGTGGTGTCAAATATATTCACATTGTTGTGCAGATCTCTAGAATTTTTCATCTTGTAATACTGAAACTCTATGCGCTAAACACTAATTTCCCCTCTCCTCTACCCTCAGCCGTTGGTAACCAGCTTTCTATTTTTACTGTTTCTATGATTTTGATACCTTTAGATACTTCATATGAGTGCAATCATAAAGTATTTGTCCTTTTGTAACTATCATATATTGCTTAGCACAGTGACCTTGAGGTTCATCTGTGTGACAGAATTTCCTTTTTTAAAGCTGTACTGACTTTCTAGTTTTTAAAGATTCATGTATTGAGTACATGAAAGTTCGTGTATTGGTTATAATGACTTCTTGATACTAGTTTTATTACAGTGAATTAAAAAAGTCAGTATACGTTAAATTTGGACACTAAATATATTCAGCTCTTGCTGATGGAATTTCTTCTTCCTTGTCTCTTTGATCATTGTGTCCTCATTAGCTTCTACTTTAAAGACAATTTTAATTAAAGGATCAAATTTTTTAAGTGAAAACTATTTCCCTTTCTCATAATCTCTTCTATGGATTGGTTTTTGACAAAACTCATAATCCAAGACAATAGAGACTGTCAAAATTTGTCTTCCAAATTCAATTAACATTGAATAATTCTGCAAATTTATCTAATATACCATCCAAGTTGCAACCAATAACTTGGTTAAGAACTTTACACCTTTTGTCAGATTTTTAAATTAGGACATGTGCAAATAATTTTGTAAAAGTCCATTTGGATCATGTCTTGATTTTGAGGTCAGTTAATTTATCCAAAATTATTTCTTGATTCAGGGTGCTAGATAATTATAAATCTCAATAAACCTAGTGGTTTAACATTTTTCACTTCTACAATTTATAAAGAATTTCATCATTTATAGGCATCTCCTATGTTGGCCTCATTTGTATCACTTGAAATCATTAACCATTGTTAAGGCGATAAAACCCTGCTATAAACAACAACTCTAAAGCATACAAAAAAAAAAGTACTCATCTGAGAAACAGCCCAATCTTCTGACTTTCCACTTGGGATATTCTATGTGAAATCTTTGCTTTTTTCTTTCCAAGAAATCTTAAAATAAATGTTTCCTAATTAGCAGTCACATGAGCTGCTTATAATATCCTAGCTTTTTTTGTTCTGAAGGAAATATAGCCATCTGTTTTCAGTATCTGGAGGACCCCGCAGAGTCAATTTCTGGTATTCCAGATAGTCTGTACTATTTTATTTCACATTATCTTAAACATTGCTTTTTAAATGTGATGATTTTGCATGATGGGATAAAAGGTAGAATTTTATTTTTAGGCATTAACTTATTGAAATTTCACATAGCCCTGTAATTTTCCTGTAGACTGGGCTTCCAGTGTTCTAATGAATGTCACACAGCTGTCAAGAGGCAGAGTTGAGAGCCTAACTCAAAGTCTACAGAAGTCAGACATTTGCTTTTTTTCACACAACCAATCTTTGAATGTTTTTTTGAGATTATTCATTGTAGCTAAGAATTAATGCCATGGGACTTTATTTCTTTATTTTTATGTATCTTTGTAAAAAATTTATATTTGCAAATGGTAGTCCTGGAGTGCAGGCGATTTTTGTGAATTATATGAGTACATACATATACCTTAACTTTTGGCTCAGGAATTGCTCCAGGCTCTGTTTCCTGCCAGTAGTTTTGGAACTTTACTCTTGTTAGTTTCTCTTAACATCCTTCCTGTTTATAAAAATTTTGGATTGTCTGTATTTGGCTTTGACCTGGTATTTCCTTGAGACTCTGCTTCCCATGTAGTTCCCCCTGCTGCAAGCACTGGAGCTACTCTGAAGTACTCCTTTTATTCTCAGTCTTTATATCCTATGAGTGATTTCTACCTAAGGAAAATAGAAGTGGTTTCATATAAATAGGGCTAATTGGTTGATATTTTGCATAGCAGATTATTTTACATACTCTCTTGGAGCATAGCACAGTTTATTATGCTACTTATATCTTTTTTTTCTGTTTTGCTCCAGACTCATTTATTTATTTGTAGTATGTAAATGTTCTCATTTAGTTTTATATTACATTTTTTAAAACTCTGAAACAGAAAAAGTTGCCTCAATTCAAGCATGACTTCTTTTTGTAGAAGTCCCATGAAGATCATAAAAATGAAATACTACCTTATATAGGGAGAAATGTTTACAATGTATTATTAAGTGTGGTGTAAAAGCATCAGGCTGCAGAATGGTATGGTAGCCATTTTTGTGTTCTGACACACATATACAAAATAAACTTTCTACAGAAAATTTGGGTAACAAAAAATTCCCCCCAATAAAACTACTCATAAAAATCCCTTCTAATTACCACTTAGAGATAATAGATAATCACTGTTAACTTTATAGTGTATATTCTTTTATTCTCCATGTATGTGTCTGTAAAAGTTACATCTCCACATAGATACATGTAATAGGATGGTAAAAGCCTTCTTAAAGCAAAAGATTGACAGACCTGCCTTTATACAACCTTTAAACTTAGTAAGATACAAAATACTTTAAGAAAAGTTTTTTGTGTCTGTTTTTGTTTTTTAAAGATTTATTTATTTATTTGAGGGGGGTAGAGGGAGAGAAAGTCTTAAGCAGACTGCACTGAGCACCGAGTCCGATGTGGAGCTCGATCCCATGACCCTGAGATCACAACCCAAGCCAAAACCAAGAGTCGGCCACTTAACCCATTGTACCACCCAGGCGCCCTGAAAAGTTTTTTTTTCTTTTTTTTTAATGCAGTTACAGCGTGAAGAAATATTTGTTACATAGCTGTTAGTCAGATGTAGGAAATAACTTCATTTTCTCTATATCATTCATTAGTACCACCATTCATCTATCACATCATACAAGTCAAGAACTTCAATTTATCCTGGACACCTTCCTCACCCTCACTTCTCATATCCAACTGATCTCCCAGTGTCCTCTTGGGTATCTTTGGAATTCATCCATTTCTTCCATAAAATTCAAGCTTACGACATAATTTTTTTTTTTTTTTTTACTACGGCAGTAGCTCCTTAACTGATCTTCCCCCTTTCATTCTATTTTCCGTACTGCACAAAGTGATCTTTTTGAAACATATTCCTGATCATATAACATCTTGGAAAATAGACACCGTGTGTGTGTGTGTGTGTGTGTGTGTGTGTAAGACAGATACACATAGAGATTGATCAGTTCTTTCAGGAAAATGAACCAGGCCCTTGTAGGCCATACATACTTACTGTCACAGGGTATATGGTACCTTTTGTTCTCTCTTACCTGAAACACACTTTCCTTCCATTGTCTTTATTAGTACCTACATATTCTTCAGAGAATCCTTTCCTGACCTAACTGAATTAGATTATCCTATTATTCACTCGTAGAGACCCCAAAATTCTCTGTCATAAGACTTACCAAATTTTACAATAATCTAACTCTTTTACTAGACTGTAAGCTCTTGCAGGGAAATGTCTGTGTTTGTTTTGCTTACCATTGTATTCCTGGCATATAACATAGTACTAGGTACATATTAGATACCTGTCTTAGCTTTGACTGGGATAATAAAATACCATAAACTGAGTGACTTAAACAATAGGCATTTGTTTCTCATAGTTCTGGACACTCAGGAATTAAAGGACCAAGGTGCTGGCCAATTCTGTGTCTGGTGAGGGCCCTTTTCCTGACTTGCAGATAGCTGCCATCTTGCTGTGCCCCTTATGGCAGAAAGACAGTGAGCTCTAGTCTCTTCTTCTTCTGTAAGAACAGTAATCCCGTCATGGGTGCATCACCCTCATGATTTCATCTAAGCCTAATTATTTACCAAAAGTCCCACCCCCTAATACCCATCACATTGGAGGTTAGGATTTCAACATGAAATTTGGGGGTACAAACATGCAGTCCATAAAAACATTCCCTAAGTATTTGTTAAATTAATGAACACATTCGAAGTACCAGCAAAAGATGTAAATAAGTTCACAAGAGGAGAAAATACAAATGCCAGTAAACATATCCAAATATTTTCAACCTCTTGTGTGATCAGGAAATAAAGTTTTATCCCCATGATGTTGGGAAAATTTTTAAAGATTGATAATGTCAATTGTCCATTTAAGAACATGTCCATTAGAAGGATAGTATGAAATAAAAGTATGATTCAGCCATACTGTGGAATATCTTTCAACTATTATAATGCATTGCATTCCTGTACATTGAAAACAATCTCATTAATTTTTGTTTCACAACAAGAACCTCAAAAGTGACTGTGTACATATGTTTATATACACACAAAGAAATTCATAGCAAAGTTACTAGGAAGATATTGTTCGTAATGTTTATCTCTGGGGAGGGAGCATAATAGTAGAAGGAGAGGTATAAAGGTGTTCTTGTTTTTTTCTTTTTTTTAAACTGGACATTTTTACTATTTTTATAATGAGAATATTTTTGTGTAGTCCATAAAAATATATAAATAAGAGTTAAGTTGGTTAGGGACATAGAGGAAAAAAGCCCATTCTTTACATATACAAAAGTAAAATCAGGAATGCCAAAGGAGCATGGGTTAGTTCTGGCACTATAAGCATAGTTCTGTATTGTTGGGGCCTAAAGTGTGATACAAGACAGAAGAGAAATGAGGCTGAAAAAGAAGACAAAACCAGCTCATTGAGGGCCATGTATGTTTTCTCTTAGAATGGTACAACCATGCAAAGATTTTTAAGTGGGAAATTGACTCCAGTCATTTTAAATGGGAGATTCTGGGAGATGTATAGTTGATGCAGTGAAAGAGATTCCTAACCTTTTTGTATCTGGATCACTTCGTCAGGTTTGATGAAGCATGTGGATACTTTCTCAGGATTGTATTTTGGATATATAAAATAAAATACAAAGTACACCAAAAACCAGTTCTATTAGGTTTCATTTTCAGAACATTAGAAAAACACATTTATGGTATAGTTATATATGTGCTTCTTTAGTAACACATTAAAGAGACCTAAAGGTTCATTTAACAATTACTTTAATTTCAAAACAGTGATGATCATAAATAGTATTTTAAGATATCTGCATCAGTTCAATGACCTTCTGACTTTAGTTCCATCAACCCCAGGTTAAGAACTATTGCATATGGGGCACCTGGGTGGCTCAGTCAGTTGAGCGTCTGACTTTTGATTTCGGCTCAGGTTAGGATCTCAGGGTCCTGGGATTGAGCCCCACGTTGGGCCTATGCTCAGTGGATTCTCTCTCTCCCTCTGTACCCCACACGCACATTCTCTCTCTCTCTCTCAAATAAATAAATAAATAAATAAATCTTAAAAAAAAAAAACTATCATATATGGCATGAGACTGGGAGCATGGATATCAGTTAGGAAACCAATCAGTATGGAGGTAATGAAAAATTTAGTGGGGACAGTCTGAAATGATCCTATGGAAGACTTTCTAATTATCCTTAAATAACATTTTTGTATTCATAAGGCAATGTATGTGCATTATAGAAAAATTAGGAAATATAAATTAAAATAAAAAAACATGTTCTACTTTTTTAAAACAAATTAATGCATCTATCCTTGATTTTTAGTGTTGCTCTTATGTAGGAGTTATCTCATTTGTTATGCCTTTAGTCTTAATGATACCGTCATTTCTTAACTGTTTTCCCTTTCATTTTACAGATTTTTGATTGGTCAGGGAGCACATGTAGGAGCTGTCAACAGTGAAGGAGACACACCATTAGATATTGCTGAGGAGGAGGCAATGGAAGAGCTACTTCAAAATGAAGTTAATCGGCAAGGTAATGTAAAAGCGACCTAAATGGGAAGAAATGTTTAAAACTGTTTTAGAAAGAATATGAACTTGACTTTTTCAATAAAATAATTGTTGGTACTGAAGGGGAAATCATAATTTGAGTGGAAAAAAATCACCTTCCATAGCAATATGTGTAGCATTAGTCTGTTTGAAAAAAATATATGATTCTCAATTCTCCATCTTTTTTTTTTTTTAAGATTTTATTTATTTGCGAGAGAGAATGAGAGACAGAGAGCATGAGAGGGAGGAGGGTCAGAGGGAGAAGCAGACTCCCTGCTGAGCAGGGAGCCCGATGCGGGACTCGATCCCGGGACTCCAGGATCACGACCTGAGCCGAAGGCAGTCGCTTAACCAACTGAGCCACCCAGGCGCCCTCTCCATCTTTTTAATATTTTTAAAATTGAAAGAAGAATCGTAAGTTGTAGGATCAGACACAAAATTATGTGGTAAAAGAAGCTTTGGAGAGAAAATAGGCAAAGAGGATAGGGAAGCGCGCAGGATGAATGAGATACGTTACAAATTTAAATAGAGAGGTAGTAGTATTTAAGCTAAGATCTGAATGATGTGAGGGGATGAATCATGCATCTGGGGAAAGAACATTCCAGACAGGGAGCTACAAGTGCAAGGATGGGAGGGTGCATGGTTTATTCAGAGAAGCAATAAGTAGACTAGTCTGACTAAAGTATGCAAAACAAGGAAGAGGCTGGAGGGAGATGATGTCACAGAGGTAACAGTGAACCATACCACATCAAGGCCTTGTGGGCCGTTGGAATGACTTTGGCTTTTAGGCAGAGAGAAGTAGGGAGCCAGTGGAGGAATTGAGGTAGAGGAGTGACATGATCCGACTTACTTTAGAAAGGATCTCTGTGGCTGTTGTGTTGAGAATAGATTGTAGGAAAGTAAGGGCAGAAATAGGTGGTGGTGGACAAAGTGATGAGAAAAGGTTGGATTTTAGATATATTTTGAAGGTTTGTTCAAGAGAATTATTGAGTGATTAAGTGTAGGGTATGCAAGAAAGAAGGTATAAATGAGATATGAATATTGTGGGAAAAGTAGGTTTTATGGGGAAAGTTCAGGGATTTATTTTCAGATACGTCGAGTTTGTTTTGCTGATTAGATATTTAAGCAGTTGAATCTGTGAATCTCCAGGTACAGGCTGGAGATACAAATTTGAGAGACATCAGTTTATAGATGAGGAGTAATTGTTTATGGGTAGAGTTTTATTTAGAAGAAATGAGTATTCTAAACTGATGGTGGTAATAATAGTTTCACAACTCTGCAAATATACTAAAAACCACTGAACTGTATATCATAAATGTATATGAATTGTATCTTGAGATATATATATAATACATATTTATGTTTTATGTGTCTAGCAATTCTTTTTTGGGGGTACATACTCAAAAAGTTAAAAGGAAGGTTTCAAAAAGATATTTGTACACCCATGTTTATAACAGCGTTATTCACATAAGCAAAAGATGGAGGTAAACCAAATGTCTGTCAATGGATGAGTAAATAAACAAAATGTGGTATGTACATACAATGGACTATTAATTCAGCATTAAAAAGGAAATTCTGACACATACTGTAGCATGGATGAACCTTGGGGACATGATGGTAAACAAAATAAGACAGTCACAAAAAGACAAATACTGTATGATTCCACTTACATGAAGTACTTCAGGAGTCAGATTAATAGAGAAAGTAAGTAGAATGATGGCTGTCAAGGAGATGGGAATGGGGGTTTTTGATTAATGGGTGTAGCATTTCAGTTTTGCAAGATGAAAAGAGTTCTAGAGATGGGTTGCACAACAGTGTAAATGTACTTAGCACTACTGAAATGCATACTTAAAAATGTTAAGATGATAAATTTTATGTTATGTGTACTTTACAATTAAAATTAATAATTAAAATTAATATGTATAAATAAAATTATTCTGTATGATTTCCACTGTATTCCATTATGTTTAGGCAGTGATTAAATGAGTATTATCAGAAGAGAACTGTTTTACTAAGGTGTTAAAAGATAAAGGAAAGGTATGGAATATTGTTTTAGAAGGTAGGCACTTACTGAAGTATGGTTGATCATGAAATAGAAGCAAAGGAGTAGAAGCTAAGTTAGTACCTTGAAAAGAGATTTTTTTTCCTGGAATTAGGAAAATTCATAATGACCCTAAATGTTTTTAAAAAAATCTTAAGGGGCGCCCGGGTGACTCATTTGGTTAAGTGTCCAACTCCTGATTTCAGCTCAGGTCATGATCTCGGGGTCGTGAGTTCGAGCCCCACGTCAGGGCTCCATGCTGAGCTTGGAGTCTGCTTAAGATTCTCTCTCTCCCTCCCCCCCACTGCCCGTCCCCCCTCCAAATGTGTGTGCACTCTCTCTTTCTCTCTCTCTCTTAAAAATAAAAATAATAATAATAATCTTAAGACACTGAAGCTGATAAGATATTTTAGTGCCTAAACAGAGTTGAGGCATTGTAACAGGTAGTTAGAAGGTCCCTGGAGCCCAGGAGAAACAGGGCATACATTAGAAAAGTAGTTAAAAACTGGGGCTTGGATAAGTACACAGAAGAGCTTTTAACAGGAATGTTCTAGACAGGCATTTTGGAGTAACAGGATAGTCAAGGCTTGAGGAAACTGGAAAATGGATATAAGGCATCACAACCTGGAAAGAAGACTGCCTTACCTGCCCATATCTTGCTCTGATGAAAGCCTAGATGGATAGCTAACCATTTCCTGTTAAACACTAGTTAAAATAAATCTTTTTATACTGCCTAATATTAGCAATTATCATGTGCTAGGAAGGGCATGGAGATGTACTGAAAACTTCTTGCCTTTGGTTTCCTTGTATATAAAGGAAGCTTTTTGCAAGACTGATTTTAATTGTAATGATTCGTTCAGTATTGGTTAATATGCCGGCAAATGCTCCGGGTGCTGGGTATGGAAAAGACAGAAAGGAAGAAAGAAGACAATCTTTATTCTTCAGGATTTCACAGCATATCAGAAGTGGCAGATATATATAAACAGAGCTTAACAATGCAGTGTGCTATGTGCTAAAATATAGATAGGAACAGAAGGTTGTGGAAGAACAGAAAAGGCTATGACTAACTGCCTCCAATAGTCAGTAAAAATTTCAGAATGGTGACATTTGAGAATGAGTTTGCTTAGCAGAGAAAGGAGGTGGTGGACAAAAAAGGCCTATCAGGCAAGGGTGTATCAGCATGTGCAAAGAAAAGGAATTGGAGACATAGCATATGCGGAGAACTCATTAGAATTGTAATCGAAATGCAAAGTCAAGACAAAATTAGTAGGAGGGTGAGACCTGAAAAAATTAGGCTGGAGCCAGATGGTGAAGGACATCCATTTTGTAGACATTAGATGCAGCAAGGATCTCCAAGCAGGAAATGGACTTGATTGAATTTGGTCTTTAGTAATAACAGCTGATGGCAGTTTGGAGGATGATTTAAAATGGGGATTACATGGTGGCATATCTTCCTCCAGGAAGGCTCTTAAATTATTCCAGCTGAAAGATGAGGACAAAACAATTACATTTAAGATAGAAAAGAGCAGGGCTGTCTTGAGGAAGTATTAAGGTAAAATTAAAACACTAGGATGAATAATTGAATGTGGAGATAAAGGAAGAATTGAGACCAACTATTTGCCTCCTTAAGTTTCCAGTTTAAGAATTAATGATGGCTGGGGTGCCTGGGTGGCTCAATTGGTTGATCATCTGACTTCGGCTCAGCTCGTGATCTCAGGGTCTTGGGATCAAGCCCCGCATAGAGCCTTGAACCCCGCATCAAGCCCCACGCCTCGCATCCGGCTCTGCATTGGGCTCCACGCTCAGCAGGGAGCCTGCTTGTCCCTCTCCCTCTGCCTTCCCCCCCTCCAACTCATGTTCTCTTTGTCTCTGTCTCAAATGAATAAATAAATAAAATCTTAAAAAAAAAAAAAAAAAGAATTGGGGCGCCTGGGTGACTCGGTTGGTTAAGCGTCTGCCTTTGGCTCGGGTCATGATTCTGGGATCCTGGGATCAAGCCCCATGTCGGGCTCCATGCTCAGCAGGGAGCCTGCTTCTCTCCCTCTGAAACACCCCCTGCTTGTGCTCTTTCTCTCTGTTGAACAAATAAGTTAAAAAGAAAAGAATTAATGATGGCTAAATTCATATGGGAAAATATGGGCTGAAGTAGGAACAGATTTAGGGAGTACATGAGTTTGTTTTGGGATATACTGAGTTTGTGGTAGCTAAAGGACATTCACATAACAATATTTGGTACATTGTTGGAACTTAAGAGATGTCACAATGGAAAATGTAAATCTGGGAGAATAATAGATGACGGGGAGTTCTGAGAAATAGATGAGATGACTTTGGAACTGAAAAGTGAAAAGCTAATACTAATAATAGTAGTTAACTCTTACTAAATGCTGACAATGTATGCCACGCATTGAGCCAATTGGTTTTAAGTGCCTCCTTTCATTTTATCCTCACAACAATGCTAAGAGATGACTACTACTATTACCCTCATATTACACATGGCAAATTGAGAATCAGTGATTTACCCAAGATCATACAGGTAGGAAGTAGTACTGCAGTTCAGTCCCAAATAGTGTGATAGATCTCTTGAGCCCACACTCTTCATCACTGTACCATACTGTATTTTATTAAGAATGTCTCCTAGAACTCTGAACAACAAACAGGGTTCTAGAGGGGAGGGGGGTGGGAGGATGGGTAGCCTGGTGATGGGTATTGAGGAGGGCACATTCTGCATGGAGCACTGGGTGTTGTGCACAAACAATGAATCATGGAACACTTCATCTAAAACTAATGATGTAATGTATGGGGATTAACATAAGAATAAAAAAAAATTAAAAAAAATAAAAAAAGAATGTCTCCTAGAAAATACTTTATGGTATTCAGTTTATTCATATAATGGGAATACATGAACTTATATAGCATAACTTTGTTCCAGAGAAACAAATTATAGGGATATTTCTAATAGATTTTAATAATTATAAAAAGAGCACCTTCAATATACCTCTTATAGTGATAAGATTTCTAAAATTATTTATCCTGATATGAACGTTTTTATTTAATATTTTAAAATTCTTCAGTTCTTTCAGCTCTAATTTCTTAATAATATATTTGGTCAATAACTAGTTATGCTTAAGTAAATTGCCTTTGAAACTAGCAATGATTTGGAGTGCCCCACTGGCTCATTTGGTAGAGCATGAAACTCTTGATCTCAGGGTTGTGAGTTCAAGCCTCACATTGGGTGTAGAATTTACTTAAAAACAAAACAAAAGTAGTAACGATTGAGCCTTAGCTTAAAGTATTTCTGGCTTGTATTTTAATGCAATTGCCTTTATTTAGCTTGGGACACAAGTCAATCTTTGTATCTCCTAGCTGTGACCAAACTCCAATTTATTCTTATTTTTTCTCACCAAGAGATTTGGCTACATTTCAATCTTATATTTACTGTTTTTCAATAGTAGTAACGGATGTTAAATACTCTAATCACTTTATTATACCCAATTTAGTTTTGATATCTATTGTTTTCATTATTTAAAACCTTGCAATTGTAATAGGTAGGCTAAGGACCAATTAAATGCATTATAGAATTTTCTGTCTGTTAGACCATAAAACAAGAAAGGAGAAGCAGAATCATAGGCATTTAGAGCTGATAGTGATACTTAATACCTTGGTGCTTACTCCTGATCTAAACATTTCACATATCTCAATTAATTTAATCCTCACAACAACCTTAGGGGATAGGTGCTTTCATTACCCTTTTTTTACAAGTAAGTGTTTTGCAAATAAACTGAATATTAGCAGAGATTTAAGTATCTTGCCCAAAATAATAGAGCTAATAAGTGGCAGATGAGGGATTGAAACCCAGCAGTCTAGGTTCAATTTCAGTGTTCTTAGTCCATTATACTAATATTCAAAGAAGTTACGGCTTTCTCAAGGTCACTAGCTAGTTAAAACAGTGGAACTAGAAAAAAAGTATTGTAATATGTAGTACAGTAAGGGTTTTTTTTTCTTCTAGATTTTAATTAACTAAAGCAGGGCCTATAACTAATCAGTAGCATTTAAATTTTTTTAAAATATGAAAGTAAGTTTTTCTTTCTAACTGGATTTTCTTAAGCATAAGAAATTTCCCTTCACACATACTTTAATTTTAAACA
The DNA here is from genome assembly GCF_029215605.1 of Mirounga angustirostris. NCBI lineage: Eukaryota > Metazoa > Chordata > Mammalia > Carnivora > Phocidae > Mirounga > Mirounga angustirostris. The sequence goes on from NW_026991713.1 coordinate 38,656,844, forward strand.
TGTGTTGCTTGTTTTTACATATAATTTATATGAGCATGATTTGGAGGCAAAAGAGGTAATTGCTTTGTAATTAGATAAAGATAGCATGAAACTAGGCAAATCCAGAAGTGAGAAGTATATATTTTTTAATTTCAGGTCCAGAGGAAATTTAGAATAGTAAAAGATAATAAAAGTAAGAATATTCAAGATGGTAAAGACAAAAAGCATAATGATAATAAAGAGTTCTGTGTTTTAAAAGACTTACAGTAAAATATAAAGCATAAGAAAATAAATCAGTCTGAGAAAAATCATTTAGTAAAAATGTTATATTTAATGTATTATAATTATAACTTTATAATTTCTTTTATGAATAACATTAGAAGTCATCTTAAATAATATGAGATGATTATCTTTCGGTAGGAAGTTTTTGATAATATAATTGATTCATTATGAAATGGTAATACTTTTTAAATAACAGTTATAGGTTTTGTTCATTACACATATATAGTCTTTTTGGGAAATATTTTTTTTTTTTTAATTCACTTATTCACTTAGAGAACACGAGTGGGAGGGGCAGAGGGAGAGGAAGAGCGAATCTCAAGCTGAGTCCGCACTGAACGTGAGCCCCACTTGCGACTCAATCCCACAACCCTGAGATCACCACCTGAGCTGAAACCAAGAGTTGGACACTCAACCGATTGCACCACCCAGGCGCCCCCTTTTTTGGGAAATCTTATTGCAAGTTTCTTTCAGATGTGATGAGATATAACAGTCTCTAGTTTGAAGATGACTTTACCTGTACTTAATGTAATTTGGGGATTTTAAAAATGTTTTCAATTATGGTCTACTTTTTAAAAGTTGAGCTTCAGTTGAATGGTTTAGTTGTGCCTTGAATAATTGGTAATTTGCTTAGGCAAGGGAAGGATAACAGACCATGTAGAAGATAATAGCTTGCACAACAGCACACAAACATGATGTACTTGGGGACCTTGGTGGAGATCTAGATGGTAAGAACACTGGGTGATGCTGTAAGAGAAAGAGTAGATGTTAAAAGTGTATTGAGGGCGCCTGGGTGGCTCAGATGGTTAAGCGTCTGCCTTCGGCTCAGGTCATGATCTCAGGGTCCTGGGATCGAGTCCCGCATCGGGCTCCCTGCTCCTTGGGAGCCTGCTTCTCCCTCTGCCTTTCTCTCTCGCTCTGTCTCTCATGAATTTAAAAAAAAAAAAAAAGTGTATTGAGACCAAATCATATAAAAGGCTTTGTCTACTACACAAAAGAGCTTGAGTTTTGTCTTACAGGGCGTGAGCAGCCATTGACAAATTTATGTAGAAATGTGAATGATTATATTTTGATATGGAAAAACTGGGCTGGCATTGGTGTAGGAAATGAATCAGAAGGTACTGAGGTTGAGTGAGTAAAGGGCCAGTAGTAGTAGTAGTTAAAGTGTGGGATATAGGACATGAACTAAGATGGTGATGAACTATGATACCATCAAGATGACAAGTCTAGGAGATGGCAATTCAGAGTCTGTGAACTAACTGGATGAGGGCTGGGAATAAAGGTAGAGGGAAGGGTTAAGGATGTCTTCCAGGTTGCTGGGTAAGTAGTGGTACCTAGTACATTAAATACAAGACAGGCAGCAAGCTGACTGGCTAGGAAAATTGAATTAAGATTTTAGCGTTAAGTTTCAGATGCCTGTGGCATATAATTTTATTATATTATTTCCCTAGTCTTGACTCTTTTCCATTCTCCAAGCTCAGATATCCAACTGACTACTTGATATCCAGTTAATATATGTCTGTCAGGGCATCTCAAACTTCACATTTCTCATATTGAAAATTTAATTTTTCCAGTTGCTCAGGCTGAAAACCTTTGATTCATATGTGACTTCTCTTTTTCTCCTACATCCAAACTAACAACAAATTCTGTTGGTGTACCTTGAAGAATCCAGAATCTAATCTCTTTACTACCTTAACTACTACCCTAGTTTAAGTAAGCTACTATCATCTCTTGTCTGAATTATTGTAGTAGCCTCCAATTTGATACCTCGGTTTCTTTTCTTAACTTTTCAGCTTAAGTCAGATTGTGTCACTCTGCTCATTGTTCTCACTACTCTGTAGATACCCTGGCCTTCTAAACAGAACATTTCAAGCAGGCTTCTACCTCAGAGACTACTACTAGGACTTCCCTATGCTGAAATGCCTCCCAGATTAGAGTATGACTGTCACTCTATTTTTTGCTGTAATGTCACCTTATCAAAGAGACTTCTTTACCAAACCATATAAAACAAGTTGGTTTTTTTTTTTATCATTACCCTCTGTCCCTTTACCTTGCTTTGTTTTTCTTCACATACAGATTATTTTCTGCCATCTAATAAGTTCACTTCTATACCCATTGCACCTTATAAGAAGTACCTGACATCTAGTAGGCACTCGGTACATATTGAATGGGTGGGTGAATGGATAAATGGATGAATGAAAGAAAAAAAAATCCTGACCAGACAGTTGGGTAGATGGATATGAATTATAGGAGAGATCTTAGCTGAGAAGATGTGTGTGTGTGTGTGTGTGTGTGTGTATAATTGTTTTTACCCATGTATTCATTCATCATGTAGTTAGTATACATTTACTGATCCCTTTTACCTCTGTATTAGGTACTCATCTAGACAGTGGGGATACAGGATAAAAAAGCAGTATCTTTACCTTTAATAAGTTCATAGGTTCCTGGAGTAAGACACACTATATAATTGCATTGTGGTGTATGCTGTTCATTAAATAGCCAGCAGTTGAAGTCCATGAGACCACATGAAATCATTTAGAAATTTCAGGATTATCTTTTCTACTTTAATTTTTTTCTCAAGATTTTGAGCTCTTTGAAGGTAAGAAAGAGGTAGAGTGTCCTGTTCCTTTTTTTTTTTTTTTAATTCTTCCCACTCTTACCATCTCAATCTAACTTAGTGCTTAATAAATGCTTTTAAGTGAATGAACATCTATATGACTTATTAAATTTATAATGCTGATACTAATAGTGAAGAATGTACTATGTTGGAAAAAGAAAGAGTTTGGTAGAGAATCTGTTTGAAAGTCTGGCAAATTTGAAAGTCATAAATTTTCTGAGTCAAAGTGTTCAATAAACATTTCTACCTAGTAGGCTAGAGTTCAGAGAACTGGTCAAAGCAGTTAGATAGAAATTTAAGACTTAATTACATTTTGTTTTGTCTTGTTTTTAAACTAAAGGATGATATACCTAAGGAAATAATCAAATTTTTAAAAACAAAAGGATTTATCAGAAAAGGTAAAAAAGAAAGCCAAAATAATACTGTGGGGCAAAAACTAAGTAATCAGTAGAGAAGGCTAATAAAATAGCTGCAGTATTACCACATTTCATTATTGAACCAGCTTGTTATTAGCAGCCCATTTTTTAAAAATAAAATTTCACTTTTAATTTTTATTTAAACTTGAAATGTTTTGAATAATTTTATTTCCCAACATAGAACATTTTCTATAAAGAAAAAATAAAAGCAATATTTATTTTATCAGGGGTTGATATAGAAGCAGCTCGAAAAGAAGAAGAACGGATAATGCTTAGAGATGCAAGACAGTGGCTAAATAGTGGTCACATAAATGATGTCCGGCATGCAAAATCTGGAGGGACAGCACTTCACGTTGCAGCTGCTAAAGGCTATACAGAAGTTTTAAAGTAAGTATTGTTTTTCACAGTCATTTTTCTAATTTGGTTTATTTTCTTTATTTCTTGTTCCTTTTCTTAAGATACCTGCAGACATTATTTTGAAACAGTTTATAAAAGTTATTTAATGTCTATTTATAGGAGAAAGAGAAAACTACCTTGAATATTATTGGTTTATTTCTAAGGTTCTTTCTTTACTCTTGAATTTTGATTATTTTCTTTGGTTGCAATTTTCCACTACGTCAAAGTGTCAGACAACCATTATATGTTACCATCTGGGTTGATAAATTACTACAAAGTCATTTTGAGCTTCCCAGATTGGCTAACTCTGGTTACTGAGACTAAGAACAGTATTCTATATAACATAATCATCAAATTCAGAGAGCTTGATTCCTAATGAATATTCATTTACATGTAATTTATCTAAAATGCAGTTTTCTTTTTACTACATAACGCTGGGACTCAGAGTGCTTTTAGCATAATAATAAATATCAAGCCATGAGCAACTGAGACTTTATAGGTCTATGTATTGATCCACAAATTTCCTTGAAACAAAGCTCTTTTACATCACAATAAATTTTTTTCTTTTACTTATGCAGTGCAAAGGTGTTGGCAGCCATATGAAAAACACAATTCAGTGGGTAACTTTTGTTATATGTATCTGAAAGGAATTAAGACTAGCCCTCAGCAAAATCTTCTGCACCCTTTATGTTGTTATGTTTCACTGGAGCTTCTAATATCAAACTATTCTTTTTATTTCACCTTCTCAGTAAAAACAGTTAAGTTTAACTGGGTCAGCTATTCCCAAGTTTTCTCCTTTTTTCAGTCCCTACTCACTTCAATAACTGAAGCCTTCTAGAATAGTCCAGTTAACTTTTAATTACCTCTTCTTGTCCTCTGTGTTTCTCTCTTTAATCCAAAACTTAGCAAACTTTCAGACGCCATTAGGTCACAAATGAACTTAGTGACTTGACAACAGCATTTTTTTTTTAATTGAAATATTAGAGAATTGCATATGGTAAAGGTAATATTTTTTGAGTACTAGTTGCACTGTAAAATAGTTTTCTAGACAGCTTCCGAGTGGTCTTTATAATTAGGTTATCTAGGCTCTTAAAATTCTTTATTAAGATTCTCAGTGGGGATTGAGATATATTTTAAACTCCTCAAATTAGTACATGAGACCATAAGTCATCCTCTTTTAAGCTAAGCTGCTACCATTGCTCCTCAGGCATGCATTATTCCAACTATATATATATATATATATATCTACTTGAAGTTCTGTCATGATGTCTTAATGCCTGCTTTGTTTCTGTCTAGATACCTCATTCACCATCTCTTCAACTTGGAGGCAAATTCCTTTCGATCCTTTGACTCAGTTCAAGGCTCTTAAGCCTATGAAAAAAACATGTTCAACCTTATTCATAATAAGTACAGATAAAGCTACAATGAATTACCATTTTTCATCTGTCATATTGGCAAAGATTGAAATGTTGACACACTGTGTTGGCAAGGTTGGGGAAAAGGCACTCTTACATTACTGGTGAAAGTATGACAATTGAACAGATTCTATCAAAGTAACAGTTATTCTTTGGCTTAGCAGTTAGTTCTACCTCTAGAAATTTTTTTTTATAGATATTTTCACAGGAAATAAGGTATGTGGTAACAGTGTTATTTATAATAGGAGTAGGAGAATGTTGAATAAATTTGATACCTCCTTTCAGTGAATACTCTTGTAGCAATTAAAACACTATATATAGATATAGAAGGAGCACTAGGATGTATTAACTTTAAAAAAAAAAAAACAAGGACAGAAGGATTCATCATTTGTGTTTATATTTTAAAATTTTAGGGGCATCTGGCTGGCTCAGTCGGTGGAACATACAACTCTTGGTCTCAGGGTTGTGGTTTTGAGCCCCATGTTGGGTGTATAGGTTACTTAAAGTTAAAATCTTTAAGAAAAAAAAATTTTTTAATTGTATTTGCTGATATATACATAAAATCTCTTTAAGGATCCAATCAAATTTAGTAGTACAGTTATATAAGGGAGGGGAAACTGGTTGGCTAAAGGTCAGCAGTGGGAGTGTGACTTCCCTATATAGCCATTTATTCTTTTTTATTTTTGAACTTCGTAAATATATTACTTATGAAAATAAGTACAAATATGTATGAAGTGAAAAATAAATAGAAGATATTGGTTTCAAATGTAACTTCTCCCCACTTGTTACCCGTATCACTTTCCCCACATACACAACCCCTTTCAATTGATCTTCATGCTTTTCAACTCTGTACTGCCATTGCATCTCTATCACAGAAACTGTCTTTGAGGGTTGATTGTTTTCTTGACCTTTGTCCTCCATTTGAAGCTCCTTGAATATAATAAACACTGTCTTATTATTTTGAGTATTGTGTAGCCTGGCATATAGAGAGAGCCATATGTTTATTGGGGGAAAAAAAATTTTCTACCTTTCTGTCTTGCCTCTCCACATAGACTCCCAAGTACTTATAATTTTTGTCACTCAGAATATTTAACATTATATGGGGCGCCTGGGTGGCTCAGTTGGTTAAGTGACTGCCTTCGGCTCAGGTCATGATCCTAGAGTCCCTGGATCGAGTCCCACATCGGGCTCCCCCTGGATCGAGTCCCACATCGGGCTCCTTGCTTAGCAGGGAGTCCGCTTCTCCCTCTGACCCTCCCCCCTCTTGTGCTCTCTCTCTCTCTCAAATAAATAAATAAAATCTTTAAAAAAAAAATAAAGCTTTAAAAAAAAATATTTAACATAGTTCATATTTTCTAATGGGGGATATATTTTTTATCTTTTATATATTTTTATATCTTCTAGTATTCTGTCTCTTTATTAAACTCTTAATAAAGTTTCTGATAATGTATGTTAATGGACTTTTTTTTTTAACTTTCAGCTGTTAGCTTGTTCTTTAGATTGGAGGCTCTTAAATGTTGGTCTACAGGCAGGTAACGGGACTTACTAAAAATATAAATTGGCAGAGCCCATCTCCCAGTATGCTGCTTAATTCCATAGGACTGTGGTGGAGTTGGGGAATTTTCTTTTTTTTTTTTTTTTAAACAAGCTCTTAAGATGGTTTTGTTTTGGATCCAGAATTGGAAATGGCTGCTTTAGATATTCTTAGGAAATAGGGGATCAGTTCGTGAAATATAAATAAATGAAGGGTTATGTATTAGCTATCACTACCACCTCCTGTAGGTAAAAAGAAGCCCTTCTCAAGCTCAACTTCTTGGAAAGTAAGGTACAGGTCAACCAGATTTCATGAGTTATAAAGTATTTACTGTCTGCCTGTGTGTGTGAGGCTGTGTTATGTGCAATTTATAGACCTATTCTTTGCTCTCTGAGCTTAATTTCTAAATAAAATAAAGGTTAATGTCAATATACAGTTAGGAGGGCATACTAACATAATTTATACAGTTCTTTGCATTGTATTAAAATGTATTCCTCTTTTCTAGCTTTGTTGATAATTAGAATATCTGCTTTCTACTGCTGCAGAGAAGTAGAATCGACCCCTCGAATATTTGTTTTGCTTTGTTTTGTTCCTAACAGATTGTCATTTTCCTATGAAAATTACCCATGGTAGATCATTAAGGTTTGTGAAAGTTTTCACAAACTAGTTCCTCAACTGCAAGGCAACAGAAAAACTATAAAATAAATTTGTTTGATCCCAGTATATTTTTAGAACATATTTAGCTTGCGATGATATGTTATATGGACACCTGAAGACATTCCCTCAATAAATCAGTTTAACATACAAATTGATCCAGGAGTTTTTGAGTTCACATTGAAAAATTATTGGCTTTCCTATGAAAATTTCAACTATAATTCATAATAACAAGAATTAATAAGTGTTTCACCTAACCATAAGACTTATTAGTCATTAGGAATTAATTAAAGTTGAATGCATTATTATGGCAGTAATTCAAGATCCTCATTGCCAGTGTTTTCTGAAAATTATTTTCTTTTGTCCTAGTTAATTCATTGAAGGGAAGGGAGAAGATGTGAACTGGGAAAAGAAATACATCACAAATTTCTGTTAACTTGCATGGTATAAAGCTAATGACTATGTTTGCTCATTTTTAGATTTATTAATGATTATCTAATTCACTGTAATTTCTTTAGACTTTTAATACAGGCAGGCTATGATGTTAATATTAAGGATTATGATGGCTGGACACCTCTTCATGCTGCTGCTCACTGGGGTAAAGAGGAAGCATGTCGAATTTTAGTGGACAATCTGTGTGATATGGAGATGGTCAACAAAGTGGTAGGCCTTTTAAATGTATTTTAAATATTTAAATTCTTAGAAATATCCAGTATGTATTTTAAATATTTAAGTTTTAGAAATAAAGGTTTTAGAAGTCTCAAAAATGTTGGAATATAAATTCTATAATTGTATTAAGTTGTATGAACTGTATAAAACAACATTTTATCAACCATTTATTGATTTTTATTATTAATTGTTTAAGTCTTTCTCAAATACCTGTGAGGTGGTTTTGGCCTTGTTCCTCAAAGAAAGAAGTATTACTCTGAGTAATCATATTACCATACATGATAGATTTGAGTACTTGGGAACTGAAAAATTAAGAAAATTTTGCATTTCTCTGCGAATGTTTTCTCCCATCATTCTGAGTTAGAACACATACAGAAATATATTTCTATTTCTCTTTAGCTGATAGTCTTTTAACAGCTTGCTTATAGTAGCTTTTTAAATGACATGGATAGTGGGGTCTTACAGCATGTGAGACTAGTAAAAACCATAAAGTTTTATCCCAAATAAAATAATTGAGATGCAACATCTAGTCCTAGTTTTGTGATGAGAAAACCATTTATGAGGTAAAAGTTTTACTTAATGTCACCCAGTTTGACCAATTACAAGGATTGTATTAGTTTTGCATAAAAAAAAAATCCACTTTGGTAGAGGGAAAGAAGGAGTGAATGTCATATAAGTGTTTTTTTTATAAAATCATGAACAGATTCAGGTTATCAGATTCCTTATTAGATCAGATATTTTTTCCTTTACTCCCTTCTAAGCACCATCAGTCAGTTCCAGTGTCACCAGTATTCCTATTAGTTCCTCCTATTCTGTGTTCATGATTCTTACCATCTGCCATCATTTTGGTAATCTGATTTCTCTATTTTTTATTATAATAGTTTTCTGTTTTGTAATCAGTATTAGAAGACAAATAAATGTTGATACTGTTAAATTTTAAGTTAAAAAGCCAGCTAATTTTAGCTTGGCAATTCATACTTCCTCTCCTTAGTGTAGAAATTCCCCCAGGAGTTGGAATTTTTCTGAAGAAATTAGTAAATACCTCTTATGTTCTAATGTCTGTTCTGCATTCCTGTCTCTCTCCCAAACAGTGTCCCTTAAAGGCCACTTGTTCATTGACATGGACAGTACTGATAATTGGTTCATTCATTGGTAGTGGCCTCCAGATAAGGACCAGGAGAGAGAAGCTTATTAATGGAAATGGTTTTCCAAAAATATTTTATCATTTTCCAGTTTAAACATGTTATATTTTGGTGACTCATAGACAATATATAGTATGTATGAAAAAAAATTTTTTTTTTTTAAGATTTTATTTATTTATTTGAGAGAGAGAGAGAGCACATGAGAGGGGGGGAGGGTCAGAGGGAGAAGCAGACTTCCTGCTGAGCAGGGAGCCCGATGCGGGACTCGATCCCAGGACTCCAGGATCATGACCTGAGCCGAAGGCAGTCGCTCAACCAACTGAGCCACCCAGGCGCCCTGAAAAAAATTATTTTATCTTGTATCTGTTCTAAAATTAATTCCTATGCCATACAGTTCATCATAATTATGCTCTAGGAGAAGGACTGCATATAAATAATTTTGCTTTATCTCCTTTTGTTTCTGTCTTACTATAGTAGCAGTTTTTTGTGTCATTCTAAATTTTTATATCTTATCCCCTCATTTCATCATTTCAGTATATCTTTATAGTATCTTAAAAGCATTATGCCTCATAGTTCCTTAGAATTTTATAGTTTTCAACTTGTTTTCACATATATTATCTAATGCTGTCCTTTTAACAACCCTACAAAGTTGTTATCAGAGTTACGCAGATTTGAGAACATGATCAGAGAAGTCAAGTGATTTTCTTAAAGCCCTAATAAATAAGTAAGAATAATTTATTCTGGGGGCGCCTGGGTGATTCAGTCAGTTAAGCGTCCAACTCTTGGTCCTGGCTTAGGTCATGATCTCATGGGTCATGAGATCGAGCCCTGCACTGGGCTCTGCACTTAGCTGGAAATCTGCTTGAGATTCTCTCCCTCTGCCCCCCCCCCACTCATGTGCATGTGCTCTCCCTTGCTCTCTCTTTCTGAAATAAATAAATCTCTTAATAAAAAAGACTAAATTTTCTGCTAAGTTCCTCTGCAGATTTTTCTTAGTTTTTGATTTCTCATGTTTTATTTTTCCAGATACTAACTCATAAGTTGTAAAAATATGACTTTAAAATTTTTATCAAAATTGGATTTTTCTTTTAAAATATCAGGATTTTAAAGACATCTTTTAATAGTGAGACGCAAATAATGTATATAGCATTCTAAAGGCCTTTTGCCATAAGGATATCAAAATGCAAGCATTGTTGTTGGGAGGGAGACTGTATTCTATAGTAATGGAAGATATTTTTACAAGACTTTTAATTTTTAAAATTTTAATTTTATAATTTTGCCTTTGTGAGTTAGTCTTTCTGTTATCATTGGCTGCATTTTAAAAAAATATGTCATAATTCATATCAATCAAAATTAGTCTTTATTGTGTAAGCCTGCTTAAGTGAATTTATCTTGTCATTTGATACCGTCAGTACTTGTAGATTGAAGATTTTTAGTAAATTTCTTTTAAAAATGATATCAAAGAGTACTTACAGAACTTTCAGGATTTAGATGAATTCTTTACTATTAGAAAATATAATTTTGGTAAATGTATAATATAGAAAATGCAACAAATCATATAGAAAATTTGAAAGTCTTTCTACATAAAAATGGGAGAAGTGTTCTTAAAATAGAGATTTTGGTCTTGTTTCTTTAACTTGTAAGACATTTGCTGTCATTTTAACTCATTATTATAAATTATGTGATACAGACTTTAAATATCAAGATTTTTAATTTTTTTCTTAATTAAAATAATTGTTTTACTAGAATATACCCAAATATTGTCCCTTTTTAAATATTAACTAAGATGTTTTTCTAATTGGAATTTTCTTTTAATGAAATATGACAATGATTGGTAGACAGCTTTTTAGTTTGATAGCTGTTATTACAAAGATTTAAGTGAATAACAAAACTGCTTCTGCTTAATGGGCACACAGATTTTTTTTTTCCCTACTTTTATCTGAGCTTATTCTTATTTTCTGTCAAGACAGTGGAGCATTAGAGACTTAGATTCTATTCCCGCTTTCCCTTCATTGCCTGCATGACCTTGAGCAAATGCCATACACTCAGCCTAGGTTTCCTCGTCTGTACAATGGGAATCATAATGCTTGTCCTGACTACTTCACTGGTTGTTGTGAAAATGAAGAGAGATCACACCTCTAAAAGCAATTCAGTTAGAATAAGTGAGGAAGGAATGAAGAGTCTATGAGGTTAGACTTAAACAGTAGCTCTAGTGTGCTTCTGGTAATTTACAGATGTATTGAAAACTGATTTTTTTAAGCAGTAATTTTTTTTTAAGATTGTTTTCTTGATTGAAAAGAGTTCTTATTTTCTCATACCTCAGCATTGTACCCTCCTCCATTATTTCTTGGTTACGTTGCGTGATTCTGTTTATATGCCCTACTGTGTTAGCATTCCGTTAACAAAGCATAGTAGTAGCCTTACAGTAATTAAGAACCAGGTCACGTTTATAACTTTACAATTGGCTACCTTCGTAACTGTCCTATTGTTTAATGAGCATGGTTAAGTTGAGGGTCTGCTTTTCTGAAATGAGGAACTTTTCTCTGCTTATAGCCTGCATTTTACTCTAGTTTTTATTCTCTGTCAGCTGCTGTTTGCAGAGTAGACTCGTTTATCAAGGGAGAAAGTGAAAAAAAAGGTTAGTAAGGTGATCCAGTTTCTTATTCTTATAAAGGAAAATTCCTTGGTCACTAAAATAACCCCATTGCATTTAACCACTGCTAAAATTTAATTACAATTCAAAAAAATTTTTAAGGTGCAGTATTTCATTCATGAGAAGGGTTGATAAATGCTTAAAATAATACTTAAAAAGAAGCCAGTGAGTTATTTTCACTTAACATGATCTTGAAAACAATTTGCATAACGTAGCATGTGTAACATTATAAAACTAATTATACAAAGAGACTATGATATAGCAAAATGGATTAACATGTGTTTCTAATCTAAAGGGCACCCTCAAAATTTGAGCCAATTATTTTGTTTCAGAGCCACTTATTCTTCGGGAATTTAATTCTTAGCATTTAATACTGAAGGTTGAAATAGGGAGAAAGGTTTATTAAAGCTAGAACATTTTCTCCTGGACTGAATGGGAAAGGATAGATTGGTTCTTAAATTCTTGCTGGGAAGCTTTTCTAACAAGAAAAGGCAGATATGTAAGTGTTTTTGAATCCTGTAAATTTTACATGCATACATTCCCCTATCTTGATAAAGTAGCATTTCGTGTATTTTAGGATACATTTCATAGACCATATTTTTTATTTTATAAACAGACAATGGAATAACCAGCTCAGATATTGGGTAGCTTAGATTTCATTTTGTAGTGCTGGGAAATGTAACTCCTGTCCAAGTAGATGGCAACATCCTAATGTTGGTCTAGAATTGAGGGTTTTAGATTTGTTTGTTTCCTTTTTTGTTTTTTAATATTTTATTTATTTATTTGACAGAGAGATAGAGCACAAGTAGGCAGAGAGGCAGGCAGAGGGAGAAGGAGAAGCGGGCTCCCCGCTGAGCAGGGAGCCTGATGCGGGGCTCGATCCCAGGACCTTGGGATCATGACCTGAGCCGAAAGCAGCTACTTAACCAACTGAGCCACCCAGGCGCCCCTAGATTTGTTTTTTAATGGAAGAGTTTGTGTGATTTTAGAAGTCGTCATTATCTACTCATCTGGCTTTTTTGTAGCTGTGAGACGCCTTTTATGAAAGAAATTTGAATTGCCTTTCAGAATGATATATTTTCTAGTTGAAAAAAAGTAGAATTTTTTTCTGAGAAAAGATCATATACCGGCCAACATATAAAATAGAATGTATTCTAATAACCACCTTTTTTGACATTCTGGAAACCTGTACCAGTAGGGTTATTATAAGGACAAATGCAAGCAACAGGAGAAAACCTTAGTATGTTTGGTCAGCAACTCTTGGAAATTTTCTTTTCCACAGTGAATAAAAATAGATTGACAGATGTTCATCTGAACTAATATTTGAAACTGAGGCATACCTGTGGCTGGCTGAACTTTAAGCAGTTTAGAAATATATATTTTTATTTTGTTACTCTGTTAAGACTTTAGTTAATTTTTATGGCTGTAATAAAAAGAAAAAAGGCCTCGAAAGGTTATAAACACGGAGTTACCACATGATCTGGTAATTTTACCTAGAGCTGTATCCCCAAGAAAATGAAAACAAATGTTCACTCAAAAGCTTGTGTACAAATGTTCATAGCAGTATTATTTATTATATATAACCAAAAAGCAGAAAGCAAAAGCAAATATCCATCAACTGACAAATAGATTAGCACATGTGGTATGTCAAGCAATGGACTGTTACTCGACAATAAGAAGGATTGAAGTTAGTGCTATATGTGGCAACATGGATGAAACTTGAAGACATTATACAAAGTGAAAGAAGCCAGTCACAAAGGACCACATATTGTATGATTTCATTTATATGAAATGTTCAGAACAGGCAAATTTGTAGTAACAGTACATAGGTTAGTTGTTGCCTTGGGCTGGAGGGTTGGGAAGGGAGATGAGAAAAGTGGGGAGATCATTTCTTTTTGGGGTGATGAAAATGTCCTATGTTGTTAATGGTAAAGGTTGTAATACTCTATGAATATACTGTTGTACACTTTATTTTTTTAATTTTATTATGTTATGTTAGTCACCATACTCCACCATATCATTAGTTTTTAATGCAGTGATGCACGATTTAATGTTTTCATGTAACACCCAGTGCTTAAATGGCTTTTTGTATGGTGAGTTTTATGTCAATAAAGCTGTTACCAAAGAAAGTAAGGGGAGGTGTATCAGCTGCATCTCTCACATGGATTTCTTATATACCTCCTTTAAGTCATATACTGTTGTATTACTACATACATAACAAATTACGTACATAACAAAATGTTATCTAACTTCTTTTTGTATAATTATACAGAATCACCAAAGGTGTCTTATAGTTTATTGACTTTTTACCGTCACCAACCCCCTTTGTTTCCTACCCAGGGCCAGACAGCGTTTGATGTAGCAGATGAGGATATTTTAGGATATTTAGAAGAATTGCAAAAGAAACAAAATCTGGTATGTTTGATGACTGTCTAAAAATTGTCTGTATTAGTGAATTTTCCTAATAGCTTTAACTTTCAGATAGCTGAAAAAGTATTTTTGTGATATTTTATACTTTTTGGTTTTAAGTTATTCCTGACAGTCAAACCAAATGACGGTGAAAGAGAATAAAGGAATCGTGGTAGTATTCAGCCTTTTGTATTGCTTGTCCCCATTTCTCTTACCTCCTCTTCACAAAATGAATACTTCTATAATGTACTACTCAAAAATAACATATTTTTGTAATTTCATAATAAAGTTTGCTTAGAAGGTGGAGACTATAAAATCTCAGGTTTCTAAAATAGCAGGCCCTGGATGAAGAAGAAGTTATGTAGGTAGGAAAGAGATTTTTAAGTAAAAAATATCATCAGACATCCTAAGTGGCTAATGGATCCTGACTTTGTCAGTGATTTATGGTTGGAGGGATGTAAAAAATCCAACTTTGTCCTTCACCTAGCTTTTTAACTATTTAGTCCTCTTTATTCTTTATCCAAGCCAGCCCCCCCTTTTTTTTTCAGGAAAAACTTAAATCTTTGTTTTGTTTTGGTTTTGTTTCATGTTTTGAAAACTACTTTGTTGTTATTTCAAATTCTGTATTTTACTCATTAATACTATTTTAATAGTATTATTTTCCTTTCCATAACTTTTATAAAGCTGCATAGTGAAAAACGGGAGAAGAAATCTCCACTAATTGAATCAACAGCCAATATGGATAATAATCAGTCACAGAAGACCTTTAAAAAGTAAGTAAAATACTAAAATAGGTTTTGTTATTATGAATGAATTGGCATGATGGCCATAGACATGATTATTAGATTTTGTGGATCTGAGAAGAATTAGTGTTTTTTGGTCTTTTGTGTTTTTAATCTTTTGAAAACTATTTTCCTTTCATAGCAAAGAGACACTGATTATTGAGCCAGAGAAAAATGCATCCCGTATTGAATCTCTGGAACAAGAAAAAGTTGATGATGAAGAAGAAGGAAAGAAAGATGAATCTAGCTGCTCTAGTGAAGAAGATGAAGAAGATGACTCAGAATCAGAAGCTGAAACAGGTAAAATTTGAAGCATAATGGGATTTTCAGTGAATTTTGATGCATTGTAAAATAAGATAAGATCAGGCTTTAATCAGGCTTTTGAAACTTTACTGACTGATTTGCTACTTGTTCAGATACCTGCCAAGCCAGTAAATTATCTTCCGGGGAGTATTAGAAATTTGAGTATAGTTGTGAATTTATTGTTCTCTAATGACCTGGAGGTTCTTACTTACCTCTGCGTTTTGCTGAACTGTATTTTTAGGTTTGAAGAAGGTGAAGATTCCCTTAGGATGGTACAGATAGGGTATGAATGGGCTCCCAGCAATTCAAGAATGCTTCTGATACTTTCTGAGGCTCAACAATCCAGGAAGTTGGTTCCAGTATCATCCCAAATATTCCCTAAGCAATAGTAAAATTTTAGAAAGTTGAGGCTGAATCAAGATACTTTCCTATGGGGTGTGGAGAAATTTGCTTTGTTTCAAGAAATTTTGAAGATACAGGAAAGTATAATACACCTTCAGGGGCGCCTGCGTGGCTTGGTCGTTAAGCGTCCGCTTTCGGCTCAGGTCATGATCCCAGGGTCCTGGGATCGAGCCCCGCATTGGGCTCCCTGCTTGGCGGGGAGTCTGCTTCTCCCTCTCCCACTCCCTCTGCTTGTGTTCCCTCTCTCGCTGTGTCTCTCTCTGTCAAATAAATAAATAAATAATCTTAAAAAAAAAAAAAAATACACCTCCATATTCCAACTACCAAGAATGAACAGCTGCTGACATTTAGCTATGTTTTCTTCAAATTTTTCTTATAATAAAATTTTAAAAATTACAGTTGTCTCCTTTAACCATTAACCCTAGGGGCGCCTGGGTGGCTCAGTTGTTTAAGCGACTGCCTTCAGCTCGGGTCATGATCCTGGAGTCCCGGGAACGAGTCCCACATCGGGCTCCCTGCTCGGCGGGGAGTCTGCTTCTCCTCCCTCTGACCCTCCTCCCTCTCCTGCTCTCTCTTTCGTTCTCTCTCTCTCTCAAATAAATAAATAAATGAATCTTTAACCATTAACCCTAGTCTGCTTCCCTTTCCTTTCTTCCCAAAGTCAATCACTGTCTTGAGTTTTTTCTTTTATCTTCCAGTCCATTTTATACTTATATCTTATACATTCAGAAGTAATATATAGTAATTATAGGACAGTTTTGTGTTTTCATTTTTATACCTAGAAGTTGTTAGGCAACTTGCTTTTTTTTTTTCACTCAAAAGTTGTAACTTTTAGATTTGTTTACATCTATCTGTATCTTTTTTTTTTTTTTTAAGATTTTATTTATTTATTTGACAGAGAGAGACATAGCGAGAGAGGAAACACAAGCAGGGGGAGGGGGGGAGAGGGAGAAGCAGGCCTCCCTGTGGTGCAGGGAGCCCGATGTGGGGCTCGATCCCAGGACCCTGGGATCACGACCCGAGCCAAAGGCAGACGCCCAACGACTGAGCCACCCAGGCGCCCCTACATCTATCTGTATCTTTACCTACATAACTTACCCCTCTAGTTGTTGTATAGTATTCATTAAATACATCTGTTTCCCTTCTGATAAAAATTTATCTTATTCCCATTTTTCCATTGTTGACAAATAATGCCATTGTGATCATTTGTGCAATTGTCTCCTTATGTACATAGGTAAGAGATATTCTACTAGGTATATACTTAAAAATGGAGTTATTGTGTCACATTTTCAGTTTTCATGGATGTTGCCAAATTTCTTTACAAAGTCACTATCACAATTTACATTCTTTTCTTTTTTATTATCGGGGTATGGTTTCTGCATTGCATTGCTTCATCTGGCCCACATGGTTTTATACATTTTATTTGCCAGAGTGCTTTTATTAAATAACATTTATTTTCTTACTCTGCATCGGTTAATCATTCACATCTTCAGATCAGTGTGAAATTCCAGTATTGCCATCTTTGAGTTGTATAACCTGATATGTTAACATGTAAATTTATCAGAAAAAATAGTCCATTTCCATTAAGATTTTTGATCAAAAAAAAGAAAAAAGAAAAAATTATCAGGACCAGTATGGTGGTCATCAGTAAATAGAAATGAAGCCCTAGAATTTCTTGGGCTCCCTGTATTTCCTCTAGACACAGCAACAGTTTTGGATCATTTTATTTTTACTCACTCAGCAAAATATTTCACCTAAGAAAATACGGGAAACTAAAGTTTACTAAGTAAACGCACATCGAAGAAGATAGTGATTATCTTTTCCCATTAAAAACAAAATGTTATTAAACAGATAAAGGCTAGCTTTGTTGCCAGGTACTGTGTCTTAAATTCCTTTTTTTTTTTGAAGCTTACTAATCCTACAAGTAAATTATTTTTTGGTAAAACACAAAGTGTTTTTGAGATATGTGAATGTCTAGATTCTAGTCACCAGGGATATAATTTTTAATTTATTACTGTCATATTGCTGGTCAGGTGAGTCAGCATATCTTTTGTCTTGGTGAGAGTATAGGTAAAATTGGAAACTAAAGCAACCAGGTAGTCATTGAATATTGTAACTCTTTTTTATGACATGCTAATTAAAGTATTTCTAATTATAAAAATAAATTATATGAGAATGAGCATGCACAGTGCTTAATAACATGGACTGATTCGTGAGTGTAATTGTATTTGTGGTTAATTTATTTAATCTCCGATTTCTCTAATCTCAGATTTCTCTGATTTTTCCTGCTTTAAATGGATACTATATATAGCAAATATTTAAACCAAAAGGAAAAAAGAGAAAATAAAAGGAAAAAAAAATCTTGAATTTTTATCTTGTTTTTTATTTTTCCTACTAGACTGTAAGCTGTATGCGGTTAAGATATTTTGGTTTTTCATTAACTGGTATATCCCCAGTACCTACCTAGGACAGTAGGACGCAGTACCTAGTACTTGAAATATGGAGACATTTAAAAATATTTGTTGAATTACTCTCTCCAGTTAGGTAGACTGTTTTCCAGGATGATGGTCTAATAGATTGTGCATGATTTGTACTTAAATTGTACTGAATAGGCTTAGCTTCTATTGAATGAAAAGAGGTATTGTTTAACACTGAGAATAAAGTTTATTAGACTGTGGTTAGCTCATTCAGTTTATTCAAAAAGCTAAGATCATAGTGGTTTTTAAATGAGCCACTTTCGCCTTGTTCTTTGGTATGGTTTGAGATATTATGCTTTTCACCCTATTAACATCTTGTGGGTATTTTCTTAGTCACAAATAGAATTGAATGAATCAATTCAGAACTATTTGGTGTTTATACATGTGTATATATAGCCCTAAAGATAATTATATTTTAATATTGTCTACTTATAAAGTATAATGGCATACAATAATGATAAGGTGGAAAATTATTTTAGGAAACTGACCTAAGGGAGAGAGAGGTTTAATGAATATGAGTATAATGAAAATGAGTATCTCATAGAGTTTTAAAGTACTATACTTCTTCTCAAAAGTATAGAAGAATACCTGTCCTCCCTCATTTTGAAACCAAAGGACTATTTTAAAACTAGATAAATGATCTTTGACCATTTGAAAAGTAAGCCTTTCTGGCCCATTTATAAATGACAGTTAATTTATAGATTTAAATTTATAGATAACTGTTTTTGCTAAAAGCCAGTCTGATTTCTGTGTTCAAATATAGGGGCACCTGGGTCATGCAGTTGGTTAAGCATCTGACTCAGGTGGTGATATCAGGGTTGTGAGATCAAGCCCTGTGTCAGGCTTTGTGCTCAGCGTGGAGTCTGCTTGAGATTCTCTCTCCCTCTCACACTCGTGTGCGTGTGCTCTCTCTCTCAAATAAGTAAATCTTTAAAAATATGTGTTCAAATGCAGTCTGAATCTTTTCTGGCATCGATGTTTTCAAAAACGTTTTTCCAAGTGCTTCATTGTTAGTTGGAAATTGTCTCAATACATTGTGAAAAGAGATTTAATCTTAAATCAACTAATATTCTGGTTTAAGATTGGACTTTTTAGGGGTGAGCAAATATGCTCTTTGTGACATTTAACATGCTATTTGACAGGAATATAAGCTGATTATTGCCAAAAAGCACTTTTTAGATTTCTTGGAATAAAGAACTATGAGTTTTAAATAAACAATGTAAATTGTAGATCTATTAGAAAAATTGTATAGCTCTTGTAATCTTTTTAGTTGCACTGTATTCATGCATTCAGCTTTTTTTTTTTTTTTTTTAAGATTTTATTTATTTGTCAGAGAGAAAGAGAGAGCACAAGCATCAGGGGAGTGTCAGGGAGAGGGAGAAGCAGGCTCTCCGCTGAGCAGGGAGCCCGATGGGGGTTAAATAAATTAACCACAAATACAATTAGACTCCTGAATCAGTCCGTGTTCATGAACCCTGGGATCATGACCTGAGCTGAAGGCAGACACTTAACCGGCTGAGCCACCCAGGCATCCTGCATTCAGCTTTTAAATATTAATTTTTTTATATTTCTATAGTGTTAAAAGTATGAAAATCAGATTCTGGTTTTGCTTTTTATTCTTAGAAGCTTTGTTGTGTCCTCATGTTCTGTTACTTGTTTCTGCATGCATATTGAGACATTTCTAGAAACTCCTTGAAAAATTCACTTGTTAAAAGGGGGAAAAAAATGGAAAAGACTTGAATTAACAAAACCTTAAACAAAAATGAATATAAAATACTATTTTTCTAGATATTGAAACAATCCATACTGAATCTTGACTCCATGTTTTTCATGTTTTGGTAATAGATAAGACAAAGCCCATGGCTTCTGTAACTAATGCCAATACTTCTAGTACACAAGCAGCTCCTGTAGCTGTTACAACACCTGTGTCATCTGGTCAGGCCACACCTACATCACCTATGAAAAAGGTAAGCCAAAATTGTGTTTGCTAAAAATACATATATTCTGTTTAAGTACTAAAGCATTAAGACAGTTCTTAAATTTTTATGGTTTATTCCAAAAATATTTAAGGTTTAGAATAAGAATATATTTTTCTTTTATAATTTGAGATTTCCTTTGAACCGTATTCTTTTTAAAAAATACTTTTTAAAGTATTAGTTTGCATATGAAAACTAATGATAATGGTCATGGTAGTTTTTATTTCTGTTGAACTTTTGAGAAACATGGGTTTTATATCCTTTATCCCTGGTAAGTAAAGGCGCATTTTGATAATTTCACAGTTAAGCACAAAAATTACTATCATAAGTCAATGAGAGAGCTAGCATCTAGATTTTCTAACTCTGTACAAAGCACCAGGCATGCAAGTATGGTATGCCAGTAAGAGCATGATCTCTGATGTCAGACAAACCAGAGATCCGCTCCTGACCCCACCTCTTATTAATTGTAAGGACATTGAGCAAGTTACTGTCTTCCTTAATCTGTCAGGGAAAAGGCAAAACAAAAATAATAAACAAAAAGAGAAAGTAAATTAGCATTATAAGCCTTGATTGAGAGAGAGAGCCTGGCTAGTGACTAAGTGCTCTCAAAATGTTAGTTTTATTTCTTCCTCTTCTCCCTTACTCTGTTCCCCATTTGTTCTCTGTCCTTTTGCTTCCTTTTCTCCACCAAACAGTGCTTCCCAAGAAGTGTGTGTTGATCCAGAACCTGTACTTCTTTTAACTCAAAGATTATAGGTTTTGTTTTGTTTACCACTGGTCTCTTTTTAAAGGCTTCTCCCAACCACCCTTACTTATCTTTAATGAGCATACTCATGTCCCTCTGTGTACACACACACACTTTTTTGTGGAAACATTTAAGAATTGAGTCCAATCAACACAACACTTTACCCCTAAATACTTGAGTACGTATCTCCTAAATACGAAAGCGTTATCCTTCATTCCCATACTAAAATGATCCTATTTAGGATATTTAACTTTGGTATAATACTGTTATCTATGTTCATTATATATAAACCATAGTCAAGATTTTTTTCAGTTGTCCTCCTACTAATGTTTTTCTGTTTGTTTTTTCAAATCAAGGGTCCACTGAGGGATTGCACATTGTGTTTAACTGTCGTGTCTCTGCCTTTGGACTTCTTATTTTGTTGCTTATCTGACGTTATTTGGTTTGCATGGATTTGAGGACTGATTTTAAATCCCCATAGTGTTTCTATTACGTTGTCAGTTTTGTTAATCTTTGGATTTGGCTCCAAGTGGTCAAAATGTTTAGAATAATAAACTAGAGAAGTTTTTGAAACTCCATACTGCTAGTAATAATCTTCCTCTAAAACTCTTGCTAAGGAAAGTGATAATGTGGGTTCTTAGTGGTAGAAATGTATGGATTTCAGTGGTACATTTTGAATATCAGGGAAATACATGAATGATTTATCTTACCTTCTGTATTCCATAATTGAGGGTTTCCTAAATTCAGCTAGAACCTGCATTCATATGATAATAATTATATTATATATGCTTAAAAATGCAGTTCTCTGGGGGTAATCTCTCTGCAGAATTTTAAAGATGATTATCATGCTATAACTGGAGTCACCATAGGCTGTTTTAAACTTTATTTAATTCTAGAGCCCTTGTATATGTCTTCAGTAAGTACCAAACTTTAGCTCTTTTGATTTACTGTTAAAATTATAGGATTATCAAAAGTTCCCAAAAGCTCCATCCCCTGAAATATCTGGCCACAAATAACTGGCTCTCATTCTTTTGAGTATTTAGCTAAGCGATCTCTTTACTACTATAGTCAAATAATTGCAGTAGACTCCTTTTGATCAATTATATTTTTCTTAAGCATAGCCCCGATTTAATAACTTAATTGCTCTTAATAACTTTTAATAATTGTTAAAGTAATAATAACTGTTAGAGTTAGGCCTGTAACCTCTTGGCTATAAAAATCCTTATTCAGAACTACTTCTGATTCTGTAATTAAATTGAAGTAATAACAACTATCTGCTTTCTGTGATTTGCATATGTAGAAACTCCATTTCATTCTCAGTTTCAGGTATCATAACTTACTTTGAAGATTACATTTATTTAGTCTTTGTTCTTAAGGTTTTGTAGCCAAATTTTATTTTAATCCATAAAGTTGTGGCGTACAAATAATTTGAAGTATTATTTTAATGGCTAGAGCAATCTTATTTTTTATAACTTTTAAAGCCCATTATTATGTTAAGTGATACTTTTTATGTTAATTTAGCATTTTAATGTTTTCTAAGTTAGTTTCAAGAATTTCCCTTTAACTTAGAGTCCTAACAGATGAATTTCCTTAGATGAATTGTTAATCTGTAAAATGCATATTAAAAGATTTTGTAGTTCAGAGTTCTGTTTTTAGGTTCCCACTCACTACTCTGGTTTTGATATATAGACAAAGGTATCTTAAGTTTTCTTGCTTCCTCCACCAGTGCATAAACTGTATAGAAATGCACACACAGGGGCGCCTGGATGGCTCAGTTAGTTAAACGTCTGCCTTCAGCTCAGGTCATGATCTCGGGGTCCTGGGATCAAGTCCCACATTGGGCTCCCTGCTCAGTGGGGAGTCTGCTTCTCCCTCTCCCTCTGCCTGCCACTCCCCGCTTGTGCTCTCTGTCAAATAAATAAATAAAATCTTTTTAAAAATTTAAAAAAAAATCACGCACGTGCATACACACACACAGCAAGAAATAGATCACAAAACAGGAAGCTCTAAAACAGTATTAAATATCACTTATTATTATCTCTAATAATTCACGGTAGCTACAGAGAAATGTAGATATAGTCTCTTTAAATGATCTTCCCTTAAGTTCTTAACTCTTCAGCTAAGATTAAAGAGCAACCAGGCCTGTGATTTGTGGAGATGTTTCCTATAAAACCATCAGTTTGGTTTTATGATTTAAAGTTTTAACAGTAGGGGCACCTGGCTGGCTCCGTCAGGAGAGCATGCAACTCTTGATCTCGGGGTCATGAGTTTAAAGCCTGCAATGGGTGTAGAGATTATTAAAAAAAAATAATAAGTAAACTTTAAAATATTAACAGTAAGTTTATATACTCTCTTTAATCAAAATAAATATTGCTGCGATCTCTGAAAAAGATTACCTACTTTTCTGTATGCACATAAATTCTGGTAAGTGTAAGCTGTATTTACTAGATGGTAAAAATTCATAATTTTTTTAGAATTAAGTGTTTTGGTTAGTTGAATCCAATTATTAAATGTAATAGTAATTTAATAAAAAACTATGTACTGTGGCCATATGTATGCCAATAGAAGTGTACAAATATAGAATGACGGTTTATCTTGGGAAAAAAATGGAAGAGATCGTATTTATTTGAGGAAATAAAATTAGAACATTTGAGATCTTGAATGAGTAGGTAGTATTTCAACTAACAGGAGAGTTTGTACAGTGTACTGAAAGGAAGAGACAAGAAACAATGTGAGCAAAGTAGGGATAATGTGAAATATTTTGCAGGAAAAATAAGTTGTGTAGTTTAGTTGATTTATAGGGTACATATACAAAGTAAAACAGGAAAAGTAAAGCCAAATTATGGAATGTCTTCATTTCTTTTTTTTTTTTTTAAAGATTTTATTTATTTATTTGAGAGAGAGAATGAGAGACAGAGAGCATGAGACGGGGGAGGGTCAGAGGGAGAAGCAGACTCCCTGCCAAGCAGGGAGCCCGATGCGGGACTCGATCCCGGGACTCCAGGATCATGACCTGAGCCGAAGGCAGTCGCTTAACCAACTGAGCCACCCAGGCGCCCCGGAATGTCTTCATTTCTATGGTAAAATTTTTATAGTTTGATAGATAGTAGAGAACCATTGAAAATGTTTGAATGGGGCCATGAGAATATTAATTGGGCAGCAACATACAGGTGTATTTGAAAGGAGGCTAATTGAGAGAAGATTGAATAGAAAGTTGTTGGTTTTTTTTTTTTTAATTTATTTGAGAGAGAGAATGAGATAGAGAGAGAGCATGAGACGGGGGAGGGTCAGAGGGAGAAGCAGACTCCCCGCTGAGCAGGGACCCCGATGCGGGACTCGATCCTGGGACTCCAGGATCATGACCTGAGCCGAAGGCAGCCGCTTAACCAACTGAGCCACCCAGGCACCCCGAATAGAAAGTTTTTTTAGTGATTTCATTTCATAATTTTTTTTGATGTAGTGTTCCATGATTCATTGTTTGCGTATAACACCCAGTGCTCCATTCAGTATGTGCCCTCTTTAATACCCATCACCAGGCTAACCCATCCCCCCACCCCCCTCCCCTCTAGAACCCTCAGTTTGTTTCTCAAGAGTCCATAGTCTCTCATGGCTTGTCTCCCCCTCTGATTTCCCCCCCTTCATTTTTTCCTTCCTTCTATCTTCTTACTCTCTTTTTTTAAAAAACATATAATGTATTATTTGTTTCAGAGGTACAGGTCTGTGATTCAACAGTCTTACACAATTCACAGTGTTCACCATAGCACATACCCTCCCCAGTGTCTATCACCCAGCCACACCATCCCTCCCACCCCCCACCACTCCAGCAACCCTCAGTTTGTTTCCTGAGATTAAGAATTCCTCAGATTAAGAATTCCTCATATCAGTGAGGTCATATGATACATGTCTTTCTCTGACTGACTTATTTCGCTCAGCATAATACCCTCCAGTTCCATCCATGTCATTGCAAATGGTAAGATTTCATTCCTTTTGATGGCTGCATAATATTCCATTGTATATATACACCACATCTTCTTTATCCATTCATCTGATGATGGACATCTTGGCTCTTTCCATAGTTTGGCTATTGTGGACATTGCTGCTATAAACATTGGGGTGCATGTACCCCTTCGGGTCCCTACATTTGTATCTTTGGGGTAAATACCCAGTAGTGCAATTGCTGGGTCGTAGGGTAGCTCTATTTTCAACTTTTTAGGAACCTCCATACTGTTTTCCAGAGTGGCTGCACCAGCTTGCGTTCCCACCAACAGTGTAGGAGGGTTTAAATCTTAATATATTATCTCTTTGCTCCTAGAAAAAAATAAAAAATTTAAAAAAAGGAAGTTATTGAAGTTGCCCGAGATGATAGAGTAGAGAAGTGGCAGTGGTCTTATAAAGGACAAGGAGATTCAGAGACTTGGCATCTAATTTATAAATGGGGGGAGATGACTAAGAAGTCTAACAGGACTATGAAATTTCAAATATAGGGAAGTGAAGAAATTTATTGTGCTACCAACAGAAATAGGGAACTGAGGGTGAGCCAGTTTGGAAATAAAGGTGTTTGATTTTAAATATGTTGAGTTTCAGGTTCCAGTTGTAGTTCTAGATAGTTCATTCTCTAGGTAAATAGAAATTTAGGACTGGCTGGGGCTCCTGGGTGGCTCAGTCGGTTAAGCGGCTGCCTTCGGCTCAGGTCACGTTCCCAGGGTCCTGGGATCGAGCCCCACATCGGGCTCCTTGCTCAGCGGAGAGCCTGCTTCTCCCTCTCCCTCTGCCTGCTGCTCCCCCTGCTTGTGCTCTCTATCTCTCTCTGTGTGTCAAATAAATAAATAAAATCTTTAAAAAAAAAATTCTCAAGACTGCGAATTTAGGAGTCAGGCTGAACTAGAGATAAATTTGAGAATAAGCTGAGTACTGTTAATATTTAGCCTGAGGAAGTATAGAAGACCCTATTCCTGCAGGAGAAGAAAGTAGAAAGGGAAGATAGGAGATCTGAAAACAGTCTTGAGAAGCTTATGTTGCAGGACTGTGCTAACAACAGCAAAAAGACCAAGAACGAAGGTGGTCAGAAGAGTAAGAAAGTCGAAACAGTGTACTGTTTACAAAAGTCAAAAGAGTTTCAGGGAGTGGGTATAGTTGAGTATTTTAGAGATGTTCATTTATAGATTAAGTAAAATTGAAAGGAGCTTTGAAACACAGAAAGCAATAAATCCAAATTCACATTAGGCAAAATGGAGATATATCAGTCATTATAGTGCAACAAATGTCCATTTCAAAATTGATAATACTGCCTCATTTTTCTCAACCCTAAAATAGCAGTGATAATAGCATTTCACTGGGCGGTTGCAAGGATTGCCCATGTGAAAGACTTTTAAGCTTAGAGCCTGACAGGAGCAAACATCTATTCAATGTTAGCTTCTGTTGTACCATTCAGTAAATGTTAGGTTACCTATTTGTCCTGGAGGAGTAACTTTATTTCCAGTTTGGGGGAGGTTCTAGGTGAAGAATTGGCAAACCATGGTCCGTGGGCCAAGAGCTGGCCCACTACCTGTTTTTGTACAGCCCACATATTAGAATGGTTTTAATATTTTTAAATGGTTGGGAAAATCAAAAGAATGTTTTGTGACACAAATTCAAATTTCAATGTACCTAAATGAAGTTTTATTAGAACATAGCCACATTCATTCACTTATGTATTACCTGTGGCTGCTTTGTTCCAACAGTGTAGATGAACAGTTGAAACAGAGACCCTATGGTTTGCAAAGCCTAAAATTCACAATCTGGTCCTTTACAGAAAAGTTCTCCAACCCCTATTCTTGGATGCTACGACTTTAGACTCAGAAATCAATAACCAGTCATCTCAGTGCCTGTCTTATTGTATACAATGTTTACAGAAGTCCCCGGACTTTCTCAGTCAGTGGAACCCTTAATGGTTTATTAATTTTTTTCACAGTGCCTCTTGGCCAGAGAAGTACCTCTTCGTTTCATTCATTAAGTAGTTAAGTGCAAGTAAGTTAACAATGGCAGTTTGTGCAGCGTCCAACAGGTGTCACTGTGCTTTCTCTTAAAACTTTAAAATACCCCACAGTCCCTTGTGATTTTATACTGGCACCCTAGAATTCTTCAGCGCACATTTTGGGAACTGGGGAATGCTGTGTATCTTGAGTTTGTTTTTTTACCCTATTGATAGGAATTACAGGAGGTATCAGAAGTATCTGACACAATAGTTTTGTCTATGAAGTAGCCCTTTGACATCCTGGGTGCTTTAATAAGCTCTCTTAAACTGCTAATGATAGCAAACTTTGGCAATAAATATGGAGAAAAGTGTTTTTTTTTTTAATTACCCATATCCTATAATTATAGGAACTTGTTAGTTGCTATATTCACCCATCTAGTTCTTAACTGCGGTTAAATATTTAAACTCTGAGTTGATGAAATGAAGTAGGTAAAGATAACAGATGTTTCATTTTTATGGCTTTTGGAAAGCCTTGAAAATGAAGTATTTGTATAAAAAATTAATTTTTAGTTAAAATGTTTAATATTTTGTAAAATCAAATAGTTTAAGGCTATGATATTAAAAATATTGATGAATTAAATGTCATAAATGGAAGATATGTCATTTATTACTTTTTGTTGATTATGCTGGATTAAAAATGTTTTAACCTAAGTATATAAATGAATAAAGACAAAATTCAAGTGCAGTCAGTTTGTTCATTCATATACTATAACATCATCTGCTCCATGTGCCTTTAACTGCTTTAGAAATTTCTTTATTAGATTCTTTCAGAATCTTTCTCATACTAAAACTAGAACTTGTTCCCAGTAACTTAAGATTGGATCATTACCCAGTTATTGGGCTTTAATTTGCTATAAAAACCTTTTTTTTTTTTTAAGTGTGTTTTGTTCGTAACTTCCTTTTCTGTTTTTATGCTTTCAATCTTTATCTCTTTACCTGTCTTATTTTAATTGGCTTTAGTATGATTTCATTGCTCCTATCATGCCTGTGGTGGAATCAGTAGATCCTGCATCATGGAGGCAGGGCTTGCGCAAAACTGGCATTGTTCTTGTGCCCAATAAGGGTGAAAAATCTATGGTGAGGCATTTCTATGTGCTGCAAGGATTTATATTAGGTTACAACATAACAAGTTTAATATAAATACTGGTGCCAAAGATGCATGGTTTTAAAGTCCTTATGGTGTGCTCATTTCCGTTCTCTGTATTTGCATCATAATTTTTCTGTGTGATATAAAGTGTGGAGTGTGTTTTATTAAATCTAACTTTTGGAAAGGTAGTTCTATTTTTTTTTTTTTTTCAGTTTTAGATCTTTACATTTTTTACTAAGACATTAACCTACTTAGTCTAAGTGTTTCTCCTGAAACTATTAACTATAATTTGAGACATATTATCTGTAAACTTGTCATTTCCAGCTTAAGGATTGATCAGTCTTGATAATTATTTTTTCTTCTCCTTAAAAATAAAATAAAAACAGTTTCCAACCTCAGCTACAAAAGTTTCTCCCAAAGAAGAAGAAAGAAAAGATGAGTCTCCTGCATCTTGGAGGCTAGGACTTAGAAAGACTGGCAGTTACGGCGCACTTGCAGAAATCACAGCATCTAAAGAGGCTCAGAAAGACAAAGACACTGCAGGGGTGATGCGTTCAGCTTCAAGTCCCAGGCTTTCCTCCTCTTTGGATAATAAAGAAAAGGTAATCTGTTTCCTAATCTGGTTTCTATCAAAACTCTAATAATTTGTTTTCTAGGAACATCAGATCTGATGGATTTTCTACTGTGTATCATTATTAGATCTGTGTTATCAACTTAATTCACCTGACTTAATGAATTGCATGATAATAATACAAATATACCTACCTTAAACAGATGTCAATATGGAATTATAGGCATATATCCGAGATAGTGTGTGTTTGACTCCAGACCACTGCAGTAAAGCAAGTCAAATGAATTTTTTTGTTTCCCACTGTATGTAAAAAAATATATTTATACTATACTGTAGTCTCTTAAGTGTGCAATAGCATTATGTCTAAAGAAAATATACATACCTTAATTAAAAAATACTTTATTGCTAAAAAATGCTAACCATATTCTGAGCTTTCAGCAGGTCATAATCACTGATCATAGATTACCATAGCAAATGTAATAATAATGAAAAAGCTTGAGGGTGCCTGGGCAGCTCATTCAGTTAAGTATCTGACTCTTGGTGTTGGCTCAGATTATGATCTCAGGGTCGTGAGATCAAGGCCCCCTTCGGGCTCTTCACTCAGTGCAGAGTTTGCTTGAGATTCTCTCTCCCTCTCCTTCTGCCCCTCCCCCTGCTTGCATGCATGCTGTCTCAAACAAAAAAATAAATCTTTAAAAAAAAATTTGAAATATTTTGAAATATTGTAGGACTCACCAAAATGTGACACAGAGACACAAAGTGAGCAAATGCTGTTGGAAAATGGCTGGGATGTACTTGCTTGATGCAGGGTTGTAACAAATTCCAATTTATGAAAACCACGATATCTGTTAAATGCAATAAAATGAAGTGTGCCTCTGTAAGTGTTGGGAAAATCAGGTGTATTCGCCAAAAAAATAAATTATGAAATTATACTTAAATGAATCCCTTACCTACTTGAGAGCTTACAATAAAATGTATTAAGGGACATTTATTCTAGAATTTATTTATTCCAGAATGTAATTGTACTCCTAGGTTGCATTTATCCCGTGTCTGCAATTTTTTTATCTGCTTTTTCATCTGATACATCAAAAGCAACATCCTTCT
Organism: Mirounga angustirostris; assembly: GCF_029215605.1. Taxonomy (NCBI): domain Eukaryota; kingdom Metazoa; phylum Chordata; class Mammalia; order Carnivora; family Phocidae; genus Mirounga; species Mirounga angustirostris. Next base: position 38,686,467 of record NW_026991713.1, read on the forward strand.
AATGAGTAGTTTTAATAACTATATTTGGAAAGGAGTATTAAATTATAAATTATATCAAATAGAATGTACCACAGTTCATTCAGTGATATTTTATATAGCTGAATTATTTATTTTCTATTGCATTTTCAGTGCTTAGACTTTTTTCCATATAGTTTCCTTCCTCTATTTAAAAGTGTTTCTTTGTATCAGGAATTCAGAAATGGAATTTCTCATCAAGTAATTTTAATGTTTTTTTGTTTTGTATAAATTGACTGCCCAATTATTTTCCAAGTACTTGATGCCAGTATAGTGGGAACGTATCAGATGGCCTTGCTACTATAGTTTCAACCAGATTTGGATAAATATAATTTTCGTAATTTTCTGAATATTTTAATGTTATATCAAAGTAGTAAATAATAATTGGGACTTACCAGTCAACCATATTTGAGCTTTATTTCCCTGGAAAAAGAAGAATATTTTACTTTATTATACTGCATTACCTTATATAATCTGTTATAGAAATTTAGAAAAAGTCATTAAAATGTGGAGGGTTTTTTTTTCCTTATACTAAAATATTGTCTAATTCTAGATTAAAGGAGAAAGAAAGGAAAATTGGTTTAAACACTTTGTTCTTTAGTGTTTATAGTACTATAGATAGACATTAATTTTAGAGTATAGCTAGGAACTTTGGAAGAATACTGTCAACTGTGATGGCTGTATAATTGTACCTTGTTGAATACTTTTTCCTTAATACTTCTAGCAGCTCCTATAATCATCACACAGATTTATTTTTACTCATTTTTTTTTCCTGTTGTGTAGGAGAAAGATAGTAAAGGAACTAGGCTTGCATATGTTGCACCTACAATACCAAGACGACTAGCCAGTACATCTGACATTGAAGAGAAGGAAAACAGGTGGATTCATTGTGATTTGCTCTATGTTTTTACTATGAAATCTTTATTGGGGTGCCTGGGTGACTCATTCGGTTAAGCATCCAACTCTTGATTTCAGCTCACGTCATGATCTCAGGGTCGTGAGATTGAGCCCCGTGTCGGGCTCTGTGCTGGGCATGGAGCCTTCCTGGGATTCTCGCTCTGCCCTATCCCCTCCCCATATTTTGTGATCATAAGTAAAACTTCAGTAAATGTCTTAATTTCCTCCCCCCTATAATTAGGATTATACCCTAGGGATAGAATCTTAGAACTGGAATTACTTTCACTTCTTAATAATGTGCCAGAGTGTTTTCCCAAGGGATTTTACTAGTTTCTGCTTCTACTAATGTTTATTAATATACAGCTTTCTTAACCCTATTTTAAAATTATATACCAGAATTTGAAGGATGTTCTTTTCACAGAGATTCTTCAAGTTTGCGAACAAGTAGTTCTTACACAAGAAGAAAATGGGAAGATGATCTCAAAAAGAACAGCACAATTAATGAAGGATCAACTTATCATAAAAGGTAATATAATTCTTGAATAACTTTCATGTCTTTTATAAAAATATGAGGTAATTTGTTTGGAGTCCTCATTTTAATATCATTAAGAAAATAATGCGTTTTTATAAATATGTCTTTTGTTGTTTAAATAAAACATCGTTTAAAGACCCAGAATATATATTTAAAGATGGGTGAAAATTTGCTTCCACTTATGCCTTCCTATTATATATATATGTTTCATTAGATTTGATTTATTAGGAAGTATCTTTTAGATTGTAGCATATTTAAAAGGAACTCCTTATATAATTAACTAGAGCAGTTGAAATAGATCAGTGTCTTCATTGATCTGGTCACTATTTACTGACCTAGAAGTTTCTACGTTTCTTAGAACTCAGAGATATGGAAATGTCCGTAATAAAATCACATTGGAGAGGAGAGGGGAAAAAACCTTTTAATATTTTCTCTGCTAAAAGCAGCCAAAAAGAAGAGTAAAAGATGAGCAAGTATAATATAGGCATGGGTCATTCCTAAGGATGTGACTCATTGCTGAAACACTTTTCTTCAAAAAGGTCCATCTTCACTTTCCCTGAGTAAAACTAAACGTAAGTGTTTTTCTCAGACCCAGTCTGGCATGACCATATGGTCTGGAACATTCCAGGAATGAAAAATACCAGATCAGATCATCTTTGAGTCCTACTGAGGGAGGGGGGAGGCAGTAAAATGATACACTACTAAATTAGTGAAATCATCCAGACTCCTAGCAAGTTGTAGATGCAACTCTTGGTGCTGGAGCCGGTGGTGTATTTAGGAACACCGTTTTTTAGATTCTTCCTAGCCTTGTGAATCTGTGTAATATATAGACATTAACTATAGAATACACATACAAACACATCCTATATAGATATGACTCTTTCCTTCAGTTGCTCCTTTGGTAGAAGACCAGATGATTTGATTAGTTCTAGTGTTCCAAGCACCACATCAACACCAACAGTTACCTCTGCAGCTGGGCTTCAGAAAAGCCTGCTTTCCGGCACAAGCACTACTACAAAGATTACAACGGGTTCTTCCTCAGCAGGCACACAAAGCAGGTGAGTCACAGATACATTTTGTGTTCAGGCCTACTGTGTGCTTATGTATGTGCATGCATTTTTGTTTAGAAGATTGTGGGGCTCTGGATTTTTTCATTTACCTCATTAAAATTATTTACAATCAAAAATTGGTTCCAAAAAGAGGCAATTATGCATGTCTGGGGAAAAAATTAAGTTCCCGAATTATTAACTTTCTTTGAATCAGGCTGCTTAAAATGTAAATTTCTCCTTTGACAGTTCTGGGTGAGCTTTTTGGTTCATAGTTGAAAGATGTCTTGCCTTGTGTTTTAAAAAAATCCATCCCTGTTGTCACGTTTCAGCTGCTAGAAAGTGCTTTCATTGTTTAGCTGTTTTCCTTTTCTCTTTTTGTGTTGCTGCTTATGATGCGATAGTACCTCAAATCGTTTGTGGGCTGAGGATAGTACTGAAAAAGAAAAGGACAGTGTTCCTACGGCATTGACCATCCCTGTTGCTCCAACTGTTGTAAATGCTGCAGCCTCAACCACAACCCTGACTACAACTACTGCTGGCACTGTCTCCTCCACATCAGAGGTCAGGGAGAGACGCAGGTGTGTAAAGGTCCTCACAGGACTGCTGCTCGGTCTTGCCCACTGATGAAAGTTGTCTGTTTTGCTTTTTAATCTTGTCCAGTTGGTGACCATCTCTTGAGTAGGTTAATAAATGAAATAACCTGTATCAGCTCAGAACTGTGTAGATTGATATAATGGGCAATTATTAGCATTTCGGCTTGGTGACTCCCTCGGACAGAATTGATGTTTTCATTTCAAGGCAGTAGCCAGACACTTGTCTTCTTAGCCATCTTCATTTTTTTTAATGGTTGTTTTAATTCAGGACATTTTTGTGATGGAAGATCTGTCTGAACACACCCAGTCAGACTCATGGAAGACTAGATCTGACAAAAACATACTTTTCATTTTTCTCTATGTTTCCCCCATTATTAAAAAAATTTGATGGATGTTAACTGTTTTTGTTTTGTTATTTTTGAGATTTTCATTTTAAGAGTCTCTTAAAGATTTCTTAGGCATACATGTAAGCCAGATAATTTGTAAGTACATTGAGTACATTCACTTAGTTTTAATCCTAGCACATAAAAGGCACTTATTAAATTTCTTAAAGGGTTTATGAATTTATTTTGTGTGCTTAAATGTTATTAAGAGCATTGCTTTACTTCTTCCTGCTGCTCATAATTGGTATGGAATCACAGATGTGGAAAGGAACTTACCTGTGGTATCTTTGCTTTACAGAAGGAAACTAAGACCCAGAGATATTAAGTGACTTTTCTACTTTTATATAATTCTTAATTTAAAAATAACAACCTTTCAGTTGCTTAGAAAATAATAAGCAGTCTGTGACTACTAAGGACTAAAATTATGCACCCTATATAATTACAAGAAAGAGATCAGTATGACAGTATGATATAGTAATGATTAAGGCAGTGGATTTTGACTGATATATTCTGCTTTTTGATGGTCAGCTCTTTTTTTTTTAAGATTTTATTTATTTATTTTTGCAAGAGAGAGAGCGTGAGCACGAGCAGGGGGAGGGACAGAGGGAGAAGCAGATTCCCTGCTAAGCAGGGAGCCCGATGTGGGACTCGATCCCAGGACCCTGGGATCATGACCTGAGCCAAAGGCAGATGCCCAACCAACTGAGCCACCCAGGTGCCTTAGTCCGCTCTTTTTAATTAAAAACACATAAAATATATGAATTAATTTTCTTCTCTACATTTTATTCATAGAGGTCTGCTCTGTACAGGAACCCCAGGAGAGGAGAAAGGAACTGAATACTAGATGGGGTCTCTTAAAGTAATAGGAAATACATTGTGTATTACAAATTGATAGGCTAGATTTTTATGCTAATTTGGAGGAAATGTATGGAAAATTTAAATGAACAGATATTGAAGTCTTCCATTTAGTAATTTTTATCCCCTTAACCTATCTATATGTTAAACAAGATATGATAAATACATTTAACTTTTATGGTAACTTGAAACTGTAGAAAAAGAATCGAGGCTCTTTTGAAGAGAGTGTGATGGTTGATTAGTTCTGTTTGCCTTGGAGATTAAAAGGGCAAATGGCAATGCAGATTTCCCTGCTTTAAACTAAATATGGGAATTTTGACCATTACATAGGGGAGTCAGATTCAGAAGTCCATATTCATTCTTACTTTCAGAGAAGCTCTTGAAATACTGAAATGATAACGTGCAGCCATCTAAGCTGCTATAAAGTTTTTCTGTTTAACCAGATTCGCTATTACATTGAGGTTTCATCTCCTTTTATTTTTTTTCTTCCCCTCATCTGGGAGAAGTCCAAAAAGCAATAAATTGCATAGAGGCAGTAGATGCATAAATAAGTATTAAATGAATGGCTAAAAAAAATAGCCATTGGGACATACTTTTCAAGCTGATGTTTCAAAGAGCAGTTTCCACGTGTAGCAGGTGTACCACAAAAGAAAAGTATTTTCTACTTAAATAATCGTGGGAAATGCGTAGTTAAACAAGATTAAGCAGGGTTCTTCCTTCGGTTCTTCTCAGAGCCTCTAACATGTTGTGATTTTCCTAGAGAAGGTTAAAATGGATAGCATTTTCCAAATACATATAACCAACTTCTGCCACAAAGAAGCTCCTCACTATATTCCAGAATTAATTTTCTTAAACTGAAACTATAATAACAAGTTTATTGTTATTCTCTTTCACCTTTTAAATTACTTGTCCCAGAAAAATCACTGGAGTTGTTATAAAAATAGGAAGTATCTGTTATATCTGTTTTAGTATCTGTTATATCTAAATAAAAAGCTTAAATCTCACAAGAGTTGATACATAGACAAAATGAAAATTATAAAACAGTGGGAGAAAGAGAAGTATCAAGCTTAGTGCAGCTTGAGCATCATGGACCATCAAGAGGGCAGGTATCCTACAAATCTGCTCATCTCTTTGGATCTGTCCATTGATACAGATGAAGCCATGTGTTGCTGAATCTCTAAAAGAAAGTCAAACTAAAGAAATGTTGATAACTAAAATGTTTTGTTTAGTGAATTTCTTCCTTGCCCTATACGTTTAGGAGGACAAATTAAAAGTAACAGAAAACAGGGGCTCGTGGGTGGTTCAGTTGGTTAAGCGTCTGCCTTTGGCGCTCAGATCATGATCCCAGGGTCCTGGGATCAAGCCCCGTATCAGCCTCCCTGCTCAGTGGGGACCCTGCTTTTCCGTCTGCCTGCCGTTGACCCTGCTGTGCTTGCACACTCTCGCTCTCAAATAAATAAAAATCTTAAAAAAAAAAATAAAAGCAGAAAACAAATAATTAGACATTTAATTTTTTTAATTAAAATTTTAGGTTATAAACTTAAATCTGTACCAGTATTCTAGTAGAAACCAAATTTAGTAAGATACTAATACTAATACGTGAGGTGTGCCTGATTTATGAGATGAATACAGTGCTACTATAATAGCAACAAGACATAATCTTTCAAGATCCTCTAGAAACCTAGAGCTGAAAATTAGATAGAGAACATATGGATAAAGAGAAAAAAAATCAATTATATCATTATGAAATAGTTCTATAAGTTATTCATCCAAGTAGAGAGATCAGATGATACTTGCTCAGACCATCAGATGATAAAAACAACTTAAGTAAAAAAAAAAGTAGGGAGAGGATTTTCATCTTTCTCTAAATTTGTTGGATGTCTCAATCAAAAACATCCTCTAGAGAAGTTCTTGACTTACCTTGCCTAAAGTTTATCTGTAAAGTAGAAGCAACACAGAAAACCAGTCTTCTAGAACTAACTTTAACCAATAAGTAAGAGTTAACTGATGGAATTGAGACAAGTAGATTTTGGATGATCAGGTGAATCCTAGGAATAATGCATCATGTATTCTAGTTTTAGAGAGACAGATTTCTAAAAACTGAAGAGTGTGAAGGAAGAGAATGATAAATCAAAAGGAATGGGGCTCTCCAAAAGAATTCTGAAAAAACTGTAAATTATTCTAAGGAGCTTGAGATATGTTATACTCTCTGAACATAGAGCTTTAAAGGGTGCATAGAAAAAATAAAAGATAAGGCATAAAACCAAGAATAAATTCCAAAGTTTGCTATGGATATATGAATAGTTTTAGGGAGTTTAAAGAGAACGAATTACCAATTGGAAAGCATACTAAAGCTGAAAAGCCTTTTTAAAAAGTCCCATTTGGAGGGGAGGGGCAGGATGGTATAAACTAGATAAATTTGATAGACAGCATAGAAAATAGGGATACTCTACTTCTGAGTGTTCTCTGAGAAATGTGAGTTAGATGGTAATATAACTACATAAAGTATTAACAGTTGAACATCCCAGGTAATATTGATCATTGGAAGGAAGTTTTTTTGTTGTGTTGCAGGGCTCTCTGTCTTATCTTTGCTTATTCAACCCTTTAATTAATTAAATACTAATCTCTTGACTAGATTGCTTGCTTTTGAAATGGTGCATATCCTGTGACAGGATGGAACATAGGCTTAGATGTGCAAGATGAAATGTAGTGAAGCTAAATGTTAAGTCCTCTTTATATCAGAAAATCAGTAACCAGAAATAAGATGCTGGTTTTAAAGCAGTTTATGTATAAAAGCACTTGACTTTTTAGAGAACTCAAAGTGTGAACGAGAGTATATCTGCCAAAAACATCATTAATAAATGCACAATGGCAGAATTCAGGGAGTGTTGCTTGCTGACTAGTCATCCCATATGTTGAATGTTGCCTTCAGTCCTAACCATTCTACCGTAAAAAGACATTGACAGTCTAGAGTTTAGCCAGATAACTTCACCTTTCGTCTAGCATGGTATTGTGGGGAACCAAAAAAGGGGCTAAGAGGACTGATGTCGCATGTCTTTAAAAAAAAAAACAAACAAAAAACAAAAACTAATGATGTATGGTGATTAACATAACAATAAAAAATTAAAAACAAAAAACAAAAAAACCTGTAGTTAGGAAGAACTTGAAAAATATAAGTTAGTATGATTATTTCCAATCTAAAGATTTATCAGATTGTATTGCTGAATTTTCAGGGTGGATGTAACCATTTTTGAAGACTTCGTAAAACCCGTTAAAATGCTTAACTTTGTAATCATTCACACATTCATATGTAATTATATTCACAGATATTATATCTCCAACTAACAATTTTTACTTATTACTATAGATCATACCTCACTCCTGTTAGAGATGAAGAGTCTGAATCCCAAAGAAAAGCAAGATCTAGACAAGCAAGACAGTCTAGAAGATCAACACAGGTATATTTAATGTGTATAATATATAAAACTTCAAAACAAATTACCTCTCTCTTTTTCACTTCTCTCTGAAAATATTGATGTCATTGGTGGCGCCTAGCTGGCTCAGTTGGATATCTGGGGTCATGAGGTCGAGCCCCACATTGGGTATAGGGATTATTTAAATAAATTTTTAAAAACTTTAAAAAAATTTTAAAAAGGAAATATCAGTGTCAGTATATAATGTGGGTAAATCTCAAAAATAAAGATTGCGTTAGTAATCCTGCCCTAGCCTTTGTATATGGTCACATTGTTAATATTATATTTATTTATAATTAATATTATATTATATTTTAATTATATATATAATATAATAATTAATATTATATTATATTTAATCCAATTAGCCATATGCCTTTGTATGTCTTTGAATTTTTAGTCTTGTAGGTATAACTTGTTGCTAAGATGGTATCTGGCACAGAGTATTCAATAAGTGTTAATCAATATGTCTGATAATTATTAAAGAATTCTATGAATATTTGGAGTTATGGGGAATAGGTCTGTTATGTTAGATATTTCAGACAGCTAATGTGCAAGTATGAGGAAAATGTCACTCAGTCTAGTTATCATCTCCCTAACCTCCTTGCCATTCTAAGTATATCTAATATATCACTATCCTTCTATCCTTTGTCTGTCCTTTCCTACAGTTGAGGAGCTTCAAAGTCCAGATTCAACTTCTTGATCCTTACTCTTACTCACATTTCAAGCTGAACTGTTTGCTAAGATCTTAACATACTATTTCTGTCTTTGTACCTTTACTTCTTGAAATCTAACCTGTTCTTCAAGGCTTATCCTTCAGAAATTATTTTTTTACTGAAATTTTCTCTGTAAATATATACATAAAAACAAATACATATAAATTTAGCATATAAACAATATTTATATCAGTTTTTCCTTCTTTCTCTGAACTTCTTAGGAATTCATGTGTTATTTCTGTCATCTCCCTGTTTTTGTTAATTTCTTGAATATAGAGACTATTTATTACACATATTTTATATCTTTCCCAATACCTATTATTGTGCTTGCTCATGATGATTCTTCATAGAATGAATGTGACTTGCCAAGTAGAAATTCTGTTTCAAATTCCAAACCAATTCCAAACATGTGTATTTGACTTTAATACATTCATATTAAATTTGTCTACTTATAAAATACTCCTTTGAAACAAGCTATAATGCCTCTCATTATTAAATTTACCTTTTTTGTGTACAGGGAGTAACATTGACTGATCTTCAGGAAGCTGAAAAAACAATAGGAAGAAGTCGTTCTACCCGAACCAGAGAACAAGAAAATGAAGAAAAAGAAAAAGAGGAAAAAGAAAAACAGGATAAAGAGAAGCAAGAAGAAAAGAAGGAGTCAGAAACATCAAGAGAAGATGAATATAAACAAAAGTACTCTAGAACATATGATGAGGTAATAGTATACCAACAACACAACAACACAGCTAGGTCAAATGGTATGAATAGTTCTTGTGACTCAAAATACAAGAGATTTATATACTAACAACCATATACAAAATACTCAAAAGGATTTTAACTAGAAATCTGAATTATTTTGAGATGATTAGAACACTATTTTTCCTTTAAAATGAATTTAAGTGTTTATATGTTTTTAACTTTAGTATTTTAGATGGGTATTAATTTTAATATTTCACAGACTTACCAACGTTACAGACCGGTATCGACTTCAAGTTCAACCACTCCATCCTCTTCAGTTTCTACCATGAGCAGTTCACTTTATGCTTCAAGTCAACTAAACAGGCCAAATAGTCTTGTAGGTATAACTTCTGCTTACTCCAGAGGATTAACAAAAGAAAATGAAAGAGGTAAGAAGACCAAATTTTGAAAACACTTTGTTTCCTACAAATAATCCTTTGAATCTTTTTTTTTTTTTTGTGGTTCAACAGAAAAGGAAACAGCATTCTAAACTGGGAATCATTCTGCCATTCTTTCAGAAAGAATATGATGGATGAGAATGAGAAAAGTAGAAAATAAAAATAGAAATTATGTAGTCTGGCATTGATACATATATCTTTATACCAAGACTTCACAAAAATTTTTATGTCCACCAACGTAGGAAAAAAGTCAATATAGAAGAACTGATGGGAGACTATTTCTAGGAACAGTATATTAGTGCCTTAAGTTATTTCTTACCTATTGTGTGGATCATAGTTCTTAAATTTTTTGTGTGTGAAATTGTTTTAAACTAAAATCACCTACACATGTAATGTCCTTGCTAAAACAAAATTGTTTTTATGCTTGCTTCTTGAGAAATTTCTTCTTCAGCTATATGTGGGCATATTGATGATCACTATTAACATTTCCTATTATTTCATATAGACTTCCTATTTAAATTTTAATAATTCCTATTTTAAATCGGAGGTGGGTACTACATAAAATCATTTCTGTATGTAGACATTTTATATTTTAAAAAGAAAATCTCATAGTATTAGTCATGACAGTAACAATCATCATATAGGATAAACTTCAGAAAATTTTTTCTTAATTTTCAGCTGACTTTTTTTTTGGTTAGAAATATTTCAGTTTTGTTTTTTTTTTTAAGATTTATTTATTTGAGAGAGAGAGAGCATGCATACGTGAGTTGTGGGAGAAGCAGAGGGAGAGGGAAAGAGAGAATCACAAGCAGCAGACTCAGCTGAGCACGAAGCCCCATGCAGGGCTCGATCCCACGACCCTGAGATCATCACCTGAGTCAAAATTAAGAGTTGAAATCAAGAGTCGGAGGCTTAACTGACTGAGCCCTCCCAGGCACCCTTCAGTTCTTTAAACCACTGAGTGTGAGGCCCACATAATGTTTGTAAAAATTTTGAGCCAATGAAAGTTTAGATTTTCATCTTCTATTGAAAAATTGGAAGATTTAACAACAGTGGGTCTAAAAAAATCTCACATATCAACAACTGGCTAGAGCCAAATAGCAGCCCCGCATTACTTGGAATAGTGCCCTCCTGACCAGTTTTATCCATTTATGTTATCTGGATGGCCACTGTAGACATTGGAGTTTGAGATTGTTGCTCTAAACCAATTCCAAAAACAAGTCTAAAAAATCCTCTTAATACTATAATTTTGGAATTTCTTTTGCTGTAACTCTTTGCTAATGACACGGAGACTTTTGAAAAATAATTTTTAACATTACTTTGTTCCACATAGATGTCTGCTTTTTAAAACAGATTTAAAGGCCCTAATACCTTTTTAGTATGTAAGTCTGAAGCTATTTTAACTGTCCTAGGAAGGAAACAAATTTTGAGACTATATTTTTTTATGTTGATTTGTTTTTAATAAAATATAAATTATTTTTTTTCCAGAAAAAAAGTGTTTGTTCATAGATGCTATTTAATAGAAATGGAATGAATACTGTATTTATTATTTTTTATATGTATTTATTATTTATTCTACTACTGAATGAGGACTGGGAATAGTAGAAACAAACTGATAAATTTGTTGGATGCCTGCTAGTTCTTCCATCATTAAGAACTGGTTTCCGGGTGCCTGGGTGGCTCAGTTGGTTAGGCGACTGCCTTCGGCTCAGGTCATGATTTTGGAGTCCCGGGATGGAGTCCCATATCAGGCTCCTTGCTCAGCAGGGGGTCTGCTTCTCCCTCTGACCCTCCCCCCTCTCATGTGCTCTCTCTCTCTCATTCTCTCTCTCAAATAAATAAATAAAATCTTAAAAAAAAAAAAAAAAAGAACTGGTTTCCTTGAAGTGTTAACTTCGGGTTTAGTAAGTATCTCCCTATCAGACATTAATAACAAGCCCTATTCTTTTCATAGGATTCAATTATTTTCTATCCAGCAAATAGTAAGTGTGTCTTTTGGCAAAAGTTTTGTATTAGGCACTAGAAAAATGAAATAATTAAAATTCTTGTCTTGATCAAGAACCTATCCAGTGGGAGATACAAATACATGTTTAAGCCAGGTGTTTTATAGGAGCACTGAGAGGGACAAAAAATAATTCTGATTGGAGAATTTTAGAAGACTTCATGAGGAGATTGACTTTGAATTGTTATTATATTTTTCTTATAAAATACTGTCAAGATACATTACTACCATGTGTTTCATTGTAATCCTTAACAGAGGGAGAAAAGAGAGAAGAGGAAAAAGAAGGAGAAGATAAATCACAACCTAAATCAATCCGAGAACGGCGGCGACCAAGAGAGAAAAGGAGATCTACAGGAGTTTCATTTTGGACACAAGATGTGAGAACCTATTAACATATAACTACTTGATAGTATACTTAATTTTTCCAGAAGTACGTGCTAATAATTTCTTATATACCTCAGATTACATATTCTTTAGGTCATCACTATGTGTTTTGAGTCAAGTTATTAAATCAGAAAAGTTTTTCTTTATAAGGATAGTTAATGAGTACTTAGATTTTTGGTATTACTGAAAAGCAAGAGTTCTGTCCCAATTTTGGAATAAAAATAATAGCTAATAACTACAGCTCAGGAAATATATATATATATATATATATATATAATACAGAAATAAATATATATATATAAAATATAGAATTATACAGTGGCTAAACTGTTTTACCTTGGAGATTCTTCGAAAGAAAGATGCTTTACATATTTTATTATTATTATATATTAGTTTCAAGTATACAATATAGTAATTCAACAATTACATACGAAATGCCCACTACAATAAGTGTAGTAACCATCTCTCATTTTACAGTTATTACAGTATTATTGACTATATTCCCTATGCTGTACTTTTCATCGCCTTATTTTATAAATGGAAGTTTGAACCTCTTAATCCCCTTCATCTTTTTAACCTGTCTTCCCATCCCTTCTTGAAACAGTTTGTTCTCTATTTATGAATCTGTTTGTTTGTAATTTTTTGGACTTTTATTAGAGTCCACATAAAGTAAAATCATGTGGTATTTGTTTTTCTCTGTTTGACTTATTTCACTTAACATAATACTCTCTAGGTCTATCCATGTTGTTGTGAATGGCAAGATTTTGTTTTTTATGGCTGAGTAATATTCCATTGTATGTATTTCCACATCTTCTTTATTTAATCTGTCGATGGATACTTAAGTTGTTTCCTTGTCTTGGCTATTGTAAATAATGCTGCAGTGAACATGGGGATAAATCTGTCTTTAAGGATTAGTGTTTTAGTTTTCTTCAGGTAAATTACCCAGTAGGGGGATTACTGGATAATATGGTATTTCTTTTTAATTTTTTGAGGAAGCTCAATACTGTTTTCCATAGTGGCTGCACGTATTTGCATTCCCACCAACAGTGCATCCTCGCCAACATTTCTTACTTCTTATCTTTTTGATGCTAACCATTCTGACAGGTGCAAGATAATATCTCGTTGTGGGGTGGTTTTTTTTTTGCATTTCCCTGATGATTAGTGCTGTCGAGCACCTTTTCATACATCTGTTAGCCATCTGTGTCTTTTTGGAAAAATGTCTTTTTGATTCTCTTCTATTTTTTAATCGGACTTTTTTTGCGGGGCAGGTGTTGAGTTGTATGCGGTTTTTATATTTTTTTAATATTAACCCCTTACCAGATAATATTATTTGCAAGTATCTTCTTCCATTCAGTGGGTTAGCCTTTTCATTCAGATGATGGTTTCCTTCATTGTACAAAATCTTTCTAGTTTGATAAGTCCCAGTTGTTTATTTTTGCTGATGTTTCCCTTGCCTGAGGGGACAGATCCAAAAATAAACTGCTTAGGGCTGATATCCAAGAATTTACTGCCTGTGTTAAATGGTCTTTAATCCAGTCTGAGTTTATTTTTGTGAATGGTATAAAAATGGCCCAGTTTCATTCTTTTTCATGTAGCTGAGTGGTTTTCCAGCACCATTTTTTTAAGAGACTTTTTCCTTATTATATATTCTTTTGCTCTGTCGAAGATTAACCATATAAGCAGGGGTTTATTTTTGGTTTCTCTATTCTGCTCTATTGATCTGTGTGTCTGTTTTTGTGACGGTACCATAGTGTTTTGATTACTATCACTTTGTAGTATACTTTGACATCTTGGATTGTGATACCTCTGGTTTTGTTAAGATTCTTTCTCAAGATTGCCTTGGCTTTTCAGGGTTATTTGTGGTCCCATATAAATTTTAGGATTATTCTAATTCTGTGAAAAATACTATTGCTTTTTGATAGAGATTGTATGAATTTGTAGATTGCCTTGAGTAGTGTGTACATTTTGACAGTATTTTTCTAGTCCATGAGCATTGTGTATCTTTTCATTTGTGTCATCTGCAGTTTCTTTCATCAATATCTTACCATTTCAGAGTATAGGTCTTTCACCTTCTTGGTTATATTCATTCCTAGGTATTTTATTCTTTTTGATGCAGTTGTAAATGGGAATTTTTTTAATTTCTCTTTCAGCTAGTTTGTTATTAATGTGTAGAAATGCAACATATATTTTTGTGTATTGATTTTGTATCCTGCAACTTACTGAATTCATTTATTAGTTCTAATAGCTTTCAGTGGAATCTTCAAGGTTTTCTCTCTGTGGTTTGTCATCTGCAAATAGTGACAGTTTTACTTATTCCTTACTAATTTGGATTACTTTTATTTCTTTTTCTTGTCTGATTACTGTGGGTGGGACTTCTACTATGTTGAGTGGTGAGAGGGCATATCCTTGTCCTGTTTCTGATATCAAAGGAAAAGCTTTCAGCTTTTCACAGTGGACTGTGTTAGCTATGGATGGGTTCATCATCTGTGGCCTTCTTTATGTTGACATATGTTTCCTTTAAAATTTTATTTTGAAAATTTTTATCTTGAAAGGATATTGAATTTTGTCAAATACTTTTTCTAGATCGAGACAGTCATATTATTTTTATTGTTCATTTTGTTAATGTGTTATATCATATTGATTGATTTATGGATATTGTCCCTTTGCATTCCTGAGATAAGTCTCATGCGATCATGGTGAATAATCCTTTTAATATATTGTTGTATTTGGTTAATATTTCATTGAGGATTTTTGCATGTATGTTCATCAGTGATCTTGATCTATAATTTTGTGTCTTTGTCTGATTTTGGTATCAGGGTAATGCTGGCCTTATAGAATGAATTTGGAAGCATTCCTTCCTCTTCTGTTTTTTGGAAAATTTGAGAAAGATAGGTATTAGTTCTGTAAATATTTGGTAGAACTCACTTGTAAAGCCATCTGATTCTGGACTTCACTCTTTGCTGGGCATTTTTTGAATACTGATTCAATTTCATTACTAGTAATCAGTCTGTTCAGATTTTGTTTTCTCCCTGATTTAATCTTAGAAGATTATATGTTTCTAGAAATTTATCCATTTTTTCTAATTTGTTGGCATGTCATTGTTTTTTATAGTCTCTTATAATTCTTTGTACTCCTGTGGTGTCCATTGTAACTTCTTTCATTTTTTATTTTATTTATTTCAGTTCTCTTTTTTTCTTGGGGAAGCTGGCTAAAGGTTTGTCAATTTTGTTTCTTCTTTCAAAGAACCAGCTCTTAGTTTCATTGATCTTTTTTATTGCTTTTTAGTCTATATTTCATTTATTTCTGCTCTGATCTTTATTATTTCCTTTTTCCTGCTAACTTTGGGCTTTGTTATTTTTCTAATTCCTTTAGGTATAAGGTTAGATTGTTTGAGATTTTTCTTGTTTCTTGAGGTAAGCCTGTATCGCTATAAACTTCCCTTTTAAGACCATATGTATAATTGATTTTGTTTTTTAACAAATACTTTTGTTTTTTAACCTTCATATACTAGCCAGTGAAATTTTTTCCTTTTATAATTTTCTTATTTCTAGTTATGGCCTTCTCTTCCACTTATAGAAGTCTCTAACATTTCTTGTAAGGCTGGTTTAGTGGTGATGAAGTCCTTTAACTTTTTTATCTGGGAAACTCTTTCTCTCTCCTTCAATTCTTAATGATAACCTTTCTAAGTAATCTTGGTTGTAGTTTTTTTCCAGAAGATTGTAGGTTTTTTCCATGACAGCCTTATGTCACACCACTCTCTTCTGGCCTGCAAAGTTTCTGCTGAAAAATAAGCTAAGCCTTGTAGGGTTTCCCTTGTACATAACTAGTTGATTTTAAGATTCTCTTTAATTTTTGACATTTTGATTAATATGTATCTTGGTGTGGACCTCCTTGGATTCCTCTTGTTTGGGGATCTGTGCGCTTCCTGGATTTGGATGTCTGTTCCCTTCCTCAGGTTAGGGAAGTTTTCAGTTATTATTTCTTAAAATAAGTTCTCTGCCTCTCTCTCTCTTCTCCTTCTGGGACCCCTATAATGTTAATGTTAATATACTTGATGTTGTCCCAGAGGTCCCTTAACCTGTTCTCATTTTTTAGTTTTTTTTTCTTTTTGTTGTTCACCCTCGATGCTTTCCACTAACCCTGTCTTCCAGATTGCAGATTCATTGTTTTGCATTCTCTAATCTGCTGTTGACTCTAGTGTATCTTTCATTTCAGTTTCTGTATTCTTCGGCTCTGATTGGTTCTTCTGTTTTCTTTGTTGAAGTTCACCTTTAGTTCATCCATTCTTCTCTCAAGTCTGGTGAACATCTTTATGACCATGACTTTGAACCCTGTATCAGGTATATTGGTTATTTCCATTTCGTTCTTTTTCTGAGGTTTTGTCTTATTCTTTCATTTGGAACATAGTCCTCTGTTTCCTCATTTTTTCCTACTCTTTCTATTTTGTTTCTCTGTATTAAGTAGGTCAGCCATGTCTCCTGGTCTTGAAAGTAGTGGCCTTGTGTAGAAAGGGTTTTGTGGTGCC
The DNA here is from genome assembly GCF_029215605.1 of Mirounga angustirostris. NCBI lineage: Eukaryota > Metazoa > Chordata > Mammalia > Carnivora > Phocidae > Mirounga > Mirounga angustirostris. The sequence goes on from NW_026991713.1 coordinate 38,703,030, forward strand.
CTGTGACACAACCCTTCCCCCCACCCTATCAACAGAACCAGGCACTCCAGGGGTGTCCCCTGTGTGAGCTTTGTGTACCTTCCTCTTGTAACTAGGCCATGATCTGGGGGCACTGGTGGGTGGCTGGCCCTCAGCCCCACTGGCTGCAGTGACCAGCTGCGACTACTGCGGCTACACTGATGGGCAGTGCTGGCCCCCAGTGCAGCTGACTGAGAAGCCTGGCTGTAGCTGCTGTGGGTAGGCTAGTGAGTGGGACTACTCCCCAGGATAGGAGTAGCTTTGAAAGTGGTCCAGTCCCCACCAGGGCTGCCTGCTAGGTGTGATGGGGCAGTAATCATTGCCTGGGGCACCAGTTCTGACCAAGGCTGCCCGCCAGGTGTTACAAAGCAGGAGCCACTTTGAAGGGGTGCCTGCCAGTGTGAGTGGATTGCGCAGGGAGCATCCACAGGGAGAGCTGGGGTGGGGTGAGCAGTTCTAGGAAGGTAGATAGAGGGTGTCAGAACTGGCGCCTGTGTCTGGCCAACTAGGCAGAAGGGGGTTGGAAATGATGCTAGCTAGTACCTCCTTTCCCAGAGAAAGCTCCTACAGCACCTCAAGCACGTACCCTAAAATTAGTAAGTAAATCTTCATGTCTAACCCAGCTGCTTTTCAAACTACTGCTTCTGTGCAGGGTCCCGAACCAAATGACATAGTACAATGGCCCTTTGAAAGTGGAGTGTCCATTTCCTATAGCCTTCTGGCTCTTCCAGAGTTAAGCCCCACTGATTTTCAAAGTTCCTGGAGTTAAGCCTTGCTTATTTTCAAAGCAGAATGTTATGGAGATTCATCTTCCCCATGCAGGTCCCCAGGGTAGGGGTTGCCCAATGTGAGGCATGATTCCCCTTGCTCCTTGAGGAGGAGTTCTGTACCTGTGATATACCTCTCATTTGTGGGTTGCCATGTGGGAGGTTTGGTACCCAACTGCTTTTCTGCCCCTCCTACCCTTTCTCCATGGGGCTTCTGTATGTTTTTTAGCAATGGAAGATCTGTTCTGCTAATTTTCAGGTTGTTTTCAGAGTAAGTTACATTATATGTAGCTGTTGCCTCAGTGTGTCCATGGAAGGAGATGAACTCAGGATCCTCATACTTCACTATCTACCTAGAACTCCTTAAGATGCTCTACATTCCATTTTCATGAATGTGATTATATAATATACATAACCGATGTTTGATCGAAGCAGTGCTTTGGCTTGTCAAATTATAACAATTTAATCATACAAAATTTTATTTTTTTTCTTATCCCTGTTTGTATATATATCTACCTAACATTGCTATTCATATACAGGAGAAAGAAAAACTATAGCATAGCACAGTTAACATGAAATTTATGCTGTTTCAATAGAACATAGAAATATAGAAGGACAAACATAATCTGTTTGAGTTTTTTCAGCCTCTTGGGTGTTTTTTTTTCCATTTTTCTTTTAATTTTTAATATAGAAGATTCCAACGTACAAAAGTAACAGAGAAGTATAATGACCCTGCTCCAGATATCCATTGTTTAAGCTAAATCCCTACCGTCTCCCCAACTCCCATATTATTTGAAGAAAATCTACAGAATATCATTTCATCTAAAAATTTTAGTATGTATTTTTAAGAGGAAAGGATTCCTTTTTAAAAATTACTAGAATTGGGGGGCACCTGGGTGACTCAGTTGGTTAAGCGACTGCCTTCGGCTCAGGTCATGATCCTGGAGTCCCGCATCGGGCTCCCTGCTCGGCAGGGAGTCTGCTTCTCCCTCTGACCCTCCCCCCCCTCATGTGCTCTCTGTCTCTCTCATTCTCTCTGTCTCAAATAAATAAATAAAACCTTAAAAAAAAAAAAATTACTAGAATTGGGGCGCCTGGGTGGCTCAGTCATTAAGCGTCTGCCTTCGGCTCAGGTCATGATCCCAGGGTCCTGGGATCGAGCCCCGCATCAGGCTCCCTGATCGGCGTGCTTCTCCCTCTCCTGCTCCCCCTCTTGTGTTCCCTCTCTCGCTGTCTCTCTGTCAAATAAATTTTAAAAATCTTAAAAAAAAAAAAAATTACTAGAATTGTATTTTTTAAGTAATAAGTAGTCACAATATGTGTTACCATACAACAAATGATCACAATACCGTGATCACATTTACTGTTAACTAAGTTAACAGTAATCCTTCATATTTAATATCCAGTCAGTTTTAATGTCCATTTGATTCATATATGCGATAAGTGGTTTGTTGTACTTTTATACTTTGCTGGTTTGGTTGGAATGCAGTAGGGACTATGTGTTATGATTCATTATATCTTTAAAGCCTCTTTTAATCAGTTTCTCCCTCTCATTTTTTTCCTTACAATTATTTTTGAATGAACTGGGTTATCATACTCCAGAAGTGTTGTTTAACACATTCATGTGGTTTTTTATATTTCCTATAAATTGGTAGCTGCCATTTTACCAATTGGTAACTATCAGGTAGAGAACTGATCCCATTCTGGTTCAGAAATTCTTTTGGCAAGGTATGTTTGTTCATCAAGAAGTATATGATATCTGGTTGATTTTAATTGATTGCTCATTTACATTTTAATAACAGTAAAATAAAATCTCACAGTCTTAGTTAGCATCCTAACATAGTAACACTTTCTTGTTACTTAAAATTATATTTTTAATAATTTGTATGTATTAGGAGGTTCATAGTCAAAGCTGTTTTTATTATATAGTATTTATTTTTCCTGAGTTTTATTCAGACCAGCTTTCCTTTCAGAACTTCACTTTCTGGAATACCCTTAACTTGCACTGCAAGGATTCTTCCAGGGATTCATATTGGCAGTACTCATCTTTTTAACTTGACCCTGCCTTGAACTGTGTTCTAATTAGCCACCAGAGCACAGGTCTTCTTTCCCCATCTTAGCCACATTTGAACCCATATCAGACAACATACAAAAAGAACCAAGAGCTCTGTCAAAGAAAGGGTGTTATGTAGTTAAGCAGCTTTTTAATCTCTTGTGTTAGTAGGCTCCCCCCCCTTTTTTTTATTACTACTTTTAGGACCTCTGAACTTCCCCACTTTTTAAACTTCCAGTTTCTATGTTTTCCCATGAAACTGCAGTTTTTAAAACGATCATTTCATGATGTGGAATTCATATTTTTATATTAACATGTATATTAATAAATAAAACTAGGAACAGCACCACTGATTTCACGTGATTTCTATTTAGTGTGCTGTAAGCTCCCAAGAAATTTCCGGATGTTGATAAACTACCTAAATATAATAGGACTTTTGCATAAATCTTGCCAAGCTTATAGAACCCAACTTTTCTTACATAATATAATGAATTTCCTATTTTTGCTGCCCCATTATAGTTGAGTGTCTAAATAGTACCTTTTAAACTATTAAAGTACATGCAGTATCATTACAGTATAAAATGTAATACCTTCTTCTGCTAAGCTCCAGTTTCCTCATCCCCACTGTGAATATGTTTCCTAAATCATGTTTTTAGGTAGATGGTCTTTTTCCACCATGTATATTAAGCTACTTAGATTGTGTCATGCAGACAAAATAAGGTTTCCTCAAAATAGGGTAGAAAAATTCCCACTTAAAAATCAGTTTTCCTTTTGATTTATTTCCTGGTAGGTTTTTCTCAAGGGTCGTTTTAAATTAGAAAAGCCCCGGGGCGCCTGGATGGCTCAGTTGGTTAAGCGACGGACTCTTGATTTCCACTTAGGTCATGATCTCAAGGTCATGAGATTGAGCCCCACAGAGTCTGCTTGAGATTCTCTCTGCCTCTCCCCTCCCCCGCCCCATGTACCCCCTCCATCGCTTGCTCACACGCGCTCTCTCTCAGATAAATAAATTTTTTTAAAAATGTAGAAAAGCCCTAAAATATTTAAGTATCAAGTGTTTGAAATTTATTTTTACTTTTCTAAAGTAAATTGACAATCTATTTTAGAGCGATGAAAATGAGCAAGAACAACAATCAGATACAGAAGAAGGATCCAATAAGAAAGAAACTCAGGTAAAAAGCATTTTTTGTGTTTAGAAGTATTCATATTTTTTAAGAATTACTGTTTGCTTGTGTTTGAATTTATTCATGCAATACAGTTACTGCACACTGTACCTGCATGCTGAGGGTAGACTTGGTGTCTCTCTGGGATCAGGGGTAAATGGACTAGAAGGGACACAAAGAGTATTTCAGAGGCAATGGAAATATTCTGGATCTTGATTATAGTGGTGATATTCTGGATATATACAGCTGTCAAACTTATCAAACTGTATACTCTAAGTGGCTGGTTTATTATATGTAAATTAATCTTCAAAACTGAAAAGAAAAAACAAAAGTATCTAAGGGATATCAAGAAGTAGTGGAAGGCAAAGTTACCTTCTAGAGAAGACAGTAGGTCTTTTTAACTTTCTTTACATTTGTTTAGAAATTTAGTGCTCTAAAGAACTTTCATATTATCACAACTGATTGTACCAAACAGTCTTCTCCAAAAGGGAGAAGATTACTCAATAGTAATAAAGAAACTAAGGCAAGTTTTAATGACTTAAAAGGTTACATAACTAGCAAATGCTGAAAGTTTCTTACCACTTTTTCCCCCTCTATTCCCTATTGTTTGGCTGTGGAGAAAGCTGACATGCTTTAAAGAGCTCTATTCACATAGGGGTAGAGCTGTATAATACGAGTTAGTTCTAATCTTCTAAGCTTAGCAGTATCTAACCTGAAATGGCATTCTGTCATATCATCTTTATTTTTGACATGGAGTTCCTAAAGAGAGCTATTGAAATGCTTTTCAGTCAGCAAGGATCTACGATAATATGAAGTGACCAGAAGTTGGTTACCTGTGCTATGTGACTATGGAGGTTACTTTTAGGGCCAAGTTATCTATTTTGTCCGGAAAGGTACTTTTATTTTATAATTAGGTACCCAGACAGATACTGAAGAATTAATTACTTGCAAGAGTAAATTATTTGCAGGGTAAAGTTTTACCACTTTTAGACCTTTTGCCTCTCAATTGTCCGCACTCCCCCAGTTCCCCTATGTCTCGTGTTTATTATATTCTGTAAACCTGCCCATTGTCTTCCTTTCCCAGTGTTACCCTATGAATTCCCATCTTTCAAGGGAAAAATAATAGGTAAACGAAAGGAAATGGGTTAGTAAACCATCCCCAGTTGGCACTTCTCACTGCCTTATCACATTGACCTCACCCATCAAGCTGGGATAGAAGGGAAAAGATTTTCTGACTTCAAAGTTGTGACCTTGAAGCATACTGATACTTGTGTTTAAGTTTTACTGTTAAAATTATACATGAGATACATTAACATTGAGTAGAAATTGTTTCTAAGAAACATTTTCTTAGTTCCAAACAATTTAAGTAGGTTTTGTTCATTTTAAATAGGGGGTTATTTAGCTCTTGATTTTGTGCTAGCATTCAATTACAAGTAACAGAAAACCCAGCTGAAACCAAATTAAACGAAGAGAATTTATTATGCTCCAGTTGTATTGCACAACCCTCTATGTCAGCTTCATCCTGAAGCAGGTTTACCTTAGGTGTCTGGGATTAATAATCGGCTTCGGCCAGACAACGTCCACCACTAGGATATTGCAGCCATTTTGCTACTAATGTGGGCTATATACCATCTCACCTAAACCAAATGACTGGTACACCATGAGGAAAAGGAAGAGTGGAGGTTAACACACTAACACAGTGTCTTCTACAATAAACAAGAAAAATGTTTCTAGCCATTAAGTATGCCACTCTTTTAAAAACTTGTAGCAGGAGCCCTTTTTTGTGTAAAAGTATTAGCAGCAAAATTCTTCTGTGCATTTCCTGAAATAAATAATGTCATCATCACCTCAAAAGTGTGTTTGATAATAGAACACCTGAATCCAAGTTAACCACATTAAAAACTGGCATGGGGTCATACACTTTTTTGCTTCAAAGTAAATTGTATAGTGTCAAAAAGTTCCTACAAATTCTGAATTGCATGTGAAGCTCAAGCTGTCTACCTTCAGGATATCAATTAAAAGAAATTAAATTTTATCACAGAAAATTATATATTATTAGAATCATATATTATTATAACATTCATTATTTCTAAAAATGGTGCTTCTGTTGCTTTGGTTATTGTGATTTGCTTTCATTAAGTTATTGGATAATAAAACTTTTACCATGCAGAGGATACTAGTAATAAATCAAGAATTTAAGTATGACACCAAGGCAAGAAAAAGAAAAGATTAACAGATTTGATTATTTAAACGTAGAAAACTAAAATATGACAGAAACAGTACCCTTCTTAAAGTTGAGACACATTTGCTGAGTTAAAAGTGAATAGTCTTAGCCGTCTTTTATAACATTTAAAAGATTGGTATTTATACTATGAAAAGACTCAAGGAAAAGGAAGTAGAGACAGAATACAAAATTCATAAATTTTACAAAAGAAATATAAATGGTCAGGAAGCTTGAAAATGCATTTAATCTCATTAATAAACCAAAGACATGACAGTTAATATAAAAAGTGAAATTGGCAAAGGCTAATGATGCTCAGATTTGGTATGATCACTATTGACATAGTATTTTTATATAAGATTTTGGGACTGTAATAAATTCATCCTTTATGGAGATTAACAGTAGAAATCAAATTCATACATGGGTATGTATACAAAAAAGGTAAGAGTTATCTAGAGGATTGGAGGCAGGGGAGTTATAGAGGAACTTTTTATGCTGTGGTACTTTTAGATGAGCTTATAGTACTGAAATTAAGTGTATTTTTACTTTGGAAAAATAATTTTAAAACACAGGGAGCAAGAACATTGCTATATGAAATAAGGACATATGCTAAATGAAATAAGCTGGTCACAAAATAGACATAGTGTATGATTCCACTTACGTGAGGTATCTAAACTATTCAAACTCTTAGAAAGTAGAATTGTGGTTTCCAAGGGCTGGGGGTAGAAGAATATGGGGAGTTGTTCAATGGGTATAAAGTTTGTTTTGCAAGATGAAAACATTCTAGAGATGTGTTGCATAACAATGTGAATATAGTTAACACTATTGAGCTATACTCCTAAAAGTAGTTTAGATGGTAACTTTTATGTCATGTGTTTTTTATTACAATCTTAAAAATGTAAAAAATACATGATTTTTTTAATTTGTTATGTGTTTTTGTTTTTAGTTTTTTATTTTATTATGTTATGTTAGTCACCATATAATACATCATTAGTTTTTGATGTAGTGATCCACGATTCATTGTTTTCACATAACACCCATTGCTCCATGTAGTACGTTAGTACCATGATTTTTAAAGACAAAGAAATGGAATTTGAGTGATTTCTGTGACTGCTTGGAGTTTTTATTTTTTCTTAAATTTAAATTAGTGAACCAGAGTACAAACTATGAGGTGAATGGCGATCTTTTCATTTGATATGCACACATTTTATTTCATACTTGGATATTTTTCTGAATTTGAATAGATCTCTTAGGTTTTTTTATTGTGTTTTTTTTTGAGATATAATTGACATATAATATTGTATTAGTTTCAGGTGTTCAACATAGTGACTCATTATTTGTATATATTGAAAAATTATCACCACAGTAAGTCTAGTTAACATCCATTCCCACATTTACTTTTTTTCTCTTGTGATAAGAACTTTCAAAGTCTATTAGCAATGTATGAATTTGAATCTCTTGAAAGTTGAAATTTAACTTCAGAATTGTTAATTGTTATAAAACTAATGAACAAATCAATGAAATAAAGCATTACATCAAAAAAAATAGGAAGCAAGTGCAAAATTAAAATTGGTTTTGCAAAGGAAATTTAAATAGACTTTAGTAAGGCATTTTTAGTCCAAATTAGACTTAATCCCAAAGGAATCCAATAATTTTACAGTGCATTCAAAGATAAATGTAATGGAAAAATACAAATACCTACTTCAGAAACTTAAACCATTTCTGAATAGTTGCCTTACAGAGAAGTGTAGTTTGAGCAAGAGCTTCAATAGAAAGGGAAAGAGCTAAAGATGACCACCAAAAAACAAAAATACTTTGTCCCCAACTAAGATTCTTTTACCCTATTAATCATTTCACCATTTAGATAAGAAGAGTTATGAAACATTGATAAAGTATACCACTTGCTTGAGAAAATTAAGTCTCCATTTGCTAAACTTTGATGGAATTTATAGCTGGGTTTCTAGAAAGTAAATTTTAAACAAAATTATGTGTATATTATTGTACATAAAATACCTTAGGTATTCATTTGTTTGCCTCTCGTGTTACTGTCTCAAAAACAGAAAAATAAGAAAAATAGTTGCTTTGGGATGTCACGTAGTAAACTTGACATTTCTTAATATAAATAAACCTATTACTTTCTCCTGAGTAGGTAGAAGTAATAGATTTTTGTCCTAGTCTTCTTTTTTTTTCTTCTAATTAAAAATATTGGGGTGCCTGGGTGGCTCAGTTGGTTAAGCGACTGCCTTCAGCTCAGGTCATGATCCTGGAGTCCCGGGATCGAGTCCCACATCGGGCTCCCTGCTCGGCAGGGAGTCTGCTTCTCCCTCTGACCCTCCTCCCTCTCATGCTCTCTGTCTCTCATTCTCTCTCTCGCAAATAAATAAAATCTTAAAAAAAAAAAAAAATTTAATATAAATAAATAAATAAAATAAAAAATAAAAATATTGTATGGTGGTATTTGTAGGAATTCATAAAAGATGACCATAAATTGCCAAATGTAATTATATGGTTATTGTGCATGAAAAATGTGTGATGACTCTATTCTAGAACTTCTTTCTAAGAACACTCACATTAAAGTTAAAACGTATATATAGTAAATAGATAAGTTACTTTAATAGTGTGAAAACTGTATAAATGTTAAATTTACTTCATCAATCAAGGTACTTTAATGAGAGTATAAAAATATAATATGCCTCTGATTTTCTTTCTAGACGGATTCCATATCTAGGTATGTTTTACATTTTTACTAACTTTTTCTTATTTTTATTCTGTGTTGCTTAGATATTTATAGATTTTGTAAGTTAGAATTATTTGAGTAATAAAAATCTGTAGATGTTTAGATGACTTAATAACTCTTACCAGCTTTCTTTGTCAAAGCCTTTACTTCTAGTTCAGTAGTCATAGTAAGTCACTATAAAAAAGAAAATTTTTGTTAAATCCTTACAACAGTGATAACTTTTTAAATTTTCCTAAGCTTCCTAAATTACTTCACTGTTAACTATGTCATTATTAACAGCAGGGGCTGGTGAAACCCACCAGAAATTTATTTGATTAGGTATTCTGAATCTTCTCTCTGATCCCTGCTTTAGATAAAAACAATGAAGACACTAAAAATTGTCATCTATCTCAAAATTATTCACCTTTTAGAGAACCTCCACAGTGTCCTTAAGTCTAATCTCCATTGCATTTCTCTCACTCATAATAGTTAACTAAAACCTTGTAAAACTAAGAACAAATTTTTATGTACTGATGATTCTTTTGAATTGAAATGTAGAGACAATAGCATTTATCAGGAAAAGGTAACCTGAATTAATAATGAGATAATAAGAAAATTCTCATGTACAAATGAGATAGGTTCTTTCTGTTTAGGGCAGACCTATTATCTATCACTTTGGATAGAGGAGTTTATCAAATCTCAGATGTTACTAATTTTTAAACAATTACATGCCACTTAAAGGAAAACTGCTACCAATTAAACTATAATATACCATCAGTTATAAGCCATGTTCTGATTTCAGAGATTTTAAAATGTAGAAAAAGTATACAGTCTAAAATTGTTGAAATAATTTATCACGATGTGAAACCAGTTCTGACTTTTTAGATATATTGAATCTCTCCTCAAATAATAGAAATTAATAGTATTATAAATAACTTTCCATTTATTATCACAGATACAGATGATAATAGATGAAAGAGAATATTACCTACTATTTGGAATATCAAGTTAAAATGTACTAGGATGCATGTTAATGGGAGCCGTAAAAACCTATAATAAAGATTTTTACTTTAACTCATCTTTTAAAGATATGAAACCAGTTCCACATCAGCTGGTGATCGGTATGATTCCTTGCTGGGTCGCTCTGGATCATACAGTTACTTAGAAGAAAGAAAACCTTACAGTAGCAGGCTAGAAAAGGACGACTCAACTGACTTTAAAAAGGTACTTGGATTATTCAACTACATTTCATTAAAAATAATCTTTTGTCTTAATATATTTATGTTTGGATATTATTCCTAGAAACTCAGAATGAAATCAGTATCTTGAAATAACTTACTTTAATTTTCAGTTTGGGGCACTAAATGGTAGGGAGAATATAAATAGCTGTTTGGGGTTTTTTGGTTTTTTTTAAAGATTTAATTTATTTGTCAGAGAGACAGCGAGAGAGGGAACACAAGCAGAGGGAGTGGGAGAGGGAGAAGCAGGCTTCCTGCCGAGCAAGGAGCCGGATGCGGGACTCAATCCCAGGATCCTGGAATCAGGACCCGAGCCAAAGGCAGACACTTAACCGACTATGCCACCCAGGCATCCCTAGCTGTTTGTTTTTTAAAGGGAAGAGACTTTATTTCACACTTAAGTGTCTCAGGCCAGTACTGTGATACTGTGATTGCGCTGAAAAGAGGCATGGGAGCCCGAGGGGGGGGGGGCGAGGCGGGGGTGGTGTGCGCATGTACTCTCACACAAGCATGCACACATACTTTACCTATTTGTCACTAAGAGGCAGCCAGAGAACAGAGCTTTTCCTAGGTAACTAAAAAACTTGTGATAGTGTAAGTGCTATTATGTCTTAAGGATGGAAGTATTTAAGAAGTAAGTCCTGGAAACTCAACAGTCTAGGATTATGACTCGTAATTCTTAATATTATGAGCTTAGAATAAACCTGATGAAGTTTGTTCGGGAAAAAGAAGGCTTGTGATATTTGTACATGTTTCCCCAGGTAGTTGGCAGCTATTTGAATTTTCTTACAAGCCAGGTCAGCAAAAGAAGGAAGGTGGGGGATCAGTTTACATTATGTATAAGATTGTCATTCATTCGGTAAAGAACTGAACACTAAACTGTCCTAAGTAGTGAGCTTCTACTCATAGGCAGTAGAGTTGGAGATAACTGTCCTTGTTCTTGTGGACATCTTCCATGTAGTAGCAGAGACCGACATGATCATACAGTCATATTAATGTATAATTTAAAACTTGAAACAATTATCTGAAGTAAAGAATGCATTTCATAAGAGTGTATAACAAAGGAAAGTGACAGGGCCTAAAGATAGATTTCCTAAAGAAGTGAAGCTTCAGAGGCGAATCATAGAAGGACAATTAGTTAACTGGCAAAATGGGAGAAAAAAGTTTTCTGGATGGAATGAGATATAAAGACGTAGACGTGGTGGCAGAAAGGCATGGGATGCATTGAAGTGATTAAATCTTCAGTATAGCTAGTAGGGCAGAAGGGATGGTCGTGTGAGGTTACACTTAGATGTAGAGGCCAGGGCCAGACTGTGCAGTGCTTCACAGACTATCTTAAGGGTATCTTTGTACTGAGAACACTGGGAAGCTATTCGGGGTTTCTGATGTCCGGGCTAATGGAGTGGTTGGCATATGAAATTGAGATTGTCATTTTAGAAGAAGTTAACTCTTGCTGCTATGTATAGGACAAATTGGAGGTCAGGAAAACAATTCTAATACTGGAATAGTCTAGATAAGAGATGATTTTAAGCATCTATACTCGTAGTAGGAGAGATGGGGGAGAAAGAAGTAGTAGATTCAAATGTTATGAAAGTATTCAAGAAATCGTTCACTTTCCTTCAAATTTTAGTAAAAGCAGTACAATTATAATGATAAATACAACTGATGCTCCATGTCAGTGCCAGGAATTCAAGGGAGAATGATAGGCAGGAAAGCTCACAGACCCCAGATGAAGATCACAGTGGCTCCTCAGCTCTAGCTATAGTTACTCTGTGTGGTTCCTCTTTATCATATAACTGAAGATTTGTTAATGGAAATAGAAAAGTTAGATTTTTCAGTGAATTCTTAAATTTTAAATACTGGAACTAATGTGTTAAAGAGTTTACATGGGACAAATACCTGCATAACCAAAAATTTTTGCCTTGCAACCATAAAGCATTAAAATATTTTTAATGTATCCTTTAATGGTTCATATGTTATATTAATCTTTCTGTTTTAATATTGCAAGGTAATCAGTGGGAAATCTTAAAATATTAAGAGAGCAGAAAAGTAATTTGTTGTTCTACCCTAATTTTTATAGCTTTATGAACAGATTCTAGCTGAAAATGAAAAGCTAAAAGCACAGCTACATGATACAAATATGGAACTGACCGATCTTAAATTACAATTGGAAAAGGCCACCCAGGTTTGTACCTTTTTCTCTGTTACCCTGAAAGTAATGGTTTTGATTTATTCTGTCTAAAAATTAGATTGAAATATTCTCAGGTGTTTCTTTGAAACATAAGTTTGGTTACTGATAATAGCTTATTACTAAGAAGGAATCAAAATAATACATAACTTCCATTTACTTCTTTCTAGAATAAATTAAAAACATAGAAGTAAAACCTTATAATGGAAAGTTGAAGTATTTTTAAGCCAAAAATACCTATGTTGTGATACATAAAGGGCTTAAATGCTTATTTCCAGCATACCAAATGTAGCAAGGTATTAAAAGCATCTGTACAGAATCTTCTTAAAGCCATTAAAAATTTTATAATTTATAATCATTTTTATTCATTATAAATGTTTCCTGTTTGTTCCCAAAATTAATTTGATATACTAAAGCTAGAAGATAGCTTGTCATTAACTCTTTTTACTTACCTTCTATGCAACAGCCTACAGGAGACTGTTTTAGACAAGAAAATTGGGATAGCCAAACAAAATTCACAACCATATACATATGATCTAGGCTATGTATGATCTAGGAATTGTTTCCCAAGCTTTTTCCATGGAATACTAATTGTGGGAGATAGTAATAGGCACATTCCTTGCTCATTCTCCACCTGTCCCCCTTCAAAGAAAAGAGTTTTGTGACCCAAGTATTTCATGGGAAATAAACTATATTACATCTTGGAGATTTTACAGGATACTATTCAGGTGTTAAAAGGCTCTAAGCAGTCTTGTAATTTTTAAGAAAACAAACTTGTTTAATTTTAACATGAGACTTTATAGTATAAACACATTTCTGCAGTTCAGCTTTTGGAATCCAGTTTGAAATCACTCATCTAGAAATGACATCTCTGGTTCCATAAATGAGACCATACTTTCTTTGGCCATTCTTTTACATTCATCTTTTTTATAATCTTTTAATTCTCTATGTTGAACTTACACTTGTTAGCAGGTCCCCTTTTTGTCCTTGTTAACCACTATTACATTGTGAAGCAGTTGTCTGTGCACAATGGAGGCTTTGTTAAAATTCCAGGAGTTAAAGCTAAAAAAAGAAGAAGATAGCAGGAGGGGAAGAATGGAGCGGGGGAAATCGGAGGGGGAGACGAACCATGAGAGATGATGGACTCTGAAAAACAAACTGAGGGTTCTAGAGGGGAGGGGGATGGGAGGATGGGTTAGCCTGGTGATGGGTATTAAAGAGGGCACATTCTGCATGGAGCACTGGGTGTTATACACAAACAATGAATCATGGAACACTACATCAAAAACTAATGATGTAATGTATGGTGATTAACAACAATAAAAAATTTTTTAAAAAAAGAAGGCTCTGCAGATTCCATCAGTTGATGAGGGTTTACTATAAAGATACACAGAGAAGTAAGTCAGAACAAGAACACGTTTCATAGTGAGGTGTCATAAAAACTTGGAACATCATTCAAGTTACAACTTGCTGGGGTAACTTAGACTTCATGATAAACTGGAAAGTCATCATTCTTTGGGTTGTATTAGTAGCTTCATGAGCCTCCTCACACAAAAATACCATCACTGGTTTTCTGAAAATAACTCTAGCTCGAGAGATTTGATCATAATGTTTTCTAAATAAAAATGTCCACTGCTTTAAAAAAAAAAAGTCCACTGCTTCCTACTGCTGTGTCCTGTCATTACGGTGAGTCAGCTAATCCATGTTTTTACTGCTTACTACCTTCTCTGTTTCTCTGTTCTTCTGCCTACCCTGTTGTCGTTTAATTCTTCCTAGATGTGTCTCATTCAAAGTCTGCAAGAGAGGGGATCTGATAGAATTAGCCAGTTTTTATCAGCATGGAGCAGTCCTGTTAGTGACTATTTCATAGGACACTGGACAACCCAGAGCAAGTTGCCTTTGGGTCATGTACCAATTTCTGATCCTTTGGATTGTGGCCAGAAAAACAAGTTACTATTAACTGCCTTAGCAGACATTCTGAGTACCATGCCCAGTATACTGAATGAATAATGGGAAGGGTAATTCAGAGTATAAGATATTGGTAAATATTCAGAGTTAATATCTTAGTTGGAAAAACTATAAATGTTTTTAAAATTTAAGGGTACATGTAAAAGCAAAACTGATAAGCATTAAACTTTTTGTTCAATTTTAGAGTATTTATCCTGAGCATTTAAGTCTACCAAGAATCATTCCACCTGATTTTTATTTTCTTTTTGGGGCATTACTCCCATAACTATTCATGGGTATACATAGTGGCGGCAGTTTGACAGTAGCATGGAGTTTTATCCAACTATCATCCTGTTAATAGTGTGTTTAATAATAATTGGCCAAGGGACTTAGAATTCTTTTTTTTTTTTTTTTTTTAAGATTTTATTTATTTGACAGAGAGAGACGCAGAGGGAGTGGGAGAGGGAGAAGCAGACTTCCTGCTGAGCAGGGAGCCCGATGTGGGGCTTGATCCCAGGATCCTGGGATCATGACCTGAGCCGAAGGCAGACGGTTAACAACTGAGCCACCCAGGTGCCCTGTGACTCTAGAATCCCTGAATCCTGCCTTCATCCAGCCACCCTCCTTCCTGTATGTAGTCTCCAATGGAGGGAAATAGGCTGATTTACCAGAAACCAGTTTGATGAATAATATTTTGTCAAATGTCAATTCACTAGATTCACTAATAATGATTTTTTAGCAGCTTTAACTAGAACATTAACCAAAAATATTAACTCAACTTGATTTTTTAACCTAAGAAATGAGCAGATGAATCATAAAATTGCTAAATGTTCCTATATGAAGAAAAATCCTCAAAAAATGCTAGTTTTCCATCTAAAATTTTATTGACTTATATGTAATGTCATTGTTTCAGCTGTTTCTGAATTCTTTTGGGTGCTTTTGAATGTCATTTTTAAATTTTTCAGTCTTTTTTTTCCCCCCCAAGTAATCTCTACACCCAGCATGGGGCTCAAACTCATGACCCTGTGATCAAGAGTCCCGTGCTGTTCTGATGGAGCCACCAAGGCACCCCTACATTTTTCAGTCTTTATTTAAAGCGGTTTTAGGATTCATTTGCACATCTTCAAGAGGCATATTAGCCTTTGTTCTGCATTTTTAGCAGTTAAATATAAATTTAAATTTAAAAACATCAAAAAGAAATCAGAATTAGCTGGAAAGTCTCATCATACTTGAAATTCTGAATTTGATTTGTAACAATAAGTAATTAAAATACGCCGACTTTTATTTTTCCAGAAAGAGCACAAAAGCATAAAACCATTTAAAACAACAGAGAAAAGGAAGGACACCTGGCCATGATTAGATCTTTACATTTTATATACCATAACCATAAAAAAGAAATTGTGAAAAGAAGATCAAAAAGTAATTTAGGTTACAGGCCTTGATGAGACTAAAGTATGAATGCTGAAATGGTTGGCAGAACAGAAAATTACATAAAGAAACGTTTAGGGCACCTGACTGGCTCAGTTAGTAGAGCACAACTATTGTTCTTGGGGTTGTAGGTTCGAGCTCCATGTTGGGTGTAGAGATTACTTAAAAATAAAATTTAAAAAGAAAAAAAAACAATGAAATATATTTGTAAGTATATCTTGTGGTTAATAGTCATAAAAGAGCATTCTTGTTAAAGTTGTGAAAAAACATTTTTGGTAAATTGGTAAAATAGATTATTCAGCAAATTCACTTTTGAGAAATGAGTCATTTGATGGTTTTTATAGCAAACTGACCAGGAATCCTGAGGAAGATACATGTACAGAAGTTAGTGTAAGAACTAGGATACCACTTGTTTTTTGTTTTTAAGATTTTGTTTATTTACTGGAGAGGGAGAAAGAGAGAGTGTGTATAAGTGGGAGGAAGAGCAGAGAGAGAAGAAGACTCCCTGCTGAGCAAGGAGCCCAACTCAGGGCTGGATCCCAGGACCCTGAGATCATGACCTGAGCAAAAGTCAGACACTCAACCAACTGAGCTACCCAGGCACACCTAGGATACCCCTTGTTTTTAACTGGGCCTTTACTCAGGATCCATATGCAGAACTCTCAGGTATTAGTTATAACATGTGGCTTAAAACCACAAGGGTCCTTTCCATCTCCCAAATCTCAGGATTTTTTCAACTTTGAGTTGATAGCATAGTATAGGAAGCAGGAAAAATGAGAGCCCTAAGCTCACCAGGAGAAGAAAAGCTATATAGCTAGGATTTCTTATAAGTGACAGGGGGTGTGAACTTTCTTACCAATTTTGGAGCATGGATGATTGGAAAAGAAAACTCTAGATAGAGAGTGAGCAATACGAAGCTGTGAGAGACAACAGAATTTAGGCCAGTTTACTGGCTTGGCTGCATGGATACTCACTCATCCTAGTCCCAACTACCTTTCAGTCAAGGTCCTAGAATCTGGCCATTCAGATTAGCCACTCCTCCTAGTGGTGTGTGAGAGAGAGCTTGAGCATCGGAGAGGAAACTCTAGGGTGTTTTTGGTTTTGTTCCACAGTACTCACCCATCCTTAGCCCATACTATAACTGTGTAAAGACCTGAGGAAAAGTGATGGGTAGACCATGAGAGCTGTGGAAACCATTCTACTTCTAAGTATTCCTTTAACTCTAAATTTATATTGTTTTAATAGAAAATTGTTTTCTCTTTTCTTTATTTATGCCTGTGTATTACTCCAACTGAATGTTGTGATTTATTTGAACACCACTAGAGGAGTTACTATGGTCCTCCTTCACCCCCCCACCTTTTATTGCACTTAATATCCCTTTTATATTTCTTACTTTGTTACAGAGACAAGAAAGGTTTGCTGATAGGTCACTATTAGAAATGGAAAAAAGGGTAAGTATCCATTTTATTAATTAATCATTTTCCCCCTTTATTGTTTTACATAAGCAATAGTAGGGGTTTTTTTTCTTTTAGTTTTATTTTTATGAATGGTAGTTTTTGTTAGTGTAGATTAATACTGATTTAATCATGAATGTTTTCTGGCTTAGCTTCTTTATACAGTTCTATGGGATCTCTCTAGATGTGAAATTACCTTACCTCTCTAGATATTAAGACTTAATTTACCATGTTACTCTTTTAACAGATTAAAAAAATCTTTGCCTTGATTCTGAAATGTACCCATTGTGGTAGTGAATCTGATGTTTTTGAAATGCCATTTATCTCTTTGGTTTTCTGTGGTGGTATACTTAAAACATTTTGATCATGTATACATTTAGTTTAATTCTTTGGAAAATTTAAATCCATTCTTAAAGTTTGTAAAGATTCTAAGAACATCAAATTCTCAAATTTCTTTTAAAGTTAATGATAAGTATTTGAATTTAAATACTTAACATTTTTAATTAGTATATATATATATTTTTAAGATTTTTATTTATTTATTGAGAGAGAGAGAGAGAATGATAGAGAGAGAGCATGAGAGGGAGGAGGGTCAGAGGGAGAAGCAGACTCCCTGCTGAGCAGGGAGCCCGATGCAGGACTCGATCCTGGGACTCCAAGATCATGACCTGAGCTGAAGGCAGTCGCTTAACCAACTGAGCCACCCAGGCGCCCCTAAATAGTATATTTTAAACAAAAATTTGATTACTAGAGAAGCCTTTTGCCCTTTTATGTCTTTCTATAATTTTTTATTTGGCAATGATATATTCACTTGTATTTCTCCATTTATTATTGTTATTGCTCAGAGGTCTGGCAGTGGCCATAGGAAGAATTCTGCAAGTTTAGTCTGAGCAGTTGAGAATTTATCGATGATCAAAAGTTAAAGGAAAAGAGTGTCTGTTAGTCCAAGTGAGCAGTGGCTAGACCTGCAAGGTCTTAGCTGGAGGAGAAAGCACATCCTGGGTAGCTAGGTCAAAGAATAAATAATCAGGAGCAGTTAATAAAACATTTTCTTCCATCCCATTACAAAAATAGCCAATTTACCTTTTTTACGAAAAAAAAAAGAGTGTCCTTTTTTATCTAGGCTTGTGCACACATAGTACACATGTTCATACTCTGACATTCTCACCTGACCTCCTTTGTCTGCCTATCAAATGCAAATAAATTACAAAGTAGCTAATTTACTTTCAATTTAACAGATATTAGTAATCATAGTATTGATAATAACTGCTAACATTTATTCAGTACTATAATGTACCAGGCAGGCACTGGGCTAAGCATTTTACATGTATTTTCTCTTAACCATATTTTCTGATGTTGGTAAGTTTGTCAAACAGAAGAAATTGCCTACAACCTTATAGATGCTGCTTTGGTGACAAGACAGTTTGGTAGAGTGTTCTTGTCTTGCCTTATCAGAAAGTAGTTAAAATCTTGAAGGTACCTAACAAAATTGAGGATGATGACGGCAGTAGGAAATACACTGTTTATGAGATTTCACCAAGTTATGAGGATCAAATATGACGCTATATATCCTAGTGTTTTGGGAAGTGCAGTGGTTTTTATGAATTAGTCATGGCTGTATTATTAACTAGGAGAAAGTTCTGTTCGTAGAAGATAACATTTTTGTCTATATAATAGTTTTTAAACAAGCTATTAATAGAATAACACGGTACTTAAAAGACTATGAGTAGGATTCCATCTACTTTTTACATCACATAATCTAAAAACATTAACATTTACAGTAAATGTACTGCTTTACTAAATATCAACATTAATTATTAATCTGGGAAAGAATGTCTTGGAAATTCATAGTGATTAAACTAAATTTAAATGGTTTGTATCTGAAAGGTGACCGGCAAGAGTCAGTATCTTCTGGGCGGTATGACCTAACAACCAAAGTTTTACAGCACATTAATTACCGCTGCTTGCTTTTTGCGTAACACCTTAGAATGCTGATTATTTATAAGGGAGGATAAACTGTACACTGCAGTAATGTATGTTGCCTTTGCCTGTCACTCTTCAAAAGGAGGTACTTTAAAGCATACTTTAAAGAAGCATGCAGTTGCTTCTTCGTTAGATTCACTGCATTAATGCTGCACACAGTATCAACCTAAGTCCAAAGCTGTAAGTCAGTTGTATAAATGTTGGCTAGCAAACATTATAGGTGGAGGAGATGGACTTCTCTTCGATCCTTTTGAAATTTAGGCATGTTTGCTGCTTGCGTTTCTGCTTCTGTCACTGTAGAATAATTGCATCTATGTGTGTTTTTTTTTTCTTTTCTATATAATCCTCAGTCTTGAATATTGGTTTATTCCTCAGTTTTATGTGAACTAAAAAAACAGTTTGAACATGTTATGTAGCATCTTACTAGAAAGTCAAAGCTTTGAAGAAAGAGCTTATAGAAATTAATAAAAATCATAATCTTCATATTTACTTCTCAAAATTTAGAAAGCTCTTTACACATCACTGGCATCACATCTTTTTCCACACTGCTCCTGATTTGATTTTTGACTCTAAAGTATCACTCTCTCACAGTTTAGAAGAAAATTAAGAATATAATAATTACGTGATTAATATTGGTACCTTAAATTGATCTAGGAACGAAGAGCTCTAGAAAGAAGAATATCTGAAATGGAAGAAGAGCTCAAAGTAAGTAAACCATGCTTCTACTTATGAGAGATGGTGCTGCTAATTAACTCAAGCGTTACAGTACTCTTATAGATAACTATGTTTATGTTAATTGTTCTCAATACTGATTATGTAATTTGTGAGTTATCTGTATCTTGTGCTTCTCTTCCTTCCTAAATCCAGGTTTTATGTGAGCTAGAAGAACATTTACAATTCAAATCATTTTGTTGATTAGTTTTTTTGGCTTTTTTGATGTTCAGGTATAGAAAAAATCAGACAATAATAACCATAAGATTTGGGATTTATTATTTATTCTTCACATTTCACATACTCTGTTTCTTGGAGAGTAAATGGTGGAGGGGGTAGCAATACAAAAATATTTTCCTTTGAAAATAAAGGACATTACAGTAGTGGACGAGCAGAGCTATGTTTTATTGAAGTCTGAATTACCTGTAGAAGTATCTGTTTGTTTTGAATGTTGGAAGGAACTCTCTTGCTAGGGGAAAAAAATAGCATAGTTAATGGATTACCTTTTATTGTGTTATCTTGCATAAAATATGTTTATCACATTACGAATTAATGAACTGATACATAGGAAAATGTGCCCATAAAATTAGAATTTCAAGATTTAATTATTACTGAATTTGGTTCCTTATTAAAACATTTTTGAATGGCTTTGGAGACAAAGTTTTTGGATTTTGTTATGTATTTTGTTTGATATGGAATTTTAGGACTACACTATTTACTTTTGCAAATTTCATGGAATGAATATCCTTATAGTCAAGACTCTTAATTTTTTCTTCTTATATTCGTTATCTGTGATTCTTTGTGTTTTTATTGTACTCTTTTCGATTTTCTTATTTTTTTATATTTTATTTCTTTATGTTCTAATTCCTGCAGAACCTGCACCAAATAAAGCAAATTCAAACTCTGAGAGAGTTAAATGAGCGACTGCTGACTGAGAATAGGGCCTTGACAAGAGTGGTAGCCAAGCGCTCAGGGTTCTGTAGGCACCTGCAGTCTGTGAACCTATAATTTATAGTTTCATCATTTCTTCTTGGTAGAGCCAGGCAGGTGTTTTTGTATTAGTAAGCGTGTCTTAAGCTCACTTGTACAAATTAATGCCATTGTGTCTGAAGCTTATCATATAACTGTTAATTATGCATGGCTTCTCAGAATGTTAGAAAGTGTCACTAATTGTATATTCTGGCTGATAAACTACAATAAATTTAGGAAATGATTTAGAGATTTAAAGACTTGTCTGCACCTTTGCAAAGCTTGTGCACATTTTTGGCTCTACAAATATTTTAGGGATTAAATATTTAAATACAATTTTAAAATTCTTTGCTAGAAAGAAAATGGAACATAAGCAGTATAAAATATTTTACATATAATTAATATGTTGAAGCTGAAGATTAAGCATGCTTTATTTTTCAAAATAATACCATTTTCAATCAGAACCACTTTAGTTAATACAGTTCTTTATAGTACTATAAGTAATATAGTACTTTAGTAAATAGTTCTTTATTACAGAGGTATCCTAATACATAAACTTAAGATTACTGTATTTTATATCCATACATTGTGAACACAAGAATTGATTGGTTCCACATAAAGTTAAACTCTTCATAAAGCTTTTGCTTTATGTAATTTTGCCAAGTAGAAGTTTTACTTTTATCTAATTTTACAACCTACTACATTTTGATAGCTGAGAAACGATATTGGAAAGATATTTTAAGTATCTTGGAAAGCATGTTTTAACATCCAAAATATAAGCTCTCCCACTTCTAGCAAACAAATCTGGCAGAGCACATCTGATTTAATTCATTCTTGGAAAATGCAGTTTACTGATAACATTTCTACCCCCTCCTTCAGTTTGTCTGTAAAACAAAAAATAGATTTGCTTTGAGGATGTGAGGGTGTGTTTTTCTGTTTGCTCCAAATACTGGTGATTTTTTCAGTGCTTAGATATTTTCATAAACACAGACTGACTACTTTGGCTTATAAATTATTTTATACTGTTCTAATAATAGTAATAATTATTATAATTTAATGAGCCACCTATCTTAGATCATACATTGTACTACATGCTTAAACTTGGTACTACAGATGAATCCTTTAAGGAATTTTAATAATTTAGAACAAGTCTAACTTCCTCAAAACTTTGCTAAATAGGCTGGTTTCCTTGTGGAGTAATAGTAAGTACTATGGTTTGAGGTCTGATGTAAATAAAGTAAAAGGCCTCGGTTTAGGTGCTGACAGGAAGTCTTAAAGGAACTCCCTTTGAGAGCCCATCCTAACAAAAACAGGCTTCATTTTTTTGGCTGCTCTAATATGGTGTGCTTGTGAGTCATAAATAGCAAGTGATTTAGTACATTCCAGTTGATAACTTTGGGAGAATAAACTTTTAATTCCATCGTTTATTAAACTAATTAGCTTCACAAATCAAGTTTTTTCTTTCTTTCATATACGTTTTAGCCACTAGAAATTTATACAACTGACAAAGCTTGTTCATGTGTCTTGTGGTGAAAACATAAAATTTATTAAGAGTAACATTGTATCTTCTTATTAAAGTAAAACTTTTTTCTTTTATTTTTCCCCTCACAGATGTTACCAGACCTAAAAGCAGACAACCAGAGGCTAAAGGATGAAAATGGGGCCTTGATTAGAGTTATAAGCAAACTTTCCAAATAAAAAGCAGCAAATAATGGAATTGCACATATTAGCAACCCAGTGGACCATAACTGACAGTCACTGGAAGCCTGGGAAGAATCCTTGGAGACTGTCATTTTTGGATATCCTGCCAAATGCCCTCTTATCTAGGAATTTTGTTTTGTTTAATTTTCTGGTTTTGTTTTTTTTTTTCTTGTATCAAGACCATTGTTTCATGTTAATGCAGCTGCTGAGAAGATTTTTTTTTTTAATGACTGAGAAAACTTGTTTACAGCTCCAGCATATAAGGAAAGTGTTCAAGGCCAGATATGCCTCAGATACTTAACCAGTAAGCCTTAGTTGTACATAAATACTTTTGTGTCAACAAAAACTTTCAGCTCTCACAGAAGACAGTTATTCAACATTTTTTGATGTGCCACAGTTTCCAGTTTTTCGATATTTAATTTTTTGCTTTACATCTAAGTTTGGGTTTGTATTTTTTTCCTTCTAACTCTTCATGTGGCAGACTCTTCTATGTTTTCACAGCTTTCTCATTTACAGAAAAGAACACTTGTTCTTCTGATATCATTGCTATGTATTAGGCTAATGCTGTGTTGTCTTCCACCTGGAACTGAATTGCTTGGTGGAACATTTGCTTTCACTGTTTGTGCAATATGCATTTATTTCTTATATGAATGCTTTAAAGTCAATTGAGATTAGGTTCTTTTAAGTCCTATTTTCTGCCTTCATTGGTCACTTTTTTGTTTTTGTTTGTTTTTTATTATTGTAGTATAAGATGTTAGATTCTGTAATCTTCACGTTCATTTTAGCAGGTACTGAGTGATGCTGTATATATAAATAAATGTATTGTTTTGATTTTTAGACCACCACATGGTATGCTTGACTATTTCCTTATTTCAAATGTCTGTTAATGCAAAGTAGGCTACTCCATAATAGTGTTAAAACAAAATTTGCTAACAATGTGATATAAAGACTTTAAAAGTAACACATTATATGGAGCCCTATCTTTACAAAAGTTTTCTACTGTAAAGTGCTTTTACTTTTATTTCCAGTTTTCATTTGATAGTATTCAGCCACAATTAAAGTTGCATAAGATAATTGCTTCACATTTCACATACCTATATTTATCTGAGTGCTGTCTAAAACTGTTGTGCTAGCCAAAGTAATGCTATGAAATCATTTGCAGACTTAACCCGTGAGTTAATGTAAAATGCACTGTTATTGCCATGTGAAGAGGCATTGACTTTGATACCACCATCATGTTCAGACCATTTTATACATTTCAGTGGCCTTTTTAAAAAAAGAAAAGAAAAAAAAAAAAGCAAAATCAAGTACATAGTGAAGATGGCTTTTATTTGGACAAATAGCTTTTATATTTTCATCAAACCATGCAAAAAAATACTACATATTTCTGGCACATAACTGTCTCCTTAACCACTGAACAGTTCAGCCATTTGAATAAATTGTACATCATAAAGCTTATAGTAGCTAATTGTATTATTGATTGTATTGTATACTATATTAAATGTGAATTTGTACCCCTTCATTTTAAAAGGTCATTGTGTTCTACTGCCTATTTTAGATTACTTTGGGGCTGGGAAAGGGTGTTTTGGTAAGCAGGATTTTAAGTCCTCTCTCTCTTGATTGGTTTTATGAAGATATAAGGTTATGCTCTTACTACCAAGCTCAGGATTCTTGATTTTTAAAGGTACAAGGATAGTTATGGGAATTTTATTTTTGGTTATATTTGAACTGTATGAATGGTGGGTCTGAATATAGAGAATTTCCATGGTCTTATGTGGACGTAAAATATACAGATAATTGATCAGTTTGAGTGACCGCAACACGTTCTGGTTGCACAACAGTTAGGCATGCTAAGGATTATATTTGTGAAGTTTGGATGCCTGTGAAGAATGATTAAATACATGTTTCTAATATTTTAGTGTTTTGTATTTAGGTTATTTATTCTTTGTATCTAAAACTGAACAGCTACTGTGCTATTATATTGGTTTTATTGGTAGTATTGAGCAGACCTTGTTTCTGCATGAAACTAGTTGCAAAACCCACTATTTTGGAAATAAAAATGTATTTTGACATATACAAATAAAATGAATAAAACTATTTTAAATGTGTGACCTTTTACTGAAGACATTTAAATTTTGTTCTGAGATATTTAAATTCTGCATGGGTATTTTTTCACTAATTGCTTTACTTGGATTCCAATTTGAATAATTTCTGAAATTGTAATATTGTGATAATTTGCACAACATTGTACATGCACATCTGTAAATGCAATCTTAATTGCCATATTTATGCAATCTGTGTACCAATTTGGACAAATGTTTATATATTTTACATAAAGCTGTCTGTATGCAGAATCTGAGAACTAGTTTTTTTATGATAATAAGTGGGTAAAAAATAATAACTGAGTCTCAAGATAGTAGCTTTGTAGCACAAGATTTCATTTACATAAACATTTTGTGGTTTCTAAATTAAACCTGTGCTTTTTTCTTAGCTGCAAACATGGGTTTGGGAATACATACAAAGATAATATTCCATTGAAATGTAAAATATTAGATCATTCCTCAACCTAGGTTTGTCCAAAGTTCAGCCCCCCCATCTACTTACACATCTGTAACTATATAACTCTCATAGGAGGCACTTTCAGTTTGGGAACTTTGGTAGAGGACTTGTAGTAAGCCTATGTTTAAATACAACAAGAATTGAATTCTAGTTCCAGTACTTTACCCTGTGCAAGCTCACAGAACGAAAGATATTACTGTTGTTTGTCCTACATAAAATAAGTTCACATGCCAATACTTCAAAGCCAAATGAAAAGCAGCTGTTAAGCTGTTTTTGTTGTGTTGAGACTATTCATATAAAAAGTAGATACTCACCAAACCATTAGGCTACTTTGCTCTTTTGCTTAAAGGTTTATTATCACTTAGTCTTCCCTGGCTCATCTGAAACAGTCACGAGTCTGAATGTCCACATTCACTGAGTCTGTTGTCGTAAGAAGCAGATAATCCAGAAGGCCAAATTCTCCCTAGACTGGGACCATGTATTTCCCATAGGACATAATAGCCCTGTAGTTTGTTCTTCACTTTGTCATGATAAGCAGAATACAGAACAGACCCCATTAACAATTATTAACTATCCATCAGTGAAAACCTTTGGCTGCAGAGATGAAGGCTGACTGATGAGCAATCTTTTCTCTGATGTCCATGTTGTATACTGTATGTGAGTGATCTCTGTGTGTGAGTGTGCATGTGCATGTACAACAGGTGTACAGTCCAAAAAGGATTGGGTATAGAATGAAATTGCTTTTCCTATTTATCACATATCTCTAACTAAATACATTTCTTGACTTTCATTTTGGAAAGGTTCTCTGGGGTTAAGTGCTCTGTAAACCACAGGTTGCTCTTTCTCTGAGGTAAGTGACACACAGTGTCATATTTCTGTTCCTTGCCTACAAAATGACCAGATGACAAAGTAATAAATTTTAAAACGTAGGAATCAGAAGTTTAAGATTCTATAATAAGGTAATATAAATAATTCTCTAATTACCATAACTTCAAATTTTATCACAAGTGTTTTAAAGTTTATTTTAACTAAGCTTTTTTGAGCCAGGCTGTCACAACTTGTCACTACTTGAATGCCAATAAATATATAGGTTACAAAAATTCACTAGATTTTCATTTTAAAAGGCTAATGAAAAGGGGGAAAAGTTTAAGAATTATAAATGTTAGTAGATCTTGTCTTGAGTAATATGCAGTTAATAGGGCCTGTACTTTGTGTTTTTATGTCTGGGAGACTGGTGGTAGAAAAGAAGAAATTACCTTCTCTCCCCTTCATCACAGTCTGTTTTTCTTACAGGTCTGATATGATACAAATCCACTTCAGTAGGATATCTCATTTGATCTGTACAACAGGCTGGGTAAATAAAGTCTGTCTCCATTTTATAGGTGAGAAATCTGAGATTATTAACTGATTTAACATTCCAAAACTAACAAAGCAGAGCTCTTACCCAAAGTTAGTTGGGGTTGTCATTGTTTTCCCATCTCTTAATCCAGGACTTTTTCTACTATTATCAAACTACTATTAGTTAGTTTGATGGTTTATTTGCATGAAATTGCATAAGTTACCTATGAGCCTATTTTATATGTCTAGGCTTAAAATAAGGATAGCATTTCTTGATTTTATTTACTTTTTGCATTCTTTTCTAATTCTACATCCTCACCCCCACACTCAACTAAGTTTCTCCTCTCCTTAAAACTTATTACTAAACCATTTTGCCCTATAATGGGGTTTTTTTTTTAGATGAATGCTTTAATGCTCAAGCAGCTAGTTGATTCCCTGATGCAAATTCCAACTGTATCCGGTAGATCAAGTATTTAAAGATATTTTCACATACCCACATGCAAAAGAACTTATGCATTTTTTTTTTTTAAAGAGTTTTATTGGGTGATAGACATTGGGGAGGTATGTGCTACGGTGAGCGCTCTCAATTGTGTAAGACTGTTGAATCACAGACATGTACCTCTGAAACAAATAATACATTATATGTAAAAAAAAAAAAGAAAGCAGGAAGGGAAGAATGAAGGGGGGGAAATCAGAGGGGGAGATGAACCATGAGAGACTATGGACTGTGAGAAACAAACAGGGTTCTAGAGGGGAGGCGGGTAGGAGGATGGGTTAGCCTGGTGATGGGTATTAAAGAGGAAACGTACTGCATGGAGCACTGGGTGTTATATGCAAACAATGAATCATGGAACACTACGTCAAAAACTAATGATGTATGATGATTAACAAAATTTTTTTTAAGATTTTTTAATTAATTTATTTGACAGAGACAGTGAGAAAGGGAACACAAGCAGGGGGAGCAGGAGAGGGAGAAGCAGGCTCCCCACCGATCAGGGAGCCCAATGCAGGGCTCGATCCCAGGACCCTGGGATCATGACCTGAGCCGAAGGCAGACGCCTAACAACTGAGCCACCCAGTTGCCCCAACTTCTGCATTCTTAAAAAATAGACCTGTTTAGTTGGTGATTGGAGCTTACTTCCCAAGAACTTTTTTATTCCCAAGTAAGATAGGCAACATTAATAGTGCTGTTGTTTTAGCAACAAATTTTTCTCCCCAATGAAAATTTGTGGAATGTCAATATGTTAAAAATTGTATTTATGTTAACTCAGATATGACCTCACCCCAAAAGAAAGTACTCAAAAATCAAAATAGGCCTAAGGCAGCATAACAACAGCATGATTTTCTCACTTGTTACTTATTCTATGTTTTTAAACACTTGACAAGGAAAGACTTTTGGATTCAGTCAGATCTAGATGTAAATCTTAGTTTCACCACTTTATGATTGTGTGACATTGGTCAAATTACTTAAACATTCGGGCTCAATTTCTTTGGGTAAATGACATATCTGTATAAAGTGCCTTGAATACTTCCTAGAGTTTAGTGGATAGATGTTCAGAATTGCAATTATTATTACTTTGAAGAAATTACATTAATTTGTGACTTTCTAAAAGTACTAATTTACTTTGGAATGTAATTTATTATATCCAAAGAAGCTTGTAGCTTTTTTTTTTTTTTTTAAGATCTATCCATTTATTTTAGAGAGTGGGGGAGTGGCAGAGAGAGGGAGAGAGAATCTTAAGCAGACTCCCCGCTGAGCACAGAGCCCCACGCAGGACTCGATCTCATGACCCTGAGATCTGACCCAAAGAAGCTTGTAGTATTTAAAAATTTTAATAGTTTCTCCTTAGACTATATTAAAACAAAATTTTGGAACAATTTACCCAGTTACCATAAACACCTAATTTTTACTCTAGGATCAGTAAGGGAGAAAGATACATAAGAGGTGGATTTTGAGGACTTCCTTCAATCACTGAAAGAAGGAAAAGGTACACCTCTATAACCATGCCACATCTGTGCCAACAGATTCCATGGACACTGGCTCTAGTGTGTGAATCTAACCCATTTATGGATCCCAGTTGCTGTTAACAGAGGAGAGATGGGGAAAGTGGCAGAGAATTTATATATGTGACATAAAATTTATTTCCCATAGAAGAGGCAGGTGGTAAGTATGGGCTAGTAATTGTTTTAATACTTACTAGTAATAATTGCTACTCAATATTTCTTGTTTTCATTAAGATTTATAGTTGTTGGAATGACAGGATCATCACTAATTTTGGATGATTTTAAAGTTTACATGGTGCTTCTCGTAAAATATCCTGCCACCTTCTTGGTTGTTTATCAGCCTGCAGATCAGACTAACCTTGTTACATAATGATGTTCCACATAAGAGCTTTATTACCTTATCTGTTCTTTCGTCTGAAATTTATAGTCCTGCCTCTCATTCTTACTCTATACTAGACTGCACATCTGTCTAGGACTTGCTTTACTGTAACCAGCAGTAGAAAAACCAGGGGGAAAGCTAAATTTTACTCTTCTCTGTGTACCACACCCTATATATCTTGGTGTTGTAATTAAAAAAAAAATTTTTTTAAGCTGTTTCTTTTACTGTACTGTGAACCCCTTGAAAGAACGGTCATTTTCATTTTTGTTCTCAGCACTTAGCCTAGTGCCTTGCACATGGTAGGTGTTTGCTGAATTTTTAAAAAAGGAACAAGTTAACCCAAATAATTAAATTCTGATATGTACACTTTGTGGAAGAAGAAATCTTAGTTGGCTTCTAGATTTAAGTTTTTTAAGCTACTGAATATAAACATTCCAATTCCTGCAAACTTAGTTTCAGTCATTCAACAAGTTCTTGTTAGCACTTAACCGCCAGACATTGCCCTATGTGGTGGTACACACTCAGAAGCAAAGCAAGCAACAATAAAATCCTTGCCTTGTGGAGGTTACATTCAAATAGTGGGAAGATTGGAAATAGGCAAAATACATTATGGTAGAAGATAAGCTCTATGGAAAAAACAGAGCAGGATAAGAGATTTCAGGGATGAGCGGGGGGCGGGGCAGGGGGAGCTGGTTAGAGAAGGCCTTACTGAGAAGATAACATTTGAGTGGCACTCGGCTGGCTCAGTCAGTAGAATATGTGATTCTCGGTCTCAGGGTTGTAAGTTCCAGCCCCATGTTGGTTGTAGCGATTACTTAAAAAAAAAATAAAATCTTACACAACAACAAAAAAATAACATTTGAGCCAAAACTGGAAGAAGGAGAGGGGAAAAATACCACAGGTATCTGGGAGAAGGGCATTTTCAGAGGGAGCAAGGAAAGCAAAGTCCCTGAGATGCAGATGTTCTTGAGTGTCTGACATCCAGGCTAATGTTGCAGCCACGTGAGCAGGAAGAGTAGGAGAGATCAGAGAGGCAACCAAGAGCTAGAGTAGGGACTTCATTTAGAAATGTATTGGCCACATACTGTGCACTTGCCTTGCCCCTGAGTGATAGACTTGCTTCTTCAGCAACCTTAGTACTTTTATTCATGCCCTTTTGCCAACAGTAACTTGTAGCTCTTTATAATAAAAGCCTTGTATACTATTTTTTATAAAAAAAATAAGAATTAGATTATAAATTTTGAATTAGGAAGAATAATTATACTAGAAAACTTAGACTTAGGTCTCCTAAGGGGAAACTTAATTAAATGTAAAACATTCGCTAAGAGTCCTGACAAACCAAGTTAGAAATGGAAAAACATTATTATAAACATCAATACTATATAAAAGAAGCAGATCAGTTCTTTGGGCAAAATTAATATTTTAGATCAGTTCTCAAAAGAATTGTTCTCATTGGTTTTACCATTGGTCTGTATACCTATTGCATTGTCCTCACTTGTGGGCTTTGTTTTGGGGGTTTTTTTGTTGTTGTTTTTGGTAGTAGTATTTCTGTTCAGATGGTCATTTCTCATTTCTGCTTTCAAAAGCAAAATCTAGATTGTAAAATGTGCTTCTATAATTGCTAAAATGTTCCAAGAAGGATCAGATTACTTTAATCTCAGTGTGTAGTATCCACCATCTTTCTTGTCCTAGGACTGCCCCGGGAATGGTTAGCTTAATCTTTCTTCTACAACGACTCAAATATGAGTTACCCGGTGAGCTTGTCCAGACACAGTTTGAACCACACTCCTATTTCTGATTCAGTATTTAGGATCTTGAGTGGGACCAGTGAATTTGCATTTCTATCAAGTTAACCAGGTGATGCTGATACTGCTGGTTAGGGACTGTATTTTGAGACATATGGCATTATAATATCATTTGTCCATCTCCTGAATGGAAATAGAGAATTTGAAAGTAAGTCCCTTGTGAGAAACTAAAATGTAGGTATAGTATATTAACAGTTAAAAGGAGATCATAGAGATAATAAACCTTGAGTAACACCAGTGATAGTTTAAAAGATCATGTGTCCAGTTGTAACACATACCTGGGCTGAGGAAAAGGACACGTGCAAACAAATCAGATACGGTTTGCCAAGAAATCAAAACAGAAAAGGATTTTTTTGCATATGAGACAAGCAACTTGACAACAGTCCCATACATTTGGTCAGGAAAAGGGTAACCAATGCCCTTACCTTTTTTCCAGTTGCTAGAGAGATAAAAAGCCTAAAACTCCAGGTGGAGGGAGGCAAATGTCTTAAAAATCTAGCTTTCTTGCAAGCTTAAATCAGGAAAGCCAACATAACTACCTTCTTACCTTTAAAGCCCAAGCTACCTGCATTACATAAAGTGCCTCATAAGCAATGCACAGCATGCTACAGGGACTCTGCTACATCTAAACATGAATCCGTTTTTCCTGCATGTCCTAAGTGGCTGGCTTTATAGAACTGCTACTTAATATAGCTAAACTTTGGGGTGCCTGGGTGGCTCATTCGTTAGGCGTCTACCTTTGGCTCAGGTCATGATCCCAGGGTCCTGGGATCGAGCCCTGCATCGGGCTCCCTGCTCCACAGGAGGCCTGCTTCTCCCTCTCCCACTCCCCCTGCTTGTGTTCCTTCTGTCATTGTGTCTCTCTGTCAAATAAATAAAAAATCTTTAAAAATATATATATATATAGCTAAACTTTTTTGGATCTCTATCAGAGTTTAAGTTGTCATCCTGAGACCAACAGTGTCAGCATCAACTGGGAATTTATTAGGCATGCAAATTCTTGGGCCCCACTACAGACCTAATGAATCAGAAACTGAAGATGAGGCCCAACAGTCTTCTTCAACAAGCCTTCCAAGGGATTATGATGCAAGATAAAATTTGAGAACTACTGGTCTAAAGTTTTTAAATCGAGATAACCTGAACTGAAATTGAATTAAATGTTTAAAAATATTTTCTCTATAGACTTTATCAGTGGAGAGTGAAAAGAATGATCATTACAGAGTAAGAAATCTCTAGCTGTGTCGGGAGCATGCTGCAAGTTTCACTCCCTCAATCTGAAAAATGTTAGGAGACATTTTACCCTTGAAACTGGATTGGGAAGGGTCATAATCAGATTAATTCATCTGAAGTGGAGCAGATCCACCTCAAAGGAAGAAAGCATTCCCTTTAGTGGATGCCTTCAAAAGGAACCCAACAAGAAATTTTTGTTTGGGAAAGGATATGGGTATACTATAAAATGAGTTTGTTATTCAGTGCTTATAAAGTTACAAGTACAGTCCCAGTCTAATAGAGGTCTCCTACCTCAAGGTGAGGTTCAGAATCACTAAGAAAAACCACATCCCTGAGACCAGAAATACAAAGTCTAAGGCTGAGGCTGAAGCAGAATGACAGAAAGCTCCTCTGGCCTCTCTCCACCCTCCCACCCTCTCGACAAGCATCAGATAACAAGTATTAAGTAACAAACAACAGAAGTCTACTGTTTGGGGAAGGGACAAGAGCATGGAGAGACCCTCTCTGAAGCCCAAACTCAAAGAGAAGACGTAAGGGAGAAGCAGAACATTGAGAAAACCAATTCCCACCCTAACCACAAGAAAAATCCAGTAGAATTTAAAACATGGGACCTGGAAAGTAAACACAGCAGCAACAAAAGACAAACCCAGCTCAATTCCAGCTGTATTGACTCAACCCTCTACAAGCCTAGCAAAAGAAGGGGTGTCACTTCAATAATAAATACTATTTGCCTCAGTATCTACTGTTCTATACATTATGTGCAATAAGCAATCAAGTACAAAATACAAAACATAAACTTTTTAAAATCCATCATCAAGAGACAAAACAATCAGCAGAACCAGACTTAAGTATGACATGGATGGAATGATCAGATAGGAAATCTAAAATAATTATGATTAATATATTAGCCTCAAGTGGAAAAGGTAGGGAACAGGAATAAATAGACAAGGAAATTCAGCAGAGATATGGAAGCTATAAGAAGAGTCAAATGGGAAAGGGCAGTCCAAGATGATGATGTAGGAAGGTCCTGAACTCACTTCCTCCCACAGACGTAGCAAATCTATAGCTACATATGGAAAAATTCCCTCTGAAAAAGCCTGAAAACTAGCCAAACAGATCCTCCACAACAAAAGATAAAAGGGCCACATTGAGACTGGTAGGAGAAGCAAAGACATGGTCTTACCAAAAAGCCCACCCCAGTGCAGTGACCCAAAATCATGAGGGATATCATGAAGCCTGAACTTCTCCCTGAGGACTGAGGGTTCATTCCCCACACCAGGCACCCCAACCTTTGGGACCTTCACTAGAAAGCTAAGCACCCCAAACAAGGCTACTTGGGATCTTTTGTGGTTCCATTAGCCAAACCAGCGTTGAGAAAGACAAAGCTGGAGGCATCACACTCTTCTGATTTCAAACTATATTACAAAGCTTTAGTAATCAAAGCAATATGGCACTGGCATAAAACCAGACACATAGATCAAAAGAACAGAATAGAAATCCCAGAAATAAGCCCATACACATATGGTCAATTAATTTGTGAAAAAGAAGGCAAGAATATACAACACAGAACAGTCTCTTCAATAAATTATGAGGGAAAACTGAACAGCCACATGCAAAGGAATGAAATTGGACCACTATCTTACACCATATACAAAAATTAACTCAAAAGGTATTAGAGTTTTTAAAAATGTATTAACGAGTTGAATGAAATCCTGAAACTGTAAAACTCCCAGAAGAAAACATAGTCAATAAGCTCCTTTGCATCAATCTCAGCAATGATTTTTTTGGATCTGACTCCAAAAACAGAGGCAACAAAAGCCAAAACAAAGTAATAGGATTATATCAAGCTAAAAAGTTTCTGCACAACAAAGGAAACCAACAAAATTAAAAGGCAATGTACTGAATAGGAGAAAATATTTGCAAATCATATATCCAATAAGGGGTTAATATCCAAAATATATAAACACTAATACATAACTCAATACCAAAAAAATCTGCAAACTCCAATTAAAAAATGAGCAGAGTTGGGGCATCTGGGTGGCTCAGTTAGTTAAGCATCTGACTCTTGATCTCAGCTCAGGTCTTGATCTCAGGGTTGTGAGTTCACTCTCTGTGTTGGATGTGGAGCCTACTTAAAAAAAAAATGAGCAGAGGATCTGAATAGACTTTTTCTTTCTTTCTTTCTTTCTTTCTTTCTTTCTTTCTTTCTTTCTTTCTTTCTTTCTTTCTTTCTTTCTTTCTTCCTTCCTTCCTTCCTTCCTTCCTTCCTTCCTTCCTTCCTTTCCTTCCTTTCCTTCCTTCCCTTCCTTCCCTTCCTTCCCTTCCTTCCCTTCCTTCCCTTCCTTCCCTTCCTTCCCTTCCTTCCCTTCCTTCCCTTCCTTTCCTTCCTTTCCTTCCTTTCCTTTCATAAGCTCTACACCCAGTGTGGGGCTTGGACTCAGGACCCTGAGGTCAAGAGTTGCATGCTCTATGGACTGAGCCAGCTGAATAGACATTTTTCTATTCAGGTGCCCCTGAATAGACATTTTTCTACAGAAGACATACCGATGGCCAACAGATGCATGAGAAGATGCCCAACATCACTAATCATCAAGGAAATGCAAATCAAAATCACAATGAGGCTTTTTGTGCATCTGCTTCATTGGTTGTGCAGGCTGCGAGCCCTACTCGCGTTGCACCCCAACCACCTACCCCCAATCTTGGCCCGGTTTTCCAGGCCACTCATGGCGAGCCTCAGGGCAGGGTGGCCGGCATGGGCCCGTAGTCTGGGGCCGCGTGTTCTGCCCGGGGTTCGGATCTCTGAGACACGTGGGCCCGCGCGCTTGGGCGCTGCCCTTATGAGGCCGCATGATCCTGGGCCAGTCCTTAACATCACCTTTGCTGAATGTGACCCGAAGCAGATCCTTGACCCCCGAGCCTACAGACCCTTCACAGATGGTCGAATTCGCTCTCTGTCCCACCTCTGTTTGGCCTTATCACCAAGCACCTTTGTCCGTACAGCCATCCAGACTGAGGAAGACCCAGAAACTTTGGGGCCACGTGAGACACGGCCACGGTGACATCACCAAGCACCAGAAGCACCTAGGAGGCCGGGGTAATGCTGGGCATGCGTCACCACAGGATCCACTTCGACAAATATCACCCAGGTTACTTTGGAAAAGTTGGTATGAGACATTACCACTTACAGAGGAACCAGAGCTTCTGCCCAACTGTGAACCTTGATAAACTGTGGACCTTGGTCAGTGAGCAGACGCGGGTAAATGCCGCCAAAAAGAAGACTGGAGCTGCTCCTATCATTGATGTGGTGCGACCAGGCTACTACAAAGTTTTGGGAAAGGGAAAACTCCCAAAACAGCCTGTCATCGTGAAGGCCAAATTCTTCCGTAGAAGAGCAGAGGAGATTAAGGGTGTCGGGGCACCTGCATTCTAGTAGCTTGAAGCCATGTTGGGGGGGCGGGGGGGGTGTTCATTAAATGCTAACAAGTGCTTCTCAAAAAAAAAAAATCACAGTGAGGGCGCCTGGGTGGCTCAGATGGTTGAGCGTCTGCCTTCGGCTCAGGTCATGATCTCAGGCTCCTGGGATCGAGTCCCGCATCGGGCTCCCTGCTCCTTGGGAGCCTGCTTCTCCCTCTGCCTCTCTCTCTCTCTGTCTCTCATGAATAAATAAATAAAAATCTTAAAAAAAAAAAAATCACAATTCGATACCACCTCACACGTGTTAAAATGGCTAGTATTTAAAAAAAGGAAAGAAAGAAAGAAAAGGAAGTGTTAGTAAGGATGTAGAGAAAAGGGGACTTCTGTGCACTGTTGGTGGGAATATAAATGGTACAGCCACTATGGAAAACAGCATGAAGTTTCCTCAAAAATTTTTAAATATAAGTACCATATGATTCAGCAATTCCACTACTAGGTAATTTATCCAAAGAAAACAAAAACACTAATTCAAAAAGATATATGCACCCCTATGTTTATTGCAGCAACAGCCAAGATACGGAAACAACCTAAGTTTCCATTGGTATATATATATACACAGTGGAATACTGCTTGGCCGTGAAAAAGAACAAAATCTTGCCATTTGCAACATGGATGGATCTTGAGGGACTTATGCTAATGAAATAAGTCAGAAAAATGCAAATACCATTTATATGTGGAATCTAAAAACAAAATAAACAAAACTCAAAGATACAGACAGTAAAACTGTGGCTGCTGGAGGGAAGGGAGTTTTGGGAGGCAGGCAAAATGGGTGAAGAGGGCCAAGAGATACAGACTTCCAATTATAAAATAAGTAAGTCAGGAGGATATAAGGCACAGCACAGTGACCATGGTCAATAATATTGTAGTACATACTTGAAAGTTGCCAAGAGAGTAAATCCTAAAAGTTCTTATGAAGTGAAAAAAAAAATTATAACTCTGTATGATGATGAATGGTAAGTAAACTTACCGTAGTGAGATCATTTCAACAGAGTATACAAATATTGAATCATTATGTTGTATGCCTGGAAATAATGTAATGTTATATGTCAACTATAGTTCAATTAAAAAAAGAAATTTTAAAAAAAAAGGACATTGGGATGCCTGCCTGGCTCTGTCAGTAGAGAATGTGAGTCTTGATCATGGGGTCGTGATTTCAAGCCCCACATTGGGCACAGAGCTTAATTTAAAAAATAATAAGAATAACCTGCAAAAAAAAAGCTCACATGTAAATCATAAAAAACTATGGTAACAGATAGGAAGAATGCCTCCTGACTGATGTGAAGAAACATCAGTAATTTGACACAGCCGAAGAGTGAATTGAAGATAGGTCAAAAGAAGTTATCCAAACTGAATCTCAAAAAGAAAAAAAAAAAAGCAACAACACACCACACCAAAGTTGTGGGATAATATTATATAGTCTACTATGTGTCATTTGAATCCCACGAGGAAAAGGGAGATGAATGGGGTAGAGGAAATATTTGAAGAGATAATGGTCAAGAAGTTTTCAAAATTAATGAAACATATCAGAGCACAGTTGCAAAAAGCTCAGAGAATGGCAAGGGTTTTTTTTTTTTTAATTTTTTTAACCTAGATACACTATATTCAAGCTGCTAAAAACCAAAATAAAGAGAATCTTGTAAACAATCCATAGGGAAAAATACGATATGTGTATACAGAACAAAGATGAGACTAATGCAAATTTCTTCCATTTTGTATAAAGTGCTGTAATATTAACTTGTAGCAGACTATCATAAATTAAGGATGGATATTGCAATTCCTAGAGCAGAGTTCTTAACTGGGGCTCCATCTCTGCAACATGTTGCTAAGAGTTTTGTTAGAGATCATGGTTTGATGAAGTGCCTGAAACAAGCAAAGGCCAAGATGTATTAAATGTTTGGCTCAGCAATGTGCAAGCCCAACAACAGTGGAGTGACATCTTTAAAGTGCTAAAATTAAAAAGAACTGATGGCTCTAAATTCTAAGCACAGCAAAACTATGTTTGAAAAATAAGGAGGGGCGCCTGGGTGGCTCAAGTCGGTTAAGCATCTGCCTTCAGCCCCAGTCATGATCTCAGGGTCCTGGGATCAAGTCCCACATCAGGCTCCCTGTTCATTTTTTTTTTTTTTTTAAAGAATCTCTTAAGATTTTATTTATCTATTTGAGAGAGAGAGAGTGAGAGAATGGGGGGGGGGTAGTGGCAGAGGGAGAAGCAGACTCCTTGCAAGGAGCCCGACATGGGACTCGATCCCAGGACCCTGGGATCATGACCTGAGCCGAAGGCAGACGCTTAACCGACTGAGCCACCCAGATGCCCCAGGCTCCCTGTTCAGCGGGGAGTCTGCTTCTCCCTCTACCTCTGTGCTCGCTCTCTCTCTCTCCCCCTCTCAAATAAATAAAATCTTAAAAAAAGGAACAAATGCTTTTTCAGAAAAAAAAATTGGAGAAACTCAATAGATCTGCACTACAAAAAAGTGTTGAAGTTCTTGAGGTAGAAGGAATAGGATATGAGACAGTAATATGGATCTCCACAAAGAAATGAAGATTCGAGGAAGCGGTTAAAATGTACATAAATATAAAGAACATTGTACTTTTTTTTTTTTTAAAGATTTTATTTATTTATTTGACAGACAGCAAGAGCAGGAACACAAGCAGGGGGGAATGGAAGAGGGAGAAGCAGGCTTCCCGCCGAGCAGGGAGCCTGATGCGGGGCTCGATCCCAGCACCCTGGGATCATGACCTGAGCCGAAGGCAGACGCTTAACGACTGAGCCACCCAGGTGCCCCGAACATTGTACTTCTATTAAAGTTCTTAAAATAGGCGCCCCAAAAGGTGTGTTTATATAGAAAATGAGTCATCTCCGGGTCAGCTGTTAGGTGGGAGCAGGATGGTTTTGCAAGGGTGGAGAGGTGTAAAGAAACAAGGAAACTTTGCCATATACAAAGGCAATTAGCCTCAATTCATTGCCAAATAGCTTGAGTTATAAACCTGCTGGATTACTTCATGCAGTAGAAGAATAACTGAGTCTGCCATAGGAAAACTTAATTTTATTAAAAATTTCCGACTTGGGGCGCCTGGGTGGCTCAGTCGTTAAGCGTCTGCCTTCGGCTCAGGTCATGATCCCAGGGTCCTGGGATCGAGTCCCACATCGGGCTCCCTGCTCGGCGGGAAGCCTGCTTCTCCCCCTCCCACTCCCCCTGCTTGTGTTCCTGCTCTCACTGTCTCTCTCTCTGTCAAATAAATAAATAAAATCTTAAAAAAAAAAAAAATTCCGACTTAATATTATCTAAAATAATTAATATATATCTACAACTAGTATGTATGCATCTTTATGCAAATCAGAAAGGGATATGGAAAAAGGAAAACTGATTTATAGAGTGATGAAATTCAGGAATGATTTTTAAGGCGGTAGATCTCAATTCTTTTCCCCCTGGGATGCATATAATGGGTGACTTTCACATTCCCTTGGAATTCCTAGACAACCTCTGGCACAAGTAAGGACATACTCGAGATTATGGGAAATTCTTTTTTCACCTGCAGTAAGACACTGCCCCCCCCCCCACCTTTTCCTCTCCTACTCTAATGTATAGAGAGAGTGAGAGAGAGCATGAGCTGGGGGGGAGGCAGATGGAGAGAGAGGCAGACTCCCCACCGAGCAGGGAGCCTGATGTGGGGCTTGATCCCAGGACCCTGAGATCATGACCTGAGTTGAAGGCAGAAGCTTAACCGACTGAGCCACCCAGGCACCCCTTGTGCATTCTTATTTAAGTGTCTCAAATGTCCATCATCTCTCCACCTGGAACATAAGTATCTGGAAGACTGAGAACTTAAGGCCTCAGGCATCAATTTCTTTGATTTCTTCACCTTTCGCACGTTCTGAGATAGCCTTCATCTTTCCCCTTTTACTTGGCTAAGTCACCTGTCAGGTCTCAGCTTGAACATTCTTTCTTCCAATAAGCTTAAGAGTGCCTATGCTTTTCCCTTTTATAAAACACTCATCACACTTCACTATATCTCTCCCTACCTGCCTCCAAGCTCAGTGAGACTACACCTGACTTGTTCATTGCTTTTTACCGGCACCTAGCCCAGCACTTGGCAATAAAATGTGCCCAACAAATATTTGTTGGCTTGACATGGATTTCTTTCCTTCTCATGCATAATAATATATTAAATACATTCTCAGTATTTAATATATTCCTATTTAATGAGGGAAAGGACAACGAGAATTTATTCATCAGAGATAAATAAATATGACTGGTTGGAGTGTGTCTGCAGAATAATTGGGCATGGTATTCAAACCTTCCACCGACTGGCCCCTTGTTCTCTCCTTTCCTTCCCCAAATAATTTATTGAGACCTACTATGTAGAGGCACTGGAGATATGATGGTCAACAAAATGAAGTCCATATCCTCAGTGACTTAGTTTATAGCCTAGTAGGGAAGATAGAATATTAACAAGTAAACAAAGGATGTAACTCCCGGCAGCAGTAAGCACTGGATAGAAAAACAAAAATAGAGGAAGTGGATGGTAACTGGGTATGGGGTGACTATGCCAGTTGAGGGGGACAAGAAAGGCATCTCAGAGGAAGGACCAGAGAAAATTGACAGCTGAGCTGTACGCATGTGTGTAAGGAGAGTGGTATTCACAGAGGGGACTGCAAATGTCAATCCTGAGACAGAAACGGACTTAGCATGCTTGAGGAAGAGAAGGGAGATAGTGAGATAGAGGAAAACTAACCAGGGTAAAGAGTGGTAATAAATAGAGGGGGAGAGTTAAGGAGGCAAGCAATGGAGGGCCTCATGAACCAGAGGAAGGTTCTGGGATTGTATTCTAAGTACGATGGGAAGATGCGGAGCATGAGAGGGACGTAATCCATCTTCCTCTCTTTCAGCGTTGACTGAGCCCCTGCTATATGCCAAGCACCAGGCCAGGCCTACTTCTCCGATCACAAGTGGACTCGCCCCCCTCCCCGCTCCAGCCACACTAGCATCCTAGCCCTCCTGGACCTGGCCTCAGGCGTTCCGCACCGCCGCCCCTGACCCGCACTGTTTCCTGTGCAGACTCCCAGCGGCAGCATCCCTCTGGCGCAGCCTGATTTTCTTTGGGCTCCCCCGGCTCTACTTTCTGCCTCTGCCACGGTAGTTATAATTCTCTGTGAGTACATCAATTTCTCCCACCAGACCATAAGTCAGCAGCATGTCTTATTTTTGTCTAAAGCCCTGAAATGAGTCATTTCTTCCCTTTATACTTGTATAAATTAAATCCAGTTTGGAGGCTATTTTAAGCTTAAAAGAACAATATGTATGATATGCTAGGAGGTGAAAACGAGCTCAGTGGCATGGAAAAAAAGATATTCGTTGAAGCTAATGAAAAAATATAGCAATATATATGTTTAATGAAGCATTTTATCATTCATAAAATTGAATAAAGAGATTTAGTGAACCTCACAGAATCGCAGACTTAGAATTGATCTCGTGGCCTTTTAAAAGGTCTGCTTCTCCTTATCAGGCCAGAGGATCCCTGGGCGAATAGCCTAGGGGTCACAGAGCATAAAGGAGGAATGACAAGCCTGGGTGGAGGAGAGAGGGTGCTAGTTACCATCACGATGTAAAAAGACTCTGCATTCACACCCCCCAGGAGGCTCCTTGCATGTGCTAGTGGTCCTAGCTGTGGGGCTCACACGTGCACATCCCCTACGCATGCTATCTTTCCTCTACCTCTGCATCTGGGGAACTGGAACATTTGCAAGCTCCTATACCCGCTTCCATACTTCTTGCGGTGACCGCACAGAATACACCTAAAGAAATGCACTTCTGAGCATTTCTCCTGCAGCCTTGGTACATACAATATGTGCATTAGGAACACAGGCAAACCCACACCTATTGTGAGACACACCCAAAACCGAGTGAATGAATGAATGGTTAAATAGCTAAGGGGTATAGTATATTCTATATGATAGAATAATAGTAGATACAAATAAAGAGACAATAATGTAAATTTGAAAAAGCAAAGAAAAATATTGAGGTGCCTTAAGTTTTTTAATTATCTAGCTGGAAAAGATAAGTAGACAAAATATATTGAGTGGCTTTTTTTTAAAGATTTATTTATTTATTTGAGAGAAAAAGAATGAAAGGGGGAGGGGCTGAGGGAAAGGGAGAGAGAGAATCCCAAGCAGACCCTACGCTGAGTGTGGAGCCTGACATGGGGCTCGATCTCATGACCCTGGGATCATGACAGAGCCAAAATCAAGAGTCAGACGCTTAACCCACCAAGCCACCCAGGTGCCCCCATTAAGTGGCTTAATAAGGGAAATGTTAAGCATATTTCAAATGGCAAAGCTGTATAAATACGCATACTTAAGAATTGTTTCTTACA
Source organism: Mirounga angustirostris (assembly GCF_029215605.1). NCBI lineage: Eukaryota > Metazoa > Chordata > Mammalia > Carnivora > Phocidae > Mirounga > Mirounga angustirostris. The sequence goes on from NW_026991713.1 coordinate 38,744,748, forward strand.
TATAATTAGTCGTCAGAGTTTTAAAAGCTTATTTTAAATTTTCATTATAATTTCACTTTAAATATTGCCAGATTTTAAAAGGGCTGAATTTGCCCTTTACCAATATGCCAGCATTTCTTTTGCTAAGTCCATCAATACACCATTGAGTTAAAAATGTATTTATCTGTAAGCACAACTTATTAATGTGAGAGCGTGTTGGTATTAAACAGTTGTTAGGGGTCCCTAAGGTAGACACTACATCTCAGTAGAGACACTTCAGCGTATTTAGGTTCTGGATATTGGACAGTAAAAATATCAGAAGGGATAGTAAGTCTTGAATAGCACCTTGAAATTATAATCTGTGTTCATTTATACATCTTTGCAAATGTTATTAGAAACAAGAGTATTGGGGTGTCTGGGTGGTTCAGTCGGTTGAGCATCTAACTCTTGGTTTTGGCTCAGGTGGTGGACTCAGGTGGTGTGATCGAGCCCTGAGTCAGGCTCCAAGCTCAGCAAGGAGTCTGCCTAAGATTCTCTCTCTGTTTGCCCCTCCCCTGCTCTCTAAATAAATAAACAAATAAATAAAATCTTAGAAAAGAAAGAAAGAAAGAAAGAAAGAAAGAAAGAAAGAAAGAAAGAAAGAAAGAAGAAAGAAAGAAAGAAAGAAAGAAAGAAGAAAGAAAGAAAGAAAGAAAGAAAGAAAGAAAGAAAGAAAGAAAGAAAGAAAGAAAGAAAGAAAGAAAGAAAGAAAGAAAGAAAAAGAAAGGAAGGAAGGAAGAAAGAAAGGAAGGAAGAAACAAGAATATTTTTTCAAATCTTGGTACAGAAATCTCTTTTGACACCACCACCATTTTTTTTAAGATTTTATTTATTTTTCGGAGAGAGCACAAGCAGGGGGAGCGGCAGGCAGAGGGAGAAACAGGCTCCCCGCTGAGCAAGGAGCCTGATGAGCAGGGCTCCATCCCAGGACCCTGGGATCATGACCTGAGCCGAAGGCAGCTACTTAACCGACTGAGCCACCCAGGCATCCCACCACAACCATTTCACATTTGATTGATACTGATCCTAAAAATAGAACTGCTCTTTTTGTAGCCTACATACTTATTATTCCCTTATTCTTTAAAAAGTTACGTGTTGGCTCTAAACTAAGAAATTTGTAACCTCAAGTTAAAATGGAACGAGTTTCACTATCTTGTAATTATTAAAGATTTAAAAATATGTATCCCCAGGCACAAAATCTACTTGTTATAATTATGTATAATAGATTCTTAGGGCATTAAGAATTTTATGTGAACCTTATTAAAAACAGCTCATGACTTCTTTGCTAATGCAAGTCTGTGCTGCCAGTAAAACCAAAGATCATGGGAAAAAACTTTAAATTCTTTGCTGATGGCTTTACTAAATATTGTCTAGTATGTTAGTCACAAAGAAAAAAGAAATGAGCATCACCTACTGTGTGCCAAGTGTTCACGAGCACCTCATGCACAATATAGATACATGATTTAATCCACATAACACCTGTGAGAGGCAGTATGATTCCCAGTTTACAAGAAGAAACTGAAGTCATGAACTCAGGGCCTAAGCAAAGAAGCCAGGATCTGAACAGTGTCTGACTCAGCGCCCGTTCCACGTCATGTAGCTTTAAGAAGTCAACATAAAAGGCCTTGAGGGCCCTTGTGAGGCCTAGTCAGAAGAGCATATGATTCTTGATTTCGAGGTTGTGAGTTTGAGCCCCATGTTGGATGTAGACATTACTTGAAAACAAAATCTTTTAAAAAATTTTTTTAAAAATTTAAAAAGGCCGGGGCGCTTGGGTGGCTCAGTCGTTAAGCGGCTGCCTTCGGCTCAGGTCATGATCCCAGGGTCCTGGGATCGAGTCCCACATCGTGCTCCCTGCTCAGCGGGAAGCCTGCTTCTCCCTCTCCCACTCCCCCTGCTTGTGTTCCTGCTCTCGCTGTCTCTGCCTCTGTCAAATAAATAAATAAAATCTCAAAAAAAAAAAAAAATTTAAAAAGGCCTCATAGACTTTTCTTCAAAATCTATTTTGTTCCCACCTGTCTTCAACAATTGATCTGAACTGTTTTAACTGCAAAGATCCGAAGGTATTCCAATAGTGTGCAGATTTTTTTTTAGGAGGAAATAGCTTTAATTTGGCAGTGGGTAACTTACATGAAGAACTTAAAATTGCCTGAAATAACTAATGAGAGCTACCTATAAAGTTCATCTCTGATCCTAGCCCTTGGAAATGGGCTACATTTGCATCATTTGTTCTTAAATAAATCTTTTTTGTGTTGGCAGTGTGAAAATATACCTCTAGTCAATGGTTTAAAAGTATTCAGTTATTAAAATAAATCTGGAACAACTGAAAGCATAATTTGTACAAGTTGAAACTTTTAAATGGGACTTAAACTTGTTTTTCAAATTTATCCTGTTAGTTAACTTTCTCAGCCCCCTCAAGCATTATCTGAGAACTTTGTTGCTTTTGCCCTCATGGTACCTCACCTCTGTTCCTAAAACTTTCTTTTCTTCTCTCTTACTGGTTCCATTCCTCCTGATGGCTGCTTTGTATCCTGCTATTCTTGGTTCCAGATTCCCTCCCTCCACAGACTTGTCAACAACTTCCCTTATCCTTGTCTACCAAATGTCTTTTGTGTACTTGAGTTTAGTCATTATTGTCATTATTGTTCTAAAAATAGCTTTGATAAGTGGACCAGCCCAGAAAACCAGCAATTTTTGAAGTTAATAACACCTTAAGCAAACAAATGATTTTATGATTCACTCCTTTCACGACCCCTTGTAAAAGCAAGAAAATTGTTATATGGTGAGAATATAGAAGCAAGTAAGTATTTTAAGCATTCAATAGTTGTTGATATGGGGTTTGGTCTGCTCAAATAATTACTTTAGTGTTAGGAGAAGGATTATATCTAAGTGTAAATTTTCACTGAAAGAAATGTATGTTCATTAAAAACTTCAAAGAGTTGAATCCCTTCTAATGGTTAAATTGTGCACTTATTTCTAACTATAGCCCTTATGATATTAGTCTTTAACATGGTCACAGATTTTTTTTTTTACACAGAGTAAATACCCCATTTAGTGAAAAGTCTAAATTGCAGATTTTTTAAAAAGAAGATGTTAGTACTTTTCAACCCCTACTGCAAACTGACCATTAAGTTTACAGGAATCCTAAGTAAGAATTCACTATTCTGATTTAAAAATTGGTTGCAATTAACAAGTAATTTGGGCTTGAAAATGATTCATCTTGAGACACCTGGCTGGCTCAGTTGTTGGAGCATGCAATTTTTGATCTTGGGGTCGTGAGTTTAAGCCTCATGTTGGGTGTAGAGATTACATAAAAATAAAATCTTAAAAAAAATTTCATTTAAGTAATTTTCTCTAAGAAGAAAGTTTTTCATTGGCAGACATAAATTGGACAGTTAAGCCAAAAATGAGCCTCTTCCTTTATATTCTGAAGTGCATTTTCAGTGAGATATCAAAGAAATAAAGTGGCTGAGGTAGTTGGCAATGAGTTTTAGTATGTTAATTGAAATAGCATTAACAAAAAGGGAATCTAAAATGTCTTCTGAATTACTTGCTGCAGTATAATATCTATCCCTTGAACCACTAGGTGGCACCAACAAGCTTTTTCCAAATATGTACACTAAAGGCTGTATGTTTAAGACACTCCTTGAATTCCATCCACTTAGGAACAATACCTGATACGATCATTACCAACATGTCTACAAATTCAATCCATGTGTTTAAAGAAGACTGTATAAAGTTATGGCTCTAGACAACCTTAAATGTTATTACTTTAGCAAATTACTAGCTGCTTAAGAAACTGCACTTTTGACAAAAATGTTGAGCAGTCTATCAAAATACAAAGCACCGTGATTTAGTAAAACAATGCTGGGCTGAGGGCCAGTAGCCCTGGTTCTGTTCTCATCTCCATCACCAACTATCTTAGTGTCCTTTGTAAGTCACTAAGCCTTTCTGGTTACCAGTCTTCTAGTCAGTACAATGAAAGATTAGGACTAGAAGAGTTGATATCAAAATGACTTGAGTAAAAACACTTCTACAGAATCTCTCAGAATTCTATGGAAAACCAATGAAAGCAAGGCTGGGAGGGGAGGGCACCCGGCGGAGTGTTAGAAGAAGGATATATGAGAAGCTCTTCCTGCTCTACCTCTCACCACTTTGCACCATGTCCAACCCATGGTCCCAATGTCCAGAAAAAAATGATTTGGAGACCAATGGGGTAGGAAATGACTAAGGTCCCTTCTGTTCCAGAAGTCTGGTCCAAGTATGTAGCTATGTGCAATTTCTTAAACATTTATTTTTTTTTTAACTTTACTTGCTCAATTCCAGGATAGAGTACAGATACTATTTCCTCCATTTTCAAAGGAGTAAACTGAGACTGAGTAATGGGTTTCTAAAAATCACCTGGACATAGGATCAGAATCCAAGACTTCTGGTTTTTATTTTAATTCAACTATTTATTTATTTATTATTTTTTATGTTCAATTAGCCAACTATTTATTTTTATAAAAGTATAGATTCACATGCAGTTATAAAAAAAAATAACACAGAGTGGGGCACCTGACTGTCTCAGTCGGTAGAGCTTGCCACTCTTGATCTCGGGGTCATGAGTTCGAGTCCCATGTTGGGTGTAGAGATTACTTAACAATAAAATCTTTTAAAAAATAAATAAATAACAAAGAAATCACATTACTATTTACCCATTTTTTTCTTAATGGTAACATTTTGCAAAATTAAAGTACTATAGCACAACCAGGATATGGACACTAATACAGTCAGGATTCAGAACAATTAGGGGCACCTTGGTGGCTCAGTCAATAGGGTGTCAACTCTTGATCTCAGCTTGGGTCTGGATATCAGGGTCATGGGTTCAGGCTCTATGGTGGGCTCTACACAGGGTGTGGGGCCTACTGAAAAAAAAAAGATACAGAACAATTATACCACCACAGAAATTCCTGTGTTGTGCGTTTATAGTTACACACACCTTCCCTCCATAGTCCCCTAGGAACCACTAATTTGTTCTCCGTTTCTTTAATTTTGTCATCTCAAGAATGTTATATAAATGAAATCAAATATTGGGGTGCTGGGTGGCTCAGCTGGTTAAGCGTCCAACTCTTGATTTTGGCTCAGGTCATGATCTCAAGGTCAAGAGATAGAGCCCCAAGTCTGAGTGTGGAGCCTGCTTAAGATTCTCTCTCTTCCTCTCCCTCTGTCCCTCCCCCATGTGCACATGCTCTCTCTTTCTCTCTCAAAAAAAAACCCATATAGTATATAACCTTTTAAGGTTTAGTTTTTCACTCATCATAATTCCCTAGATTTATCCAGACTGTTGCATGTATCAAGTATTCATTCTTTTTTATTGTGAAGAATCTTTCATGATATGGATGTACCACAGATTTTTAACCATTCACCCACTGAAGGATATGTGGGTTGTTTTCAGTTTTTGGCTCTTATGAGTAAAGATGCTATAAGCATTTGTGTATAGATTTTTGTATGAATGTAAGTTTTCATTTCTATGGGATAAATACCCAGGAGTGCAATTGCTGAGTCACTGTCTAGTTGCATGTTTAATTTTTTAAAGAAACTGCTAAACTATTATCCAAAACAGATATACCATTGTCCATTCCCACTGGCAATGTAGGAGTGATCCAGTTTCACCCCATCTTCACCAGAATTTGGTGTTTGCATTACTTTTCAAAAAATTTTATTTTTTTATCTTTTTAAAGATTTTTTTTTAAGATTTTATTTATTTGAGAGAGAGAGGGAGAGAGAGCATGAGAACAGGGTGAGGGGCAGAGGGAGAAGCAGACTCCCAGCTGAGCAGGGAGCCCGATGCAGGGCTCGATCCCAGGACCCTGGGATCATGACCTGAGCCGAAGGCAGTCACTTAACCGACTGAGCCATGTAGGCGCCCTCAAAAAATTTTAACCATTCCAATAGGTGTGTAGTGGTATTTCATTGTGGTTTTTTTTAAGGTTTTATTTATTTATTTATTTATTTATTTATTTATTTATTTATTTATGAGAGAGAGAGCAGAGCAAGAGGGAGAGAGCATGAGTGGGGGTTGAGGGGCAGAGGGAGAAGGAGAAGCAGGCTTCCCGAGGATCATGACCTGAGCCCTAGGCAGATGCCTAACCAACTGAGCCACCCAGGCACCCCTGTCATTGTGGTTTTAATTTGCATTTCCCTCATGGCTGTTAATGTTAAACATCATTCTTTGTACTTATTTGCTATCTGTGTATTCTTTTTTATGAAATGTCTCTTCATGTCTTTTGCTCATTTTCTATTTGAGTTTTAAGTGTTGAGTTTTAAGAGATCTTTATGTATTCCAAACATTAGTGTTTGTGTTTTCATCCTCTTAACAGAATCGTTTACAGAGCAAAAGTTTTTAATTTTGATGAAGTCCAGTCTGTCCATTTTTCCTTTTATAAATCAGGTTTTGGTGTCAGGTTTAAGAACTCTTTGTTCATCACTAGATTTCAAAGATTTTTCAACTACTTCTTCTAAAAGTTTTATAATTTTTTATTTGTGTGGTGGTTGGCTGGGACAGAGTGGTTGTCTCAAAGTTTTCTGTCTTGCTAGGCTACTGCTTTCTTGGTTCTTTGGTTAGAGAGAACAGGTGTTTTTGTTTTCTGTTTGTGCCTATTGATGTGTCTAGTTTGGGGGCTTCTCTAGCATCTATTCCAGGATAAATAAGACAAAAAGGAAACCCAGGGGATTCACCATCATGTCATTCCTCGGGTTCCAAGGTCCCTAGCTGGTCTGTCTCCTTCTCTCCACCTTTCAGAGTCATCTATGTTTGCACAGAGTTTTAAGTTGTATTTAATGGCAGAAGTAGGGAAAAGTATACTTACTGCCTCTTCCCAGAAGTAGAAGTCTTATTTCTAGTCTTTTTATCTCATCTATAGAAGCAATAATCTCTACCTTATAGTAGAATATACTAATAAAGGTATCTCAAAGTGTGTAATTAGTGTCAAATGCAGAAGAGATTGTTACAGCTTAAGGACATTTCATGAAGCAAAAACGACTCCAGTTCCCATCCTAATAAGTAAATGCCATCACGTAAGTCCTATAATTCTCCAAACATTATCTAATAAAGAGCTCAAAAATAATTATCACGCCTTTAGCTTTTACCATGTGCCAGACATTATGTTGGTTGTCTTATATGCAATTAATCCTCTCAACAGCCAAATGCTGTAAGCATGACTGCAGCCATCAGTTTTCCCATTGAGGAAATGTGAGGCTTAGAGACTTGAAGTAAATACGCCAGGTCTTGCATTTGAGCTGAGTCTATCTGAAACCAAATACTGAACTTTAACCACTCTGCTGTGCAGATTCATTTTTACTTTCAAAACGAAAATAAAGGCATGCAGAAGGGACCTCGGGGTGCCATCTGCCTAGTTCAAACCAAAACTAAACTGTTGTAGACCATTGAAATATTGAAAAAATATGGGAGCACACAGTGACATTGGAATCAGACACTTTGAAGTGAAGTGTGGAGATAACAAACAAGAAATGAACAAAAATATTGAATATAGAGGTGAAGATTGTACTCCTGACAATGTCACTTGCTTTAGTGTTCCTCAGTTTTTCTATGGGAAGATGATGTGGGGAAGGATGCACTGTTCTTTAATTGAGTGTGATGTAAGATTTGCCAGCATTATGAATCACAAGACAGATGAAATATTTTATGTGGCTTTTAAAGCTCTTGAGCCTCAGGGGAAAATACATTCCTAGTCAATGAAGTATGATGAGGTTGTGTATCAGTTCTACCTTTTCAAGTTATATAAAAGTACTTTTCCTTTAACAATTAATGTTCTTTTCATTAATCAAATGCATCCCAATGATATCATCTTTGAATTCATTCTTCTTCTCTTGGAACATACGGATTCCTAGGAGTGTCTTTCTAAACAAACACCTCTCATAATTATTTGAAGACTCAATCTGAGCTGATCTTTTCTTGTTCATATTCTATCTGCTTATCTCCTAAATTTTCTGAGTCAAAGTCAGCAAATGATCTTGGTCTTTCTTCCTTGCCTTTAAATGATATCACTTATAAGAGCATCTGGTTGGAAGAGTGTCTCCCTAGAGTTGAAGCCCATGACAACCGTACAATGTCAGAGGTGTATAGGAATTTAACAAAGGAAGATGGAACATGAGCTTTCTCTTATGATAGATATATGGCACCCCCTCTACTAGTCTGTCAACCTTTTCTTGCCTTCACTTCATTGTAGTGATCAACATAATAGGCCTTTGTTTACCAGAAGACCAAACAGCATTTCCTTTCATTCTATTTATTTTTACATTTTTGTCATATAGAACTTTACAACTATGACTTTATGCTACATGAAGTAATGTTTCTGATGATTTTTTAAGGTACTCATTTTGAAATTACAACAGGGTTCATACATTTGATTAATATCAAACTGAGTATGTCTATGGAATTTATACATTTCTACAAATTCTAATTCATGTCTTAAAAAATTAACTAGGGGCACCTGGGAGGCTCATTTGGTTAAGCATCCGGCTCTTGGTTCGGCTCAGTCATGATCTCAGGGTCGTGGGATTGAGCCCTGCTGCCTGAGATTCTCTCTCTCTCTCTCAAATAAATAAATAAATAAAATCTTAAAAAAGTTAACTGGACAATGACTATTACAGAATATTCAAGGAAAAGTTTCTGAAGTAAACATTTTAACCTCCTTTTTGAATTGGTTAATTTTAGTAAAATGAAAGAAGATATATTTGTAATATTCAAGTCAATGTAGTTAATTATTTTTAATAATAATAGCTGCAACTTGTTAGGCACTTAGTGACTTCCTCTGTTGAAGATTTTACATAAAAAATTCCATTTACTTTTCACAACAACCATATGAATTAAGTATAATCTTTTGCCCATTTTACAGATGAAAAGATGATACTTAGGAAAGGTAAGTAAATTTCCCCAAAGACAAACCCAGATTTGTTTGACCCCAAAGCCTGATATCCTCTAGTAAATCTCTAATAAAAATAATCAAAAGGGGTGCCTGGGGGCTCAGTCGGTTAAACGTCAGACTCTTGATTTTGGCTCAGGTCATGATCTCAGGGTTGTGAGATGGAGCTCCATCCTGGGCTTGGAGCCTGCTTAGGATTCTTTTTCTCTCAGCCTCTGCCCCTCTCCCTGCTCATGTGCACTCTCCCTGTCTCAGTCTCTCTGTCTAAAATAAATAAATAAATCTTAAAATATAATCAGGAACTGCAAATTCTTATTTTCCCTCACATAAATGCCTGCTAACTTCAAGGCTTCCCTTCTGATTGAAGAAGACTGATAGAAATACCAGCTTTCATTTGGTTGAAACTTGGTTCATATTAAAGCACAGTTTCAACCTCGGGGTTTATTCTATTCAATCTACTCTAAAACTCAGTGAAGTAAGTGTTACTATTTTTCCCCTTTGCAGGTGAAGATACTTAGGCAGAAGAAATTAAGTAACTTGACCAAGATCACACAGTAAGTGATATAAGCAGGATTCAGTGAAAGGAAGTCCGACTTTGAAATTCATATCTTAAGCAGTATGTTCTACAGCCCCTGGCTGATTCTGATACTGAAAGGCCATCTTCATTTGTTGAGTTCTTCAAAATATTAACATGGCATCAACATATCTTTTAGTTTTAGAAATACTTTCCCTCCATTTTCCCTTCCCTTTTGCTATTTGGTAGAGCCATATGAAATTGGTGATACTCAACCATTCACAAAAATGGCAATGTCATACATATAATATATTTTTGTAATATACTTTCTCAATATAGCTCCTTTCTTTCATCTTCTTTGACTTCTTGAATACCCATATCTCTCCTAATGTTCAATACTTTTACAAGTCTGGAGAATAATAGAATAAGAAATTTGGGCCTCACCTTTCTTGTTATACAGGCCTATTGCCTTCTGACCTCCCACCTTTGAACATCATTTTGTACATTTATTGTAATATTTATATCGAATAGGGATACCAGTCATGATTTTAGTGGTTTAAACTAGTGAGTATGTTTTCCCTGTTATTTATCCAGGATTGAAAGAAACAAGCCAAACCAAAATAAAGTTGGAAAAATTTTCAAAGTCAGTTTCTCTTTTCAACATTTTTCAATCAACATGTATCAAGTACCTACAAGGTAATAACACTCTATATGACTGTAAGGTGTAGAAAGATAAAAAATGAAAACAACAACAACATCATATTGGTCCTGGAAGAATTTAAAGGAGAGCCTATATACTTAACTATTAAGCTTTCCTTGGAATTTTCTGGTTTCTGACCATATGTCCTTGAGGGAGAGTTATAGAGAAAATTCTGTCAGGAGCTATTGCTTTCACACCTTATTGTTGACTAACTTTACAAATTACCAATTATGATTTTTTTTTGAAATGGTAGTTTATAGTTCTGCAAAATAACTTTTTTTAAAAAAAACTTTTCTTTGGGGCACCTGGGTGGCTCAGTCATTAAGTGCTTGCCTTCGGCTCAGGTCATGATCCCAGGGTCCTGGGATCGAGTCCCGCATCGGGCTCCCTGCTCTGCGGGGAGCCTGCTTCTCCCTCTCCCACTCCCCCGCTTGTGTTCCCCTTCTCACTGTGTCTCTCTGTCAAATAAATAAATAAAATCTTAAAAAAAAAAAGATTTATTTATTTGAGAGAGAGCAAGCATGTGAGTGGAGAGAAGAGCAGAGGGAGAGAGAGAATCTCCAGCAGACTCCCCACTGAGCACAGAGCCAGACAAGGGGCTTGATCTCACGACCCTGAGATCATGACCTGAGCCGAAATCAAGAATCAGATGCTTAACCAACTGAGCCACCCAGGCACCCCTCTGCAAAATAATTTCTAATGATAAGCCGTATGGGTGAACTGATCATCAGTCTAGATTCCTTTTCTTAAATATGGAGATGGCCAACAAAAAGGCACTCCCAAGTTCTGTGGTCACCTGGTTTGCGTGGCCTCACAAACGGGTTCAGGGAGACTGAAGACACAAAGAGTCCCAAGATCGGGGTTCCATCATGCTCTTGGGACCCCATGCAACACCAGTGGACTTTACATTAGGGGCTGAGGAGGGCAAGAGAGCCAAGCCTGTTCTTTGGCCTGACTCCCTCTTCAAAGCTGGAGCGATAGGTATTTCATAACTTTGAGATCCATACTATTTAGTAAGGGTGGTTCTTTTTCAGTCTCACATTGTTTGCTCATTCGTTTGGCAAACATTTGCTAAGTGCCTGCTTGTGTGCCAGGATTAATGCTAAAGGATAGGAAAATGGATAATATATGGTGGTTACCCTTGAGGGGCTCATAATCCAGAAGTACAAACAGCTATAAAATATGATGATGGCTAAAGTAGGGGCCTGTGAGCCGACTACTACAGAGGAGTAAGCACTTAGCTTCTTCAAGAATGGGCACAGAGGAAATCTGAGGGAGTATGCTGAGGAGGTGACATTTCAGCTGATTCATGAAGAATAAGTAGGTGTTTTCAAGGCAGAAAGGGGAACAAAGGAAGCCACTACAGAAGGAGAGAATAAAATTTGTATATCCTAGTTTGTTTGTATATACCTGAACCTACTTGAAAAAGAGTCAGAGACCTCCAAAGTATGTTTAGGTTATGCTAAGATTAGACTTTACCCAGAAGCACACTAGAGGACAATGAAGGATTTTAATCCAGTAATGTAATCATCAGATTCATGTTTTAAAATATCATTCTGCTTTTATTGTGGAGAATGACTTAGTGGCTAAGTAGCCATCCAGGTTAGAACAGATAAGAGTTTCCAAAATGGGAGCTAGGGCAGGAATTTAAGAGATTTGGGAAGTAGAAACTCCAGGGAGTAGTTACTGATAAAGTGTGGGAGTTGAAAGAGGGGAGCCTACGATTACCTCCAGGTTTCTGACTGGATGGATTATAATAATATATATTTCATTAATTCTATAAAACATACTTTTCTTTTCACATATAACATCCCTGAAATTGAAACCCATCTTATATTCCATTGTATGTCTACTTAATGTTTTCAGTACTTTTGTTCTTACTCCATGATACAATAAATAATGGCGCATCAGCCACATGATGACATCTTAGACCTAGTATAATATGGGAAATAAGATCAGGAATACAGCAGAAAGATCAGCTTTGGGCAGGAGGGCTAGGAGGGAAAAGGTCATCACCTATGAGAGTTGAGGGAGATGGTACTTTTAACCATTATGCAGCACTTTAGTATAGGTGCTGCCGAAGTGAGCACATGCAGCACTTTATTATTTAAAACAAAAACCACATTCCTATTCTGCTGCACATGGGATGCTTGGTTATTCTAAGCAGGTGAAATGTTCAACTCTGGAAGCTGGACATTGAGGGATGGAGGTCAGGTGATGATATGCAGGTTTGGAGCTCCCCTAGAAAGCTAAGTTTATGGAAGGATGGGGCCAAAAAATTATATATATATTTTAAAGATTTTATTTATTTGAGAGAGAGACACAGCGAGAGTGGGAACACAAGCAGGGGGAGTGGGAGAGGGAGAAGCAGGCTTCCCGCTGAGCGGGGAGCCTGATGTGAGGCTCGATCCCAGGACCCTGGGATCATGACCTGAGCCGAAGGCAGACGCCCAATGACTGAGCCACCCAGGCGCCCCCCAAAAATTATATTTTTTAACTGACTTATCTTTTGTTGAATTTGGCATCCTGCATTATTAGGTATCAATTATCAACAAAAGTTCATAATATAAATGCATATCTTTGTATTTTCAATCGTGTATCATTTCAGTAGTCAAAATACCTGAACTTATCCCCTGTTCTAAAAAATAAATGGGCACAATCCTATCAGTGGAAATAGCAAGTCGCTGCTCTAATGTCCTGGCCAGTCTCCATACTTTCTCTCGTCCTTCCATGGTGGATCATCACCTATCTCCCAAGATGGTCATTTGCAACTGAAATTTCATGTCATTTTGAGCAAGGAAATGTTTCCAATGTTTCCCATCACCTTTAGGATGAAATCCAGAATTACCTTAGCCTCTCACATGCTCTATCATCAGGGCTCCTTACCTCACTGACTCCGTTTTTGACTCTCCTTTTGTACTGCCCTCTGGTAAGGGCGTGCCTTACTGCCCTCACACCACCCCTGAGACACTGCCAATTTCTTCCCCCCCTCAGGACCTGTGTCCTCGTTTGTTCTGCCTCAACCCTCCTTCCTCTAGGTCTTCTCCTGGTCATCTCCCTTCCTTAGGTCTCTGTCAAGTGTCGCTGACCCAGGTAAGCATTGTCTAAACCCCCCCACCTGAGAAAGCAGTGCCCCATGCTGCCATTATCTTTCCTTCAGCCGACTTTGTTTCTCTTCCTTGTACTTACCACAACCTGTAATTACACATTTAACTGTTCACCTAAGAAAACGTGAAATATAAAAAGAAGGACTTTAGCTTGTCTGAGAATTGGGCCTAGGACACAGTAAGTGTGAATTAAATAAGAATTCAGGAGCCAAAAGCTGTGGACCTCAATGTCAGAAGCGAATGTCGCTGAGAAGAGTCTGTGCTACTCTCCATGCCCACCACGGCCACAGCTCTCTCTCAACACAGTAGCCAAAGATCCTCATGCATAAATTTCTGTGCTTTATCCTAAGATTCTAAGATCCTTGCCTCAACCAATTAATCCAGAGATGGGGGGCGGGGACATAAATATCTATAGGCTTACTTCTCCAAAGTAAGCTCCAAGTGGTCCACAGACCAGCAGCAGCACCTGCGAATTTCTTCAAAGTGCCGGTTCTCAGAGCCTACTGAATCAGAACCTGCATTTTTAACAAGATCCCTAGGTGATTTGGATGAGCATTGAGATTTGAGAAGCACTGATTTATAGCATTGTTTTTCAAACTGCGAAGTTATGAAATCAATTTAGCAAGTCACGACAAGCAAATTTTTAAATGAATAGAACAGAATGGGATAGGATAGGCTAGGTTCAGAACAGAAAAGATCAGACTATAAAACATGCAGATAGCTTAAGTGTTATCTTAAGAAACCCTATGGGTATATGCACGTATGCATAAGATCACAATGTAATACATTTCTTACTGTGGATTATGGCCACAATGCTTGGAAGCTGCTGACCCACAGGACAGCCAGGAACTTGAGGTAAGAATTAACCCACGGAGGAAAGTGATACTGTATTGTGACAACCAAACCAAATAGATCTTCCAAATAAAGTCTAGAGACTTAAAAGAAAGGGTTGTTTTGAGAAACCTTTTCCAGACTGTTAAAATTTTCCTAGTTTCAGGTTACCACATGTAGAATAGTACATAAGTTACTCAACTCTCACTCCTACATTGCAACTTGAAAAAAATCAGTGTCTAAAAGCTCTAAAAAGACAGTAATTTGGGGTTTTGGAAATGTCCTCACCTTAACATGTGTGCTGTTAATGAATATCTGATTTACAGAGTTACAGTGGCTTTTGGTGTTTTAAAGAAAACCACAAAATAAAATAGCAAAAGAGTAAATTTTAGCCATAATGATTGATAAAGTCTCAGTACAAATCTAATTGTTAGCAATCCAAAAATGTGTTTTTATAGCAATATGACATTTTCAAACTATCTACCTTCATCATCTAAAAAGCTGATGCCTATGTCAGACTCACCAAAGCCTTTCCTTTGTTCAGCAGACATTGCAACATATCACTAGTATAAAACCACACGGGGTGCATGGATTACCTAACATTCACTCGTTCAGCTCTTTTTAAACATCTCTTATATTTAAGGCATTGTGGAAGATAAATGAAAGCCTTTGAACAATATCAAAGGCAATTTTTCTAAACAGCAAAACTTGAGTATTGATAGATTAGACAAGCAGGAGCCAATTTTTTTTTTTTACATTTGAGAGAAAAAAGAAAGAGTGTAAATTAAGGCCAAGTTTTGGCTAATTAGAGGCTGATGAGTTGATGAGTTAGCATGCTATTGGGTTATTTGGATCTCATACTCCCTTCCTATTCTTTTTGTTTGGCAATTTCATTCTCCTCTGGTACATCCATTAAAGAATGAGCAATTTCAGGGGTGCCTCGGTGGCTCAGGTGGTTAAGCACCCAACTCTTGATTTCAGCTCAGGTCATGATCTCAAGGTCGTGAGATCAAGCCTCACATCCAGCTCCTCACTCAACAGGGAGGCTGCTTAAGCTTCTCTCTCTCCCTCTCCCTCTACCCCTTCCCCTGTGTGTATGCATGGGCGCACATGTGCCCTCTCTCCCTCTCTCTCAAATAAATAAATAAGTCTTAAAAAAAAAAAAAAAGAATGAGCAATTTCAGAGCAAGACATGGAAACTTCTATCACTTAAGTTTCCTTTTGGGGCATTCTGCCTCTGCATATCACCTGTAATCCTTGAGGAGATTAATTTCGAACAACCTCATATGTGTAAAAATGTTAGCATAGTGTTAGGTTAGCAAAAAAAGGATGAAACAACGAGTAATTAGCGACCATGCTGCCATGGTTTCTTATATCCTTTGTTTTCCCAAATATCCTTATGATAAATCCCCAACACTAGAAAGAACCTGTACATGAGCCTCTTCATTTTCCAAAAGTTTGATCTCTGGTAAACACCCCAGATTCTGATGATTAAAAACTTCTGAATGGAGCCTTCTGCTTCTAGCTATGACAAAGACGCTTATATTGGAGTAGCATTCCCATTCCTATCAGGAATAAGTTAAGGGTCTTCTTTATCACCCCTACTATTTAGCCAACATAATTAGAGAACAGAAATGAATAAAAGTAAAAATGGGAAAAAGTGAAGCAAAATCATCATTATTTGCTGATGGCATGATTTTTTACCAGAAAGCATAAGAGAATTTAATGAAAAACTGTTAGAAACAATAAGAGAATTCAAAATCCATAAGAACATTCATAGAGCCAGTTTGAAGGAAGAAACTGGAAAAACGCAAGATATACAGAGAGTGTGAACAATTTATATGAAGAAAACTAAAAGACTACTGAGGGACACACACACAAAAAGATGTACTACAGGACGTACTATGCTCTTGTTCAGAAAATTTAGCATGACAAGATGTCAATTCTCCCTAAATTAATCTGTAAATGCAGTGTAATCCCAATAAAAACACTGAGATGATTTATTTTGGAACTAGACAAACTGATTCTAAAGTTCAAATGGAAAATAAGCAAATAAAGAGCCTGGGAAAGTCAAAAAAGAATAAGAAAAATAAGATGTTTTTTTCTATCAGATAGTACACTATATTTTATAAGCTATAACATTTTAAAATGTTACTGTTGCATGTAGAACAGTACTTGGCTTATGTTATATATATAAGTATGTATATATATACATACATATATATAAGTATATTGTATATACATATAATATACAGTTGTTGATTAAATGAACAGTTAAATCAATAGATTTGTCTAGAAAACCCAAATTGGACCCAAATTCTTACTGGAATTTATCATGTGAAAAAGTGGGATTTAAAAGTCATGGAGGGGTGCCTGGCTGGCTCACATGGTAGAACATGTGACATTTGATCTCTGGATTGTAAATTTGAGCCCCACGTTGGGTATAGAGATTACTTAAGAAAATAAAATCTTTATTTTGTTTTTTTAATTTTTTTTTAAGATTTTATTTATTTATTTGACAGAGAGAGACACAGCGAGAGAGGGAACACAAGCAGGGGGAGAGGGAGAAGCAGGCTTCCCGCGGAGCAAGGAGCCCGATGCGGGGCTCGATCCCAGGACCCCGGGATTATGACCTGAGCTGAAGGCAGACGCTTAATGACTGAGCCACCCAGGAGCCCTCCATGACTTTTTTTTTTAGAGATTTTATTTTTTTAGGGGCGCCTGATTCCTGGGATCAAGCCCTGCTTCAGGCTCCCTGCTCAGCGGGAAGCCTGCTTCTCCCTCTCCCACTCCCCCTGCTTGTGTTCCCTCTCGCTGTGTCTCTCTCTGTCAAATAAATAAATAAAATCTTAAAAAAAAAAGTCATGGAGAAAAGAGGAATTATTCTATAAATGGTGTTGGGACAATCGGGTAACCAGTTGGAAAAAAAGAATAATTGAAAGCATGCCTCACACCTTATGTAGAAGGAATTCTAAATGAATAAAAATATTTAAATGTTAAAAAACAAACTGTTGGGGCGCCTGGGTGGCTTGGTTGGTTAAGCGTCTGCCTTTGGCTCAGGTCATGACCTCGGGGTCCTGGGATCTAGCCCCTCGTGTCTCTCTCTCTCTCTCAAATAAATACATAAAATCTTTTTTTTAAAACTGTTAAGGTATTAGAATAAAAACAGTAATTAAAAAAATAATTTCTGGGCACCTGGGTGGTTCAGTTGGTAAAGTGACTGCCTTTGGCTCAGGTCATGATCCTGGAGTCCCAGGATCGAGTCCCACATCGAGTCGAGCATTGGGCTCCCTGCTCAGTAGGGAGTTTGCTTCTCCCTCTGGCCCTCCCCCCACTCATGCTCTCTCTGTCATTCTCTCTCTCTCGAATAAATAAATAAAATCTTAAGAAAAAATTAAAAGATGGTTTAGTTGGGCTACATAATAGTAAAAATTTTCTGTATTATAAAAACCATTTATTATAAACACAATCAAAAGAGAACTGAAAAATTAGGTAAAACTTTTGCTACCCACATCCCAAAAAAGCTGTAAACTCTTTACTAAGGAGAGTTTCTAGGGGGGCGCCTGGGTGGCTCAGTCGTTAAGCATCTGCATTCAGCTCAGGTCATGATCCCAGGGTCCTGGGATCGAGCCCTGCATCGGGCTCCCTGTTCAGCGGGAAGCCTGCTTCTCCCTCTCCCACTCCCCCTGCTTGTGTTCCCTCTCTTGCTGTGTCTCTCTCTGTCAAATAAATAAATAAAATCTAAAAAAGAAAAAAGAAATAAAAACGGCCTTTAGACATTTCACTTCAATCATAAAAAGTAAAATGCAAATTAGACTTAAAACAAGATTTCATGGCTTACTCATCAGATAAGCAAACCTCACAAATCTTGACAATACAGTGTTGCTCCAGGTGGGGTCCTCCCATTCATTGCTGAAAGAACTGTAAATTGGTACTCTTCAGAAAGTAATTTAGCAATATCTGTTAAAATTAAAACTGCACAGACCATTAAAATGGCAATTCCACTTCTAGGAATTTAACTCACAAATATACTCTTAGATGTGTCAAATGACCTATATGCAAGATTTGCGTTACTGTAACAGCAAAGTATGGGAAGCAGGGTAAAAGTCAGGAGAGGACTGATTAAACAAATTATGGCAGATTCATCTGACAGAATGCCACTGGACCAACAGAATAACTAGGCCCCTCTCTCTCTCTGTCTCGTTCTCTCTTTCTTTCTCTCTCTCTCCTTTAGATGGCTACAGCCACTCTCCAACTCCTACCCCCCCAACATGCTGCTTCAGTTTTCTCCATAGCCCGCACCACCATCTGGCTTCCTATACATATTTCATTGCTTATTTGTCTTTCCTGGACTTTCCTCTACTAGAAGGTAAGTCCCATGAAGGCAGAGATTTTGCCCACTGCTATATCTTTACCATCTAAGAGTGTCTGGCACATGGTAGACACTGCATAAATACTTGTCAAATGAATGCATAAAAGAATGGATAGATACAGAAAAATCTCTAAAAATCCATTTTAATGTGAAGAAAGCAAAATGCAGTAGTATTCTATGCTTGGTGTAAAAAATTATATACTTACATAAACGTATACACATATAGCCACGCATTTATACACACACACACACACACACGCACGCGCACTTGCCTATCCAGACACTTTATGGAAGGAGATACAGGAAGCCGGTGCCAGTGGTTGTCCCTGAGCAGGACAGCAATGCTGGGCAGCTGGCCATTGTAGGTGGGAGGGAAACTAGATTTTTCACACTTTGCCCTTATAGCACTTGAATATCAGTCCACAAACATGTATTAAGTAATCAAAAACCAATTTTCAAAAACTAATTTATTTATTTATTTATTTAAAGTAATCTCTACACCCAACATGGGACTCAAACCCATGACCCTGAGATCCAAAGTTGCATGCTGTACTGACTGAGCCAGCCAGAGTCCCCAATTAAAAAAAAAAATTATCGATTTAAAAAATGAACCTGAGAAAACAGAAGCTTCTGAAAGAGACAGAGAATTAATAACGAGAGGCCCAAGAGGCAAACAGAGAGAGTCGAATGTTCTGGGGATGAGGGAAAGAGCAGGGGAGAGGGAGGAAATGTCTCCTGTGCCTTTGGCCCTAAAGAGCTCAAGCCCCCTCATCCCTGTGCCTCCATCCCCTCCAGCTCACCTGTGTCCCCCCCCCCACCCCAGCCTTCCAAAGGCCCCACCTTTCCCATTTCTTGCACACACTTTACAATTCTGTGTTTGAGCTTACGTGGTTCCATCTGTTGGAATGCACTTTCCTCCCTTGTCTACTTAAAACATTTATTCGAATCTTCCTGGTGAGGCCACCCCTTTCCTCTTTGTGCTTCCACAATAATTTGTTCTTATTTCTTTTTTTTTATTTTATTATGTTAATCACCATACATTACATCATTAGTTTTTGATGCTGTGTTTCATGAGTCATTGTTTGCGTATAACACCCAGTGCTCCATGCAGAATGTGCCCTCTTTAATACCCATCACCAGGCTAACCCATCCCCTTGCCCCCCTCCCCTCTAGAACCCTCAGTTTGTTTCTCAGAGTCCATAGTCTCTCATGGTTCGTCTCCCCCTCCAATTTCCTCCTCTTCATTTTTCCCTTCCTACTATCTTCTTCTTCTTCTTCTTCTTCTTCTTCTTTTTTTTTTTTTTGGGCATATAATGTATTATTTGTTTCAGAGGTACAGGTCTGTGATTCATCAGTCTTACACAATTCACAGCACTCACCATAGCACATACCCTCCCCAGTGTCCATCACCCAGCCACCCCATCCCTCCCACACTCCTCCACTCCAGCAACCCTCAGTTTATTTCATGAGATTAAGAATTCCCCGATGATGGGCTCCTGGGTGGCTCAGTTGGTTAAGCGACTGCCTTCGGCTCAGGTCATGATCCTGGAGTCCCAGGATCGAGTCCCGCATCGGGCTCCCTGCTCGGCAGGGAGTCTACTTCTCCCTCTGACCCTCCTCCCTCTCATGCTCTCTGTCTCTCATTCTCTCTGTCTCAAATAAATAAATAAAATCTTTAAAAAAAAAAAAAAAAGAATTCCCCGATGTTCATAGCAGCAATGTCCACAATAGCCAAACTATGGAAAGAGCCAGGATGTCCATCGACAGATGAATGGATAAAGAAAATGTGGTGTATATGTTCAATGGAATATTATGCAGCCATCAAAAGGAATGAAATCTTGCCATTTGCAATGATGTGGATGGAACTGGAGGGTATTATGAGGAATTTGTTCTTATTTCTATTTAGAACTAAACACCATCAGTTTGCTTACAGATTTGTTTGTTTGCTTGTTTGTTTTTAAGCAGGCTCCATGCCCAACGTGGTGCTTGAACTCACGACACTGAGATCAGGAGTCACACGCTCTCTGGACTGAGTCAGCCAGGGGCCCCGTTTCCAAGTCTTACATACAGATTTTTTTTACTGTATCTGTTTTTGTTTACAGATGTGTTTACCCACCTGCAAGCACCTTGAAGGAAGGCACTGCCATGTATCCGGGTTCTCCATCGTCTCAACAGTAACTTGCATGGAACAAGCCTGTCGCACAGTAGGTACACCCCCAAAATGTTCATGAATGACCCACGATCCTTTTCTTCATGTAGCTTATACATTAATTTTAAAATGAGGAGCAATTTCTATTGGAAAATCAAGGGACTACAGACTTTTATTGAGGGGTCTTAGAAAATGTTAGCCATCAGCCCACTCACATTATAGCAGAATGCCCACCAGTAACATTGCCCAGGGAGAATTCAACTTTTAAAAAAGTTCAATAAATGGGGCACCCAGAGGGCTCAGTCTGTTAAGCCACGGACTCTTGGTTTCAGCTCAGGTCATGATCTCAGGGTGGTGGGATCAAGCCCCACGTCAGGTCCGAGCTCAGTGTGGAGTCTGCATCAGATTCTTTCACCCTCCTCTGCTGTTCCCTCCCCGCTCGTGCATGTTATCTATCTAATAAATAAACAAAATCTTTAAAAAAATTTTTTTAAATAATGTTTAAAAAGTTCAATAAATGGATTTTGTGGAAATATTCAAATTCACCTGAAAGAGGTCTGACCAATAAAACATGACCATAACCAGATTAAAATCATTAACATATACAAAGAAAGAATGTGTCCATCAGTAGCCAAGTTAGCAGCTTCCTTAGCAAACAAGAGATGGAATGCAAAGGTCCTGGGGAGAGCCGTTCTGTTCTGTTCAGTTTGGCAAGACTCTCCTTATTTGTGGGGATGAATGCTCTGGCTCTCTTACCAGAGGCCAATAAACACTGGATTCCTCTAATTAACCCCTATTGTTCATTTTCCACATTTACCAAGTAAACTTCCAGTTATGTTTTCACTCCCATGTAGGTCTGCCTTCTTGGAGAATCCACACTGCTGGGGATGACTTTAACATTCCTGTGTTTCTGACCTTCATATTTTTCATTATAAATCAATGAGTTATTTGGCGCTTAGACATCAGGCAAGTGGGCTACATTAATATGGACGCATTGTTGAAAATTAATATACTTTTTAATTGCTGATAAAAATCAGAGTTCTGAATTGGCAAAGCTGAGGATCAAAGGCTGGCTATGGTACATACACCAGGGAATACTTCTCCAACCAGAACTGACCCCGCCTCCCCAGTAAGCCCTGGCAGACAGTTGGCTCACTCCCAGGGCAACCTTAGAACAGCCATCCTGCCCTCATGCCATTTGAGAAATATTTATACATAGAGCACCTACTGTATGCCAGACACTAGGATGCAAAGACAAAGAGGGAAGGGGCTACTCAGGTTTCCCAAGTGCTGTGGTTCGACTAGTCCTGTTGTTCTTAGCCCTAAGAATCACTGATTATGACACCCTAAAATTTTGATGAAATCGAAACAAATCTTTCATGGAAAAATGCACAGAAACTGGTCTGTTTGCATTTAGTTTACTTTATAACATTGAAAATGAATGCCTTTGACATATAATATAGGATGGGCTCAGGAATCAGACAGCTATGTGCTGAAATATTTGGCTTTATCATGTACAAGCTGTGTGACACTGGACAAATTACTTATTGTCTCCACGCCTCAGTTTGCTGATCTGTTAAAGGGAATATTAGTGCTCCCCTGATGGGACTGTTGATAATTGTTAGACATTATGTTAGACATGAAGTGACAGCCCAGTCCCTAGTGTGTAGGAAGCAATGACTTACTGCTATTAATGTTATTATGCAAAATATTGTCTTCACTAATTTGAACACCAATAAAATCAAAGGCAACCTTAACTTTACTCAGTAGTAAATTCCAGTGAAAGGATGCTTTTGATTTGAATAAGAAGTTGGGTTATGTCAAAAAAAAAAAAAAGTTAGGTTATATCATTTATGTCATCCACTTGATTTCACTTTTTTTTATGGCAATAAACACTGAAAACATTGGCTTATAGATGTCAAAGAACATACCCCAAGACTAAGTTGAATTCCTGCCTCATCCTCACCACTGTAAATTAATGGAATCATCTTTGGTTAGGTATACTGGTGAAGCTTTCTGGGGGTCAAAAAGGATGATTAATTCATGTTTTAATGTTAAAGTCATCAGAGCAGAAGTAACTTGCAATAGAATTCTATGGTGTTGTGGGGTATTGAAAATTTCTGTTTGTAGAGAAATTAATGAGACTTTCTCAGTGGGCTTCAGACCACAGAAAGTCCTTCTCTTCACTGGAAAGCTTACAGTGTTGCCTGCATTCTGTCTTCACTTCCTGAAATGGCGCTGAGCTATGAGTTGGTGGGTTCCTTTTAGCAGTATCCATAATACCCTCTGTAGAACCTTAAATCAAAAGATTTGCTTTAATCTCCCGGTCAGAAATATTTATGATGTAACAAAACCAGGAAGGAACTCCTCTTAATTACATTGTTCTGAGAAATCTAGTCTTTCTCTCTCTTTCTTTCTGTGTCTCTCTCTCTTTAGAGCACACATACAACTTAAGCATGAGTTCAATCACATACTTGAAGATGTATTCTTTGTAAAGTTAGTGGACTAAGTGTAACAGAGAAGAGCTTCCTACTCTGATCTCTTTTCTAGTCAAAATTTCTTGAAAAGGCTGAGGTCAGGACCAGGCAGTGATAGAGTTGATGACTTTCACAGCAGTAAACAAGACTCCTTTGAGAATTGCTGGCACAAATCAATTCTTGTTGATGTTGAGGGCAATGAGTCACGACGACGCGTGGAGCACCTTCAGCAAAGCCGCCCAACCAGGTATGTTACTGAGCCTGGAGAATCAAAGGCTCTGTCCGCACAAAGTGTTCCTTGGCAAAGACATTTTTTCACCATTTGGAACATGACAATGGCTTGTCAAGTTTCCAAAAGGGGAGCAGAAAAATTGGAAGAGTGCTTGAACGGTACCAGTGTGCAAATAAAGAATGATAATTAAGAGCTGGTTGAAATGAGAGGCATCAGCAGCTTCTTCCAGTTGTTTGCCTGTTGAATAAAAGTGGTTTAGGAGCCAGTTTAGTGACCTGTTTCCAGATATTAGAAGAAAGATCAGTGATTATCGAGAGGATCATGCCTTTTGAAATTGGTATGCCTTCAGTTTTCTTCCTTTGCCCCAAGCAATAAACCATTTCAAATATTTCCAGGGTACATGGCTTCATTAAATTTTCTACAATTTTGGTTCTTTTGCTTGGCATAAACAGGGATGTTTTAAGTTTGCCCAAGACGTGATGGACAAGCCCAATTTTGTTAAGGTTTGGCCTTTTAAAGTCAAACCTTTTTCTTATGAAATGATTTATCCAAGTCCAGACATTTGCCTTTAAAAATTACTTTAAATTCTAGCATATTTTAAACATATAAAAGTATAGAAAATAATATAACAAAGAGCCTAGGTCCTCTCCACCCCCATTGAGATTTAACAAATGTTAATGATTTGCAACATTTATCTTAGACCTCTTTTATTTTTTATTTTATTTTTTAAAGATTTATTTATTTTAAAGAGGGAGAGAAAGAGCCAGGGGAGGGAGGGGAAGAGGGAGAGTGAGTTTTAAGCAGACTGCCTGCTGAGCAAGGAGCCCGAGGAAGGGCTCCATCTCACAACCCTGAGACCACGAACTGAGCAGAAACCAAGAGTTTGATGCTTACCGGACTGCGCCACCCAGACGCCCCAGATCTCCTTTATTTTTTAAAAATTAAACATAAATAAAGCAAATTACAGTTCCTCGATCTTTTCCTTTCATCTGTCCTCGGAAGTCACTAATATGCTGAATTTGGTGTGTTTGTGTTTATATTATTCAAGTATGTATTTGTCAAATATATGCATATATTTATTTTTATTGTACATTTTAGAAATTTATATGAATAGTATATGTTACATATCCATTTGAAACTGGGTTTTAATGATGTTTCTGAAATGCTATAAATATTCTGTTGTACTAATAAACTGTAAATTTATATATTCACTTTCCTGCTAACTACAGGTATATCTCCACTTTGCCACTATGACATTAAGTGCTGCAGTGAAGAACCTTTATGTCCACGTGTCCCTGTGTTCACGTTAGAGTTTCTCTAGGGTAGATACCTGAGAGTACCATCACTGAGTTGTCAGGAAATCACATCTTCAATTCAGCCAGGTAAAAGGGGAAGAAGTGTGTTCCTTTACTCTCCACAACTCCGACACCAAATGTTGGGGGGGGTGTGGTTCTCACACTAACCAGTTCTCCTACTCTCTGAACACAAACCAGATGTCCTACAATTCAATGATAACACTAACTACCTGGAATTAGTGCAGACTCCACAGGTCAGTGACCCAGTCGCATAAGACTGCAACAGTGAGTAAAGATAACTCTTCTAAGAATTTTGAGTGAACACCAAAGAAGAAAGGGGACATTGACCAGAATAGATCCCATAGTCAAGGGAAGGTTTTTTGTTTTTTTTTTTTTAAGATTTTATTTATTTATTTATTTGAGAGAGAGAGAAACAGCATGATAGGGGAGAGGGTCAGAGGGAGAAGCAGGCTCCCCGCTGAGCAGGGAGCCTGATGTGGGACTCGATCCCAGGACCCTGGGATCATGACCTGAGCCGAAGGCAGTCACTTAACCAACTGAGCCACCCAGGCGCTCAAGGGAAATTTTTTTTCCTTTAAGAGGGTATGATAGAATAACGGCTCCCAAAGCGTTTCCAGGGCCTAATCCCTAGAACCTGTGAGTATATTAAGTTATAGTAAAGGAGAATTAAGGTTGAAGATGGAATTAAGGTTGCTAATCAGCTAACTTCAAAATAGATTATCCCGGAATATGCAGGTACACCCAATCCAACGTATCCTATATACGTTGGATGCTTACAGGTGCAAAAGGGAGGCAGAAGAGAGAATCATAGGGATTTGTGATAAAGAAAGAAAGATACAGAGAGATACAACATTGCTTATTTTGAAAATGGGGGAAAAGGACCTGGAGCCAAGGAATGTGGGAGGTTCTAAAGGTTGGAAATGGCAAGGAAACAGATTCTTCCAGAAACCCTCCCGAAAGGAATGGAGCCCTGCCAGTCCCCTCATTTTTGAGGAGTGAGACCCAGGTGGGACATCTACTACAGAACTATACGATGATGAAGTTGTGTTGTTGAAGCGCTAGGTCTGTGAAAGTTTGTTAGGGCAGTAAATAGAAAACTAATAGAGAAGGGATAACTAGAGTTCATTTATATGTTGAAGGGAATGATTTAATAGAGGAAGAGGAATTGATTATGCACAAGAGGTGAGTATAGTGGCAGGAGCAAACCCCTGAAAAGGGAAAGACACAGATGGCAGAACTGCTTTTGAACTCCATCTTAAAGTAAGAAGGCAGAGAGTACATCCAGACATAGGAAAGTGGGTAGAGCAGTCTCAGCAATATGAGGAGGTCCCCTCTGATCAGTCCTACTTTAGTCAATGAAACAGGAAAGCAAGAAGTTCATCAACTGAGAGTGAGGGTGGGATGAGGAGTACTGGAGGTGTAAGGGACTGATGTGAACTAGTCATTTTGGAGTACAGAAGAACAAGCTTACGAGGACTGCGGGATTGCTAGACAGTATGGACAGTGCAGTTGAGACAATGGCAAACAGTTAAAGTAGGGTTAGAAGGCATGCCCTACTGTTTTTATTAATCTTATTTAGCTGAGCAGGTGCAGACACAGAGGAGGCTAATAACAATCAACTTGAGAATCTAAGCTGAGTAAGGAATTTAGGACATGAAAAAATAGATAATGAGAAATCGCTGGATCAATAGAACAAAAAATGGTTTGGGGGGCGTACCGGAGTGAGCGTGGTAGAGGAGTAGGAGGTAATGGTTGGGAAATGGGATGTTTAAACTGGGAATCTGGAGGTGCACTGCTGGTGATGACAAAGTCAAGGTACTAACTGTGGACATGTCTGACTAAAGAGGGATACAGAGGAAAAGATTATTGGAAGTCAAGTATCTGAGATGCTAAGAGATTGGATAGATTATCTTTGCATGTTATCACTAAGAAGTGACATAAATAGGAGAAGAAGACAGCCAGCCAGGAGCTAAGATCCTCAGTGATTCAGAGTGGCTGGGAAGTTGGCTAGTGACCACAACAAAGAGGTTGCCCCTTCTAGAGGGTGGCAAGTGTAGTCTAAACAGAAGCTCTTTTCTATCTGGGATATATTTCATAATACAAGCTATAAAATTATAAATGCCGAGTATATTATTTTCTTTTTTGATGGGAATAGTATGAAATAGAATTTACCAGAGTTCCTGTGTGTATGGTACATTCATCTATATATTTGTACTACAAATAGAGGATACATCTGTGTGTAAAGTCACCTATTTTGTGCATCAGTAAGTAATAATAAAATCAATAATAAAAATGCAGACAAAATAGTATTATAGAAATACATCAGAGTAAAATAATGAATAATTTAGGTTATCTTTCTGGATTTTGCAATGTTTATGGCATTTTCAATTTATTAACTCATAATTTTTAAAGCTGTCTTATTCTAAATATTTATTTTCTCATACATTCTTTTTCTTAAAAAAGGTTCTTAAGTTATACAAGCCTCAGATACCACAAAACCTAGGTCTTTCCTGGATAAGCCACATATGTGGCCTAAGATTACCAGCAGTCAACTGAAAAAGGGAAAACTTACAAGCTATATAACACGTAGTTTTACTATGGTTAAAAAACCCCACAAAACCAGCAACAGAAGGAATATGCAGCTATTCTTTTTTTTTTTTCTTCCACAGATTGGGATTATAATGTGCATTTGGTTATGTAAACTGGTTTTTGCATTTTAATTGGATAAACCCTACTCCATATCTTTATTTGTTTGTCTGTTTTTTACTACTCCGTATCTTTATTTATTTATTTATTTTTATTTTTTAAAGATTTTATTTATTTATTTGAGAGAGAATGAGATAGCGAGAGAGAGCATGAGAGGGGGGAGGGTCAGAGGGAGAAGCAGACTCCCTGCTGAGCAAGGAGCCCGATGCGGGACTCGATCCAGGGACTCCAGGATCATGACCTGAGCCGAAGGCAGTCGCCCAACCAACTGAGCCACCCAGGCGCCCACTACTCCGTATCTTTAAATATCTATTTATAATATTGATTTTCATGCTTTTTTGACTCTGCCTA
This sequence comes from Mirounga angustirostris, assembly GCF_029215605.1. Classification (NCBI taxonomy): domain Eukaryota; kingdom Metazoa; phylum Chordata; class Mammalia; order Carnivora; family Phocidae; genus Mirounga; species Mirounga angustirostris. The sequence continues at coordinate 38,772,448 of NW_026991713.1, forward strand.
CCATACGGGTTGAACTTCACATGCCCCCACAATTGAGACCAGTAGGTCACCAAACAACACTCACCTTTACATGAGGGCTTTTCTCTAATGTTTTTCTTTTTCTTTCTTTTTAAAAAAATCCTAATATCCCACTAACTCGATCACGGCCCATTAAGGGGTCATGATTGCAGTGTGAGAGGCTCTGTTTGATACCATTATTTTATTTTTATTTTTATTTATTGAAGTATAGTTGGTACATAATGTTATGTTAGTTGCAGGTGTACAATGTTGTGATTCACCAGTTGTATATATTATGCTGTGCTCACTGTGAGTGTAGCTACAGTCTATCGCTGTATAATGCTATTACAAAACCATGTAACTATTTTTAATATTAATGTCAGGCATTTTTCCTAGTTTTTATTATAATAGGAACATTATGTAATATAACATGCCACATCTTTATACACAGACTACAGAAAATACAATACATCTCACTGACTTCTTTCTGATAGTGTCAATTCAATAGGGACTTAGGATGTAATTCAATAAGGAGATGTAGAGGTCTCCACTTATCTGGCCTCATCACAGATTAGATTTCAAAGTATCTGGAAATCTGCAAAATGGATAGATTAGGCTTCCTGTTAAACATAACAGGCAGAACACACATGTTTACCTCTATTCCCTCAAGTAATTTTACTAAAACAAAAATAAAGTAATAAACCAGTCACAACAAAGAGGATGGGAGATGAGAACAAAATGTTGGAAGATGGAAGATGGGAAACAGACATTAGCAGAGCAGGGAAAGGTGACTTCCAACCACCTGCAAGAGACAAAGCTGACAAGAAGTAATCTTTTTTGTCCGGAAGAAAGCTCAGAAATTGGAGGCAGAAGCACGTACTTCCGAAAACAGAAGAAGGTGGTGAAAACAGAAGAATTAGTTGAAAATCTGTGTGAGGAACAGTTAGATTCTCAAGTCCCTTCTCTAAGGCCCAGGAGCAAGGAGGCTGTCTCTCCTGATACTGCCAGAGAACCGGAAGTTCACACTCAGCGGTTGTTGAATCACGAATGTACTGAACTTGCGTACACCAGGAATACTGAGCATAGGTATGGGATAAAACCTGCATATTGAGTAATGAGACTTCCCAAGTCTTCTTCCCTACTTGGCACCTGAAAGGTTGACAACTGGCAACGCAGGCAGAAACTAAATTTCTCTCAGGGAAACTGTTCTGGACAAGAGAAAAGTCTCATAGATGCTGACATTTGACACGTGCCTCCACAAAATGCCTGGGTCCAAACATCAGCCTCCTAAATGAGGACCATCAGTCCACAAGCTCTGTCTTTTCACAAAAGAGCATCCAGGCAGCTTTTCAGCACTACTGTCTTAAATATGAATGAATGGCAGACAGAGGACGAAATCCTCTAACCCAAAAGATGAAGACTAAAGCAATCAAAAAGAAAAAAAGGAACATATAGATAAGAGACAAAGTGCAGGACCAGCAGAATAAAAGTTAAAAAAATTTCCTTAGGGAGAGAAAAGATGGTGAATCTATGACGCAAGAACAGGATGATATGGAAAAAGAACACTTTGAGAATAAGAAACAAATCTTACCAAAAAAATGGTAGCAGAAACAGAAAATTTGAAAGAAAGGTTGGCATATAAGATGAAGAAAATTTGGGGGAACCTGGGTGGCTCAGTTGGTTAAGCAGCTGCTTTCAGCTCAGGACATGATCCTGGGGTCCTGGGATCAAGCCCCACATCTGGCTCCCTGCTCAGCGGAGAGCCTGCTTCTCCCTCTCCCTCTGCCACGCCACTCTGCCTACTTGAGCTCTCTCTCTTTCTCTCTATCAAATAAATGAATGAAATCTTTAAAAAAAAAAAAAAGATGAAGAAAATTTCCCTGAAAGTAGAAAAACATGCCAAAGAGATGGAAACTAGGAGAGAAAAGATTAAACATTAGAGAATGTTTAGAAGTCCAACATTTATTTAACAGAAGTTCTAGAGAGAACAGAGAAAATTGAAGAGAAGAATTACCAAAGGTATAGGATAAGGAAGTTTCCCAGCTAAAGGGCAGATGGCAGACTGAAAGGGCCCACTGAGTGCCAGTATAATAGTGAGAAAAGGCTAAATCAGGGCAAATCCAAGATACTCTGGAAGATCTAGGTAAGAAGTTCCAGAAACTTCCACAGAGAAAATATAAAGGAATCAGAATGCCATTGGTCTTCTCAGCATCAACTCTGGAAACTAGAAGACAGTATAGTGATCTTTTTTTTTTCTTTTTTGTTAAGAGAGAAAGAGACAGAGTGTGTGTGTGGGGGGGAGGCAGAGGGAGAGAATCTCGTGCAGACTCCCTGATGAACACGGAGCCCTGCACAGGACTCCATCTCACGACCCTGAGATCATGACCTGACCCAACCAATTGAGCCACCAGGTACCCATGACACCTTTAAAATTATGAAGGAAAATGACTTCTAACCTAGAGTTCCATGACCCACCAAACTGTTGAGTGTGAAGATAAATTAAAAATGTTTTCCAACATACAAGGTCTTCAAGAATATGAAATCCTATCTCCAGAATAAACTGAAGATGTACTCCACTGAAATGACAGGGGAAAAAAGGAAAGAGGACAATATGGGATTCAGGAAACAAGAGGTTTGCATAGGAAATGATTCCCAGGATGTTAGGGAAACATAATCCTAGGATGACCACAGAGCCATCAGTCTTAAAATCAACCCAGATCACATCTGGGGATGGAGGACTCCAAGAGAGATATCTCCAAGAAAAAGAAACAGAACTGATAGGTTACCTGACATGATTAATTACACTGGGAGGAGGAATTTCTGGGTTTCAATTTGTGACTGCTATATGGAATATGATGAAATGGTTTTAAAAATCACAAGTTTTACCTGCTAAAGGAAAAGAAATAATTGTGTAAAAAGACAAAAGTTGTAAAAATGCAATCATAGTACACTGCATGGCTCAGCTGTGAACAATATTTGCATAGTCTTAACACAACAAACATTAAATGTTTATTTAATAAAATTGTAATATAAATATAGCAGGAGTTTAGGAATAAGAAAAGTGTGTAGTTAGTATAAGAGAGCTACATTTTCTTTTTCTCTATTAGAAAGTCAAAAAAATATGTCTAAAAATGAAGAAATCAAGAAGGTGCTAAGGCTATTAAAATTAATATGATGATTTATATTAGCAGAAACAGATAAAAATTTAAAATTTTGGGTAGGGTTTTGGGAGTGGGAAGGCTAGGCAGGGGATTGTTGTCTTTTGTAATAATCCTTGCAGAACTAAAGTATTTACCTTCTAAGACTAGTACATGTATTATTTTGATTTTAGAGGGTGAATTGCTTATGTTCCAGAAATATTTGCATTGAAGGCACAATAGCTATTCCTCAATATCCTGTTAATTATTTCAACACATACAAATCAGCTATTTCACATCATAGCTAATCCACTGCCTCGAAAACATGAAGTAAGACTTAACATTTAGAGTGAGTTTCATTCAGATATATTATAATGAATCTCTTTGTTAGCATCATCATATTTCCCTTTATTATTTAAGGGCAAGTGTATCACCAAAATTAGTTATTTTAGGGCTAGCTCAGTTCTCAACTGGGGAAGATTTTTCCCTCCAGGGAACATTTGGCAAAGTCACAACTGGGGGTTGGGGGCAACTACTGATATCTAGTGGCTACAAGCCAAGGATGCTGCTAAGCATCCTACAATGGGCAGGACAAACCCCCAAGAATTACCAAGTCCCCCATGTCAACAGTGCCATGGTTGAGAAACAATGCTCTGAGTCTTTGAGGATTATTTCATCAGAATGCTAAACATAAAAATTGATGATACGCAAACGTTTTGTAATTTAGGACTGACTCAGCTAAATATCTTAGTGCAGTGCTGGAAGCAGTCTGGCTGTGAAATACATCTTTGGAAATGAGAATGGTAAGGCAAAGACAAAAGGTATAATAAATGATAACAATAATAATACACAGTGCTTTGTACCTCAATAATCTCTTTCATCCATAGTTCCTAGGGCATTTATAGACTAATAATAACTACTCTGGTTCTCATATACTACCTTTTATCCAAGGATCTCAGGCACCTTCACAACACTCTCACAATGTAGGAAGTATCATTATCCCCATTTATATGTAAGTAAACAGAGGCCCCAAAGTTAAGCAACTTGCCCAAAGCCACGGGAGTCAGTAGTAGCCAATTCCTGAGTCAGAGCCTATGAATACGAAGAGAACTAGTCCAAAAGTGCAGTGATAAATTTCTGTGGTGTAAGCGTTATTCTAGTTCATTCTGTCTATAATTTTCAAATTAATATTGTATGTTCAGTACCTTTACTGTTTTGCCTGCCTTCTCTCCCTCCACACCCCTCCCCAACTTCTTAGAGACCAAAAACTGTTTGATATCCTATTAATAAAAGGATATTTACTAAGTGTCTTCCTTGAACCAAGCACACAGTGTCGATTCTTTTTTTTTTTTTTTAAGATTTTATTTATTTATTTGAGAGAGAGGATGAGAGGAGAGAGAGAACACATGAGAGGGGGGAGGGTCAGAGGGAGAAGCAGACCCCCCGCCGAGCAGGGAGCCCGATGCGGGACTCGATCCCGGGACTCCAGGATCGTGACCTGAGCCAAAGGCAGTCGCTTTAACCAGCTGAGCCACCCAGGCGCCCCACAGTGTCGATTCTTATGATAGCTTAAAAATATATGCTGTTGGGGCGCCTGGGTGGCTCAGTCGTTAAGCGTCTGCCTTCGGCTCAGGTCATGATCCCAGGGTCCTGGGATCGAGCCCCGCATCGGGCTTCCTGCTCGGCGGGAAGCCTGCTTCTCCCTCTCCGACTCCTCCTGCTTGTGTTCCTGCTCTCGCTGTCTCTCTCTCTGTCAAATAAATAAATAAAATCTTTTTTTTTTTTTTAATATATATATGCTGTTGTTGCTGATTTGATAGTAAAGAAAGCTGAGTTTCAGAGAATACAAACACCCCGGAGATCTCTCAGCTACTTATGAACTTGTATTCAGGCACACTGTATCCTCTTTCCGCTGTATCCTGCAGCCGGTCCAGGAGAAAATCCTTTGGTAAGTTACAATGTGAATCTATTTAATGCCCAACCCTCCTACTACCCCCTTAAAACTCAGAAAACAAAACACTCTAGTGAGTCTGTAATTGAGGAATTTCAGGTGGCACGCCCAGGATGGTACCAGCTAGGCTCAGCCTTTGAAACCAGTTCCCAAGGAAGGCCTTTAATTTTCTAAGGATTTTTGCAGAGCTTCCTCCCTGCTACCCACACGTTCACCCCAACAGCCAGACCCAAGACGGGAACTGTGTGACTTTCCCTCCGAGAAACAAATAGCATGTGAATCACTTTCTTCCAATCTCATTCTTGTGGCAGGCACACACTGACTGCTCACCCACCATGTGCCACCTGGGCAAAACAGGAATACTAAGTAGGTAGAAAGATTTATGTTAGGTAAGAGTGTGACTCAGGGCTCGCCTACTTTTTTTTTTTTACAAAGTGGTGACCTGGCAATTGTAGCCTGTGACCATGATGTGCCCTGGCACCACTTGTAATACAGTGAGGTCTGTCTCTTCAGGTGCATGATGGTGGCAGTTCACCCAGCCCTGATCCAGAAATGTTAGATGACTTGCATCTGAGGATAAAATATACCCTATGACACGTTTAAGGATAGAAAAAGAGAGTCAATCACCGCCCCAGGTCGCATCAAATCAGCATCAACACAGCTTTGGTGTCTTGGTAGGGAGCTTTACTGCTAAATTCACTCTGTAAAGAAGAGGTGTAGAGACAGGGTTAAAAGGACAATTACAAATAGGGTTGGGATGCCAATGCAATACACTGTCAAAATGAGTTTTTAGTTTTCTCTTGCAAGCCTAAAATAGTAGTAAACCCTTGATAGTTCACTGATAATTTAAGCCCCTCCTTCTTTCAGCCCACCCTTTCACCCAGAACCCACAGGCTTTTCTCAGAAGGGTCTGGGTTTGTTTCGGTTTTTTTCCTTCAACTCTTCTGTCTGTCAGCCTAGTACATCTGAAAAGGGGGCAGCGACAAGGAAAAGTGACGCGCGAGTGTTTTCCCATCCTGGCCAGTCAGGCCTGAATCATCACAACTTCATTGCATTTTCCCCCTCGGCCAGCAGCATTCGAGATTTTCCCTCGAAGAATAAGTCTTGTACTTAGAAGGAAGAGTGGTGGGAGACGGAGAGGCGGAGAACAGGAGCGGGGTGAAGGGCGTGGAGGGCTGCCCCGCTCGGAGTCAGAGTTGCCGCGGGGCCCGCCGCCGCGGGGCCCGCCGCCGTGGGGCCGCGAGCCCAGGAACGTGCGGTGGGACCGGCGGGCGCGGGGCGGGCTGCCGCGGCGGGCTGGACCAGGCGGCGCGCACCTGAGCGCCGGGGGCGGGGCGTCGGTGGGCACGACCCCCCCCCCCCAAGTCGCGCCGCGCCCCTCGCGCGGCGTCTCGGCCCTTTCCGCCCGCGCTTCGGCGCCGCTCGGCTCCCCTCCCGCCCCTCGCTCCCTCCCTCTTTCCCTCCCTCCTGGCCCGGCGGAGCCTTGAGCTCTGGCCGCGAGTTTGCTGCCGCTCCTTCCGCGCCGCCGCGTGGGTTCACCTGGGCGCCGACTCCCAGACTCGCGCCTGGCCCCCCAAAACACCTCTCAGGTAAGGGGCTGCTCCGGCCGCCCGCGCTCGACCCGCGCACCCGTCCTCCGGACGCGGCTGGACAGCTGGTGTCTGTACGCGTCCCGCCTCTTCAGCGAGCCGCCTGGGGGCTTCGCGCCTCACCCAGGAATGAAGGTGTTGGTGGCGGGCACCTTGGGCCGACGGGGGCCGGAGCGAGGGGCAGGAGATGCGACAGGCCGACAGGTGGCGGGTCTGGCCCTGGTCCCCCGACCGCCGCAGGCGCAGACCCCGGTGGGGATGGGGCGGGCGGGCCGGGGGGTGGGGACAAGCCCTTTTCTCCTCCCCTCGAGGGGCGGCGATCGTCCGGGCCCGCCGTGTAGGTGCGACGGAGAAACTTTGCAGGGTGGGGACTCGGCAGCCGCTTGCCAGCGGGGCCTGGTCAGCACGTTCTGCGGGGGCGGGGGCTCCGAGGCGGGCCGCGGGGCAGCCCCTCCGGCCGGGCGAGGACCTTAACGCTTCCCTTCCCCGCCCCCTTTTGTGTTTTGCCTCAGAGCCGCCGGCCGCCGGGGGAGCCCGGGCCGCCCCCGCGCTCCGGGGGTCGTTCCCTCACATCCTCCCGGCCTCGGGAAGGCAGAGGCGGCGGCGGCCGGAGCCGGGCGGGGAGGCTTGAGGTGAGAGCCCGGCCGGTCCCGCTGGGAATATGGCGACCGGTGGCTACCGGACCAGCAGCGGCAGCAGCGGCAGCACCACAGACTTCCTGGAGGAGTGGAAGGCGAAGCGCGAGAAGATGCGCGCCAAGCAGAACCCCCCGGGCCCGGCCGCTCCGAGCGGCGGCGGCAGCGACGCGACCGGGAGGCCCCCAGCGGGGGCCCTGGGCACCTCGGCCGCCGCCGCGGCCAACGAGCTCAACAACAACCTCCCGGGCGGCGCGGCCGCACCTGCCGCCCCCGGCGCCGGGGGCGTGAACTGCGCGGTGGGCCCCGCGGCGCTGCCCCGGCCCGCCCCCGGCCCCCGGCGGCCCGAAGACGAGCCGCCCCCCACGGCCGCCGCCGCCGCGGTCTCCGCCTCGGGGGCACCGCCGGCCCGGGGCGACGGGGAGGAGCGCGACGGCGCCCCGGAGAAGGGCAAGAGCTCGGGCCCCAGTGCCAGGAAAGGCAAGGGGCAAATCGAGAAGAGAAAGCTGCGGGAGAAGCGTCGCTCCACCGGCGTGGTCAACATCCCCACGGCAGAGGTGAGCGGGCGGGGGCCGCGGGGGCAGCTCCCCGGTCCCCGGGCGGCGGAGTTTCCCCGCGCTCGCCAGTACTTAGCCTTTCGCCGGGTTAGGCAGGCGCAGAGGGTGATGGAGTTTTACTCTGAACAAATGCTTCCTGGGAAGTTCCCCAAAGCCAAAGTAGGACACGTGCTTTTCGGGCTTCCTGGCTGAGGTCTCAGAGTCAGGATCCTCCTTTACGGGACGACTGGTGGCTCCCAAACTGGCCCACCTAGGGTTGTTTGTTTTTGCTTGATCGGTTAGAAAAATTGATTAATGGTGATGACGACATACAAAGTTTAGTTTCCCACGTGTCCATCTGAAGTTACCAGATTGTTGATCTCTTTTCTCTTGACAGTGTTTAATAGCACCTGTAAAGAAACGCGGCCTTAGCGCTCTGCACCACAGCTTTATTTTTCAGTGTACCCAAGATGAGTATATCTAAATAAGTATATGATTTTCATCTGTAAACCAGCTTTTGGGAACAGCGCTCCCCAACACACACACAGACACACACACACCCCAGCGCTCCCCAACACACACACACACACCCGCACCCACACCCACACACACACACCAGCGCTCCCCAACACACACCCACACACCCACCCACCCACACACACACACACCCCAGCGCTCCCCAACACACACACACACACCCGCACCCCCCCCACACACACCCCAGCGCTCCCCAACACACACACACACACCCGCACCCCCACACACACACACCAGCGCTCCCCAACACACACACACACTACAGCGCTCCCCAACACACACACACACACACCCCAGCGCTCCCCAACACACACACACACACCCGCACCCCCACACACACACCCCAGCGCTCCCCAACACACACACACACACCCGCACCCCCCCCACACACACACCCGCACCCACACACACACACCAGCGCTCCCCAACACACACACACACACCCACACACACACCAGCGCTCCCCAACACACACCCCCCCCACACACACCAGCGCTCCCCAACACACACCCACACACCCACCCACCCACCCACACACACACACCCCAGCGCTCCCCAACACACACACACACACCCGCACCCCTCCCCACACACACACCCGCACCCACACACACACACACACCAGCGCTCCCCAACACACACACCCACACACACACCAGCGCTCCCCAACACACACACCCCCACACACACACCAGCGCTCCCCAACACACACCCACACACCCACCCACCCACACACACACACCCCAGCGCTCCCCAACACACACACACACCCCCGCACCCCCCCACACACACACCAGCGCTCCCCAACACACACACACACACCAGCGCTCCCCAACACACACACACACACACCCCAGCGCTCCCCAACACACACACACACACCCGCACCCCCCCACACACACACCAGCGCTCCCCAACACACACACACACTACAGCGCTCCCCAACACACACACACACACACACCCCAGCGCTCCCCAACACACACCCCCCCCCACACACACACCAGCGCTCCCCAACACACACAGACACACACACACCCCAGCACTCCCCAACACCCCCCCACACACACACCAGCGCTCCCCAACACACACCCACACACCCACCCACACACACCCACACACACACACACCAGCGCTCCCCAACACACACATACACACTTTATTCTGAGTGATATTAGGACAATAGGAACGTTGTAGTAATCCACAATTCTTTTGTTAAGACGATCTTTCCTTGTATTTAAGTATTTGGCTCTGTATATTGTGGAAAACAGTTGTGGTAGAGTTTTTGTTTTTGCTTTGTATTTTTGAGAGGTCTCAACATTCCTGCAGGCAGCAGCATCTTCCTATTAGAGTGAGTGGTGAAAATTTTTACTTAATGTGTAACCTATTTCTACCCTCAAAAAAAAAAATCCTAAACAATTTTGGTTACTTTAATAGAAACGCACTGGTTTTGGGAAGTGATTACACAACCTTGTTTCACCCAAAGTAGTTGCATCTTTTTCTCATTGGCTCTTTAGGTTTTATTTTTTTATTTTTTAAATTTTTTTACTCGTGGCTTTCTAATTTATTCAACTTTGATAACCAGTAAATACTTAATAAGAATATACTAACTTTAATTGTGATTCAAGTAAAAGCATTCACAGTAAGCTAGGGTGTGTCAAACATACCCCACTTTTTAAGTGTTAATATGTTTTCCATACCTGGAAAATTACGGTTTGTCTTTGAAGGATATATTTTTACATGCATGTTGCAGACAGATTTTTATCAGCCAGCAAAACTGTCCTCTATGGTTTGCTACTTGCACAAAAGATCTGTTATTCATTAAATTGCTTTAAAAGGAATTCATGAGAGTGGTAATCAAATTTCTAGGTTTTTTTTTTTTTTTTTTTAAATATGAAGATTAAGGGGAAACTAAAGACAAGGCTTTGGAAAAGCTACATTCCTCAACTTTATTTTTAAAAGTAGCTGATGGTCCAAATAAAAGAATTAGTCATTTTCAATCTTTTCCTCATTGTTCATCTGACAGGGGTCTTATTTTGGGAAATATCTTGGCAGATGTTAAACTTCATTTTTTGTCTGGCTGCTTGTGCTAGAATTGTTACTTCTCAAGTACCTTTTTTGTTTTTGTTTTTAACAAGGGTAATGTTTACTGGGGGGAATAAGTGTGGTATATCTTACGAGGTCCTAAGAAACATCCTTTGTTAATACTCCTGCTTTGGGTTAGAGAACATAGTGCTGAGAATGTAGATGACTCCCCACTACAATTGAGTCTAATACTCTGGAATGTTTTTCGTTTGGGTGTTGGCAAGTCCTAAATTTAATCTTCCTTAAAAACAAACAACCCAGGGTACCATTTTTTTGTCTGTGGAATTTGAACCTTTTTTATTGAATAGGGAATTGAGGACTGCTTTCTTTTTGTGGTAACTATGGCTCTATCTGTTGCTGTAGGACGCAACAAAACATGGTAATGTTTTACCGCAGTATCTAATTAGCAGGCATACTGCTTGAGGGCCTCCTCCTCATATTTTCATAAAAACAACTTAAGTCGTTCAGATTATTTTAATAGTGGTAAATATATGACACAAAACTTTAAAGGTGGGCCGTCTTTATATCTTTAGGTTGTTGTACGTTGTTTTTTTAGAATTGTGTGCCATTCATTTCTCTTAGTAATTTCAGCATTGAGAATATCAGTTGCTGTGGAGTTTCTTGTGTAATATAACTTAGTACTCCTGGTTTAAGAAGTCATATGATATTTTACAAAATTTTCAGGTATGCAAATATCATAAAAACAGAAAACCACCAATCTGTCAATATTCAAGAGTGGACTTGTATTATTATTTAATGTTGAGAAAGCATCTTATTTTCAGGCAATATTCTCAACCAAGTTTATATTAGAAGAGTAGCATGACACATCACTGTGACTTTCATTAACTTATTTTACTAATTACAGAGTATTATAAAATTGTTGTAAAGAGATACCTGACAACAGCTAAAGATACCACAAACAACCAGAAGATAGTTTTAGTGAGGAAACAAGTCAAAAACTAAAAGTGGTAGATGGGAATGTGAAGCTGGGGGGGGGGGCATACTGCTTCTGATAACCGTAATAAAAAGTGCAAATATTCAGTTGTCGTTAGTGAGACAAACTTGAGTTCTCATTTACTGAGATAAAGATTAAAAAAAAAAAATTTTTTTTTCTAAATTCTTGTATTTTGGGGGGCAGTAGCCCAAATTGGATAATTTGGATGTAATATACCTCCTGCCAATAATTTTGGTATATGTTTATTAGATCTGTCATGTTTATTACATGTCTGTGTTCAAGGCACTATTGTAAGTGCTGTGGAAAAAACAAGAGTAAGGCAGTGTATAGTCTCAAGGAGCAGAACTGTAATCCAGGAGGAAGGATAAGGCATAATTATATGAAAAAATTTAAGTACTGAGTTAACAATTGAAAAGCCATCTTAACACCGCATATTGTTTATTAGAAATATTTTGTGTTTAGGGGCGCCTGACTGACTCAGTTGGTGGAGCGTGGAACCCTTAATCTCGGGGTTGTGAGTTCAAGCCCCATGTTGGGTGTGGAGATTACTTTAAAAATCTTAAAATATATATATATATATTTTGTGTTTAGAGGAAAGAGATGATTGGGCTGTGAGAAGCTAGTGAGGATGAGGGTCTTGAGCTGAGACTTACATTTCTGTAGCTATATACTTATACATATATTCACACATACATGTATATATACCTGTTTGTATAATATTTTAAATATCAGAGTGCAGTGTTTCTTAATTGTGGTAGCTAATTAAAATCATGTGAGGATCTTAAAAAAGTGCTCTCCATGGAGAATACTTCCCTTCTCCCTCCCTGACCCCCTTTTGATTTAATGGGCCTGGGATGGATCCCAGGCATTAATATTTTGGTAAACTTCGCATGTGATTCTACTGTGAGTCAGGGTTAAGAAATACTGGGCTGCAGTCTGGGGATACAGAAATGAATAGGACACAGGCTTGTCCACAGGGCCTCTCAAGTAATATACAGTGTTAAGTACAGCCTATTTCCTGAGTGGGGGATAGTTGAGGAAGGATTCCTAGGCAGTATCACTCCTGTTTTCATAGTGCTTATGAAGTGACTGCCATTTAATAGGTTTGCAGAAGAGTTAACAGATCTGGTTACCCTAGAAAATATAATAATCCAATAGGTCAAGGTCAAATGGCACTGAAGTTTTGATTTAAATATAAAGTTAACATATGTCGAAACTTACTATTTTCATAGTGGTTGGCTAGAGTGCTTTATGTGTTGTTTTAATTAATGCTCACAGCAATCCCATGTGGTATAGTTTCTCTTTTTATCCTCATTTCCAGAAGAGAAAATGGAAGCTTGCAGAATTTGAATGACTCAGGATCACATGGAAAGTGAATAAGTGGTAGAGCAATATTTTAAATGTTTTTGTGGGTTTTTTTGTGTATATGTGCATCTTGGGAAAAGTGTTTTTAAGAATTAACCTACTCTGGAGGCACCTGGCTGGCTCCGTTGGTAGATTGTGCAATTCTTAATCTTGGGGTCATGAATTCAAACACTATATTAAGTGTGAGGCCTACTTAAAATAAAATTTTTAAAAAATTAAAAAATCAAAAAAGGAATTAACCTACTTTGCATTATTTAGCTTATTTCCCTATAACTTTGTTTTTTTCTATAACTTTTTGTTAGAGGTTATCTTAATTTAAACATCTGAATGGGGAAAACAGTAAAAGGAACTGAATAGAAATTAGAGTCAAATTTGTAGACTCAGAGATTGCTTCTGACTCGCTAATTTATAGTTTGCTTGGCAAAATTTGAACACTAGGCCACCCGCAAAATCTGTTTTTGGCTAGAAGTCAGAAAATGTGAATCTTTGTTTTTATTTAAGTGATACGTTGTTTTTCTGTCAAGATGGCGCTAAACACCTACACTGTAGTTTGAGGGATCATATGATATATAGAAAGCACTTTTAAGTGAGCACAATTTTCAGTCATAATTATTCAGCATATTTATTGAACATTATGTAGGACAAATTCTACTTAGTAAACCATGTAAATCCAGGTAGATTAAGAAATTCCTTTCAGTATGCCCAGTAGGTTCCAGACTGTCTACCTTTCTATGTGATGAGTCAGAAGAGGAACTAATAGTGACTCAGGGTTGGGGAAAATTGAACTTGTGAATAGGGTAGATATAGCATAAACAAGCAAGCCCAACTTTCCTAAATGTTTGAACACATTGGTAAAGTAAATTAAAATTTTAATATTACCAGGATTTATAATGAGTGGTCTAAGCTGGGATGCCTTTTTCTGTAAAAATAATTATGTAATTAAAGTAGATGACATTTATGGTGTGCTTATTAAGTGCTAGGCACTGTTCTAAGCACTTCACCTGTAGTGGTGCATTTAATTCTCACCACAACCCTATGGGAAGATGGGGGAGAGCAAGTAAGTCACTTACTTGCCTCAGGTCACATATGTGGTATGAAGCAGAGTAGAGATAAAGCCTTTAAAGCCTGGGGCTTAATAACCAACCATCTTACTATATTTCAGTGTATTACATACTATATACCTAGTTAAGAAAGACAAAGACTATTTTAGTAGTAAACTAGAAGATGCTAACATGTGACTAAAGAATTTGAAAATAGCCCTATAATAAAAGGCAGATTAAGTGGAACTTTATTAGAAAAACTTGAAAGGAAATAAATAGTGACATTAAAATTCTTATTTAAAATCACTATCAAGGAGCACCTGGGTGGCTGAGTCAGTTAAACGTCTGCCTTGGGCTCAGGTCATGATCCATGTCCCTCTCCTCCCTGCTTGTGCTGTTGCTGTCTCTCTCAAATGAATAAATAAAAAAATCTTAAAAAAAATAAAATCACTATCAAGCTAGTGGCTTTATTTATGCTCTTTATTATTTCTACATTGGTTTTTAGCACTTGTAATATAGGCCAGAAAATAATTATGCTGTTTAATAGAAAGGCTAAAATATGTCTTAGAAGTTTAAAATGATTGGCAAATATTAGAGTTTGAAATTTTCTGAGTGCTTTTTTCTTTTTAAAAAGTGAGCTATAGGGGCACCTGGGTGGCTCAGTCGTTAAGCGTCTGCCTTCGGCTCAGGTCATGATCCCAGGGTCCTGGGATTGAGTCCTCACCGCATCGGGCTCCCTGCTTGGCAGGAAGCCTGCTTCTCCCCCTCCCACTCCCCCTGCTTGTGTTCCCACTCTCGCTGTGTCTTTCTCTGTCACATAAATAAATGAAATCTTCAAAAAAATAAATAAAAAGTGAGATATAATTCATAGATCATAAAATTAATCCTTTAAATTATTCAGTTCAGTGGTTTTTAGTGTATTCACAAAGTTGTACTCTAAGTGCTTTTATATTTTCATCTTAATTTTTCATTATGTTTTTAGAACCTGTGGTACCTAAGTTTTAGCTTACCACCCTATAAAATGCAGCAGTATTCAAATAATTCGGTATCAGCTTTTCCTGCATCTCACAGAAAATGAAATTATGGTAGAATTTTCTCGGTTTTATGTTTCTTCAAATACCTACTACCATTTGTTTGCATAGGAGTTTAGTATAAGAGGTATTATTTTAAATAAATGTAAAATTTTTTGAAAATTAAAATTTTACATATCTTTCAAGGAGATCTGCAAAGCTCTACTATCTAAACATTTGGGAACTTAGATTCAAAATAAAAATAGAGTTGTAAACCACCTAAAGTCTTAGTCGTGTTACTTAAATCAGTGTCTTAAAAGATGCGTCTTGGGGATGTAGGGATGGGGACCATCTGTACCAGTATTACCTGTGTTGTTTATTTGAAATGGAGATTCCTGGAATCCACCTCAGTCTGGGGAGCGAGAGGGGTTACTGAGACCGCAGAGTCTGAACATGTTCCTGAGTGATTCTTGTACACCCTAAAGTTTGGGAAGAACCGACTTAAATGCCCTGTAATGGTTTATTGATCTGTCAAATGAAGTTGATACTGATTATCTTAACAGGATTATTACATGATCAAATAAAATAATGTCGGTGTAAATGTTCCAAAAATGATAAAATGATAAATTATAGTTACTGTGTGGTTATATTGATAACTGGTTGTTGATGTCTAGTGGAAATTTCTTACTGGGATGTTGAAAATTCTTTTTTTTCCTTCTAATTAAAAACTAAAACATTTTAACAAAGACAACTTGAACTACTTGGAAATTCAAAGCACCTTGAACATTTATGTAATGTACCGTTAGTGCAAAATGTTGCATCTGCCTTGCTTCTTGTCTTGAATTTGTTAGAAGCCTAGACTACAGGAAAAAAAAAAACTCTACCTTAATGTGTAATTTGAACTTTCATTCATTTTTCATTTTTACATATCTTTAAGGGAAAGTGTATAATTATGTTTGAAAGTGTATTTAATAATTTGTGGTTCAAACTCTTAAAACAGGTTTTGTCCATCTTATCACAAAATATTCCCAACTGCATGATATTTCTTCTCTTGTTCACTATCACATATTAAATCTATAGGCATTTTTAGCTGGCCAATTGATTCTTAAAATATCTGGTTATTGTTGAGGGAACTTTCAGTTTAAATCTTAGGCATTTGTGTTTATAGCCATATACCTACTGTATAGATTCAAGCCTTAGCCATCTATCATATTCTCCTTGGGTTATTTAAAAATATACTAGGCACTATGTCTGAATGAAATTGTAAGAACATTTAGTTTCTAAAAGCAGCAAAATTATATATCTCAAAAGGTCGAAACTGATCCAATGAGTTCAAAACCTAGCATGTGAAAATTGGATAATAATATTTATTCTGTGATAGTCTTTAGAAAATTCCTTCACCAAATTCTATGCGTCACAGGGTAGTTTTCAGTAATAGTTTCATTTGTTTTATATGGTTGAATTTTTTTTAAAACAGTGTTGTATTCTGACGGTGTTTTGTTAGGGTTTTGCTGAAATGAATAGAAAGGAGAGAATTTATGTTACAGATTACATTTCTGTGATAGCTTAAATTTTCTTTGCAGTTTCTTTATATAAACTCTGGGCGACTAGCTGAATAAGAAATAAAAATAATACAGTTTGAAATACAGGATGAAAACGTGTTTTATAATAAAATTAACTTTAAAAGGTACTATTTAATATTAAGCTTATGGGCATAAAAGTGAATTTTGCAAGTTATACAAAGTATACTTTGTATACAAAGTATTACTTTCTGTTGCTTTTGGAATTTCTTGAATATTTTTAGTAGTACGTTAAAAAAATGGAAATCTTAGTTTGAAGAACAATATTAACTTTCAGAAGATGGTACTTGAGGAGTAAAAAGTAAGATTATATTAGCTGCAGTAGTCAAAGAAGTTACTTTGGGTTTGAAATTCTTGGCGAGACTTTTTGATAGCCTGTAGTGCAAGCAAAAGTTGATCCACACTAAACTTAACGTAATCTTAATTTTTTTCTGCTGGTAAAAGTAATGTGTTAAAAAAAAAAATGTGTTCATTGTAGTTCCTTTGTAGAAATACAGGAAAAGATAGAGAAACATCACCTGTTATTTTAATTCATATAAATACTTGTTTCTGATCCTTTTTCTCTATATCTACATAAAAAATGGAACCACACTATACAGATTTTATGTGCATTTAGTAGTCATTCATCATGAGTATTTTTATGATGGTGTTCTTCAAAAATAAGGATGGATATTAAAAAAAATTAGTTTCAGGTGTGCAATATAGGGATTCTTTTCTTCGTGGTAAAATACTAATAACAAAATTTTAACCGCTTTTGAGTGTACATTCAGTGGTATTAAATATATTCGTATTATTATAAAGTCATTATCACTATCCATCCCATTACTCTTCTCATCTTGTAAAACTGAAACTCTATATCTATTAAACAATAACTCCTCATTCTACCTACCTAGTCCCTGGCAACTACCATTATGCTTTCTGTCTTTAGGGATGGATATGTTTGTGTTACTTGATATTAAAATACTTGAGCATTACTTCATTGGTGAAGGACTCTACTACTTCTTTGTCCTATTATGTAGCTGATTGGCAGATAAGTTGTCTTAAGATAAACATACATATTCTTTTCTTTTCGTGCATTGGGTTTCCTGAAGCATTCTTCAAGACAAGTGTTTGGGTCTTTCAAAGTACCTCATAGATACTAGGACCTTTAGATAATTGTGAGGGATGCCCAATTATTTTTTTAAGATTTACTTATTTATTTGAGAGAGAAAGAGAGGGCAGAGGGAGGGGGAAAGAAAGAATCCTCAAGTGAACTCCGAGCTGAGCATGGAGCCCAACACGGGGCTCGATCCCAGGACCCTGAAATCACCACCTGAGCTGAAATCAAGAGTCGGGATGTTTGACTAAGCCACCCAGGTGCCCCATGCTCATATATATATATTTTTTAACCTTCTCTGTAGCTTTTGATTTCAGTGGGAAATTGGTGATCAGAGCTGCAATAATTACAAGTATTTGTAAGTTATAATTCAGCGTAAAAGTTCCTAATCATACATGCAAAATCACACAATGAAAACTACAGGACAGAAGGAAAAATGGAGTTTAAGGGTATAATACTCAGAAATTTTGTCAGTGACTTGTAAAAAGATAGAAACATAATAAAGACTAGCACAATTTTACACATGTTAAATGGTTACACACATAAATACTACAACAGATATGACACTTGACCTTGAAGAAAACCTGAGTTTTCTTATAGAAGTGGGTGTCAAAAGGGTGGCAATTTGTGAAGTGTTGGAAGAAGGGTTATCTGAATTGGACTGAAACTGTAACACCAGATGTGGATGGGTTCCAACATGAGGACTGAGCTGGCAGATGTTTGAGATGTGTGCATTCTATGTCATTTTGTGTGACTGGGTTGCATTTTCTGTGCTTACCTAGTGTTTCAGTTTCACGTAAGCAGATGCGAAATTTGTATTATGTTCAACTTGCTCCCTAATATATCAGTTGCATTGGAACAAATCCAGTTTTCTAAACAAATATTATAGTGTATATGTATATACTCATACATATACATTATTTATACATTTATGTGCATATCCACATTCATCTATTCAAAATATGTGAAACAGTGGCTTGAGAAGATCAGTTCAAGTAATGAGATGGAGAAAGGGCTAGGGAGCAGATGTGACTAGATATAAGAATACTCATTTAAGAGTATATAAATACTGAAAAGGAAATAAATGGATGAATTAAGAGGTATTTCATTGGTATTAGAAAATTACATAACAATGTTTGAGCTGGAAGATTCCTCCTCAACATTCCTACCTCTAGCTGAGGGTAGCACACACCTACCCTCCCGTCCCCCCAGGGCTACCTGTACCCGATTCCTATCTAAATCTTGCTTATTGTTTTCCTTCTTTCTTAAATACTTGGCCTTTCCCTCTTGGTTCATCTTCTTGCCATGAAGAAATGTTCCCTTAATTCTGCTTCACTTTCAACTTAATTGTTCAACTTGCAGGCATTGTTTTCACCTGCTAACTCCCATTTCATTGTTCATTTCCTGCTACCTAATTGCAGTTGGTCTCTACAAGGTTGCTTGTGACCTGTTAGATTCTTTTTTACTTGGTTTACTCAGAAACATTTGAGTGCCTGCTGTACCCCAAGCTCAGTGCTAGATGATACAAAGATGAATTACATACTCACCAATCTTTAAGGAACTTTCAGTTTTCTCTCAGAGAAAAAGATAATGTTTTAGTTCAGGCTGCCATAACAGAATACCATAGACTGGGTGTCTAACAAACAACAGAAATTTATTCTCACAGTTCTGGAGGCTGCAAAGTCCAAGACAGCAGCAGAATTGGTGTCTGGTGAGAGCCTGCTTCCTGGTTCACTCTGTCCTCACATGGTGGAAGGGGTGAGAGAGATATCTGGGATCTCTTTTATCAGGGCACTAATCCCATTCGTGAGGGGCCCCATCCTTATGACCTAATCTCCTCCCAAGGGACCCCCCCTTCTAATACTGTAATATTGGGGGTTAGGATCTCAACATAGGAATTTTGGGGAGATGCAAATACTCAGTTCATAACAGATAAATGGAATTTGGTATAATGAGAACTATGATAGAGAAAAGAACAGAGTACTGAACTAGGTCAGAAAAGGGAGCCATCAGTTACATGAGAGAGTCAAAGAGGGCTTTACATAAGGTAAAGTAGTATTGAGCCCTGTGTCTTGACTGATAGGAAGGATTTCCCAAACGGAGAGGGGAGACTCGGTAACATTCTCTGTAGAGGAAATAGCATTTGTGAAGGCACAAAGCCAGGAAATAATAGCATTCTATTACAAATATATCTCCTGTGTGCCCAGTACTGTGCTGGGGGATTTCCATGTGTTAGTTCTAATCTTCACATTAATTCACAAGGTAGATTTTTAAAATATATTCCTCATTTTACAAGATGCCTCAAAGAAGTTGTGACTTGCCCAAGGCCGTACTGACAGAATTTGGATCTGACTCCAGATTTGTTTGGGTGCCAGTGCATGCACATTGGTTATCATTGTTGGAAAGAGGGAGGGATATGTTCTAACAGAGGAAACTTTGATGTGCAGAGAATTCTTGGTGGGGAGTGAGTGGAGAACGGCTGAAGAGGAATAATATGGACCAATTGTGATGGATCTGAATGTCATGCCAAGGAATTCAGACTTTATTCTGCTGTTCTCTATTAGTATTGTTGGCTGGGTATTTCCTTCTGTCCATACCTGTATATCCAGTAACCCTGACAGCTTCTGGAATGGAAAACTTTTGCCTGCCTAATATGAAGTCACAAAGAGGATCTTCTTGTTTGGAGAACAGGTATCTGTTCAAGAATAATAAACAATACAAAACCATGTAAAAATTATATTGCATATAATAGAATAAATAAATCCAGATTTCTGTGTGGGTTAAAAAGAGATGAGAGGATAGCCTCTAAACAAAGTTGTGCCCAAGTAATTCTTTTTATTACAAAAATAATTCTATACTGTAGGTAGATTTGGGAATGACATTTTTAGTGGAGTAAGATGAAGAGGAGATGGGGGCTCTGATGATACTAAATTGCCAGATTATGTACCGAGTGTTATCATGAAGAAGTTTATAGTTTAATATTGTCCCTGGGTTTAGACGTGACCCTGTACTTGATATAAAAGGTGGTGTTGATCTTGCAACATAGATGCTTGGGATACAGGTGCTAAAGGGTGAGCATTGCCTTTGAATCTTTTCTCACATATTATTTGTTCAACTTCCACACATGCTCCCCACCCTCCCCCTTCATCCCTTCTGCCCTCTATTATCTTAGAGGAAGTCAAGTGCTTCTCCAAACCATGTTTTAGGAATAGTGTTGGTTTATTTTTGGTGATGCAAAGGTAATGCCTGCTTATTTGTAGAAAATTAGAAATAAAATTAGCAGAAACGGGATTGTGCAAAGATAAGCTATAGATTACTATATCAATTTGACGTGTTTTTCCTTTTTTTTTTTTTTAAAGATTTTATTTATTTATTTGAGAGAGAGAGAATGAGAGACAGAGAGCATGAGAGGGAAGAGAGTCAGAGGGAGAAGCAGACCCCCCGCTGGGCAGGGAGCCCGATGTGGGACTCGATCCTGGGACTCCAGGATCACGACCTGAGCCGAAGGCAGTCGCTTAACCAACTGAGCCACCCAGGAGCCCGTGTTTTTCCATTTTTAAACATGGCCAATAATAATATTATTTCCTTCTAAACTTTTTGAAAGATGTTAATTGCTGCATATTTTTTGTTTCATAAACATAAAGTGGAAATTATGTTTATCCAATGGTAACTATTACTTTATAGTTTTGGCATATAATTCTTAAGTATATTTTTAGGCATACACATAAAAAATACATATATCCAGAAATTTAATCATTCTACAAATACTATTAAACCTTTTTGTTTTCAATATCTCATGAATATCTTTGTATGCCAGCAAATATATACCTCTGTTGTTGGTTTTTTTTTAGTTTATTTATATTTTTTAGTAATCTCTACACCCAGTGTGGCTTGAACTCACATCCCCAAGATCAAGAATCACATGTTCTGATTGAGCCACCCAGGTTTCCCACTGTGTTGTTGTTGTTGTTATTCTTAATGGCTATAGAATATTTCATAATTTGGGTGTTCTGATAAAGCTACAGTACATTGACTGCAGTCTTAGTACATATTTTATTTTATTTATTTCATTTTTCAGTCTCAGTACATATTACATGTTAGACACTGAAGTAGGCCTTTTGGCCATTTGAGTTGCCATACTTGTTTTGTTACCAGCACTCAGGATTTGAATGAACTGTCGTTCATCATTTGTTCTTGAGCAATTTATAATCTAATTTGGAGAAATAAGGTTATGTAATATCATTTTGAAACATTTAAAAAGAAATGTATACTAAAGTGTTAAATGTTATACCATGCTGTTAGTACAGAGATGTGAGAGATCCCTAGAGAACTGAATGGTCCAGGAAGTTTCATTGAGGGAGTGTGAGATTTGAGCTGATCTTGAAGGACTAAAGAGTTAGCAATCTGATTGGAATAAAGGGTTTATATTAGGAAATAATAATAGAGAAATTAGGGAGTGGAATTATGAAGGATCTTAAAAAATGGGCTGAAAATTTTAGGCTTGATGTGTCAGTCCATAGGAAAACCTTGAGCAGGATATGTTTATATTGGTGACACCAGGATTTTAACAGGATCTGCTGGGCAGCTGTGTGGAGAATAGGTTGGAGGAAGGGGAGAACATAAGTAAGATGAATTGGGAGGTTGTCCTACACGAGGGGGGAGACATATGTGAAACCATTAGAACATTGTAGTAGAATATAGTTCATTAACATTCTCAGTTTTATGTTTTGTTTAATTGACTGTTACTGTCTTCAGTTGGAGTGCTTAGGGGAACTTATGAGTCAATGATAAGTTCAAAGATAATAAACCAGAAATCACTTACACTATAAACTGGCTTTTAGAATATTTTGTTATTTTGATTGTAGGTGAAGAGAAAGGCATTTGTCTCTCAGGATAAGGAAGCCATGTTAATAAATAGATAACATTTGCATGCTTACTGGGCTTGGCACTATTCTAAGCCCTTTATGGGTATGAACTCACTAAATTTTTATTTTATTTATTTCTGAAGATTTTATTTATTTGACAGAGCTCTGCACAAGCAGGGAGAGAAGCAGGCAGATGGAGAGGGAGAAGCGGACTCTGAGCAGAGAGCCCGACATGGGGATTGATCCCAGGACTCTGGGATCATGACCTGAGCAGAAGGCAGACACCCAACCAGCTGAGCCACCCAGGCGCCCCTGAACTCACTTAATTTTTAGAAAAACTCCAGGACAGTCAGTGCTCTTCCTGTTTTACAGATGAGGAAAGTGAAGTACAGAGATGATAAGCCATACTGAATTTCTGATTAGAAGAATTAGATGCTAACTTTGCCTCTTGATATTTCCCCCCCGGCCCCCCCGTGCTTTCAAGTTTACAGTAGGGGCAGTATCACCTTTTAGCATTAGCCCAAGCAAAGTTGGCATCCTTATATTTAACTTGCTTTCAGGTTTTTATTTTATTTTATTTTTTAAACATTTTATTTATTTGTTAGAGAAAGAGAGAGAGCACAAGCAGGGGGAGAAGCAAGCAGAAGGAGAGGGAGAAGCAGACTCCTTGCTGAGCAAGGAGCCCCATGTGGGACTCGATCCCAGGACCCTGGGATCATAACCTGAGCCGAAGGTAGATGCTTAACTGACTGAGCCACCCAGGTGTCCCATCTTTCGGGTTTTTAATTATTTTGTTTTAAGAGATTTTTTTCTCTTAAAGCTACATATGAGAGTCAGAGGCATAGCAAAAAGTTTGGAAAGATCATGCACTGGTTAACTGATTATCTCTGGATGGTTGAATTAAGGAGATCTTTGTTGTTGGCATGTCTTTGTTTAATCTTTCTTGTTGAGATTTTCTCCATGACCTAAGGCATGGGAAGTTTTTGTAGATATCCCAGGGGTATTTGAAAAGATTGTGTATTTTCTGGGTATAGAATTCTAAATATTTTCTGTTAAGCCAGTCTCCCAACTTATGTTTCAAATCATTCAACCTTACTTATTTCTGGCTTGTTTGAGCTTGTTTGAGCTGTTGTTTCTTAGAAGATATACTGATGTTTACTGTTGTTGGCTTGTCAATTTCTCTTTGAACTTTGACAGAATTACATCTTATAAGCAGAAGGTTAATAATGGAAAAAATACTATAAAATCTCAATTTTCAAACCCATAGTAGAGATATACAGGTATTATCATTGGTAGTTTGGTTTGATGTATCTTTTTGTTGTTGTTGTTAAAGATTTTATTTATTTAGAGAGAGCATGAGTTGGGGGAGGGCCAAAGGGGGGAGGGAGAGAGAATCTCAAGCAGACTCTGTGCCAAGCGTGGAGTCTGATGTGCAGCCTGATCCCACGACCCAAGCCTAAACCAAGAGTCAGATGATCAACTGAGCCACCCAGGCACCCCTATTGTTATTTTAAAAGTTCTACTCTAGATCGTCTGAACCACTTATATTAGTTTATAGTAACATGTTGGAGCAGTTTTATGTTTATAGAGAAATTGAGTAGAAAGTAGAGAATCCCCATATTTGCCCTCAAACCCCAGTTTCCCTATCAACGTCTTGCATTGGTGTGGTGGTATATTTGTTACAACTGCTGAACCAGGATTAACTAAAGTTGATAGTTGACGTTAGATTTCACTGCACACTTCTTTGGGATTTTGTTATTTTATAATGTCATGTATCTACCATTACAGTATCATAGGGAATAGTTTCACTGCCCTAAAAATCCTCTATGCTGTACCTGTTCATACTTCCTTCCCTCCCTGGCAACTACTGATCTTTTTCCTGTCTCTATAGTATTGCCTTTTCCAAAATATCGTGTAGTTGGAATCCTACCATGTAAAGCTTTTTTAGAGTGGCTACTTTTCTTTTCTTTTTTTTTTTTTTTTTTAAAGATTTTATTTATTTATTTGAGAGAGAGAATGAGAGACAGAGAGCATGAGAGGGAGGAGGGTCAGAGGGAGAAGCAGACTACCTGCCGAGCAGGGAGCCCGATGCGGGACTCGATCCAGGGACTCCAGGATCATGACCTGAGCCGAAGGCAGTCGCTTAACCAACTGAGCCACCCAGGCGCCCTAGAGTGGCTACTTTTCATTTTAGCAACATGCATTTAAGGTTTTAACATTTCATTTTTTTGATCATATAGTAATTATTTTACTTAACCTAATCACCTGAGTTACCCAGATGACCTGGGGTGAATTTTAGAAAAGTCAAATCTACCCTCAAATGACAAACATTTGTTACCATTAAGTAGTTATAGCACAAACAAGGTGATGAATTAATGTTTATCAAATGAACAGTTGTTCGGAAAATATGCCAAAGCTGTAATGGAAATTCCAAAAGAAGAGCACCAAAAATACTTTGGTTAATGATGATATTTTCATTAAATGTGTATGGCTTCATAAGGTATATATAAAGCTTTGAGAAGATACTAATGCTTAGTTGATCATGTCAATTAGAATTTGTTTATGTTAAAATATTAATCATACCACTTTTTGGTCCACATTTGTAGTTTTTATGTGGTTTTCCTCTAAATATCTTTTTTTTTTTTAAAGATTTATTTATTTTAGAGAGACAGAGCATGCACGTGTGAATGGGGGGGAAGAGGGAGAGAATCTTCAAGCAGACTCCCCACTGAGTGTGGATCCTTTGGCGGAGCTCAATCTCAGGACTCCATGAGATCATGACCTGAGCCTACACCAAGAGTCATGGCTTAACTGGCTGAGCCATCCAGGCGCCCCTCCTCTAAGTATCTAATCAAGTGTTTTCACAAGGAATCAAATCTATCTTTGACTTTTCAAAGATCCTTAGAAAGGGATGTTCATTTTTATTGATTGATTCAGTGAGATGGGTAGGATAAACATTTAGATTTTAAGTGCTTTCTTTCTGCCTGACTTCATTTCTAGATGGCAGTAGATTTGAATTCAGAGAAGCTACTTCCACCTTCAGGACACAGAACGTAAGTCCTGTGTTTCTAGCATATTGATTAAAACCTTTCCTATGTTGGGCGCCTGGGTGGCTCAGTTGGTTAAGCGACTGCCTTCGGCTCAGGTCATGATCCTGGAGTCCCGGGATCGAGTCCCGCATCGGGCTCCCTGCTCAGCAGGGAGTCTGCTTCTCCCTCTCCCGCTCCCCCCTCTTGTGCTCTTTCTCTCTCTCACTCTCTCTCTCAAATAAATAAATAAATAAATCTTTAAAAAAAAAAGAGAGAATTTAAAAAAAAAAACAAAACAAAAAAAAAAAAAACCTTTCCTATGTCAATGAAATTTATCCACATCATTCTCACAGAGAAGGGATTCAATTTTGAGATTGGTGAAATAGGGATGCCTGGGTGGCTCAGTGGGTTAAGTGTCTGCCTTTGTCTCAGGTCATGGTCCCAGGGCCCTGGGATCGAGCCCCACATGGGGCTGGCTCCCTGCTCAGTGGGGAGCCTGCTTCTCCCTCTTCCTCTGCCTGCTGCTCCCCCTGCTTGTGCTCTCTGTCAAATAAATAAAATCTTAAAAAGAAAAAAGATTGGTGGAATATTTTAGATGGTAAATTGATTAGAGAAAAGAGACTTCAGTTACATTTCTCAACACTTCACTTTGCTGATTTCAAGTTCAAAAGCGCAAACACAGGTGGCTGGGTGGCTCAGTTGGTTGAGTGTCTGACTCTTGGGCTCAGGTCATGATCTCAGGGTCCTGAGATGGGGCTCTGCCCTCAGCGGGGAGTTGGTTTGGGATTCCCTGCATCTCCCTCTTCCTCTCCCTCTGTCCCTCCCCCTGCTTGCTCTTGCATGCTCAAGTGCTCATTCTGTCTCTAAGATAAATCTTTAAAAGCATGAACACAGGGGCGCCTGGGTGGCTCAGTCGTTAAGCGTCTGCCTTCGGCTCAGGTCATGGTCCCAGGGACCTGGGATCGAGCCCCACATCGGGCTCCCTGCTCAGCTGGAAGCCTGCTTCTCCCTCTCCCACTCCGCCTGCTTGTGTTCCCTCTCTCACTGTGTCTCTGTCAAATAAATAAAATCTTAAAAAAAAAAAAAAGCGTGAACACAAAGCAACTTTAGGCAATAGCTGGTTTGGAGTGAATATTTGGATGTAATGATTTCTTTTTTCAACTTATTTTTGCTTGAGAGTTTACTTATTTTAGTATTGTCAATACTTAGCTCATTGCTTGCTATGTAGAAGTAAGAATGTTTATTAAGAATGTAGTGCAGGGGCGCCTGGGTGGCTCAGTTGGTTAAGCGACTGCCTTCGGCTCAGGTCATGATCCTGGAGTCCCTGGATCGAGTCCCGCATCGGGCTCCCTGTTCGGCAGGGAGTCCAGTTCTCCCTCTGACCCTCCCCCTTCTCATGTGCTCTCTCTCATTCTCTCTCAAATAAATAAATAAAATCTTTGAAAAAAAAAAAAGAATGTAGTGCAGATGTCTTGATTGATAAGTGATTTCATATATAAATTGTGTTTTCTCCTGGATTCCTCCTCTAACATCATAAAATCTTGAGGTAGACTTAAAATTTGGCGTTAAACCTATGATAGACATTTTTATTGTGAACTATGGTTTTTAGTACGGTTATTCATTCCAATGAATATTTGAACATAAATACTAGAAAATAACTGCCAAAAATTTTGTTTGGGCATAAGAAAGAATCGGTCATAGTAATTTTCTGTTATCTTGATATTTTGCAGATTATTCCCTTTGCAACATTTGCATCTCAGGAAACCTCTTTTTTTTTAATGTAAAATGGAATTTTTCAGAATGAAACTGAATAAGCGATTTTTTCTTTTTAGCAAAACTTAATTTAGTTTGTTTACTTATTTATTTATTTATTTTTAAAGTAAGCTATGTACTCAACGTGGGGCTTGAATTCACAATCCTGAGATCAAGAGTATGCTTTGAGAATCTTATGGACCGAGCTAGCCAGGCACTCTGAATAAGTTATTTTTAGTGTTTTTGAAACCAATTGATTTTTCTATGAAGAATTTTCATTCTTACTAACTGGAATTTTTTGTTCAAGAAAAGCATTTATAATAATAACACATAAGATGCGTATTTTAATGTTAAGATGTTACACCCATTTAATTTAATTTTGGTTCCAGGAACAGATTTGATATCTTTTTTTTAATAGACTTTATATTGTATTTAAAATTTTTTTTAAGATTATAAATTTATTTATTAGAGAGGGCGAAAGAGAGAGCACGAGCAGGGCAGAGATAGAGGGACAAGCCGACTCCTGGCTGAGCCGGGAGCATGGCATGGGGCTCGATCCCAGGACTCTTAACCAAATGAGCTTAACCAACTTAATCAACTGAGCTCAACTAACTGAGCCACCTAGGCCCCCCCAGACTTTATATTTTAGAGCAGTTTTATGTTTATAGCAAAATTGAACAGAAGATACAGAGATATCCATTGTATCTTCTGCCCCCGCCTGTGCATAGGCTCCCCCATTATCAGCATCCCCTACCAGAGTGGTATATTTGTTAGAACTGATGAATCTGTACTGACACATCATTATCACCAAGTCTGTATTTTATATTATGGTTCATTCTTGGTGTTGTACATTCTGTGAGTTTGGACAAATGTATAATGGTATGTATCCATTGTAGTAGTATCATACAGAGTAGTTTTACTCCCTTAAGAATCCTTTGTGTTCCATTTATTCAGTCCTCCCCCCAACCCCAGGCAATCACAGATCTTTTTACTATCTCCATAGCTTTGTCTTTACCAGAATGTCATAGAGTAGGAATCCTACAGTATGTAGTCTTTTCATACAGGTTTCTTTCACTTAGTAATATGCATTTAAGCTTCCTCCATCTTTTCATAGCTCTTTTTAGTGTTGAATAATATTCCATGGAGGTACCACACTTTATCCATTCACCTACTAAAGAAGATTGCTTCCAACTTGTGGCAGTTGTAATTAAAGCTGTTATAAACACCCATGTGCAGGTTTTGTGTGGACATAATTCCCAGTTTCAGTTTCTTTTCTTTTAAATTTTCAGTTTCTTTAGGTAAATACCAAGGAGCGTGATTAATGGATTGCATGGTAAGAGTATGTTTAGTTTTATTTATTTATCTATTTTAATTTTTTTTTTAAAAGATTTTATTTATTTATTTGACAGAGTGAGACACAGTGAGAGAGGGAACACAAGCAGGGGGAGTGCGAGAGGGAGAAGCAGACTTCCCGCCGAGCAGGGAGCCCGATGCGGGGCTCGATCCCAGGACCCTGGGACCATGACCTGAGCCGAAGACAGACGCTTAACGACTGAGCCACCCAGGCGCCCCTATTTTAATTTTTTTTATTTTAGAGAGAATGCATGCATGAGAGCAGGGGGAAGGGCAGAGGGGGAGAGAGGATCTCAGACATGCTCCCTGCTGAGCAGGGAGCCTGACACGGGGTTCCATCCCAGGACTCTGAGATCATGACGAGAGCCAAAACCAAGTCATACGCTTAACCGACTGAGCCACCTAGGCACCCCGAGTATGTTTAGTTTTGTAAGACACTGTCAAACTGTCTTCCATAGTGGCTGTACTGTTTTGTATTTCTATGAACAGTGAGAATTCCAGTTGCTCCATATCCTTGACACCATTTGGGGTTGTCAGTGTTTTTGATTTTGGCCATTCTGATTGATAGGTATGTAGTGATATCTTGTTTTAATTTGCATTTCCCTGATGACATGTGATATGAAGCATCTTTTCATATGCTTATTTGCTATCTGTATGTCTTCTTTGGTGAATTATCTGTTAGGTCTTTAGCCCATTTTTTGGGTTGTTTTCTTATTGCTGCATTTTAAGAGTTCTTCATATATTTCGGATAATGGTCTTTTATGTTTTCTTTTGTAAATGTTATCTTCCAGTCCTTTCATTTTCTTGACAGTGCCTTTTTCAGAGTAGAATTTTTAAATTTTAATTAAGGCTAGCTCATCACTTATTTCTATCATGAATTGTGGCTTTGGTGTTATATCTAAAGAGTCATTGTAAAACCTAAGGTCATATAGGTTTTCTCCTGTGTTCTGTTCTTTTCTTTTTTTTTATTATTTGACAGAGAGAGTGCGTGGGAGCGCACAAGCAGGGGGAGTGGGAGAGGGACAAGTGGGCTTCCCACTGAGCAGGGAGCCCAATGTGGGGGGCTTAATCCCAGCACCCTAGGATCATGACCCGAGCCAAAGGCAGATGCTCAACCACTGAGTCACCCAGGCACCCCTATGTTAGTTATTTTCTAGGATTTTTAGAATTTAATGTTTTGTATTTAAATCTGTGTCTAGATTCATTTTTTTGCATATGGATGTCCAGTTTGTTGAAAAGATTATCTTTGCTCCATTGTATTACCTTTGCTCGTTTGTCAAGTGACTGTATTTACGTGGATCTATTTTTAGTCTCGTCTATTCCAGTGCTCCTATTCGTCTATTCTTTTAGCGGTGCCAAACTGTCTTGATTACTATAGCTTTATAGAAAGTCTTGAAGTTGGGTAGTGTCAGTCCTCCAGCTTTGTTCTTCTCTTTCAGTATTGTGTTGGCTGTTCTGGGTCTTTTACTTCTCCCTATAAATTTTAGAATCAGTTTGTCTATATCCACAAAATACTTGCTACAGGAATTTTGATTGGGCTTTCATTGAATTTATATAGATCAGTTGGGAAGAACTGACATCTTGAGAGTGATGTGTCTTCCTAACCATAAATAGGGAATATCTCTCCATTTATTTAGCTCTTCTTTGACATCTCTCCATCAGATTTGTATAGTTTTCTTCATATAGATGTTGCATATATTTTGTTAGATTATATCTAGGTATCTCATTTTTTTGGGTGCTAATGGAAATATATCATGTTTTTATTTCAAATTCCACTTGTTCATTGCTGGCATATGGGAAAACGATTGATTTTTTTTTTATATTAATCATGTATTCATTAACCTTGCTATGATTGCTTAATCATTTTTGGAATTTTTTTAAAGATTTTATTTACTTATTTGAGAGAGAGTGAGAGAGAGTGAGCACAAATGGGGTGGGGAGGTGGGGAGAGGGAGAAGCAGATGCCCCTGCTGAGCAGAGAGCCCAATGCGAGGCTTGATCCCAGAACCCTAGGATCACGACCTGAACCAAAGGCAGACGCCCAACTGACTGAGCCACCCCATTTCTGGTACCCCATTTCCAGCATTTTTTGTTGTTGATTCTTTGAGGTTTCTATATAGACAATCATGTCATCTATGAACAAAGACAGTTTTATTTCTTCCTTCTCAATCTGTATTCATTTTCTTTTCTTACTGTATTAACTAGGATGATAGGGCATTTTTTAGGCTTAAATTGTGTGATTCCATGGTAATCTTTGAGAATACAGTTCTAACAACAAACAAACAGAAAAACCCTTTTGTAATTTTCCCTTGCAGTTTTCCTTGGTTACATACTATCAATTAGTTCCTTAAAACTTTTTGTTGTTTTGTATAAACTATTTACATTGCCAAAATGGGGAAAAATAATAAAAATTTGCTCTGGTTGAGGGAATGAAAACGTGATTAACAGCTTTCTTTCCTAGTTAGAAGAAAGATTCTTTAGCTTTTTGTCCATCGATAGGTTAAAAATATTGACTTTTTTCTTGCAAAGTAATCATTAAAAACAAAGACTAACTACTGTCCATATAGAAGAACTTATTTAACAGTTTCAGTTTATTTTTCCATTTATAATATGATTTTTTTTTTTTTTTAAAGAACACTTGAGTGAGAGTTATTCAACTCAGGATAGATTATTGATAGAGTTGCTTCTTTTGGAGGTGTTGAAAGTGAAACCTTATTAGATGGGAAAGATGTTAGATGTTATTTATTTATTTAGATGTTATTTAAATATATTTCTTAGTTATTTAAGTTCTATGGATCTGATGACTGTATTTCCCAAACCAATAATCAGAATGTAAGACCTGATGACAAGATAGGAAATTTGAAATGTAGATGATCTTGGATAAATGGACATGGTCCTACTTGAGTATATGGCTTACCCTTTCCTTCCATGCAGGGAAAGTTTTGAGGCCTTTGTGATTCATAAGTTTGTCATGCAGATTACTTTTAAAAAACAAGTAATATCATGTACAAGAAACTCTGACTTTAAGATTATTGATTTTATATCCTTAATCTTTACATAGTCTCCAATTGGTGGAGTGGCAGTATCCTATAGATAACTGAAGGCAGTAATTTTTAGGGCTTGCCTTTCAACAACTCTAGGACTGAAGACTTTCAAATCAAAATGTGAAGACTAATCAATCTTTGATGTGTCTGTAATAGAAAAAGACAGGAGTGAAATTATTAAAATGCACTCATTGAATACTACATCAAAAACTAATCATGTACTTTATGTTGGCTAATTGAATTTAAATTAAAAAAAATGCACTCATTCCAGGGGTGCCAGGGTGACTCAGTCAGTTGAGTGTTTGACTCTTGATTTTGGCTTGGGTGGTGGTCTCGGCATCATGGGATTGAGCCCCATGTCCGGCTCCGCACTCAGCGGGGAGCCTGCTTGGGATTCTCTCTCCCCCTCTCCCTCTGCCCCCCCTCCCACTCCCCCATGCTCGCTCACTTTCTCTCTCACTCTCTCTCAAATAAATAAATCTTTAAAAAACAATGTACTCATTCCTTCCTTTCCCTGGCTCTGTTTGGAACTTTCCCATTTCTGGGTTATAATGGACAGTATGCGCCTGTGTGTAAGCATGCTGGTATTTGTTCTCTTGGGAAGAGACTATTTCCTTCTAGTGTGAAGTCCCCAACTTGTCCTAATTTCTCTCTTTATATTTGTCCTCGCTCAGTTTTTTTTTGTTTGTTTGTTTTTATTTTTGTTTTGTTTTAATATTCTTGGAGGTGACGAGTTCAGAAGTAGGATGCTGGATAACCAAAGACAAACTGCTTGGGGCTGCTTCGTGAAGCTGAAACAACACATTATCAGGCAGCTTAATGGGAGCAAACACTGGTTATAGTTCTCTTTGGTGTCAGAGTGAGTGAATGAACTTACTTATGGAAATACATTTTCTCCTAACTTGAAACATTAAAAAGCAACAACAACTTATAGAAAAACCAAAAGAACAAAGGTAAACAAAATAGTATAATGAACCCTGTGTACAACCATAACTATCTGGGTTCAGTAATTTTCTTTTCCCCCAGTCCTCATTATTTTGAGACATCTTGAATCCTATCATTTCATTTGTAAATAGTATAGGTTTATAAAAGAGACTCTTTTAATGATAACCACTATATTACTATTACAATACGATTACATTTAAATAATAATTTTTAATATCAAATACCCATTGTTCACATTTGTATGATTGTCTCATATATGTTTTTTATATTTTGCCTAAATAAGGTTTATACACTGCAGTTGATTGCTGTGTCTCTTATGTTTCTTTTTAATCTTTACATTCTCTCTCCCTCTTTTATTCTTTGGCAGTTTATTGAATAAAGCTGATTGTTCTATAGTGTTTACTGTAGTCTGGATTTTGCTGAATGCGTCCGCATGGTGGTGTTTATTGTAAACCTCTGCACCGTTTATTTCCTGTAAATTGGTAGATTTTATTTAAACTAGAAGCTGATCAGATTCATGTTCACGTGTGGGGTGGGTTTTTTGTTTTTTTTTTTTTTCTTTTTTGGTGGGGCAAGAATACTTCATAGGTGGTATTTGGTACTTATGTCAGGAGTCATAAATTGTTTGGTCATCTCTCTTTTAATGATGTTAGCAGTTACTAATGAATTGCTTTTTAGTCCCACGACCCCTTTATATTCCTCAAAATTATTAAGGATCCTAAAGAGTTTGTTTATGTGTAAATACCGTTATATCTATTGGTGTTTATTTTAATAGAAATTAAAACAAATTTTAGAAATAATCATTTATTTATTTAAAAATAACAATAACTGGGCGCCTGGGTGGCTCAGTTGGTTAAGCGACTGCCTTCGGCTCAGGTCATGATCCTGGAGTCCCGGGATCGAGTTCCGCATCGGGCTCCCTGCTCGGCGGGGAGTCTGCTTCTCCCTCTGACCCTCCCCCCTCTCGTGTGCTCTATCTCTCTCATTCTCTCTGTCTCAAACAAATAAATAAAAAATCTTTAAAAAAAAAATAACGATAACTGCATGTTTATATGAATAACATTTTTGTGAAAACTATTTTCCAGAACATAAACTTAGTGAGAAGAGTGGCATTGTTTTACATTTTTGTAAATCTCTTTATTATCTGGCTTAAAAAAAGACTGCTGGATTCTCATATCTACTTTATCATTTAGTTTTTTGTGATAATCTATATCATGTAGCTTCTGAAAACTTCATTCATGTACGCTAATGAGAGCATGAGGGGGGGGAAACACAAGTAACATTTTAGTATTGTAAATCGTTTTGACTTTACAGATTCTCTGAAAGGGTTTTAGGGACCCATAGGGGTGTCCATACCATGCTTTGGGGACTCCTGGTCTGGATCCATTTTATTAGGGGTTGCAAAATGGTGATAATCTAATTCTGTCATACCCTTATAATTTATTAGCTAGGAGCACCTAGCCACCTGGGTGGCTCAGATGGTTAAGCAGCAGACTCTTGGTTTTGGCTCAGGTCGTGATCTCAGGGTCCTGGGATGAGCCCTGCCTCTGTTCTGTGCTCAGCTGGGAGTCTGCTACAGATTCTTTCTTCTCCCTCTGCCTCCCCCTACTTGTGTGTGCATGTGCTTTCTCTCTGTCAAATAAATAAATCTTTTAAAAAAATGTATTAGCTGGAGTATTTTATAAAGAGAACTTTTATCAACTATTTAGTTACCCTGAGATAATGGTTTGTACAGATAAGGTGGGTTAAATTATCAGTTTTTCTCTTTAGGGAGATAGAAGCTTACTGCATTTGTTTTACCATGTGAGAAAGAGAAAGAGGACCACAAAACCCCCTTTGTACTAATTGAAACTACTTTCAGTTAGACTCCTACAAGGGAAAGGAAGCCCTCTACTAATCCATTTGAGTTGCCTTCTTAAATTATTAAGATGCAGTTTGTATCTTACAGGTTGCTTATTTTAGTAGTATATCAAATAATATAATCTCTGAGAAACTGAGGAGTTTAAAAAGGGTTGGAAACTTCCAAGTTATGGGATGCTTTTACCTATTGCTTCCTTATAGAAATGTTGTAAAGATTAACAAGATAATGTCTGTGAATAGTTTAAAGTTCATGGGTATTGTGAGATATATTATTGTTAACTCCATAGAAGGAAAAATATAGGCTCTGTTATGGGATGTTAGGTTTTACTACAGTTTGATTTTAGAAAACTGAACTGTGTAATCCACTTCCAGAATTGCTTCCAAAATTTGAGCACTCTTGAAACAAGATTGGGAGTTGTAAGCTGTCATAAATGATAAAGCCCAGAGACTAAAACTTGGAATGGAATGGAGTCTGGAGAGAGGAGATGTGTGTCAGAGTAGTGTAAGCAATAGATTAATTAGTCATAATAAAATTTCACAAATGAAAGAGGGAGGTCATCTTAATTCCTTACTTATGTATACTTGAGATGAAACGTGGAATCAATTTTCTTGTACTTAACAATTTTTATTTTAATTGACTTTTGGAATTTTTACAATACAATAGAAATATGTTGAGACAAGTTTATTGAGCCAACTATCTGTAGATCTTAAAGTATTTGGCAGTTTAAATTGTTATTTAATGTGGGTTAGAAGTGAGAAGGATGTGAGTTGAAGGATGGAAGGAAGCTGAACCACAAAGAATAATCTGTCAGCAAAATAAATCTTCTCTAGTTAGACTTACTCTCTTGTTTTGGAGCTGATGAAAACTATTTTAAAGATTAGAATTTAATAGCATAGCTATGGTTTGAAGGTATCTATTTTAGTTTTGTGTTTGTAGACTATAAGAAGAATTTAAAAAATTATTTTTGCATTTATAAAATTTCTTTCAAAAACTGCACTTTTTTTTTTTGAGAATCTTATGAATAACCACCATCATTCCATGGAAACATATCTCAGTTTGGAAAAGAAATTAAATCTTTTCTTTCATTGTTTTAATCTGTTTCTCAAAGAATATTTATTGGAGGTATATTATCAAAGTTGAACCCTAAAATATCAATAATGATTTTTGGAAAAATATGTGCTGAACTGCCTCTCCTTCCTGGAAGTTAAAGAGGAGTTGTCTAGTTGTAAATGATGAATGCAGTGACTGAATGTTCATTATAAAGTTAAAAAATTTTTTGGTTTGCTAATGTAAGTAATAGATGCATATTGACTATACTTACACAATTATTAGTATGTTTTCTGTTCCCATTCTTTTTTCTAAAGTATAAAATTTGGAGCTTTAAGAAAAAAACTACTCTGACCTTGAAATAATTTGGTATCTCAAAAAAAGGAGAACTAATTTGGTATCACATTTAGGACTTCCTTTTTTTCTTTTTAATTTTATTTTATTATGTTATGTTAATCACCATACATTACATCATTAGTTTTTGATGTAGTGTTCCATGATTCATTGTTTGCATATAACACCCAGTGCTCCATGCAGTATGTGCCCTCTTTAATACCCATCACGAGGCTAACCCATCCCCCCACTCCCCTCCCCTCTAGAACCCTCAGTTTGTTTCTCAGAGTCCATAGTTTCTCATGGTTCATCTCCCCCTCCAATTTCCTCCCCTTCATTTTCCCCTTCCTACTATCTTTTTTTAGCATATAATGTATTAAGAGGTACAGGTCTGTGATTCATCAGTCTTAGACAATTCACAGCACTCACCATAGCACATAGCCTCCCCAATGTCTATCACTCAGCCACCCCATCCCTCCCACCCGCCACCACTCCAGCAACCCTCAGTTTGTTTCTGAGATTAAGAATTCCTCATATCAGTGAGATCATATGATACATGTCTTTCTCTGATTGACTTATTTCCCTCAGCATAATACCCTCCAGTTCCATCCACGTCGTTGCAAATGGCAAGATTTCGGTTTTTTTTTTTTTTTTTGGATGGCTGCATAATATTCCATTGTATATATATACCACATCTTCTTTATCCATTCATCTTTTGATGGACATCTTGGCTCTTTCCATAGTTTGGCTATTGTGGACATTGCCACTATAAACATTGGGGTGCACATACCCCTTTGGATCACTATATTTGTTTTTTTTTTTTTTAAGATTTTATTTATTTATTCATGACAGAGAGAGAGAGAGAGAGAGAGAGAGGCAGAGGGAGAAGCAGGCTCCCTGCAGAGCAGGGAGCCCGATGCGGGACTCGATCCCGGGACCCTGAGATCATGACCTGAGCCGAAGGCAGACGCTTAACCATCTGAGCCACCCAGGCGCCCTGGATCACTATATTTGTATCTTTGGGGTAAATACCCAGTAGTGTGATTGCTGGGTCATACGGTATCTCTGTTTTCAACTTTTTAAGGAACCCTCATACTATTTTCCAGAGTGGTTGCAGCAGCTTGCATTCCCACCAACAATGTAGGAGGGTTCCCCTTTCTCCACATCCTCGCCAACATCTGTTGTTACCTGACTTGTTAATTTTAGCCATTCTGACTGGTGTGAGGTGGTATCTCATTGAGGTTTTGATTTGGATTTCCCTGATGCCGAGCGATGTTGAGCACTTTTTCATGTGTCTCTTGGTCATTTGGAGGTCTTCTTTGGAAAAATGTCTGTTCATGTCTTCTGCCCATTTCTTGATTGGATCATTTGTTCTTTGGGTGTTGAGTTTGATAAGTTCTTTATAGATTTTGGATACTAGCCCTTTATCTGATATGTCATTTGCCAATATCTTCTCCTATTCTGTCGGTTGTCTTTTGGTTTTGTTGACTGTTTCCTTTGCTGTGCAAAAGCTTTTTATCTTGATGAAGTCCCAATAGTTCATTTTTGCCCTTGCTTCCCTTGCCTTTGGCGATGTTTCTAGGAAGAAGTTGCTGCGGCTGAGGTGGAAGAGGTTGCTGCCTGTGTTCTAGGACTTCCTTTTTAATGTTATGTTTAAAAACATTGGCTTTCTGGGACTCCTGGCTGACTCAGTCATTGGAGCATGTGACTCTTAATCTCAGGGTTGTGAGTTCCAGTTCCACATTGGGTGTAGAGATTACTTAAAAATAAAATCTTAAAAAACAACAACAACAACAAAACACTGACTTACTAAAAAACAATAATATGACCGAAAACAAGGTAATGTCATGGATTTGAAAACATAAAATAAAAATAAAAATATACTTTCAGGGCATGTTCAGTTAATACAGATTCAGTGTAAAAACTTGGTAATGATAGTTCATGGTAATTAATAATTTAAAAGCACATTATCCTACAGGGCCAAAATTTAGAGAAAACTCTTACGACAGTATAGAGAACTCCTTTTTGTGTGCTTAATTTATTTTATTTTTTAAAGATTTTATTAGAGAGAGAGAGAGAAACAGCATGAGAGGGGAGAGGGACAGAGGGAGAAGCAGACTTCCCGCTGAGCCGGGAGCCCAATGTGGGACTCTGTCCCAGGACTCCGGGATCATGATTTGAGCTGAAGGCAGTCACTTAAGCAGTTGAGCCACCCAGGCGCCCTGAGTTCTTAATTTATTATGTAAGTTCTTTTTTAATTGAGGGGAGGGTTTTGCTCAGGTAGTCAAAGAAGAGGATCATTCGGATCCTTTTTCTATCTCCAGATCATTTTGACTAATGAAAACTTACTTAAAAAAATTAGGGGTGGGGTGCCTGGGTGGCTCAGTAGGTTAAGCATCTGCCTTAGGTTCAGGTCATGATCTCAGGGTTCTGGGATTGAGCCCTGCATCAGGCTCCCTGCTCAGTGGAGAGTCTGCTTTTCCCTCTCCCTCTGCCTGTCCCCCCCCCCCGCCCCCACCGTTTGTGTGTGCTCTCCCTCTCTCTCAAATAAATAAATAAAAATTTTTTTAAAAAAAATTAGGGGCTAGTTGCCCTGCAGCCCTTGAAGTGGTAGGCTTTGATAACTGTTTTCAGGAGATTTGTTTTGTACAGCTCTTACAAAAATAATCACTTATGGAAAGTAGGTAAATAGTAAATTTCTCCTTAGGTCTATTTATTTTTGATGGGCAATTTTTTGTTTAGAAAGTAAAGGACAACTTCATTATAAGCTGCTGTATAGACTAAATGTTTTCCTCCAAATTCATATGTGATGGTATTTGGAAGTGGGGTTTTTGGGAGGTGATTAGATCAGGAAGGCAGCGCCTTCATGAATGGGATTAGTGCCCTTATAAAAGAGGTTCCAGTGAGCTTTCTTGCACCTTCCACCTTGTGAGGAGAGCAAAAGAGACCTCTGTTTGTGAATGAAGAAGTGGGTTCTCACCAGACAACCAATCGGCCAGCACCTTGATCTTGGAATTCCCAGCCTCCAGAACTGTGAGAAATAAATTTCTCTTGCGTATAAGCCACTTAGCCTATGGTATTTTGTCATAGCAGCCCAGAGGGACTAAGACATGAGCTATTTACTCCCTTCGACAATTTCATATTTGCCAACACTTAGTACTTTTCCTGGAATGTGTGTTTTGCATATCCTTTGCAGTTGAATTTATTTTTGTCAGTTTATTACATTATGAACACATTACTTATTAATGATATTCTTGAATTAATTGGGATGCTAGTAAATCACTACATGTGGTATAACTTTGTTTTTCTTATAAGTTGCTGTGTCAGTTCATACTAGGCTGTTCATTTTTTTAAAGACTTTTTTTTTTTTTTTAAAGATTTAATTTATTTATTTGACAGAGAGACAGCGAGAGAGGGAACACAAGCAAGGGGAGTGTGAGAGGCAGAAGCAGGCTTCCCGCGGAGCAGGGAGCCCGATGCAGGGCTCGA
The DNA here is from genome assembly GCF_029215605.1 of Mirounga angustirostris. Classification (NCBI taxonomy): domain Eukaryota; kingdom Metazoa; phylum Chordata; class Mammalia; order Carnivora; family Phocidae; genus Mirounga; species Mirounga angustirostris. The sequence continues at coordinate 38,811,679 of NW_026991713.1, forward strand.
TCCCAGGACCCTGGGATCATGACCTGAGCCGAAGGCAGACACTCAACGACTGAGCCACCCAGGCACCCCCATACTAGGCTGTTTAAAACAAATGTTACTACATGTTAGCTGCCATGGAATCATTAAGGAAGAGTTAGTAAGTGTAGGAGAGGACCTGTGAAATCTATATTTTAAAGATCTCATCAGATAATTGTGATGAAAAGTGTACCATCAACAGTACCTGTGAGAAACATTGATTTACAGAATTTATTAATAGCTTAATGTTAACTAAAACAGATTACCCAATTCAAGTCTGGTGTCTTTTTTTTTTTTTTTTTCATTTAAAAAATCCTAATTTTTCTTAGATTTTTAAAAAATTTTTATTTATTTGAGGGAGAGAGAGACAGCACAAGGGGTGGGGCAGAGGGAGAGGGGGAAGCAGACTCCTTGCTGAGCAGGAAGCCTGATGCAGGGCTTAATCCCATGACCCTGGGATCATGACCTGACTGAAGGCAGACGCCCAACTGACTGAGCCACCTAGGCGCCCCTCTTAGATTTCTTAGAGTTTATTAAACTCTTGGTATTTGATGTATGAAGGTGGAATAAGGAAACATTGAGAGAATGCTATTTAAAAAATGCTAATCACTGGGGTACCTGGGTGGCTCAGTCGGTTGGGGATCTGAACCCTGGTTTTGGCTCCTATCGTGATCTTGGGGTCTTGGGTTTGAGCTCTTCACCAGGCTCTACACTCAGCGGGGAGCCTGTTGGAGATTCCCTTCCTCTGTCCCTCCCCTCATTCATTCTCTCTCATTCTCTCTCTCTAAAAATAAATAAAATCTTTAAAGAAAAATAAAATAAAAAATGCTAATCACTGATCGTAAAGGAAATAATAAAAATGATACTATGTTGTCATTGTAAATACAAATATACTATTTATCTGAGAATTGTTATATGGGAGAAGTTTTGGATAAGCACTTTTAATTTAATCCTGACTCTAAAGATAGTTGAGTGACTCTCCATTTTTCTAAAGGGCCACATGTACCCCTACCCAGTCTTAAACAGCTACTAACTGATGGAGTCAAGATTGAAATTCAGGTTTATCTCACTCCCACATCCATCCTTCTTAGTAATATCATTAATAGTTAACAGTATTCAGTAATAATTATTAAGAATTAATATGAAGGATAAATATTAAGAATTGATAAATCTTAATAATTAATGTTAAATTAACAATACTTTGTGTGGGAGAAAAATGATGAATGGATAAATGTTTGATAAGGTGAGAATCAGTGTTGCCATGGAATGAACCCCAGTCACTTACTCTGTATTTTATCAGGTGTATGGAGATCTGCTGAGATTATTGTTGGTATCCTGCCCATTTTTCCTATCTCTCTTTTGGTTTTAAGTGTTGATTCATACATTTTAGTTATTTCTGTTTATCTCTGTCCTCTGTTCTCTAGGAATAGGCCTGATTGGAATGGATGCCATTTTATTACAGTTTGTAGATGCTTAAAAGGACTTTGGTGATTTGGTTTAAGCCTTCTTAGATTTCTTACCCTGGAATCCAGAAGAGCTGGGCTCCTACTTTGGCCTTTATGTGTGAATGATACCTTTTGCTTTGCAGAGGGAAGCAAGCTGACTGAATCCTAGTTCAGTTTGGCAGTGGAGTCCATTGATGAATGGGCCAGAACGAGGATGTGAATGGAAGCAAGAGATTAATAATCCCAGACGACATAGATATCCCCATATGGAGATAAAGTAGAAGGTCACAGGTTAAGGACTAAAATATTTTTTACTTGGGGCGTCTGGGTAGCTCAGTCATTAAGCGTCTGCCTTCGGCTCAGGTCATGATCCCCGGGTCCTGGGATCGAGCCCCGCATCGGGCTCCCTGCTCCGTGGGAAGCCTGCTTCTCCCTCTCCCACTCCCCCTGCTTGTGTTCCTGCTCTCGCTACCTCTTTCTCTGTCAAATAAATAAATAAAATCTTAAAAAAAAAAAATATATATATATATACACACACACACACACTTTTCTGTGGCTATATGACTCTGAGCAGTTGGTTACCTAATTTCTTTGATCTTTGATTTCTTTATTAGAATACATCATAACCTAGTTATTCTAATATCACAGCCTACCTACAGGGTTGTTGTCAGAATCAAATGAGAGGGTATCTGTAAAAATTATTTTGTCAAATATTAAGTATTATCCCTACAAATGATCTTTATCACTGTTTCCTATACTGAAGTCTGGATCTTTTAAGCCCTACTGTACTTATTTATTGACTGACATTTTTCTCTAATTCAGGTAACATTTCTTGCATTCCAATGGGGCTTTTTGGAAAAGATTGTTTTTTAGTTTGAGAATCTTTTTTTTTTTTTTTACAAACACATAATTTACTTATACAGAGAACTTATTTTAAAAATTTTAATTATTTTTATAAATTGAAGTATAGTTGACGTACAGTGTTACATTAGTTTCAGGTGTGCAACATTGTGATTTCAGTTTGAGAATGTTTTCTAGCATTTTTTTCTAGTGGCAACATTTAAGTTACTTTTTTAAAGATTTATGTGTTTATGACAGCAGGGGAGGGGCAGAGGGAGAGAGTGAGGGGAAGCAGGCTCCCCGCTGAGTGGGGAGCCTATGGCAGGACTTGATCTCATAACCCTGAGATTATGACCTGCGCCAAAACCAGGAGTCAGACGGCTTTAACCAGCTGAACTACCCAGGCGCCACTGTTTGAGGTACTTTTATTTTTACTTTTTATTGCTTTTCCATTTTACTTTCTGAGTGTGATTAACCAGACTGTTGTAACCCTTCTATATTATAATTCCCTGGACCCTATAGTTTCTGAGCCCTGTTTAAGGTATGACCCTAACTTAGTATTTTTTTACTGATGACACGTGAACTTTTCATAGATGCTTACTGAAATGTTTATGAGGATGAGGGGAACAAAGTGAGGGCAGGGGGCTTTGGTTTAATGCATATAATGATGCAAAGGCAGAATCAAACTTTGTGGTTAACAGTTTCTCAGTTTAATATGGCTTTGAATTAAACTGTTAGAAATATAGCAGTTTTTTAAGAAAGTAAATGAGAAAATTATTTTCTTATGAAATATTACCTTAAATATAATATATTAATTTTTAAAACTTATATGCCCATGGCAAAATTTCAAATAGTACATATAGATAACCACTGTTATTTTTCTTGTGTGCCTTCCAAAGATATATTTTTTTTACCAGCAAATACGTTTGGATATCCACAGAGATTCTTTCAAGGCTGATAATGAACACCATACTCAATTTGAAATCTTTTGTTATTAAGTTTTCTAGTTAGAAATATTATGGTTAAGAGTTGAAATAGAAGTCCTTAAGGGCAGATTTTTTCTTTGCTGTAGGTAAATATTTACTATTTATATTATTCCCTAGTTTATGTAAATTCCATCTTTTTAAAAAAATACAGTAAGATGCTTTTTGGCTATCTTACTAGATAGGCTGAGTCTGTATTTCATGGAAGAGATCTGGCCTCAAGGTAACAATTTGGAGCTAGTAAGTGTCATAGGCAGTGGTTCTCAAACTTTAGCACACATTAACATCACTTAGAGGACTTGTTCTAACACACATTGCTGGGGTCCACCCAAATAGTTTCTGATTCAGTAGGTCTGAATTGGTGTCCCAAGAATTTGCCCATGTCCCCAAGTGATGCTGTTTTAACTCTGGGGACCACACTTTGAGAATTAGTGATCTGTGGTGTTTAAACCATATGAGAGGAGATAGATCATCTAGGGAGGTAGCTTAGATATATAAGAGCAAAGTTCTGAGGGCTGAGCGCTGAGCATCTTTTATTTAGTTAATGGAGTCAAGGGATGGGGTGAGGTGGGGGTGAAGTATTGTCCAGGAGGAGAAGAGTTCTGATGGATAAATTTGGAAAATTTGTTGTGTTATATTGCTGTTTCTTGGAAGCTTCAGAATACACACAAACATGTGTAAAGGATTTAAGAAATTCCTGAGGAAAACAGACTGAGGATTGCTGGAGTGGAGGGGGGTGGGAGGGATGGGATGGCTGGGTGGTGGATATTGGGGAGGCTATGTGCTATGGTGAGCACTGTGAATTGTGTAAGACTGATGTATCACAAACCTGTACCCCTGAAATAAATAATACATTATATGTCAATAAAAAGGAAAAAAAAATTCCTGAGGAAAGAATTTATGTGTTTTAAAGAAAAGGTCTGTATACCTTCCTTGAGGACAGAAGGAAGGGGTTACAGTAGGGACTCTTCCATACCCAGGTTGGCCAGGGGAAGTGGGTGTGGTATAAAAGTGGGGAAGTATTAGCAGTTACCAAGAGGAAAGTCATTTGGGTTTATGACAGAAAGAACATGGTACCAACAAAAAAGTCCTAGTGGAGTTTTTTAATTCTGAAATTAGTTTGCCTGTGTTAGAATTCCAGCCATGTTTGAGAATCACTAACTGATACTTAATAGCTGTATTTTTTATAGATTAATATTAGACACAGTAGTTACTCAGTTAATGTATTTTCGCTTTCACCATATGGTCTTTTCTGGTTTCTGGATTGTTGATGTACCACTGAATCTTTTTAATTTTGCTAGTGCAGAGGTTTATACTTTTGGTGTTTATTTTGTTGAATTACACCTTTTTTAAATTCAGTTTCAGTTTTACTCTGATATACAATGAAAGGAGAGGGAATAAAGGTTTTCTCTTTAAATTCCTTTAGTAGATTAGGTAGGCATAAATATCAGGAATTTGTAGCCTTTAGGTCAGTGAAACTTGTTTGTGTCACCATATAGGGTTTCTGTAGCTAGTATGAAAGCCACTGTTACAGGTGGTTCCTGAGCACCTGAAATGTGACTGGTCTGAGTTGAGATGTGCTGTTAAGTATAAAATATACACTGGGGAAAAAAAAATAAAATATAAACTGGGTTTTGAAGACTTTGTGTGGAAAAATATTAATATAAAATTATGAGAACATTAAAATACTAAACTTTATATGAATTACGTATTAAAATTATACTTTTGGTCTATTGGATGAAATAAAGTATATTATCAAAATTAATTTTACCTGTTTTTGACTTGTTTTTAATGTGGTTACTAGAACATTTAAAATTACATCTGTGGCTTATAGTTTATTTCCATTGGACAGCATGGATCTAGGGATGGGGAAAATCATAATAGAACATCTAATTTTTAATATTCTGGTATTTGTCAGTGGTCGAAGTAAAGAGGTGAACCTAGATAGTGAATCATACGATTTTATGAAAAGATTAACACAGGGGCACCTGGGTGGCATAGTTGGTTAAGCGCCTGACTCTTGATTTTGGCCCAGGTCTCAGGGCCCATGATTTCAGGGCCTTGCGTTGGGCTCCATGCTCAGCACGGAGTCTGCGTGAGATTCTCTCTCCCTCTCCCTTTGTCCCTCCCACTCATGCACACATGTGCTCTCAAATAATTCCTTAAAAAAAAGATCAACGCAGATCTGTTATCTTTAAATGGCTTGACACTAACAATTTGCATAGGTATTCTAAAAATACAGTGGTAGGGAATCTTCTATAAATGTTAATTATAAAAATGACTTTGGAGAGAAAAAACTATTTGTTACATGAGCCCTTTCCTCAAGGAGTGGAGTCATAGTTTTTAAAAAATGAAGAGGACATTAATACTAATTTATGTGGTTAGGTCTTGACAGTTTGAAGAAAATGTACATGCATTATCTGATTTGATCATATTGACCTCATTTTTAGTAATTGTAGAAGAAGAGTTAATATTATACCACTAATAGGTTTATTATAGAAACCAGTACTTCTCAAACTGCCATCAAATGACTCCTGGGCAAGAGAGGATACAGTTCTGTGTATCTCAGGTGGCCCGAGTTGTACTGGTATGGTTGCCCAGTTCTTTGAAATCTCCACTCCTCTACGCACCACCCTCCTCCTGCATCTTTGAATATATTTGATGCTGTAAGAATAGATCATAGATGTATTGTGCCTCTGCATACCAGGTGTCATGGTATATTTCTAGGAAGGGTGATTGTATCCTGAAATGAGAAATACAGCTTCCAAGAAAGTAGAAATATATCAGATCGAGTATATCTTGAGGGCCTATTTTATGAGTTCTGGACATAAGAGATGTTGTCTTCTGCTTTCTTTTCTCTTTTACACTACCTCTCTATCCTTACTTAGATGTTAATTTTGTTACACAGCATCTCCCCGCCCCCCCCGCCCCCCCCCCGTCGCATACACAAAGTCTTTTCCTGTAAATGAAAAGACTGAATTCTCTAAAGTTTGTAAAAAATAACTTAGTAGCACTTTGAGTATAGATAAAACAACTAAATTCAACAAATACTTAAATAGATATAGTTAATTACAGATTCCAGGTCCTATTCTCTTTTGGGTAGGACTAATACTTGTGTTGATATATGGATTAATAGTAATAATGGCAATGATGTATAATGATAATAGATGCTAGGTTTTATTGCTAAACACTCTTCTAAGCCCTGTGTGGCTGGTGGTCTTATTATTATACCCATTTTATAAATGAAATTGACCTTGTCTGGAATTTAAACCCAGGCAGTATTCCGTTCATTGAGTTTACACCTTGATGCTCTCGACCACCATGTTATTTATTTAGCACACAGGGTACTCATTAAATGCTAAGTTAAAAATAAACAACCGTAGCAAAAAACTGACTTAATGGAAAGAATAACAGTTAAGCAAGAGGTTAAAAGGCTAAATTATTTGCTTAAGGCTATTCTAGGGATTCAAGTCTAGGTCCCTCTGACTCTAAAGGCAAATGATTTCATCACTTACAGTCTAGTTTCCTTATCTGTAAAATGTAGAGAACAGCTATCTGGAGTGGTTGGTTAAATGTAACTGCTTAATGTAGTATCTGACTCATAGGTACTTAATGAATTTTAGCAGTGATGATGATGATTAGGGTCATTGCTATCTAACAGCAGTATGTCCATAACAAATTCTTTTCTCCACTTGAATGTAATTTACTGCTCTTTCCATTTAAATACTGTCTTTTTGATGATATCCAATACTCTTTGATTTTTCTTCCTTCTAACTCTTTTGCTTTTTCTGCCTCATTGTCACACACATTTCTCTGCTTATGACCTATATGAAATTAGATCAGTGTACAATTGCTGCCGTTCTTGTTGTAAATACTTGTAAATTTATATCGTGCTTTTGTTTTCTACATCTTTGTACTCTTATTTCTCTTTTTAGTGCATCTCCACCCTCCTCCCGTTTACTTCTGTTCTATGGGCATTCCACGTTTTTCACAGTGGTCTTTATTCATTGAATAATATTTGGAGACTATGATATATCACCCATTGTGCTGCGTGATAGGCATATAGTGATGGATTTAAGAGTCTCTCTCCTCCCAGATGACAAATATAAAATAAGTGGTCATGAGTAGGATAAGTGTTATGAAAAGGTAAGTATAGAGCAGTGCTTCTTAAAGTGTGGTTCTGGGTCTGGCAGCCTCATCAAATATTAGGATTTCTAACATCCTTGTTAGAAATTCAAATTCTTGTGCTTTACTCTGGACCTACTGTTTTAGCAAGCTCCCTGGATAACACTGATGGGTGCTAGAGCTTAAGAACCTTTGGTATGGGCTATTACGAAAGTCTATGACAGAGGAAGGTATTCTTGTCTTGTGAGGTGATGGTGGTGGTTATACTGTGTGTGTAAGATTATCCCCAGGAGGTGTTTTTTAATCTTTGCTTTCCTTCATTCTCCTCTCTTTTCCCAGTGCCTTATCTTAGCACTTCTGCTGCATGTTTCTGTCTCTGTCATCTTGAATTGTATTGTGGTACCTAATAACTATGTACTTTCATTCTCTGCCTCTTAACATGGTCAGCTGATCAGGAAAGGACCAGATTCCTTTCAATGCCACTTTGAAGTTTACCTTAGGAAAAAGCATTTTATCCATGCTGTTTCCTGTTTCCCTGGCTTCATTTCCCCTGCTACTCCTGACCAGGATAAATTCATCAGAGACTTTGGGCTGCTCACTGTAGGTGATTGTAGAGCTTATAATTAATATGTCTGAGGTAAATTTGCTTTTAATGCCTTTTAAAGGCTAGTTATGTCTCCCAAACTTTTAACATGGGCCTAGCACTAAACATGAGGAATATATTGTTTTCAGCATTTTCTTTTTACTGTTATTTCTTGCAGACTTGTCTAATAAAATAGTTGGTTAGTAAGAGTTACTCTTTTCTTTCCAGGTCTCTCTCTCCCACCTCACTCTTTAACCTTTCTATTTTGAACAGTTTGTAGCACTGTGTTTAGGGAGTATGTAGTCTTTTAAACACAAATATTTTCTTCTGTTAAATATCATAAAAGAAAAAAAGGGAAACTGGATAGACCAGAGACAAAATCCTTTTTAAATATCACAGTAAATTACTTTTAAAAACTTTGATGTTCTTTATGATTGATAAAGTTTTTAATTAATGTGTAGTCTCAAGCTGCTATAGCTTATTTTTCTCTTATGGTTACATAAGAATGCAATAAATATTCTGAGTGACCGCAGATAGAAATATACATAGTTATAAAATGGAATTTGCTGTGAAAAACATTTTTAACACTTTAATCTTATTTAGGGATCAGTTGGTTTGGACAATATGAGAACTAGTGGGTTTTCTCCAGTCATGTATTACTATTGTACAGCTGGAGATGATGCTACTAAAACGAGGTAGAGTGCGGGGCAGTGTTTTTCATGACAAGATCAAATAAAGCTCGTCCATGTTTGTGAATGCCTGTGGCTGTATTTGGCCGTCTCTATTGGCTTATTTTATCCAATATCTAAAGTGCTCCTGCTACAAAATATTACAGATATTTGTAGCTTGAGTTTAGATTAAAATATATATAATCAAGAGACTAACATATAGAATCTATTTTAAAACTTTCATTTTGAGATACTTATTAAGTTGAATCTGTATAAACATTTAAAAGGAACAATAAAACAACTACTTTCTGGTATTTACTTTGAGGGATGACTAATTTATTCTCTTGGAATTTTAGTGTTATAACAGATAAATCTGCATTTGTTTTAAAGATTGTTCACTAACTTTAATTTACTGAATTAAATTCTATGTGTACTGATGAGGTGCATCTGTATGTAAACATAAATTCTTATTTTAACATGAGGCAAAAAAAAATCTTTTCTGCTTGGTTGATAGGAAGAACATAAATAACCCTATTACCCATTAAAAAAGAAAAACTGGAAGAATTTCAAGTATTTAGTTTCCTATTAAATTTAGATGGGAAGATGGACCTCCAAATTGGATTTTTCCTTATACTTAATGAGAATATGCACCAACAACGCTTAGCTTGATTCTGATTTAATTTCCTTTGAAGACTCAATTAAGGACAATTACTGTTGTTTATGTTGCATATAGTATATTAGTTAGGAGGGTGCTAGTGCCAGATGTAACAATCTGTTGGCATCTAGGATTCATGGTTTTTCTTAACTGTCAAACCTAAAATAAAAATTTCACCCTATTTCTTAGTCTTTCTTGTGAAATTTGACAAATTATTGAATAAAGAATGTTTATCTTGGTGCTCTTTCTCCTAAACCGTGTTGCCTACCTCATAATCTTCGTCTCTTTTGCTCACTGAACTTTTAATAGGCCTTATCTTACATTTGACATTATAGACTGCTCTTTCCTGAAGAGTCTCCGTGAGAGAAAACTCTTTTTCCTTTGCTTCAGTGATGCCATACTCTCCAGATTTCTCCTTTAATTCTTTGGACACTCCTTCCCAATCTCTTTGCTTTATTACTTCTTTAAATATTGGTTTTCTTTATGGTCCTACCCTAGATGATCTTCTGAATCTATATGTGATTGCTCAGCAATCTCAGCTACCCCCATAGCTTCAGTTTGTATGTATATGCTGATAGTTTTTAAAAATTTTATTGAAATATAATAAACACACTGTAAACCAAACATATTTGAAGTGTACAGTATACAGGTTTTGACATTTGTATACACCCTTGAAACTATCACTACAATTAAGATATTGAACATATCCATTGCTCTCAGAAGTTTACCCATTACCCCTTTGTAATTTTTCCCCTATCCAAGGCAACCAGTGATTTGTTTTCTGTCACAATAGATTATTTGACATTTTCTAGTATTTTATATACATGTAATCATATAGTATGTACTCTTTTTTTTTTTTTTTTAAGATTTTCTTCATTCATTTGAGCCACAGAGATACAGAGAGAGAGAGAGATCATGAGCAGGGAGAGAGGCAGAGGAAGAGGGAGAAGCAGGCTTCCCGCCGAGCCAGGAGCCCGATGCGGGGCTCGATCCCAGGACCCTGGGATCATGACCTGAGCCGAAGGCAGACGCTTAACTGACTGAGCCACCCAGGCGCCCCTAGTATGTACTCTTTTAAATCTGGCTTCCTTCAGCACAGTGGTGTTGCCTGTTTTAGCTTTGTTTAGATTTGTTCCCACTAATCCTCATGGATGGTTCTCTCCCCAGCTTTGGGGTGCTTCCTCGTGTGCATGCATTGATCAATACTTAGGTTTTTTTTTTTTTAAAGATTTTATTTATTTATTTGAGACAGAGAGAATGAGAGACAGAGAGCATGAGAGGGAGGAGGGTCAGAGGGAGAAGCAGACTCCCTGCCGAGCAGGGAGCCCGATGCGGGACTCGATCCCGGGACTCCAGGATCATGACCTGAGCCGAAGGCAGTCGCTTAACCAGCTGAGCCACCCAGGCGCCCGATCAATACTTAGTTTAAATCTTGAGAGGGGATCCATCTCTGGAGATTTCTGTACCTCTTTCCTCTTCGGAATTCTGCCCTGCAAATTCCAGCCACCCCAAGACTCCCACGTGTATTTCTTCAATTCCAAGAGATTGCTGGGCTCTACCCAGGTTCTTCTTTACCGTGTTGCAGTCTGTAAACTAAGCAGTAACTGTGCAGTTTACCTTGTTAGTTTTCTGTCTCTCAGGGGTCATTATTGTATGCTGCCTTATGTCCATTGTCTAAAAACCATTATTTTGTGTGTTTGATCTGTTTTTTGTTATTGTTTTTTCATACAGGAAGGTAAATCTGGTCCTTATTACTCCAACTTGGCCAGAAATTGATGTCATCACTGTTAATTTATGACTGTATTTCCAGTGTCTTTTTTCTTCTTGAGCTTGAGATTTGTGTGCCAATCTGTCTACTGAATATTTCTGCTTTTTTCCCTAAAAATTTATAATCTTTTCCTGCTGAACTTTATTGTTCTTGTGTTCCCTAACTTGTGAGTAGTATGACTATCTAGTTTTTCCAAGTTATTGATATGACTGCTCTGAATTAACATGATTATCTTCCGTATTTTCTTGCTCCACTTCCATATCACATCCATTCATTTCACCACATGTTGTCAACTTTAGTTCCTGAATATCACTCAGATTCATTTACTTTTTTCCCATCCTCATTATTACTGCAATAGTTCAAGCTACCGGTATCACTTAATTTGGATCACTGTGGTAGCTTCTAATTAATTTTATCGGTCTCCAATCTGTTCTCCGTCCTATAGTGAGAGCTAGATTTCAAAACACAAATCTGGTCATATAATTCTCCTGTTCAAAAAGGAGTTAGGAAACGTCTAGACTCTTAGTGTACCAGACTCTTCATGTTTTGGCCTTTGCTCAGTCTGCCCTTCAGTCTCATCTCTCAGATTCTCTCCTTCACGTTCTGGACTCTTTAGACATAGTGAATATTGGATTTTTCAGTGTGATGTGCTCTTCCTCACCTTGAGACCTTCACATGCACTGTCTTCTGCCCCGGAAGGAATTCCATTCCAGATGTGCTCATCTGTGTCATATGGTACTTAAGAAATCTCTCCATTCCAGGTCTGGGTTAGGTATCTCCATCAGCACTATTTTAATTGATTGTCTCTTTCATGTATTAGATGATCCACTCTGTGAGGGTAGGAATTTTATGTATCTTGTTAATTTTTGTAGTGGTTTGTCTAAAACAGTGTCTGTGACACGTAATGTGAATATTGAATTTGGAGGTCATCCATATTCACACTTGACTATTGAGAATAAGGAGAGCAAAAACTCAAAATCCCTGTTTTTGACAACCTGTTCCTGAGTTGTTAGACCACATGGGCAGAGGCTGGGCTGTTGCTTCTCAGAATCTTCTTAGAAATGCAGTATTTCAGGCCTCAGTTCAGAGAATGAATTAGAATCTGCATTTTGACAGATCCACAGGTGATAGGTGCACTAAAGTGTGAGAAGCCAGGCTCTAGTTTATTGGTTATCCTTTTTAGCTGTATGTTAAAGTCACCTGGGGGACTGATGCTCCGTATTTAATCCTGTGGTGTGTGTCCTGGACATCAGTATTTTCTTAACACTCCCAAGGGGACCCTACACTTCCATTGAAGTCCTCTCTCATTTTAGTCTAATACTGGAGAAGATGTTAGTTCATATTCAGATTTTGAGCTCCTTTAACACTTCCATTTTAAAGCTTAAAAATGTTTGGAGACTGGTGATACGTAATTGGGCCTGGACTAATTGGGAATGTCAGGTTGGCAGGTGGGCCATTTTAGACCATTACACCTCAGACTTTAATGTGCCTACAGATTACCTGAGGCTTTTGTAAAATGCAGATTTTGTTGAAAGAATCTGGGGCGAGGCCTGAGATTCCTTATTTTTAGCAGGCTTAAATGCATTAGAAAACTAATAGAGGTGTTAAGTGACTTTAATAAAAACAAATGAACTTCCTTCTACTTCCTTAGTTTTTTTTCCTTAGAGTACAGTAGCAATACTTCACAAGGTGAAAGAATTCCTTGATTGTTACTGAAAGGAAGAAAGGGCATTTAAGTGTCTGCAGTCCCCAGTACCCAAGTGATAATTGTTGCCCTTTCCATGGGATTGTAAAACACCATTAAAATTAGGCTTTTTTGAGCAGGTTTCCATGTTAAGAGGGAAAGGAAACCCTCCCAGAGCCTTCTTTGGTTGGTTGATTTATGGGAAGGAGAAACACATGCTTTTGTACAGAGGGACAAGAGGGCTGTCATTTGAATCATTGTCTTATAATTGATGCAAAGCTTTGTCTGTTATATGGGAGTGTATTCCCTTTTTTTAATATATCGATCACAGAGTCTGCCTTGTTATTATTGTTATTATATTTGATCATATTTTAACCAGTGGATTGACTAGTCCGTGTCTTCCTCCCCACTCCCCACACTTCGGTGCTTTAATAGAATATTATTTGTAATTATGGTAAATTTTAAATGCAGTCATATTTAAGCAAACATTATTTATGGAAATGGTGGGTGATGCCATTATGAGTAGACTTTTCTCCATTTTTCTAATCACTGTTGTGCCAATAATTTCCCTGAGTCATAGGACTGGAATATTCTTCACAAGGATCTTTTGGTTTTCCCCCCTTCTATTCTTTAAGGACTGTCAATTCATTTTTGTTGATCTTTTCATCTTGTTCTCTTGGGTTTACAGCAGCTGTTTTAACATGTTTGAGTACTTAAATTAAGCTGATCTGGCAATTTGGCTCTTCTAGGAAGATTTTGTATCATTCAGATAGCACCTGTCGTAGTACTTGATTTTCTCTAATTTACTCCACTACAAATAAGGATTCTTTAGAGCAATTTCAGTTTTTAGGTGTAAACTGAATGTTGCAGAATTAAATGAGTGTCTTTTGTTTACAATTAAAATAATTTTGTCAGGGGGCACCTGGGTGGCTCAGTCGTTAAGCGTCTGCCTTCGGCTCAGGTCATGATCCCAGGGTCCTGGGATCGAGCCCCGCATCGGGCTCCCTGCTCCGCGGGAAGCCTGCTTCTCCCTCTCCCATTCCCCCTGCTTGTATTCCCTCTCTCGCTGTGTCTCTCTCTGTCAAATAAATAAATAAAATCTTAAAAAATAAATAAATAAATAAATAAAATAAAATATTTTTGTCAGGTGAACGTTAAGAAAAACCCCAAGAATTTGAAATAAAAGATAGGCTTGATTTATTTTTAATAAGCACTGATGTCAGTTCACGTGAAGTGTTTAAGGAGATTGAAATTGCATCATTTAAAAATATTATCCTGCTTTCTAGTAGAGAATTAGTTCAAAAGTAGATGAATTAAGAGTTTTTAAATGATGGATTTGAAATAGGATTTCCCGTAATTGGAATTTTTAATTTATTCCTTTTTTGCTAAAAATAGGAATGTGATTTCAAATATAGGACTATAGCGTAGACAGATAGAGCTAGGGCAGTAAAGTGTAGAAAACTACCAAAGATAATTTTATTTTGCTACTTTGCTAACGATGGAGCAAATAAATATGAAAACTCATGATAGAACATTTTAAGTTCTTCAGAAAAGAAACTCTTTGTCAAATTCTAAATCCAATTCTTTGCTTTTAAGCCAGGTTTCAGTCTCTCACAAACTCATTTAAATCCTCCCAGGAATGCACAGTGTCCCTGCCAAAGGTTTTCACATGGTGATTGATGAAAAGATTTGCTACAGAATATGCATGCCTTTCAGGAAAAGGTTAATACAGAGTTTGGAAAATGAAGTAAGGGCATGATGGTCCATATTTTTATCTTATTTTATCATTGAACTCTTTCCAAAGAGCTTTTGAATTGACATTCTCCATAGAATCACAAATCTGAAGATTTTTCCATATGAAAGATTTAAGTGGACTTGTATTGAAAGCCTTTCCTTTATCAGCTCAAATCCTCACATTCATCAGGTTGTAGTCTGTATTACAAGGTATATTTAGCCAAAGAATATCCTTGTATTACTTAGTCAATTAAATATTTAAATTCCACTAGTGTTTTTGAAAGTCTTAAAGGGTCTTTGCAGTTGTGAGCTTAATCGTTTTTATCTTTCCTTTCCCTTTTTTATTATTGTGGTAGAATATACATAACATAAAATTTACCATTCTGTCTTAAAGTGTACAGTTCAGTGGCATTAAATACATTTACATTGTTGTGCAGCCACTTTATCATCTTCCCAACTGATACTCCATTGGACAGTAATTCCCCATTTCCCCTTCCTTCTCCCCACCCCCCCAACCATTATTCTACTTTTTGTCTATGAATTTGACTGCTTTAGGTACCTCATAGAAGTGGAATTGTACTGTATTTATCCTTTTGTTACTAGCTTATTTCATTTAGTATATGTCTTAAAAGGCTCATGCATGTTGTAGTGTGTGTCAGAATTTCCCTGTTAAGGCTGTGTGTGTGTGTGTGTGTGTATAGACACACACACACATACATATATACCACTTTTGTTTGTGTTTGTTCATCCATTCATCAAGTTGAGTGACATGGGTTGCTTCCTTTTCTTTCCTTTTATAGTCTAAATTTTAAATACTGATCATATCAGTCCTTTCTAGTGTTTTACAGCTATGAATAGTGGTTCAGAAATCCACTGTAGAAGGGACCAAGGGATTTAAGCCTTGGGACTATTCCTTTCCTCCTTGAAATATTTTCTTATTGTTACTTGAGTGTTTGTTTTGCTAGTCCAGCCTAGAGGTAAGAATAATCTGATCCTCTGGCCAGATGGAAGCTGAGATACCTACCACATGGGGCATCTATATTGAGAGATTGAGCCAAGATATGGAAGACTAAGATCTGGGATTGAGGATTCAGGTTTATAAGGGAAAGCTTCAAATTTGAATTGTGTGCCATAATATTTTTAATCAATTCTCTCTTTTTTGGTTATAATTTGCTTTTCTTTGAGATAGTACATGTTTACACCTACTTAACTGGGTGTTGGTGTTTTCTGAATTGCCTTTTCATGTTTATAGTGTATTACCTATTCAGTCACATAGAGTAAAGATTTATATCAGAAGAAAGAAAAATACTTTAAATTTCAGAAATGTAATATTTTGCTTAATTTTAAAATTTTTATTTATTTCATATGATTATACTTCATGCATCTCCTGGACACCTAGTTCTTTCTGTTCAAGGTCATGTACCCTAGTATCCAAGTAGATTTACTGATTGCAGATTTATTCCTCTGGAATTGTGTAGAATTATATCTTCCCATCATATTGCCCTTATTCAGCTGTGTTGATTACTGCTGTGTGTAATACAAGGAATGATTGCTATGACATTAAAATTTTGAATTGGGGGTCTCAAGTTCTTCCCTTAGAGCACTTGTATTGTAACTTGCAAATTGAATGTTTGCAAAGTATGAAGTATAAAAATCAGCTTTTTGTAGTACCGAAACTAGAGAACTAACATGTAGGCTTGTTGACTAGTTTAGCTAAATCTTAACTCTGGGTATGGACTTACTTGGAAACACAGTAAAAAGGAACGGATGTTGATAATGTTTAAAGTATTAGTTGAACCCTTGAGTTTAAGTGAAGGGATAATTGAGATAATACGATCTCCCATTGCTCTGTGTTAACAAGGAGATTTTTCAAGTTAAATTGTGATTGGCTTCCAGTTAGGGAAGAATGTTCATCTAGAGCCAGTGGTATTTACCAACTGAGCCTGTGAAAACATTCCTTTTTACCCTCAGATGCTCACTCAGCCTTCTGTTTTCCAAGTGACATTATTATAGCCTTTAGTAGTCAGAAAAATTAAAAGCACATTTTAAAAGCATGAATAGCAGAGTCTCCCTTCAGTTTCACAAAATTAACTACTTTTTATGATAATACAAATATGGGAGGATTTCTGAAAACTTAAGGAATTTAAGTTTAACTGCTAAACATCCTTTGGCATTTTAAGGACACAGGTCATAGAAATATAAAGCATATGGCCAAATTTTGTTGTTGTTGTTTCGTTGGGCTGCTAAATAACTTCTGACTTTGTGTAATTGAAAAGTGGTATGTGACCATTTAAGTTTTGGGCATTCTTTTTGCTATAACTTCATTGGCTGGACCAGCAATGTAATTAAATCCTCAGCTAGAATAAGATGAACATGATGAATCTGTTTTATCAAATTGATGGTTTTTGTGGGGATAATATCTCCTTGGAATGTTAATTGTAGTAAATCTAATTTATTGACCATTTTGTTTGCCTAATAGTCTTTAGTCATTTACTTTATGGATTTTTAGATGTTAGGAATGTTAGGAAACTATATTAAGAATTTGGTGGTTAGCAAATAATTTTTTCCCTTATTTCTCAATTTTTTCCCTTCTTCCCCCCAGCTGGGACCACGGCTAATTATTTAATCTCTGAGTCTTGATTTTTAATCTATAAACGAGAGTTTTGTGAAGACTGCCTATTTCTATTGTCTGACTCAGTACATAGTAGAACCTCAGTAAATGGTAGTTTCTATTAATATAACTTATAAATTTCCTCTCTCTTTTTTTCTGAGTGCTTCCTTATTTCTTCATTAATGTATTATTCTGTTTTCAAAATTTTAAATTACTATAGCTCAAAGAATTAATTTTGTCTAGTGTTATGTCCTTTCTTGGGAAAATGTCTGCAAAAGCATCCCTTTGGTCATATACATTATGTCAGTATAGATCCAGAAAATATTTGCTTCCTAAAATAGGTCTGTTAAAATTTTATTTCTTTATTCATTTTTGAGAGAGAGAGAAAGGGGGGTAGGGCCGGGGGGGGGGGAGAAGAAGAGGGAAAGAATTCCAAGCAGACTCCACGCTGAGCATGGAGATCATCTCATGACCCCTGATATCATGACCTTAGCCAAAACCAAGGGTCCATTGCTTAACCAACTGAGCCACCCAGGTGCCCCTATTAAAATTTTATTTTAAAAGATTTTATTTTTTGGGTAATCTACACCCAGCATAGGGCTCGAACTTACACCCCTGAGATCAAGAGTTGCATGTTCTACGGACTAAGCCAGCCAGGCACCCTTATTAAAAATGTTTTTAGAATCAGATTTGAAGGAATCCTTGGAGTGTGAAGGAATTTTATCTGCTCTTAACGTCACCAGCTAATTTAGTCATTGTCTCTGCAGTGGTGTGCCTCAAAGTTTAGATGTTTACATACTGCTGTTATTTCTGCAGAGTGCCTTGTTAGTATTTACAATAATAATATTTTTTTAAATTTAGCCTTGGCTAAGCAATAATATCTCTGAAATTACAGATTCAGTATACTAGCAATATTTTTTCTAATGTATGTTAAAATAACTACATAACCATTTGTGTGCTATTTAAAATTGTGTTGATTACCTTTTTACTCATTGCCTAAAGCATTCCTGACAGGATGATCATCTAACCTCTGAAAATAATTTCTTTTGTCCTTTTTCTCTCTTTCTATCTAAACTTGAAAATAATAAATTATTTTGATAGCGAAATACGGCTTTTTGGTTAGCAAGAAGCATTATACTTACTGTATTTAACAACTTGGGTAAGTCTGAAATTATGGGGAATACTTATTATACTTTTGTCATTGGATGTTTTGAGATCCATGTGGTGAAGGGTACTGAAAAGGACACTATTTTTTTAAATGACACTGTTTTTTAAAAATTACGCTATTTTATATGTACGTATGTTCACTCCTTGTTTCAGCGTGATTCATTCCTCACCTCCACCCTTAACTGTTACCGATGTCACTGTTACTGATGTCTCAGAGTCAGGCACCTCTTTGGTTCAGTATTTGTAAAGAGTAAACCTTGTCTGTGGGGAGAAAATAGTGGACGAGGGTAGGGAGCAGGTTGTCCTAATTTCCTTTTACATAGAATTTTCATTATTCCTCCTTTCTTTGCCCAACCCTCCCCCCTCCCTTGCCTTTAAGGGACTTCTGATACTTCTAGTTCCTAAGCCTTTTCTTCAATTCCTTGGTATACTTTTCCTTTTTTGATTGATGTGTAGATTTCAGCTTTATCTGCTCTGCTAAATCAGCAGTTGTCCGTCTGCTTTCTGTAGTCCAAGACTTAGCTGTCATCTCTCATTCTGTTGCCTTATTTTTTTGTCATTATGTGCTAATATCTTTTTAACATTTCTTCGTTGTCATTTTTAGTGGAAGGAAGCTGAGATTAAATATATTAATTATTTCCACAGCTAGAGTCTGAGTTCCATGAGGAGAGGGATTCTTTCTGTTTTGTTTCTCAGTCCCCATTTGCTAACACTGCCTTGCATGTAAATATTTGAAAGAATGGTGTATCCATTAGATTGTTTGTGTAACAAGTAACATTTATGAGGTATTTTAATAAGCATAATTTCATTTGAACATCACTAAATGTGGTTATATAAAAAAGTAGAGACACTACTTTAAGGGTAGGTACATAGTAGTAGAACCTGACTGAAACCCTCTTTTTCCTAATTGAGATACTGGGCTTACTCCTGAAAGGAGTTGTTTGAATTGCTATAACCAGATTAACATTGAGCTGGCTCCATGGGCCTTCAGACTATACAAAGCAATGCTATAGTTGGGATAATGAGGATATCGATATTTAAGTATATGGCTCAGAAAGTATTTGATAAAGGGAATAGGAAAACAACTAAGGAGAAATGGAATTTTTGTTACCTAATGTCTTATTTAAATCTTTCACGTAAGTGATTTGGTCAATAGGAAGTGTGTTCTGAACACTGAAAGAAGGTATGTAAATGAATACTTACGTTTGTAATTGTTAGGCATATAATTTGATCTGAACTATGTAATAGGAAAAGCATATTATTATCATTCTTTGAAAGGCTTTGAAAAGTATGCTACACAAGAACATTTTTCAGTAAATGTCAGAATTAAGACAAAATGAACTTATCATTTTCTGTAGGCATTTTGTTTTCTCATTATAGAAGTTTCGTTCAGTTCTTCTGACATATGAGATCAAGAACTTTGGATCCTTTTAAAATAAACTAAAACTCAATCATATGGGATTTTGGCAATTTAAACGTCTTAAATTTCAATTACAAATACAAGAAACCACATAATAAGCACATTTGTACTGAAGGAATGTTTTCCTTTCTAAATAACTATGTGTGTTAATGTTCATTGATTCAGATGTGTCAAATCAAAGTAGTGTTACTACTATTTGCTTTCATACTTAATTATCTAAATTTATGGAGAAGCATGGACCCAAATAATAAACTAAAAATGGTCCACCTTTGTTCATGTATCTGTTACGGTTAAGATCCCAACCAAACATTTAAAGATTTTTATATTTGAGAGAGAAAGAGAGTATGCACACGCACATGAGCAAGTATAAGCGCACCAGTAGTGGGGGGCAGGGAGAGAGAACCTTTAAGCAGACTCCCCACTGAGTGCAGAGCCTGATGCAGGGCTCAGTCTCACCACCCGTGAGATCATGACCTGAGCCTAAACCAAGAGTTGGATGTTCAACCAACTGAGCCACCCAGGCGCCCCCAACCAAATATTTAGATACTGCTTTATTTTTGGTTTGTACATACATTCTGATACTCCTTGACAGTTGAAAAATAGCGGGTAATCATTAAGAATGTTTCTTTTCACCTATCTCTAGCCTACTCTAGGCTTCTACTTTTCCTCTTGTAGAGTGGAGCCATACAGATGATAAACCCTGAATGAGCTGACAGCTTATTGCATGGATAGTTTCTGAATATCTGGAGTTTAGAGTAGGCATTATATGTAAATGCTGTGTTTTATGTAGGCTTTTTGGGGGGCGAAGCAGATAAAATTTTGTGAAAGTTTCTTGTTGAAACAGTAGAATCAGCGGGCTTCAAAAACCAGCTTTTGAACTAGTAGACTTACTGGCAATTAAATAGACCCTCTAAGCTTTGAAAAGTCTTTTAAACTGTGTTTTCTGTTTTCAGCTAGCATTTAAATGCTCATTCAGGGAAGCTGACGTTTTGTTCGTGAGATTTTTTTGCTTTCTACTTTTATGATTTGTGACATGAAGCTAAGAACCAGCTGAAGTGTTAGACCTTAAATTTGCTGGATGTATCTTTATACCTTCTTTGAATGTTAAGTATTTTGGTTCAAGTAATTTGCAGAGTACCTAGTAAAAGCTAGTAAGAGTTAAAAGACTGCTGTATCTAAATTAACAACTTATTTCTTCCTTCTTCTCTTCTTTCAATTTTCCCCCCCGCCGATACTTATTAAGCAGTTACTACATGCCCAGCACTTTGTGAGGTGCTAGTGAGTCAAAGGTAAATAGTAATTCTTACTCTTAAGTAATATATAGAATAATGTGCAAAAATTGCCTGAAAGCAGTATTTGCCTTTGTCATATAAAATGTAAATTGATTCTAGTATGAGAATATAGCAAGAACCAGAAATAAGGGCACTTTCTTGAGCCTTAAACAATTCTTAAAAATCCCAGAATAATTTATTTTAATCTCAAATGAAGAGCTATTCTGATTTTGTTGTTGTTGTTGTTATTGATCCTAATGTAGAAATGACTTCGTACTGAGGACTATTACCTCAACAGTAGCTCCCTATAACAGAAATGATGTTTTGCATTCTAGGAATGGGTTCCACTAAGATCAGCTCTTGTACATTGTTATGGATTGAGTCAAGCCCTAACCTCCAGTATGACTACATTTAGAGATAGGGCCTTTAAAGAGATAGTTAAGGTTAAATGAGATTGTAAGAGGCGGACGCAATCCATTATGACTGGTGTCCATAATAATAGAGAGAGACACCAGGGAAACACACACACACAAGGCCGTAAGAGGGTACTGTGAGAAGACAGCTGTCTGCAAATCAAGGAGGGAGGTGTCAGTAGAAACCAAACCTGCTGACACCATGGTCTTGGACTTCCAGCCTCCAGAACTGTGAGAAAATTAAATTTCTCTTTAAGCCCCCATTGTGTGGTGTTTTGTTATGGTAGCCCCAGCTAACTAATCTAGGCATATGGTTGATAAACCAGTTTCTCATGTAGTTTTGAAATTCTCTACAACCACAGTTTAAACCCCAGTTTTAGTTTGTTTTCAAGTCTAATTTCTTCTACATATGTAGATTCCCGGAATGATATAGCAGATTTCAAGAAATACTAATTTTCTTTTACATGGTCTCATCTATTAAGCAACTATATATTGAAGTTTCCTTGATAAGTGACTGTAGTTCATTGACATAGTTATACCTTTGTTCACTTTTCATTTAAGATATGTTTTAGGGGCGCCTGGGTGGCTCAGTCGTTAAGCGTCTGCCTTCAGCTCAGGTCATGATCCCAGGGTCCTGGGATCTAGCCCCGCATGGGGCTCCCTGCTCGGTGGGAAGCCTGCTTCTCCTTCTCCCACTCCCCCTGCTTGTGTTCCTGCTCTCGCTAGCTCTCTCTGTCAAATAAATAAATTTAAAAAATCTTAAAAAAAAAAAAAAGATACATTTTAAAATAACATTGTATTATAGTTTGGCAGTTTTTTTGTGTGTTGTGGCATGTAAAATAATGGTATGTTTTCAGTCATTGGCATCTTTGATGTAATAAAATATATTTTTCCTATTATACACCCTCCCCCCACCTCCATCTTACACCATCTCAGATAAGTATTTATGATTTTTCAGAATGCTCAGGAAAGGAGATATGCAGTTTCCCTTGGTAAATCATTAGACTTTCTTAATCCTATTAATAAACATTGTATAAAATATCTGTTGTATTTGAGACCCCCCTTTTTAAAAATTTTTGTTAGGAGTAGAGAATAAGCTAGTCACCACAGAATAGTAAATGTGGCTTAGTGGTTAAGACCATACGCTCTGCAACCACATTATCTGAATTCAAATCATAGTTCCGTCACTTGTTAGCTGTGTGACTTTAGGTAAGTTGCTTAACTGCTTCTAAATTTATAAAGTGGGATTGATAATAGTACCTATCTTTTACAGGGTTGTGAAGGTTAAAAGAGTTATTCTCTGAAAAGCACTTAGACCAGTGCCTGACACAGAAGTGCTCTGTGATTGTTAACTGTTACTGTTGTTACTACATTTGATTTAGCATGATCATGTACTAACAAATTAAAAAAAATCAGTTTAACTACATTTGTATAATCAATAAAACCTGAGAATTAAGGGCACAAATAGAGTTTAATGTTATCTAATAAAATTTAAAGTAAAATGAATCCACCATTTAATGGTGGGTGTTATATGGTAATTAGACAAAATTGAGATTAAATTTTTAGTTCTCCTTATATTTTCTTTACTATCTAGCCACTGCTACAACAGTTTTTAGTTATTTCTCTTGACCTCAGACTCTCAGATACATATATTCTTAAGTTCTCTTCCAAGATCCCTACCTGTCAAACTATTCTAGGATTGACTTCCTTTAAGCTACACCCCTGTGCTCCCAAGTAGTCTTTTTGTTCTTCATGCCTGGGATATTGTGTATCCAAAGGATTAAAGAGTTTGAGAAGGCAGAATCTCTCTTGGTTATACAGGCTGGTTGCGTGTTTGGGTTACCCAGTGATTGTAGGCCTGGGATAGAAGAATAAGGTACAGCAAGTAGGACTTGGGTCCTTGAGTCTTGGGGCCAACGGATGGGAGAGAAATGGAGGATCCTAGGACTAAGGGAGTGCTGAGGAAAGACCCTTGGTGGGTGGGAGCTTGCTAGGCAAAAGTAGATTCATTGGTTCACATGTTAAGTTGTTCATTCATCTACTTAATTTTTAAATACCTGTAGTTGCCAGCCTCTGTGCCAAGTGCTGGCTTACATTCAAGATCAGTTTTAGTTTGTATTATATAGACATACACTTTCTATTTTTTGTGAGAGAAACCATTCTTAATGGAAGTTCATATTAGTATGAATGATTTATATGTTAAGTTTTTTTCAGATGGACTATATTGTGGATGGGAGAGGTTGGGTCTAGGGGACAAGGAAATTTAAACAGAAATGTAGAGCTTCCTAAGAGGGGCTAGATGAATGTTCCTAAGGGAAAAAAGAAGACTGAAGATGCACTTCAGAGACACTAAACCGAAAAGGTAGGTTTTGTGTAGAACATCTACAGAAAATAGTAGAAACCTTAGCAAGTAGAAACCTTAGCAAAACTGTGACTCTCCTTTCTTCTCTAGGACTCCTTTTCCTATAACCTTCCCTTATTTAGTAATTTCTTTTTGGTAGTATTGACCAAATGGTAATGTTCTCTATTGAAAGTTCTGGCTAAAATAGAGAGGAGCTCTTTGGTGGTTTTGTTTCTCCAAGCATAAAAGAGATTCCAGGATAATTGCTCAGTTCCAAAGGATTCAGTGCTATCATTCCTTTTGTTCAAGTATGTATACAAATTATTCTGTCGTGTTTATCCAAATATTTCTAAATTCTCGGAAAAAGCACATTGCATTGGAGAAATCTCGACATGCAGTATATTGCTTTCTCTTCCATAGTCTTCTCTTTTCCTGCCTCCCAAAATCTCAATAGGTAGTTTATAGGAAATTCTAAATGATTTTATAAATAAACATTCCCACAAAAACTAGAAAGACATAACTTATTTTAAAAGTTTCAAGGCTTCTGCCTGCAGTCTTTTTAGGCTTAATTTTAGATCCTCTGAATTTAATAATCACTGCTTTTCATTATTTGGGGAGAGGGGTTTGAGATTGAGAGTGACCCATATTAATTATTTAGAACATAGGGAAGTTTGGCTTGTTCAGTGCTGGAGAAATAAGACTTTACTGCATTTGTATAGTGTTTCTTAGAGCATGCTATGTATGAGAGTTCTTGAAAATCCTGTGTTTCTCATTAGAATCTTTAATGAAATTGGGATAAGATGGAAGGTGGTTACCAGAAGTTATTTCTGTGTGCCTGAGTATTTTTCAAATTGTATTTTTAAGCAGAAGGAATGTCCTTGAATAAGTGAATAAATTTGCTATGAAAATTATTTTAAAATATTATAGTACGTTCTTAGGAAATATTAAATTAGGAAATATGCATTTGTATTTATTAACTTCCCATTCTGTAGTTACTACTGACAAGAGACTGAAGGATCCAGAAACAGTACTGGATGAGGTACCTGCTTTTGGGAACCTTAAAATCTAATTAGGTAACATGAAATGAAAGGAGCTATGTAGTGGTAGGTAATCAAGAACTAGAATGAGTTAGGGGCGCCTGGGTGGCTCAGTTGGTTAAGCGACTGCCTTTGGCTCAGGTCATGATCCTGGAGTCCCTGGATCGAGTCCCTGGATTGAGTCCCACAGGGGGCTCCCTGCTCAGCAGGGAGTCTCCTTCGCCCTCTGACCCTCCCCCCTCTCATGTGCTCTCTCTCTCATTCTGTCTCTCTCAAATAAAAAAATAAAATCTTTAAAAAATAAAGAAAAGAACTAGAATGAGTTAAATATTAAGAATTTGAGGCTTTATAATCTGATTTTTACATTTGAAATAATCAGACAAGGTTTCATTCAATAAACATATATATTCCTACTATGTGGAAGAATTGGATACTTGGAGTTGGAAGCATAGAGAAGTAAGGAGAAAGAGATTCCAGCTGAAGCAGCATTGACCAAATAAATCTATAGTAGTACCTATCTGTGAGGATTAACTGAAATAATCCAAATAAAGTATTAGAAAAATGCCTAGTTCATAGTAAGTGTACAGTAAAAGTTAGCTATTCTTGTCATTACCATGTTTAAATGTATGTCTGAGTGTTCTTTGATGAGAGTTATGATAATACAGTATTTACTAAGTGCTGTGTGTGTTACTGTTCTTAGCTTTTCTGCATTCATTATTTCCTTTAATCCTTACAGTTCAATGGGACATAGCTATTGGTGTTATCCCCATTTTGGAGATGAGCAGAACAAGCATAGAGTGGTTCAGTATATTGCCCAAATATCTTGGAAGTTGAGGAATAACTCATGGGATTAGATTGCATCATTGGATGTAGCTGAAGGAAGTCTGTGAATACTGGATTGTTTAAATCTGATAATAGTTGGAAACTAAATAGAGATAATTTAGATTGTTCGTTTTCTTTGATTGTTCATGTCATTGCTCTCTAGGGCTGTAATCAGTAATGTGTGAATTGTTGAGCTGAAGAGTATGATGTTTATTTTTCTGACCTTAGCACTATGCTTAAGAGCCATCATCGATACATTTAAGATAGAATATGTTTTGCATATTTGTCTTTTTTTAATAGTTCCTTCTGAAGATAGTCTCTTTACTTAATACTAGTGCCTACTTTGTTTTCCTAGCATTGTTTGTGTGACTCATGTTGAGGAATTTGTATGTTATAAATACCCAGGCCTGTTACTCCCAACTGCTAAGCATTAGAACAAGTCTAATTAGGTTGAGACCTGGTTGTAGGTAATAGAAGAAAGTGTATAATATAGGGCTGTGGAAAGAATTTCCACCTAAAACTAGTATGATCCTGGATTAACTAAGTTTAATAACTTAAAAAAATTCCATAGGAGAGTCAGATATTGATGGGAAATGATACTAACATAGCTAATATATTCAAGTATAATTGCATAGTTAATATCCTGCTGGTCAGGACTTGCTTCTGAATTACCTGTTTCAACAGTTGAGGGATATGGAAAGACCCTTTTTCACATCCATTCCAGAAATAATTAGATAAATGGCTGAAAATATTGATAAATAAGTTTTCATAATAGAACTGAACTCATAACACTAATGAGTTTTCAGATATCACAGATTGGTGCCATTTTGAAGTCTTAGGTTCTTCATTCTGAGCTAGACCCTCAGCACTTGTCTGAAAGTCCTTTATGTATTTTTATTTCCCTCACTTTTATGTTTCCTACTATAGGTAGTTTAAACTTTTAACCCACCTCCTACCCATTACCTTATCCTAAACTTCTCCCCATGACTGTCAGCAGAAGAGCACAATTAACTTCTCAGAGAAGAAACTAGAGAGCTCTCAATCAGAACTCTCTCAAAAAAAAATTTTTTTTGGCTGTATTGTCTAAGTTATCTGCATTTAGATCCATATTGAGAGCCTTCCCTGCAGTTTTAGAAGAGGCTTAGTCTTTGATCTGTACCTTGGTCTTTGTTTTCCTCTTGTATATCCCACAAATATTTCAAATGCTCAATACCAAACTCCTCGCCATTTCCCTTTTTAAATTTTCTGTGTACATGAATGACACCATGAGCTAGATAGCCAGGAGTCATCTTGTTACTGCTACTTGATTGCTTTTGGCTTTCCCAATCCAGTCAGGTTCTACTTCTGCTTGCCATGTCTATTCATTGTCTATATCTACTTTCATTTCCTTAGTTCTAACTTATTGCTGACCTATTTAGCAACAACCCTATTATGTGGCGCTGCTCTTGTCCCCATTTTACAAGGTCACACAGCTAATAAATGTTGTCAGTAGTTTTTTCCAAGTAATTTATACATTACTTCAAATGTATTGAAATAATCTACTAGGAGAATACATTGGCTGGGAATGGTCAAGAGAGTTTTAAAAATGAATAATAATTGCACTGCTAGATATTACTTACAATGATAAAAGTAATGTGATTTGAGTATTAGTATAGATAGATCAGTGGAACAAACAGAAAGCTAAAAACATACCCATATATAAAAATATATAATAAAGGTAGCATTTTGTATCCATGGTGAGGAGATGGGTTGTACAGAACCCCTGGGTATGAAACTTGGAGGGGGGTGCTAGAGCCCTCCAGGAGCCATTACTCAAACAACCCACTACCAGTGCTGCAGTTCTGGATTATTCCATGTATGTGGCTAGAACAATTGCTAATTACAACAAAAGGAAACACATTTGTTTCCAGACTGACTATATGACAAATTAAATAGGAGATGAGTTAAAAAATTAATAGAGATAGTAAAAATTAGAAAGTGTATGTGTTTACTAAAGCTCTCAAAATGGGAAAACATTTTTAATTTTTTTTTTTTTTTTTGACAGAGAGAGGGGCAGCGAGAGTAGGAACACAAATAGGGGGAGTGGGAGAGGGAGAAGCAGGCTTCCCCCCTGAGCAGGGAGGATGCAAGGCTTGATCCCAGGACCCTGGGATCATGACCTGAGCCGAAGGCAGACCCTTAACGACTGAGCCACCCAGGCGCCACGGAAAACATTTTCTTAACATAAAACCACAGGGAGAAAATTTCAAAAGGAAAACTTCAATAGAATTAAAAGGTGAGCTAGGAAAGATTGGCTATATGATAGACAGAAGTTACCATCTTACTGTATTAAGAGCTTTGAGAAATACTAGGGAAATGAAAAAAATTAACATAAAAATTGAAAAGAGGACATAGTGAGGAACGTAAAGCCACATAAAGAAATACATAAAGTCAGTAAAGATAACACAAGGTCATTCTGCTAACTAGGATTCAGTCAAACCATTATTTGCCTCATATGTTTGAGAGTTAAAAAAAAGTAATAAGGATTAGACAGCCTTCTTGGCAGAAGATTTGGCAGCATGCTTAAAGAGCCACGAAAATTAGAGATGTACACTAGAATTTATATGAAAGACTATTTAGTTTGTATGACCCACACCCAGATATGATTAAACAAATCATGGTGTATTAATAATGTGATATCATACTATGCAGCTGCTAAAATTTTTGTTGAAAAAAAGATGGTGCAAGTAAGTCCCAACAGGATGCCTGTAATTACCTGAATTTAAGAAAAAAGTTCTAGTAGAAGAAAGGATTTGTACCAAAGTGATACCAGTTGTCTGTTTTGTTTTTTTTTTTTAAGATTTATTTTAGAAAGAGAGAGAGTGGGGGGGAGGGGGGAGGGGTATTGGGGGATGGGGCAAGGAGAGGAAGGGAGAGAAGCAGACTCCCAGGGCTTGATCTCAGGACCCTGAGATCATGACCTGAGCTGAAATCAAGAGTCTGATGCTTTACCAACTGAGCCACCCAGGTGCTCCTCTTTTTTTATTCTAGAAGTGTTTTGGTGGGGCGCCTGGGTGGCTCCGTCGTTAAGCGTCTGCCTTCAGCTCAGGTCATGATCCCAGCGTTCTGGGATGGAGCCCCACATCGGGCTCCCTGCTCCGCGGGAAGCCTGCTTCTCCTTCTCCCACTCCCCCTGCTTGTGTTCACTTTCTCGCTGTGTGTTTCTCTGTCAAATAAATAAATAAAATCTTAAAAAGAAAAAAGTGTTTTGGTAATGTACATTAATTTTGTAATTATGAAAAATGTCATTTTCTGTTTAAAAGTACCTAACTACAGTTTTAAAATTATTTTTAAAAAATTATTATTCCTAGTATTAGTTGAAATGGCTGAAAATGAGAGTGCTTGAGTGCTACCTGTCTAATCATGAATATTGCTATATAGAGAATTTAACACTTACTTAGGTCCGAGGTCCAATGGGATCCCAGCACAAGATTGTGTGGTTGGGTCTGACCATGGCTGAGTTGTATCTGATGGTATTGGTGCAGATTTTAATGGTGAGAAAGGTTCTTTAAAACTGTGCAAGAATGAAATTCTGGTTTCATTTCGTGTTTTTGGAGGGTTATATTTTGGGATTCTTTACAACTAAGATTTCTTTTTTATTGAAAATGCTAACTTTTATTGTAAATTCAGCTTTTAAATCCATGAAATCAGAGTGCTTCTGTTAGATGTTACAAAGTTGTTAGCATAACTCATTCAGTTACTGAATTATTGTTTAATAAGTAGTTTTGGAAATTTCATACATTTTAATTTACTCCATTTAGTTCCCATACTTTCTGACTGAGGGCTGTGTGCAGTAGTAGTAGTAGTAATAGTAGTAGTAGTTGTAGTAGTCCTAGCAGTAGTAGTCGTTTGTAATCATTGTGATACAGATATACATGGCTTTTTCAGCCACCTGATGAGAGGAGAGAGGGGTCATTTGTTCATTTTGTTCAGTTCTTTTCATGTAGAGATACTTATTAATTTGATCTTATTTCAGTTTTCTTTTTGTTATGTTGGAAAGTTTCTTTTGTTTAACCAGTCAAAATAAGCCTCTTGGCTTAGGAGCAGGGGAAGGAAGGTAAGGAAAAGCTAGGCAGAGGTTGAGTGATGACAGACTGGTATATGCTAGATAAAGGAGTAATGGAGAATGTAAAAAGGGTATTACCAGAGAGGAAGACAGATAAAGCACAGCGGTACTGATAGGACTGACGTGGTCTTACTGAAGAAAATCTCAACTTTCCTGATGCCTTTCATGGATAATAGTAACTTTTCATTTTGGAAAGCACGGCCACTTACCCATATTCATGGTTTGTAATTGTATGCTCCTAAATAGAAACTTTTTTTCATTTTCTTGGAGCTATATAGCTTTTCTTTCTTTTCCCTAAAAGCTTTGCTAGGATTGCTTACTTGATTTTCTTTTAAATGCAGAGGACAATCAGAATGCTTTTAGAGCCACATTTATATGATTTATTATACATAGATACAGTTAAATTTTCCTGGCTGTTTGAAATTTGCATTTCATTTTAGTTCTGTTGTAATTTTTGTCCTCATTCTGATTCATATGAAGAAAATGTTTCCCTGTTCCCTAGTGGTAGAGCTTTATAGAGAAGTATTTATACTTTGCAAAAATTTATTGAAAAACCAGAACACTTAAGGAATTTTGTGGATTCTTTATTTTAAGATCAAATGTGCATATGTTATATAGACTTCAGCATTTGGATAGAAGAGGATATTAAAATTTGGGGGGATTCTGAAAATTAAAGGAAGTAGCATTTTTTAATGGATTTTATGAACTATTCAATATTGTTTGGAGATGAATGAATTGTTTCATTCTTTGTAAGACTCATCGCTTATGAAAGAGAACAGATGTGAAAAAAGAGAAAGGAATGTGAAGCAGTTATCTAGCTGAACTCTTCCAAGAACTAGATAGTATATCACACAATTTATTCTGTCAAAATATCAAAGTCTCAAAACTTGGCTTAAGCATTTATATTTAACAAAAATTAATTTTAGCAATTTCTAATGTGTTTGAATCACAATTTTTTTGAA
This sequence comes from Mirounga angustirostris, assembly GCF_029215605.1. Taxonomy (NCBI): domain Eukaryota; kingdom Metazoa; phylum Chordata; class Mammalia; order Carnivora; family Phocidae; genus Mirounga; species Mirounga angustirostris. The sequence continues at coordinate 38,842,328 of NW_026991713.1, forward strand.
TTGTATTTTGTTTTGTATGCATAGTTTCAGATAAGTAATAGTTGTGAATGATGATTATCTGTTATGCTTAGGTATACCCCTAGTGTCCAAGAATTCTTACTAATGTAAGTACAAAGTCCTGTGGAGTATGCGGTTTTCCAAATATTAGAAACATTTAAAAATACCTTAATAAAATTGTGTTTAAAGTTGGCAAATGTGGACGCCTGAGTGGCTCAGTTGGTAAAACATCTGACTCTTGATTTCAGCTCAGGTCATGATCTCAGAGTCCTGAGATTGAGCTCCAAGTGGGGCTTCTGTGGGGCTTCAGTGGGGCTCCGTGCTCAGCGGGGAAATCTGCTACTCCCTTTCTCTCTGTTCCCATCCCCCACCCCCCTCCCGCTGGTTCACACACTTGCACTCCCTCTCTCAAATAAATACGTCTTTTTTAAAAAGAATAAAGTTGACAAATGATATGTTGATTGCTTTTTCTGAACTCCTGAATTTTGTGGAATTCTGCTTTATAAAATTGATAAGGAAGCTACCATGAAATGGATCCTTTTTAGTTATTTCATTCTGTGAACTTACTACATTTTTGATATATTAAAAACCTTGACTTAGAGTACAGGCTGCCTTCACCATTAGGTTTGGCGTCACTCTCTGCCAAAGACACTGTAGCGGCAGCTGTAACGGCCCTCGCCAGCCCTTGAGGCCTCCTGTACCTGGCCCCAGGCCGTCAGCCCCGCTGCCACTTTCCAGTCGGTATGCTGCTACTCTTGTGGCTCACAGGAAACAGATGAGGAATTTGATGCTTGCTGGGTGACATACTTCAACAAGCCAGATACTGATGCCTGAAAATTGTGTGAAGGGATGAACATGCTTGTTGGCTATGATGTGGTTCCAAAACCCCAAATCAGTGATGCTGCTTTGCTGGCATGCAGGTGGTTAAATGATTTTGCTAGTGCAGTTTGCATCCTAGAGGTTGTTAAGGACAAAGCTGGACCTCATAAGGAAATCTACCCCTAAGTCATTCAGGAACTTAGATCAACTTTAAATGAATTGAGATTCCCCACTCCAGAGGAAGTGGGCCTTGACAAAGTATAAACTTCATGGATGGGCCTCTCAAGGATTTATGCATGATGCTACTTGACTGTAAACAACCACCTGGAAATACTGATGATGACATTTTACCTTATTTGAAAAAGTTTTCCTTTATTGAATACCAAATGATGTAATGGTAACTTGGACTTTAATAAAAGGGAAATGAGTTTGAGCTGAAAAAAACAAAAAAGCCCAAAAAACCTTTGAGGTATAGTAATAAAAATTTTAGTAGTGGAAACTACAGCCTTAAGATGTCTAAGTCAAGTTTATTTGCGTATTTCACATATATATCACTCTATGGTTAGTCTTTCAAAACCAGTATGTCTCTGATTTGTTCAAGAAATTAAGTGATGATTGGCTGGTTACTTTGTATTTAGGACTTTAAGCCCCAGCTTCTCCTTAGTCTCAGTGTCCTTGTAACCTGGTTCAGTCTAGTCTCGTTTTTTCACTGTGCACCCCAGTATTTATTTCAGCAAACATTGAAGATATACTATATATGTCATGTTTTGTTATAAGTGTGATATATTGTGGTGATGCTGCTATTGTGATGGTGCAGTCTGTTGCCTCAAGCAAAGTCTTAGAGCTATAAAAACATAGTGCATTGGCTTTCAAACTTTGTTTTGGACTGATAAAAGTGTGCTTTATTAATGACTAAAATACCATGAATAGTTTTGCTGTTAGTGACATTTTCTGAAATGTCAGACAAATTTTTTCATAAGATTACTAACAAAATATCATTTACAGGGTATAGTTGTCTTTCTGGAAAGATCTCTCTCTATTTTTAAATGCTGCAAACACACTGTTTTTTAGAGGTAAAATATGTTTAGGCTCAGATAATTATAAATAGATTTTTCACCTGCATGACTGTTCAGTATTACATTCTATGGTTGAATGGAATGTGGGTCAGTTCTTTCTTAGAGGGACTAATTTTTGAAATTGCAAGATACTCATTCCATGCTTCTCATCCATAAACCAGTAGCATCCTTTACTCATCAATATGACCAAAAATGCCTTCACAAAATTCCATGCCTTGTAGGGAGTGGTATTGACTGAATGAGAATCACTGGGCTAGAGCTTTGTGGCCAGAGGAGAGACTTGCTCTTAGAGTGGTAGTCAGAAGACACTAGAGAAATTAAAACACAAATAGCTTTCAGTTGAGACAGCTATAGGGTCAGAGGGAGAAGCAGACTCCCCGCTGAGCAGGGAGCCTGATGCGGGACTCGATCCCGGGACCCTGGGATCATGACCTGAGCTGAAGGCAGACGCTTAACCATCTGAGCCACCCAGGCGCCCCTGCTATAATATGTTCTAAAAAATTATTCAGGCATTGCTAATCTGACAAAGTAACCAAGTAAAAAGGAAATCAAGACATTTTTAAAGTCCTATTAGTTGGGATCAAAAAATGCAACTCACAGGAAAAGAAGAGGAAATTCAGAAATAGATCCAAATACACAGACAAACCGAGTTTACAATAAAGTGGAAATACACACCAGTGGGAAAAGAGGAACTTTTTAATATGTGGCTTGGGGATAACTGGATAGCCATATTTAAAAAGATGAAATTAGATTTATTCCACATACCAGAATAAATTTCAGTGCATCATTAAAAATGAGCAAAAACTGAACAGACATCCCACCAAAGAAAATACAGGCATTGCAAATAAACACATGAAAAGAGGCTCAATATAATTAGTTATTAGGGAAATGTGAAATAAACCTTGACAGGCTATCACTACACATCTACCAAAATGATTAAAATTAAAGACTAATAATACCAAGTGTTAATGAGGATTTCAAACAACTGAATATCTCCTACACTGTTGGCAAAAACTCAAACTAGAAAACAGTTTGGCAGTTTCTTTTCTTTTCTTTTTTTTTTAAAGATTTTATTTATTTATTTGAGAGAGAGAGAGAATGAAAGACAGAGAGCACAGAGGGAGGAGGGTCAGAGGGAGAAGCAGACTCCCCGCTGAGCAGGGAGCCCGACGCGAGACTCGATCCCGGGACTCCAGGACCATGACCTGAGCCGAAGGCAGTCGCTTAACCAACTGAGCCACCGAGGCGCCCCTCCCTCAGCAAGAGATCTTACTCTACTTGCAAGCTAACCGTGTTAGCCTGCTGTCATTTCATGGATCATGGCAGATCACACTAGTCTCCTGGATCAGAGTCAAGTAGCCTCAGTATCCATTTTTCTTGCACTGGTAACCCAAGTCCCAGTTCTCACCGGGTGCATGACAAGGGCCAGATGACACCTGTACACACAGTTAGTTCCATTACAGGGAGGGCAGGAGCATTCTCTGGAATCTCACCCCTTTCATTCTTTCCCCTCACTTCCTTTCCATATCATCCTAATTTTTAAGACTCCATCTCAGAGAGGTACTTTCTTCCATATCTCCCATCATGGACCTTGTGTCTTTGAATGTGCTGCTTATCTACTGTGTCCCTCCTATTCCAGGCACTCCAGTGTCCTTTCTTAGTTTGCACAGTGGCCTAACTTACTCTCTCTTTTTATAATTTGTAAGTCCTGTTTCTTTGGTTAGTGCCTTCTTGTTTACAGACTGCCTGCAGAAACATTATTCTTTGTCTCTCACAGAACCCTTTAAGGCGATATTGGTTAGGAATGTGTTCAGTTACAGGGGTGCCTGGGTGTCTCAGTCAGTTAAGCGTCTGCCTTCAGCTCAAGTCATGATCCCAGGTCCTTGGAATCGACTCCCATTTAGGACTACCTGCTCAGTGGGGAGCCTGCTTCTCCCTCTCCCTCAGCTGCTCCCCCTGCTTGTGCTCTCTCGTTCTCTCTCTCAAATAAATAAAATCTTAAAAATAAAAGGAATGTGTTCATTTGCAAGGAACAGATAACCCATTCCACAATGGATATATTGAAGAGAATTTTGTTTCTGTTTATGACTTCTTTTCATGTAGAGTCTGGAGATAGATAATGTAGGTGTTGATTGAGCTTTTAGCAACAATCTTTCCATATGCTCTTCCCACCATCTGAAATTCTCTTTTTTCTGTATCTGCAGTTCTAAATTTTACCCATCCTTTAAATTATAAACTCTTCCACAGAGTTTTTGTAGAAGACTTACTCCCCAGGTGAAAATACTCTTTCTGTATATACTCTTAGGTAGTACTAAGCTGGAAAATGGCCTTTATCATTGAGTTATCTGCATCTCTATCTATATCTCTATATGTCTTATATCTTACATCGTAACTTCCCACTAGACTATAAATTCCATGTCTTGGGTATATCATTTGTTACCCTCTGAAAAGTGCCTTGTTTAAGGTAGACACCATTCGTTTACTTGTTGAATGAATGTAAAAGAATGAGTAAACATTGCCTTTAAGCAAGCTCTGTCACTGCTATTTAGAGTCTAGAGAAAAGATAAGTTGTTGGGGGTATCAGTGTGGATCTTGGGGTTTAAGCAGATAATTTACAGGGATTAAATGTACATATTACTGAAAGGAACACCTTTATCATATAAATTAGTTTCTGAATGTACAGATACTTCTTTAATGCTATCCAAATGTATCTTCATATACTATCAGTACAATCTGTTAGTACTATGTAGATATAAAATGGAAACTATTTTTTCTTTTAGTGCTTAGATGAATATGAAGATGATGAAGCAGGGCAGAAAGAGCGGAAACGTGAAGATGCAGTTACACAACAGAACACGATGCAGAATGAAGCTGTCAGCTTATTAGATCCAGGCAGTTCCTACCTGCTACAAGTGAGTATTTATTTAAATTTAATTTTAAAAAATTATCTTAAAAATTTATTTTCTTATGAGTTATTATATATTGATTGATTGTGAACTCTGAGATCAAGAGTCATGTGCTCTACCAACGAAGCCAGCCAGGTGCCCCTAAAACTTTATTTTTTATTTTTTTATTTTACAAATGAATATTTAAAAATACCAGGATGTCAGTTGCTATTTTAACAATCATTTTTAAGTAGCTTTTAATAATTTTTCCATTCTCCTTTTGGTTACATCAGCTCCATTTAAGTATTTTCAATGGATTTAAGCATTGACTTTCCTTCTATCCAAATACTTCTTGACTTAAAAACAGTATGTATGGTTCTTAGTTCTTGATCAGTGAATATTTGCTGGCTGACTGATTAAGCAAGTTAAGCAGTACCTATTGTAAAAAGAGCTAGGAAAAATAATTACCTCTTTGCTCTTAATAAAGTTAGAATTAGTAAGTTTAAGTCAGTGGACAATTCTGATAGCCATCCTAGCATTGATTACTAGCTTACAAATCTTAAGGTAAATTCTTCTCATTTACCTAATGTTCAGTTTCCATCAGTTTTAATATACGCCAGTGTAAATACCATTACTGACTGTTTTGTATGAAATTCAGTGTTCTACAAATCCCATAGGGTTGTGGAATAGAACCAGGAGCCTCCATCTTTTATAGGAACTTCAGTGGTACTCTGGAGACCGAGGCAGTTTTGCTTAGGTTAAGCAGGATTTACTTTCATTTGTAAGAGAACCCTCTTGCAACAGGCTTATTCAATTCTCCTAAAAATGGTGGCATTCTTTTAAACTACTCTTTTAGAAGTAGCAGTTACATAAAGGGAAGATTGGATTAAACCTAAAAATGTGGACCCCAGTTAACTATATTATTCTGCATATGATTTTACATGTGTGTGTGTATATATATGTAAACATATATATTTATATAATAAATATATAACATATAAATATATTTATATATATTATATATAAATATATTTATATATATAAAAGATTAGGGTATTCTTCACATTTCCAAACATATATAAATAAAAATTATATATATAAATAACATATATTTATATATATAATATATATATATTTTTTTTATTTGAGAGAGAGAGAATGAGAAAGAGAGCACATGAGAGGGAGGAGAGTCTGAGGGAGAAGCAGACTCCCCGCCGAGCAGGGAGCCCGATGCGGGACTCGATCCCGGGACTCCAGGATCATGACCTGAGCCGAAGGCAGTTGCCCAACCAAATGAGCCACCCAGGCGCCCATAAAATATATATTTTTATATATATATAAAAGATTAGGGTATTCTTCACATTTCCAGAAAAATCCAATTTTAAAAAGTGTGGTCTTATCAAACCCCTAAAAATAGCCATTTGAGAGTAAACCAGTAGAGCATTACATCATCTCAGTGAAGCTGTAGGTTTCATTACATGCACCAGCAAATCTACATGGCTAGCTTCTGCATTCCACTTTTACAGAACTTATATTATACCTGTTATACCAAATAGCATTTTAAACACTGACGTATAAAATCCCTAATAAGATAAAGCAAAGACAAAAGCATTTATCTTACAAGAAACAAGATATACCACCACTTAGAGTCTTCAAACATTATTGCACTTTAACTTTCATAATTTGACAGTGCATTCATGGAACATTCTGTAGACAACTCATTTTAACAGACAAGGAACACTTTTAATTTTACAAACATTACTTACATTAGCAGTAATGGTGGAGCTAGAGAGTATTACATCTTCTCCATGCCGCACACCAAGAACCACCAGTAGTGTGGTGAAACTTACGACCCTTTCCAAGGCCACATTCTTATAGCCTGCAGATGTCAGTTCTTGTATCTTCCTGTGCTTGTGTACTGGTTTGGCGATCCACTGGGTGTCAGGATTTCTTTTGCTAGCTTTATGGAATGGATCAGTGAGGATAACCGAAAGAATTTGTACGTGGAATCTTCGCCAACCCAGTAAGAATTTTCAGGACTTTCAGAGCTCCACGGTGGTGTCCATCTTGCTCCTCTGCAACAGACTGAAGGCTTTGGGCAAACTTTAGCCGGTTAACACCATGGTGGACAAGTTTGCCATAGGTTGCACCCTTAGGAACTGGGCATTTGTGGCCACCACGTTGCACATGAATCCTATATATGACGTAACTTTGCTTGGCCTTGTACCCTAGTCTGTGCGCTTTATTGGACCAGGTTGGGCAGGGTCCCTATGGAGTGTAGAGAGCTGGGGGTACTGCCAGCAGCACCCCTTGAGAAGAAAGTGCATTACAGCCGACTGCTACTTCCTCTGTAGCTAGCTCCTGGATGGACTGGTAAGCGCCCACCTTGGCTTAGCTTTGAGCAGATGGCTGCCACCAGACAGAAAGGAAAGAGCCTTTCTTCCCTTTACGGGGTATTTTCTACAGTCTCCTACATAACCACAACACGGCTCTTAAAAATAGAAAATGAAAAATGAAAAAAAAAAAAGAAAATTAAAAATGACACATTCTTACCATATAATACTTAGACCTTTTTCAGGTTTCAGGTACTATCCCAGTAATGTTCTAAAGTATAGCAGAAGGATCTCATTCAGAATGAGGTGTTGCATTTAGTTGCTGTTATCTCTTTAGTTTCCTTTAATATGAAGCAGTCTGTCTCTCTTTACATTTCTTATCTTGGGGTGCCTTGATGGCCCAGTTGGTTAAGAGTCTGCCTTTGGCTCAGGTCATGATCCCAGGACCCTGGGATGGAGCCCCACATTGGGCTACCTGCTTGGCGGGGAGCCTGCTTCTCCCTCTCCCTCTGCCTGCCGCTCTTGTGCTCTCTCTTTCTCTTTCTGCTTGTGCTCTCTCTTTCTCTTTCTCTCTCTGTCAAATCAGTCTATCTTTAAAAAAAATAAATAAATTTCTTAATCTTCCCACTTTAAAAGATTATAGGGCAGTTATTTTATTTTCCCTTTCTTTTTTTTTTTTTATTTTCCCTTTCTTAATAAGTGTTTTGTGGAACTGCTGATTATATGAAATCCTTCAACAGAAAAAAAAATATTTTGTGGGTAAGTGCTTTGAACCATGTAGATATCTTAATCCCCATCAAACCTTCTCTATCATCTTCCTGTGTTTATATCTGTATATCTTATTGACTCACTATTACCTATTTTATCTGATGGATTATACTGTTACCATCTGTATTAGTTTTCTGTTGCTGCTGTAACAAATCACTACAAATTTGTTGTCTTAAAAACAGCGCACAAATTTATCATCTTACAGTTTTATTAATTGGAAGTCCAACACGGGTCTGATTGGCCAATATCAAGGACTAAAATCAAAGGCTTCAAAGGCAAAAATCAGGACTGCATTCCTTTTTGGAGGCTCTAGGGGAGAATCTGTTTCCTTGCCTTTTCCAGGTCCCAGTGGCTACCCACATTCTTTGGCTTATGGCTCTCCTTCTGTCAAAGCCTGAAACGGTGGGTTGAGTACTTCCTGCAGCTTGTCATTCTGACCTTTGTTCTTAGTCATATCTCCCTCTGACCTTCTGCCTCTGTCTTCCACTTTTAATGAATCTTGTGATCCCATTAGATAATCTAGGATAATCTCCCTATATAGGGTTGTTGATTAGCAACCCTTTGCTGTATAACCTAGTATGTTTGAAGGTTCCAGGGATTAGGACATAGACATTTTTGAGGGTCATTATTCTGCCTACCACACCATTATCTATTTTGGTGTTCAGATTATCCCAGATTTTGCCAGTGGAAACGGTTTGGAGCTTTTGCCACATCTCCATCATTTTTGGAATACTTCTTGGCATAATCTGATGTTACAGCTCATCTTTAACTTTCCTACACCAGGGTTGGGAACAGCCATTTCTTTAAGAAGCTAAGGAGCTCTGATTCCTTTTACTGGAAAATACTTTGAAGCCATGATCTGGGCTGTAGGTTTGTTTATGTTACTGAAATGTCACCATTCTTGGTCCCTCTCTGTGTATAGACCTACAAACTATTTGTGTATCTATATATATAAATATCTGCCTTCTGTCTGTCTACCTGCCTACATCTATGTAGATACTGAAACTAATTTATACTGATAACTTCCAAACTAATCTAATACTATAGGGTTTTATTCTAGTAGTTTTAACTCCCTTTTGTGACATTGAGAAACTCCCATTATCCTTAATGTTTTCTTATTTGTTCAGTCCCCTTCTATGTAACCTATCTTCCATTGCCACCCCTTCCCCACATTTTTTTTTTATTATTTTTTTAAAAGATTTTTTTTTTTTTAATTTATTTGACATAGAGAGAGGGAACACAAGGGGGGGGGGGAGTAGGAGAGGGAGAAGCAGGCTTCCAGCTGAGCAGGGAGACCGATGCGGGGCTCCATCCCAGGACGCTGGGATCATGACCTGAGCTGAAGGCAGACGCTTAACCGTCTGAGCCACCCAGGCGCCCCCCCTTCCCCACATTTATACCCTCCTCACTACAAGTGAGTTCTGACATCCCATGTTGGCTTTCTTTGTGCATGAACACTTGCTGACCCTCTCTTCAGGCTTGAGCATCCCATGCAAGGCTGTAGGATGCCCTCCTTACCCTGCTTGAATTGTGACTCCCCACACTGGATCACCCCTCCGCCCCCATGCGCCAGGATTCCCTCCTTACACTGCTTAGCTTCTGTCATCCTGTGATAAGCTGCTCTTCCCTAGGGTCTTTGTTCATGTTCAGACTCTGAGACCTTATGCTGAATTGCTTCTCCATGGAGACCCCTCATCAACCTCATTGGGTTTTGACACCTTCAGGCCAGAATACCGCTCAGTGTGGAGCAGAGAGGCTCTCTTCAAGGGTTGCGAACTCCCCATGCCATGCTGTTTTCTTTACCCTTCTGGGGCTCTAAAACTCTGTTCTGTGCCACCCTCTAGAATGAATGACCATCACACCCTTCTTGGGCTTCTTGATGTCCCCTACATGGGTCTCCCTTTCTGACATTGTCTCAGGACTGATAGTCTGCCTTCCCTTTCCTGCTTTGTAGACATCCTCATTTCTGCTCTGGCTCTGATTTCTCAGGCCACGCCAAGTCCCCTTGCTATATGGATGTTCTTGTCAGTTTGCTTGGAGTCTGATTCTCTATGCCAGGCAGCTCCTCTTCATGTAGGGCTCCAGTATTCTGATACCATGGTTTGGGCTACTATGTTTCCTCCCCATCTAGCTCTGCCACACCTAATGGTTTTAGGACTGAATCATTCAGAAAGGAAAGGGGAGTGGTGAGTTTTTCCTTTTTAAATCTTTGTTAATTTGATAAAGTTCTTATTTTTTCCATTTTCTTAGCTATTCTATCGATTATACATTACAGATATTTTGTTCTGCATTCATCTTCAGCAGTGTTACTTTGCTACATTATGTCTACCAGTATAGGTACTTTAAGTTAGTCCTGAGGGCCAGTTAGCATGTTATGCCATAATTTTATTGAGGGCTATGGCTTTGTCAGTAATTAGTTTATTTGAATAACTTCAGTATTATTTTGCTGTATTTAGCTGGTCTTGTATTTCTCTGATCTTATTTCACGTATGCTTTTATATTTGTTTATACTTTACAAGTTCTGTCTGCCACTGCACCTGTAAAGACAATTCATGGGATTTCCTTACTGACCATTCTAAGCTTGACTAAAGCAGAATGTTTTATTTAAACTTACACAAAACAGTTTGTGCCTTGCCAGCATTTTCTAAGTGCTATATAGGTCTTTCCCCCTCCCTTTAGTAATATAAACCATCCCATTGTAAGGAAGATTATTTCAGGCAAAGTGTATTTTAAATCAGTTGTATAACAGGCTTTGGGGTTATTGGAAGGTCTAATTACATAGTCTTTGAAACTTTTAAGACCAATGTCACTCTTTTTTTTTTTTTTTTTTTTTTTAAAGATTTTATTTATTTGACAGAGAGAGACATGGCGAGAGAGGGAACACAAGCAAGGGGAGTGGGAGAGGGAGAAGCAGGCTCCTGGCTGAGCGGGGAGCCCGATGTGGGGCTCGATCCCAGGCCCCTGGGATCATGACCTGAGCCGAAGGCAGACGCTTAACGACTGAGCCACCCAGGCGCCCCAAGACCAATGTCACTTTTAACAGTTGTAGTTTTTATAAGTGGTTTCAGTGGTACTGGTATATCTCCTACCTCCTGCCCCCATTTAGAATGCAGTTGTCAACTTTAACAGGTATAGTAATTATTGAGTTGTCATCCTTTGCTTGGAAGTCTTTGCTGCCACAGAAATACAGAGGTTTCTAGTTAACAAATCTGAGGTGAAGTTTATATTTGTATATTTAATGTGTAAAAACATCAAGCATTTCCTTCTTAAAATTATGAGACCCTTGCTGCACTATAGAGGTTGATTTTGCTTTTTCTCTCTCTAATATTTCTCATTCAAGAAATACCCAATTTTCTTTTTTTGGCAAGAGTTTAGAAATCACTTTGAACTCCATCTGTAAATGACCATTTTGAATGCACATGAGAAGCAGACTACCACTCCTCCCAATTTCTTCTAATGCTAGTTCTCATACTAACATAGCCTGTCCAGTTTGGGGAACATTCCATTGTTGTTTTTTTTTTAAATTATGTTAATCACCATACATTACATCATTAGTTTTTGATGTAGTGTTCCATGATTCATTGTTTGTGTATAACACCCAGTGCTCCATTCAGTATGTGCCCTCTTTAATACCCATCACCAGGCTAACCCATCCCCCCACCCCCTTCCCCTCTACAACCCTCAGTTTGTTTCTCAGAGTCCATAGTCTCTCATGGTTTGTCTCCCAGTTAGATTTTCCCCCCTTCATTCTTCCCCTCCTGCTATTTTCTTCTTCTTTGTTTTTTTTTTAACATATAATGTATTATTTGTTTCAGAGGTACAGGTCTGTGATTCATCAGTCTTAGACAATTCACAGCACTCACCATAGCACATACCCTCCCCAATATCTATCACTCCCCCACCCCCCACCACTCCAGCAACCCTCAGTTTCTTGAGATTAAGAATTTCTCATATCAGTGAGGTCATACGATACATGTCTTTCTCTGATTGACTTATTTCACTCAGCACAATACCCTCCAATTCCGTCGTTGCAAATGGCAAGATTTTATTCTTTTGATGGCTGCATAATATTCCATTGTATATATATACCATGTCTTCTTTATCCATTCATCTTGATGGACATCTTGGCTCTTTCCACAGTTTGGCTATTGTGGACATTGCTACTATAAACATCGGGGTGCATGTACCCCTTCGGATCACTACATTTGTATCTTTGGGGTAAATACCCAGTAGTGCAATTGCTGGGTCGTATGGTAGCTTTATTTTTAACTTTTTGAGGAACCTCCATACTGTTTTCCAGAGTGGCTGCAGCAGCTTGCATTCCCACCAACAGTGTAGGAGGGGGAACATTCCATTGTTAAGGAATGTAATATGATTACTAGAATTACTGTGAAATAACATTTAGTTACAAAATATGTAAACTAATAAAAGACCCTATATAAATCTACCAATAAAGAATAAGCTTAAGTCTCTTCTGTCTGCTTCAGAATCTTCACTATTGAAACAGTAGTTATATTGAAATAAGCCTAAATTCTAATTGTTTACACATCTTGGACATGAACATGGAATGATCTGATCAGAGTTCTTATTTTACCGATTTCTATACTAGCTATATAGAAAATACTGTGTGAAACTTCATTGAGATATGTTTTAAGTGACTAGTTGTTTTAAAAAAAAGCTGTGAGAAATACGGAAAACTGATATTATATAACTTCCTTATTCGTATACTTAACTAGAAACTTCTCTTTTTTTTTTTTTTTTTAAGATTTTATTTATTTATTTGACAGAGAGACACAGCGAGAGAAAGAGCACAAGCAGGGGGAGTGGGAGGAGGGAGAAGCAGGCTTCCCGCTGAGTAGGGAGCCCGATGCGGGGCTCGATCCCAGGACCCTGGGATCATGACCTGAGCCGAAGGCAGATGCTTAATGACTCAGCCACCCAGGCGCCCCTAGAAACTTCTCTTATACTGACTTTAAGTCATTTATAATTGGGTCAAAGTATAAAATTAGTATAATGCCACTATAGTTGGTGTTGCTGAAAACAGCCTTCATTTCACATTTCTATAGTTGTTAAAATTCTGCTCTAAATCTGTATTAATCAAAGTTTTTACCATATTTAGGAAAATGCCTATGTTAATCTTCATAAATATGATTTATTGCAATGTTCATATCATTTCAGTCAGTGACCAATAACCCACAAATCAATAAATCCAATAAAGGCTATTCTCATTCAGCAATTCTGCTTACTCCAGTTCAGTAAAATGTAGTCTGGGCAATCAAGCTGATGTCATGTTTTAAAATATTTCAGTTATAACCAAACTGAGAGAGAGTGTTGTTTTGGAACCTATGGCATTAACATTTTTTTCTAATTCATATTTAGATGGACATCATTTAATATTATGTCTTAGTTTTAGTTCATGTAGAATAAGATTAGGGAAATTTATAAATGAAAACCTTTATAAAATGTTAGTTGAGTACTGTTTGTGAAAATTTAGGGGTAAAAGTTTCATATGACATCATAATCATCTTCATTCAGTAAAATGTACTTTGGATAGACACAAGCTTAGTATTTCTTTCTGCTTTATCTAAATAACCAGTGATTAAAATTTTAATCTAGTTATTATGGTTTTAAAAATAACTTAAAGGCTAGATTTTACAAAGTATATTTTTTGTTGTTAATTATTAGAAATATTTTTGTAAACAGGCGATTTGTTTACATGTTTGGTGTATAAAGTACAAAGATTCATCTGCCCCATCTTTAGGGACTGCCACTTTAATACAAGCTAATAAGAAACTCTTTAAGTTTACTTGCTAGGCTTTGTTACTCCCTTCTGTAAGAACAGCTGATGCAAGGTGGGGAGAGTTAAAATGTCTTGAAACCAGCTGTCAAAGCATAACTTCTCAGAGGTAATCTGTTAAGGGGTCAAGCCCATACATACGGACACTTCTAGTATCCTGTCTGTCACCTGGTTACTTTCTGCAACTGGTTAATTCCAAAGTGGTACTTTTCTGTAGTGGCAGATTACTAGGGAAGTTAGTTCCATACATTGTCGATATATATTTATGGCATACTATTTGAGCTGGGGTTTGGGGGAAAAAGGAATCAAAGGTGGGAATCCCCACCTTCCAGAAAATAAGATATATGCCGGACATGAAAAATTGAGATAAACTTTTATTTAAATAAGTAGGTTAGGCTGTTCTAATGGGAATATACTGACTTGGAATAATTGAGACAGATTTACTAAAATTCCACTTAGAAAAATTGGTAAAGATTTTTCTGTATCCCAGTTTAAAAAAAATCTTAGCTGCAAAATTTAAATTGTAAGCCTATTGTAAAGGAGTTGTGTAATTTTTTTACTCACTTATGTCCTTTAATCCCCACAATAATCCAGTAACATTGACATTGTTATTCCTATTTTAGAGATGAGGAAACTGAGACTGATAGAAGTTAAATAACTTATCCATAGCTTCATAGCTACTGAAGCTTGTCTGGTTGAAACTTGGATCTAAATCTTAACTCTTAACCATATGGTTTGCTATACTGTTTCCTCTACATTGATTATGACCTTTATTGCACCATGCAATCAGCATTTGCTGTTTTAGTCTGGAATCTGGTCATCTTATTTATAAAGGGAGTGGATTCTCTGATTTTAACATCAGACATTCTTTAACTGTAGAGTCTCTCTTGAATACTTTAAATGATAACTAGAAGAAAAGAGTGATCAGTTTTTAAACAGACTCATCATTTCATTTTGACTGATTTTATTAAAATGAAACTGCAAAAAATATTTGGAGAGCCTTGGCTATTAAAAGATTGAACAGGGGTTGGGGCATCTGGGTGGCTCAGTCAGGTAGGCATCGTGATCCTAGGGTCCTGGGATTAAGCCCTGCTTTGGGCTCCCTGCTCAGCAGGGAGCCTGCTTCTCCCTCTCCTCCCCGCTCATGCTCTCTCTTGCTGTCTCTCTCTCTCTCAAATGAATAAATAAAATCTTAAAAAAAAAAGATTGAACAGGGATGCCTGAGTGGCTCATTTGCTTAAGTGTCTGACTCTTGGTTTCGGTTCAGGTCATGATCAGGGTGGAGGGATCAAACCCTGCGCTGAGTCTGCTTGAGATTCTTTCCCCCTTCCTCACCCTCCCCCTGTGCTCCTCTCCCTGCTCCCAGGTGCGCACTCTCTCTCTCTCTCTCAAATAAATAAATAAAATCTTAAAAAAAAAAAAAAGATTGAACAGAAAAATGCCCGGTAAATTGCAAGGTAATAATTTCCCCACCCCAGTGGTTAATGTTAACTTTCAGCAACCTTTCTTTTGGATAGCATACAATCAACATAAAGAGTACTTTCTTACTTTTAATTTTTAGCTGTCTTTTAAAATAAACATTAATCATTATATGTATTTGGGGTGAATCTTTTTTTTAATTGAGGGCATTAAAAAAAGCAGAAGGGAGAGATACATGTATATATATATTGTGTATATATATATGTTTGATTCTAGTTGTGTTTTTAAATGCTCATTGGCTTCCAAAAATGATTTAAGCTGATTGGTTGATGAATGATGCTTCCTTTTTCAATTTTCTGAGTTTTAAAAATCTTCTAAATTAGAAATATAATTTAAAAAAAGTGGTTGTTTTTGTCTGAGAAATCAGATGTAGAATCTTATTTTGTTTGACCAGCACTGTCAATTTTTTAAAGCAATGATATTTGTTCCAAATTAGTTTCTTTCAAAGTTAAACATTATTAACTTTTATATGATGTGGAATTGTGTTCTTGTACACACACCCAAACTGATGTCATTATTTTTGCTTTATAGGACCCATCTAGAACAGTTTCAGGCAGATATAAAAGGTAAGACTCCCTAAGTTTTAACTTACAACATATTACAAACATGACTGTAATATCTGTCTGACCATGACCTAACTAACTAGAACTGTTTCAAGCAGCTTGTTGAAAAATAAGAAACCTTAATATTGTGCTGTTAAGAAGAAATTACATTGTAGGTGGGAGTATAGTAATGTCTCTCTGATCATGACTGATTCTGACATACCCTGCTGTCTTTGAAAACTGTGCATACCATGAATTTGTATGGAACTGATGAAATTAGCAAAATAGAAACTTAGAATCATTTTCTCTTATGTATTTGAACATTGAAAATAAAAGTATACTACTTTTATTAGTCAACTTGGGCTGCCATAACAAAACACCATAGAAAGGGATGGCTTAAACAGAAATTACTTTTCTCACAGTTCTGGAGGCTGGAAGTCAGAGATCAGAGAGCCACCAAGATCAGGTTCTGGTGAAGGCCATCTTCAGGGTTGCAGACTAACAACTTCTTGCTCTGTCCTTACTGTGGCATGGAAGAGGCCAAAGAACTCTCTCAGATTGCTTTTATCAGAGCACTGATTCCATCCATGAGGACTCTACGTTTGTGACCTAAGCACCTCTGAAAGACCTCTGAAAGGCTCCACCTCCTAATACTACTACATTGAACATGAGGATTTCAACATATGAATTTTGGGAGGATGCAGAGCATTCAGACCATACCAAGTCTTCTACGCTATGAGTAATGCTTTTACCAGAAAACGTGTTTGAGAGTATGTATGTACGTGTATAAGAAGAAAATCAAAATTAGATATGAGAAGTTGTTTAGTGGGGATGCTTGGGCTATCAGTTTTCTTTTTCCCTGGTGACATCATAAAGGTTACAGACGATGTGGTCATGGATGTGCTAATAATCATAGAATAATGGTAAACCTTATCAAGTGCTTATAATGTCCAAGGTGCTTTACATAGAGCAATCTCATTCAATTCTCGCAGTTATCTTAAAAGGTAGGTACAATAGGTACAATGTTTACTTTCATTTTGTAGATGAGAGAAGTGGGGTTCAAGAGGTAGAATAATTTCACTAGGGAACAAGACTAGGTAGTCATTAGTAGAGTCAAGATTTGAACTCAGACATCCTGACTCCAGAATACACATGCTTGCACCATCTACCTAAATTTATTGGTTAAGTTTATAGTACATTGGTTAAAATAAAGTTTTTTTAAAAAGGCAAGACAGGTTATTAGATGTGTGCTTGTAGATACCCTACTCAATGTGGTATCTAAATAAAACTGTCATACACTTAAAAAAAAAAAAAAAGGCAAGACATGACTTGCAAAGGGCAGGATTAACCTGGGTATATAATTTAGCACACCTATAAAACCTTTGATTTTCTCTATTTGTATGTTAAAGTTTGAAGTGTTTGGTTGAAAGTTTTGATTATTATATTCCATCTAAAATAAAACATTGATTAAGAAGAGCTCTAATTTTAATACTATTACATATAAATCTCAATTTTTAGTTTTTACTATGGGCCATAATACCTACTACAAGTAGAAAAAGGTAAGAAGGCCAAAATAATCAACAATTGAGTAAGAAAGTGAAACTGTCTCAGGTGAACTTTGTATGTTTGCTACTGCTTCTGTTTTAATTTTCATTTCTGACTAATTTTGATTTAGGTATAATGAAACCTGTGATTCTTTTAAGTGTCTAACTGTTATACATTGCTTAATAATTTTTACTTAACATGAATAGCTTAAACTGGAAAGAATCTCTTTTCTTTTGCCAGAAATTATTACCAGTCAAATAGCTTTGATTTGGCTTATTTCCATGCCACATTCACAAACCAAGAACATTTTTATCATTAGTTTTTGGTTTGGGGATAAAGATAAATTTCAGTGACTTAATAAATGTATAAATATTTACTTATTAAATAGTAAACCCTGAGTTATAATTGACACTTTTCAGATTAGTGTTCTTTAAGTAGAATCAACAGGGAATAATTTTCTTACAAATACTCATCAAAAACTTCATTTACATTTCATTGTGTTAAATAAGGAAGAAGATTGGTTTTCTGTCATGTATGTTTCTCTTTTTAAGCTTTTCAGACCATTATTTTGCTTGGGACCTGTTCCTATACTGGTATTTTTTAAATTTTCATGACCTAGAGCATGTTTTGTTAATTTTCAGCTTTCAAAGATTTAGCCCTATTTAATACTGTTATAAAATAAATATTTTTTAAAGCTTCTAGTCATTATTCACTGACTTACAGCAACTCATAGTTCGAATACTGTTTAAAAAGAAGAAAAATAACTAAAAAAATTAAAACTAAAAAAATTAAACAAAATTCTGTTAAAAAAACAGAATCTAATTTGAAATTATCAATTCCTTATCGAGAGGAATTTGTTAAATTGTACATCAGCAGTTCATTACTTTCATTAATCTGTCAGCACGTTGTAGCAATGACTAGAGAATGGATGTTGTTGATGAGGGTGTCTGCCGACTATTGGGCATTTAAAAGGAAGACTGCCTAAAGAATAGAAATTTGGCCTCATATGTTAGAAAATGTTTCCAGTGTACCAAATAACTTTATGATATACTATACACAGCTAGACAAACTCTTAAAAAGTCAATTGGAGGATACAAAACCCACAAAACTAGTTGTATGTGTGCTGTTATAAATTATGAATTAAATACTTAATTTTTTCTTACAAATATCAAGAATGTACTTTTTGAGCATTGAGTCTGTTAAACACTCTACTTAGACTGTATTTAATCGAATCAACTCTTGTTTATCTAGAGCATCTCTTAGATATTGACTAATTTCCTTTTTAAAACATATTTAAAGGCACCTGGGTGGCTTAGTCGGTTAAGTGACTGTCTTCGGCTCAGGTCATGATCCCGGAGTCCCAGGATCAAGCCCCACATTGGGCTCCCTGCTCAGAGGGGTGTCTGCTTCTCCCTCTCCCCCTCCCCCTGCTTGTGCTCTCTCTCTCTCTCAAAAATAAATAAAATCTTTAAAAAAAAAATATTTAGAGACTATTTGGAGGTGGGAATTAATGAAATTCTTGCAACTCAAGATTTAGGAAAGATGAATCCGTATCATCTATTTGTAGGTGGTTTTGTTTTTTTCAATGTGTGATTTTCTTAATATGCTTACTGGTTGGGCGCCTGGGTGGCTCAGTTGGTTAAGCGACTGCCTTCAGCTCAGGTCATGATCCTGGAGTCACAGGATCGAGTCCCGCATCGGGTTCCCTGCTTGGCAGGGAGTCTGCTTCTCCCTCTGACCCTCCTCCCTCTCATGCTCTCTGTCTCTCATTCTGTCTCTCTCAAATAAATAAATAAAATCTTTGAAAAAAAAAAATATGCTTACTGGTTAAGTTTATAGTACATTGGTTAAAATAAAGTTTTTTTAAAAAGGCAAGACAGGTTATTAGATGGGTGCTTGTAGATACCCTACTCAATGTGGTATCTAAATAAAACTGTCATACACTTAAAAAAAAAGGCAAGACGTGACTTGCAAAGGGCAGGATTAACCTGGGTATATAATTTACCATTTTTATTTATGTATGTAATTAAGCCATCAGGAATGACTCTGATTAAAAAATATGGGAAGCAAGTTAAGACAAATAGTAAGTTTTATCATTCTCACATAGTAATTAACTGGTCCCTTTGTTTTCACAAATATATTTAATGCAGTATTAATTATTTTATTAAGTAATTATGGAGTCAGAAGTGCTTCTAAGTCCTCTCCCCCAACAATAATCCCATCAGGCAGCAGGACAGGTATCTTCTTTCCAAAGTGAGGAAAAAGGCTTTAGTTCAGTGAACCCTTTGTTGTACCACATTCTCTCTGAGCAGAAATTAGTTAAGTTACAAGAGAGGAAATATTACAAGGTTTTCATTTTATTTTTTGTTTTAAAGATTTATTTGAGAGAGAGAGAGAGAGAGGGTGTGTGCCGCCAGTGAGTGGGGGAGAGGGGCAGAGGGAGAGGGAGAGAAGCAGACTCCCCACTGAACTTGTCAAGGGGCTTGATCTCAAGGTCAGTTAGATCATAATCTTGACAGGAGCTGGAGCTGAAATTAAGAATCTGAAGCTTAACTGACTGAGCCACCCAGGCACTACAAGGTTTTGCTTTTATAAAGAGCATGGACATATCAGAATATGAATGTTAGAAAGAATAAACATTATCTTAGCTAAAACACAAGTGCAAAATCCTATTTTAAATCTGTAGTGTTTCATGTTATTATTGTACTTCTTTCTATAACTATAATGTGTGTACCTTCATCAGGACTTTTCTTCCTTTATAATTTTTTGCAGTTACTAAAAATGATCAGGGTAGAATTTTTATACAATTTAAAAATTGTTTTCTTTTTTTTAAAGGCAGTCCTCACTATTGAAGATTTGAATTAGAAAAGCCCACTCATAACCCTACCATCCAAGTTAGTCATTATTAACATTATTTTTATTTTTTACTTCCACTTTATTTTTTAGGCTTTTTTATTTGTATGACGGTGAGCATGATGGATGAATGATTTTGCATTCTGGTTTGCTCCTTAGTTAATGTAACACGGGTGTCTTCAACTTTTAAGTTTTAAAGAGAATGGCTGAGATCTTGCCATTTGCAACGACGTGGATGGAACTGGAGGGTATTATGTTGAGTGAAATAAGTCAAACAGAGAAAGACATGTATCATATGATCTCACTGATATGAGGAATTCTTAATTGCAGGAAACAAACTGAGGGTTGCTGGAGTGGGGGGTGGGGTGGGAGGGATGGAGTGACTGGGTGATAGACACTGGGGAGGGTATGTGCTCTGGTAAGCGCTGTGAATTGTGCAAGACTGTTGAATCTCAGATCTGTACTTCTGAAACAAATAATGCAATATATGTTAAGAAAAAAAAAGAAGAAGAAGAAGGTAGCGGGAGGGGAAGAATGAAGCGGGGGAAATCAGAGGGGTAGACGAACCATGAGAGACGATGGACTCTGAAAAACAATCAGGGTTCTAGAGGGGAGGGGTGTGGGAGGATGGGTTAGCCTGGTGGTGGGTATTGAGGAGGGCACATTCTGCATGGAGCACTGGGTGTTATGCACAAACAATGAATCATGGAACACTTCATCTAAAACTAATGATATAATGTATAGGGATTAACATAAGAATAAAAAATAAAGAAAAAAAGAAAAAGAATAAAAAGAATGGCTGATATCAACAGAGCAGTCTCTTTCTCCCTTTCAATGAAGTACAGCATAAATATAACAGAGACACTCATTATAACTGCTTTGGGGACCCATAATTTCTTTATTTTTTGTTTATTTAAGTAATTTCTACACCCAACATGGGCCTGAGATCAAGAGTTGTATGCTATTCTGACTGAGCCAGCCAGGTGCTCCCCAATTCTTTATTAGAACAAAACGTGACTACAGTTCTTTTCCTTAAGAGCCAATATTCTCTTCCGGTCAGTTCTGCTATAATACATGTTTTTGGAAACTCAAATTTGTCCCAATGGATATATTAGGGAACAGTTTGACCATAACACAAATTTTGTGTTTGCTTATACACCGTTTTGTTCATCAGAAACACTAGGTAAGGGGCGCCTGGGTGGCTCAGTCGTTAGGCGTCTGCCTTCGGCTCAGGTCATGATCCCAGGGTCCTGGGATCAAGCCCCACATTGGGCTCCCTGCTCAGTGGGAGGCCTGCTTCTCCCTCTCCCACTGCCTGCTTGTGTTCCCTCTCTCACTGTGTCTCTGTTAAATAAATAAATAAAATCTTAAAAAAAAAAAAGAAACACTAGGTAAACACAGAAAACTGTACCCAGATCAACTGAACCATGTAGGAAGACACAAAACACACACCTCAAACATCTACCAGCTGACTTTAGTGTGAGCCACAGCCATTCATTCACATATGTGGTATCACAACTTCCCATTTGATTTCAGATAACTCTCCTTTTGGAAAAAAAAGAGGGATCACTTTTAAAAGATACTGTATCTTCAGATTATTAATTATTTTTTAAGATTTATTTATTTATTTATTTGACAGAGAGAGCGAGCGAGAGCAGGAAAACCAAACAAAGAAGTTCAAACCTTTAGTTGTCACTTAATTCTTAGGATCTTCCATAGGAAATTACGTAGAACCTATTTAAGTTTAGAAGGTGAATAATTTATTCAGAAAATTTTCATGCAAAGATTTAAGATGTTGCAGCTTTTTTCTAAATGGCACTTTCTTTATAACCATTGTTTTAAAACCAGTAGTTCTTGTTTGATTGCACATGTGTTTTGAGAACCACTGAGTCACAAGAAATTTCTTTGGTTTGCTGTTTAGGGATCAAACCAAAACAATCAGCCAAATTGTTTAAAGGTGAGAATTACAGACTAAAGACCAAATGTATCTTCCAGTAACTGAAGAGAAACCAGGATTCTTGGACTATATGTGTTTTCTAAGGAAATATATTCCTTCTCAAAATGTCTTATTTTTGTATTAATATATTCTGTATTTTACCAAATGCTGTAAGGCAGACAATAGCTATATGTTCTAGTTGTGGTTTTTCTGGTTAATGGATATTACAAATGAATGTGAATATCAAAAAATGATAATTTAAAAGTAATTGAGGTACTGGTACATTTTGTGGACCTAATGGTTCCCTTTTGGATCTGTGACTTTTTATCTATGCTGTAAATATTATTAGCTAAGATTTATATACTATTTATTATGTACCATACACTATTCAAAGTACTTTCCCTATACATTAATTCAGTTAATTCTCCTGGTAGCCTTATGAGGGAGATGTTTTATTATCCCCATTTTACAAATGAACAAACTGAGGCACAGTGAAATTTAATGACTTGTGTGAGATCAGACATATTAATTGGTTGATCTTATCAACATATGTTGCTTTACCTCATAGTAATATTAATTTGTCTAGTATGGGTAGAACGTAGAATGTTTGATTCAGAGTTTGATTTAGCTTATTTTGACTCCCAAGTAACTGGAAGTTACCAGTAACTGGATTTTTTTTGTTTAACATAGTTTTTTTGTTTTAGTTTTTGTTTTGCAAAGTAACTTCTCTTCACATGGCTTTGGATTTCACAGAGTTTGCTCAGCTATCTTTACTGTCGTTCTGGCTACAGTATGGGAAAATAACTTTTGTTCTTATAATCTTCAAATCCAACAAAATCTAAGGTTATCTTTATAATCATGAAAGAGAAATTATGTAATAACATTTGGTACATTATTTTCAAGTGCATTTTATGTATTATATTTCCTTGGAAATTAACCACTAATCTGAACTTGCTCTTCCATATTTAATCTCTGCTTTTAAGAGCTTTGAGCGGTACTTCAAATATCATAAAGTTTATCCTTTGAAAGTATACAATTCAGTGGTTGATAGTACTTAAACAGTGTTGTATAACCATTACCATTATCTAGTTGCAGAACTACCCCCACACCAAAAAAAGGGGAAACCCCATGCCTGTTAAATGGCCAGCCAGTCACCATTTTCCCTTCCCCTCAGCTTTAACAACCAGTACTCTGTTTTGTGTTTTTATAGATTTGAATATGCTGGGTAATGCATATAAATGAAATCATACAAGTATGTGGCCTTTTGGTCTGGCTTCTTTCATATAGCATAACATCTGCCAAGATTTATCTGTGTTGTAGCCTGCCTGGATAATACCACATTTTATTTAACCATTCATCATTTAATGGACATTTGGGGTGTTTCCACCTTTTGGCTCATAGGAATTATATTAGGATATGTAATATATAGTATGCTGTGAACATTCATGTGTAAATTTTTTGGTTCCTATTTATTCTTAATATACAGAAATTTTTCATATTGCTTAGTTAAAAATTCTTCTGAAAAAAATAGATGTTTTATGTCATATATGTTTTGAATAATTCTGAGGTACAAGGGTACTATGCTTGGTGTTTGGGAGACACATGTTAAGATAATAATGAAGAGTATAATTTTAGCTGTTCTTACCAAATGTAGTGACCATCTGGAAGAATGTTTTCTGGGTTTGTCAGGTAGTGAAATTTAGCAACCAGCTATATTTGATGAGATAACTGTCCTATTTGATCTCTTTAGGATAATTTACTATATGTAATACCAGAAATGAGCATGTATGATAGCCCCTAACTGGAAAAGCTTAAATTTCTAACAATGAGGTAGGTTATAAGCTATAACATATTAGTATAGTATAAATAATTATAATGCAGACATTAAACTGAACCTGTAGAAAACAGTTACATAGGATCATTATTACCTATTTATGTTAAATGGGGAAAGGGGGGCATACTACAGAGAGAATGATACAAAACAAAGTATCATAATATATATCAAGTGTTCATAACTTGAAATCTACTAAAATTATATGTAATAGAATATAATGTTGTTTTTTTTTTAAAGATTTTTTATTTATTTATTTGAGAGAGAGAGAATGAGAGAGACAGCACATGAGAGGGGGGAGGGTCAGAGAGAGAAGCAGGCTCCCTGCTGAGCAGGGAGCCCGATGCGGGACTCGATCCTGGGACTCCAGGATCATGACCTGAGCCAAAGGCAGTCGCTTAACCAACTGAGCCACCCAGGCTCCCCTAGAATATAATGTTTATTAATGAATGAATAAATAAATAATTATCGTTTCCTCAGATTTTCAAAGGGAGCTGTGATCCAAAAAAGTTAAGAACTACTATGTTGTAAAATATATCGGCAGTTATCTCTGGGTTGGTGGGATTACTGGAGATAAGTGATTTACATTTTTTGTTTCCTACAGTTAATACATATCTTTTTTTTTTTTCCAGTTAATACATATCAATTTGAGTAGAGTCTGAGAGTTTTTGATTTTGATCTTTAGTTGCTGTGCGTGCGTGTGTGTGTGTGTGTGTGTGTGTGTAAAGGAAGAAAGGGAAGACCTACACAGAGTTAAGGGGCTGTTTTGAGGAAGGAGTGGGAGTAATGGTGGGAAAGAATAAGATAGCAAAACATGTTAAAAATATGGAGGGCAATCATGTACTTGTTGGTTATTAAGGATTTCATAGTTTATCCAATACTGCTAAATATTTGATATCCATTCTAAAAGTGGGATTTTACGCATGAGTCTCATATTTCTTCTGATTGCTAAGCCTTAAAATACCTATTTTAGTGGAAAATTCCTCTAGCTATAATCTTATAATGCTGTGCCAATCTTGTTCTCATGATAGTTTTAGAATAACAATGTTTTATTCCCCAGCGTAACACCTCCTAGTCTTTCCACAGAAGATGTGAAAATTCCCGGAGGGGGAAAACCTTCCAGTAAATGAAGTATTTATCTTTGAAGACACTTTATTCTTTTCCCTTTTCTGAACATTATAGTTAATATCTTTAATAGCTAAGGGCAGAGGGGATTCTTTTTGGAATTGTATTAGTTAGAGCTTTAGGTTAACATTCCTAGTAGAATATTACAAACTTTTTGGAGTTAATGAAACAGGCTTTTATTCTGTATATTTTGCACTGTACATGTCTGTCCCTCAATATAGGTTGAAAACATTTCTGTTTTTAAAATAAACAAGAGCTAAATTTGTTAAGAGATCAAGTAACTATTATTCACAATTTTGACAGTATTCCTTATAAACCTAATACACAATGGGGATAAAACACTGATTTTTTTTAGTAATAATTATTCCTTGTTTTGAATTTGTATAATAGTATCATTTATGTAGTGACAAGCCTAATATGAAGGATTTCAGAAATTGTTAATGGGTTAAATTTTCTGAAATAACTGTCCTAAGCTTCTGCATCAAGCAAATACAAAGCTGTTAAGGGATATCTATATTTCTAGGTTTTTATGTTTGTGGTTGTCAGCATTGTAATTTCTACATGAATAATGTTGTGGTTGATGCAGATAATTGGATTTTTTAAATGAAAAGCTTTTTAAAAATTATTCCAATGCCCTTCAATAATATGATATGGCTTCAGTGATACCCTACTCTCTTGATTTCCACTCTACCATTTTGCTGCTATTTCCCAGTCTTATTTGTAGTTTTTCCTTTCCTGTACTTGTTTTTTATATGTTGGTATTACTCAGCTGTCTGTCTTCAGCTTTATTCTTTTTGTTCTGTGTATTTGTACCGGAAATTTTCTTTACTTCTTTGACTTCTGGTACTGCCTATACATATAGCAATGACTGCCAAGTCATTGACTCTGTATCTGTATAACCAACAACTTTTAAATACCTACTTACAGATATCGCAGAAGTATCTCAAACTCAGCATGTTCAAAAGTAAACTTGTAAAACCTGGTGGATTTCAGTAGTTGGCATCAAGATCTACTTTTGCTCAAGCCAGAAATCTGGACATTGTTTATGACCCTTCTCGTTCTTCTTTTTTTTTTTTTTTCCACTACCTCCTCTACATTCAGGCATTTATCAAGACTATTGAGTTTATATCTCCTGCATATCACCAGTGCCAATACACCAATAAAGGACATCACCATCTCTTACATATTATTGTGATAGCCTCCATACTGGCCTCCCAGCTTCCAGTTTTGTTTATCTTTCATGCATTTATTTAAATGATTTTTTCACTTTCCTTACTTTAATGGCTTCCTGTGACCTTTAAATTAAGTCTAAACTAGTCTCCAAGGTGGGGTGATACACAAGATAATGTTAGTAAGCAAGAAGAAAATCTTTTTTAATCTCAGGTCATGACCTCAGGGTTGTAGGATTGAGCCCCGTGTGGGGCTCTGCACTCAGTGGAGAGTCTGCTTCCCCTCTCTCCCTCCACTCGTGTGCGCACACATTCTCTCTTTTCTCTCAAGTAAATAAATCTTAAAAAAAAAATAAGTACAAAGATGATCACATGGTTGTTCAGCTGGCAAAATATACAAAATCAGATCTGTTCTTATATGCTTATTTGGGAGTTTTAAGTGAAAGGTTTTAAAAATTGAAATTCTTATTTTATGTCTTTTTGCTATGATAGCCGTTTAAGATCAAATTTGCAAACTGATCTTAGAACTAGCTCTTTGAATCTCTGTATCACAGTGTTAAAGTAAGACCCTAAGAAGTAATGAAACATATTCAACTATACTTTCATTAAAAATATTATAGTCCGTTTTTAGGAAAACAAAAAATTTTGTATCATAAATAATTAAAACATAAATTTTAAATTCTTTTCATCCCTTTATGTTCTATTTTTTGTGATACAGATGATAATATTATTTTAATAGGATGATTATATTGTAAATCATTTTATATATATTACATACATGTATTATTTATTACATATATTAACTATATTATATATAATGTATATAGTATATGTAAATATATGATTTATAAAATATGATTATAAATCATTATAAAAATAGTAGACAAAGATACATACCAACATGGTTATGTAATAAAGTTTGGAGACCAGTTCAGATTCTTCCATAAAATAGTTTTCAGGTTTCCTGCCTGCTTTTCAAGGATTGTATCTTACCATGCCTATATTTATGTTTCATGCCTTAGTCATATTGGACTTTTCTCTTTCTTAAATGGGCCACATACCCTTTGTTTGTAGATATTTGTACATTCTTATTCCTCTTTTAAGTCTGAGTTTAAATATTATCTAGCATGCATAGTGCTACTCCAAGTATGGTGCTTCAGTTGTTAACAACCCATGACAAGATAAGAACAGAACTTGAGAGTAAACACTTAGAAGCTTAAATTGCATTTTGATATTGTCATCCTCACATCCAAGTACGTGATCAGTGTTCTCCTTTCTGAATAGGATATTAACTAGTTCAAGTGCCATGATGCTTGTGTGATTTTTTTTTTAACTCAAGTTTTTTAGAGCTGTTTAAAATTAACAGCAAAATTGAGGGGAAGGTACAGAGATTTCCAGTATATCTCCTGCCTCCCCTCACTCATAGCCTCCTGCATTATCAGTATTCCCCATCAGAGAGGCACAATTGTTAAAACTGATAAACTTCCATATGGCATCATAATCACCCAAAGTGCATAGTTTACATTATGGTTCACTCTTAGTATTGTACATTCTATGGGTTTGGACAAATGAAAGACATGTATTCATCATTATGGCATACAGAGTATTTTCCCTGCTCTGAAAGTCCTCTGTACTCCATCTGTTTATCCTTCCCTGTGTTATCTCTCCCCCTACCCCTTGGAAATTACTGATCTTTACTTTCACCATAGTTTTGCCTTTTCCACAGTGTCATATAATTGAAATCATACAGTATATATAGTCTATTCATATTGGCTTCTGTCACAGTAATATGCATTTTAGCTTCTTTTTAGCACTGAATAATATCCCATTGTCTGCATATACCACAGTTTATTTGTCCATTGATCTATGAAAGGATATTGTGATTGCTTCTAAATTTTGGCAATTAGGAATAAAGCTGTTGTAATCATCCCTGTGCAGACTTTTGTGTAGACATAATTTTCTTCAGGTAAATATCAAGAAGCATGATTGATGGAGCGTATGGTTAAAAGTATATTTAGTTTTATAAGAAGCTACCAAAATCTCTTCCAGAGTGGTTGTGCCATTTTACCTTCAGGCTAACAGTTCTATATCTTCCGTAGCATTTGGGATTCTCATTGTTTCTGATTTTAGCCATTCTAATGGGTGTGCATTATTTTAATTTGCATTTCCCTGATGACATAATATGAAACATCTTTTCATATGCTAATTTTTCATTTGTATATCTTCTTTGACAGGTGTCTGTTAAGGTCTTTGGCCTATTTTTTATTTTATTTATTTATTTGACAGAGAAATAGAAAGCATAAGTAGGCAGAGAGGCAGGCAGAGAGAGAGGGAGAAGCAGACTCCCCACTGAGCAGGGAGCCTGACGTGGGGCTCGATCCCAGGACCCTGGGATCATGACCTGAGCCCAAGGCAGCTGCTTAACTGACTGAGCCACCCAGGTGCTCCCTGGTCTTTGGCCTGTTTTTTAATAAGATTGTTTATTGAGTTTTAAGAGTTCTTTGTCAGGTGTGTCTTTTATAAGTATTTTCTCTCAGTGTGGCTTGTCTTCCCATTTTTTTTTTTTAAGATTTTATTTATTTATCTGACAGAGAGAGTGGGGGGCAGGGAGAGCACAAGCAGGGGGAGTGGCAGGCAGAGGGAGAGAGAGAAGCAGGCAGAAGGAGAGGGAGAAGCAGACTCCGTGCTGAGCAGAAAGCCAGACATGGGGCTTGATTCCAGGACCCTGGGATCATGACCTGAACCAAAGGCAGATGCTTAACCGACTGAGCCACCCAGGCACCCCCTTCGCATTTTCTTAACATTGTCCTTTACAGAGTAGAAATTTTTAATTTTAATGAAGCCCAGCTGTCGATTATTTCTTTCATAGATTATGCCTTTGGTGTTGAGTCTAAAAAGTCATTGTCATAACCAGGGTTTTCTAGGTTTTCTCCTATGTTGGTTATCTTCTAAGAGTTTTATAGTTTTCCATTTTCCATTTAGGTCTGTTACCCTTTTTTTTTTTTTTAAAGATTTATTTTTTAGAGAGCGAGCGAGAGAGAAACAGCATGAGAGGGGAGAGGGTCAGAGGGAGAAGCAGGCTCCCCGCTGAGCTGGGAGCCCGATGTGGGACTCGATCCCAGGACCCTGGGATCATGACCTGAGCCGAAGGCAGACGCTTAACCATCTGAGCCACCCAGGCGCCCCCTGTTACCCATTTTGAGTTAATTTTTGTGAAGGGTTTAAGGTCTTTGTCTTAATTTTTCATTTTTTACATGTGGATGTTCAGTTGTTCTAGCACCATTTGTTGAAAAGACTATCTTTTATCTTTGCTCCATTGTATTGCCTTTGCTCCTTTGTCAAAGATCAGTTGTGGGTTACTTATGTGAGTTTATGTCTGGGCTCCCTATCCGTTCTATTCTATTTGTTTATTCTTTCAACAGTACCACACTGTCTTGGTTACTGTAGCTTTATAGTTAAGTATTGAAGTTGGGTATAATCAGTCTTCCAGCTTTGTTTTTCAATACTGTGTTAGCTATTCTGGATTTTTTTTTGCCTCTCTGTGTGAACTTCAGAATTAGTTTGTCAATACAAAATAACTTGCTGGGATTTTGATTGGGCTTGCATTGACTACAGATCAAGTTGGGAAAAATTGACATTTTGCCAATATTGAATCATCCTATTCATTAGCTGAGAATATCTCTACATTTATTTAGTTCTTCTTTGGTATCTTTCATCAGAGTTTTTTTTCAATATATTTTTTTAAATTTCAAATTCTACTGGTTTATTGCTAGTATATAGGACAGTGATTGATTGATTGACTTTTGTGTATTAAACTTGTGTCCTTCAACCTTGCTATAATTGTTTGTTAGTTCCAGGAATTTTTTTGTTGTTGTTGATTCTTTCTTTTGATTCTTTTGGATTTTCTACATAGACAATGATGTCATGTAGCATTTTCTTGTTTTGTTGCATTAGCTAGGACTCCTCTAAGAGGTTGAAAAGGAGTGCTTTTCTTTATTGGTGTGGTCATTTGATTTTTTTTTCTTTAGCCTGTTGATGTGATGGATTACATTAATTGATTTTTGTTTTTGTTTTTTTATTTTTTTATCGTCATGTTAAGTGTATTCTAAATCTCATCCTTTCTTTACACCCATCTCCCCACCCACCTCCCTTCTGGTAACCATGTTTGCTCTCTATAATTAAGAGTCTGTTTTTTGGTTTGTCTCTCTCTCTTTCCCTTTGCTCATTTGTTTTTTTCTTAAATTCCGCATATGAGTGAGATCATAGCTATTTGTCCTTTTCTGATTGACTGACCTTGATTAGCATTATACCCTCTAGCTCTATCCATGTTGTTGGAAATGGCAGTGTTCTTTTTTATGGCTGGATAATATTCTATTGTATATATACACACCACCTCTTCTTTATCTCTTCATCTATTGATAGACACTTGGGCTGCTTCCATATCTTGGCTATTGTAAATAATGCTGCAATAAACATAAGGGTGTATGAATCCCTTTGAATTAGTGTTTTCGTATTTTTTGGTTTAATACTCAGTAGTGTGATTCCTGGGCCATAAGGTAGTTCTATTTTTAATTCTGTGAGGAACCTCCATATTGTTTTCCACAGCGCTTGCACCAATTTGCATTTCCACCAATAGTGCAAGAGGATTCCTTTCTATCCACATCCTTGTCAACACTTGTTTCTTGTGTTTTTGATTTTAGCCAGTCTGCCAGGTGTGAGGTGATATTTCATTGTAGTTTTGATTTGCATTTTCTTGATGATGAGTGAAGTTGAGAATTTTTTGTGTGTCTGTTGGCTTTCTGTATGTCTTCTTTGGAGAAATGTCTCTTCATGTCTTCTGCCCATTTTTTAATTGGATTATTTGTTTTGGGGTATTGAATTGTATCAGTTCTTTATATGTTTTGGTTACTAACCATTTGTCAGGTATGTCCTCCATATCAGATATCTCTTCCCATTCAGTTCTGTTGTTTCCTTTGCTGGGCAGAAACTTTTTATTTTGATGTAGTCCCAGTAGTTATTTTTCCTTTTATTTCCTTTGCTTTATAAAAGACATATCTAGAAAAATGTTATGACCCTGAGAGATTACTGCCTGTGCTGTCTTCAAGGATTTTTATGGTTTCAGGTCTCACATTTAGGTGTTTAATCCATTTGGAGTTTATTTTTGTGTATGGTGAAAGAAAGTGGTCCAGTTTCATTCTTTTGCCTGTTGCTGTCCAGTTGTCCCAACACCATTTGTATTGTGTATTCTTTCCTCCTTTGTCAAAGATTAATTCACCATATAATTGTGAGTTTATTTCCAGGTTTTGTGTTCTGTTCCATTGATCTATGCATCTGTTTTTATGTCAGTAACATACTGTTTAATTACCACTGCTTTGTAATAGAACTTGAGACTTGGAATTGTGATACTTCCAGTTGTTCTTCTTTTTCAAGATTGCTTTGGCTATTCGAGGTCTTTTGTAGTTGCATAGACATTTTTGGATTGTTTGTTCTGGTTCTGTGAAAAATGCTGTTGGTATTTTGATAAGGATTGCATTAATGTGTAGATTGCTTTGGGTAGTATAGACATTTTAACAATATTTGTTCTCCCAACCCATGAACATGGGATGTCTTTCCATTTCTTTGCGTCATCTTGAATTACTTTCATCGGTGTTTTATAATTTTCAGAGTACAGGTCTTTCACCTCTTTGGTTAAATGTATTCCTAGATATTTTATTGCTTTTGTTGCAGTTTTTGTAAATGAGATTTTTGTTTTTTAAAGATTTTATTTATTTGGGAGAGACAGAGACAGAGCACAAGCAGTGGGAGGGGCAGAGGGAGAAGCAGACTCCTGGCTGAGCAGGGAGCCCGATGCGGGGCTCAATCCCAGGACCCTGAGATCATGGTCTGAGCTGAAGGCAACTGCTTAACCAGCTGAGCCACCCAGGTGCCCCTGGGATTGTTTTCTTAATTTCACTTTCTGCTGTTTTATTATTAGTGTATAGGAATGCGATAGATTTCTGTACATTGGTTTTGTATCCTGCTACTTTACTGAATTCATTTATTAGTTCTAGCAGTCTTTTGGTAGATTCTTTAGGATTTTCTATATATAGTATCATTTCATCTGCAAATAGTGAGAGTTTTACTTTTTCTTTATCAATTTGGATGACTTTTATTTCTTTATGCTCTCTGATTGCTTTGGCTAAGACCACCAGTACCATGTTGAATAAAAGTGGTGAGAGTAGGCATCCTGTCTTGTTCCTGACCTTAGGGGAAAGCTCTCACTTACATTAATTGATTTTGGAATGTTGAACCAACCTTGAATACCTGGGAAATTCCATTTAATATAATTTTTTTTAAGATTTTATTTATTTATTAGAGAGAAAGAGAGAACAAGTAGGGAGAGCTGCAGGCAGAGGGAGAAGGAGAAGCAGACTCCCCGCTGAGCAGGGAGCCCAACGTAGGGCTAGGATGACCTGAGCCGTAGGCAGACACTTAACCAACAGAGCCACCCAGATACCCCTATATTTTTTTATATACAGTGTTATATTTTATTTGCAAATATTTTGTTGAGGATTTTTGCATCTATATATTCATGAGAGATATTAGTCTGCAGTTTTCTTGTGATATCTTCATCTGATTTTGGTATTAGGGTAATGCTGGCCTTAGAGAATGAGTTAGGAAGTACTCCTTCTGCTTCTGTTTTTCTGGAAGAGATTTTAGAGAATTGGTATAATTCTTTAAATGTTTGGTAGGATTCACCAGTGAACCTGTCTGGACCTAGTGGTTTCTGTTTTGGAAGGTTATCAATTATTGATTCAATTTCTTTAACAGATACAGGCCTATTCAGATTGTCTAATTCTTCTTGTGTGAAGTTGTTTTTTTTCTTTTTTAAGATTTTATTTATTTGACAGAGAAAGATATAGCGAGAGAGGGAACACAAGCAGGGGGAGTGGGAGAGGGAGAAGCAGGCTTCCTGCTGAGCAGGGAGCCCCATGTGGGGCTCGAACCCAGGACCCTGGGATCATGACCTGAGCTGAAGGCAGACGCTTAACGACTGAGCCACCCAGACGCCCCTTCTTGTGTGAGTTTTGGCAGACTGTATCTTTTAAGGAATTGGTCCATTTCACCTAGGTTATTAAATTTGTGAGAAGAGTTGTTCACAGTATTCCTTTTAATGTCCATGCACTCTCTAGTGCTGTCCCCTCTTTCATTTCTGTTACTAATAATCTGTGTCCCCTCATTTGCTTAGCCTAGCTAGAGGCCTTTTGAATTTATTGATCTTTTCAAAGAAACAGTTTCTGGTTTCATTGATTTTCTTTATTGGTTTCCTGTTTTCAATATCATTGATATCTGCTCTGATTCTTATTTCTTCTGCTTGCTTTGGATTAGTTTATTCTTTCTTTTCCAGTTTCCTAAGCCAGAAACTTAAAAGTACTGATTTTAGATTTTCTTTCTTTTCTATCATATGCATTCAGTGCTATAAATTTCTCTACAAGCACTGCTTTCATTGCATCCCACAAATTTTAAGTCGTGGGTTCATTTTTGTTCAGTTCAAACATTTTAAAAATTCTTTGAGATTTCTTCTTTGACTCGTGTTATTTAGAAGTCTATTAATTAATTTCTACACATTTTACGATTTTCCAGTTACTTTTCTGCTATTAATTTCTAGTTAAATTCTGTTTTGGTCTGAGAGCAGACATTGTATGATTTCTATTCTTTTGAATTTGTGAATATGTGTTTTATGGTCTAGAATATGGTTGGTCTTGGTGAATGTACCATGTGAGCTTGAAAAGAATGTATATTCTTCTGTATGTGTGTTATTTTTATGTTAGTTGTAACCCAAAATGTGTAAGAACTGAAGAAAACAACAAGGAGTTATTTACTTTAAAAATCTTGCATTAAATTTAATCAGATTTATTCTTGTTTCATAAAGAGGATAATTAAAATGTAAGTATATAATTAAATAAAAATAAACAAATAGAAAACCTTTTTCATCCTTTTCAATTTCTGCTTTTGTTAGTATATCTAAATCTAGAAGTAAAATTTGTATTCCTTATTTTTAATCCTATTTAATAAATAATAAAACCAGCTTTACTAGACTTTTTTTGATAGGAAAAGATAACACCTTTTCTGAATTCAACACTAGCAAAATCAAATGATGCTGGTGATAGAAGTAATTTTAAAGAGTTACAGACCAAAAGAGTTTGTGCTAGTTTTGTTGGGAAGTATTAGTTTTCCTATACAGGCATTACCTTGTTTTATTGCACTTGCTTTTTTGTACTTTGTAGTTACTGTGTTTTTTACAATTTGAAGGTTCAAGACCAGTAGAGGAAGTAACTGCAGATGTGGTAGAAGTAATGAGAGAACTAGAATTAGAAGTGAAGCCTGAGGATGTGACTGAGTTGTTGAAATCTCATGATAGAACTTTACTGGATAAGGAGTTGCCTCTTACAGATGAGTGGAGAAAGTGGTTTCTTGAGATGGGTGTTTTCTTCTTCACTCCTGGTGAAGATGCTGTGAAGTTTGTTGAAAGGACAGCAGAGGATTTAGATAATACATAAACGTGGTTGATAAAGCACTGGCAGGGTTTGAGAGCATGACTCCTAATTTTGAAAGAAATTCTGCTGTGGGTAAAATGCTATGTAATAGCATTGCATGCTGCAGAGAAATTGTTTGTGAAAGGAAGAGTCAGTCAATACATCACACTTCATTGTTGTCTTATTTTGAGAAATTGCCACAACCACCCCAGCCTTTAGCAACCACCACCCTGATCAGTCAGCAGCCATCAACACTGAGGTATGTGTAGATTGCTTTGGGTAGTATGGACCCCCCCACCCCAACACCAGCAAAAAACTTATGACTCATTGATAGTTCAGATGATGGTTAGCATTTAAAAAATATTTCTTTTTTTTTTTTTTTAAGATTTATTCATGAGAGAGAGAGAGAGAGAGGCAGAGGGAGAAGCAGACTTCCCGCAGAGCAGGGAGCCCGATGCGGGACTCGATCCCGGGACTCCAGGATCATGACCTGAGCCGAAGGCAGACACTTAACCATCTGAGCCACCCAGGCACCCTAAAAAATATTTCTAAACTTAAGCATGTACACTGTGTCTTTGTTTAATGTTACGTTAGTCACCCTATACAGTACATCATTAGTTTTTGATGTAGTGTTCCATGATTCATTGATTACATTGTTTCTTTAACATAATGTTATTGCACATTTAATAGGCTACAGTATAGGTGTTGACAAGGATGTGGAGAAAGGGGAGCCCTCGTGCACTGTTGGTGGGAATGCAAACTGGTACAGCCACTCTGGAAAACAGTGTGGAGGGTCCTCAGTAAGTTAAAAATAGAACTACCCTATGAGCCCAGCAATTGCACTACTAGGTATTTCCTCAAAGAATACGAAAATACAGATTCAAAGGGGTACATGCACCCTGATGTCTATAAAAGCAGCGTTATCAACAATAGCCAAACTATGGAAAGAGCCCAAATGTCCATCGACTGATGAATGGATAAAGAAGATGTAGTAAGTCTTACATACAATGAAATATTACTCAGCCATCAAAGAGAATGAAATCTTGCCATTTGCAGTGATGTGGGTGGAGCTAGAGTATATTATGCTAAGAAAAATAAGAGACATACCATATGATTTCATTCATATGTGGAATTTAAGAAACAAAACAAATGAACATATGGGAAAGGGGAAAAGAAAAAAGGAGAGGGAAACAAGCCATAAGAGACTCAATGATAGAGGACAAACTGAGGGTTGAGGGAGGGAGGTGGGTGTGGGATGGGCTGGATGGGTGATAGGGATTAAGGAGGGCACTTGTTATGATGAGCACTGGGTGTTGTATGTAAGTGATGAATCACTGAATTCTACTCCTGAAACCAATATTGAACTGTATTTTAACTAACTAGAATTTAAATAAAAATTAAAAAAAAAACTTCCTAACATTTTTTAGTTATATAAAATTTAAAAAATAGTCTACAGTATGGTGTAAACATAACTTTTATATGCACTGGGAAACCAAAAAATTCATTTGACTCTCTTTATTGTGATACTTGCTTCATTGTGGTGGTCTGGAACCAAACCCCAAAGTATCTCCGAGGAATGCCTGTGTTGAGTTCAATTTTTACCCATAATTGATGGGGAAGTGCTAAAACCACAGTGGGTTATTTGCAGTGATGTACTGGCTGCTACAACAATAATACCATCAAAATTTAAGTGGCATTTATATGTATTACATAAGTACATTCACAACCACAAATGAATTATTGAAAGAAGGAATATTATAGTTAAGCTGACAGAAGTGGATCTTCAGGATTTCTTATGTAATCATTAGGGCTTTTTTAGTTTCTTTTAAAGTCTCATTATCAGGTTGCTAACATTAAAAACAACTACACACGAATGAAAAGAGAAAGGTGTTTGTTTGGAAATGTTGGATGAATCCATTGCAAAGAAGATAGTTTATGTAATACTTTCTGACAACACCATAGCTTGATGTATTTAGGAACAGTTTAGTGATACAGAAGACTGACTCTTAGACAAATAAGGGTAGGAAAGGAATTTTTGTTACAATTTGATGAATACATTGATTTTGTTAATATGACTGATATGAAGGCAGAATTTATTTTTCAACTTCCTTGCTGACAAACACAACTTATTATGAATTATGTAAAACTTTGAAGGGTTAACAAATCAACAAATGTGGTTTGGAGTTTTGTTTTGCTTTTGTAGGAGTATGTTCTGGTTATATAGAGAGATGGTGACAAGAAAAACATGCTGGAACTTGTGCCATAATGTAAATCAATGTCCTGCTTCTTTCATTGAGAAAGTCTTGCTATTGTCAGCTGAACTAAACTGTACTTTCTATATCACCTAAATTAACAGTAGTTCACAAAAGTGTGAATTGCTTAAACACTAATGCATTAAGTTTGAGATTAGGGCGCCTGGGTGGCTCAGTTGGTTAAGCGACTGCCTTCGGCTCAGGTCATGATCCTGGAGTCCCTGGATCGAGTCCCGCATCGGGCTCCTTGCTCGGCAGGGAGTCTGCTTCTCCCTCTGACCCTCCTCCCTCTCATGCTCTCTGTCTCTCATTCTCTCTCTCTCAAATAAATAAATAAAATCTTTTAAAAAAAATTTTTTTTGAGATTAAAAAAATAAATGATAGTTTGGAAGCTGAACCAGTCAACTGTTACCATATGCTAAGGAATACAGTAATTTTCAAAGGGAGATGGTCAGACAAAAGTGTTTGAACTTTGGGATGAATGCTTAGTGTTTTTGCAAGATAAGGAACCAGTTTGGTTCCCAAACTTTTTAAATACGTGAATTAGACTTATTTGTCTGATAGCCTTATTCTTTTTTAAAAATGATCTTAGCCTTCCATGCAAGGAAAGAATGTCAGATGTTTTTAATGTTATATAATATCAAAGGACAAAAATGAAAGTTAGAAATTTTGGGAAAGAGTTCCACAGATTGTTATGATGGGTTTCACAGTAATAATTATCAGTAAAGTAGTTGATGATTTTTGTAGTGTGCATTTATAAAATGTTAAAATCAAACTGGTAAGACAAACTTGGTAAGAAGTTTGTCAGATTTACAAATTTGGTAAGACACACTTTGAATTTTTTTTATCAAAAGAAAGCCAGTACATAGGAAATTAATAGCTCAGGAATCCTTTTTTTTTTTTTAAACTATTGTGGATTGAACTATAGTTTTGATGGATAAATTATTGATATTGGCTACCAATGAAGGATTGAAGACAAATTTTAAAAAGCATCATTTTCTGGATTTTTGGGTAAAAGTTAAAAATTACTATCCTGAGCTGAAATTGCTTTATTTAAAATATCTTCTATTCCTGTTAAAATACATCTATGAGACTAGTTTTTCTGTTATGGGTGCTCTTAAAAGAAAACATAGAAGTAGTTTAGATATACCTTATCCCTCATGGGTGGCATTGTCATCAGTCTAACCTAGTATAGGTCATTTAGCAAATGTGGTAGCCAGCCTCTGAGAGAGCTCCCAGGATGCCCTACCTCCTGGTATTTACATCTTTGTAATCCCCTTCCACACTGCAGTATATATAGGGTTGATATGATAGTATGTCACTTATAAGATTAGGTCATAGCAGATACTACAGTGTCTGTCTTGTCTGTCTCTGGAAACCAGCTGTCATGTGGTGAACAGCCCAGTGGAGAGGCCTACATACTGAGAAACTAAGGCTTTTGGTCAACAGCCAGTTAGAAACTGAAGCCTTTTGCCATCAGCCATGTGAGTGAGCTCAAAGGCAAATTCTCTAGACCAGTCAAGCCTTCAGATGACTGTAGTCCTCACCAAAACCTCATAAAAGACCTTGAAACATAACCACTCAGCTAAATTGCTTCCAGATTCCTAACCAACAGAAATTGTGAGATGATAAGTATGTGTTGTTTTAAGCCACTAAGTTTTGGTGTAACTTTTAATGCAGTAGTAGGTAAGTAATACAAAAAAACAAGGAACAAACTCACTTATTATGTTAAAAACCTTAAATATGTGAATTGGTGTTTAATATGAAGAATTGCCATTTCAGTCCTCACTTTGGGTTAATTAAAATTATGAAATGATTAGTGTGATGGCTGTTTTCGGTGATTGCCTATATGCACACTTCAATGAAAGTAAACAATTTTATGTAATTCTTTTTTCTGTTAATTCTAATTATATTATTGAAATAAAATTTTATGGGCATGGCTAATAAAACATTGACCTTATATTTTATATGGCCTTTTTAACTTTTGTTTTTCCACTAGTTCGTTTTTATTTTATTTAGAAAAGTGTATTGGTCCCTGATGGATTGGAATTTTTTTAAAAAATGGAAAAAGAAAACAAAATGGTTTTCCACCACAGATAATCTACATTAAGTCTCCTGTCAGTTGTCATAGTACCCTATACTTACCTTATTGTGATGGTCATCTTGCTTTATTATAATTGGTTATGTTCCGTGTTAAACTGAAAGCTCTGTGAAAGGCAGAGTCCATGTCTTTGTTTGCTGTTATATCTTCATGCCCAGAACAGTGTCTGGTACTTAGCCAGCTACTCAGTAGTTATTGGTCAAAAGAATTAACTTTTTTTTTTTTTTAATTTTTTTTGTTGTGTTAGAATAATGATTAACTTCTTTAGTTATAAATGAGTTGGCTACTATAACTGTGTGTCCTCAGGGAATGGTAATTATTTATGGTGAATAGAAAATATTCTTGGTATTCTTCTTGCTGAGTATTTACAGGTACTTTTATAAAATACATCTTTTTTTTTCCATAGCACAACTGCCTCTGAAGAAGATGTCTCAAGTAGATATCCCCGAACAGATAGAAGTGTGTTCAGCAGATATAACAGGGATGCAAATGCTTCAGGTAATTTGGTCTCAAGTAGCATGTTGGAAAAGAAAATTGAAGATCTTGAAAAGGTATGAATTACAAATTATTTAAGATTGATAAATTCAATATGCCATTGGGATTCCTCATTTTACTTTCATAGCAGCTGAGAAAATAAATTGAAATTTGAATGGGAGAGAGAGTGCCAACAAAGGGAAAAGAATGAGAGGTGCTAGTGGAAGATACCATTAGTATTAATTGGTATTTCCATATTTAGTCAAGTTGCAGTTTTAAATCACTGTCTTAAGTATATAGTTTCCAGATACATTGTGGCTAGGCATTTTCTGATTCCCTTAATACTTTCTTATCCAGTTTTGTTGTTAAAACTTTCAGAAATGGAGCCAATTCTTGTATTCCTTAATATTTAATGTATACTCCCATTCTGCTACGTATTACCTCTAACATATTAAAGACAGTCTTTGGGGCGCCTGGGTGGCTCAGTTGGTTAAGCGACTGCCTTCGGCTCAGGTCATGATCCTGGAGTCCCTGGATTGAGTCCTGCATCGGGCTCCCTGCTCGGCGGAGAGTCTGCTTCTCCCTCTGACCCTCCTCCCTCTCATGTTCTCTGTCTCTCATTCTCTCTCTCTCAAATAAATAAATAAAATCTTTAAAAAAAAAAAAAATAAAGACAGTCTTTGTTTTTGAAATGGTTATAAGTCTGTGCTGGCAATATGTCCTACTGTGTGTTTCTTATATTATCTGTATAGTTTATCATTTGTAGACTTTCTTCTGGGTTCTGGTTAGAGCTTAGAACCATCTTTGGTGTTTGAAACAGTTGTCAGAATAAACCTATTTAGGAGTGTATTTGAGAACAACAAGGCAAATGAATATTCGCGTCAATATATTAACCATATGGTCTCAGGTTTTTTTCTGTCAACATTTAATATGTAAAGTTGGTAATGGTGCTGATTACTTTCTGATTGTTGAAAATATGTTTTGTATTGCTGAACTGAAATTATTCTCTGTGATACAAAGATTGTTTTAAGTAGAAATTTAATTTAAAAATTTTTATAGTATTATGATTGTTTTTAGTTCATATCTCAGCTTTAATACCAGTTTCTGTGAGTTTAAATTAAAAACTTTAAGGAATACTTAGTCTAATCGGTTTAAAGGGTTTCTTTAGAAAGGCTTTTACAGTTCCACATGAGTTTGGATCCAGTTCCGAGTAGTTTGGCAGCAGCTGTTTAATGAAGCAGGCTGGCTGCTTTTTCTGAGGGCTAGTAGGAAAGAACGAAATTTTTCAGTTCTGCTTTTCTTTTGCCCCCAAGGTAGTCAACCCAGCCCAAGGCCCTGGATTCTAAATAAGATTTCTTTGAAAAAGGTGTTGCATTGTTTGAAGAAAAAAGAAATTTAAAAACCAGTAATCTATTTCAGTTCCTTTATTTTATCCATTAACTGGTAGAGCCACAAGTAACATTTGAGGACCATTGTTTTTCTGTTTAGAGTTTTCCAGAGCCATCTCCTTTTCTTAAACTTTGTGTGTGTGTTTTTTTTTAAAGATTGATTGATTGATTGATTTGGTGGGGGAGGGACAGGGGTGAGGGAGAGAGAATCCCAAGCAGACTCCACTGAGCTTGGAGCTGACAAGAGGCTCAGAGATCACTACCTGAGTCAGAGGCTTAACCAACTGCACCACCCAGGTGCCCCTTAAACTTTGTATTTCGAATAAAAAATTTGAATTTCTTCAAACAGGATATTATCCATTTAAAAAATAAGATATATCATTACAATGGTGGTGATAAAGATGAACCATGAGAGACTATGGACTCTGAGAAACAAACTGAGGGTTCTAGAGGGGAGGGAGGTGGGGAGATGGGCTAGCCTGGTGATGGGTTTTTTTTTTTTTTTTAAAGATTTTATTTATTTGAGAGAGAGAATGAGAGACAGCACAAGAGGGAAGAGGGTCAGAGGGAGAAGCAGACCCCCTGCTGAGCAGGGAGCCCGATGCGGGACTCGATCCCGGGACTCCAGGATCATGACCTGAGCCGAAGGCAGTCGCTTAACCAACTGAGCCACCCAGGCGCCCCTGGTGATGGGTATTAAAGAGGGCACGTACTGAATGGACCACTGGATGTTACGTGCAAACAATGAATCATGGAACGCTACATCAAAAACTAATGATGTAATATATGGTGATTGACATAATAAAAAAACCAATGGTGGTGATAAACTAAAGAGGGTAAGTCATTGGGTATTAGTATTTGTTAAAGAATTGTGTAAACATAGGTTTAATCAGAAATATGGGGCCACCTGGATGGCTCAGTTGGTTAAGCATCTGACTCTTGGTTTCTGATCAGGTCATGATCTAATGGATTGTGAGATCAAGCCCCGCCTCGGGCTTCATGCTCAGCACGGAGTTTGCTTGGATTCTCTCCCACTCCCCCTTCGCCCATGCTCACCTTTACGTGCACACTCTCATACTCACTGTCAAATAAATAAATCCTTAAAAAAAAAAAAAAAAAATATATATATATATATATATATATATATATATATACATCTTATAACTCCTGTATTCCTGTCATTCTTTGGGTCTTTCCTAGGATGGGTTTTTCTTTCCCTCACCAGGTGACTTAAATGCATTTGGAAGTCTTCCTGTATTTAGGGCGCTTCACCAAACTTGGCAGATACATGTCATTTAAGGTTAAAAACAACCAGTTACTTCCCAATTAATACTTTGTAATTATATCTGCCAGGAAGTAGTAAGAGAAAGGCAAGAAAACTTAAGACTTGTGAGACTAATGCAAGATAAAGAGGAAATGATCGGAAAACTCAAAGAAGAAATTGATCTGTTAAATAGAGTAAGTATTCACACATTTCAGTTTCATAGTTTTTTTTTTCCCTTCAATTGGATGAAAATACATATGTATGAAGAGATTATGTAATTTCATTATTTTGTTAATGAGATGGTAACTTGTGGTAATAAGAATCATCATTTCATTCTATAAACTGATTTCCTCTGGCCGGTTATCAGTTGTATTCAGTTAATACTGTTCTTTTGGGGATGGACTGATGAATGGATTTGTTCAGTGTTTTTGTTAGAGTCTGGAGGTGAGAGGCAGCTTGGTCACCACCACACATAAAAGGGTATTGGTACAGAGTTGCCTCAGTGAAGAGCTAAACTTGCTACTTTCTTGCCATAAGACACTCCAGATGTCTTTGTGTGAATTCTCACCACCTTTTTTCCCTCTAGTTATACTTACACATCTCCAACTTTAGGTTTAGCATTATACTAGGTCTCTATTACACTATTTTGTAACTCTTTTTCTTGCTTTTAGCCTTAGAATTTACTTTCTGCTTAAGAAGCGGGTAATAGTGCTGGGCCTTTCTGCTTAAGAAGCAGGTGTTAGTGCTGGCTCGTACTTAGGTAATGTTGATGAGAAGAGATTCCATAGTTTTGCATATTAGAAGACTTTAGATAAGATGGAGGAAAGAAGTAAGTTTGCTTCAGGGAAAAAGGGAACAGATTCCTAATCCAGTCTTAACCCTAACAATGAAAGAAGAGAAAATAAAGAGGCTTCATTATGTAGATCCATTCTAAATAAAGCTCTAAGGCATTAACTACAGGTAATAGATGAGGACAGCACAATTTAGTTTAACTTGTTCAAAGTCCTAGGTAGTAATCATGGAGTAACTGTCTGAGCCAGTATTTTACATCAGGTATTCCAAAATCCTAATTCTGAGCTCTCCATTTTTGTAAACAGTCTTTCATCTTGGTTTAGAACACAGGCATTCCTCTATTGGTTTTGGAATATGATTTAATAAAATCTGAAAATAGTTTTGAAGTCTATGATATATTAGCACTGTCTTAGGCGCTGTGCATTAAAAAGAATAATAAAACACCTGCTTTTACAGAGTTTATAATCAAGTAATGATACAGGAATATATTTTATTATTTAATTCTAAATCTTGGATTAGGTCTCAGTTGTAGTAATTTTCGGAATTCTGTATATTTATTGTTGTTGCTTTCAACAGGTAAGTTCACCAACATCATTCATTTGGTTTGTGAGTAAATGCAGATTCTATTTTTGCACATTTTAAAAACATTTACCTAATTGTCCAAAGGCAGTATGCTAAATTTATCAGAATGCTGCTGTCCAGTAGCATGCTTATAATTTAAACTGATTACTCCAAGTTTTAGTATTTTGAATTACAAGGATAAATCTAAAAATATGTGCTTTTACAACTATCAGTAAGCATTGTGCCTTGAAATAGTTTCTTCTAACTAAAACTTAGAGTGGATTATCTTCATATTTACCACATGGTTGTATATATGGCACTAGGATTAACATAGGGAACACAGACCTGGAATCATATAACTTTAA
Organism: Mirounga angustirostris; assembly: GCF_029215605.1. Classification (NCBI taxonomy): domain Eukaryota; kingdom Metazoa; phylum Chordata; class Mammalia; order Carnivora; family Phocidae; genus Mirounga; species Mirounga angustirostris. The sequence continues at coordinate 38,886,196 of NW_026991713.1, forward strand.
AGCTGGAGGATCATTACTTAGTTTATTGGCTTTCAGTTTTTTTTAAAGCTCTAAAACCTTTTCCTCAAACAAAATGTTACAGAGAAGCCTAACATGAATTGAACCAGATCAACTCTATTTGCTCCAGATCTCCTTTTCTGTATGCCTCCATTTTATCACTTCCCCAGATTTTCACCTCCGAACACACACCCTTGTTAAAGATCATACAAGGTGGTAGGAGTACATCCAGAACTTGTACCTCTATCGTTTTGATGCCTCATTTGACACAGGCTGTTATCCGAGGCCCTGAACCTCATATTGCCTACATATGTATTTTGTTTAGCCCTCAATTTGGGGGAAGGGGAGATTCGTTTTTAACTGAAAAATTAAGCTATTTATAACGATTAAAAATTGGAAGATTCACAATTAAAGAATTCTGATTTTTGACTTCTAAAAATGAAAGATCTGGCAAGAGGTATCTGTCTTATCATGATAATAATGAGAAGGAGTTGAGTAGTGGATGCTCCCTTCAGGTGGGGCATACTTCATCTAAAGTTGTTTTCAGAATTTGTCCTTGTTTCCAAATTAAATGCTTGTATGAATTATCTTTGAATGTATGTATTTTAAAGTGTTTTTATCACCTTTAGTATATTTTTAATTATTTAAAAAACTCCTATGTTATTTTCATTTTTTGTTTCCTTAAGGACCTAGATGACATAGAAGATGAAAATGAACAACTAAAGCAGGAAAATAAAACTCTTTTGAAAGTTGTTGGTCAGCTAACAAGGTAGAAGATTCAAGTCCCAGTGTGGAAAAAGTACTTTAAAACTACTGATTGAATGTTATAGTTGATGGTAGGACAATATACCTATGCTGCAATACATTAAGTATGTATATTTATTTCTAGAAAACAGTGGGTTTTTATTTTCAAAATACTGCTTTTTCATTATTTCAAAACAGTACCAACCTTCTATTTCATGAATAAGTAACATCTTTCAGTTATTAAAATGATAGGTTATGCCTTTTTTGGTTTTGTGTGGTATTCAAATAATATATGGTTTAAAGTCACAACCATTTGAATATATTTTATCTATGGTAGTGTGTTTTCTCCCTAAAGGAATATACATAGTCTTTGTTTACATGAATTCAAATACTTTTGGGGAATTACCAGCAATTGCCTTATTACTGATGTGTGCAAACTTATATGTGTTTTTGATTTACTCATAAAGGCTTTGTCTATTGTCATTTGTTCTTTCAACTTATTCTAAGCAATTTAGAGTAATAGCGTGTCACATCATTTTATGTAACAGTCATCTTTAAAAAGGAAAGCTATTATGAAAAGTCATTTAATATCATGTACTAGTTGGCTAAATATAAAATTTTAAAGAATACTTGAATTGTGCTACAGTAAATTAAAATATACAATTTTTGTATTTGAATGTTGAAAAAAATTTAAAATCACTTTAGCTTCAGAAAGACATACACTTTGTAATTTCATCGTAAAATTTCTTATGTAGGTACTATATTTCTTACTATTCCAAGATTTATAAATGAACATGGGATATTTAAAAAGTTCATTCATCAATCCTGGAGACTGTGTACAATTTCAGTGTAAAAGAAAAAAAATCCATATTTTTAATTGTCATTTGCATTAAAAACAAAACCAAAATATTTATCCACACTTAAAATATTGATAATTACATTTACAAAACAATACATAAACAGAAATAGTATTGAAATACTTTGCTTATTTCTAACTTGGAGAATAACACTGTGATACAGTTGTTCTCATATGAGAGAATTATTCTCCTACTTCAAATTTAAGGGATTTTCTTCCTAATATTGAATTTTTAAAAACAATTTTTAAAAATTTTGAAGAAATTTATAAATTTTCTATTAAGTATCATTTAGTATTTAGAGTTGTTGTATATTAAATTTTTATGTTGAGTAAGGAAACCCCCTCTTTTAAAATATATTAACATTAAGAAATGTCTGTCTGATAATTGAATCCTAAACAGTATACTGATACCCTTTTGTCCAGTGAAACATAGTAAAATCCATTTTGGGTAACCTACTGTCTCTTTTTCTTCACTTGCCAAGTCCCTTCATTATTTACTATTAGAAAAATAGGGAAGTGAGACAACTGGACAGAATGTAAATGATAAATATCACATGTTGAATTCTAAAAATTCTTTGTGGTTACCTAGATTGGCTTCTCATTTCAGAAGTTTCAACCTTGGCTGATCATTAGAATCACTTGGATTGCTTACAAAGAATTCCCTGGCTGTAATTTCTAGATAGATTTAGGTTGAGACCCTGGATAGAATTTTTAAAGCTCACCATCTGATGATTCTGATCATAATTAAGTTTGGAAATAGCTGCTGTCGCCTCTTTCCTTTCTATATCTTCACTGGAGACCCTAGAATTAACATATGTTAGCTACCAGCATTTTGTCCCCCTTTTAGTTTATTTAATAATTTATCTGGTCTCTGGGGAAGTTTTCATATGTTTAAATATATTTACCAAAAATTTCAACGTTAGATTACCAAACTTGATATAGTTGCAGAATTACTGCGTAAGGGCCTCCTTTTTGGAGAATGTTACCCAGCATGGGAACAGTGACCTGCTCTCCACATGTCAGAGTGGTATGCCAGGCTCAGTCACTGCCTTGGCTGTGAGGCACTCATCTCCCTTCAGTTACCCTTAGGTATTTTGCAGAAATATTGCTGTTACCTAGTTTTACATCCAAGCTTTGGATGTTGTGAAAATGCTGTCAGTATCCAGCATTATTAGTGTGCTGGTTTTTCAGTAAAGTTTTTGAAATTTCTATTTAATCCATATGTAAGGAAAGGAATATTTCATTTCTTTTTTTAAAATTATACCAGTTATTAGTGCTTTTAAAGACTGAGCTGTTTTTAAATTTTCCTTTTCTTCAGTTTATTAGGAAAACATCCAACAATGATTTTTTACATAATGGTACCTAGTGCAAATACAGAGGCCTGACAACTTAGGCAAAGCAGTTCACAAGCAGTCCTTCCTCCTGTCCTTAAAATGTGTATTTATATCACTTATAGATTTTTACACTGAATATTGAAAAATTAAGTAGGATCTGCTACAATTTCCCTTTAAAATGTATAAAAAGCATTGAGATTTTAAAAAGGTAAAATACATGTGCACTACCTTAGAAAACTTGGCTGTTGTCAATAAAGTGCTAGTATTTGTGAAATTATTAGTTCCATTCAGAAATTATATTTCTTATATTTCCTGGGACTTTATGGCATAATAAAGCATATTCAAAGTTTTACTGTGTTTATGATATTATTTTCAAAACAATAAGTTTATTAATTTTAAAGTGAACATGACTTGTCCCCCTGATTTCTGACATGCATTAATTTGAGAATTACAAAGTAACCTCCATTTTTCATTTTTCTAGAATTGTTATTAATTTTATTGCACTACAGTTACCTTTAGAGAGGAAGAGGGTGGTGTTTATGTATTTCTAAGGGAATTTACTAAATATAGAGATTAGCACTGTTACACTGGCTCAAGCAGTTTAAAACATAGAAAATTAAGTATCGGGGGGCAGACACATGAAGCAATGTATTCTTTTTTTTTTAAAGTTAACTTTTTAATGGTGGTTTAAAGCAATGTATTGCTAAGATGAAAAACCTACCTCAATTATATGTGGGTTTATGTTTTCTGGATTAGTCTGGATTTTTATAATTAGAAATTAAAATAGGACATTTTGAGTCCACTAATACTTTGTTGAAAATACAAGTCAGTATAATAGACTTTGTAAGTTCAACACTGTAATATAAAACAGGAA